>NC_137174.1:93075200-94375200 GCF_951804945.1 Podarcis cretensis | reverse complement strand
AGCTGGACCTCAGTGTATACCTTCGGGTATACAGGGCTGAGGCCATTTAGGGCTTTCAAGGCCAGCACCAACACTTTGAATTGTGCTCGGAAACGTACTTGGAGCCAATGTAGGTCTTTCAGGACTGGTGTTACATGGTCCCAGCGGCTGCTCCCAGTCACCAGTCTAGCTGCAGCATTCTGGATTAGTTGCAATGCTTCAGAATGCCCATTGCTGGACACCACAGGGAATTAGAGTGTTCTTGTGCTCAAATCCTGCTTCCTGGTTTCCCGTGGGCGTCTGCTCAGCCATCGTGAGAACATTGGCCTGATCCAGGAAACTCTTCTTATATTCTTTGGACACCCAGGCTCTTTAGGCCTTTGGAAAGCCGGCGATGTTTCTCCTGCTACATTGCATAAAGAAGCTTGGAAGCCTGCACTCTTCCCAGTGCCTGCTATTGTGACTGATTACTGTGCTTATCCTGTGTACATTTTCCGCTTTGACTAGAAGCATCACATATTGTACCTCTTACATTTCATGGTTCCTTGCCCCCACTATGTTTCCTCCCCCAACCCCCGCCTCACTTTGCATCCACTTGTATGCATACACATATCTCTGCCAACTGAGGATCTGATGAAGTGGGCTCTCGTCTATGAATGTTTATGCCGCAATAAATCTGGAAGTCTTTAAGGTGCCGTAAGATGCTCTGTTGTTCTTGGGGCTCTAGAAGTTAAGGCCAGCACTGTGAATCAGCCCTGGAAAGTAACTGCTACGGTTTCTTCGGCGCAGAAGGTTCTGTGTCCTCTCTGACTTGCCTGCCAGCTGCCGCCCCTCAATGCTTTCGGAAGCAGGAGTCTAGAGGGAGGGAGCTTGCAAGGGTACGGGGGGGGGGGGGGGGACGACTCATCAATGCCATATTAAGCAAGAGAACTGCAGAGTTCAAATTAATGCAATCCTCTTTCGGCCAGTCCCAGTCATATGGGAGCAAGCTTCATCGAGCATTTTAATCAACTCAAAAGGCAATTTGCTCAGCCCTCTGTTTATAACCTTGACAAGCGGGCAGGTTATTTTTAAGCACATTGGCAAATGCGGGAAGCCAGTGCTGGCTCCTCCACAAACAGTCCCCAGGCTGTGTCTAAAGGGGAGCAATGCCATGCATTGCTTGGTATAAACACACGTCGTATCGAACCAGGTAACCAGTCTCCTGGAAACTCATGAACCAGGAAAATATGGTCTAAACACTGAAGGAGGTCATGGATTTTCGTTTTGGGTAAGGAGGCAGGGAGAGAAACAAGTGCATACCCAAACCGAAGGCTAAACTCATCAACAGAGGAAAAAATGGTGTGGACTGTTCAATTGCAGCTATCGGCTCTGGGTGAATTAATCCAGAATGTCTGCCATGGCAATAATTCATCCTCATAACCTGGATTAGAAATAGGCATTCAGCTCAAAGACATGCCACCAGACCTCAGACCTCTGCATTGACCTGTTCAGGATAAAAATGAGCTAACTAAGAGTATAGTTGCTGCACGACAGCTGAAAGCTAAGCTACGCAGCCGGCAGGATCATGTGGTGCAGCTCTTGCTGGACGGCAGCACTTCAGAACTTGGGAGTGTTTTGAGGACCAGATGTGGCCCTCCAGACCTCTCTGCCTGGCCCTCAAGACTCTCACTTAGCCACTCCCTTTCTCCAGGCCAAACCCCCTCACTGGTCTGCCTCCGTCCCCTGCCCCAGTGCTGTTGCCTGGCTGGACTGCATCCTTGAACTGTGTTCACGATTCTTGTTTGCCTGGATGGATAATAGGGAGGTGGCTATGGTGTGTGTGTGTGTGTGTGTGTGTGTGTGTGTGTGTGTGTGTCGAAACCTCTGGCTTTTGCACAGCTGGAATGTAGTCCATCGCACAAAGATAAGAGTGATATCCTTTTGGCCTGTTCACTTTTGCCTCTGATCTCACGCACCATGTGGTCCTCGGAAGGCTCCCCGGGAGGGAATGTGCTCCTTGCACTGGACAAGATCCCTTACCCCTGTTCTAGACTGTCAGCTTCCTTCTTAAAACCTGGCATCCAGAACAGGACATGGTACTCTGGATGCAGTTCTGCCTGTCTTGGTGGATCAACTTTGCAAACCCGGTTAGGAAAGAGCTGGTGTTATTTCTGCCGTGTAGCAAAAAAACTGGTAATGGGGGTGGAAAGTGCAGTTCCCGTCTCCTCTGTGAAACCGGCCCTACAAAACGGCGCATTCCATTAGGTCACTTTACATGGTATGGGTAGCCAAGGAGGACTCAGAGGCAACTGGGCTGCCTGACAAAATGCAACCTGCCCTTATCCCCCTGGCAACTGTCCCTGCCATGTTCCTAGAAGCAGCGTTGGCAACGAGAGCAACTGGGATGAATGGAAAGGTCCAGTTTCTGATAGTAATCTTTGACCGCCAAGTGTGCTTTTCCACGACGCGCCATGGATCTGATAAGGTTTTAGATTTTTGCCAGTCGGAATCTCATTAACTGAGTGAAAAAGGGCCGAACCTGAGCAATATGGCTGGAAAAGAGCGACCTGGAAACCTGAGACCACGGCCAGCTGTCTTTCTAAAGTGCTTTCCGTCGATTGGGTCCCAGGGTAATGTTTGCTTTGGCCCGCTGCTGCTCTGGGCTGCGAGAACAGCTGTTCAGATTTGCTGATGATATCACAATTAGCGGCAAATTGTTTAATACTTTCCCAGAGAGTAATGTTCATTCAGCCCTTTGTGATGGGAAGGGCCCTTTCTCTATCTCCCACACCCCGTCCAGGCCAATTAACAGAGCTCAGAACGACTCAGCTCTGCCCTGCAGGCTGGCAGGCTATTATCACTGCTTTACTGCTGCCATCAGAAGGGTCGTTGCGGAAGCAGAGTGCGCAGCTCCCCCTGAGATTCTTCCGGCAGATTCAGTTGAGGATCCAGAAGTAACTCTCCGTATCCACAGAAGCCCACTCATCCACCTTTTACTGCAGGAGCAAGGAGCCTTTTTCACTCAGAGGGACACAATGCCTCATGCGCAACCTTCCAGGGGCCATGTTAGCAGTGGGCGGAGCCAGATGCAAAAAAATGGGCAGGGCAACAAATAATAGAATCATAGAATTGGATAGTTGGAAGGGACCATGAAGGCCATTGACTCCACCCCTCTGCAGTGCAGGAAGTTTTTGCCCAACATGGGACTCAAACTCAGAATCCTGAGATTAAGAGACTTGTGATCTACTGACTGAGCTATCCCGTACTGTCTATCGTTGTGCAGTTGGCTACATTCCAGTCCTGCGAAGTCAGAGGTTTCTACACACACAATTTCCATCCTCCTTCCAGGCAGCAAGAGGTATTGTCATAGTTCAAGCATACATTTCAGCCATACAAAATCACTCCAGGAGGGTATTGTGTATGGGAGGGGCTATGTCCTGGTGAGAATCCTAAGGCCAAAATACAGAGGCTTGGAGGGCCTCATTGGGCCCCTAGAGCTGAAGTTCCCCACCCAATCTTGAGGACTCGGATCAGTGGCATGGCTGCTCCTCAGAGCCTTGGCTAGGTAATCTTGCGCCCCCTGCAGAACTGTCCAGATTGTGCCCCCTAGCCACTGACAAATTAGCCTTCTTTCCACCTCTCCTCCAAACCTGCCCCCCATTCAATTCACCCTCTATTAAAAACCTTTTCTTATGAGGCAATAATCAATATTTTTATTTATAGACATATTTATGGACATATTTTTAAGCCGATTTTGCAACCCCCCTTACCTGTGCCCCTGGCGGGGACCCACCTCACCACCCCCTAGCTACGGCCATGTTCCACCTGGAAAACCATTGCTGGCTAGAGTGTCATTTTGCAAGGCATCGTCAGCACTCAGGAGGGTGGGAGACAGGGAGGTCAACAGTAGGTGGCGCCAGAGCCAGTGACTGCCAGAACAAACTAATTATCATTTTGTTCCAATCCTGCAGGCAGGCAGGTGGGGGCCGACTCAGGAAAGGCTGAGCTTGGTGGGGAAGTGCTGCACTCAGTCTAATGGACTATCCTCTGCTTTCAGCACTGCTGCCTAGATCACCCTCTTCAACTTGACTTTTCTGGCTGTGATTGTTCCACCTTCACACCATCTGCTGCCTTCTGATTCTGTGCTGGCTGCCATCACCACGTGGTAATTTAAAGTAGCCTTGCTGGGGAAAGAAGCATAACCACCAACAGCTTTTGCAGGGTGAGGTCCCCCCCAGGATGGCTGTGTGTCCTACCTTACAGAAGACAGCCCTCGACTCAAAGGCTTCCTCGCCGTGTTTCTCAAACTCGGGCCCCAGATTTGTTGGACTACAACTCCCATCATCCCTCTGACCGCTGGTCCTCATAGCTAGGGATGGTGGGAGTTGAAGTCCATCAACAGCTGGGGACCAAAGTTTGAGAAATGTTAAAGAGGTGTCCAGTCCAACTCTGATTTAGAGGCACAAAAACCCAAAGGAGGAACCTGGGACTTGCTTGCCAACAATTAGCACCTGGGCAGTGGACACACACAGAGAGCCAAGATGTACTGTACTGTACCTCTGTTTAAATTATCATTATTCCTAAGAGTGGAATTCAACATAGTGCTAAGCAGATCATTCCATCAGCACCATAATTTCTTCTTGTCTGGTGGAACAATCTGCCCTCTTCTGCCCCCAGGTGCTGTTATGGTGGTTCTCCTGATCCTTGCCCCCAATTTAGGTGGACACAGGAGGAGAGGGGGGCCCCACCACACTAGCAGAAATCCTTGCATGGGCTTCCTCTGGCAGGAGCCCTCAGTTAAATTCTGCCCCGAGCTTTTAGCTTTTAGCAAATGCAAACTTTGTGCAGAACTGTGCCTTCATTTTTTGGTGAGGCATCTCTAAATGCCCTCCCCACCCCCTCTGATCCCTCTGCCAACCACACCTCTGTCTATCTATAATGCAAACTGTTGCCTTGGTCCTGACAAGAAATTATTTAATTCAGAGTTGCAAAAAGGTGGAAAAAAGGATGGAACAGAAATGTCACCCTTAATTGGTTGAATATTTCACTCTATTGCCTCTCAGCCCCTCCAGACTGATGTTTTGTAGTGGGCGGATTCTGCATCATGTTCTTGACTCAGTAAGAGCACATTAGTAGTGAATTTATTCTGCTTTAATTTTCTCTGCGATGCTCACCCAACGCTACTGCGTTATTGCTGTCTGGAGGGGCTGTTGTGCAACAAAAGGGGAACAAAAATAAGGCAGAACATCTTTAGTGCAAATAGTTATGGGATTTCAAGAAGAGGTGACTGGATAGGCGCTGATTGGAAATGAATCAGTGGGGGAGAGGATCTCCAGGGCTTCAGATTAAAGGATCTCTTGCAGTCCTACATGGAGATGTCAGGGGCTGAACCTCAGACTTCTGCACCTGAAACAGATGTTCTGCTGTTGAGTGGTGGCCCTTCCCAAATAGATGCTCGCGCACTCTTCAGTCATGTGCTCTTGGCAAGAAAGAGGCGACAGCACTTTAAGTGAGGTAGTAAGATAGGAAAACGCTTAGAGATTATATGGTGGCTTAGAAGAGGGAGGAATGTGCAGGTAACACACCTGTTTTTCCAACTCTAGAAGCTTTAGCTGCCAGACTGCAGTGTATTGGTTAGAGGGTCAGCCTAGGATCCGGAAGACCAGGGGTCAAATCCTTACTTGGCCAAGAAGCTCCCTGGGTGAACGTGAGCCCGCCTCTCAACCTACTCTATCTCACAGAGCTGTTGTGAGGACAAATCATAGAATCGTAGAGTTGGAAGAGACCCAAGGGTAGTCTACTCCAACCCTCTGCATCCATGTCAGATGGCCATCCATCTCTGCTTAAAAACCTCCCAGGAAGGAGATTCCACCACCTCCCAAGGTAGACCGTTCCACTGTTGAACAGCCTTTACTGTCAGAAAGTTCTCCCTGGTGTTTAGTCAGAACCTTCTTTCTTGGAGCTTGAAGCCATTGGTGCGAGTCCAGCCCTCCAAAGCAGGAGAAAACAAGCTAACTCCCTCTTGCATGTGACAGCCCTTGGGATATTTGAAGATGGCTATCATATCTCCTCAGTCTGCCCCAAATAAGATGGGGCAGAGCCATGCATGCCATCATGGACTCCTTGGGGGAATGGTGGGCTGGAAGCACAATGAAACTTGGGATAGAAACATGATAGATGAATAAATAATAGTGTATATGTGTGTGCAGCGCGCACCCTGGTATATTTGCACATGATGTGCTACATGCACGGACTGATTTATTTCGTCTTTGCGTTTCTCAACGAACTTTCCCCCAGTGTAAATAATAACAGGATTAAAGTTATTTTTAGGGTTGGCCGGCATTCTCGGAGTTCCCTCCCCTCCCCTCCACCCGCGTCGACTTGCTCCCCCATCATCACCCCTAATAACAGGCACATTGTTTGTAGTGTTTGACTTGGCAAGGCCCCAGGACCAGGGTTCACACGTTATTATTATGGAAGTCAATTTGCTCTGAGTGGGAGGGGTGGCAGGAGGCAGGGTGGGGTGTTGGGGGCTGGGGTGGAGAAACGAGACTCTGGGAAAGCCTCCAGCTTGGAATGACTGTGAGCCGTGCCGATTCTGGACCCTTCGCCTCGCCGTTCTTGCCCCCCTCCCCGCTTGGGAAGCTTTGCCTTTGGCTCTTGCCCAGCGAGTAATGCAAGGATCAGAGTCAGATCCAAGGAAGAAGGAATCATTTGCTGCAGAACTGGCAGCTCTTGAAAAGAGCAGAGAGCCTCAAAGGGTTTCTCCTATTCACGTGGGGATTCAGATGGAGCCTGGATGCTGATGGCCAACGTATGCTTTGATCCTGGACTTGGGGCCCCTGTGGCTTTGAAGTTAAGACTTCTCACCCACCCGATTCCTCTCTGTGGATGGTTGTAATAATAACAAGCAACTTGCTTCTTTTAAGGGACCCCTACTGTCCCTCCCACTCAACCAGCACTAAATGGGGCCTGAGCAAACCCTAGCAAAGCCCTCTGCAGAAAGTTGGAAGTTTCACGGGAGAGAAGAAGGCAGAGATGTGCCTGGAGCAGGACACACAGACAATCGCCGGGGGTTTCTCGGAGGAAGCGTTGCTGGCTGTAGTGTGCATGCCCATCTCCCATTCATCTCTGCTCATGACAACCGTCATGCTGGAACGGACCACATGCCCTGGCTCCCATCCCAAAACCCGACAGCAGAGGCTCTTATTTGCAACTAAGGAAGTGATCTATATTAAAGCAGCACGGAGGTTTATTAAATTATGCATAGGATGGAGAAAGTGAGCAGAGAAACGTTTTTCTCCCTCTCTCATAGATCCACAAGTTGCGGGCAGCCAATGAGGCTGAATGTTGGAAGATTCAAAGGAAAGTATTTATTCACATAGCACATAGTTAAACCACGGAACCGACTTCCCCCAGGAGGCAGTGATGGCCTAGATGGCTTTAAAAGAGGATTAGACAACTGCGTGGAGGCAGGGGCTATCAACGGCTACTGGCCATGATGGCTCTGCTCTGCCATCCACAGCTGGAGGCAGCAATGCTTCTGAAGACCAGCTGCTGCAAACCACAGAAAGAGAGAGGGCTCTTGTACAGAGGTCCTGTTTGAGGGTTTCCCACAGGCACTTGGTCGGCCAGCATGAGAACAGGATGCTGGACTAGATGGGCCATTGGCCTGACCCTGGAGGCTCTCCCAAGGTTCTTTTTTTAAAAAAAAATATATATATTTATTTATTTTCCAAAAACAAAAAATACATCAAAACATCACCAAACAACAAAAACAATACATCCAATGAAAAAAAAATACATAAAAAAATAAAAATTTAAAAACAATAACTTCAGTTTTCAGACTCATGTTTACAAAGCTTCGTTTCTTGACCTCCTCCTGCCTCCCTTTTTTGTATTCCCCTTTGTCTAATTAAGTACAGCAACTCCTTACCCTTCTTCAAAACTTATTTCTAATTATTGTAATCACTTCTATTATGTCTCCAATCTTTCCTCCTTATAATTAAACACCTTTACCATATTAATTGCTTTGACATAATATAACCTTGTTTTTTTCCACCCTTTTTCTATTACATTTTTTACATATTTTTTAGCACTGTACCACTGATGCCGCGTTATTTCATATCCAACATCATTTTAACATTCATACATTTAACATTCATACACTTTACAGTGTTTCTGCAGATAATTCTTAAACTTTTTCCAGTCCTCTTCCACCACTTCTTCTCCCAGGTCACGGATTCTGCCGGTCATTTCTGCCAATTCCATGTAGTCTATTACTTTCATCTGCAGGCTCTCCTAAGGTTCTTACATTTGTAGAGGAACAGTATCAGGAAAGGAGCTAATCACTGCTACCAGAACTACCTGGATTATTACCGCTGTGTGAAGACCGTAAGAGCCAACGGCAAGGACAACAAGGTGTGTGAATGGTACCACAGGGTCTACAAATCCCTGTGTCCCGTTTTCTGGATACATCGCTGGGATGGTGATCGTGCACGGAGAACCTTTGCTGGTAGAATATAAACGTCAACCTCCCCTTGCCTTATGGACCCACAGCAGATGTTCTTCCAGACCATCTGAAAAACCTTGGTCAAGCTATTAGTTACCTCAGCAGATGTGACACTGAGTTAAGGTTATTTTGGTAGGTTTAAAAAAAGGGGAAACAACATAAAATGTTCATTCAAAACAAGCTGAGGGAATAATCATTCTCAATAAATTTGTTCCTATTAAAAAAAAGGAAAGGAGCCAATCGAACCCCAGAGCTCTTCACAAAATCAAGGGCTAGTGGGGATGCACTCAGTCTAGAAGAAAGGGCCAAAGTTCACAAGTCCAAGATCGGTGGCAAGACTACACAGGAGATGAGGTGTTCCAATGAGTTTCCCATGCCAAACCACCAAGCTTTAAAGTCGAGTCACGACATGGCACTTACTCTCCATAAGGCCTATTCCAACAAGCATGTCCAGCCTGCAAGTAGGCATGATGTTTAGGTGGGTACATCTCCCTTCTCAGAAGGTGTCCTGGCAGGCCAGCAGTTAGCTTAAGACTTCCCAAGCTCCAGATAGCTGGTGAACATCTTCCTACATGGTTGAAAATGGAAGCAGCCATCAACCTTACATCCCCAAGACATCCCCTTTCTACTGTCCAAATCCAAGAATTCCCACACACAAAAAATACCACTCCTAAGAGGAAGGAGACAAAGCAGGCAATCTCTATTGCTACAACACCCACTTGACTTCTCCAAGCAGTGAGAGGTTCCAAGCTTTGCTTCCCCTGGAGGAGGTCCCTGGAGGTTTACTGGAGTTCAGCAATACTTGTGCTTATTTACAGATATACAGGTTGCATGTAGGTGGCGGCTTAGATGAAAAGCCAGAGTTTGCTGCTCCAATGCCAGAGGTGTAGGGAGGCAGCTAACACCCTAAGATGCTCATAGCACGAACTCAGCCCTGGGCTCATCCAAGCTTCCCTTTGTCTCACGATTTCTTCCCTTTGGTCCATGACTTCTAGGCATGGGTCCAATAAGCCTTTCTTTTGTCCCACCACTATCCCTGGGAAAAAACACGCTGTTTAGCACTGAATTGGAACAAACAAACAATCTACAGAAAACCCAATCAACATTTTCTTTCAGGGAAAGAAAAATATCTCGGACTCATGCCTAGAAGTCATGGACCAAGTGGAAGAATGGATGGCCCTTCATGTTGGAATCCCCCCCAACCCACATGCAGGGTACATCATCCTTAACCCAGCAAATTATTTGTCAAAATTACAAATACCCAAATACAGATCGTCATTTACCCTCGCTAGATTCAACATGCTGCCATCTACCTTGTTGCAGGGCAGATTCAAGGGTAAACCATACGTGGAACGAGTCTGCCCCTGCAGTTTGATGGAGGTAGAAACTGTCTCTCATGTCTTGTTACACTGCCGTTTCTACGGGGATATATGCTCGGTATTTATCACTCCTGTTATACAAAAATCTCCAAATGTTTCCGAACTCCAATGTCTAAAACTCCTGGTAGAGGACAAGGATCTAGAGATCACGCTAAGGGTGGAGTTGGTCTTTAAGGTGCTACTGGAAGGAATCTTTTTATTTTGTTTCAAATTCTATGCGACTGCCATAAAACTTAGGGAACAAGCTGTACTACCAAAATGATTAAGGTTTTAAATGACAATTTTAGGTTATATTTTGGTGATCAAGATTTAATGTATATTTTTAACTGCTGTTATATCTGAATTGTCTCTGTTAAAACACAATTGCAATTCAATGTATCCCTGTTGTGTTTTATGATTTTGCTGATATTGTAAGTGAGCCGGAACTGGTCTGTGACCGTAATAATAAAATTCATTCATTCATCCTTAACTGGGGTGAGGGGCAGGGAGAGAGGTAGCTTCACCCAGGAATTTTGCTAGCCATTTATAAGGCCAGCTATTGAGAGCAATATACCAACTTCCCTGATAAAAGTAAGGAGCTTGGCAACTCTGCTAGGCCCATTTATGTAGTTGCTAGCAGTTGCTCCTGGATCCATTAACTTCCATGGAGCAAGCTTGTTTTCTCCAGCTCCGGAAGGTAGGGCCCCAACCAGTGGCTTCAAGTTGTGAGAATGGAGATTCTGTCTAAACATCAGGAAGAACTTTCTGATAGTAAGAGCCATTTGACAGTGGAACAGACTCCCTAGGGAGGTGGTGGACTCTGCTTCCTTGGAGGTTTTTAAGCAGAGGTTGGATGGCCATCTGTCATGGATGCTTTGGTTGAGATTCCTGCACCCTTTGGGTCCCTTTCAACTCTACAATTCTGTGGTTCTAAGTGATCCAATGATCCAGTCCACTGCCCAACACAGAGACACGGCAGTACTGTCCGCCACCAGTGAATTCGGCCAATAGGAAAGTGGTGTAGCCACAGCAGTGACTCATTCAGAGGCACAACACACAACCTCCTCTGCAGGCTTAGAATTCTCTTTTGAAAGTTGTGTTTCAGTTCTAGTATGGGAAGGAATTACCTGCCCTTGGCAGAGGCTGAAGAGCAGTATGCCATACAGGGATGCAACTGACAGTGCCTTGGGAGTCAGAGAAGCCTTCTGTGATGTTATTTCTCATACCACAGTGCTGCTTCTCTCATGGCACACTGGTTAGATAAAGCCCCTCGCCTCCCCAATGATGTAGCTTAATGGTGTTGTGTGCTTTTTTATGCAGCGGGAGAACTGAGCTCTATTCCCCCAGTCGGTGGATATTTTAATTTCCTCTTTTCGGCTCCAAACCTATCCAAAACTAATATCTTCTGTAAAATGCAATATAATGAGCTGTATTTTATAACTAATGTTCATTACTCATTAAATCATGACTAATGGAAAAAAAAGTTTGGCGGGGGAAGGAGCAAGGTGCAATGGCAGTGCAAATGTCTGCGTTGGAGAGCTGGTGTCAGTGTCTCGAGAGGAGAAAGCCATAACTGCGCCTTTATTTCTAAGCACTACATAATTCCCAGATTAAGAAATACAAGGTATATTGTTGCATCGATGGATGCTGACAAAATCCTTCCCATCCAGATTTCTCCTTAGATTTGGGAGGATCTCTGGTTTTGGATTTCTGGATGGGAGGGTCTCTGGATGTATTCCCCCCCCCCCCAAAATTGATTTTTGATTTTATTGCTATTTACGCTTTATACTGCATTTTATGTTTGTTTGTTTTTTTGGAGCATCAATTAAGTGTTTTAAACTTGTTGTTAGCCGCCCTGAGCCCGGTTTCCTGAACCAGGAAGGGTGGGGTATAAATAAAAATTTATTATTTTATTATTATTATTTATTTGTTTCCAGAATGGCATACACTTGGTGTCTTACCAATTCTCCATTCTTCATAAGAATGTAAGAAAAGCCTGCTGGAAGAAGCCAATGTTTCATCCAATTTGTGTGTTCTTGTTGTTTTGAAATATATATATATATAATTATTTGGTTTTACAAGGATAGATAGATGATTGATAAAGGTAAAGGTACCCCTGCCCGTACGGGCCAGTCGTGTCTGACTCTAGGGTTGTGCGCCCATCTCACTTAAGAGGCCGAGATGATTGATAGATAGATGATAGATATAACAACACTACCATACATATCCATATTTAAAGATTCCTCCGAATCTCTGGACCTCCCACCTTCTCCTCCATGGGTCCTATTGTTAACCCTTTCAACTGCATATTATTCAGTAATCCATATTTTATGTTACTCCATTTTCTCCATAATATTTGCTACATTACAAGTGTTATTGCAATCCTGCTAATGTTTTCATCTGCTTACAGTGGTCTCCTAGGTAACTTATATTTTTTCCCCATTCTTTGCTAAAGTTTTGCTCTTCCTGGTTCCTGAGCTTTATGGTCAGTTTTGTCATTTCAGCATAGTCCAACAACTTAATTTGCCATTCTTCTCTGGTAGGGTAAGTAGTAAAAGCATTCTGGTATCTTTTTTCCATCTCGGGGCTAACAACATCCATGCGGCTGTCGTCGCATACATAAAACGTATTTTCTGCTCCTTTGGAATATCAGTACCTATGATTACTAAAAAAAAAAAACCTTCTGGTTTTTTTAATAAAGTTATTTTAAACATTCCCCCCCCCCAATTCATTATATATCATTTCCCAGAATGCTTTTACTACCTGACACGTCCACCCCATATGATAAAAGGCACCTTCTTTTTCTTTAAATTTCCAGCAGATATTTATACCTGTCTTATACATTTTTGCTAACTTACTAGGAGCCAAATACCACTGGTACATCATTTTCATATAATTTTCTTTTGGCATACTACAAACCGAAAATTTCAAATCAGTTTTCTATAATCTTTCCCAATCTGAGAGTTGAATATTATGCCCCCAACCCATCCAATTTATGTTAACTCAGAATTCTCACCATCCTAAGTATACTCTCTCCTAGGTTAGTTTTGCAGCCTTATTTAGATTAGGCTTCACTTGGTGTAAACATATATGAATGCAAGAAGAGCTTGTTGTTGTTTAGCCATTTAGTCATGTCTGACTCTTCGTGACCCCATGGACCAGAGCACACCAGGCACTTCTGTCTTCCACTGCCTCCCGCAGTTTGGCCAAACTCATGCTGGTAGCTTCGAGAACACTGTCCAACCATCTCATCCTCTGTCGTCCCCTTCTCCTTGTGCCCTCCATCTTTCCCAGGGTCTTTTCCAGGGAGTCTTCTCTTCTCATGAGGTGGCCAAAGTATTGGAGTCTTAGCTTCAGGATCTGTCCTTCCAGTGAGCACTCAGGGCTGATTTCCTTCAGAATGGATAAGTCTGATCTTCTTGCAGTCCATGGGACTCTCAAGAGGCTCCTCCAGGAACTTAGTTCAAAAGCATCAATTCTTCAGCGATCAGCCTTCTTTATTGTCCAGCTCTCACTTCCATACATCACTACTGGGAAAACCATACGAGCCTTTGTTGCCAAGGTGATGTCTCTGCTTTTTAAGATGCTGTGTAGGTTTGTCATTCCTTTTCTCCCAAGCAGCAGGCGAGCTTTGTTGTTGTTTAGTCGTTTAGTCGTGTCCGACTCTTCGTGACCCCATGGACCAGAGCATGCCAGGCACTCCTGTCTTCCACTGCCTCCTGCTGTTTGGTCAAACTTATGCTGGTAGCTTCGAGAACACTGTCCAACCATCTCATCCTCTGTCGTCCCCTTCTCCTTGTGCCCTCAATCTTTCCCAACATCAGGGTCTTTTCCAGGGAGTCTTCTCTTCTCACGAGGTGGCCAAAGTATTGGAGCCTCAGCTTCACGATCTGTCCTTCCAGTGAGCACTCAGGGCTGATTTCCTTAAGAATGGATAGGTTTGATCTTCTTGCAGTCCATGGGACTCTCAAGAGTCTTCTCCAGCACCATAATTCAAAAGCATCAATTCTTCGGCGATCAGCCTTCTTAATGGTCCAGTTCTCACTTCCATACATCACTACTGGGAAAACCACACGGGCCTTTGTTGGCAAGGTAATGTCTCTGCTTTTTAAGATGCTGTCTAGGTTTGTCATTGCTTTTCTCCCAAGAAGCAGGTGAGCTAGCTGAATCTAATTCAGCATTCTTTTCACACAATGGCCAACCAAATAGCTGTGAGAAACCCGAAAAGCAGGACCCAAGCCCAAGAGCATTCTTCCTTCCTGTGGCTTCCACCAGCTGATACTCAGAAGTCTTACTGCCTCTGACCATGGAATCAGATAGCCCCCGTGGCTATATTTCGCTTCCTGGATGTGGTTCCAGACAATGTGCAGGAGTAGTCGCACACGATTTTCAGTTCATGTCGCCTTCTTCTTTTCCTCCCTCATATGCACCGGCACATGTGTGCATTCATTCAATCCCAGAACAGCAAGAAATCTGCACGTGATTGCACCAGGATTCCTTCTGGTGTTACGATTTAATCATTGCAAATGCTCAGCTATCCCTGCTGAGCATCTGGACATCTGACATGGATTCCTTCTGGACGGCAGTCTAGAAAAACCTACTGCCAAATGATTTCTTGAGTTGGTGGGAGGTGGAAGTGGGGACACAGATGCAAACTGCTGCAACCGTACACAGACCACTTCTGAAATTAATCTGCTCCGAATCTCCCCTGTTTCATTCCATTATCATTTTGTGGGTTTGGACTTCTCCACCTTCCATGCTGCCTGCCCTCTTGGTTTAACCTGGGGAATTTCCGGGGTGCTCTTTATAAGTTCTCTGAGTTGAACTGAAAGGCAGAAATGATAGCAAACAGCAAAACCATGGGAGGTGAGAGATGGAACTGAGTAAGGGACATTGGCACAAACCTCTGTATTGGCTCAACCCTATTTTTTGCAACCTCCTTTCCTCCTACACATGTTGGATCTCTGGGAGCTGCTACTCTGGGTGCAACCTATAAGTGTTTTCACACATGGCATTGAAATCTTATTTTGTGTTTCTCCCATGATGCTTATGTGCAACTTGTTAATGCATAATAGGAAATGGGAGAGAGGTTTTATGAATCAGGAAGTACATTTTCCACGGAATTCATTTGGTCTTGCTCCTATTTGAGCATAGGACACCATCCCAACTTTTAAATGTTCAGTTGCAAATCTAGTAATTGCAACTCTCCCGGCTCTGCCATGCGCTCTTACTAGAACTGATTCTAAACTATTCACAACTTTTGGAAATGTTTTTCAGCGACTATTTCAGCGACTATTTTTTGGGCAGACCTTATTTCTTTTGCCTTCTCTTTCCTTCACTCGGGCTTCATCTGCTCTCAGTGATGGAATTCTGCAACCCAATCTGACCGTTGTTGTGGAACCGTCTCATTCCTTATGGGCTCCCTGATTGGCTGGGACCTGCCACTATGACTAATCCAGGAAGCGCCAGCGGAGGGGAAAATGGTGCTGAAGCAGCAAAAGGGGGGGGGGCAAACAGGATTTAAAGCGAATGCTCACACCATCAAAGTGTTTTTCAGAGAAGAATTTATGCCCCACCAAAATAGCTATTTTTGGCCTGAAAAGTGGAACTGGAGAATGTACGGCTCAGCCCCAGTTCTCAGTGCCATGTGTGAAAAGTCCCCAGGGCTGCACTTTTATGCATATTTACTTAGGGGAAATAACACTGAATTCAGTGAGCTTTGCTTCTGAGTATGATCAAACCTAGCAATTCGAAAGCACATCAAAGTGCAAGTAGATAAATAGGTACCACTCCGGCGGGAAGGTAAACGGCATTTCCATGCGCTGCTCTGGTTCGCCAGAAGCGGCTTAGTTATGCTGGCCACATGACCCGGAAGCTGTCTGCGGACAAACGCCGGCTCCGTCGACCAGTAAAGCGAGATGAGCGCTGCAACCCCAGAGTCATCCACGACTGGACTTAACAATCAGGGTTCCCTTTACCTTTACCATGGTCAAACTATATAAGTAGGGCAGCCCCCTAGTTCTTGGGCCTGTTTAAAGGTAAAGGTACCCCTGCCCGTACGGGCCAGTCTTGACAGACTCTGGGGTTGTGCGCCCATCTCACTCAAGAGGCCGGGGGCCAGCGCTGTCCGGAGACACTTCCGGATCACGTGGCCAGCGTGACATCGCTGCTCTGGCGAGCCAGAGCCGCACACGGAAACGCCGTTTACCTTCCCGCCGGTAAGCGGTCCCTATTTATCTACTTGCACCCGGAGGTACTTTCAAACTGCTAGGTTGGCAGGCGCTGGGACCGAGCAGTGGGAGCGCACCCCGCCGCAGGGATTCGAACCGCCGACCTTTCGATCGGCAAGTCCTAGGCGCTGAGGCTTTAACCCACAGCGCCACCTGCGTCCATTTGGGCCTGTTTAGTCAGAGCTAAAAGATTCATATTTGGGAATGCAATTCGTTCTTGGCTGCCTCAGAGGAGGTGGGTCGTATCCCCCTCTGCAGCTCTGGAGGGACGTGTGGCAAATATAGCAAACCATTGTTAAGAATCTAGCAGTAGCGCCAGTCTGTAAGAAGCAATGAAGAAGTTGCGCATACTGGAGCATTCCGCATGTGTGTTAATGCTCCAGATTTTTCTCAGCAGTTTGAACTGTTCCCTACAACCCCTGCATTGCAAAGCTATCGTTCCCATGTTTTTTGGAACCCATCATTTATAAAACCACACGGGTCACATTCCATTTTTCTTCCTCCTTGTCCTGTAGCCTGTGGTTCCCGACATTCACCACCCTCCTCCTGCACTCATATTTTAGCACTTCCTCCTCCTGCTGCACCTCATTAGGTTTCTTTTTAAAAAACCGCACCCAGTTTTCTTTCATTCTTTCTGGAAATATAAAACTGTTTGCATCCAGAAAAAGGATAGAATCCAGAGAAGGGAGAGCCCGGTCCTTGAGGGGGGTCCTGCAAAAGTGTTCTTTGAACCAGGGAAGCCATGCAAATCTTGTAGCTGTTGCACTGCAGCACGCAATTTTGCAAAGAGCAGGAGATTTGGCTTCACGGGTCTCCCTCCTGAGGCTCTGCAGGATTGCAGAAGGGGATCTGGCTTTTAGGATGAAGAGGATGGCAAAGCTTTGCCCTGCCTGTCCCAAAAAAAGAAGGATACCTCTTATCTTAGCCATGTCAGCTAAGCCACTGATTGAGCATCCTGTAAGGGCTGGCCACTGCGAGAACAGGACAGAGGACCAGATGGGCCTTTGCCAATTGCCAAGCTCATCTTCTTTCATTCCTATCCCCTGGTTCAAAGCAATGCAAAATTTGAACGTGCATGCTTCCTCTTGTAAACAGTTTTATTAGCCTGTGTAGCTTTACCTATGATAGCCCATTCAAGATCAACCAGTGGCTTAGTTCTCAAGTGATAAACTTGCACATGCAGATCACTCCTGTGACCAAGTATGAGTGAACCAGCTCTTCCTATCACATGGAAGTTTTACTGAGCGGGCCGTCTCTAGACATTTTGAGGCGAACCATAAAGCGGCAGACATTCCTTGCATCTGCTGCCCCTCTTGCCGCCTGAGGCTGTTGCCTCACCTTGTCTCATGGGTGGGCCGGCCCTGACTTAGCTGGTTTTTGTATGCAGTATACCCACATCTTTTGCATGTTCACCTTGGCCCGTGTGAGCAAAGGATGCGGGACTAAAAGAACAAAACAATTAGAGCTCCTCATTTGAAATCCCATGAAAGGTTAAATAATATAACAACACAAAGAGAAATAGCCCCCAATGCAGCTGTTATTCAAATGATTAATATATCAGTTGAAATGTAATTAGAAGTTAATAATAATATGAACCGCAGTAATATAAGAACAGGAGGAATGTATTGATCAAGGAGTGTGGTAAACCACTTTAATTATATTGTACAAATTTGGAATTAATTGGAATTAATTTGATATTAATTGGTGTTTGTATAATTGGCATAATTGGTGTAATAGTGGGTAAATATTGGCTTCAGTCGTGTTAGATTTGTTTCCGTCTGTGTACACACCAAAGGGCATTAATGAGGCAAGGATGCATTTAACCTATGCAAAGGTGTTCCCATCTTGGCTAGAGGCAAATTAGGAATGGTTTAAGGACCCTGATTGGTGTTTGGGAAGCAGTGCATCAAACAGGATGCATTTGGGGGTAACATGGTGCAAACTTGGAAATGCAGTGAGTACACAGCAAACAGGAGTGTGAGCACAACCCAAGCAACCATTGTCAGCACCCCCCCATTCACATGCAGTAGTAGGAAGTTGAAACAGATTTCCAGATTTTCCTCACCACCATTTGAGGCACTTCCCAATCATTTGCCCACTGCTGCAAACTCACATTATTCTGCATGCCACTCCTCTGCTTGCCAGGAAATATTTGTATTTCTAGATGACGAAAGCAGGGAGAAGGTACAGCTTCGCTTGCAAGGCTGTGAGAAGCTTCTCTCCTTCCATCCAAATAATAATAATAATAATAATAATAATAATAATAATAATAATATATTTATACCCTGCCAATCTGGCTAAGTTTCCCCAGCCACTCTGGGCAGCTCCCAATCGAGTGTTAAAAACAATACAGCAGTAAATATTAAAAACTTCCCTAAACGGGGCTGCCTTCAGATGTCTTTTAAAAATAGGATAGTTGTTTATTTCCTTGACATCTGATGGGAGGGTGTTCCACAGGGCGGGCGCCACCACCAAGAAGGCCCTCTGTCTGGTTTCCTGTAACTTCACTTCTCTCAGGGAGGGAACCTCCAGAAGAAGAAGAAGAAGAAGAAGAAGAAGAAGAAGAAGAAGAAGAAGAAGAAGAAGAAGAAGAATTTATCGACTTCTGTCTGGGGCACAATGTACATCCTAGACTAGTCTAGTGCCTGAATTACAAGGTACAAGGGGATCAGAGAGGATACCAGACTCCTTTCTCCAAGGGTTGTTGTGGTTTTTTTTTTTGGGGGGGGGGCAAATTTTGTCCTTGCTCAGGGTGCCATATTACCAAAGTCCATCCTGCCGCCTCTCCCTGCCCCCAGATTTTAGCTATTTTATTTACATATTTATCCAGAAGATTTATGGTTTTCTAGGCACTTTACAAAACACTCACAACTCACAGTCCAGCAGTCTTTTGTCCTCTCTGCTTGTTGGATGGGGGACTGACTCTGCAGTCCCAGCTCAACTTGCAGTCAGAGCAGAGTGCGCTTTCTGGCACCGAAAACAAAGACGCGGCACAAAGCTACCAAGTAGTGGAAAATCAAGGAGGCTCATCTTAAACTTGCCCCCATTAGACTGTCAACACATAAAGGAAAAGTTCCTTGGACTCTGGGTGGGATACAGAAATAAAGAATTGCAAGCCTTTCTTGAAATTGGTTGGGTTTCAGCTTTTAAGTGCAGGCTTAGATTCCACTTTTAAAAACATGGTTTTCGATGTCGGAGGTGGGGAAATCATGGTTCTTCCAGATGTTGCTGAATCCGAAATCCTACCATCCTTTATTGGGCCATGCTGGCTGGGGCTGATAGGACTGGCTGGAATCGAACCACCTCTGGAGGACCCACTGCTTCCTCCCCCCTTGCTTTGAGTGCAATCTGTGTTGAGCCCCATTCATTTCTGCAGAGTGAGGCTGCAATTCTTCATCCACATCCATGCAACCTAAGGCGTGTCTGGCTTATGGATTGGACCAATGGCCTACCCAGTCCAAGATCCTGCTCTCACCGCAGGGGCCAACCAGGTGCCTGTGGGGAACCCCCAAGCAGAAACCGAGCACGAGAGCTCTCTCCCCACTTGTAGCCCCCCCCCCCCCCCGCATCTAGGCATACTTCCTCTGACTGTGGAAGCAGAACGTAAGGCAACATAGCAAGCAGCCCTCAACAGCCCAATCCTCCATGGATTTGCAGAGGAGGCTGTGGCCAGGTGACTCCATCTACTGTCAAGGTGTCAACTGTTGATGGCCACCTTCAAGGCCTCTCCTGCTCTCGCTTCTTGAGGGTTCCTTATCTTTAAGATAGACTTGGATTGCACAGCCCTTTTAATAGAAGATGTCGATGGACAACTCAAGACCCCAGTTGCTCTTCCTTTTCAGGTTCTTCACCGTTAAACTGGACTTGGACCAGGCAGCTCTTGAAACAGAGAGTGCCTTCAGAAACAGAGGGCTGTCCTCTAAAAAAGACCTGTGGCCACTCTTCCTCAGCATAAGGAAGACAAATTTTATTTTTGAGACCAGTCTGTTGTTGGTTTCAAAAAGCTGTATCCTTATAATGTTTTTATTTATTAATTAAATTTTTTTAAGATACAGGAGAATATGATCCCTTTTTAGGTTTCAGAATGCAGCCCCAGCCATGATCAAACAGTTATTTATGACTGCATTTCTAATATTCTTTTTTCTTCTGGAGATATGCACATTTCAGCTACTTCACCCTAGGCAATGGACCTACCGCCAGGCAGCCGAGATCAAAGAGCCTGGCAGGAAGGAGAAGCCCAAGATCAGCCTGGCTTCCCTGGGCTGAGAAGAGTCTTCTGGGATGGTGCTGTGCCAAGTGGGGGGGGGGGTGAGGAATCTGATCCAGTGTGCATTTAAAGGCAAAGGTACCATATCCATGTTTTTCAAGACAAAATGTGAACCAAAACTCAGCCGTCCATTGAAATTCACACATCTCTGAATTTTGCATTGCAGTTTTCCAGCCAAGCATTGTGTACGAAAATGAACTTTGCTGGGGTAAAGGGAGCCTAAAAATGCATAGATTAGTGAAAACAACACAGGGAAACTCATTATATTAAGAAGTATTGCCATGCAAAAATGTGTACATTACTCAAAACTGCATGCAAAAATAGGGAGAAATTCTGAGAGCGTTAAGGAAAAAAAGCAAATTCTTGTGGGAATGTGGAAAATTTAATTTCAGATTGGGAAAATGAAAAATGTGGAGAACTGAAATGGGCAGCTCTTCTGTTGCTAGCACCAAGGCAACAGTACATCTCAACCCAGTTCCTGGGGCTACAGGGGCCTGATGCTTTGCCATCATCATTACTTTTTGCAACGTATGGCAATCCCCCACCAAGATGCCAACTCTTCACCCACCCACCCATTCCAAATTAATTTTTCAATTATGATTTAGCAAGGCACTTTGCTAAAACCCAAATACCTAGCATCTGTTGCCTTGCCCCTTGCTGCACCGAGTGCTCATTTTTATTTACTTATTAAAGTGGGGGTGGGGGAGAGAAAGGCTGTTCCCAACCAAATGAATCTCGTCTACACATCCCAGAACTGCTGTTGGATTTGATATGCTGGCGGTGAGTGCAGAGCTGGTTAAAATAAAATAAAATAAAATAAAATAAAATAAAATAAAATAAAATAAAATAAAATAAAATAAAATAAAATATTTCAAAAAATCTCTGAACCAAAATCACAGGCCAAAAACTCCCCTTCCAGCCCCAGTGGGCATCTGCAGGAGGACTGGTGGTGGTACTGACATGCTAAAGCCTAGAACTATTGGGGTCTTCAGAGAAGGCCATGAGGGTGATTGGGCTTAGAGCTGAGACAAACTGGCCCCATTTCTGCTTCATCCACAGCACCATTTAGCTGGTCAACACAAACAAGATTCTGTGGTGGAAATGTCCCTGGACCAAGCCACTTCAGAACAGAGGTGGGGTAAATTTGGAATGTGAATGGACTTAACAATAAGGTAAAGAGAAACAAAGGAACACACATTTTACAAAAAGAACACAAGGTTTGGATATACAAGAAACATGTGTTGCAAGAGGACATAGAAGAATATTAATAAATAAAAGGCTTGGAGAAGACTTCCTAACCTCAGATAAAACTAAAAAGAGAGGAGTAGTAATGTATATAAAACCCAAAGCAATTATTTAAAAATGACCAAGGAAGAGTTATCGGGGTGCAAGGAGAAAAAAATGGTCTTTGTGGGAGTGTATGCACCTAATGAGAAAAAAGCAGATTTTTAAAAAGGTTTTGGAGGAGATGATGCTTGAATATTTGGAAGAGAAAATTGTTGCAATGTGTGACCTAGTCCGAGTCCCCACAATGCAGGAGTCTTCTGCCCAGTACGGGTCTTGAACCCACCACCCCGAGAGTAAGAGTCTCACACTCTACCGGTTCAGTAAATCACCATGTGTACACAAGGTTGGAGATCTCAAAGAGTCTCTCAGAATGAGCACCACAGGCAGACTTCCTGGGTTGAAACTAGTAGCCTTCAGGCACAGCGTCAGCAGCTGGCAACAGGAGGCTCTGCTTTAGCACCTAAGGTTGCCCACTTGTCCTGATGCCGCTTGGGTCCCTCCCTCCCGGCCACTGGCCAGACCTCACGCTTACCAAGCAGCAGCAGATGGCAACCAGGAAGTGACTGTTAAAAACTACCCATAAGCCCCCAGAGGGATGTTCTGTTGGGGCATTGTGGGAAAGGATATCCTTACACCTGGCAGAATAACTAAATGCAGTTTCCATCAGAGGTGGATTTCAGGGAGTGCGACTCTGCAGGGGCAGCCACAACAATAGAAGGCAAGAGGTAGGGAGCACTGAATTTTGGGATAACACAGGGCACCACTGAAATTTTGACGCCATGGCTTCTGTATTCAAAGGCAGAGTACTCTTGAATATCAGACACACTGCGAACAGACTTCTGTTTCCTTCATGATTGGCTTGGGGCTTCCCAGAAGCATCTGAGTGACTTCTGTTGGAAACATAAAGGACCCTACAAGGACCTTCAGACCAGTCCTTCAGGGGTATTAATACAGTTGTGAGACATCCCTCCTCCAACACAAAACCTAAGGAGGCTGATTGCAAGATCTGGTGCAAGTTACCAACTGGCGTGTAAGCGCAAGAAGATCTTGCATATGTGCGGCTCATCTCCAAAGTAACCCCCACCACTTCCATCCTATACAGTGGAAGCGATGAAACGGAAAGAGCAGTTTTATTTGGTGGGAGAGAATAATGCGGAAAGGACATACAGCGGGTGTGTTGGTTTCAACAGGCAGAAATCTCCAGGCTCTCTAGTGCAGTGTGCTGCTGCTGGTTACTTGAATCACTGGCTAAGCCTAGGGGGCATCTTGACACTCAATAGGAGAGTCCGGAACAGGTTGATCAACCTTCTGTTTTCCAGGAGGGTGCAAAGCAAGCATATAATACATGGCAGGGAAATTGCACAGCAAGAACCTCAAGGAACTAGACTGAGGCATAATCTCTACACTGGCCATTCTTCCACCTGAATTCCTCAATGAAATCTGGAGAGTAGTAGTAGTAATAGTAATAATACAGAATTTTGGCCATGGCTGTGAGGTTTCTGGGGCTTCATAAGGTCAGGGAACAACTCCCTCCAAATGAATGCTGGCAGAAAGTGTGCATTTGTTTTGGAACGAATGAAAACTTGGACCTCACAAGGGTCATTGGGTTTGATGCTGTGCTGAAAATGTTTTCTGTGAAGTGTTCCCCCCCCAAAAAAGTTCTCCATTAATTAATTATCAAAAGGAGAGGGAACATTGAGGTGAAATTCTCATGGAGGGCTTCCAAGCTTTTGGTTGCACTTACCTCTCTTTTGAGGGGACCAAGGGACTATTTATGGGGGGGGGGTCCTTTAATACGACAAGTCGCTTGATTTGGCAGCCTCCCTGGGTGTCTCCACAGCGTGACCACCCCGTGATGTCCTTGGATGGGTTTTCCTAAAAGTGTGGGCAGGCAGCCTGACATGTGCCTGACAGCTACGGATCGTGGAGCAATTCGGTTCGGTTCGTATTCCTTGCAAAGTTCGTATTTCATGCAAAGTTCGTACATGGTGCAAAGCTGCACGATAGGCTCTTTCCAAAACACTAGCACAATGGAGCTTCCCCCCATCTCCTCCCTCTGTGGGACCCCTGTATCTCCCCAAATAGCCTCTCCAAATAGACAGAAGGCCCTCCAGAGCAGCATTTGGGGAACAGGGAATTTTTCTGACCCGCAAGCCAAAATGCTTGCAATGACAGAAGCATGCCCATAGTGCTGTGTCGAATTCCTCCCATAAGATTGTAAAAATGAGGAACTGAAAGAAACAGATTGGTCCATCTTTATTGATGAAAGGCTTGACTCAGTATAGGGGTGGGGCATAAGTTGAACAAATAAATGTGCATTAATGGCAGAAAAAGAGAGACTCTGTTGTAGTTGTTTCTCTGCCTTTGTATCCTCTGCCTTTGGGAACTATCCAAGAAGAGGATAAAGTTCTCGCCAGGCCTGTAAAATCCCTCCCACTTGGCAGCCATCCACAGAGAAGGACAGTTGATTTTTACCTCAGTCTGGTAACCTATACTAAACCTTGCAGCATCTCCCTCCACACACACACAAAGCCATTGGCCCCTCCGATACCTTGGCTCTCTGCTCCTTTTAACCCAGCATCTGAGGCAATGGAGACGGGCATTTTTAAAAGGGCAAAATGAAGTTTATTCTGTCGAGGAGACCATCAAGAAAGCGTAAAGGAGAGAAACAAGCCCGTTACAAGGGAATTGCGGCATGGTGTGCAGTTCTAAACATATGCTGAACAAATATGCATCTCTATTAAAACAGCAACAACGCGCTCTTCTCTAGATGCCCAGTTCATTTGGAGAGACCATCTGTTCTAGGGAAATAGATGCCACACGCTTATAAGGCAAAACCCAATGTTTCATGTTTTATTTCTATGCAGATCAACCATCTTTATTTGAATTTAACACGATCTATTCGCCGCTTTATCAAATGCAAAAAAAAAAACCCCCCAAAACATTTTTGTTTAGACAAGCCTACCCAGACATGTAGAATGTTGAAGTATGTTTTAATCTGCTTTAATTTGTTTGTTTGTTTGGTATACCGCCCTATACCCGCAGGTATCAAAGCAGTTCAGAAGATAAAATTACAATATAAAAACACAAAATGCATAATAAAAATTTAAAAACAAGAAACCAATAATCCCCCCTCCCCAACATGTTTTAAAAGTGCATTGGATTTTGAATGCTTTAAAGAGTTGTTTCCCCTGTTTTTTACTGATAATTTTTATTGTTCTATTCTCTTTGTAAACTGCTGTCAGGTGTTCTTCTTTACAAGCAAGCACTGTATAGATTTTATGACAGCCATGGAGAAATCACTTCTTACTTCCCATGGGGCGGAGGAATGGGAAAAGAAGGTGATTTAGGAATGCAGGGTGTATGTTTGGAATGGATTTAGTGGGAAATGGGTGATTCCTCGCAGTGGAGTCACTATCCTGAGATCACCCAGGAGATCTTTGGATGGAGGGTAAAACCCTGCAGCTCTGGGCCCAACCTTGTGACCTGGCAACCATAGCAAAAAAATGCATAATTAGTAGGGCTGCACATGGGTCCATTTGGGGCCCAAACCAGGGTCACAGAGTGACCCCAATCCAACAATGGGGGGGGGGAGTGGATGGGAGGGAGAATGGAATGGAGTCTCATGAAAAGGGGCATGGCTAGCTGGTCGGCTTGTACTGTGAACCAGAGAACTTTACACTGCAACATTTTGTTGCTGGTTCCATTAGAACCACCATGATTGACTCTGTTCCCCACCATAGGAGGCAACACCTAAATAGTTGAAACCCCTCCCCCCAGTTGATGGGCACTGCCATTCAAATGGTGTGTGCACACCATGTCATGTGATATATTATGCAAGGCCTCCAATATTTTATTCGAGTTGGCACCCTGTTCCCCACCCTCCTAAATGCTGGAAATGTACTTCCATACACTTATTTTACAGATGCCTGGATCTTATTCTCTGCATCTCCCAAGGTTCCTTAAGATTCGAACGCATTCCATATTTTTGCTGCGCATTCCCTTGAAGACACTCAGTCCTTGATGTACTCTCCATTTATGACCTTTAAATGCTCATCATCGTTCTGTGCCCCACACCCCGGACTGGATGCTTCAATAATGGATCGGACAGACACTCTTCCTAATGAGCACAGTCTCTCTCCCCCCCCCTTCACCCCTTTCTCTCCAGGCTATGTTCGATTTTAGACAAGCCTCCTTCCACAGTCTGTTGCAAACCCTGAACCTCTTCTGTCAGCCTTATAAACGAGCGATCCAGACTCCCAAGTCCCATTTTCTCGGCTGGCAACCGGCCCTTCGGAGGACGGCGTTCCCACTCGGCTCAGAGACTCTGGGACGCCTGGCCCATAACTTCGCGAGAGAAAAGCCCATAAACACACTCAGAAGCATTTGGAGGCTGTGGTGCAGGGACGGTTTGCGAGGAGGGGGCCGGAGGAAATCGGGTAACTGGAATCAGATTATAAACTAAGTCAATAACATTACAAGAGTAAATGCCTGTTGGGTACTGCCCTCTGGGGCCATTTCAACCCATGAAAGCTACAATTAATTTTACAAAGTAAATCGCTTGGCTTTAGAACCTCCCTCCGGGTAAACTCTGTAACCATGTGCGGTAAAAGAGAGCAAAAAAACACGCACGGAGTATTATTTTCTAATTTAAAACCAATTGCATCTTTGGGTTTGAACGACGTTCAGATCAGAGCTGTCCGCTGGGGGAGGGCAGGCGACGCATGGGGAGGAGAGGGGGGGTTGAGGGCAATGGGAAGGGGGGGGAGGGAAGGGGGTGGGCAGGGGGGAACCTTTTGAAAGAGAGGTAGCTGAAATTAACCTTGGAAAGCATTCAAATGAGGCTGTGTAATAAGAGAACCACTTCTCCGGGCAAATTTGTTAGGATTAGGTCTAACCGAGCTGTGGAAGAGAATTCAGGGTGGCTCCCAGCCAAGGCGAAATGAGGCTCCTGGCTTCGTCTACTGCAGGGGAGTTTAAGCTAATGGCTTTGGTTCAAGCTCTGATAGGAAAAAAATCCAGGAACAAAGACACTAATTCTTCCCAAAGCCCCCCAAATCTCAGTTTATACATTTCTGTTTATGTTCATTCATAATGGATACACACAGCTGTTCTTATCATTCATATTCAAATTCCATATGCATTTTTATTATTTATTGCCTCGTCTTCAAACACACACGAGGGAGGGAGAGGGGGGGAGAGAGAGAAAAAAACGTGATGGTAAACTTCTTACTAAGCAGGAACCTCTGGAAAGCAGCCTTGTTTCCTGAAACGGTGTGGCTGCCATGCCCCGCAGTTGCTCCCAGACTGCCCCCGTAATGTCTCTCCACAATTAGGGGGGGCTCCGTCTATGTATGCAAGCAATGCCTGGCTCATGGGGGGGAATTGCTAGCATAGTCTAGGAACACAAGGAAAGCCCTGCTGGGTCAGCTCAATGGCCCATCTTGTCCAGCACCCTGTTCTCGCAGTGGCCAACCAGGTGCCTGTGGGAATCCCGCAAGCACAACCTGGGCGCAAGAGCAACTCTCCTGTATTTAAGCATTACTGCCTTCAACCATGGAGGCAGAGCATAGCCACCATGGCCAGTAGCCAGTGATAGGCTTCTCCTCCATGAGCTTGTCCAATCCAGTTCGGCGGCGGTCACTGCCTCATGTGGAAGTGAGTTCCATTGTTTAACCATGTGAAGTCCTTTCTTTCATATGTTCTGTAATCTCCCAGCATTCAGCTTCGCTGGATGTCTACAAGTTCTGTGTTATGCCCTTTCCTCTTCCTCCTCCTCCTCACTTGCTCCCAAAAAACTGGGGGGCTGGAGAGGCTCCTGTCCCTCCCTCCCTCCCTCCCTCCCTCCCTCCCTCCCTCCCTCCTGTCATTGGTTCCTTCCTCTCCTTCCTCCCTTCCCTGCCCGCCTTTGGCCCCGGGGGCAACGAGTGCCTTCCTGCTGCCCGCTCGCCCGGGCTCCCCCAAGCCTCCCTCTTTCCTTGCAGTCTGGCACCTGATTCCACTCCAGAGGGTCCATGGCTGCTGTTGTCTTTTGGGTAGGGAGGGAGAGGGCACGATCTGGTAACAAAGGACACCACGCTTTGTGTGTATTTCTAGCGCAGCTGGAGCCAGTTTTGCCCAACCTGGCACCCTCTAGCTCTTTTCGAGGGACTACAGCTGGGGCTGGTGGAAGTTGTAGTCCCCCCAAAACCATGCCCTCCGGTGAAAATAAGAACGTCCTATTCCATCATAATGGGACGCAGGTGGCGCTGTGGGTTAAAGCCTCAGCGCCTAGGGCTTGCCGATCGAAAGGTCGGCGGTTCAAATCCCTGCGGCGGGGTGCGCTCCCGCTGCTCGGTCCCAGCGCCTGCCAACCTAGCAGTTCGAAAGCACCTCCGGGTGCAAGTAGATAAATAGGGACCGCTTACCAGCGGGAAGGTAAACGGCGTTTCCGTGTGCGGCTCTGGCTCGCCAGAGCAGCGATGTCACGCTGGCCACGTGACCCGGAAGTGTCTCCGGACAGCGCTGGCCCCTGGCCTCTTAAGTGAGATGGGCGCACAACCCCAGAGTCTGTCAAGACTGGCCTGTACGGGCAGGGGTACCTTTACCTTTACCTATTCCATCATAATATTTTTATTATTTATACCCCACCCATCTGGCCGGGTTGCCCTGGCCCCTCTGGACAGCTTCCAACATATATAAAAACATAATTAAACATTTTTAAAACTTACCTTAACAGTGGTGCCTCGGGTTAAGTACTTAATTCATTCCAGAGGTCTGTTCTTAACCTGAAACTGTTCTTAACCTGAAGCACCACTTTAGCTAATGGGGCCTCCCACTGCTGCTGCGCCGCCAGAGCACGATTTCTGTTCTCATCCTGAAGCAAAGTTCTTAACCCGAGGTACTATTTCTGGGTTAGCGGAGTCTATAACCTGAAGCGTATGTAACCTGAAGCGTATGTAACCTGAGGTACCACTGTATAGGGCTGCTTCCAGATGTTTTCTAAAGGTTGTATAGTTACTTATCTCCTTGGCTTTGGGTCGCATAATTCCATACCCTCCCACATTTCCCTGATGAAAATAGGGATGTCCCAAGGAAAAGCAGGACATTCTGAGATCAAATCAGAAACCAGGACAGCTTCTGTAAATCTGGGACTGTCCCTGGAAAATGGGGACACTTGGAAGGTCTGTAAATTTTACTTGCAGCTTATCAGAGCATCACAGAGAAGCAAGGAGTTGGGACATGGTTGTGTGGGTTCCTAATTCCAATCGCAGTAGAGAAAATCCAGAGGTGGAGCAGCCCAGTGTGGAGAAGAGGGAGAGGGAGAGTTTTTTCCTCCCTCTCTCATAACACTTGAAGTCATGGACACCCAACGAAGTTGAGCATTGGAAGATTCTGGTCGGACAAAAGAAAGTACTTCTTAACACAGTGCAATTAGATATGAATGTAATAAAAGTAAGCAAGTAAGGAATTAAATAAATAAAGTTAAACTATGGAATCCACTCCCACAAAGATGTAGTGATGGCTGCCAATTTGGATGGCTTTGAAAGAGAGATCTTTGAAAGATAAGGCTTTGAATGGCTAACAAGGGTTTTTTGTAACCTGGGAACAGTCGCATTCTCTCCCTCTAGAATGGGGCCCAGTTCTCTTAACATTTTCTCAAGGGGGGGGCACAGATAAGTGTCTCAAAAAAAGAGTTCAGGAGGGGGTTACTCCTTACCTTATTGGGTCTCGCCAGGAAGTGTGGCTCGTAGGAAACTATGGAGAGAGCCACTTCCTGCCAACTACATTTCCCAGAATCCCTTGGGAGTGGCACGGCATCAATCCCAACACATTCCAGGGAGAGCTCCTGGCATGGAGCTGCAGAAAGAGACTTGGGCTACTGCTAAAGGAAATTGACAAGGAAGAAGAAAAAACCTAGAGAGCCAAGCTAAGCAAGGTAAATGTCACAACTCTGCTGAGAAAAATCAGGAAAAATAATTACCACCACCCAACCTTTCTGGACAACTTCAGTTCACACCCACCCACCCAAGGAATGGTTGAAAATGAATGTTTGAATTCTTTTAGCGCAGCTAAAAGGGTGATGCTCTGCTGTGGTGCAGAGGTGATGTGGGTGAATTAAGAGGGTGGTGCCCATCTAAAGCAGCATCAGAACAAAGGGATGCTGGTGTCCTCTGCAGAAGGCTTTCAGGGAGCTTGGGCCATTGGCATTTGTGCCCTAAGATTGGGTGGGGAAGCTTTTTCACCCTGAGGGCCACATTCCCTTCCGTTCAACCTTCCAGGGGCCGTGTGCCAATGGTGGGCGGGGCCAGAGGCAAAACTGGGCAGGACCAACAAATGTAAATTTTATCTTTATGCAGTAGCTTCACACATTTGCACACCCCTATCTTCCACCAAGACAACCTATCAGCGTTATCAGAGACCAAGGATACCTTCCACCCAAGCAAATGCATTACGGAGGTCTCATAGCGGGATGAATGATTCATGTGGCTTGGGGGGGGGGGAGGTTTAGGGGGGGGGAGAGAGAGAGAGAGAAAGAGAGAGAGAGAGACCCGGGGAGTGTTCTGAGGGCCAAAGACCAGAGCACCCGGGGCAAGGCCTGCCCAAGACATTTTGCAACCTGAGGCAACAGACAAAATGGCACATGTCCATCATAGAAACATAGAATTGTAGAGTTTGAAGCATAGGATCCAACTCCTAGGAGCCAAGGTCCCTTCATCCCTCCCCAATAAAATAGTTGTTGTTGTTTTTTAATAATTTTTTATTAAAGTTTTAAAGATTAAATAACAATCAAAATAAAGAAAAAAGAAAAAACAATACACCATCAAAAAACAGAAAAAAGAAAAAAGGATAAAGGACAAATCAAACCTATACATCACTTGCTTACATTCACTTATTTCCTTGACCTCCTCACACCTCCCATTTTTGTATTCTAATTCAATTTGTTATTTCAGCAAATCCTTCCAACCTTATTTTTATCTTAATAATTTGTCTTAATATACTATAATTTTACACTCTCTCTTTCACCAATTCATTTTTACTTAATCCTTTATGTCATTTCTGCTAAAACCACATAATTTTCTTTTCCCAACATCTTTCTAGCAATCCTTAATTTTGCAATATTTTTGAAGATAAACTTTAAATTTTTTCCAATCTTCTTCCACCGACTCTTCTCCTTGGTCCCGGATTCTGCCAGACATCTCAGCCAGTTCCATGAATTCCATCACCTTCACCCAATAAAATATTTGAGGGTTGCTCCCCCAAAGTTGATGGGCATTGTCTTTGAAATAGTGTGTGTGTACCACATCATGTGACAGCAGCCACGAAATTAAAAGACGCCTGCTTCTTGGGAGAAGGGCAATGACAGGCCTAGACAGCATCTTGAGAAGTAGAGACATCACCTTGCCAACAAAGGTCCGTATAGTTAAAGCTATGGTTTTCCCAGTAGTGATGTATGGAAGTGAGAGCTGGACCATAAAGAAGGCTGATCGCCAAAGAATTGATGCTTTTGAATTACGGTGCTGGAGGAGACTCTTGAGAGTCCCATGGACTGCAAGAAGATCAAACGCATCCATTCTTAAGGAAATCAGCCCTGAGGGCTCACTGGAAGGACAGATTGTGAAGCTGAGGCTCCAATACTTTGGCCACCTCATGAGAAGAGAAGACTCCCTGGAGAAGACCCTGATGTTGGGAAAGATGGAGGGCACAAGGAGAAGGGGGCGACAGAGGACGAGATGGTTGGATAGTGTTTTCGAGGTTACCAGCATGAGTCTGACCAAGCTGCGGGGGGCAGTGGAGGACAGGAGTGCCTGGCGTTCTCTGGTCCATGGGGTCACGAAGAGTCGAACACGACTAAACGACTAAACAACAACAACACCACATCATGTGACCAATTATGCAAATGGGACATACCTGGGCCCCCCAATATTTTATTCAGGTTGCCCCCCCTCCAGTTGGAAGGGTCATCTAGTCCAACCCCTGCAATGCAGGAATCTCAGCTAAAGCATCCATGACAGATCTACATCCAACCACTGCTTCAAAACCTCTGAGGAGAGCCCATCACCTCCTGAGGTAATCCGTTCCACATATAGTAGTGGCTCCTACTGCACTGCCCCCTGAAGGAGATCAGCAGGGTAAAGATGGAGGGCAAGGTGTATGCCACACAGCTCTATTCTCCAACAGAAGCGTCTGGTCAGGGAGCTCAGGAGGAAGAGCTGAAGGCTACCACCGCCTCCCAGCTCAGGCTGTCTGAGACAGCAGTTTCACTAACAGTAGGGCTGGCCCTGATGTGGCTGGCTGGGCCTAACACCAGGCCTGATATTCTTTCTCTCTCCCCCCCCATATGGACTTTTGAGGTTGTAATAGAAAAGGGTGACCCTGGTTTTAACTTGGGGGGTGGTGGTTTGCAGCGGGGGAGTGTGGCTCAGCTCTCACATCGCAGTCACGGAGGCAGAGGAAAGAGTCTGAGGGAAACCGAGCGCGCCTGATGTTGTGCCAGTGGCAATTACAGCTCCCCGACTCCTGCCCTTTTAAAGTACTTACGTGATGCATTAAGCCATAAAGGGATGACAGGTTTGAAGGATGGGAATGTTTTACAAGTCGAGGGGAGGACTGAGGTAACCCTCGACATGGAGGAGGGCAACCTATATCCTGATCGGTGGGAGCAGGTCTGGAATATGTCCTTGATCCCAGGGCACAATGACTGGCAGAGGCACTGCACAGCGCATTGCCTTACAGGGGCCCCCTTGCAGCAAAATGCGTGCGCCGGGGGGAGCAGTGCTATTGAATAACACTGAACTAGCCACGAGGCTCACAAAGGGAAGTGTGTTTGGGAAGGAGCATGAGGCGTCTGAAGGAAGGGTGACTGCGAGGACCCAGGCAGACGGTCTCCAGTTCCCCAGTCAAATTTGGCAAGAAGGTGCAGACATGAACTCGCAAGCTGGCAGAGCAAGTTTGTTTTCTAGATAAGCCTCAACCGAGCCGCTGCTGCTGCTGCTGAAGTGGCTAATTCTTTCTACTACACACTTACTATTGCTGCCACTACTGGTATTAGCTACTCTTAGGATACTACTGCCCAGGCTGCTTTTCCAGATGGAGCCGAAACCAGGAAGGGTTTTCTCTCTCCCCTTCCCCAGTGAAATTAAAGTGAGAGATGCTCTCCTTTTCCATCCCCCTTTCGCGAGGATTTCTTGACAACATGCTGGTTTGAGTGGCCACTGCCATCAGACCCCTTCCATCAGGATGCTATTGCCCCATATGCGTCCTTCTTCAGAGTGAGGTGTGGGGGAACAGCTGAAATATTGGGGTTCTGGAGGTGGGTGGGAGGTAGAGGAAGCAGCTGCACTGTGGTGGTGGGGAGCAGCAGCTGGCTGCATTTCCTAGGCGGCCTCAGGTGGCAAAATGTCTTGAGCCAGCCCTGTTGGAAAGGACCAATGCCAATGGAACAACTCCATCTCAGGCTGCTACAGGTGCTCATCCTCTTACAAAGGGGTGGGGAGCCTCAGGCTCAGAGGCCAAATCTGGCCCAGGCTACACCCCTTCCCAGGCCATGCCTTTCATGGGCCCTGCTCCATCCCTTCCTCGTGTGTTCTTGCCTAGCTAGAAGGTATTGTTGAGTTCCTTTGCCTATCCTCTGTCAATCCTCACCGCTGATCTGTGACCTCTGGAAGATTGTCCATAAGGGAAAGTATCCCCTCTACTGCAAGAGATTCATTTCACCTGTTGAAATGAGGGGACACCCAGTAGGACCTTCCCAGCAGGTATCTATCTAAGTGTTAGTGGTGCAGCTTATAGAGAAGGAGAAGCTCTCTGTCCAACATATTGGATCCGGGGCATAGTTGCCCTAGTGGCAGTATTAGTCAAAGCAGGTCATCTATTCTGGATTACATCATCTAAATAGAACTGAAAGGAGACCCTTTGTTCAGGGCTGCCCCAAGGCTTTCTGCTGCCTAAAGCAAAGGGCAATATGTCCTGTTCATGGATAAGAGCTGAATGGACTGGCAGGTGAATTTTGCTTCAGCATTGGCAATAGGACAGCATCATCCACTGCACCCGAGGGCAGCAGGCTAGCTTAAGGGGGTTCATAACAACCCAGCTGGCACACACACAACTATGATCTCCAACAAAGGGAAATGGCAGAAGGCCTCAGGAGGACTTATCTTCCACCATCTTCTGCCTGATGGTAAGGCTGGCTCTGCCTTTATTTCAGAGCTCCAGGATTCCACATTAATAACCATGCATGTTCCGATCCAAGAACATATTGTGATCAGAAGAGTCTCACTGCAGCATTCGTGCTTCAGGAGAATCCAAATTTCCTATTTTAGTGCCTAGTTTCCTGTCCTTAAGCTTTCAGGGGATAGCGTGAAAAATGCACAACAGTATTTGCTGACAGCCAGGAGAAATCAACAACCAACAATGATGGACTTCTTTTGACAAGATTCCTAGAATTCTAAGAGTAGGAGAACTCTTTGTCCCTCCATGTAGATCCTAATCTCCATCCTTCTTTGCTGATCTCTTGCAAACTCACACATGGGTGCACATGCACCAGGGCAAAGGCAGCTGGTGCAGCACTTTGACTTTGCTTGGGTGCAGGTTGGGGAACCTTTGACCTTCCACATGCTGTTGGACTCCAGTTCCCATCAGGCCTAGCCAGCATGACCAGTGGTCAGGGACAATGGGAGCTGTAGTCCAACACAGTATCTGGAGGGCCACAGGTCCCCCCCCCATCTCTGCTCTGATGCATCAGTTCCAAACCCCAATCAGAGAAACACATATCTGCTGTCAACAGTAGCATATCCCATGGGGTCATTAAAGTTTTCCTTCAATATTTGTAGCTTCAGGGTATCCTCCTGCAATTTTTATAACCGTTGCCTGTTCCAAGTGGCAAATGCAGAATTGCTCTCCCATCTCTTTGAAGGAACCTTTAAATATTTGAAGACCATGATCATGTCATCCTCACCCTTCTTTTCCCTCAGCTAAACAATTCCCGGTACCTTCAGCTTCTTCTTCCTATGTCAGAAGCATGAATGAAAGCCTTTATCACCTTGTTGCCATCCATGAATTCAGCTCCATTTTGTCAACACATTTTTTAATAGGTGGTCTCCTGGCTCAAAGCCCCAGGCGTCATTTTTTATTTAAAAGGAAAGTCTCTTTTGCCATTTTGGTTGTGTCACCAGAAATGTTATTATGGAGGTAGAGCACACTGACAATAACATACACAATGCAGAGCTCTTCCATATATAAAATGGTTTAGTGCAGAACATTAGCGTTGGTATTAATAATGCAATTCCTGCTGATCTGAACAACAGGAAATGTTGTGCTCAACCAGGGTGCATTGCATCTGAAAGCTTGGGGTTCAGCAGGATCCCCAAACAATGTCTTAAAAAATGACCATCTTCTGCAGGCCTTTGCAGAGTTTGACAAGAGTAGGCTTAAGCTGCAGTGGGTTAAGGACACTCTTGAGATCTTCTCCATTTTTCCCCAGCCTGCCATCAGCAACAAACCATGAAATCGTTAGCAGTCTTGATGGAGGTAGGGAGTAAAGGCAGTACCTGTGTTGGAAGTACAAGTCCCAGTGGGAGCAAATGAGAGTAGACATCACTGAAAGTGATCCATGATGATGTAGTTCAGGAAGGTGAATCCAGAGGAATGGTGGGTAAGCAAGTCTTAGCCAAGGAATCTGCATTATATTCAAGCACTGCAGAAGTCAGGAGGGCCCAATGCTGATGACCATCCTGCCCTATTGTCCCGTTTTCATCTGAGGAAGGGTATGTTAGCCACAGGATCGCAAACTGAACAGGCAAACAGACTACCTGATCCTGGTCTTCCCCACTGCAAAGAGGCCTATTGTGTTTCTGTTTAAATTACAGGAGCTATTTCTAAATTTGCATGAGTGATATAGCATCTTTTCCAGGAGCTTTCCCAGGCAAAGGGAGGAGAAGGGAGATGGCTGTCTCCACAGACCCATGGAAGTGGGGGCAGGGAACAACCTCAGCTGCTTCTTCAAATAGCAAAGTACACCCCCATCTGAAAGTGCTGAGACTTCCCCACCCCCGAATGTGCCGAAACAGGCAGGGCCAAGTGCTTTGGCCCAGCACTAAATTTTATCTTTAATCAAGTTATCTTTCCACCCATTTACCCGGGACAGATGTTAAGCTAAACAGCCTGTAATTTCCCAGACCCCCCTAGATCCCCTTTTGATGTTGCCTTGGCCACTTTCCAGAGGTTGATCTGAGGAACAAGTCACATATTTCTGTTGGAAAACCAGGGATTTCACATCTGAGTTCTTTAAGATGCCATCTGGATTGAGTGATTTGTTTGTTTTTGTTTTGTCAATAAGGCCTAGGACTTCAGCTCTTATCGCCACCATTTGCCTTAGTTCTTCAGACACTCTTACCAAGAAAGTGAGTTCAGGCACAAGCATCTGCCCTACATCTTCCGTGATGGAGATGCAGGCACAGAATTCATTCAGCTCCTCTGCAATCTCCTTTTTCTCCTTTTCCTTATGCAATACACAGAGTCACTTAGACAATGCAGGGTGTAAGGAAAGCCCAGGGTCTAAAATCACCTAGCCTCACCCGAGATAGGCGCGATAAAAAGAGGACCAATGGGTGATTCTTGGAGACAGGGTCATGCTTCCAGAAGAGAATATGGCCTCTCCCTCCTTGCTCATTCTACAGCCTGTTGACACCCAGCCCCAAAGTGCTTGTGCGCAGACTAAGGAGTTCGCATCTGCAGTTTGGCCACTTCTGACAATCTGAGTTATGAGGGTCATTAACGGGGCATTGACTTACCACTTTTAGCCACTGAAGCGACCAAGGAAGGTGTGATGGTCTAGCCCTTCCTTGCCCTGCTCTGAAGGGCTTCCCACTCATTTCAAAAGGTGGTGGAGCCGTGGCACACATGCAAAAAGAGTCCTACTGTGTGCCTAGGGAAGACAGCTCACAACAGCATCACCAAAGGACCCATTTCTTTGAAACAGCAACGCTGTTCACGGTTGTTCACCAGACTGTTCTTTTAAAGAGCAGTACATCTGAGATGAGGGATGTCCTAGAATCCCAAGTGGAATAGAAATGGGAGCAGAAATTGCCAGTGTTCTCTTATTCATCCTATCTCTGAAATGGAGATCAATTCAGCAAATGTGATCAGCATTCGCTGCTGTTGCTTCTTTCGGTCTGCAAATTTTACAGTAGTAGTTATGTGCCCCCCCTCAATTTCCACTGTGTTTCCCTTGCACTGAAATGAATGGGGTGCAGTGACATAATTACAGTGTAAATTATGTAAGTGGCATAATTTTGCTGCAGCGGACAGCAATACAAATGGAATAATCTTCGGCAGAAGACAAATTGCAGTGGAAGGAAAACAGCGCTGCATGCGATGAATGCAAGGTGAACAGATAACGATGCCCTCTTACATCCCTATCTGAGATTATGATAATTTTAAGGGACATTATTATTCTCTAAGTCTTTTCTTTTGTCTCTTCCCCCGCCTGCTTGTCTGGAATTTCCTTCCACCTTGTTTGGGAACTTGCAATTCCATGCAAGAGTTTTTCAGAGCATCTTGTGTCTTTGTCCCACACTCCCTTGCAAAGAAGCAATCTAGAAATACATTAAAGCAAGAAGTGAGCGTCTGATTGAATATTTGCATCTTTTTAGCATTTGCAGTCACATCTTAGGGGGACTGTCCTTTCAGATTAATCCATTCTCATTAGGCAGTGCTCATAAATGGGGCCATCTCTGCTTAAGATGATCAGTAATAGCACTGTAATGTTTCTTGGCCCTCAGAGACAGCAACGCACAGCAAATGCAGGCTGAGCTCAACAGAATCTTTCCTGCATGCCAGAACACTCCGAGCTGTGAGAGACCAAACTGCCGCAACTGGTTTGCAGTGTACCAGAGCCAGGAGGACTCCTTGATGATGGCCTTCCAGTGACAGCCTTGTGCATCTTCCCCTCTTAAAATCAAAGAACAATGCACAAATCCTGCAATGAGATCATCAAACAGATTTGCTTTACTGGATGGACGTAGAATGGAACATTTTTACAGCAGTAGCATCAATCTGGAGGCACCCCCCATGTATTTAGCCCCAAACATGGATTTCCTCTTCAAGGTCAAGCAGTGAAAATACCACCTCTGCATATTTGCTGCAGAAGGGAGCTATGTTGAATGTAGGAATCTGCCTTATATTGACTCAGATCATTGGTCCATCTAGCTTGGTATAATTTAAAAACATAAGAACCTAAGAAGAGCCCTTCTGGTCTATCAACTCCAGCATGCTGTTCCCACCATGGTCAACTAGTTGCCTACAGGAAGCTTGCAAGCAGGATCTGAGTGCAACAGCACTCTCTATAGTCATTTATGGTGACACTCACCTGTACGGTCATCTGCCCCAAGTGTAATCAATATGGCACCCTCCAGATGTTGCAGAATCACAACGCCCATCATTTCTGATCACTGGCCATGTTGGTTGGGGATGAAGGCAGTCAAAATTGAACAACATCTGAAGAGCAGTAGGCTGGTTATCCATGATCTACTGCAGGGGTCAGCAAACCTTTTCAGCCGGGGGCCGGTCCACTGCCTCTCAGACGTGGGGGTCCGGACTATATTTTGGGGGGGAAATAAACAAATTCTTATGTATACTATGTACACCAGGCAGGTCCCATATATAACCCACAAATGCATTTTAAAAGGACACATTCCGTTCAGGCCAGACAGTATTGTAAGTGATAAAAATTAAAATCAAATTTTTTTCTTAGCTGCACTGATGATAGTCATTGTTTAGATGGGGGGTCCTCGCCTAGGTTTGGTGCTGCGTTGTGGCCGGCTTGGCCTCCTGCTGCCAGACCTCTTCCGCGCTTCGGGGGTGGGATGGGGGCCTTTTTGCCGGCAGTGGAGGTCCAGATTGCCACTGCACCAGCAGCAGGGCGAGCTCCATACTGTGGGAAGGTTTCCAGAGGCCTTCCCTCAGTCCGAAGCCTTCCCGCTGGTAGTGGAGGCCAGATGACTGGGCAGCTGCTGATCATCTGCCAGGGTCTCAAACGGCTTGGCAGGCGATTGGCTGCGACTGGTGCCTGCCTTTGCTCGCAGAAGGGAGGGAGGAGGCACCATCGCAGTGCGTGAGAGGGAGAGGAGAAATGGCGGCGCAGAAAAAAAATGGCGGCTGGAAAAAAACCAGGGGAAAACCCACACTGATCCACAGACCATTTGCAGGCCGGATCCTGAAGGCAACTGGGCCAGATCTGGCCCACGGACCATAGTTTGTCAACCCCTGATCTATTGACTGATGGCAGCTCTTCCCCGTGACATCACAGCTCTACCTCTTCTAATCCCTGCTGTGGTTGTACAATTGGTGTGTGTGTGTGTGTATTTAAAATCATTTTATTGTACATGCAGTGCTATGGAAAACAGGGAAGAATAAACATTTTCAATTCTTTATTTTGCATTTTTCTGTTGTGAACTGCCCTGGGATCTTCGGGTGAATGGTAATATACAAATTTAATTAATAATAATAATAATAATAACAAAACTGATGGTTAAAAAGGTGTTTGATCCACAGGTACGTCTATCTGTCAGTTGTGAAAGCAGAAGGCTTCCCACAGGCATCTGGTTGGCAACTCTTAAGTTGGCGCTGTGGGTTAAACCGCAGAGCCTAGGACTTGTTGATCAGAAGGTCGGTGGTTCGAATCCCTGCGACGGGGTGAGCTCCCGTTGCTCAATCCCTGCTCCTGCCAACCTCATCAAGTGCAAGTAGATAAATAGGTACGGCTCTGGTGGGAAGGTAAATGGTGTTTCCGTGCGCTGCTCTGGTTTGCCAGAAGCGGCTTAGTCATGCTGGCCACATGACCCGGAAGCTGTACGCTGGCTCCCTCGGCCAATAAAGCGAGATGAGCGCCACAACCCCAGAGTCGGTCACGACTGGACCTAATGGTCAGGGGTACCTTTACCTTTACCTTTAAGAACAAGATGCTGAACTCGATGCTCCATTGGCTTGCTCCAGCAGGGCTCTTGTTATGTTCTTAAGAAAAGACATTCAACTCAAAACACCCTCATTCTGCCCAAATACTGCCTTATACAGAAAGTGGCTCTGTTTGGAGGCTTCCATTGTGAGAACTGGGGTGCTGGGGGTGTTAGGGAAGGAGTAGTACCTCTGATACCACATTGTGCTCCTCATGGGGCAGATGGGGCTAGTCAACCTAGGAAGGTAGCCCATCTAGGAGAAGGAAAACTCTGGTTGCAAAGCTCTGCTGCCTTGCAGGACATCCTTAGGAGAAGAGAAGGCTAAGAAGTCCCTACACTAATCCAGAGAGGAGTCTCTAAGGTGGCTTGTATGTTTCCGTACGTTCCCGTACTGGCTCCCAGTACGTTTCCGAGCACAATTCAAAGTGTTGGTGCTGACCTTTAAAGCCCTACATGGCCTCGGTCCAGTATATCTGAAGGAGCGTCTCCTCCCCCATCGGTCTGCCGGGACACTGAGGTCCAGCTCCGAGGGCCTTCTGGCGGTTCCCTCACTGCGAGAGGCCAAGTTGCAGGGAACCAGGCAGAGGGCCTTCTTGGTGGTGGCGCCCGCCCTGTGGAATGCCCTCCCATCGGATGTCAAGGCGATGGACAACTACCTGACATTCAGAAAACATCTGAAGGCAGCCCTGTTCAGGGAAGTTTTTAATATGTGACATTTTAATGTATTTTTCATCTCTGTTGGAAGCCGCCCAGAGTGGCTGGGGAAACCCAGCCAGATGGGCGGGGTACAAATAATAAATTATTATTATTATTATTATTGTACGTCTCTTCTGGCAACTCCCACAGTCAAGCTGGTGCCAAATGTATAGCTCTGCTTTCCATAGGACAGCATCAGTGAGGTCAAGAGGGGAGTCGTCATCTGGGCAGCCCAGGACTTCCATATACGCTACCCGGGCTCATGCCCCACAGAGGTCACAATGTTCCTAATGCCCCACAGAGGTTCAGTGTTCCTAATGCAACAAAACCAACACAGATTCACTTCACCCACAAAGATGCAGTCCATTCTCTCTCAAGGCAAACAGAGGCTACCAACAGCAAATGTGAGAGCAGAATGCTGGCCTACCTACACCTTTGACCAGAGCAGAAAGGTTCTTCTGACGGTCATCTGTAAAGGCTCAACAATCTGAGATCGCTACACTTCCTTAAGATGCCTTTGCAAAAGCTCCAATTGTTGCGAGTCATTGCCTGGAAGAAGACGCTCACTGCATTCTTCCATGAAGGGACCTCCGCTCAACGCTACGATCCAAGGATTTTGATGGACCGTTGCCCTTCCTCCCCCAAAGGCCCTTGTACAGCCAGTCCCTTGGAAACTCTGGCTACTCGACTCCCTTTGTTGCTTGACATACATCTGATGCAAGTGGGAGAGGTTTATGTTTAAATCTCCCATCCATTGCTCTGGGCACGCGTGAGGTAATTAGAAACAGACCTGATCATAAATACACTAAAATACTAGAAGTAATGATAAATTAGGCCTATCCATTCGTCACCGGGAGTAGATAGGGCCCGCTCCCATTCTGACTCAACTCCTCTGGCAGTTCCAATGAAAGACGACATGATCTATGCCAGGGTCCAAAGGAATCTGACTGCAGCCGCGTCAGCCCATATGGAAAAGACAGTTCCTCTCTTCCCTGATCTTCCCCAGCTTTTTCAGCACGAGAACTTAATGTGCACACAGTTGTTCTTACTTGAGATGCCCCCTTTGTTCACTGTGGGGCTTAACTGGATGTTATAAGAACTCTCATACTATGTATCTCTTTCCGTACCAACTTCCTCAGAAGGTCTAGTCCATGCCTAGGGGAACCTGTCAAATGTTTTTGGGCTCCAAATTCCACAGCTAATGTGGCCATGTTTCTAGTATATCTATGTGGTGTGTGGAGAAGTAACTTCCTCTGTCCTGAATCTCCATTTGATGGCCCAGAGTTCCGGTATAATGAGAGGGGGAGGAAAACTTCTCCCTCTCTGTCTCTTTCTCCAAATCTCTCTCTTTTCCGTGCTACCAAAATGGTAACTAGTGGAGTCCATCACAACACTATGTACTGGTACTTTCCCTTCACCTTCTCAGAAGCAAAATCAAAGGGATTTGCTGAGGCAAATGGAAAAACCATGGAGCCGCACCTCCGAGTGCCGGGAGTGACTCAGGTTGGAAAAACAGGGCAACCACATTCTGAGCTTTCGTCTGTGTTTACATACCAGTGCAAACAGAATCCTCTCTCTCGACTCCCGCTGTGCATTCCTAGGGCAGCTCCATATGGTTGGAATATTCTCTAATCGCCAGCAAATGTCAATGACATGTCACCCAGCTAAAGCTCGCAACCAAAGAGGAAGAGATCACTTTGGGCACTCAGAGAGCTTGAAAAGTGGCCAGCCAAAAAGGATGTCATAGATTTGGCGCTTGGTCATTCCCATTGTCAACACCTCGGCCTCTGTCGGTTGCCTTCTGTGATGGTTGACATCTCCCAGGAAGTAGGAATGCCTGCTTAAAAAGCTCTCCGCTGCAGCAGTTCATGCTTTGCTTTGTTCCTCAGTGTCCGGGTTCTCCTTTCTTATTTGTTTGTTTGTTTGCTTGTTTATTGAATTTATATCCTGCCTTTCCTCCCAATGGTGTCCAGGGCAGCAAACAAGAGATACAAACAATAAAAGCATTTTAAAAACAAGAAACTACTGCATGCTTCTTATCCAGTGGTGTCTGGGGCCCATTAGGACTTGTAGGGTAGAAGGCAGAGAGACCCACAGAAGACAGCGCCAGGCCTAATGATAGGTGGAGCCACACAATTCTAATTTTGTCCTCATTCTCTTCCCCATTGAGGGCTCATTCACAATTCCCTTTGCTTCATATTTCTTGGCAAAGGTCCAGGCCTTCCAGGTGCCCAAGCACTTTTATTTTTGGCCTGGTGCTTTCCCCTGAAAACCCGCTCTTTACCACTGAATCAGAGCAGAACGTCATCCATGGAAACCCCAAATTTCTGTTTGTTCTGATTCAGCATCAGAAAGAGGGTTTCCCTGGAGAAAGCAGTGGGGCAAAGATAATAGTGGACACGAACCGGGAAAATTCAGACCTGTCACCTGTGACTAGAAAGCATTAGGCAAAGGTTAAGTGTGGATCAGCCCTGAGTTCTACAAGGGCAATGCTGACATTAAGGAGGAGAACGTGAGGAAGCAACTCCTTGCTTCGGTTGTAAGAAAGAAGGCAGGAAGATGGCGGCTGGCTGAAGGTGGACTGAGCTTAGTGGGATGGGGTGGGTGGGGATTCAGAAGAGGACCTTTTCTTCGGGAGCACCCAAGTTGTGGAACTCCCCCCCCAGGTGTTTCTTGCATCTTCATGATACAGCAAGGTTTCCCAAACTGTTTTTGGACTACAGTGCCCATCATCCCTGACCACTGGTGCTGCTAGCTAGGGGTGATGGGAGTTGTAGTCCAAAACCAACTGGAGACCCAAGTTTGGGAAACCCAGTAATACACAGCTTCTGGCAAAGACTCACCTCTTTACCTTGGTTTTTGGCATTTGCAAAACCCCCAACATTCCTCAGATGGAAATACAGACGAGCTGTTCTACATCAGTGTCTATTCTCCCCCAGTGCGCCTCCTCCTCAGAGGCTGGGGCAGAGATGCAGAAAACAGCAGCCAAATGAAGCAAGCTGAAGGCAAGTGACCATAACAGTTGCTCATCAGTGCCTGGCACCCCTTGGCACCCCTTGCAGACATGGCAGGGGCCTCCTGGACAGGCCCCACCCCCTGCGGTCCCCCACCCACTGACCAAGGAGCAGGGAAACAATGGGAAACTTTCTTAGGGGCATTCAAGTGACTCGGATCTTGTTTTCATAAAAGCAGGAAGTGGCGCCATATTGAGAGGGAGGGGAGGGAGAAATAGATCTAAGAAATGTGTTAGAGGGATGCACAAATCTGAACTACCAGTAACATGTTGAAATGCTGTACTGAACAGAAGGTCCCTTGGGAAATGGGGACTGTGCATGAGAAGCCACGCTGGCTTAAGGCTTTTCATGATGAGCCCGGTATTTGGGGAGCAGTTGAAAGGTATGCATTTGAGGTGTAGGACCCTTTTTGCAATTGTTAGTTGTTTCAAACTGTTTTTAATGTTGAGTTTTGACATTGCAATCTGCCCTGGGGCCTTACTTTGCAGGACGGGTAAATATCATCATCATCATCATCATTATACAGCCCTTCATCACAAGTTCTCAGGACAGTTGCTGTTGTTTATTATAATCATTTGTCCTAACACACCAGGCTCTACAGGTAACCATATTCTCTTAGGGGGTTGCCCTATAGATCAGGTTTTCTTGTAATACTAAATATTACACAGGGCATACATCTCTGCGACCTCGAGATATATCTGTGGCTGTGAAAGATCTAAATCCAACAGGAATGGAAGGGGAGAGAGTCTGAACTGGCTAAAAAATATTAAATAAAATATATATATTTTTTAAAAAAATAAGCATGTTTCTAAGAAGGATGAAAGTTTCAAAGTAGGTCTAGATAGACTCAGAGAGTGGAGAGATGAGGATTTGATTAGAGGCGGGGCGTTGCAGTGAGATATTTGCCTAAGGAATCATAAGGGACTTCGTACAAAGGTTAGTGCCTTTTTAGTGAGATACTAACTTTCATGCAATGAGAGCCAGATGTGGGAATACTCATTGGAACATGATGCTGGGGGAAGAGTGTGCAAGCTTTCTGCATTATGTTGAGGTACAAATCAATGAAAATATGCTGCTCTAGACACTGGTTGATTCACTGTTCCGATGCTTGTTGAAGCGTTCTCAACAGAAATGAGAAACGGGCCAACATTTACAGAAGGCTGCCCCCCCGCGAATAAGGAGCCTCATCAACTACCCCAAATGAATAAAAAGCACCAGAATGATCTTATCATGTGCCAAATTGCTAAAAGCTAAGGAATAGAAAGCAACCTAATCACCTACCCAAAGACATTGGTTCAATAAGATGCAGGAGATTTTGATAGTGGAGAAACCGGCTCATCAGTTAAGAATATAGCAAGGAAAGAGGCGAAACCTGAAGGTTTTCTGACAGTGTGGCATCCCTTTTTTAAAGCACGCAGATGGCAACAATCCCCCAACCAAGGAACCAATCAAATTTAAAGCAGTGTGTTAATTATTAAGATATTGGAGATCCCCTGCAGTGCGTCGAGTAAAAATGTCCCTTTCTTTTCACATCCATTCTGACAGACTTTGCCAGTGTGCTAGCTGAGGCTGATGGGAGTTCTTTTTTTATTTCTTATTTATATTTCTTACATTCAGTGGTTACTCTTTTTTTTACAAAAAGAATTGCAAAGTGACTTAATACAAATATTAAAACTGAATATAAAGACCAAAGCAAGACGAAAACTTGAAAACACAGCAATGGCGTATATAAAAAGGAAAGGCAAACACTATCCAGCCCAGTAAAAAAAAATGTCAAGGAAGAGGTCACAGGTATACCCTGAGTCTTCCAGATTAAGGTGTCCAAAGTCTGAATAAAAAGAAACGTTTTTGCCTGGTGCCTAAATATAGATAGTGATGGCAGCAGGCATGCCTCCCTGGGGAGAGCACGCCATAAGCAGGGAGCCACCACTGAGAAGGCCCATTCTCCACATTCTAGACCTTTCCTGTAGGGAAAAAGTCTCTGGGAGGAACTAGGATGCTATATGTGGGGAGAGACGGTCCTTGAAATTCCAGGTCCTTACCCACGTAACAGCTTCAATGGTGAAACCCAGACCTTTGGATTAAGCCCGGAAACTATCTATAGTTACTTGTCGTCCAAAACATCTGAGGAGCTCCACTTTGGGGAAGTCCGGCTTATGGAAATCCAGCAAATCAGAGTCAGAGTGCATTAATAATAATAATAATAATAATAATAATAATAATAATAATAATAAATTTTATTTATATCCCGCCCTCCCCAGCCGAAGCCGGGCTCAGGGCGGCTAACAACATTAAAACAGTATGACATTATAAAACATTATAAAAATGAATTAAAATCAAAATTGATGGCAACCATAGACTAAAGCTTTGTAAAGATTGCCAGAGGAGGGGGTCAGGCTGCGCCCTGACCAAATGCCAGGTGGAACAGCTCTGTCTTGCAGGCCCTGCGGAAAGATGTCAAGTCCTGCAGGGCCCTTGTCTCTTGTGACAGAGCGTTCCACCAGGTTGGAGCCGCAGCCGAAAAAGCCCTGGCTCTAGTTGAGGCCAGCCTAACCTCTCTGAGGCCTGGGACCCTCAAGGTGTTTTTATTTGAAGATCGTAAGTTCCTCTGTGGGGCATACCAGGAGAGGCGGTCCCGTAGGTACGAGGGCCCTAGGCCGTATAGGGCTTTGAAGGTTAAAACCAGCACCTTAAACCTGATCCTGTACTCCACCGGGAGCCAGTGCAGCTGGTATAGCACCGTATGAATGTGATCTCTAAGCGAAGACCCCGTAAGGAGTCTCGCTGCGGCATTCTGCACCCGCTGGAGTTTCTGGGTCAGTCTCAAGGGCAGCCCCACGTAGAGCGAGTTACAATAATCCAGTCTGGAGGTGACCGTCGCGTGGATCACAGTGGCTAGGTCAGGGCGAGAGAGGTAAGGAGCCAACTGCTTAGCTTGGCGGAGATGAAAAAATGCCGCCTTTGTTGTAGCTGCAATCTGCGCCTCCATGGAGAGGGAGGTATCGAAGATTACACCCAAACTCTTAACGGACGGTGCTGGCACTAATTGCACCCCCGCAAGAGATGGGAGTTGCCCCCTCAGTCCCATGTCGTCCCGTCCCAGCCAGAGGACCTCTGTCTTCGAAGGATTTAACTTCAACCGGCTCCCACGTAACCATCCAGCCACAGCCTCCAAGCATCTGATCAGTGTGTCTGGGGCCGAGTCCGGGTGGCCGTCCATCAACAAATAGAGTTGGGTGTCATCAGCATACTGATGGCAGCCCAGCCCAAAACTCCGGACAAGCTGGGCGAGGGGGCGCATAAAGATGTTAAAAAGCATCGGGGAGAGTATTGCACCCTGAGGCACACCACACACCGAGGAGTGGCGGGATGACAATTCTCCCCCAAGCGCCACCCTCTGTCCCCGACCAGAGAGAAACGAGCGCAGCCATTGAAGGACTGTGCCCTGGATCCCCACGTCGGCAAGGCGGTGGTCCAGGAGTTCGTGATCGACCATGTCGAAGGCTGCTGACAGGTCTAGAAGAATCAGCAGCCCCGACCCGCCTCGATCCAGCTGCCTGCGGAGATCATCTGTTAGGGCGACCAGAGCCGTCTCGGTCCCATGACCAGCGCGGAAGCCGGACTGGAATGGATCCAGAGCTGATGTTTCATCCAGAAACCTACCAAGCTGTTCAGCAACCGCTCTCTCAATCACCTTACCCAGGAATGGAAGATTCGAAACCGGGCGGTAATTGGATAGATCTAAGGGATCTAATGATGTTTTCTTTAAGAGCGGGCGCACCACTGCCTCCTTCAGTTCCCCTGGGAATGTCCCGGTGCCAAGGGACAGATTGATGATATCCCCCAGGGGGGCCCGCACCTCTTCTGGACACGCTCTAATCAGCCTCACAGCTGTGTGTCAAATTGTTATTTAAATTTGGCTGTCCTTCGAGGGACGTTAAAGACCGAATTATACTAAATAATTGCGCCGGGCGAGAGCTAGCGGATGCAATGGAGGCCGAGAAGTAGGACTTTTTAGCGGCCTTCACTGCCATCTCATAGGTTTTCATAAAAACCCTATAAGATGTTCTTGAGGCTCCATCACGGGCACCCCGCCATACTCGCTCTAGCCGTCTGAGGTCCCGCTTCATTTTCCGGAGCTCCTCGGTAAACCAGGGAGCCCGGTTTCTGCGGGGTCGCAGAGGGCGCTTAGGTGCGATCTCATTGATGGCTGCCAGGAGCTGGGTATTCCAGGCCTCAACAAGCTCAGTCAATGAGTCGCCAGGGGGAGAAAGGTCCCGCAAGGCTTGACGGAATCTATCAGGGTCCATCAGCCTCTGCGGGCGAGCCCAAATTGGCTCGCCACCCAAGCAGGGTGGGGGTGGAACGTCAATCCTGGCTTTCAGAGCATAGTGATCAGACCATGGCACCTTCATCGAAGGAAACATGATCACATCTATACCGACGCCAAAGATCAAATCCAGCGTGTGGCCTGCTTGATGTGTGGGGCCCGAAACAAACTGGGAGAGCCCTAGTGTCGCCATGGAAGACACCAGGTCCAGAGCCTGTGAGGAGGGAGTGGCATCAGCATGGATGTTGAAGTCCCCCAATACCAATAGGTTAGGGAACTCCAAGGCCCAGCCGGCCACCGCCTCCAGCAGGCCTGACAGGGTGGGTGCTGGTGCGCTAGGTGGCTGGTACACCAGCCAGACAGCCAAGCTCACCTCGGAGCCCCACACTAGGCCAACACATTCAATGCCGGGGATCGATGGCGATGGTAGAGCCCTGAAAGAACAATCTTCCCGGATTAATAACGCCACCCCTCCCCCCCGGCTCACAGTCCGCGACTGGTGAAGGACGGAGAAACCCGGGGGCGCCATCTCTCGTAGGGTAACAGTATCCCCTTCGCGCACCCAGGTCTCAGTCACACATGCCAGGTCAACCCCCTGCGAGGTGAAGAAATCTCGCAGGGTGGCGGTTTTGTTGCCTATAGACCTGGCATTGCACAACACCAGTGACGGAGGTGAGTAATCCTTGCTCACCCTACCCTCGTCTCTCGGGATGGGGCGCAGATTGGAAGGGGTACGAGCATATCCGTATCTCGATCCCCTTCGCCTATGACATCTGCCCCCACCGCCATACCTCCCTCGCCCCTCCACAGTAGGAATCCCAAGCCTCGTACTTGCCTCCATTTACAGAATATAAAAGCAAACAAACAAAAACAATTACATGAAAACAAAACCAATCCCCACCCCACTCCCCAACCACCCCACCCCAACCCAAAATAAATCAAAACAAAATAAAAGTACATGGATAAAAACCACCGCTTATGGTGGTACAACAAAGCTAAAAAATAAAAACAGTTTAAAACATATAAGAACACTTCCAACAACCGCTGCAGCAGCACCAGTGTCCCCGAGGCTGCAGCGGTGGTGAGCGTGGGCCCCGCCCCCTGGCCTGGTGGAGAGTGGGCCTGCAGGGGGAAGAGCCCTCCCCACAAACGCACGGCAAAGCGGCAGCAGCGATGTTTCGAGGCCTCTGTGGAGCCTTATATGCTGAGGTGGAGTCTGGGGCCCGCCCCCAGGCCCAAGGTGGAGAATGGGCTTGCAGGGGGAGCGGTCCTCCCCAAGACTCACCGGCAAAGTGGCAGCAGCAGTGTCCCGGGCCTCCTTGGAGTCCTTCACGCTGAGGTGGAGTATGGGCCCGTCCCCAAGCCCAAGATGGAGAATGGGCTAGCAGGGGGAAGAGCCCTCCCCACAAACGCACGGCAAAGCGGCAGCAGCCAACTCTGAAAGAAACAAGAGGTTCTTCCCTCAACCTTCTTCAAGGCCTTTGCTTCATAGGAAGTGAGACATATTATTCCTGGAAGAACCAGAGCGATGAGCTGACACCTTTAAAACTGTAGAAACAGCCTTATGTGGTGCCTACCTTTCGTGGAAACTTCTATCACTGAGGAGGCAACTGAAGTGAGCAGGAAAGATGGGCAATATAGATGCCTCTCACTTAATTGGAAAAGCTGCAATGTTCCTGGAGGCAGTATGTCCAAAATCAGGTTTAAAAACCAACCAGGGAAATACTTCTGCCTCTCCCTGCAAAATGAATGACCCCTCCCTTCCCAAAAAAGAACCAAGAACCGGAGAGTTGGAGTTCAAACATGACCACTTTGTGTAATTCCTCTGCACACTCCCTCCCCCCTCCCCCCCCCCCAAAGATGGCATCTGCTAGCAATCAGGCCACCTTAAGAGAACCTTGGTAGATTAGACTCAGATTTCTGCTCATCAGGATTTCCGAAAAATAGGGGGACACTTGAGCCTTTCAGGAGGTGATGAAAAGCCAGCCGTGGGGATGGGGGAGGCGAGTGGCGGAGGGGAGCAGGCAAGGAGCAAACAGAAGCAGAACACACCGAGACAACAAAACTTCCCCATCTCTGATCCCCTTTCAGATTCCAAGTACTTCCCCAGCTAAACCTTGTTCCCAAAGTTGAGTAGGGCAGGCCCTGGATGGAGGATAGAGATGTGTGTGGGAAGTAGCCTAGGCAAAATTTGCATGTATTGCTCCACCCACTTTTGCCTTTGGCTCCACCCTCCAGTGGTTGCTTGAAGGTAGCCTAGAAGGGTGTGAAAATAAAGTTCCCTGCCCCTGATTTAAAACGTTTCTGGCCATTTGACTTCCCACCACCTGTTACCCACTACAAGGGATGAATGGAGAAATGTGACTTAGTTTCTTGCTGTTTCCACCGGCTCCTGATGTGCCAGATCCACTAACCTCTCTTAAGAACTCTTAAGCTGGAAAGTTCTCAGTTTGAACCTCACCTGCCCTGAGCCCATGCATCTAACAAAAAATGGCGATTGCAGAGCTTAGGGAGGCCTTGTCCTTGTGACCTTTAGCAGCTCATGCATTGGGGTCACTCCTTCTGAAAGAGCAGATTTAATTGCCGCTGTCTAGTAATGCCCTCATCTGCTTCGTTTTCTGTTTTTAGATCTGATGCAAAACTCTTCTCTGCACCACTGGCAACTAATGAATGCCTTCCCCGGGCAGGGCTGCCAGCTCCACGGAGGCCATCTCACACTGGGACTCTGCGAGGGCAGAGAAAACATGGACAAAATCCTTTTTGCTGAGCATAGAAGGCATTAGGAGAGAAAGCTCGGCTTTGGCCCAGGGAAACTGCAGCTTCAGCGAAAGCATCCCCTTATTCATCTCTCTCCAGTTGTGGCACAGGAAACAATTTCTGTGCATCAAACAGAAAAGCACAGGACCGTTCAGGAAGCTTCTGGAAAGGCTTTTCACTCGCTGGGGAGTATCTGCCTTGCCAGCAGAATTGCACGCCGGATGTGGGGAGAGAGCCAGCCCTTTCTCTCTCTATCCCTGGGGTTGCTGTCAGGATCAAAGCTGGTTTCCCTGCCGAGCCTTGCTCTACTCCCAGGAGGGAGCTGTTTACCTGCAACTGGACCCGTTGCTCCAGCGACTGTTTAGATGCTGATAAGTTTTGCAAACTGCACACCCCTCCCTGCGCAAACCAGAGTTCTAGCAGCATCTTTTTCTCCTCCATTGAATTTGCCATTCAGAGAAGGTGGCAAAGGTGTACAGAAGGACTGGAAGCAGAAAAGGGCAATGAGACCCAGAAGCTCAGAGTTCAGTTGCCAAGTAGCAATTAGCCAGTTGCCAGCCCTTAGCTGTCTGGATTAGGGTTTGAAGGTCCCCTGTTCTTTGATCACTGGGAATTCATTCAGAGGTCTCATTCTTCTTTGGCGATCGCTTGTAGCCGAGTAAGATTGTCTTCCATCAACATGGTCTTAACAGTGAGTCTGTAAGTGACTGTGGAGGTCAATTCTGGATCCACGTGTCCTTCCAGTGGGGACATAGGTTTTCAGGTGGAAGTTGATCACGGTGAAGGTTTGCCACATGTGCCTTCCTCTTAGCACGTTTCTTCCTTTCATCCTGAGTTTGAGCATCTTCAATGTCCATGACACTTTTGGTAAAGGCTGTTCTCCAATTGGAGCACTAGCAGGCCAGTGTTTCCCAGTTGTCGGTGTTTATACTACATTTTTCTACATTTGCCTTGAGAGAGACTTTAAACCTCTTTTTGTTGACCACCAGCATTATGCTTTCCATTTTTAAGTTCAGAATGGAGTAGTTGTTTTGGACGATGATAATCAGGCATCTGAATAACATGACCAGTACAACAAAGTTGATGTTGAAGAATCATTGTATTCACATTTGTGATCTTTGCTTCTTCCAGTACACTGGCATTAGTTCACCTGTTTTCCCAAGCGATATGTAAAACTTTTCAGAGACACCATTGATGGAATCTTTCAAGGAGTTGGAGATGGCATTTATAAGTGGTCCATGTTTCACATGCATACACTAAAATTAGTAGTACCATAGCTTTGTAAACAAGAATTTTGGTTTCCCTGCGAATGTCACGGTCTCAAACACTCTGCACTTCAATTGGGAGAAAGCTGTACTCGTAGAGCTCAGGCGATGCTGGATTTTGGCATCAATGTCCACCCTTGTGGAAAAATAACTGCCTAGGTAGGAGAAATAATCAACATTTTCCAATGTTACACCATTGAGCTGGATTTGTGGCACTGCAGAGGGGTTGTTTTGTGCTTGTTGGTGCAGCACTTTGGTTTTTGGGGTGCTGAGCAATAGGCCAAGCTTTTCATAAGCTTCTGTGAATATATTTAGGATGGCTTGGAGGTCATCCTCTGAGTGTGCACACACTACATTGTCGTCAGCATACTGAAGCTCTGTGATGGAAGTTACGGTAACCTTCCTCTTTGCTTTTAGCCTGCTCAGATTAAAGAGCTTTCCATCTGTTTGATATATGATTTCTGCTCCGGTGGGGGGTTTCCCTTCAACAAAGTGTAGGTTCATGACCCTCACGGTCCTCCAGCTTGACAGTTCTATGATTCTGTGAAATAGGTGTGGTGTAGTGGTTGGAATGTCAGACTAGGACCTGAGAGAACAGGGTTCAAATCTCCACTCAGCCTTAAAGCTCACTTGGGTGACCTTGGGTGGCCAATCACTGCCTCTCAACCTACTCTACCTCACAGGGCTGTTGTGGGGGTTATATGAGGAAGGGGAGACCATGTATGCCACCTTGACCTCCTGGGAGAAAGAGGTGAGATAATAAAATAATAAAGAGGCGAGATTAAAATAAAATAAATAAAATAAAATAAATAAAATAAAATAAAATAAAATATACTACCCTTCAGCCAAGGATTCCAGAGTGGGAAGCAGCATTTTAAAATCTCAATAAACAATATAAAAAAAGCAAAGGAAACCAATCATGCATCATCATCAAGTGTCAAGTCAAATGGCAGCAGTGAGAAAATAAAAATGCAGCCAGTAGAAACAAATTGCAGGGCCTTTTCTGCCCCCCTCCAATGGCCTGGACAAAGAGGTGCTTCTTACCTGCCTTTAGCACACATACACATTTTTCTGCAAGCCGTTTCCCTTACTGCAATGCATTTTTGTATGTTATTTACATTAATACAAATCATTTTAATAGACACTTCCTTCTAATACATGAATTTTCTACACTTCCCCCCCCCCTCGGGAGAACTGCACCTCAAAATTCAGAGAAGTGCAGATTTCAAAGGACCGCTGTATTTCAGCCTGTGCATTGTTCCAGCAAGCGCAGATTAGGTTTGCGCTAAAATGTGGATGGATCCGCATTTCTCCCCCATCCCTACTAGAGGCCTGCGGTCATTTCATAGCATCTCTGAGTAATTACGCAAGGAGAGCAGGAGTGGGATCAAGTAGGCCCATAGTCATTGCACTGGATCTGACCCATCAGGTAAACCTGCCCCACCTCTACCTTACCGTTAGGGACACCTGCCTATGGCCAGGGCTGTCTTTAGCATATGCTGAGCTGGGGTGCAAAAAACTGCCCATCGCCCCCAATTTTTTGGGGGGGGACAAGCCAAAGTTGTTGAGCTTTTTTAAGGGGGCAGTTCAGATTTGTTGAGCTTCTGGGGGGGGGTATGCAACTCTCTCCCATGCTGCTGCTTGTGGAGGGAGGAGAGCAATCCCCGCAGAGGCTTGGGAGGAAAGCTGCATGTCTCGTGTGCGCAGCATGCGTGTGCTGGGCAGGCATCTTGACAGCCCGCCAATCCCAGGTGTGCAGGAGGCTGGAGCCGGCCAGCTGCCTCAGCACCCACAGCAGAAAAGCCTGCGGTGTTCTGACGGGCTCTGCTCCGCTTAGCAGTGGCTGTCAGCTCGCCTGGCTCTCCAATCCCCGGACTCCAAATCTCAGCCCCGGACTCTGGGCCTGGCGCCCCTGAGAGCCCGACACCCATATATATAGTGGTGCCCCGCAAGACGAATGCCTCGCAAGACGAAAAACCCACTAGACGAAAGGGTTTTCCGTTTTGGAGGCGCTTCGCAAAACAAATTTCCCTATGGGCTTGCTTCGCAAGACGAAATGTCTTGCGAGGTTTTCCGACTTTTTTTTCCTTCCCCCCCCTTTTTCTAAGCCGCTAAGCCGCTTATCTGCTTATCCGCTAAGCTGATAAGCCGCTAAAAGCCGCTAATAGCGCTAATCCGCTAAGCCGTCAATGGGCTTGCTTCGCAAGACGAAAAAACCGCTAGACGAAGAGAATCGCGGAACGGATTCTTTTCGTCTTGCGAGGCACCACTGTATGTATATATATATATAATGTTTCTGCCCATATCATACCTTCCAAAAACCTGCTGATCAAAATCCAGACACTCATTATTTGGTCCCAAGCTCTCACGGGTGCTAACTGACTCATGCGAGAGTGCGAGACCACAAAATGAGTGTCTTTTGGCCCAGACAAAAGGATGAGTGTATTTTGGTCCAGTGTTGTGGCACAAGCCAGCTGACTCATGCCCCAAACTGGGACATTGCAGAATCCAATCAATTCTGCGATGTCCCGCTCAAATCAGGACGGTTGAGGGGTATGCCATATCCTAGATGCATAATGTCAATGGATGCTGAGATCCCTGCATTGCAGGGGTTTGGACTAGATGACCCTTGGTTCCCTTCCAGCTCTAAGATTCTATGATCCTATGAAATGCAGCCTGCAGCTCAGTGTGGCTTCAGCTACCTTCCGGAAGAACAGGGTTTTTTGGATAACAGAGGGATGGGCAATTACTGGCTGTTTTAGAAATATCTATTAACGCACTAAAGGGACGCAGGTGGCGCTGTGGGTTAAAGCCTCAGCGCCTAGGGCTTGCCGATCGAAAGGTCGGCGGTTCGAATCCCTGCGGCGGGGTGCAGCGCTGGCCCCTGGCCTCTTAAGTGAGATGGGCGCACAACCCCAGAGTCTGTCAAGACTGGCTCGTACAGGCAGGGGTACCTTTACCTTTACCTTATTAACGCACCAGGCAGTGACAGGCACAAAAAGTAACTCTGACCTCAATAAACCACTGTCAGTATTGACCAGGTCTTGAACCAAGGAGCTTTGATACCTCTTTGAGCCCATAACATGGGAGCAAAAGGAAGAGTATCCTTCCAGAGCCCACAAAATTCTTCTCCCAAATATACTACCATTGGTTGCTCTCCTCTTGCCTATAATTGTTTCCAGGTCAGGTACGGATCTTTCCTTGATTAACAGCCAGGCTCTGGTCTAGGGATCAATCTATTTCTGCTCCACATCAATTTGCATGTGTTTACTCATCCGTCTATTCTTCCCAGTTTCTCATTAAGCTGCCGTTTCCCCCACTTTAGAAAAACCCTTATGAAAATTCATATTTAAATATATGCATGAATATGCATGCTATCACAAAATATGTATTTAAATATGTATTTTATCTCAACGTACACATTTCTGAATGTATTTTATCCTAAAATACACATTTAAAACACTTTTCGGGGCATCTTCTGAGCCAAGAACTGTATCTCCAAATTCAGGGAAGTGTGAAATTCAAAGGATAATTACATTCCAATCCATGCATTTGTCCGGTTGGTGCGAATTAGGTCAATCGCTTTAAAAATGCGGACCAAGTGACATTCTCCTCTGTCCTTACTTTGGTCTTGCCTCTCTAACTCCCTAGATGCTCTGCAGGTACTTCTGCCTCTCAGTCTCCTTCCTCCTCCTCCTACAACTCCAACCCTCCATGCCTCCTAGTCTGCAAGCTTTCTGAAATGCTTCTGTCTCCAGCTGAATCCCAACTCCAGCTCCTCATCAGACAAGGACTTGTCAGGTCAGGAGCATCCCAGGCCCTAAGATTTTAGGGCCCCAGGTGGCCCCTGGTGATGCCACGGGGGTGGACCCCAGTTATGTCATTAAGCACGGAGATTAACCACAGTTGCAGAGAGCATGTCATTCACATAAGAAGCACAAAGTCTAACGAATGAACAGACACGTCACTGCTTGGATATGAAGGCAGAAACCTTAGCCAAAGTGGATGTTCCACACCCTCTAACAGTCCTCTGATGAAAATCAGGACATGTATCTCACACAAGAGCATGGCACCGCTGCAAGCACCAACGCTGGCTCATCCTCCTCCCTGAGATCGGCGGCGGCAGCGCTGGAGGAGGAAAACAGGACATTCCAGGAGCAAATCGGAAGCTGGGGTGGCTTCTGTAATTCCGGGAATGTCCCAGGAAAATTGGGACACCTGAAGGGTATGGTGTTCCCAGGTCCAGCTGAAGCGAGGGAGGTTATTCCTGCTCACCTGCTTAGGAAGTCTGGGTAGGGAAGGTGCTCTTGCCCACCTGGAGATTCAAGTCTCCCCCCTGGCAACCAGAAGGCCTGGCAACCCCAATGGCCTGTGATTTGCTGTGCCTCTTGGTGGGCCCTGCCGTCAATCGGCCTCAGGGCTCCATCCAACTGGCCGGACTTCCATTGGGGTTCCTTGTATGGCAGGGGGTGGACTAATGACCCCTGGGGTCCCTTCCAAGCCTACGATGCTATGAATCTAACTCTGATAAAAAGCCTCTTGCTTGTCTAGATGGAAGAGACAGAGAAGTGTGTGATGGTGTATAGATTTTGCCTCCTGCCCACCACTGTGACCTGAATGCGGCCCTTGGAAACATCCCTGGCCCTTGGTCTATGGCCTCCTCTTTCCCCCTCTTTACTTCAGAGCCCCTTGCAGAAGAGGAGATGCCGTAGAATTCCTTCCCCTCCCTGCAGTTCCTCAGAAAAGGGGTTAAGCGGGATCCTTCGGATAGCTTCAGCGGCTCACGGTGATCTCCCAAGGTGTTTCGGGTGCATTTGAATTCTCCTTCCCTTTATTTCCTTTGCTTCCTTGGCCCTTGCGACACCTATTAATTAATTAATTCCCATGTTTGTTTCTGCCTCATTAAACAGTGCTTATTAAATGTTTCCCAAGGTAGAAAGAGTCACATTTGGCAAGCCCGTGTTCCTCCGTCTCACAACGCAGATAATTACCAGCCCGCCTCTGAAGAACCAGACCTTCTGGTGCCCTGTCTCCTTCTGAAAACGTTTGGGCTGGGAAGCCAATGGCCCTGGGAGAACCAGGAGGGGAAATGGCAGGATCGGTGCAGCAGGACAAGGATCAGCTGTTCTTGGGCCTCCAGAGAGAACCCCAGTCTCCAGGTTTCCGTCTTTACATGTTCTCCATTCTGCGCAGGCAACAGTCAAGTATTTTTATGCTTATCCTGTCTGCTGAACAGCGCCGCTTGATGGGGGGGGGGGTGGTTAGAACTGAATGGCAACATTCATCACTGTCTAATTTAGCTGGTTCAGATGGCTCCAGACTTCAAGCCTTCCCTCTGGTGCTGTGGGCTGTGCAGGAGATGCTCTTAAGGGCATTTGCAGATCAAGTTGAATACAACTGAAGACATGAATGAAACAAATGAGAGCTGGTCCAGAAAAACGCATTTGCCATAGGAAGCTAGGGAGTGGTTGGTGCTGTGGTCTAGACCACTGAGCCTCTTGGGCTTGCTGGTCAGAAGGTCGGCAGTTTGAATACACACGACAGTGATGAGCTCCTATTGCTCTGTCCCAGCTCATGCCAACCTAGCCGTTTGAAAGCACACCACTGCAAGTAGATAAATAGGTACCGCTGCGGAAGGTAAACGGTGTTTCCATGCACTCTGGCTTCCAGCACAGTGTCCCATTGCGCCAGAAGTGGTTTAGTCATGCTGGCCATATGACCCGGAAAAGCTGCCTGTGGACAAACGCCAGCTCCCTCGGCCTGAAGCGAGATGAGCGTCACAACGCCATAGTCACCTCTGACTGGACTCAACCATCCAGGGGTCCTTTACCTTTACCTGTATCCTTATGGCAAATACTCCCATTCCCTGTTCATGTGACAAAACAGTCCGAAGAACCTGATGGGTCAAGCCAGAGGCTCATCTATCCCAGCTAGAGGCTTCTGAATTTTGTTTGCTGGGAACAATAGGCGGGAAGAGTGCTCAAATCCTGCTTGTGGATTTCCCATGGGCATCTGTTTGGCCACTGTGGGAACAGTGCACTAAATGGGCCGTTGGCCTGATTCAACAGGCTCCTCTTATGTGGATTCCCATTACTGGGAAATCCCACTGCGAAGGGCTTTTTCCCCTCTGCAGAAAACCCAGAAATAGCATAACGCACAAACACTGTGGTTTGCAAGCTGCAACCCCTGCCCAGAGTCATGGCTTTGGGCCTAGCCCAGCTGTCCTGTCGGCCATTTTGTTGGGTCACTGCAAGGGTAGAAAACACATTGCCGTTGCCAGGCAACCTCAAGACCGGCTGCCCAGCCACTTCTGGGTTGACTCTGATGTGGTTCGACAGACCAAACTTGCCCAGCGAGTGCAAACACTGTCACTCTTTCCATCCTTTCTTCTTCTTCAATAAAAGCAATTACATCTCATGAACCGCAGCTCAGAACTGTGCTGAATGTCGCCACATCAGAGTCCTTATAGTTTTCGGATACATCAATTTACAATTAAAGCAGTTGGCTCATTCCGTTAATCTCGTTTGTTTGAGCGTTCCAGCAAATATCAAATAATAGCCATTTATTATGGAAAGAGTTTTTGATTGATCTGCCTTCCTCGATGCGGAGAAAATAGGTTAATTTTAACCTTCTTTTGTAACCAGACCGGTTCTGTTAACAATCTTTCAATTGCAGGAGTTTTATTGCTTCACAGAACACTTAGCTATTGATACGCTCACTGTAAACTAATTACATCAACTTCCTTCTTTCCTTTGACCAACCCCCTCCCCCCCAAAAAAAAAAACCCAACCCCAACAACATCGGCCAGCTAAGCTAAAATTGGGGGCAGCTTCAATGCTAGAGGCACTGGAAGTTACAACCTCAGAATCATGGAGGGAGATCCCATGAGACGAGAGATTTGCATATCAAATACGTGGGACAACCTTGCTTGGAATATGAGAACAGCTCAGCTAGAGGAGTCCAAAGGTCCATGTAATCTAGCATTCTGTTTCCAATAATAGCTTTTGCCTCTGGAAAGCTTGGAAGCAGACCATGAATGCAACAGTCTCCCCCCCCCCCATTGTTTGTCCTTTTTATCTGCTATTCAGAGGTAGACTGCCCTCAAACAAAAAGGCTCTATTTAGCATCATGGCTCAGACCCATTGGTTCCCATCGCGAAATCATCTTGCAAGCTTCCTGAAACACCATGTGATGGCTTGGGAATTGGATTCGGATGCTGAACCTGAGGAATCCCAGCCTGTACAGGATTCCCCGCCTGCAGAACCAGCTGAGCTGGGGCTGGGGCTTGAGCCTGAAGGGTCCTCACCTGTGCTGGATCCTCAAGTGCAGGCACCAGCTGAGTCTGCTCTGGCTCCTGAGGGGATGGAGGACCCATTGCCTGCAGGTGCTCCACTCTAGGCCCTGTCAGAGGAAGCTGAGGTTGCCTCTGGGTCCGGTAACCCTCCAGCCTCTCCTGAGCTGCAGAGGCTCAGGGCAGAGAGGTGGAGGGAACTAAGTTCCCGCAGGAGGAGTGCTCGCCTCCAGGCCAGGAGAGGCGAGTCACCTGAGGATCGGGGCCGCCCTATGCCTTGGAGGAGATAAAAGCCAGCCAGCCCCAGTCCCAAGTTGCGGCATCAACATCATTGGTTGTCAGTTCCAGCCTGATCCCTGACCTGCTTCCCTGCCGGAGCTCCTGACCTCACCCAATGCCCTGCCCTGCTCCCAGCATCAACTACTATGGACTGCCTTCATTTTGCACCATTGACCTCGGACTGAACTCGGACCTTGCCTCTTGGTTAGCCCCCGGGACCAACACACACCCCTTTCCAGTCAGAGGAACATCATTAAGCAAAAATGAGCAGCAGATAACGGGTTTAATCTAAGGCACCACCAGTTTATTATATTTTGTTTATTTATTTCTTACATTTATATGCCACCTTTCCACCAAGCAGCCCCATTACCTTACTCCCACCCCACGCCCACCCCCGTAATGGCTCTTCTCCCAGGCAATTTCCTGAATGGGAAACTGGTTTTGCCTGTATTTCAACACTTTGCTAAATCAAAGCCCCTGGCAGCCCATTTTAATACTGCAAGCATTGATTAAACTCCAACACCCACTAGACCAAGGAATTTAGAGGATATGGCACCGAGGAATTTAGGGAAGTCTAGTCACCCATAGCCTCAGAAGACTGCATGTGTAGCTCGCAAACTTCAGTGCAGCAGAAACTGGCAGCAAATTATAGCATAGACACTCTGGAGGGCCTGCCCTCTTCCGCTCCCCTTCCACAATTAACTTCCATCTCCAAGGCCCATTCCTATGACATCATCAGGGCCTCCTGCATTACATCACTAGGGGCCTCCCCTAGATCTCAGGTTTGGGCTCTGAATTCTCAGGATCTGGGATGCTTCTGACCTGGGAACTCCATTTTTGATAGAGATTGATTTTGGGGAAAATGCTTCAAAATGCAGCGTTTTCTAAGAAATGACAGGCTAGATATGGATGGTGGCTGACGTCATGTGTAAACTGCTTCCTGTATGAGCAGTGGGAACACACTGGATTCAGAGTAGATGGTATGCAGCCTAAGAAATGAAAGGATCAGTCGCAGCAGAAGTTCAGAGTACAAAAAGAAGAGGGATCACACCACACACGAGAAGCTGCCGTCGCTCACATGGGGAGGGTCACCTCACCTGCCTCTGCAATCAATCATCCCTTCAAAGGGAGCTTGGTTGGGCAAGATAGCATCTCGGTGGCCGAGATTGAGTTCTGAGCTGGAGCTCAAACAGGAATAGAGATTGCTACAGATAGCGGCATACATGGACTCCCAAGGTTTGAAATAACTATTTGCGTCTGATGAGACCGGTAGACTGCAGGGGATTTGCAGGGTAGGACTAATGAGGAAAGATTAAGCAAACTAATTGGACAGCCTTGATTCTTAGAGAAACCGCACCCGAGAATAGATAATCACGTGGCAAATATTAGCCCTCACTAGGAGTGTGGCCTGTTGAGGTTGCACATAAGTCATGTGCCCAAGTCATGTGGAGAAAGCTTGCTTTTGCTTGGAAGAGTGGAAAATAACAAGGGTATAAATGTTAATGCTGTTCCAAACATTTCTTGTGTGTGTGTGTTTAAATTGTCTTTGAAGTGTAGGTGGGTTCCCATGAGGCAAGACACAGTGATAACAGCAAAAACCAACAGAAGTGGAAAACAGGGGCAAAGCAACTGTTTATACAGTCATACCTCAGAAGTCGAATAGAATCCGTTCCGGAAGTCCGTTCAACTTCCGAAACGTTCGGCTTCCAAAGCACAGCTTCTGATTGGCTGCAGGAAGCCCTTGCAGCCAATTGGAAGCCGCAGAAGCCCTGTCGGACATTCAGCTTCCAAAAGAATGTTTAAAAACCGGAACAATCACTTCTGGTTTTTGATCGTTCGGGAGCTGGAACGTTCGACTCCCAAGGCGTTCAGGAGCCGAGGTGCGACTGTATACATTTCTGAAGGCCTGGGCCACTCCCACTCCCAACGTGATTGGCTATCTAAACTTCTAAGCTGCAAATAATGACTCAGAGTTAAGGGCCAGTGACAGAGACCCAAATCCTGAAATGTTCTATGATTGGATATCATGTATCAAATCAGAACACAGGGGCTCAAGCTTAGGCAAACACAGACCACTGAATACATAACAGTCTTGCAATGTATTTCCCCTACTAGGCTAAGCACACAACACCAAGTGGGTCAGAGCTTTGCTTCACTGCTGCTTACCTGGATAGGGCAGTGGCAAGGTGAACGCTGTGTGGTTGTGCAGGTGAGAGTGCTGCTGGCCAATCCAGTGTGACTTCCTGGCCCTGCCCAGGTAAACTGTCCCCCCTCCCCAGTGCTGTGTAGTGGTTACTGAGTTGGGCTAGGACCTAGGAGACCAGGGTTCAGACTCAGCCAGGAAGCTCATTGAGCAATCTTGCACCAGTCACTGCCTCTCAGCCTAAAGGTAAAGGTAAAGGGACCCCTGACCATTAGGTCCAGTCGCAGACGACTCTGGGGTTGCAGCGCTCATTTTGCTTTACTGGCCGAGGGAGTACAGTACAGCTTCCGGGTCTTGTGGCCAGCAACCTCAAAGGGTTGTTGTTGTCATTAACCATTGAGGAGGAAAACCATGTACGCCACTCTGAGCAACTGAGCGAAAAGTGAGATATAAATGTAATAATATCAGTGTGTCTGATTGGAACCAGAGTTTAAATCCCCATGAAACACACTGGGTGACTTCAGGCCAGTCACTGCCTCTCAGCCTATGGGAGTAGCAGTGGGCAACCTGCTTTGCTTTTGCTTGCCTGAAATGTGTCATTGAACTCTGATAATGCCTCTTGCTTATTTCAACCATGTCATCATGCGCCATCCAGATTTTCCTGAAAGGTTTCTGTGGGAAGATTAAACTTTGGATGTCCAGAGTGGGAAGTCAATGCAGACCAGTAGCTTCTCATGTGCAATGGTTCCCAGATACTTCAATATCAACAACAGCTCTGTTTTAGGAGGAACACTGGGGGCTGATGCTGCCCCCACACCAAAGCATTTGCCACCTGTGGCAGGTGCTGCTTTTTGGCTAATGGTAGGGCCGGCCCTGGACATATAACATGTATATAACATACAGCTCTGAACATGGCTTTGTGATATGCAGAGTGGGCTCACCCATGAGGCAAGATGAGGCAACCATCTCAAGCAGCAGGATCTACAGGGGCAGCAGATCCTGTTGTCAATCTCCTTCACCCCTGCTGGCACACACAGGGTTGCTGTGGCCATTCTACTGGCATAGCAATGTTGTAAATCTAACACCAGCATAATATGAGTGTAGGATTGCTCAGCCTCAACTCCTTGCAGTTTCGGAGTGTCATAAAACCTTTGCCAAGGGACAGGTCTCCAGTTACAACAAAGTTCAAAGAAACACACACAGGAGGGGGGGGTAGAGAGAGCCTCGGCATTTAACCCTTAACTTGGTAAAGGTTTGTTTCTCAGCACAACATGCTCCTTACTGCTAAGTGGGCAGTGCAGTGTAGTGGGTAGATCGTTGGGTTCACTGGAAGGACCTTGGGCATGACATTCTCTCTCCCAACCTACCTCACAAGGTTGTTGTGAGGGTGAAGAAGACTATGTGTGTGATCTTGAGCTGAAGGAAGCACGGCTTAAGAATGTTATTAAAAAACAGAAGGTGGAACTGAGTGAATTCCACTCTTTGGCCTCCTCCCTTATGCTGAATCTGATCCCTTCGTTATTTCTCTTTTTCTCCTCAGTCAAGGCCACACTTCCTTAATTTGGTTTCCCTCATTATAACGTTTCTCTGGATTTGATAACCAACCCCTTTCTCGTCTCTGGACCATTTATATTATCCATGTTACATTCTTCCATGTCTTTCCCCTGAGGCCAGGAATATGTAAAGCATGTCCTTCACCAAACGACAAACAAAATGGCCGTCGCCCTCAGGGCCGCAGTTTAATTACCTGGAGTTCCCCAGTGTGAAACGGATGCCCACCTTGCTTCATGCAGTGGGTTTCCTTACAATGCCCTGCGTCTCAGGAAGCCTTGCCTCATGCTCTGCGTTCCAAGAGCTGGGCAAATTCAGAGTAAGTAATATCAGCCAGAATAAGGCAGAATATTTTCTGTATGGCTGAAGAACTGGATGGAGCAGGCAAAGAGGTACTAAAATAGCTTGTGGGTTGTATTCCTCGAGATGTCTGATTTGGCCACAAGTGACACACACCTCAGTTGCATCCCGTTTGGATTACTGTAACATGAGGCTCAGGAACTACCATATTTTTTGCTCTATAAGACTCACTTTTTCCCTCCTAAAAAGTAAGGGGAAATGTGTGTGCGTCTTATGGAGCGAATGCAGGCTGCGCAGCTATCCCAGAAGCCAGAACAGCAAGAGGGATTGCTGCTCCCTCTTGCTGTTCTGGCTTCTGAGATTCAGAATATTTTTTTTCTTGTTTTCCTCCTCCAAAAACTAGGTGCGTCTTGTGGTCTGGTGCGTCTTATAGAGCGAAAAATACGGTAAATAAAACTTCAGCCAGACTATTGACCAAGGTTGGTTATAGGGAGCAGGTGGCTCCCTCGCTACGACAGCTCCCTTTGCTACAGCTTATTTTCAATTCAGAGTGCTGGCTATGATTTATAAAGCCCTATAGGGCTTATGTCCAGGCTACCAGAAATATTGTAAAGTGGTACTTTGATTCTTGAACATAATCTGTTCCAGAAGTTCATTCAACTTTTGAAATGTTTGAAAACAAAGGCATGGCTTCCGATTGGCGCAGGCGCCCCGGAAACAATAGCTGACAACCACATCGGACCTTCGGCTTCCGGAAAATGTTTGACAATCAGAAAACTTGTTTGTCTATTGCGTTTCTATCCCACCTTTTTCTCCAAGAAACTCAAGGAGGCGTCAGTGGCGTAGCGTGGGTTGTCAGCACCCGGGGCAAGGCAAGTAATTTGCGCCCCCTAACCCATGGATTTGCACCCCCTAACCCTAATCCCCAGGTGTTGCGCCCGGTGCGGCCGGCCCCCCCTGCACCCCCCACGCTACACCACTGGGTGGCGTATGTGGTTCTCCCCTCCTCACTTAAATTCTCACAACAACCCTGCGAGGTAGGCTAGGCTGTGAGGCAGCGACTGACCCAAGATCTCCCATCAAGCTGCATGGCCGAGTGGGGAATTTGAACCCTGGTCTCCCCCAGGTCCTAGTCCAGCACTCTAACCCGTACACTGCACTGGCAATTCTCTGCCAGTTTCCTTCCTAACCCCACTTGGCAATTTCCCAGCAGCTCCTCCCATGCCCCTTCTCTTCCTTTCTATCTCCACTCTAAAAACCCACCATGCCCCCCATTCTCCATTTGCTGCCCACCTGGCACTCCTGGCGCACTTGTGCATCTTTCTCCCGCAGCCCAGAGGGACTGGCTGCCTGTTTATTACCCTGACACTTTTATTGCAGCTGTGAATTATGAGCTGGCATTGTGCAAGAATTTAAATGCCCCTTGTCTCGGAGATGCTTCTCCTATTAACAGTTCATCTTTTATTGTTGTCCAGACAATGATCTGTTGTCCTCGGGATGTAAATTCCGAGGACGCGCCGTGCTTCGGTTGCCTGTCCTCTCTTTGAAAGGCAGACGCTGCTGTGATTGTGTGGCTGTTTGTTTTGCGTGCCGTACTCTGCGCACGGCACAACCGAGGCACCTAGACACAGGACCAACACACCAGATAAAACCCTGCTTGCCTTTCATAATGCAATGTCTGGCATTCCGGGTCTCCCCCCTCCTTCCATGAGACGGATTGGATTTCCTCCCCACTCCCCTCCACATCCCTCTAGATAGGTCCAAGACTTTATTAGAGGATGGAGGATCCTGGCCTAGGATGAGAAGATGAGCTGAGCCGCAGCATGCAAGTCTTGGCAAGAGGGAGAGTCAGCTCAGGATGGGGAGGGGAGGGGGGGGGCGCTTGGTTCAAGGATGGTTCCAGCTCTCAGAAGCTGATCAAAGGAGAAAACACACACATATGTGGGACTGAAGATAAATGTGCAAGCGATTGTGGACGCGTGTGTGTGCCTGAGGGCTTTTCTCCAGTTCCGGGAAACCCATTTGTGGATTTGGTCTCCAGTATTCCGGGGAGTAGCCAGTGGTTCTTTGACCCTTCCCAGCTGGACTTCCTGCTCCCACCTCCATTCTTTTTGCTTTATCCAAGACTTTACAGCCCAATCGTTACTTTTTTTCACACACACCCTTCTCTGAGCAGTGAGAAACCTGATCCCCTCCCCTGGACACTTATTGGAGTTTTGTAGCATAATAATAATAATAATAGTAATTTTATTATATATACCCCGCCCATCTGGCTGGGTTTCCTCAGCCACTCTGGGCAGCTTACAGCATATATAAAACATAGTAAAATGTTAGCAAAGTATTTCAGTCTATTTGCAAATGAAGTGTACGGGAAGAAGGCACAGCCTAAACATGCCAACAGTCAAATCCACTGCTCCCATAAGACCTGCACCAGCAATTGGTACTTCCAGGCGGCTGGGGGGGAGACTGGCCATGACTGCCCTCCCTGACATTTCCTTTTGCTGCTGCCAGCCTCCTCTGACGTAAGGCTGTGGGGACCAGCTGTATGCCATCTCTCCTGGTGAAAGGACCCTTCTCCTCTGGACTGCATTTAAGCCAGGCTCTTTGGAATTCAGGAAGACCAGTACCAGAAACTTTATTGCCTGTTAACTCTTGTTTTGCTTTGTATTTATGTACTCAAACCTAGATTGGGTATATGTGTGTGTTTGGTAATACTGAAGTTATTCTGTGCTTTGTGAATTTGTTGGCTTTTGCTTTGCTTTTCGTATTTGGATGTTTTGGATGCTTGCTGTAAGCCGTGTTGGGCACAGCTCATGGGTGGAGTGGGGGTAATGCCATACAAGTAAATTCAATCAATCCCACATCAGATCTGCAGGGAGAGGTGCAGAATACCCCTTAACGCAAGGGGTGTGGGGTGGGAAAGCAAACATTGCATCCTCACCGATGGGCGGGTTTAATGGGACAGCACAGCCCCCTGCCTAATGGGATGAAGAGGGAATGGCACAGAGGAATAAGGGGCTATATGGATGGATCTCAAGGGGTTGTGAAAAATAATGAATTGGAGAGGAAGGAAATTTCAGCTTCCTGGACGAGGCACAATTGCAACACTTAGGCTGAAGCAGCCGTGAAATCTCTGCCCTAATAGGAAGCTCTCAACAACTGCTGTGGGAGAGATAGGAAGCGGAGGACTGGGCTGCTGATCTCACACTGCAGCCCTGAGATGGCTGCATTAAGTTCGCTATGAATTAAGTTGTCAACACACTGGTTACCTCCAGGGATTCCAGTAGCAGAATGTGCAACAAGGTGCATTTGCACAGAACACGATAAGATCCCCCACCAAACCACACTCCCATCCACACACAGAGAGTACACACAGAAAAGAAAACACCCCGCAACCCAGTGTGGGTCAGGGACATCATTTTGCTGCCATCTTACCTTTGCCTGGAGAAAGGAGGAAGCAAGCAGCCTGGTGCTCCCGGGAGCGACATTTAACATTAGCTGCTTTGAGACCCTGGAAACAAAATGAATTGAACTGATTAAAGGTGGTACATAGTGTTGCCAGGCCAGCAGCATCCCAGACCCTGAGATTTCAGGCCCCAAACATGAGACCTAGGGGCGGACTCTGGTGATGTCACAGGGCATAGACTCCAGAGAGTCTATGCAATAATTTGCAGAGACAGAGGTTAATTGGGACAGGGGAAGAGGGAGGGCACAACGGCACCCACTACCCAAGTGTGCACGCAGTAATTTGCAGGTGACTCCTGCTAGAGTGAAGCTTGCATGCTGCACATGCAGTATATTGGTGGTTGTAGTAGTAGTAGTACCTGGAGATTCAATCCCTCTACCTGCCACCTGTAAGTAGGGGCAGGCAAACCTGGAGACATCAGGTCAGCCAGGGTTTGTATGTCTGCCATCCCTAGTGGTGCAAGACATTCAGTGAAGACCTGAACCCATGGTTGGGGGCAGGGCAAGACCCACCCGCAATGCCACCATGAACATTGCCCCCAAGCACACGGCTCAACTCTCTATCTTCCCCATGTTGAACAGAGAAAGCCTGCAAGTGACTTTTACCTGCGTTCCTTTGAATGCCAGCGGAATGATCCATGTGATCCTGCAGGGTCCCTGAGCGCATGAAGGGTTCAACTTGCCTTCAGGAGAATGCGAGGAAAAGCCCTGGGGCAACATGAGGCTGGGGCAACATGCACAGGGACAATGGAAGAGGGGTATCTTTGCACGCACGGACACTCCCCACCCATGGATATAGCATGTGCCTGTTCAAGGAAATTCCCAAATGCAGCACTGGGGATGTGGCAACGTGTATCTTTACAGAACAGCTGTGACATGTCTGAGGAAGGAGGCTGTTGGAAGCAAATAACTGCTAGATGTAACGGAGGGCTCTCTCCCAAAACAGTCTCTGAGACATCTTCCCTCCAGTCGGGAGAGCCAGACAGAACTGAGCTGAACTTTCCCAGAATACATTCCCCACCTCCTGATAAAGTTTATGGGGATTTCCTTTTTCTCACCACTCTAGGAAAAGGCCACTTCACACCGTTTTCTCCAAATATTATCCAAATATTTATTTTATTGGTGGCAGACACCCCTGCCCCCAATGCTATGCCTGGGACCTTGTGGGGGATGCAAACTGGCAGGCCAGCTGCCCAATGAGCTGAACTGGTGTTGTTGCTAACGGTGAATCCCACCCCTGAAAGAAATGGCTGGAGAATTTTTCTTCTCCCTGGAGAAATTTAGCGAAAGTTTCCCCCCTGATTTCTCTGCACACAAAAAGAAGGTGGAGAATTTCAAGAAGCCATTTACACATTTCTTGTGCCAGATGTATGATGGATGATGCCACCTCTTTGCGAGAGATTTCTATGCTGCCTGGCATATATCAGGCAAAGGGAACCTCTGACCCAATGGCCAAATGTGGCCCTCTAAACCCCTCCGTCTGGCCCAGAGAACTCTCCTTAGGCCACACCCTCTTTCCCCAGGCCGCACCCTTCACTGGCCCTGTTCACACCTTCCATGAGTGCTTTTGCCCTTGAACTTTGATCCTACTTCTTGTTTCCCTGGAAGGAGGCAACAAAGGGGTGTGTGGAAGCCAGCCTACTGGACAAAGGTGGAATTTGCATGCTCCACCCATTTTTTTCTCTGGCCCCGCCTGTGGCCCCTGGAGGTTTGCTCAAAAGGGAATGTGGGAACAAAACTTTCCCCACCCCTGTCTTGTATATCAGGCCAAGCATTGCATTAGACACCAGGGTTGTGGGAGAACTTTCAAGACAGCCTGTATCTTTTCCCCAATTGACGTTGAGGTTTCCTGCTGCGACTGTTTGCTAGACATAGAATCATAGCGTTGGAAGGGACCCAAGGGTCATCTAGTCCAGCCCCCTGCAATGCAGGAACCTCAACTAAAGCATCCATGACAGATGGTCATCCAAACTCTGCTTCAAAACCTCCAGTGATGGGGTATCCAGCCCTGGCTCTCCACTGAACGTTGCTGCCCTCAGGGAACAAGAAGCTCTTCTCTAATGGCCTCTGCTGAGGCTGCTGCCTCACTTTTCCATTTTCACAGGCCTCAAGGCTAACCCTGAACAGATCTGTCACTCCCACCACCACTTTGTGGCTTGCTTGCCTTGTCCATAATAATGTTGCTGTTGTTCAGTCGTTTAGTCTTTGTGACCCCCTGGACCAGAGCACGCCAGGCACTCCTGTCTTCCACTGCCTCCCGCAGTTTGGTCAAACTCATGCTGGTAGCTTCGAGAACACTGTCCAACCATCTCGTCCTCTGTCATCCCCTTCTCCTTGTGCCCTCAATCTTTCCCAACATCAGGGTCCTTTCCAGGGAATCTTCTCTTCTCATGAGGTGGCCAAAGTCTTGGAGCCTCAGCTTTAGGATCTGTCCTTCCAGTGAGCACTCAGGGCTGATTTCCTTAAGAATAATACGCTGCAGCAAACCTACTTGGCCAGCGTGAGGAAGGAAATGAGAAGAGGGTCTTTTATTCCGATCTAGAGAAAGAGAAGGGGGAAAATCCGCTTGTGGGTTCCCACTTCTGGGAGCCCGAGAGGTAGCCAGAGCTTCCCTTTGAAGGGTTCAAAGGGACGAGACATTTGGTGACTTGCCGGGTCGAGAACAAAGCCCCATTGAGTGACGGCTAGCAGTTGCTGTCTCTGTCCCTTGAAGTGTGTTAGGCATTTGATTCCCTCCTGCACACAAAAAATGACTGCTGTTGCGGGGGGGGGGGGCACATTTGCAGACAGGCGCAAGCTGCTGTTCTCACAGATGCTGTCCCCTCCACACACTCTCTGCTCTCGGCCTGCCCATCTCTGCAAACGGGAAGGAAACAAGACCCCGGATTGGGTCTCTTCAGCCTGGCACCGAGTCCCAGGTTCCTTCCACACCTGGTGGCTCTTGGAGGGCAGCCAGGTTCAAGGAGGCCAAGAGGGAACACAGTCCTCCTGCTCCTCCACAGACGGACGGGGACTACCCAAGCCACGTGGAAGAAAAGAGGCCTCTTGACGAAGTTCGGGACTAAGACGTGCTGGAAGGCTTGTCTTTGACAGAAGGCCTTGCGCCCACCAACATCAAGGCTCGCTTCACCTTGCCGGCTTACGCTCCGACCTCGGAAGAGCCTGCGGGGGTCACTTTTTTCTGTTCCGGCAATTCCCGGCGCATTACCTGCTACACAACGGCCTGGTAACGGTAGTTGAGTAATGCGATTTTCAGGAGGGATTGAGAGCATGACTGTAAAAATAACACAGTTAGAGCCACCATGAAACCAGCTGTTTTCATGTTTAAATGGGAAACTAATTTTGTAACAAGCTGGGGGTTAGAGAGGAGGAGGAGAAGGAGGAGGAGGGCGCAGGGAGCAGCTGCAATCCTTCCAGTGACTCCAAAGCACCTACTTGGCACCGAGTCTCGTTTTCGGAGGTGTTTTAACAATAACAACAACAACATCAACACAGCGAAGTCCCAAGCAAACAGGTTGCAGGCCTAGCTAGCTTGCCAGGTGGAATCCCAGCTTTGCACCATTGGATTCTGCATTCAATTCCCTCCGTCCCTAACATCCTTCTGCGGAAGAGACTGGGCCAACAACAACTTGGCAGCCAGAGAAAGGAAGACCCGCTGGGGTTTACTTTAACCACACATCTTGTTCTTAGGCCAAGATCGTTAAATGGAACCTCCATGCCCAGAAGCAGTAGACCTCCAAATACTAGATGCCAGGACAATTGGTGGGAGAGGGTTACTGACTTCCAGCTCTGCCTGCAAGATTCCCTTTGGCCACCGCAGGACACAGGTTGCTGGGTAAGAGTCTTTGCAGGTCCATCAACAGGGTTCCTCTTACTGAAGTGTTTGTTTACAGCGCATACTCTTCACCATATAAAATAATGGCCTGCAGCTTAATAGAGGTGTGTAGCCCAGTGCTTAGAGGACCTGCTTGGAATGCAGGAGACCCTAGATTTGGGTTCCTGGAATCACATTGCCATTGGAAGACGGCAGAGTGTTAAGGCAGAAAGGGTGGAAAGCAGACTATCACAGTTTCAGGAGACAGTCAGGTGGTATACCCATAGGAAGTACACCAGAAGAGGAAAAACCTCTGGGAGGAGCTCAGAGAGAAGATACACCATTGTGCATCTGCAGCAGCACAACTAGACTCCTTCATCTGCCCCAGCTGCAACAAAACATGTCTCTCCCGTATAAGTCTCTACAGCCACAGCAGGCGCTGCAACTTTCCAACAGTTTGACTTTGTCCCCAAAGGCACACTCCTCCATTGTCTCCTGAGACCGATGGATGTAAACAAGCTGAGACTGGCTGGCTGCACGGCTGGCTCTGCCAACCACCCTTCGGTCGCCACCCTGTCCCACCTTTAGAACATTGAGATGTAATGACAACCTAGGGCAAACAAACTACACTGGTACCCCGGGTTACATACACTTCAATGTTACAGACCCCGCTAACCCAGAAATAGTGCTTCAGGTTAAGAACTTTGCTTCGGGGTGAGAACAGAAATTGTGCTCCGGCGGCATGGCAGCAGCAGGAGGCCCCATTAGCTAAAGTGGTGCTTCAGGTTAAGAACAGTTTCAAGTTAAGTACGGACCTCCGGAACTAATTAAGTACTTAACCCGAGGTACCACTGTATAGACAAGATCATGCACTAAAATGTGATGAATATTTGTAAGCAGTTTATTATTATTATTATTATTATTATTATTATTATTATTATTATTATTATTTTGCAAAATGATGCAGAACTCTGGTGAACTGAACTTAAGATAGGGGAAAACAAGTAATGGAGAAAGCCAAAAATGATAGATTTATCCATTCCCTACTTGGGACTTCTGAGAGCCTCTTTGGGTTAGAAATCACCAGGTTGCCATTTTGCCCCCTGGCTCTAAAACGCACCCACAGGGCTGGGCTCAGTTCTTCCCTCCTCAGCTCCTCTCTTCCTTCCTGGGCTTCTGGCCTCCTCCTCGACTCTTTCTCGGCTGCCGCTCACTCCTTGGCAGGAGCAGTGGGAAAGTTTGCTCATGCTGAGAAGGAGGAATCACAGTTTGGTTGTTATCCTTACCCCCTACCCACCCAAGCCCTCTTCCCTCCAGCATCCTCAGCTTGGGCTCTGCCGCAACTGATGGCCACCTGGCATTTGTTTCCCAGGTAACAAGAAGCCTTAATATTTATATCAAGTCCGGAGCGGGAAAGTTTGCGTTACCAAGGAAAGCAATAGGTAAGGAAGATAGGCATGCATCATCCTACACACTAAAAAAGGAAACTCATTATCCAAAATGGTACCACCTGCTCAGAAGAAGGAGGTATCAGGGGAGCCCTGTGTTTTCAGAAGTTCAAGAATATATTTGGGTCGGGGGGGACTTCTAAGGTGGAGGGTGGTAACCCAGAACAACCCAGCAAGGAGGGAATGTGCTCAGCGGTCATGGGGTGACGACTGACTCTTGGGAACAGAATTGGGGAGAGGACAATGGAATGGGAAAGGGCTTGGATGGATGGATGGGAATCTGAATAAGAGCTCTCCATGTCACAACATTTTGTTGAAGGCTGCACTTGTTGTAACTGTTATGGAAGATGGGATCACAGCCTCCGGCTCCACCGCTTGCCCCTCCACAGACAGAAAGCAAGCGAAAGCAATAGGTGCCTCACCTTTCATTCCTATCAGAGAAAAAGAGACACTCTTATCTGCTTGTAACATTGCTTGATCCCAGCTCCCCACCCTTTACACGTTGCCAAGGGCTCTTTTTTACACCACTTCACTCTGGAGTAGCTTCTTGTGGTTTAGCTGTTCAAATTTCCATTAATTCCGATCTTTTGCATGTGGAGTTAGTCCCACCGTTTCACAGCTAAGTAAATGTGCAGAGCCAGTGTGGTGTAGTGGTTAAGAGTGGTAGTCTTGTAATCTGGGTAACCAGGTTCGCCTCTCCGCTCCTCCACATGCAGCTGCTGGGTGACCTTGGGCCAGTCACACTTCTCTGAAGTCTCTCAGCCCCACTCACCTCACAGAGTGTTTGTTGTGGGGGAGGAAGGGAAAGGAGAATGTTAGCCGCTTTGAGACTCCTGAAGGGGAGTGAAAGGTGGGATATCAAATCCAAACTCCTCCTCCTCTTCTTCTTCTTCTTCTTCTTCTTCTTCTTCTTCTTCTTCTTCTTCTTCTTCAGAGGACTTCAGCCCATGCTGCTTCTAAGGAAGGAGGAACAGGGTGGTGATGTTGGATTTTTTTGTTTGTTTTGTTCTGTTTTTAAAAAAGGTAACTCTTATCATCCATTTACTAGCACACTATGCTTCCGGATCCACCATGTTGAGGATGGAAAAGCCTGAGAGCGCCACATGTCAGTAAACAATGGGCATTATTTTAATTTATTTTATGCAATTATTTATCTAAATGTAATATTTATATCCCCCTATTTCCTTCAAGGAGCTCAAGGCCAGTGTGCACAGCTTTCCACTTCCCCATTTTATCCTCACAACAACCCTGCAAGGTAGGCTAGGCTGCAGGACTGTGAGTAGCCCAAGCTGACCTAATGAGCTTTGTGGCTGAGAGGGGTTTTGCACCTTGCTTTCCTGGGTCCTGGCCTGATACTTATCAAAGTTGGCATTCCAGCCAGGCAAAAGCACCCAAGGTGAAATGCAAGGTCAGTGGAGGGGTGTGGCCTATGAAGAGTTCTGGGGTTCTGCAGCTTACCTGGATGGAGAAAGGTAAGCAGAGAGGTCAGGACTGCATGGAGGCATCAGTGGGACCAAGTCAGTGCACCTTCACAAGCTCACCACTGTACTGCGCCATCTAGAGTTGGGAGGGTGACTTCACCTCAACACACTGGCCGCTCTTGTTGCAGGCTCCCACCATCCCTGTGATGGAAATGGATTGAGGATTAAATCAGTAAATTAAAATTTAAACCTCCTGTCCCATGTGTGTGGGAGAAATATGAGAGTTAACAGGCTGTGAAGCCATTTTTAGCAGAATAAAACACTTATGTGCCTTTGCAGTGCATTGGAAGCTAGGAATTAGGCAATTGCACTTATTAGCCTTGTTTACTTGTGGTCTGCTGACCTTTCCCCTGTTTTCCCCCATTGCTACGAATAAGTCACACATTTTAGTATTAAAAAAAGGTTTACTTACATTCAATGCAGGCAGCAAATACTTCTAAGTAACATGGCCCAAAATTAGTTTCCAGAATGGAGTCTGAGCTCTGAGCAGAGCCTAGGCAGTTAGAAGAAGAGAAGAAGAGTTTGGATTTGATATCCTGCTTTATCACTACCCAAAGGAGTCTCAAAGTGGCTAACATTCTCCTTTCCCTTCCTCCCCAACAACAAACACTCTGTGAGCTGAGTGGGGCTGAGTGACTTCAGAGAAGTGTGACTAGCCCAAGGTCACCCAGCAGCTGCATGTGGAGGAGCGGGGAAGCGAACCTGGTTCACCAGATTAAGAGTCCACCACTCTTAACCACTACACCACATCTGCTCACATTGCTGTCTTGAAACAAAGAGAGATAGCTCAGGCAGGAAGGAAGTATGTGGGTTATCTCTTTCATTAGAAATTGCCACCAAAGCATTAAGAAAGTGACCTCATACAATCCCTCCCACATTGATTCAGGAACTCTATGAGTGCCACCTCCTTATGTGCCTGTCTGGCAATCACGCATTTGTGATTTTGACTGGAAATCGCACATCCTGATCCCTGGCTATACTGGTTGGGGCTGATGCGAGTTGGAATCCCAACAATAACTGGGGGGGGGCATTAATGCCTGTTCAGATACAATGGTACTTAGGAACATAGGAAGCTGCCTCATAATGAGTCAAGACCAACCCTCCATCTAGGCCAGTACTGTCTACTCTGGCTGGCAGCAGCTCTCCAGGGCTTTGGTAACCTCCCATATAGCCCTACCTGGAGATGCTGAGGATTGACCTTGCGACCTTCTGCATGCCAGGCAAATGCTCTAGCACTGAGCTCCTGGATGTCTTTGAGCGGCAGCGATTGTACAACCAGATCCATTGTATGCAAGCAAACTTTTAGGGTTACTATTGCCTTTAAATAACATGTTATGGTCAGTTGACTAGCACACAGTGCTTCAGAAGCCAGCTCAGGACAGGCTTTTTGCAGAATAAATGAATACACTGTATGGCAAGTGAAAAGAACTTCAGCCATGAATGTGGATGCAGCTGGGGAGGAGGGTGGAAGCAGGACTCCAGCTGTGATCTTCAGAACAAGAATAGGGGTCTTACAAGCACTCTACCACATCTCCTTATTCAGGGATGTCAATGGAACCAGGGGTGCAGATCTGCAGACCCAAAGCAGATGGAGCTGGGTGGCTGAATTGGCTTGCAAGATTTCCTGGAGATCTGTGGAAGTGCCCCCAAGGTAGGCAGGGGGCAGGTGCTCCCCCTCACCCCATCCATCCTGCCTCTGTTTCAGTGCTGCCTTCCAGAGAACGGCTTGCTGGGAGAAAGCTGCTGACGGTCTCATTTCATTGAAGGATAACTGCCACCGTGCTGGAAACATCTCTGTTTGGACCGAATAAAAGGGGGATTAGCAATGAAAGGCACCTGCCCATGTGCGTGTGGAATGTGACCGGGGGCAGAGAGAGACTTCTTGAATGCAAGCAAAGCCCAGCTTTATTGTTTCCATTGTGTGTGGACACAGGATTTCTGACCTGAGAGGTTTTTCACTTCCCGGTTATGGACAGGATTACTGCGCCCTCGTGGCACTGTTGCTGGTGGTTTTCAAACAGTATTCTGGGGGATTCTTGGCATCTTCCTTCGAAGTTTATTCAGGGATTCTTAAACATGAAGATAATTGTTATTATTTATCAAATTTGTATGCAGTCCTTCCTCTGAGGATCACAAGGCAGATTACAATATGCAAACACAAAAATACGGAATCAATACTCCCCGCAAACACACACATAGAGAGACACTTTCGAAGGCAAGCACCTAAAGATATGCAACAAAGGTGCCAAATGAGCTTCCCTGGGGAGGACATTCCACAAAAGGGGAGCCACCGCAGAAAAGGCCCATTCTCGTGTTGCCACCCTCTGGTCCTCTCGCAGAGGAGGCACACAAAGAAGGGTCTCAGATGATGATTGCAGGGTCTGTTAATTGTTTAATTCACCCTGAAATGGAGAATGCCTGAATGTGTATTATTGAAACCCTTTAACATGGGGTTTTTCCATGTGGCTAGAGTAAGCTCTCTGAGCTCCTAGTTGGGTTGATAATTAACTGTTATTGTTCTCTGCCAGCTCTGATGAGGTGTTTAACCTTAGATCACATGAGAGGCTATTGAACTGCAAATCAGCCAGCTTGGAAGGGTGGTGGCTCTTGTCTTTGTTCTCACACTTATTGGGAGTAAAGGTAAAGGTAAAGGTACCCCTGCCTGTACGGGCCAGTCTTGACAGACTCTGGGGTTGTGCGCCCATCTCACTTAAGAGGCCAGGGGCCAGCGCTGTCCGGAGACACTTCCAGGTCACGTGGCCAGCGTGACATCGCTGCTCTGGTGAGCCAGAGCCGCACACGGAAACGCCGTTTACCTTCCCGCTGGTAAGCGGTCCCTATTTATCTACTTGCACCCGGGGGTGCTTTCGAACTGCTAGGTTGGCAGGCGCTGGGACCGAGCAGCAGGAGCGCACCCCGCCGCAGGGATTCGAACCGCCGACCTTTCGATCGGCAAGCCCTAGGCGCTGAGGCTTTAACCCACAGCGCCACCTGCGTCCCCATTGGGAGTAGGGGTGGGTAAATGAGCCTCTCCAGAGAGTGAATACAGCCCTAGGCAAAAATGGAGGCTGTATGGAGAGAGAGACCTTTACTTCTAGGTCTGTTTGGAATTATCTTTCATTTCTTATAAGATGCTGAGCCTGTACTGGGCAGAAGATATTGTATGGAATTATTTGGATATATCTTTGATGTTTCTGTTCTGTTCTGAAGAAAGTTCTGCAAGTGAACCTTTGAACAATACTCATGGGTCTGGACAATGTTTCCTTCCAAAAAGGAGTCAGGTTTTTTTGCATCCAGTTACTTCATACTGCACAATATTAATACCTGCAATAGAGTCTGGGTTGGTTCAGGATCTGGGTAGACAGGCTTCCCATTGTCAGGGCTGGCCCATGGGCAATGGTCAGAGCTGAGCCAGGAGCTGAGCCAGGACTGAAGAGTTAGTGGGAAATGCAAAAAATGGCCACCAACTTGGCTGGCTTCTAAAGAGGACTGGACAACTTCATAGAGGGCAAAAGTATCAGTGGCTACTAGCCATGATGACGATGTTCTGCCTCCATAGTTAGAGGCACTAATGCTTCTCTGTCCCACTGGGAGGGAGAGTGCTCTTGGGACTTGCTCAGTCAGCCCACCTCATCCTCACAAGCCTACACAATGCCTTTGCTGTATATTTCTGCATTATGATTCATTCGGTTTACCTTACTGTCAGTCGGCAGAGCATGCGACTCTTAATCTAATGGTCATGGGTTTGAGTCCCATGTTGGGCAAAAGATTCCTGCTTTTCAGGGGGTTGGACTAGCCCAGTGTTTCCCAACCTTGGGCCTCCAGCTGTTTTTGAACTACAATTCCCATCATCCCTGACCACTGGTCTTGCTAGCTAGGAATGATGGGAGTTGTAGTCCAAAAACAGCTGGAGGCCCAAGGTTGGGAAACACTGGACTAGATGACCCTTGTGGTCCCTTCCAACTCTGTGAATAGTAAGCAGTCTACAAACAGACTAAATTGATCAATCAACCAATAAGCAAACAAGCATGCCATGGATTGGACCACTTCTGCACAGCCAGAAATCTTCACTGAACTGAAGGAGAGTATGAAATGTCCCTCTTTTCAATTAAAAAAAAATACTTTCTGCTAGAATTGCACTCGGTCTGCAAACACTGCTGAGGAGGCTGCTGAGAAGAAAACCCTCCCACCTAGAACAGAGTGGATGTTCTGGGCCTCCACATAAACACACCTTCTCAGGCCAAGCAGGCATTGGACGCTGGGAGTTTGCACCAATTTGGGGTTTGTTTCAGGAAGTGCAAAAGTCTTGTTTTGCACTATCTCGCTCCTCCGTGGCAGGCAGTTTTTTTTTAATGGGGTCTGGTTACTCACGAGGAGAAAATACTGAGGCCATATGGCTGTGTTGTAATTCTATTTATTTACAAAACAAATTGAGCAGGGAGGAGCTGGCAGGCATCCAGGCAGACACAGCAAGTCCTTAAAAGCGGCAGCGGTTTCCCCAAAGCAAACCCTCGCAGCTTCCCGCAAGGCTCATTCCGGCCAGCCAGCTGCAATAACCCAGGCTTCTGTCTCCTTCGAGGGGCGCACCCAAAGCGTAAGAGCTCTTTCCTTCACTTCACACCTGAGCAAGTGCAATGTGTCCCCCCAGGAGCAAGCACCTGCTATCAAATCTCAGAGAGGCAAGCATATCTGAGGCATTTAGAGCCCACCAAGGGACAACTTTAGCGACCAGATAAGCAAAAACTTAAGGGCAAAGGTGATCTCCTTATTTTGCAAGACCCATGGCTACGGTATGGTTCCTTTTCTGTCCGTCTCCCACCCTGCAGGCTGTACTCTCAGCTCTGTTATGATTAGGAGAGCGCCAGGAACCGCAGCATGCTCAACGAAACTAAGACTTAAAACATATCAGTCATACCCCCACCAGCGCTCCAACAGACAAATTAAGTAATGAAGATAAAGCCAAAATAAACCCAAGTCAGAAAACCGGAGACATGACACCATAGCTATTACTTCCATGTACAACATACCAAATCTCTTTCGTTAAGTTCAATGCAATGTCCTAAAAATGCTTGGCCTATGCAGGGGGTGGGGGTGGGGGGTGCTTTTTAATTATTATTTTTTAAAAAATACCCACCCCCCAAAGTGCAGTTACTTTTTAATTATGTCTTCAACCCTCTTTGTTGCTGGCTAAATAAATTAGAACATGGAAGGAGAACAGGCAGGAAAGAGCATCCATTAAAGGCGCACAATTGCATACAGAACCTAGGGCTTGCCGATCAGAAGGTTGGCGGTTCGAATCCCTGCAAGCTCCCATTGCTCAGTCCCTGCTCCTGCCCACCTAGCAGTCCGAAAGCACGTCAAAGTGCAAGTAGATAAATAGGTACTGCTCCGGCGGGAAGGTAAACGGCGTTTCAGTGTGCTGCTCTGGTTCGCCAGAAGCGGCTTAGTCATGCTGGCCACATGACCTGGAAGCTGTCTGCAGACAAACGCCGGCTCCCTCGGCCTATAGAGCGAGATGAGCGCACAACCCCAGAGTCAGTCACGACTGGACCTAATGGTCAGGGGTCCCCTTTACCTTTACCTTTACCAGGAGTTTGCTTAACTGAAAGCAAAAAGGCAGCCGCTTTCCTTGAACTAGATTCATTCTCTCTGTGCAACGAAACACACACCCCCCCCCCCGCTCCAAGACAAGCCCAATGGCACAAGAGGAAGGGAAGACATGATAATAAATACATCCAAAGGGCAAAAGCCAAGGGGCTAACACCTGTCTGACTGAATGCACAGAGAAGTTAATGGGAGGACTCCGAAGGCACCTTTAATCTCATTCAATAAAGTAACTTGCCAGGTGCAAGTTGGCTTCCTTGTAATAACAATGACTCTCTACGAAGAGGCAAAGATTGGCATGTCCAGCGGGACTGTCTGTTTTAACGAAATTGCTGGTTGGGAACACGCTGAGGCAATTGTGGTTTGGACGCTGAACAAAGAGTTACAGTTGCAAAGGACCTGGGTGACTACGAGAACACTCCGGAGTCCTCCTCCAACAAAAACACATTGCTTTAGGACGTGCAGGACTTCCCGGAAAGCAAGGGACACTCGTACATCTGCAGCCTCACAAGGCACAGCGGTTGGGGTGGGAGGGCAGGCAGGTTTCTGCACCAGCCTGGAGCTGGCAAAAAGGATTGGGCCCAAATCAGGCTCTGGGATGTCACGTGACAGCAGCGGGGCTGGCTCAGGATGCAATTGATCCTCGGCCAACTCAACCTCAAGCCTGAGGTCTCCTCTGAGGAGGAACAGGGGAGCAGGACCATCAACCCCAGTGAACCTGGAGGGCTGTAGGATCTTAAAAATTCTTGCCACGGGACTGGAGAAGAGGAGGGAGCAAGTCAGCTGCCAAAGTGCTTGGGTAGCTCAGCGATGGGGCACCTGCTTGGATCATGGTGGAGACCCCAGCATCTATATGTGCTCCCAATATGATCTGTTTCATTCCTGAAGAAGCAACATTCCTTCCCAGCTGCAGTCTTCCTAACCTGGGGACAGTCAACTGTCTCACTCAGATAACAGACTCAGTAGACACAGGTGGTCCCAGGCATTTTCTAGTTTAGCATTCTGCAGAGGAAACAGCATTTTTCTTCATACAGAGTGTTTCCCAAGGAAACATGTTGATTGTGCAAATTCTCCCCATCCTGCTTACTGCCATTGCTTTCCCTGGCTACTGATAGTTCGGACCCGCTTCTCCTCTGCATCTTTCCTGAATTCGTCTTATTGTTTGCACCCATTACACATTGTAATCTAACATATTTCCATTTTGCTTATCAAAGGTATTGATTAGGGGGGTCTCTGAAGGGACACACACCAAAGGAATTAAACAATGGTATATATCACAAAACTTTCAAACATCAAACGACAGTACAGTGGTACCTCAGGTTACAGACGCTTCAGGTTACAGACGCTTCAAGTTACAGACTCCGCTAACCCAGAAATAGTACCTCGGGTTAAGAACTTTGCTTCAGGATGAGAACAGAAATCGTGCGGCAGCAGCGGGAGGCCCCATTAGCTAAAGTAGTACCTCAGGTTAAGAACAGTTTCAGGTTAAGAATGGACCTCCAGAACGAATTAAGTTCTTAACCAGAGGTACCACTGCACATCATTAAGGGTATTACATAAATGATAGAATTTTCCTGTTATAAAATTCACGTCACAGAGCACCGTCCTCCCCAAGTCCAGTCTTTCAGGTTGTGTCTTCTTCAAGCTTGATCCCTATGCTGGCTGGAGCGGAAATGGCCTTTTCTCATTCCCCTCAGCCCTACAGCAGTTCTCTCAAAAGCGACTAGAACTTACAGCCCTTTCAAGCATGAATACCTCAGAAAACAAGGAACTTAAAATGCTGGGGACATCCATTTTAAAACTTTAGGGAAACCTCACTCTGAACTTGTTCTGAAGGTTTCAGGGCCTTAAGGAGAGGGGACACAACCGATATCATGCAGACTGAAGTTCTGAGGTATTATAAGCTAATTGCCCATAATGGTGGCTGCTGCCAGCCTCAACTCTCCCACTGAGCTTGGTTAAAGTACGATGCCGAACTGGTTTACACTAAGACTATGAAGCGGACAGAATGGCTTCATAATTCCATAGAGCATGGCTACATGATGCAGCAATAAAACTCCTAGCACATTTGCAAAGCTAAGCAGGGTCTGGTATGGTTTCTAATCAGATGGGGGACCTCATGCATTGCAGGGGGTTGGACTAGATGACGCACAAGGTCCCTTCCAACTCTGTGACATCACTAGAGAAGGAAATTTAGTTTGAAGGTAAGTGAGGGCTATGATTGAACATTTCCCCAAGAAGCACCAAAGCTCACCACAGCATTTTCAGGACCGCCCAAAACATTCACACAAATGAGGAATTGTTTTGACTTAGCCTTACTTTGCTAAGCTGAAGCGTCTTTCCTAGTTTCCCACAGTGTGGGTTGGCCAAGCATTTGGGGGTCAAACCATCCTGACAGGAAAATCCAGCTCAGAATTGCTGGGGAAATCAATCAAGTTCAAAGAGGGGGGTGGGGGAATCCAAGAGATAATGCTTTTTTTAAAAAAAGAAAAAAGAAAACCCACCATCTATATGGAGGTGTGTGCTGGGTCTGTATCTTCAACAATGAGGTTTTGAATTTCCTTGATGCATTTCCTCGAACTTTATAAGGATACATGATCTATAAGTCTCCCTTTTCGTTTGACTCATCGCTCAAGTCCCTGGCCGGCCATAACCCACCAAGTGCTCCTCATGCACAGCACGAATCGGCCTGCGACCAAAACAGGCTCGGACCACCAGGAGAACGACCATCCTTTCCCATCGTTTTAAGCGGGGATGCTCTGAAGGGCCTCGGTGAGAAAGCTGCCATATCTCATACCGACGGCATGTAGCCCGCTCCTGACTCGCCTGCAGGAAACAGATGTCACCAGTTAAACAGATCATGAAAGCTTCAATCGCTTCCTTATGGCGGAGCCTGGACGGCTTCTCCACTCTTTCGCCCTCACCACTGGCGGACGGCTTCAGATGCTTCGTTCCTTTTCGGGAGGCAGAGGAGGGGTGGGTGTGTGATGATTCCTGGGAAACATTTGCCCAGGGAAAGACATGCAAAAAAAAAAAAAAAAAAAAAAGACCCCTAAACACACACACACACACACACACACACACACACACACACACACACCCTTGATCAGGGGATGTTGCAGAGTCTCTGAATTCCAGTTTCCTCCTCACTCTCATTCATTCCTAACTCTTCCCTCCAATATGGCCTTGGCCCCTGGAGGAGAGGTGAGCAATAAAACAGGATCCAGAAAAGAAAACAGCTGGCTGTCAGCGCCTCGTTAGCTCCTTGGCTTCCCCCCGGCACTGGGACCCATAATCTCCGCTCCCCACTCCTCCCACCCCAAGGCATCCTGTCCATTCTTCTCATTCCAGGGCCATAAAGGACGGGAAGATGTCCACCAGGTCCCACCCAGCCCTGAGCCAAGAGCCAGAGATGTGCGGTTGCTCCCTGCTGTGGCTCCTTCGCCACTGCAGAATGCAGAGTGCGCACAGCCCACAGCACATCCATGCAGTCGAATGCTTTGGAAAGATTTCTCTTGAATGTGTGGGGTTTCGTACGTACTTTATTTCTATTTATTCGATTGATACAGTGCCCTTCATCAAAAGCTGTAGCAAGTTAACCGGAAGATCTTCAGGAACCGCCAACCTAATGAATCACCAGACATCAACACCGAGGCAAAACACTCCATCGGCCAAAAGATTACAACTCACTGAAGGCTCAGGTGATAGTTAGCATTTTTTAGCAATAAAGAAATTCTTAATTAAGATATGTGCATTGCTTTTTTAAAAAAACAAACAAACATAATGTTATTGCACACTTAACAGACTACAGTATTTTGCAAACATAACTTTTATACACACCGGGAAACTGAAGAATTTGTGCGACTCTATTTATTGCAATATTTGCTTTATTGCGGAGGTCTGGAACCAAACCCGAAATATCTCCTAAGAATGTCTTTATATACACCCCAAAGAACAAAGACCATCTTGTCTATAAATTTGTGGAAGACTATTGCAGAGTTTATGAATATAGCATGAAGAGCCTTTGGCAACGAGACTTTGGGTTGCGAGTGCTCTGGGAGTATATCTCTCTGCAAGATTTGTGGTGTTACAAATGCATCTCTGTTTTTGTCTACGAGATGCTGGAGGGTATGTTTACATCGGACTTCTGAATGGGCACGACACAGATCTCAGTGGAGTGGAATGATGAAGCTCCGGCAGCCAGCTTGTGTGTAGGAGGGACGACCGGTCTTTATGGCTGTTCAGGACCCACCTCTTAGGACCCACAACCAAGTCTGCTGGACATACTAAAAAATCTCTGAAAGGGTTTGCTCTGTCTGCACTTTCGAGCATTTAAAATGTACATATCCTGCACTAATATAGGGATCAGGATGCAATTATCCTCCAGATCTTGCGCTTCTCAGAATGTTGCAATACAGTTCTCAGGCTCAAAAAAATGTACTCAGGCCATCCTTTCCCAGCGTATGGCCTGAAAGTTTATGGTGCCGGCATCTTGCTTATGCTAAGCAGGGCTGAGTCTGGTCAGGGCCAGTATGTGTAATAATAATAATAATAACAACAACAACTGATTGATTGATTGATTGATTGATTGATTGATTGATTGATTTCTACTCTGCCCATCTGGCTGGGTTTTCCCAGCCACTCTGGGCAGCTTTCATTAAAAACAGAATAAACAGAACATTAAAAACAGAATAAAACTTCAGACATTATAAACTTCCCTAAACACTGTGACTGCCTTAGAACCTGGTGTCCATCACCTTGGACTCTGTGATGGAGAGAAGCTGGGATATAGGTGTGAGAAAATAAATAAGAACGTAAGAGAAGGCTGCTGGATCAGGCCAATGGCCCAGCTGGTCCAGCATCCTGTTCTCACAGTGGCCAACCAGATTCCTGCGGGAAACCAGCAAGCGGGATTCAAGCACAGGAGATCTCTCCCCTCCCATGCTTTCCAGCAACTCGTATTCAGAAGTACTTCTGCATCCAACCATGGTAGCAGAGCATAGTCGGCATGGTGAGTAGCTATCACTAGCCGCCTCTTCCGTGAACATGTCTTCTCCTCTTTTAAAGCCATCCGAGTTGGTGGCCTTCACCACCTCCTGTGGCAATGAGTTCCAAAGTTTAACTACGTGCTGTGTGAAGAAGTACTTTCTTTTTATCTGTCCTGAAAATAAATGATATGATATAAAATTGAAATGAAATGCAGGCAATTTCATTAAATTGAAATTTAAATACAGGCAATTCTCGGTTTTTTTTTTTTGGGGGGGGGGGTTATATTCTGAACTCCCATGTGCATGGGTGGGGCCCATGCAAAGTGTTCTGCCCCACTGCAGCCCTGTTCCGCCCTTTTACTGACGTTTTAGGGTTCAGCACCATGCACACATGCGCAACCCCCATTAATCAGATGCACATAAATCAGGAGTTGCCTGTATAGATTTTGTGGTGAAACAGATATTTAAATCCATTTATTGCATAAATTATTTGTTGTTGTTGTTGTTGTTGACAGCTGAATGTGGAAACGGAATAGAGCAGTCCGAATGAGCACATGCAACAAGAAGGAGACTGGTCCACCTACCGCTGGTTCCTAGAGAGGAAATGAATGAGAACATTTATTTGGCATCTTATTCACAAGGGCTCAGGCCACACAACACCTTTAAGACTGAGAATATTGCGCCATAAAGCATGCGTAATACTGCAACATAAAATGAGAATATTAGAGATATAAAACACATTTCTAAAATAGGCTGCAAAAAGCAAATGGCTTCTCACTCCCTAAATGGTTGCCCGCAGAAGAATGTCTTGCCGGAGATTCTCATTACCCTCAGGGCTTGGCAAGAGCAGCGCTGTGGTAGAGAACGGCTCCCTGGAAGGAATGTGGCTCAGTGGCAGAGCATCTGAGAGCCAGTGTGGTGTAGTGGTTAAGAGCGGTGGACTCGTAATCTGGTGAACCGGGTTCGCGTCTCCGCTCCTCCACATGCAGCTGCTGGGTGACCTTGGGCTAGTCACACTTCTCTGAAGTCTCTCAGCCTCACTCACCTCACAGAGTGTTTGTTGTGGGGGAGGATGGGAAAGGAGATTATAATAATAATAAAATTTTATTTGTACCCTGCCCTCCCTGGCCAGAACTGGGCTCAGGGTGGCTAATACCAGTAAAATTACAATAAATACATAATAGAGGGAGGGAAAAAATTGTTAACCGCTTTGAGACTCCTTAAGGGGAATGAAAGGTGGGATATCAAGTCCAAACTCCTCCTCCTCCTCCTCTTCTTCTTCTTCTCTGCATGCAGAAGGTCCCAGGTTCAAATCCTGGCATCTCCAGGTTGGGCTGCGGGAGATCCTTGTCAAAAACCCTGGAGAGTTATGGGCAGTCAACTAGTGAGCTAGATGGACCAATGTTTTTACACCAGGTTGCTCACCGGGGCAAGATGGTTTGAGCATATTACACCGATCCTGGTCCGACTGCATTGGCTGCCAGTTGGTTTCCAGGCCCAATTCAGAGTACTGGTTTTGACCGATAGAGCCTTAAGTGGGTCAAGTCCACAAGGCCTCAAGCACTGCCTCTCTCCACATTAACCGACCCGTACTCTGCAATCATCATCTGAGTTCCTTCTTCATGTGCCTTCATGAGACATCCAGAAGGAAGCAACACAAGAAGGAGCCTTTTCTGCACTGGTTCACGCTTGTGAAATACTCTCCCTTTTAAGGCTCACCTGACACCTTCATTACATATCTTTAGGCAACAGACAAAAACATTTCTCTTTAACCAGGCATTTGGCTGATTAGCATTCTATGTCATAGAATCATAGAATCATAGAGTTGGAAGAGACCACAAGGGCCATCGAGTCCAACCCTCTGCCAAGCAGGAAACACCATCAGAGCACTCCTGACATATGGTTGTCAAGCCTCTGCTTAAAGACCTCCAAAGAAGGAGACTCCACCACACTCCTTGGCAGCAAATTCCACTGTCGAACAGCTCTTACTGTCAGGAAGTTCTTCCTAATGTTTAGGTGGAATCTTTTTTCTTGTAGTTTGGATCCACTGCTCCGTGTCCGCTTCTTTGGAGCAGCAGAAAACAACCTTTCTCCCTCCTCTATGTGACATCCTTTTATATATTTGAACATGGCTATCATATCACCCCTTAACCTCCTCTTCTCCAGGCTAAACATGCCCAGCTCCCTTAGCCGTTCCTCATAAGGCATCGTTTCCAGGCCTTTGACCATTTTGGTTGCCCTCCTCTGGACACGTTCCAGTTTGTCAGTGTCCTTCTTGAACTGTGGTGCCCAGAACTGGACACAGTACTCCAGGTGAGGTCTGACCAGAGCAGAATACAGTGGCACTATTACTTCCCTTGATCTAGATGCTATACTCCTATTGATGCAGCCCAGAATTGCATTGGCTTTTTTAGCTGCCATGTCATACTGTTGGCTCTTTTAAATGTCCTTTTAAATGTCTTTGTCAAAGGGTGGTTATCGTTGTTTCATTATGTATGTTGTGTTCTCATTTTGTATTTTTTTAAAAGTATTTTTATTAACAATTTCAACATAACAAATTATCAAAACATATCATATACATTATTTTTCCCCTTCAAACCCTCCCCCCAAGACCTCCCTCAGCTCCTCTCTCTGATTTCTCAGCACATATTATTCTCTGCATGTTATAAAATTATACATATCCTTACATTATCTATCTACCATGTTATCAACTAATAAATTTGTGTATGTTTATTCAAAACCTGCCAAGGAGTCCAATTCATTTTGTTGTCTTTTTAGATAAATTGTAAAAACTCCCATTCTTCCTTAAAGTCACAGTTGTCCTTGTCCCGCAGTTTGTATGTCAATTTAGCCAGTTCTGCATAACTCATCAATTTTTCTTGCCACTGTTCTTTCATTGGGATTTCCTCATTCTTCCATCCTTGTGCTATCAAGACTCTTGCCGCTGTTGTAGCATACATAAATAAGTTCTTTGTTTTTCTTGGCAGGTCTTGTCCTACAATCCCTAACAGAAATGCTTCTGGTTGTTTTTTTCACAAATGTCATTTTAAACATTTTTTTCAATTCGCTATATATCATTTCCCAAAATTTTAAAACTTCTATACATTCCCACCACATATGATAAAAATTCCCTTCTTTCTCTTTACATTTCCAACATATGTTTGACCCGGTTTTGTACATTTTTGCTATCTGTACTGGTGTAATATACCATCTATATATCATTTTCATATAATTTTCTTTCAAAAGAGAACTATCTGTAAATTTCAAATTTATTTTCCACAATTTTTCCCAGTCATCAAATTGTATATTATGGGCACCTCTTTTTCTAGAAAAATACACTGGGTACACACATTAAATAGATAAACAGTCTATTTTAGGCTTCCTAAGGTTGTGCTGAACCGGCCAAGACAGACTGCAACAGACGGCTTGGTGACTGCATTTATACTGGGTGAGGGTGGGGTCACACTTGTGCAGACTTGCATAACTGGAAGGAAACTTCCAGATGACACAGTGGGGTGGCAGTGCTCACCTAACCTCCCAACAGCTGAGTCGCCGGACTTTCTGTTGTTTACTAGGAAGGAGAGGGAGGGGCAGGTGAAAGGGAGGTCAGTGTGGTACCCAAGACACCAGCAGGAGTCCCAGATTGACTCCGCTGGTGCATTTGCACTGTGCTAACCTCCCCAATGCCCCACCTCCCCTCCCTCCAATGAAGCAGCAGTGATTCAACCATATAAAGGTCACATGAGTGCTGCTGAACCATCCTGCCATCCATTATTGGATAGGGTGGATTTTGTTGGTCTGAGACAGAATATTGCAGTTGGTCGGGTGACAGAACCTGGCAGACCTTGTGTAGATGATGATGATGAAGAGTTTGGATTTGATATCCCGCTTTATGACTACCCTAAGGAGTCTCAAAGCAGCTAACATTCTCCTTTCCCTTCTTCCCCCGCAACAAACTCTCTTTGAGGTGAGTGGGGCTGAGAGACTTCAGAGAAGTGTGACTAGCCCAAGGAGGAGCGGGGAAGCGAACCCGGTTCACCAGATTACGAGTCTACTGCTGTTAACCACTACACCACACTGGCACACACTACACCATATTGATGGTGGGACTGAGAGTTTTCAGGGCCTCCATACCTTGATAGGAGATGCAGATTGTTGCTGTTCTCTCCAGATCACTGGAATACAATGTAGGGCTAGTTGACAACTTTACGCTTAAGAGAATGGTTTGAAACACATAATTTCTCAGCTGTCCTTTTTTTAAAAAAATACATAAATGGGGCTGCCAACTTTTAAACTGGCCATCATAGTGTTGTCTTTAACAGCTGTTTGGACTGCAGCAATGAGCAGGTAATCATGCTTTATCTCCAGTTTGCGAAAAGCTGTGCCTGCCTATTTCTGCACACCAGACTTCCGCTAAAGCACAGGAGCCAGCCAGCTTGGTTTTTTCTCTCTAGTCAGTTTGCAAACCTACACACAAAGATGGAGGCTGTTGGCAGGAAAAATGGCCCATCCCCTTAAGGCCGCTGCACAAATTGGTAGATTTTCACGATTTCCGGGAAGTCTGGGTCCTGGGTGCCATTGTGATGTCTCTAACTCCCATCTTAGAGCGGTCATTTTAAAAAGAAAAAAGAGAGCATCAATCCAGAGTATAATAATCCTGGACAGATATAAACTGGTGCTTTTGAGATCTGAAACAGCTTGAGGTTGCCTACATACAACGTTTTACTCTGGAATCAATAGAGATTGAGTATTTGCTTTTTTAATGTTTGATGTTTTACTATGTTTTTAAATATGCTGTAATCCACCCAGAGTGGCTGGGGAAAACCAGCCAGATGGGTGGGGTGTTAATAATAATAATAATAATAATAATAATAATAATAATACATGGCCCACACACAGAATGTAGATCTTCTGCATGTTTTTTATGCCCCAGAAAAGTGCATCTTGAGAAACTGTGTTTCATCTTGAAAACAAAAGCTTGTGGCAGATTGATTCGACATTCCCTGGCAGTGCGTCCATTTGAAAACAGATGTGGGCGGTCTCAGCAATAGATGGGGATGATCACCACCTATCCAATGATTTGTGGGTGGGCATATACCAAGATCACCACTTCCTTCTCCACTCACCTGCAGCAAGAGAAAGGTGTAGATAACCTATGAAGAAACCACAACCAGCCTTGTACTTGGCGGGATCTGGACCCAAATCCAGACTGAAAGCAGCACGTTGAGGATGAGCATAAACAATTCCGTACTGAGAAAAGCTGCGATTTTCTGCTACAAATGGGTCGGTGCGTGTAAGCAGCCTGAGGCTGGCAATCTGACCAGCTGCACCTGACATCACCCATGCATAAGTCATAAGCAGGAAGGACAAAAGGACTAGACAAACATGCTGTCTTAATATATTGTGCTTATCTGGCAGTAAATCCAGAGCAAGTGTTGGCAATCCTTCAGCCTATTCAGTAGGTTCCAGATGTATTGGAGAGGCCTGCATTCTTACCGCCTCAGCTTAACCCATGCCGCACTCAGCCAGGACTGCTGAGTCTGGCGTTCTCCGCATTTGCAACCGATGTGCTTCGCAAACGAGTCTTATCTTTGTTGACTCGGGCACTGTTTGGCTTGCTCAGCTTCTTGTTGGTTTCCAGCGGTGCTTGGTCCACCCACATTATTTTGCTCCTCCTGAAATTTCTGATGGCATCACATTCCCCGGTGACTCCCCAACCTCCCTGCAGCCATAGCAGCTTTGTACTAAGCAATTGTGCTCTGCAAACAGAGGAAATGGCTCCCTTCCCGCACTAGGCATGGTGCGGTCATTGATGGGGATATTTGACATGAATGGGTCATCAGCTGACCTGGGGGCAGCGGGCAATGCTGTCTTTGCTGTGCTGATTGCTTTTAACCTTGGGGCGATTTGCTAGAAGAGAGGCAGCAAAGTTGGGAGTTCATCAGAGAAAATCAGCAATATCATTTTACGTAGTGTGCATCTGGGAATGGTGAAAATAGCTCTTCAGCCCTTAAATGCCACCGTTTTTGCAGCCTCAGTGGCTCCCAAATCAAGGGGGGAATTTTCCGGGATTAAAATGATGGCAAACAGGGTAGCCCTCTGCTTATGTTTTGCCAATTCACCCTCACCAGGGGTGCCAGTTCCTGGGGGCCGAGCCCTTTGAGTCAAATTTTTGCCTCGGACAGGATGCCCCTGAAATTTGAAAGAGCAAAGTCTATTCCTGGTTTTGGGAAAGGGCTCTTTCCACACATAATGGCCTGTTCTAATCTGGGTCTCCCCTTACGTGGAGGAACTGTTTCTCAGATAAAAAGCAGGGGGAATACATTGGTCATGCATACACAGAGCCAGCCCTTACCTGGGCTGTCTGAGCATGGTGGGGAACAGTTTCCACTGTGGGTGTCCCTGGGATGGCTTGTGACTACAGTATGCAACAGTGTCATGAGCGGGTCTAATCTGCAACCCCCCATCCCACATTCTTTCTATGTATTGAGGGTTGTTGCAGATATTAATACTGTGCAGCATGAAGTAATAGAATGCACCAAAGCCAATTCCTTTTGGAATAAAAATGATCCAGACCCATAAATATGATTCAAAGCTATACTAACCAGAACTTCTTCAAAACAGATACAAAACAATAAATGAAAATCATCCAGAAAGTTGTATAAAGCACGTGCATATTAAAGCATAGGTTCTTCTTCTGAACAATATAACATAATTATGGTCAGAGCAAAAATCAAAGTTCTGTCTCTCCCATAGCTTGCATTGGCCTGCATCCAGCCTAAAGCTAACCCCTCCTGGACAGGCATTATTACTACATCCTTTGTTTTCTGCGGCTTCCAGAAAGAGACCTAAAAGGCAACCCCCTTCAAGATGAAGATTTGCAACTGAATACCTTACACACATGATCTAAAGTTAAACACCATAGGAAAGCTAGAGGAGAACATCAGCAGTTAATTATCATCCTGTTAGAGCTCAGAGAGCTTCAGTACGCTTCAGTGGAATTTTTCGATGTTAAACCCTTTAGCAATATACATGCAGACATTCTCCATTTCAGTTCATAATTAGACAATTATCCTTAACAAGGTGTTGTGTGAACTTTCCCATTTCCTTTATCAGAGATTTGCCAAAGAGAGCAGAAAAGGGCTGATGCCCTCCTAAGTGCTCATGACCTTCTGCACCTTATTACAAGTTATATGACTGGCTGTAAGTCTTGAGATGCCTGGCCTGTGAACAGAAATTTATTTTTGCTTTCCTGCCTCTATTCCCGTGACTGATCTCAGCTTCATGTTTATGATCCTTTCTGTGCCCTCCCTACACCAACCACAGATTTTCCTGGCATCTGCGCCCCCCCCTCTAGATTGATGGATGGATGGATGGATATAGTACTTGATGCACTGAAATTTACAAACAGTTAAAAATATTTTATGTGCCTTGGTGATATCGCACACATTTAATGCTATTTAGGGCTTGAATTATGTTTCTAAAATGTTGTCCAATTTGTAAGCATCGTAAAAGAAAGTTATATTGGAAATAACAGCAGGAAAATTACAGTCCTGGTTTCCCGTTGAGGGGGGGGGGCACGACCCATAGTGGTTCCCGCATCTTTGTGGTGTGGTTTGTGACTAATATAAGCCATGAGTTACAGAGCTGCAGGGTCTTCCTGGGAGTAAACTCCCCTCTTCTCACTGCCACCCAAAGCAATGTTTGAGGAGATGCTTAGTGGGTTAACCACAAAGCATGAGCTTTTGCGGTGGTTCTAACAGAGAGATGGAGTGAATGAGAGAGAGGAAAAGAAAGATAACATTTGCACATTATCCAAGGCATGGAGCCATGGTGCTGACCCAGCACGCCTGCACACGCACACAGACACACACACCCCTGCACATTCCTCAAGCCAGGTTTAAACCAAAGACTGTCGAGTAAATGAAATCTGGGATTTAGCTGCCCATAGCAAACATCACTGTCCCTCCTCTAAGCAATGGTTGTATTAACATTTATAGTTTAACATTTATAGTTTAAAATTTTCAATGGGTGATTGCTTAGGGTTTGTGCAGTCCATCCTCACAAGAACTTTCTGAGATGATATGCCCAACTACACAGGCACGGGAGTTGAGTTTATGGGCCTGTTGGTGACAGCATCCGGTGACTTACTTCATCATCAAACCTTTATTGGCACCACATACAAACATTTGGGATGCAGGTGGCGCTGTGGGTTAAAACCTCAGCGCCTAGGACTTGCCGATCGAAAGGTCGGCGTTTCGAATCCCTGCGGCGGGGTGCGCTCCCGCTGCTCGGTCCCAGCGCCTGCCAACCTAGCAGTTCGAAAGCACCTCCGGGTGCAAGTAGATAAATAGGGACCGCTTACCAGCGGGAAGGTAAACGGCGTTTCCGTGTGCGGCTCTGGCTCGCCAGAGCAGTGATGTCACGCTGGCCACGTGACCCGGAAGTGTCTCCGGACAGCGCTGGCCCCTGGCCTCTTAAGTGAGATGGGCGCACAACCCCAGAGTCTGTCAAGACTGGCCCGTACGGGCAGGGGTACCTTTACCTTTACCTTTACAAACATTCAGAATAGATAGGCAAGTGTGATCTTGTCGCCATTTCAACAGTACAGTCACTTGCCAAAGGGAAGACGAGGCAAGCAATCTATTTCATCTCTGTGGGTCTCCAACAAGGGCAGGATCCTGTAGCATACTTTGGCGACAAAAAAATCAAATAGAGGAACTTAGCTACTGTCTTGGTGAGCTCCTAGTTTCTCCCCTGTAATAAGAAGCATATAACCTCTGTCTCTGGTTTCCATGTTAGAATACTTAGATGGTCTAGAAATTTTTGGCGGAGATCATCATACATTTTACATTTAAGGGCCATGTGAGCTAGAGTTTCCACCATCGCATGGGCAGATCCTATCTCCTTCTGCCATACCTGCAAACCTACTTGTATGAAAGGTCCTCTAGTCCAAACCCCTGCAAGGCAGGAATCTCAGCTAAAGCATCTATGATGGATCTCCATCCAACCTCTGCTTCAAAACCTCCAAGGAAGGAGAGCCCTCCCCTTGGCTGTTGTTTTTCAAAGATTTGTTAAATACCTGGGAACAGCCAGTCAGGGAACCTCTGCATTAGACAATGGATCCATTGGTCCATCCAAAGATGGGAGGGCAAAGCACGGCAGAATGACAGTACCATTGATCCACTGCTGCTGGAAGGGAGCTGCAAGCATTGGTTGGGTTCAATGCCCATCTCCTCATCATCTCCTGGCATCAGAGGTGTTTGTTGCAGGAAACATCACCACTACACTGAAATAAACATCCCATATGAATGCTGAGGCCTCTGTGTCGGACGGCCTAACTAGCCCTGCTTAGACCTTTGAACGACAGCTGCTTCTGCAGCCTCCTGCTTCAAAGCCTTGCGCAGAGCAGATTCCATCCCTTTCCCCGGGCAAATGGTTTGACTCCTTACAAGTGGAAATGTTCCTCTTAATGCAATACGCTTTGCTCAAACGAGACGCATCGGTGCAAACCGCAGTTTATCGGCCACAAGCAGCAGTCAGCATCAGTGTGCGGCATTTAACCCAAATTGACCTTCTTACAGCTCCGACCTCTCGCGCCGGCTTCGGCCCCCTTCTCTGATTATCAGTGACAAGGGGAAACAATCACTCTCCATTTTCTCCATGACAGCCTCTTAAATATTTCATGATTCTCATTGTGTGTCTCTTCTCCTTTTTCTCTCCTGGCAAAACAAACCCGGCTCCTTCAGAGTCCCTCCTGTGTGTCATGTTAGCTGTCGAAACCTGTTACGATCTCGGTTATTCCCCCCCCCTCCAGAAATGCCTTCCAGTTTTTGTTCATTAGGGGAGTTCTCAAACTTTTCCAGAGTGGGAGATCCAAAGCGGAAACTACATGCTGGTTTTGAAGATAGATTCTGGGTTGCTTTTCACTGAAAAGTGCACCGTTTTCCATTCGAAATTGGAGCCCTGGTGGTGAATTTATCGACATAACCACAATACACCCATCTGTGAGCACGTAACATAGTGATGTTTTGAGCGCAGAATCTAACTGGTCACATAACTTCACACAGAAGGCAATAATGGAGCTCTCACTTCAGCTGGGTTACTAATGCCAAATCCAGCATGGCTCTCTTCCATTGACTCCGCTGCATGAGTAAAAGCATCAGATGTTTGCAAAGGTAACGTAGGAAAGGTTCAAAGGTGAGCTAGGCCTCACGTAGTCAACCATGAAGACAACTAGGAAGTTTCTCCTAACTTGTGGGGTTTTTTTTTTGCTGAAGTCCTACAGCCAATCTATACCATGGAAAGTCTTGCTCAGTCCTGCCAGTCGTGTGTGTTTGGAGCATTTTCCCAGTTGCATAAGCTGTGCACACACAAACACAGGCTATGTTGTAACTGATTTGCGACCTTTGTTTACATGAGGCTGAGTCAAACAATGGGAGCATTTACTGTTATGCCCCAGTGCACAGATCCCCCAAATAAGGAAGAATCTTAACCATTTGGGGTGGCAATGATAACTGTGGAGTCAACCAATATCTGTCTAAACATTCCCTCCCAAGTCTTTGCCTGTACAGCTTTGCCTAGGGGCTGGCCCAGGAGAGTACTGAAGCTGTGCATTCACCAGGGCCTCAAATAGCCCACAAACAGCTCAGCATCCCAACAGTGACATAATTTTGCACTTTGCAGAAAGGATGTGAGAGGCTCAGAGAGACAGAAGGGGTGAATTAGCAGCTTGTACATTCACTTCTTAAAGATTAAGGAACATGTGGTGGCATCCAGAATCTGAGATCCAGAACTCCTCTGCCTGATTCCTCACATCACCATCACCATTGTTGATGTTGTTGTTGTTGTTGTTACTACAGTGGACCCCCTGGATACGAATGTAATTCGTTCCAAGGTTCCATATGTACCATGAAAAATCCGCAAGTAGAGGCGCCGCTTTTGTGCACACACGTGGCATGATAGAGCCCTTTTGTGCATGTGCGAGGCGCGCAGAGCGCTTCTGTGCATGCGCGCATGGCGAAACCCGGAAGAATACACTTCCAGGTTTGCTGTGTTCTCAGCCCGAAGGTAACATAACCCAAGGATCCACTATATTATTATTATTTCTATGCTACCCTTCATGTGAAGTTCCCAGGATGATTTACAAACACAAAAATACAAAACATGGTAACAAACCAACCAACCAATCTTCATGCACACAGTTCAGAAGGTCATAGATTTTATAATTAGCCAAAGGTTTGGGAGAAGAGGGATGCATTTGCCTGGGGTCTAAAGATATGTAATGAAGGCTCCAGGTGAGCCTTCCTGGGGAGAGCATTCCACAAGCTCAGAGCCACTGCAGAAAAGGCCTGGTCTCACATTGCCACCCTCTGGACCACTTAAGATGCTTCCACTGTGTACCGATGGACTGGTGCTGATGGGATGCCCTTAACTTTTTGTTTAAAAAATGCATTTCACGGTAAAAATGTTTTCTTTTTCCCATTCCTTTGCTGATAACAAAGAACAAAAGAGACCAACCTGGAAAATTGTACGCTGAAGAGATGCACACACACACACAAAAGAGTAAGGTTTTTTACATTCATTTTATGTGTTCGTCCCAATTAGGAAGTCCTTATTTCTTTCTTAGGTGTGGGTAAGGAGTCCTGTAAGATTATTAGCTGAAACATGGAATATGAAGTTGCATAAAAGTGTTCTGCAGATTCTTTGCCTTTGATGGCGTCATGTTCATGAGTTGTTTTTTCAGCGATGGCCAGAGTCCACAGATTTCTGTACTGCAATACAAGAGCCCGTCCATTTAAAATCTTCCATTTTTGTACGATGGATAATCTGGCCACATCCAGCATCCAAGTCAATAGCTCTTTTGAATAAAACTTCTTTCAAGCTGTCATCCCCACATATTTATTAACGCAAGATTGCCTGGATTTCAGATTTATATATGCTCTCAATTTATGGTGTGTGGTTGTTTTTTTTTAACTAAACAGTGCGGACTTTCTCAGTCCCAAATGTGCAAAACAAAACCCAAAAACAAAACCCCACCTTTAGTCAGATCAAAAAACAGCACCAAGCCAATGGAAGGGAACTCTGTGTATCCAAAGGCATGGTTTTGAAACGTGATCCTGACTACAAGCAAACGATGCACAACAGAAAGAATGTAAAGGATCTGGTGTGTAGCAAATAACCTGGTGCATTTGTCTGCATTTCCCATTTTAAGATTGCCCTGTCTTCCCATCCACCCCCACAGAGAGGAAGAGATTTCCAAACGCTCCCCATCTGCTCCGATTCTTTCCAATTCTGCAGTGCAATCTTTGCATCTTCTTCTCCTGGTCTCGGTTGCTTGGTGCAAGGCCCTCCCGTTTCTCCGTAAACTCCAAACAGATTTGACTCCAGATCTTCAAAGGGGATGGGTGAACGGGACCAGCCCCAGGCTGGGAGTTTGCAGAGGGTCCGCACAACCTCTGTCCGGGAGGGGGAGGGCAGTGCCCTCCAGCAGGGATCAGAGGTGGGGTTGCTCACTTCCAACCACTGCCCACGGGCATTGTCTCTGCATGCGCCATCGAGAGAAGGTGTCAGCAAACAACAGAGCGAGCAGGCTTCAATTAGGATCCTGGCAGGGAATCAGAAAGCCACGTTCTGTTATGCTGCCAGGTCAACAATGGAGCCATCAAGCCATGCCTGTGAGGCGCCAAATCTATCAGCTTCCCCATATGGTTGCCATCTACCGTGAGCCATTTCCTGCCAAAGCTGAGAAGCCCTGGCTCTGCCCCCTCCTCAATCTCCAGCCTTGCTCTAGAAAAAGTTCCATGGATTGTGTGTGTTCGTGTGTGTATTAGCTTAGGATCAGTTCAGTTGTGGGATCATTTTACCCCACCTATGCCCACTCGACAACTTAGACCTTTGGGAATGCCAGCTACAGGTGCCACATAACGCATATTCTGCAATTGTAAGAAATCCATATTTTAGTATGGCAGCATCTTACAATTTGGAACTCCCTGCCTGTTGACACCAGGCAGTGGCCTTTGCTGTACAGTGGTACCTCGGGTTAAGAACTTAATTCGTTCTGGAGGTCTGTTCTTAACCTGAAACTGTTCTTAACCTGAAGCACCACTTTAGCTAACAGGGCTTCCTGCTGCCACTGTGCCGCTATTGCACGATTTCTGTTCTTATCCTGAAGCAAAGTTCTTAACCCGAGGTAATATTTCTGGGTTAGCGGAGTCTGTAATCTGAAGCGTATGTAACCCAAGGTACCACTGTACTTCCCCCTGTAACACTTGTTTCAGCAAACCTACCCACGTATAAAAGTTATGCATCTTTTAATCTTTTTTTTTTAGCTTACTGCCAATTTCATTACTTTGACATGTAAACCCTCCAATGAAAATAGGAAAGTCCAGTTTAATCATCATCATCATCATCTTATTATTATTATTATTTATACCCTGCCCATCTGATTGGGTTGCCCCAGCCATTCTGGGAGGCTTCCAACATATACAAAAACACAATAATACCTCCACGAACGTCCGCCTTGTCTAGCGTCCACTTTGGTGAACGTCCGTGGCAAACCTGGAAGTACTGGAACGGGTTACTTCCGGTTTTGTCACTCGTGCCAGTGCAGAAGCGCTAAATCATGCTTTGTGCATGCGCAGAAGCGCAAACCGCTCCACGTGCGTGCACAGACGTGGCGCTTTGCCCTGCGTCCTTTCCGGCTAGCAGCCAGGACTCCGGAACTGATCCCGGTCGCAAAACAAGGTACAACTGTAAAACTATACAAGGCTGCCTTTAGATATCTTCTAACAGTTGTACAGTTACTTATCCCTTTGGTTCAGAGGTTGCTTAACTCCATACCCTGCAACATTTCTCTGATAAAATAGGGACGTCCTAAGGAAAAGCAAGACATTTTGGGATCAAATCAGAAACCGGGACGGCTTATGTAAATCTGGGACTGTCCCTGGAAAATAGGGACACTTGGAGGGTCTGCACATGTGTGTTTTAAAGCTGTCTTTCATTGATAATGTTTTTGTTTTTTTTTTGTTTTTTTGTAAACCAATATGAGATTTCATTACAACCAAGCAATGTGCAGTTAAACAAACAAACATTTTTAAGAAGGCAGGTAAACTGCGCAGAGCAAATGGCTTTCCCTTCTCTGAAGGAACACCTGAGGAACACCACCACAGATCTCCCAAGAAAACACAAAGATTGAGGTTGAATCCTGACAAGACTGAAGTACTGTTTTGGGGGGACTGGGGGCGGGCGGGTGTGGGGGACTCCCTGGTCCTGAATGGGGTAACTGTGCCCCTGAAGGTCCAGGTGCGCAGCCTGGGAGTCATTTTGGACTCACAGCTGTCCATGGAGACGCAGGTTAATTCTGTGTCCAGGGCAGCTGTCGACCACTCCATCTGGTATGCAGGCTGAGACCCTACCTGCCTGCGGACTGTCTTGCCAGAGTGGTGCATCCTCTAGTTATCTCCCGCTTGGACTACTGCAATGCGCTCTATGTGGGGCTACCTTTGAAGGTGACCCGGAAACTGCAATTAATCCAGAATGCGGCAGCTAGACTGGTGACTGGGAGTGGCCAGCGGGACCACATAACACCAGTCCTGAGAGATCTGCATTGGCTCCCAGTATGTTTCCGAGCACAATTCAAAGTGTTGGTGCTGACCTTTAAAGCCCTAAACGGCCTCAGTCCTGTATACCTGAAGGAGCGTCTCCACCCCCATCGTTCAGCCCGGACACTGAGATCCAGCGCCCAGGGCCTTCTGGCAGTTCCCTCACTGCAAGAAGCGAAGTTACAGGGAACTAGGCAGAGGGCCTTCTCGGTAGTGGCGCCCGCCCTGTGGAATGCCCTCCCTTCAGATGTGAAGGAAATAAGCAGCTATCTTCTTTTTAAAAGACATCTGAAGACAGCCCTGTTTAGGGAAGTTTTGTTTTGTTTTTAACTCTTGATTAGAAGCCGCCCAGAGTGGCTGGGGAAACTCAGCCATATGGGCGGGGTACAAATAAATAATAATAATAATAATAATAATAATAATAATAATAATAATAATAATAATTCATAAGAATATGAGCACTGGCTTGCTGGATCAGATCCACAGTCCATTTAGTCCTGCATCCTGCAGCTCACAGACATCTGCCAAATGAATCTTGGGAGCTCACAAGCAGGATATAAGTTAACAAACTGCTACTGCTTTCCTTGTGAGAATCCAGTATTTGGAGATACAGTGCTTCTGAACATGCAGGTTCGATACAGAGCTGTTGCTCTGAATAGATTTATCATCCAAGGATTTGTTTGCCTTTTTATATATAGCTATAATCACATCTTGTGGCCGCTTGCAAAGTTCATTTCACATGATGTGAAGAAAGAAGTTTCCTTCTCTCTTCCACCCCACCCGCCTCACCCCCGACCTGGAGATGAACCTCTCTGTGGTATCAGGAGGTCAGGAATGAAGCGTGAACAAGACTTCCTATGCTCTGTTCCAAGAGGCAAATCAGATTCAGACCAGCCATTTGCGTATGTTCACATAATCTTTTATGTTAGTCATGAGAAAGAGTAAAGAGCGATGGCTAACTAACGCGTGTAATGCGATAAAAGTCCATTCTCCTGATTCATGCTACCGGTGATCGAATTGAACTTCATGATAACTAGTAAACTCAGCAGTTTTTTTCAGGTTTCATCCTTGAAAGCAAAGTCTGCAAGAGAGATTCCCTTGCTCCAGGACCTAAACCTTTGCCATCCACTTATTCTGCAGTACCTTGAACTTTTCTAGAATTCCTGGTGCTTAATATACTCCCCTATTCGGCCACTTAAATGCCTCTTTGTGCCTATTCAGACTTGGAAAAATGTTGACCCTGGATATATTTGTGTTGGCACCATCTGTAAGAGTGTTATGCCAACAAGTGAAGGGAACTGAATTTCAGAAAGTTAATGGTCGTGGAAATAATTTTGCTTCTTGACTGGCTGTGGGCCTGGCTCAAGAAATCTCTTTCTTCACCAGCGCAGGGTGAAAAATAAATATTAGGGCCTCTTCCAAGTTCTTTATGGGTGAAAATACAAAGTATTCTTAGACTGAGCTGGGTCCAGTTTAGCATTGTCCACTCTGTCTGGAAGCAACACTTCAAGGCATTGGCCAGGAGTTCTGCTGCAATGCTTAGCTGGAAAATGTTGGGACCAGGAAGTGAGCACTGAATAATGGCAGTGTGGAGAAGAGGATCTTAGTGTAAGACTTAGTTAGAACATCTTGCATCTTGAGTAAAGATTGATTCAGTTTGCATTTAAAGGTAAGCTTACCCTAATTCACAGTTTCTGAAACAATAAGCTAACCAGAAATGTGGAGAAGTGGGTTTAAGATTTTAAAAACGAGGAATGGAGAGAAAAGAAATGGACAGAGCCTTCCATCCCTAATCCTGAGGCACATCGTGCAATTATAATGTGAAATCAAAGATCACCTAGTTCAACCCTCTGACAGTGCAGAAATCTGCCGCCACAGCATCCCTGATAGGCATTTGTCCGCAGACAGCTTCCAGGTCATGTGGCCAGCATGACTAAGCCGCTTCTGGTGAACCAGAGCAGCGCACGGAAACGCCGTTTACCTTCCCGCCGGAGCGGTACCTATTTATCTACTTGCACTTTGATGTGCTTTCGAACTGCTAGGTGGGCAGGAGCAGGGACCGAGCAACGGGAGCTCACCCCGTCACAGGGATTTGAACTGCCGACCTTCTGATCAGCAAGTCCTAGGCTCAGTGGTTTAACCCACAGCACCACCCATAGGACCTCCCTATTTTTATCTGAGAAATGTTGTGGGGTATGAGACACATCACATTCAGGCAAGCAAGAGGCATTAAGAAGGGCACATTCCAGCCAGGCCAGAAAGGGAGTGCAGGACAGGACCGGTATGGGATGTGGTCTGGTGGAGAGTCTCGAGGGATATGCCTTTGACCCCTGGACCTGAGGTTTCTCAACCCTGATCAAAGGATACATTCATGTTAGATTGTGTGTGTGTGCAAATAATTTAGACATGACCCCTGGACCACATGCCTCTTATGAGTAAGACAGATTAGACCCTGCTCCAGACACCCCTCTCTAGGAAATGCAGGTCAATGTCGAGAGCAGAACTCCCTCTGTAGTGGTGCCACAGATCTGGAACATCCTCTTCCAGGAAACCTGCCAGACAACATCACTTCAGAACTTTAAAAGGCAGCCTAAAAGCATATTTTGTTTTGCCGCGTATTCAAAGGCTGATAATCCATTGAGATTGTTTTAAACTCTTTTGCTGCAGCTGTCGGGTTGTGCTTTCAGGTTGCTGGCTTTTTCAGTGCATGCATTTATTTGCAAAGAAAACGGCATTGCTCTGGTTTGCAGGATCCTGCCAGAGGTGCTGGAGCTGAGGCAAACGTTGTGTTCTCCAGGTTAGCTTACTTCTGGAGAGTAGAAGCATACTGCGAATACAAAAGGATGTGCAACAGGAGTCTTTCTAACAACGGGGTGGCGGTGAAAGGAAAGCCTCTTTGCACTTTGGATCACAATCTATTATTCAGAGCAGTTTACAATGGTAAATAATAAGGCAGCCCATGCATTCAGGCTTACAAACTAATAGACACAAAAGAAAAAGTGATGGGGAGAGAGGAGGAATGAAGTCAGGCACCATTCAAGTTACAAAGGTCTTCTAAGTGTGTTTTTTTCCTAGCAAGGAGGGGGAAGCAAGTTGCCTGCAGTTGCTTCTTTTTGGCCCATGGAGGGGTGTGGGTGGTAGTGAGACCTTTTCCTTGCTGGTGTTTTTGCTTGAACAGCAGTTGGCATCTCTTTGACACAGAGGTGAATAAAATATGGGGGGGGGGGGAAGGCAAGCCCTTACCCCGCATAATAGATCATAAGATGCAGTACACACACACCAATTTGAATCATTATGCCCAGCAACTTTTGGGGAGGCTGGCACCCTCAAATATGTTATTGGGGGGGGGGGGCTGAAGGGACCTCGGCCCCTAAGAGTTGGCGCCTATGCTCTAGCCAATGGATGGGACCAGAGAGTCCTTTCATGCGGATAAAATCATAATTTCACATAATACACTCCTGGTGTCTGGATGGACAAGTGACTGACCAGGAACGAGATCTCGGGATTGTAGCGGATTGTTTGAAGAAGCTGTCGACCCAGTGGAAAAAGGTGAATTCCACGTCAGGGATCATCAGGAACAGGAACTGAAAAATAAAACTTCTGGTATCATGATGCCATTATACAATCTTGTGGTGTGGCTGCATTTGGAAGACTGTCTACAGTATTGGAGAGCCGGAGAAGGTTCAGAAAGAGAAACCGAAATGCACAGGGAGACAAAGGAACTCTGCTGAGTCACAGTGCTTGGACCTTTTTAGCTTAGGGAAAAGGTAAGGAAGAGGTGTGCAAAATCATGGACGGGCCATAGAAAGTGGAAGGAGAAAAAAGTTTTCTCCCTTTCTGAAAATACTCCAACTCGGGAACATTCAGTGGCACTGGATGCTGGAAGATTTAGGACGGGTAAAAGAAAGCACCTCCTCAAACAGCTGATAGTCAAACTATGGCACTCACTCCCACAGGAGGCTGTGAGAAGAGGATGCCAGACTAGATGGGCCTTGGGCCTGATCCAACAAGGATGTCCTTATATTTCCCTTGCTTCTGCAGTTATGGGACATTGGGAGCAGCATGCTGTTTCTGGCAGGGAGGGTGGGATTAAGCTCCCTGCAGCTACTCCTTGTTTGGGACACGGGTGTCGCTGTGGTCTAAACCACTGAACCTCTTGGGCTTGCCAGTCAGAAGGTTGGCGGTTTGAATCCCCACGACGGGGTGAGCTCCCATTGTTCTGTCCCAGCTCCTGCCAACCTAGCAGTTTGAAAGCATGCCAGCGCAAGTAGATAAATAGGTACTGCTGCAGTGGGAAGGTAAACGGCATTTCTGTGCGCTCTGGTTTCCGTCACGGTGTTCCATTGTGCCAGAAGCGGTTCAGTCCTGCTGGCCACATGACCTGGAAAGCTGTCTGTGGACAAACGCCAGCTCCCTCGGTCTGAAAGTGAGATGAGCGCCGCAACCCCATAGTCACCTTTGACTGCACTTAACCGTCCAGGGGTCCTTTACCTTTACTCCTTGTTTGGCCCATCGATGGGGTCAGGCTGGTCTCCCCCTTGCCACGATGCTCTTCCTGGGGTGCCAGAAGAAGCCCCTGGTCCTCAGGCTGATGCCAGAGGTTGTCCCAGTGCTATGTTTCCAGGGAAACTCTTACCTTGAATCAGAGTCGTAGTCTCAAACGGACAGGGACTAATCCAATGCCACACCCACAACATACATTTAAAGCAAACAATCAGCCCTGAGTGCTCACTGGAAGGACAGATCGTGAAGCTGAGGCTTCAGTACTTTGGCCACCTCATGAGAAGAGAAGACTCCCTGGAAAAGACCCTGACGTTGGGAAAGATGGAGGGCACAAGGAGAAGGGGACGACAGTGGATGAGATGGTTGGACAGTGTTCTGGAAGCTACTAACATGAGCTTGACCAAACTGCGGGAGGCAGTGGAAGACAGGAGTGCCTGGCGTGCTCTGGTCCACGGGGTCACGAAGAGTCAGACAGTACTAAACGACTAAACAACAACAATTTAGCATCCACTTAAAGCACATGGCTTCCCTCCCAAAATTGTGGGAACTGTAGTTTACGACTTTGCAGAGCTGCAGTTCCCAGCACCCTTAGCAAACTGCATTTCCCAGGATCCTTTGAGGGAGGCCACGTGTTTTTATATAGTCCAGATATAGTCGGAAGCAGCATCTGCGTTCTCTTTCCCTGTCAGAAGTTTTGAGGCTGGGTTTGCAGGGAGGCGGCTGACAGCCTTGCTCTGCGCTGATAGACACCAACACAATCTCTGCCCTGGGAGATGCAATTTGAGAAAAAGAGTTTGCCTGGTGATGTGGAGGTAAAAAAAATTCCTTGCCTGTCAAAGAAATAATAAACAAGTCTTCCCCCTCTCCCTCTCCCAGGATGCTAAGATGGGGAATGAGCTCCTCCGGTTTCCTGAAAGGGCTACGCTCTTTGAAAGCCGAATGGAGGGTGGCTTTTTCATGTTCTCATTACCTTCTCCATATTGCTCAGCTCTGCCTATCCCCCACAAGGGACTCTTCTGAAAGATTTGCCCTGAGATTTGCCCAGACTCTTCCCTTTTCTGGGCAGTTTAGCATCATCTCCATTTTCAGGGGAGGAAGAGAAACATTTCATTTCTTCATTTCACAAGCTGTCACAAGTTCTTAGCATTAAATGTCTTCACAAACGCCCTCCATTCTGCGAAATTGTTCTCCCTGCTCAGAGATTCATGGATATTGGAGCTTGAAGGTGTGGGGAGCAAGGTGGCATTGGCAAGGGCGGGAATCTTCCCATCTCAGCCCCTCCTCTGGTCCGAAATCACCATGAGGGCAAGATCATAACAGCAAACTCTTGCTTTGGCCCCCGGATCACTTCATCAGAGGCACAGCACTGTGTCATGCAGGCAAAAGTGAGCATAAATCCCAGAGAATTGAATAAGGAGTGCACATGCTTTAATGCAGAGTGGTGGGCATAAATTCTGCGGGGTTTTACAAAAGCAGCAGAAATACAGCCCTGCTTTTCAGAGGGGCGTAAAACCTACACAACGCTGAAAGTGATTCATGGTACCATCGTGGCGCTAAATCATACGAGATGGAATAAAACAGGCACTGAGCAGTTTGGGATTAAGGTTCCTGGGCTTGAAGTCTCTTGCTTTGGGTTGAGTTCTGCAGGACACTCATATTAGTGAGCTTCGAGACAAGATCATTTCTGTTCCCCAGCAAGTACAGGACTCCAGTGTGGAGGTAGCCTAGCCAGTGCTTTTTTCCCCAGCTGGAGTGCACCAGTGTGAGAGCCAGTGTGGTGTAGTGGTTAAGAGCAGTGGACTCGTAATCTGGTGAACCGGGTTCGCTTCTCTGTTCCTCCACATGCAGCTGCTGGGTGACCTAGGGACAGTCACACTTCTCTGAAGTCTCTCAGCCTCACTGACCTCAAAGAGTGTTTGTTGTGGGGGAGGAAGGGAAAGGAGATGGTTAGTCGGTTTGAGACTCCTTAGGGTAGTGATAAAGCAGGATATCAAGTCCAAACTCTTCTCTTCTTCTTCTTCACCAGAGTGCAGTTCCGGCACCTATCAAGTGGGTGCCATTGTGAGCCAGAACTCCCCCTGCCCACCTCTTGCCTTTACATACTTCTGAGAAGCCCATTTCAAGTTAAAATGGAAGCTGGCAGCATGTGCAAGTCTCACCTTTTTTTAGATTTATGACTCCACGTAGCTCCTAGCTACATTTTTATGTGTTGTTGTTGTTGTTGTAAATTGCAAATTGCTGTGAATATGTGAAGAAATGAATTTAGGACTGGAAAAATGAGAACCCGAGATAACCAAAGTGGTATATTCACCCATTCCTAGTCTGGGAAAATCTTTAGTGCAGTTGTATCTCAGTCTAAGAACAGCCCTGTTAATGAACGATTCGGACATCTCACTCCGCAAAACTGAAAGTAGGTGTTCTGGCTAACGAACTTTGCCCCAGAAAATGAACGGAAGCCGACCAGTGGAAGAGCACTGGCAGCGGGAAGCCTCGTTGGGGAAAGCGTGCCTCGGTTTAAGAACGTTTTCGGTGCAAGAACGGACTTCTAGAACAAATTAAGTTCGTAAACAGAGGTATACTTGGCTTTTTCCTGATTATAGGAACTGGCCATAATAGCCATAGAAGGAAGAGCTGAGATTCCTGCATTTCAGGGGATTGGAATGGAAGACCTTCATGGTCCCTTCCAATTCTACAATTCTATGATTCTATGAAAGGGTCTGCTTTTCCCAAGCTTTAAGTACAGCCTCCAGCTAGGGAAAGAATTCCCCAGTGGAGCTGAGCAGGCTTTAGTGAAGCTGGGGAGCTTTATTCACCAAACAGCATGGTCATGATGGGCTCCTTGTAGGTTGACAGTGCTTAGATTTCCACCACTGACTCACACATCAAAGGCTTTATGTTCCTTTATGCTAATGTAACTGTTCCTTTGATGTCGTCACTGTCATCAATGCTATGATTAGCTGGTGGGGCCTTTAGAAATTGTTTACTGGAGCTTGGTGGGCAGGGAATGGCAGAGCTGGGGGAAACCGAGACTAGTCCCTTTGGCCACCTACGATATGATACGATACGATACGATACGATACGATACGATACGATAATCTTTATTGTCACTGTCCCATACAGAACAACAAAATTGAAAAATCTACATAAAACATTCAAAACCCAACAAGCCTGCTATCCCAGCTAGCACAACCTGGTTAGCCCCCTAAAAACTCTGATACCCCATTTTTAAATACAATATACTCCCATAGAGACTCCTTACACTGCGTTTAAAATCGCATTTGGGTGAAAACTGTTTCTTAGGTGGCTAGTCCGAGTCTTTATAACCCTGGACCTTCTTCCAAAAGGCAGAAGCTGAAAGAGATCATTTCCGGGGTGCGCACTATCCTGCACTATCTCTGCAGCTTTCTTATGGCACCTGGAAGCATAGATTTGATCCAAGGTGGGAAGAGTGCACCCAATTATTCTCTCAGCAGTCTTTACAACCCTGGACAGCACTGTTTTCCCCCTGACCGTGCAGCTCCCAAACCACACACACAGACCATAAGTTAATACACTCTCCACAGTACAATGGTAAAATGCCATCAACAGGTCCTTTGAGCGATTGTTTTTCCGGAGGATTCTCAGAAAATATAACCTCTGCTGTGCTCTCTTCATCAGGTCTTTGCTGTTTTCTCCCCAGGTTAGGTCATCTCTCCTCTGTCCCTCGCAAATCAGGCCATGTAAAGAGCCACAGGCAAGGAGAAGTTGCATTGCCCAGAGTACATGCAGATAATACAGCTCTTGCATGTATCACTTAAAGAATCTGGTTTTATGGGTGAAGGTACCGACGTGGTTCCTCCATATGGAGGGCAATGCAGCCCCATATGCACAGAGCCCCTCCCCCTGGGCACTGAGCATGCAGCTGGTGGCTGTGGGGCTGGTACGTATGTCATCAGAAACAGTGGGGCTTGCCAGTGCTACCCACAACCCCACCACAAGTGTTTTCAATGCACGAAAGGGTTCGGATGACACCATGTGATCTCTAATTCCCTGGGTTTGACTCAGAAGGAAATGCTTGCTTTGAATTTTTTTTATTTTTTTATTTTTTTTTAATGAACCAAAGCTGCAGACCTGGGGAGAAAGCAGCTGTGAACAGGCAGCCGATAAAATATGAGCTAGATAAGGAAGAGAGCTCACGAAGCTTTCCACACAAAACCCGGTTCCCTCCTTGCCTTCGCCCCCAAAGCTTTTTTACAGCCAAAAATTCAGCGCAGCCTTCTGTACAAATGATAAAACCACAATAAAAACACCACGATGACAAGATTGTCTGACTTGGAATGTAATCCTGTCACGGGCCCAAAGATAGCACTCAGTAGTCAGATCCCGAGAGCGAGAGGAATCCCCTCTCATCCCAAAGAACATTGAAAATACCAGGCGCTCTAAAAGCAACAATAAACTTCCTACGAGGTGCAGAGCAGCTCTAACAGTTCATTTAAATGGAGTATTTACTCTAGGTGCCACCGAAGGTTCACCTGAAGCGGCGTTTGGAGCGAATTTTGCGTGTGTCTGTTTCTCTACCCCTCTCAAGCAAAACCAAATGAAGAATTTCTTTCTTTCCTTTTTTTAAAGATTTTTATTGATACAGCAAGAAAAAAGAAAAAAACACAAATACCAAATTACACAAAGGAATAACCATAGACACATAATTTTCTTAGCAAACAATAAAACATATATTGGTCTTAACACTAAAGACCCAACCTCCCGTCTATTCCATATTTCGATTTCATATTACTTATTGCCAATACACACTTTTATCACAATTAAACTTTTTCTTAATATATCTAATTTCTTATATCTACCTTGCAGCTATTACTGAAGTCCCTCGAATGCTGCAACAGAATTTAAACCACTATATTTATTTTTCAGATATTCTTTGGAAACCTCCCATTTTGAAACAAATTCCTGTTTTGATGTATTCTTTATTTTTTCTGATAGACCATCTAATTCGGCATATTCTGTCAGCTTTTGGATCCAATCTAGTATAGAGGGGATTTCATTACTCTTCCAAAAATGAAGAATTTCAAGGTGCGGGTTCGGTTTTTTTATATGCATCCCTCACACCGCCGCCCTTCTCCCCTTTCCCCCTCCTTGCGAGGGGAAACACAGTTGTAAAACTCAGCTGAGGAAACGTTCGCAACTTGTCACCTCGCAGCATGGCATGCTGGGAAGCGGGTTGACTTGGCAACTCGGCTAGTTTTTGCAAACTTGACACGTGAAAGATACCAGGCCCCGGGCCTCGAAATCCGGACAAAACAGCCCGTGGAGATGGCTTTGGGGAATTCTCCCTTACAACCTGGGGAGGGAGGGGGGGGGCTGGCTGCAAAGCCAAATGAAATACCGCAAGCCAATCCAGGGTAAACACTCGGGCCTTTCAGAGCTCCTCACAAAGAGCAGATGGGGCGGTGGGCTGGGAAAAGAGGGGGGGAGAGGAGGAATTTGGTGGAAAGGATACTTGGGGAGGAAAAATATGTAAACGGGTCTGAGCGATACAGAAATGGGCGGAGGCGGCAGAGCGGAGCGGTCTGCCTAGTCTCACGAACAACTTGGTGTCCGTTCCTGCTCTCTCAGGCTCGTGTGGCAATGTCCTTTGATACTGCAGCCTTGCGCTTGAAGACATGAGCTGGCCTGGTTTCCATAACACTGTCATCTTCAGCCTTGAGAATTTGGCACAAAAGCAAACTCGGCAGCGGCAGCAGAAGAAGGAAAAAGGTGTCTTGTTTCCTAAGTTGGCCGAGGCAGCTCTAATTCCATCTGCAGCCTTTGGCGGGGCTGGGGCCAGCTCTTCTGGGTTTTGCCCCACCCAGGGGCAGCCTCAAGGTCTTGAAAGTGGTCAAACTGGGCCGGCGCACTTCTGAGCCCCGGAAGGTGTTTTCACTACTTGGGGTCCAAGAAAGGTGTGCCCCACCTGCTGGAGGTGCAAAGTGTTAAGTATAGTGATTTAATTCACTGGAATTGGTAATGCTTAAATGCATTACCGTGTGTTTGATTCTGCAATGTTCCCCAGTAACTCTTGTGCAATTGGTTAACTCTGGTCACATTGGAGGTACCTCATTAGATTCTCCATTTTGTTTTGCGTGTGAGCGACTTGACTGTAATGGCTGCATCTCCAAGAGCACTGAAATAGAGACAGTGTTAGATCTCTCTCTCTCTCTTAATGCAATAGAGGAGAGGAGTGCTGATGTTTCTGTGTGAATGCTTGTGACAGAAAGAAGTGCAGAAGTGGATGTTCTCCCAAAGAAGCAGTCAGGAGAAGTCTGCTGGAAGGAGAAAGTGGAAGTGTCTCAGAAGGAGCTGCACAGCCTGACTGGGTCATGGACAGAAGGCTGAGTGCATGGAAAGAGAGAAAGACACAGTTTGAATGTTTAAGGAAGAAGCTGTAATCTCCAGCTAAGAAAAACTTAAGGCCATGCTTGGATAAGCACGTGAATGCAAGTACTTTGCACATATTCTTCTTTTGCTATATTTTCTGCAAGTAAAAGCTTCTGAATACTTTAACAAGTGCTCAGACATTGTTTTAATTTCAAGGAAAGAATTAGTATTGCACACGATTTGGCGTCCTACCTGCAATTTAGCTACTCTGCCAACACATGTCTCTAGGATGTCTCTAGGAAGGCCACAAGCCGTCCCAACTGTTGTGAGTCCCAAACAACTGGCATTCACCGTCATAATCTCAATATAGTCCCGATTTGTAGCCACTGATAGCCTAATCCTCCACAAATGTGTCTTGTTCTCCTTTAAAACTATCTTAAGCTAGTTGCCATTACTGAATCTTGGGGCAGCCAAGTCCATAAATTAATTCTCTCCTGTGTCAAAAAGTACTTTTTTTTTTTTTTGTCTGTCCTGAATCTGTTGCCAAATAATTATTTCACTGGAAGAATCTGAATTCTTGTATTAAAAAGCAAGGGAGAAGGACCATGGGCACTGATAACAGATTCACTCCCTGTGCAAATAGCAGCTTCAAAGGAGTGATTTTCATCAGGACCACAGCAGGAGAGGAAAAGGTGAAATATCCCCCCTTCCCGCTTGCTTTGATACCAGTCATGATCAGACTCTCTCCCTCCTCCCTCCAGCGATTTGCATTTAAAAAAATGTGCACACAAACTGCAAAAATACATTTAACGGCATGTTAAATTTGGCTATTGCTTTTAAAATGAAGAAACACCCCAGACTCTTAACCTTCCCATTTCTTATCACTTACACCATTTTGTTGCTCATTCATCCAGGGCCCCATCTGCACGCTACATTTAAGGCACTATTATACCACTTTAAGAGTCACAGTATCCCCCAAAGAATCCTGAGAACTGTGCTTCATTAAGAGTGCTGAGAGTTGTTTAGGAGATCCTTATTCCCTTCACAGAGCTACAATTCCCAGAGCAGTTTTAACAATCAGTCCTTCTCCTCAGGGAACTCAGAAAACAGTAGCCCTGTGATGAGAATAAGGTGTCCCCTAACAGCGGTCAAATGCCTTCTCTACATCTCAAGAAACACGCACAGCTGGTTTTCTTAGCAAAACCCATAATGTTTATTAAATATGATGTGTGGAGATCTCTAACACAGCTAATAATTTCAAGATTGCCAGGAACAGTATCTTGCAGCTGTCAAATGCCAGGAATGTTCTTAAATTCCTTCTGGAAGTTAATAATGCAGGAAACAGATGCACGTCACCGGGGCCGGGGGGAGAGGGGTGCATTCCATAAAAGGGGAGCTACCACAGAAAAGACGCTGCCATGGCTCAGTGTCAACTGGGTGGCACCCAGTGGCTGCACCACCACCAAGGCCTCTTTGCCAATTGTAAGGCCTGAGATACGGGGCCCAGGTGGCGCTGTGGGTTAAAGCCTCAGCGCCTAGGACTTGCCGATCGAAAGGTCGGCGGTTCGAATCCCTGCGGCGGGGTGCGCTCCCGCTGCTCGGTCCCAGCGCCTGCCAACCTAGCAGTTCGAAAGCACCTCCGGGTGCAAGTAGATAAATAGGGACCGCTCACCAGCGGGAAGGTAAATGGCGTTTCCGTGTGCGGCTCTGGCTCGCCAGAGCAGCGATGTCACGCTGGCCACGTGACCCAGAAGTGTCTCCGGACAGCGCTGGCCCCTGGCCTCTTAAGTGAGATGGGCGCACAACCCCAGAGTCTGTCAAGACTGGCCCGTACGGGCAGGGGTACCTTTACCTTTACCTTTACCTTTAAGGCCTGAGATGGTTGTCCTAGAGGCTATGCTTGAGGCAGTTTGGAAGCCACCAATAGGTGGATTGAACATTTGGGACACATGTTGCCTCCTGTAGAGTCAAGCAAGTTTCCCTGGGCAGGGAATATGCAGAATGAAAGCATGACCAGCATACAGGGGCAACAGCAGAGTAGAGGGAGGGAGGACATGGGGGGGAAACTGTACCCTGTCAAAGCTGCCACTGCTTTGTAGCAGTCTTTGGGAATCATTAGGCAGATAGCTCAGGAAACACACTGACGTCTCTGATTAATCTGCTGATTAGTAACATCCGTAGTCTATTTTCTGGGCATGTCAGGACTGGACAGGGGAGAAATTCTGTTTGAGCAACAGGCCTTTCCACAAAAGGAAGGGCAGGCTGGACCTCAGGATAACTGCAAGAAAAGAGAAAAATGTTGCTTGCAGGGGATTTCCAGAAAGTTGCTTTGCTTTTAAGAGAACAGCTCGTTGTTCGGGGAATGCCAGAGGCAAAGACGTATGAAGAAGGAGAAGGAAACAAAGAAACAACTTTCATATAAAGATATTGATCTGCAATGAAGCGGCTTAAAGAAACATAGGGAGAGAGCTGTGATAGCAGCACAGAAGAGGCACAAACGCTTCTCAGATGCTCAGAGCATTGTGCGCTCTTATGCACAGGGGAAGGCCTGTAGCTCACTGGAAGAACAGCTGCTTTGCATGCAGAAGGTTCTGAGTTTGATTCCTGGCAACTCCAGGTAGGGCTGGGAGAGACCCTGAAGAACTGCTTCCAGTCAAAGTAGACAATACTGAGCTAGAGAGACCACAATCTTGACCCCATTTATGGCAGCTTCCTGTGTTCCTATGTGTAAGGGAATAAATCCCTTTCAAGACAATGGGGCTTACAGTACTTCTGAATAAACCTTGTGCTGCACAAGTCTTATGAAGCTGATTGCTCCATTTGTAAAAGAGAGAGAAGCTACATGTCTATGAGCAGGAGTTTGGACTTTGCATACCTTACTCAGCATTGGCAATATTGTGCAAAATTCCAGGTTTTCCTCAGGGCAAATTGGTCATCTGACCCATTCATTGGGAGCTGGGCTGTGAATAAAAAGACACACACACACACAAAAACCACCCACTATGAGTAGGATAGTCATGTGCACTTTGAGGACCTAGAAACAACACACTAAACAACAATTCAGATAATCATTTGCTACAGCTCTTTCTAGCTGTACCAATGAAAGGCTGCACATTTGAATGGTCTCCCAAATAATGATGATGATAATGATGGCTCACTGGACATAGAAAAAGAACAAGTCCATGAAATTGTAGCCTTAGCATGCTAACTTCCTGTGTGCAAGTACAGTGGTACCTCGGGTTACATATGCTTCAGGTTACAGACTCCGCTTACCCAGAAATAGTACCTCGGGTTAAGAACTTTGCTTCAGGATGAGAACAGAAATCATGCGGTGGCGGCGCGACAGAAGTGAGAGGCCCCATTAGCTAAAGTGGTGCTTCAGGTTAAGAACAGTTTCAGGTTAAGAATGGCCCTCTAGAACGAATTAAGTACATAACCAGAGGTACCACTGTAATTATTTATGTAGGGAGCATTCAAACACACAACCTCACCACCAACACCTCCAAGTGCTACCATATGCCTCTGCAGATTGTGTGCAATCACCATGCAATAAAATAAAATGAAATTGCAGGTTCTGCTCGTGGCAGACAAGTTAGACCAGTGTTCCCCAACCTTGCGCCTCCAGCTGTTTTTGGACTACAACTCCCATCATCCCTCGCTAGCAAGACCAGTGGTCAAGGATGATGGGAATTGTAGTCCAAAAACAGCTGGAGACCCAAGGTTGGGGAACACTGAGTTAGACAACCAATTCATGTAGTCCATTTACATCCAGGCCCTCCTCTAGGCAGCATGCATGGATTTATTTGCTCTTCACAACAACCTTCTGAGGTGGATTGGGCTGAATGATCAGTGGCCGCCACAAGATCAGTTGGTGAACTTCACAGCTGATCTGAGAATCTGGACCCAGGAGTCTCTGCTTTGAGGGCCCCAGCCACTCTTTCCACTATACCACACTAGTCATAAGCCAAGGCAGCATGACTGCACGTAGCATTGTGCAGCCCATCCCTAATTTGGGAGGTGGGTTTCATTGCCCCGCTGTTTCTTCTCATTGGTCAAGGTGAATGTTTAACTTGGGGTGTTTACAAAGCCGTCTCTACAGAGGCTCCGTCTGGACAGTAAGATTGGCTGGAGACATTAACAAGCAAGGACCCTTGTTTCTGAAGTGCGGGATTGTGTGTGTATTGAAGCGAGGGAGTGAAAGCTCCTGAAGGACCCACTTCAGGGCTCATATTGGATATTTGATTTCTTCAACAGCTAGTTTTTCTACAGCTAAATGCAATGTTTATTTCCAACAAGTGGCTGAGGGAGGGGAGAAAAAGGGAAGGGAAGGAAGGACAGTTATTTAATAATTGTGCAACCTTCAAGAAAAGCCATAAATTACCCAGCTCTATCTGTCACTATAATTTCCAGCCAAAGTCCTAATGAATCTTTCCAAACAATAGTGTAAGGACAGGTCGGGAAATGTATTGGACCTTATAAGCACTTGGGTAAGCAAAGCAGAAACATTAATAATAAGCGAAAGTCGCTGAAAACCAAAACTGTGCCAACAGAGGGGGCCGGGCCGGGCCGGGCTGCCAAACACAGTTAAAAAACAAAACAGAAAGCCCCAATTTCACTTAGTAACTGCCAGCCGAATTCTCCCGAGGGAATGCTGGAAAATCAAAGGAAAGAATTGGGAAGGGAGCTGGGTTCTAAAGGCCAGCCATGCAAGGAGGGGAGCTTGTCAGGTTCACTGGTGAGCAAACCTGGGGGACGCCATTTTGCAAAGCCTTCTGTGGAAAGTAGGAATCTATTCCCAGAAACTTTGGGGACCATGAAAAACACAGGTGAGCTCCAACAGCATATCTCTATTTCCTCACATCCAGAAACGCAAGAAGGGCTTTTACTCTTGCTAGAAGGGCTTTTACTCCTTGCCCTCACCGGTTCTGATAGGCTCCTATGGACGGGTCCCGTACGCACAGAGACTTTGCGCCTGCTCATTAGGGGAAATAGGAGGCCTCTAACATATATTTTTTTAGATGTCCTTTTTATGCTGAGATTCGTAGAGACATCACTGATCCTTTGCTGAAGAGGCTCGCCGATCTTTCAGACAAGTCTAAACTTAATTCTCTCCTCTTAGGCAAAGATCATAAGACGACCTGGCTAGTAGCCAGATTCTGCGCCCAGATTTGTAGGCACAGATCATCCTCTAGAATAAAATAGCTTACTAGGGAAATGCTGAAGTTGCCTTTTGGGGCGCCTCAGGGTCAATTTTTTTATGGTAGCCCAAATCTCAGTTGTACGGGTGTATGTATATATCTCAATTTTAACTCATGAGCTATTGCTGCAATCTGCTCTGATTGTATATTTTATCTTTATGAACGCTGTTTTTATTGTGTTATGCTATGTGAGCACTTCTTGGACCGTAATAAATTATCTATCTAACACAGGTGAGCATGGCAACTGCTACTTTCGAGGGGGTAAACCATAGTGTGACTATTAGTGTGGATGCACCCCATAAGTGGGGAAGGGGGTCTCATGAGAGAATAGGTGCTTAGCATGCAGAAGATTCCACATTAAATTCCTGGCATCTTCATTTTGGGGGAGGGGGAGGTTCAGTTAACTTAGCTGACCTGGCAAAGTCAGGGATTTGCTAGTATCCCAAGGACACAAGAAGATCCACTACTCTACCTGTGCTATCACTCTCACTCTCCATAGGTGCCCAAGAAGACCAGACACTTCCTAAATGAACTAAATGCTCAGGTTTCATTTCATCCGCCCTATAGGTTAAGAGGTTCCAATGAGGTGCCATGTCTGGTGACTTCCAGATTCCTGGAATTAGCTAGCAGTTGCTGCCAATTCTAGAGGAGACCAATTTTGGCTAAAAGACTCAATAGTTTCACCTGATACAAAGCGTGCTTCCTTGCTTGGCAACTTGGCTGGCCCAAGATATTTTGCTGCTCAATCATCATACAGAAGTTGAGGAGACTGGCAATTCAATCTTGCATAAACAAGGGCAATGGGACTGTGTCTTCAAGTGGACGCAAATGCATCCCCTCCAACATTCCTCAGACAAAAATAGGTACATTCCTCACCCCCCCAAACTGACCCTCCTTGACCTCCCATTTTTTGTTGGTGCCCACCCCCCGAGCATTTCCTATCAAAAGAAGTGCCACCAGCACTTGGGACACAGCACACACAACCACCGTCCAGAGAAAAACCCTTCATCCCAATTTTATTTTATTCTTTGGTAGATATACAAAAAGAAAAAAACACACAGCAATAAATAAATTTTAGAAAGGGACAAGATTAGGGGCAACACTTCACTGTTGGTTTCTGCTCTCTTCACTGTGCAGCGAAGTGCTTGTCACGAGGCAATGTTTACATTCCACAGTCTGTGCTGTTGGGTTTTCCCACGGGAAAGGAGACTGGATGTGACGTACACTGGTTTCCTGTTTTTCACTGTTCACTCAGTGATTCTCTCTGTGCTTCAGAGGAGAGAGGATGCCTTTTCTGCTCCGGCAGAGGCAAGATGTTTTTCTGTAATCTACCAGCTTTGAAATGTAAATAAAGCAAAATAGAGTATGAGCACGTATTCCTCATCATTCCGCTGTGCACGGGACACTGCAAATTCAATATTCACTGCACACCCACTCCCCATCTGCCAGCAGCTGTTGCCTGAGGCAGCTGTTGCACTATACCTAATGATAGAACCGGCCCTGCTTGGCAAGTAAAATTGCTGACAGGGTGGAATGCAGATTGTGCAGCCATTAGCCTTGTTAGCATAGCTTTTGCCAACTTTTAAAAGGGGTTGTGTGTGTGACACACACTGCATGATCCCTCTCTTGAAAAGCACTTTGCCCAGAAATGGAGAGGTGGCACTTTGTGGTTTCCCCAAAAAAAAACATGTTATTTTCCACAAAGGGTGACTTGTGGGTTCCCTTTTTCATTTTTTTTAAAAAATAGTTTGATTAAAGGTTTTCTTGTGTTAGAAAACAAACAAGGAAACAAAAAAACAAAGGAAAAAGGAAAAGTACATGTAGTGTCTCTATTTTTGATTCGTAGACTCTTTTCCACAGTTTGTTTATGTTTGGTATGAGACACTATTGTCATAGATATTGTGCAGTTGGAAGGAAAGAGAAGCGGAGGAAGAGAGGGAGGAATAAAGTTATTTCATTCCATTGCATTTTGTTCAGACACCGTTTTAAGCTAGACTTAAGTATATCTTTGTAACCGAATTACCATTTTAAGCCTGCCTGAATGAAGCTGCTGAATGAAGCTGTTGCTGTTCGATAAGCATTCTGAGTGAGTAAATGCTATTTTTACCTTTTACAGGACTGTGTAATTGTTGTTTTAAGGAGGAGAAAAGGGGGGGTACCAGGAGAATCCAGTCTGCCTTAAAGAATCCTGGATTACTTAAACTAAAAGGCTAAAACTAGCCTATCAAAGCTTCCCTTTTCAGCTGCATAGGGATCCCTGCTGAACACACAAATGTGAAGAAGGAAGTGTTATGTTGTGGGCGAATATATCAGACGACACAGCGATTCTTCAAACAGCTCTTCTTTATTCTGAGGCCAGACCTGAACTGAACTGAAGGGCTCAGTCAGCCTGCTTATATAGAGCTCCAGTACCTTGTTACTGTAACAACTTTATAAAACTATCCAATCACTGAACGTCACTTTCGATCCTTCATTTGCATAACTATCTACAGTATCCCCCTGCTGGCCCAGGGTGAGAACTTCAGTACATAACAGGAAGGATAATATCTAATAAATATATCTCTCCTAGTTCCTATTCACTACAGTATTGGCTTCCTGTCCTGCATGTCGGGTTCTCAGAGGGACCTGGCTGGGGTGGTATTATTATTATTATTATTAGAAACAGAATCTCCTATACTAGACAGTGCATTTAACCTGCAGGGCTCTTCTTATTTACTCCCGCAATCATGTGCTAAAATTTACTGCTTGCTTCATTGCTCTCTGACCTGGGGCTCCGTTTCATCTAATCTCCCAAATGAGTGCGAAATCAGAAATATTCTTCAGGTTTTGAGTTTTTCATTTGACCAGCAAGACTTCTGCTATCTCTCAGAATCCACATTAGGGTGCAACGCCAGTCTTATATTTATTGAGGCTGTGACATGCCATCCGGCAGAATTTCCACTCCTACGTCGACTCACAGCAATAAAAGCAATGAAAACAAAACAATAAAACATTGCAGCCACTTTGAAACCCAGCTGAAACAGCAGAGTACTTTAAACATAAGGACATAGCTTCAGGGGAATAAATCTGCTTTAAACAGTATGTAAAAGGCCTGACTAAATAAAAAGGTGTTTGGTGCACAAAAGGCATCAGAGTGGATGCCATGGGAGACTGGAGATGAGGCACCACAACTAAAAAGCCCCTGCCTATGGTTACTCAGTGGTGAGGGGAAAGCACGCTGGACATGCTCAGTTATTAGGGCTTACCTAGGGTTGCCATATTTCAATAATGCAATTTTTGAGCTATTTTAAAGGAAATGCTCCAAAAACTAAACTTCCAGCATGGGTTGCCATACAACTGGATTTCCCCCGGGGCATTTCAGCAATTTCTGCCCTGACACTGTTTCCAATGGCCAAATCCCAGCTATGTCTGGGAAATACTGTACATATGGTAGCCCTAGCTTGCCCCATTTTCTAAAACTGACCTGGTACTGGTATTGAATCCTGAGTGAACCCTTATCAATGGAACTCAGCCCCTGTTCAGTCAAACTAACTCCATTGATGATGGCTGGTTAGTCCCATCCCTAAGCTCAGGTGCGTTCAGCCAAGCCTTGTTCCAGAGACTATGTCCAAAGACCAAAAGTGGGGAACCAAGGGCCATATTCCCTTCTGGATAGCCTTCCAGGGGCCACATGTCAGTGGTGGGTGGGGCTAGAGGCAACAATTCCAAGCTTTGCCTTTGTACAGTATGATAGTTTCTCCACACACTCACACATCCTTCTTTGTCATCCATCCAGGCAAACAAGAAGCATTTTCAGACTTCAAAGACACTTTCTGGTAACCTCTAGATTGGATTACTGCAATGCGTAATATGTGGGGCTGCATTTGAAGGTGGTTCAGAAACTTCAGCTGGTACAAAATTCATTGGCCAGATTGCTCACCAGCATGAGACAGTCTGAGCATATAATGTCGATGCTGGCCCAACTGGCTGGTGTTTGGTTTCCGGGCTCAACTCAAAGTGCTGGTGCTGACCAATAAAGCCTTCCATAGTTCAGGACCTCAATGTCTTTAGGACCACTTCTCCCCATAGGAACCAATACAGACCTTCACTTATCATCCAAGGCCCTTCTCTTTCCCCCCTCATACCTAAGAGGTTGGGAGAACAGGCCTTTTCTGTGGTGGCTCCTCACCTGTGGAATGCTCTCCCCAGAGAGGCTCACCTGGTACCATCATTCTATTCCTCTTTACCCAGGCCTTTCGCCATTCAGTAATCTATGGCCTGTTACAGCTGTGTGGGGATGACTGTTGTTATGCTGATTTTATTATTATGCTGTCCATTATTATGCTTTTTAAATAACGTTATTATTTTTTATGCTCCACAAAATGTGTTCTTAATGTAGTACACCACCCTGTGATCTTTTGTTAAAGGGCAGTATATAAACTGAATTATCAACAAGAACAACTTAATAATATTAATCTCTACCCAGGCAAAAACATTCAGAATCCAAACCTATGCTGTGACAAGTAGGGATGGGTGATCTGTCAATTTTGATTTCTCTTCATTTCTTTTTTTTCTTCTGGTTTTAAATTTCCACATCAGTTTGTGCATTTTTATTTTGAAGAACAGGCTCGTGAAAATTCATCACCATTATGGTGCAAATTTTCCCCACTATACACCTATATGTATTCACCTCCTATATATTCTCATTATAATCAAGAGCTGGGAGGGTGCTGTGAGCCTTTTGCCTTTACTCCCAGCCAGAAAGACGAGACAACTTCTAGCTAAGAGTTAAGCTGTGTGCCCATCCAACCATTTTATGCTGTGTGTGTGTTTGTGTGTCAGTAACCACTAGTGCGTGATCACAAGGAGGCTATATAAATATATGTCAGAAACATTTACAAATCCCGAAAGTCTGACTTATGCCAACAAGATAAAGGATTTATATGAAAAATTCATCCATCATTCATTATTATCCTGCTTTAAATAAAATTGCCCAGGCTTCCAATCAGAGGGTAGGGACGAGACCACGGGACATCTGTGACAAATTGCAAGCTGTGACTATAATGAATAGATTAGTGGACCTTGTTAAATAAGCCATTGGATGGGATTCATTTGCATAAGGCAGCCAGAGAATAAATACATATTTTTATTAGCATTAGTGCTACCGAAGTATCATCTCTGGTAAACCAGCACCTGAGGGGCCTTCCTACAGTAGGAGCAAAGTGGCTTTTGATGGGATTGTTTCGGAGACCCATGATCTAGTGGCAAAGAGAAAGGGCCTGTAGCAGGGTGGGAAAGAGAGGGGGGAGCGAGAGAAGAGAAGAGATCTACACAGAGTCCACTGAAAGCTACAGGCAGAAAGATAAGACAATTAAAGAGGAGCATGACTTACTGTGAATAAAAAGGTTGCAGGGAATGCAAGGCCTTTTTATGGGTGCTGAGGGGGGAAAGGAAGGCCGCGAAAAGTACAGGGTATTAACAAACGAGCCTGGTCTGGAGTGGATGAATAGCTTTTAAACGGCTGTTACCCAATTGCTTTTTTGTTTTGTTTTTAATAAATTGCTCTTTAGGAAGATAACTCAAGAGAAGAGGCAGCGGACAATTAGGAAGTAATGAAGACCTTGTAAATACACTTACCGATAAAAACGCACGTAGGAGAATGCTTGAGAAAGCAAACATATACATATCGGCAGCTGGTCTAGGCAAGAGGCTGCGGGAATTATTAAAGGAGTTGACTGGGAGAGCCAAGGTTCTTTTATCCTTTCTCTCTCTTGCATTAAGCTGTAAGTATCGCTGGCGAGAGCTTAGCATGATTTTGTGAACCTCAGTCAAGATTTAGGTTCACAAAAGACAGGCATTGGTGGCTTGAGAGGACGAGACCAATACTGGGTCCAGTGATCAAGAAGGCTTGTTTTGAATTCCTTTTGGGAATTAATAGGGACTTGTTGTTGTTTAGTCGTTTAGTTGTGTCTGACTCTTTGTGACCCCATGGACCAGAGTACACCAGGCACTCCTGCCTTCCACTGCCTCCCGCAGTTTGGTCAAACTCATGCTGGTAGCTTTGAGAACACTGTCCAGCCATCTCGTCCTCTGTCGTCCCCTTCTCCTTGTGCCCTCAATCTTTCCCAGCATCAGGGTCTTTTCCAGGGACTCTTCTCTTCTCATGAGGTGGCCAAAGTATCGGAGCTTCAGCTTCAGGATCTGTCCTTCCAGTGAGCACTCAGGGCTGATTTCCTTAAGAATGGATCGGTTTGATCTTCTTGCAGTCCATGGGACTCTCAAGAGTCTCCTCCAGCACCATAATTCAAAAGCATCAGTTCTTCAGCAATCAGCCTTCTTTATGGTCCAGCTCTCACTTAATAGGGACAGAACTACCCAAACTGTACAGAAACTTATTCATGTATGGTACTACAGTGGCAAGAATGTTACTTGCCCCAAAACAGGAAGAAGTAGAAGTCCCAGCAAAGGAAGAATGGACAGAAAAACTTATGGAATATGCAGAAATGGCAAAACTTACCAGAAGAATAAGAAAACATGATAAAAAACTTTTTATAAAAGAATGGAAATGGTTTATGGAATATTTACAAACAAAATGTAAACTGATTAGAACATTGGCAGGGTAATTGTAATAACCTGCAGTTTCATAAGAGTATATATTTAAAGCAGAGGAATAAATGAACAAATTAAGTTGATTTACAGATGCAGAAGTTATTAAAAATAAATTTAAGGAACTGCAGAAAGAGAGGGAAGGAAGTCAAGTTTTGAAATGTTAAAATGACTGTAAAATTATTGAAATGTATAAACCTGAAAATTATAAATAATTTTTTTTTAAAAAAAGGCTTGTTTTGAAAGGTTGCTAACAAGCAATTTTGATAATGTATTGCATCCCCCCCCCAACATATCTTTAAGCAACAAATTCCATATTTGCTTTTAAAACTGCTGCAGGACTGATCATTGCAGAGTAAATGAATTCAGTGTACATCGGGCAAGGAAGAGCCTTTAGCAATGTATGTTTGTGTGCATGGAGTGTGTCACCGCCTGTACTGGAGCTGGGGATGCAAGAAAGCATCATTGTCCATTCTGCCCTGTACTTGTGGCATGCAGCAGTGCTTCCATTCCACTGCAGTTTGCCTTCCACCAAAAACTGGGTTACTCGTCTCAATGTCCACTGTGGCGAAATTACACTTACATAATCAATTACAGAAGTACCTCCGGTTGCGAACGGGATCCGTTCCAGAGGTTCGGCCGCATCCCGAGGAATTCGCAACCGGAGGACTGCTTCTGCGCATGCGCATGGCATGGTTTAGTGCTTCTGCGCATGCATGAGCGGTGAAACCCAGAAAAATACTTCCAGGTTTGCAGCTTTCACAAGGGTAACAGGACTAAAGGTTAACCCTTTCTACTACACCAGGGATCTGCAACCCGTGGCTCCGGGGCGGATACTAGCGAGGGGAGGAGGCGCATTGTGCGCCCCGACACTCCCCACTGTGGCGGGCGCTGTACTGGCTGTGACATCGCATGGGGGCGGTGCGTGCGTTAGTGACGCACCGTCCCGACGTCACCTTCCCGCCCGCTGTCAGATCGCGGCTCCGGAGATACATTTGTTTTAAATGTTGCAATGGTTTTGCGGCTCCCAGTTTTTTTTTCTTCGGAAACGGGTTCAAGTGGCTCTTTTTGTCTTAAAGGTTGCAGACCCCTGTACTACACGGTGGACAGGTGTGGGGGACTCCCTGGTCCTGAATGGTGTTGCTGTGCCCCTGAAGGACCAGGTGTGCAGCCTGGGAGTCATTTTGGACTCACAGCTGTCCATGGAGGCGCAGGTTAATTCTGTGTCCAGGGTGGCTGTCTACCAGATCTATCTGGTACGCAGGCTGAGACCCTCCCTGCCTGTGGACTGTCTCGCCAGAGTGGTGCAGGCTCTAGTTATCTCCCGCTTGGACTACTGCAATGCGCTCTATGTGGGGCTGCCTTTGAAGGTGACCCGGAAACTGCAGTTAATCCAGAATGCAGCAGCTAGACTGGTGACTGGGAGTGGCCGCCAGGACCATATTACACCGGTCCTGGGAGATCTGCATTGGCTCCCATTACATTTCTGAGCACAATTCAAAGTGTTGGTGGTGACCTTTAATGCCCCAGAAATCCTTGGTCCTGTATACTTGAAGGAGCATCTCCACCCCCATCTTGTTCAGCCCAGACACTGAGGGCCTTCTGGCGGTTCCCTCGCTGTGAGAAGTGAGGTTTCAGGGAACCAGGCAGAGGGCCTTCTCGGTAGTGGCGTCCGCCCTGTGGAACACCCTCCCTTCAGATGTGAAGGAAATAAGCAGCTATCTTACTTTTAAAAGACCACTGTTTAGGGAAGTTTTTAATGTTTGATGCTTTATTTATTGTTTTTAATATTCGGTTGGAAGCCGCCCAGAGTGGCTGGGGAAATTCAGCCAGATGGGTGAATTATTATTATTATTATTATTATTATTATTATTATTATTATTGATGCAAAGCTAAGCCTGCCTCATCCACTATCCTCAAATCTGGCTACTTTGTAAACCCACTACAACCCCCCCCCCTTTTCAGCATCATATTTATTCTGGGCTATACGGGGCACAGAAATACAATGCATGTGCATTCAGCATAATTTTGGGTGATCCCCCCCCCCCTTTAACACATGAGCCTGTAGTTTCAGCAGGCGGGTGTGTGTATGTCTGTCCATGTGGAGATATAAATATAGATTACATGCTTGAAAGTTACTTGCAGGGCTATGAAATGAAGGGCTATGAAATGAAGCCAAGTGGTTGTTTAGATGCACCATTAGGTATCTGAGATGATAGCCTGGTGATAGATGGATTTAACAGATGACATATTGTATATACTTGCAATATATTTATAGCAATATGATACAGGATGTGATCTACTGTCAGGGGTACCAGAGCTTGAATCAGGAACCTGCTGCTGCTGCTGCTCTAGTGAGTGCTGGGTGGGCCGCTCCCCTTCCTGCCAACTCCATCTGGCCTAGGGGCCGGAGCCTGCGCTCACCACTACAGTTTAGAGGCCTGAGCAGCTACCTGCAGCAAGTGACAAAATGGTTTTAAATGTTTTAACTGCTTTTAATTTGTTGCACCTTAAATGGTGGTTGTTGTTTTTTTATAATGTTTTATAATTTTATAATTTTATAGGGTGGGGAGTAGTTTAATTTTAGCACTATTGTTTTTTTGCTGTGCTTCTATTTTTATTATTCTGTTAAGTTATTATATAGTTTGTATTTTGCTTTTTAAGGGGAAGGGTCAGGGCTGCCTGGGAGTAGGCCTCAGCCAATAGAATGGCTGGGGCAGGTTCCACAGGAGGGAATGTATTGGGACACCTGATCTCAGTGATCATGGGCAGGAGGAGGAGTTACGCTAAGACCAGACCATGTCATTACAGAGGAGGCAGGTTTAGTCATTGTTTGAGGTCTATCCCTGCCTCCAGGTCTGGTCCTGACTGGAAGGATACTGGAATCAGCAAGGGAAACCCACATGACCTGAAAGTGTTGGTGTGCAATGCCAGGTCAATGATGAATAAAACCACTGCCATCCACGACCTGATTGTGGATGGAGGATTTGACCTGGCATGTGTGACAGAGACCTGGTTAGATGAAGCAGATGGGCCTGTCCTTGCCGCTGCTTGCCCACCAGGTTTCTCTTACACACAGCAACCCAGGTCATGTGGGCGGGGAGGGGGGGGGTTGCAGTGATTTTTAGGAAGTCCTTAGTCTGCACCAGGCGTCCTATTGGGAAGACCCAGTTCTCTGAGTGCATGTTCTGGAAGTTGGGCAATAGGGGCAGTACAGGATTCCTATTGGTGTACCAACCTCCCCGCTGCACAAATGATTCCCTGCCCGAGCTGCTTCAGGTCGTGGCGGATATGCTCCTGGAGACACCTAGCTTGGTTGTCCTGGGGGATTTCAACATCCATGCTGACACGACCTTACAAGGGGCCGCTCAGGACTTCGTGGAAAGCATGGCCTCCATGGGGCTGTCTCTGAATAATTTTGGCCCAACTCATAGCCGCGGACATGCCTTAGACTTGGTGTTTACCTCTACGGATGTTGGTGATCTGACATTAACTAAAAGTGAAACAAAAGAAGTGCCATGGTCAGATCACTTCCTGGTGCAACTGGACTTCTCCGCAACCCTTCCCCTCTGCAGGGAGGTGGGACCGATTCGGATGGTCCGCCCCCGCCACTTAATGGATCCAATTGGCTTCCAGAGAGTGGTAGGGGGTGTTTTATCCCAAGTTGATGGCCTTTCAGCTGATTCCCTGGTGGCCCGCTGGAATGCGGAGTTAACCAGGGCTATTGACTGTCTGGCTCCGAAGCGCCCTCTCCAATTGCATGGAGCCCAGACAGCCCCGTGGTTTTCCCCGGAGCTGAGGGTGATGAAACAATCGTTGAGACGGCTAGAGCGCCAGTGGCAGAAAACTCATTCTGAATCAGACCGGACACAGGCTAGAGCTCAACGTCGAGCCTACCAAGTGGCAATGGCGACGGCGAAGAGGGCCTTCTTCACCACCTCCATTGCATCTGCAGAAAACAGCAGCAGGAGACTTTTTCAGGTGGTTTGCAATCTATCGGAACCACCTGCACCACCAGGGCCTGGTAGGGACCCCAAGATCTCCTGCAATGCTTTTGCAAAGTTCTTTGCAGATAAAGTCACTCAGATTCAGAAGGAGGTAGACTCCACCGTGGGAGCAGGGCCAGGGTGGGAGAGTGCTAGAGTTCTGTCTAGTCCTGTTACATGGGATCAATTCCAATCTGTTACCTCCGAGGATGTGGACAGGCTGCTTGGACAAGTGAAACCGACCACCTGTCTCCTTGATCCTTGCCCATCCTGGCTGATAAAAGCAAGCCGGGAAGGGCTGGGCAATGGGCTCTGCGGGGTGGTGAATGCTTCCCTCTGTGAGGGAGCCTTCCCAGACCTGCTGAAAGAGGTGGTCATTAAACCGCTTCTTAAAAAAACATCTTTAGACCCAGCCAATTTGGCCAACTATCGCCCAGTCTCAAATTTACCATTCTTGGGCAAGGTGATTGAGCGGGTGGTTGCCAAACAACTCCAAGCACGCCTGGAGGATGCGGACCATTTGGATCCCTTCCAACCGGGATTCAGGCCTCACCATGGGACTGAAACTGCCTTGGTCGCGCTGGTTGATGATCTCCGACGGGCTAGGGACAAAGGTGAGAGCTGTTTCCTAGTTCTGCTGGATCTCTCAGCAGCCTTTGACACCATCGACCATAACATCCTTCTGGACCGTCTAGAGGGGCTGGGAGCTGGGGGCACTGTCATACAGTGCTTCCACTCCTTTCTCCTGGGTCGTGTCCAGAAAATGGTGGTGGGGGGTGAGTGTTCAGACCCCTGGGCTCTCACTTGTGGGGTGCCTCAGGGTTCCGTCCTCCCCCCCCATGCTTTTTAATATCTATATGAAGCCACGGGGAGAGATCATCAGGGGGTTTGGGCTGGGTGTTCATCAGTATGCAGATGACACCCAGCTCTACCTCTCCTTTAAATCAGAACCAGTGAAGGCGGTGAAGGTCCTGTGTGAATGCCTGGAGGCTGTTGGAGGATGGATGGTGGCTAACAGATTGAGGTTGAATCCTGACAAGACAGAAGTACTGTTTTGGGGGGACAGGGGGTGGGTGGGGGTGGGGGATTCCCTGGTCCTGAATAGGGTAACTGTGCCCCTGAAGGACCAGGTGCGCAGCCTGGGACTCATTTTGGACTCACAGCTGTCCATGGAGGCACAGGTTAATTCTGTGTACAGGGCAGCTGTCTACCAGCTCCACCTGGTACGCAGGCTAAGACCCTACCTCCCCGCGGACTGTCTTGCCAGAGTGGTGCATGCTCTAGTTATCTCCCGCTTGGACTACTGCAATGCGCTCTACGTGGGGCTACCTTTGAAGGTGACCCGGAAACTGCAATTAATCCAGAATGCGGCAGCTAGACTGATGACTGGGAGTGGCCGGCGGGACCACATAACACCTGTTCTGAGAGATCTGCATTAGCTCCCAGTACGTTTCCGAGCACAATTCAAAGTGTTGGTGCTGACCTTTAAAGCCCCCCATCATTCAGCCCGGACACTGAGATCCAGCGCCGAGGGCCTTCTGGCGATTCCCTCACAGTGAGAAGTAAGGTTACAGGGAACCAGACAGATGGCCTTTTCGGTAGTGGCGCCTGCCCTGTGGAACGCCCTCCCAGCAGATGTCAAAGCTATAAACAACTATTTTACTTTTAAAAGACAACTGAAGGCAGCCCTCTTTAGGGAAGTTTTTAATGTCTGATCCTGTACTGTTTTTAATATTCAGTTCGAAGCCACCCAGACTGGCTGGGGAAACCCAGCCAGATGGGCGGGGTATAAATAAATTATTATTATTATTATTATTATTATTATTAAGACACCATGAGACCTAATAAGACCCCAGAGCCTTATCCAGGGAGCGGAGGAGTGCAGCATCGCCCCCTATGATTGGCCACCAACATGAAGCTTCTGGATTGGTCATGCCTGGTATAAATATTGGAGGAATGGCTGGGAATAATACCTTCTGTCTGTTTGCATGAACCCCCAGCTCCAGCAACTTACCTCAGGGCAACTTCCTGGGCAGGAAAAGTGTACCCTCATGGCCTAAATTCAGGTATAGCCATTAAAACAGGGATGCATACAGGCTTCACATCACTGCCCAATAGGTCAATATTGCCAGATCTATAAGTGAAGATAAGTCTTTCATTTTTTTTCAGCTGTTGGGAGGAGAGTTAAGTAGATAGAAGAAGAAGAAGAAGAAGAAGAAGAAGAAGAAGAAGAGGAGGAGGAGGAGGAGGAGGAGCTTGGATTTGATACCCCGCTTTATAACTACCCGAAGGAGTCTCAAAGTGGCTAACAATCTCCTTTCCCTTCCTCCCCCACAACAAACACTCTGTGAGGTGAGCGGGACTGAGAGACTTCAGAGAATAATAATAAGAATAAGAAGAAGAAGAATAAGAATAAGAATAAGAATAATTTTTTATTTATATCCAGCCCTCCCCAGCCAAAGCCAGGCTCAGGGTGGCTAACAACAATAAAATAATACAACATTCTAAAATCATTTCATTATAAAATTAATTAAAATCAAATTGGTGGCAACCAATGGGCTAGAGTTCTGTGAAGATTGCCAAAGGAGGGGGTCAGACTGTGCCCTGGCCAAAGGCTTGGTGGAACAGCTGTGTCTTGCAGGCCCTGTGGAAAGATGTCAAGTCCCGCAGGGCCCTAGTCTCTTGTGACAGAGCATTCCACCAGATCAGAGCCACAGCCGAAAAAGCCCTGGCTCTGGTTGAGGCCAGCCTAACCTCTCTGTGGCCTGGGACCTCCAAGATGCTTTTTGTCTGAGGACCGTACGTTCCTCTGTGGGCCATACCAAGAGAGGCGGTCCCGTAGGTACGAGGGTCCTAGGCCGTATAGGGCTTTAAAGGTTAAAACCAGCACCTTAAACCTGATCCTGTACTCCACCGGGAGCCAGTGCAGCTGGTATAGCACTGAGTGAATGTGATCTCGCAGCGAGGACCCCATAAAGAGTCTCGCTGCGGCATTCTGCACCTGCTGGAGTTTCTGGGTCAGTCTCAAGGGCAGCCCCACATAGAGCGAGTTACAATAATCCAGTCTGGAGGTGACCATCACGTGGATCACAGTAGCTAGATCAGGGCGGGAGAGGTAAGTGTGACTAGCCCAAAGTCACCCAGTAGCTGCATGTGGAGGAGCGGAGACGCGAACCCAGTTCACCAGATTACGAGTCTATCGCTCTTAACCACCACACCACACTGGCTCTCATGACAGGTGCCCCCTAGGAACCTGGTGCTCCCCCGAAAACTTGGGACCTGAGAAGATGGCACTTGCCACCCGCCATTGACAGAACAGATGTGCAGAACAGGTGACAGTCCACCAGGCAGTAGGTCAGGGAGCAGGCCCGTCCTGTAATTTAAGCCTTTACAACCAGAACAAAGCAGGAATTTTACTGATTCGTTCTCAGATATGAAGGCCACGCGGATGAGACCTGCTTCAATAAATGGAATTCTCACAGGCATTTAATTAAGAAGGTGAGCCTAGACCAAAGTTCAGGGAGGTGGAGCGGCCAATGTGACTTCTTGGAACGAGAACTAATCTGAAATTTCAATTGCTCATAATTTAGAGATACGAAAGCCTCGCCTGGTGTTCTGTGCGTGCAAACTCCGCAAGTAAAATTCTCATGGGCATTTAATTAAGAGAAATGGTCAGAGAAAACAGCGGAGTGGCCGAGCCGGGTGACTGCACGGAAACGTGTTTTGAAATAGGAATTCAGTTTGGTTTGATACTATCACGTCACATGATGTCATACCCCAATTTGCGAGGAAACGAATCAAGGCGAGAGAGACAAAACAAAAGCAAAGAGACGTTCCCTGAGGGAGGGGGCAAGGAGGGGCATGAACCCCCCAGAACTGTCAAAGTGTTCCAAGAAGAAATGTGATTATTTCACTCTGTTTTGCCTCTCCCTCCGGAACTAAACAGCTCAGAGTTCAAGGGTTACGGTGGCAATGCATTTCTTCCTCGCCAACTGACCAACCTTTGGCTCAGCAGGAGAGGGACAAAGATCATAAAAGGAGAGTGATTTAGAAAATTAATAGCCTGTAAATTAGATTCAGGCTGCTTGTGGAGGGAAAACACAATGACCTGAGATTGTGAAAAGGAAATCATGCGGCCTCTACAGACTGCAGAATTGTAATTTTTTTTAAAAAAAAAGATACGTTCAGAGGAACCCACACAAATCCAACGTAATTGCTGTTTTGTGTAGTATGTATCACAATCTCTCCAGAGGAAGGAAATGGGCAGATTGAAGATTGCTTGATTTCAGAAAAAGAATTTGTATCAGCATCTTTCAAAGCCTTCCTTTGGAAAGTTAATTGGCTCGGCTGTGACATCGTCACCCCAGCTGAATTGAGGATGGAGGGGAAACGGCAAAATATTCATAATGAGATAGGGGAGTGTGGGAGGTGATGCCCCTGGTGACTGAGTTGGGGACCGCTATCAGGCCCAATTTTATGCAAAGGGTGCATTAACGATTAAAGAAGGGGATAAATGGTGCAGCAGATTCATTTGCGGCAGAAACTCAGTAGAGACCTGTCACCAGTGTGACTGAGAACTGGTCTGCATGCAAAGAAAACCACCTCTAGAATATTCAAAACCTGGAGCTATTTGAAACACAAATGCCGAGTATAGTGGGACTGTGGAAGTGTTCGTGATCAACTTATCCTTGAATAAGAATCTGAATTCTCTCCCACCCCTGATTTGTTTACATGTTCAAAGGGTGAATCATTGGGCTGCTTTGGATGTTACTTAGAACTGGGGTGAGGAAAGCCCACGTGACTTTTATTTCCTGTGTAAACAACCAAAACACAAGCTCACACATCTCCACTTATCCACAACTGGGGTGCTCCACCTGTCTCCTACTTCTGTTAAACCAGGCCAGTTCTGGGTTCTTGTGGACCCCCAAACACAAGAATGCCAAAGCCTTCCCAATGCAAGAAAGATGTTCAATGCCTGCCTTAAAAAGAAAAAAAGAGAGAAAACTGTCTTTGCAGACCTTCGAGCTTCTCTACTAGTCTCCAAAGTACATGGAAAGGAATTGGGATCAGACTAGTTCCAAGGTCTAGACAGCTCTTCAAACACACATGAAGTTCAGGCAGCTGCCCAAGTTTGACACACACTGTGCCTTTTTGCAAACTTCTTCATCTCTAAATAGGGTGTCATTCATCCTCCATCTAAAGGTACCAGTTGTTGTTAACTTCATCACCATCTTTACTGCATTGTGGTCGGAGCAAGTCTTTGGGCAGATTTCAACTTTTTTTATCCTAGGTGCCATTCCTCTAGTAATCCATATTTGGTCAATTCTAGTCCATGTCATTTTAGCTTCAGAATAGAAAGTTCCCTCTCTTTCAAGTGGGTGTGTTGTTCTCCAAATGTCCACTAGATCCATATTGTCAGTCATTTCAAAAAAGATTTTTGGTAGTCTTCCATCTTTTGTAACTACCTGTCTTTGAGATTTGTCCATGTTGGTCGATACTACTCCATTCATATCTCCCATCAATATTAGATTTGTGTCTGTATAGTCCATCAGTGTCTCATACAGCTTCTTAAAAAATTCAACTTTCCCCTCGTTTGGTGCATAAATTCCCACGATCAAAAATTTCTCTCCTTGATCTTGAATTTCAATTGCCAAATATCTTCCTTGTTCATCTTTAAATTTTAATTTCGGTTGTAATTTTTCCTTTGCATATATTACCACTCCTCTTTTTTTAACTTTGTCTGATGAAATAAATTCTTGTCCTAATTTTTTATTAATGAGTAGTTTCTTTGTGACCTCGTCACGTGAGTTTCTTGTAGGCAGATCAAGTCCATTTGCTCTTTTTTTAATATGTGAAAAACATTTTTTCTCTTCCGGGGAATGTTTAGACCGTTACAGTTCCAACTTAGAAGTTGTAGAGCCATGGTCAATCTATTTATCTTCTCCTCCTGTCGCTCCTAGTAGTTCTTCTTCTTCCGTCGGTGGTTTCAGTCTCTGTAGTAAATTGTCTTTGTCCAAAGTTCCTCCTCCAGAGTGATCTTGTCCCAAATCCGCCCCCTTGCAGAGATCGTCTTCTTGTTGATGTAAGAACTTGTCTTTGTCTTCCACTGTCTTTATTTTCCTTTTCTTTCCCTTATATTTAAAAGATAGGCCTTGAGGAAACTCCCACCTGAATGGTATGTTATTCCTTTTCAGTAGGACCACCAAGTTCTGGAACTGTTTTCTAGCATCCAAAATTTGCTTTGGGATATCCTTAAAAATTTCCACGAAGGAATCCTCAATTCGTAAAGTTCTCTGATAGTGCAGATCCAAAATTTTGTCCCTCTCTTCTTTTGATCTTAACGTTATCAAGCAATCTCTTGGTTTATTCCTTCTTTGCCGTGTACCAAGTCTAAATGCACTCTCTATCTTAAATTCTTCCTTCTCCAAATCCTTTCGCCAAAACTCTAAAAACTCTTTTGTTAAATAGTCCACAAGGTTGTCTCCTTCGCTCTCGGGTATTGCTCTAATCCTTAAATTCCTCTCCTTCCTCTGCATCTCAATCATCGAGAGCGCCAAATCATGGTCCTCCAACTTCTTGATAACCGGTGGGAGTCTTTCGTCAGTTACGATTGCAATCTCTTTTGCTTCCTCTGCTATCTTCCGAATGGTGGATGTTTCCTCTAGTAACTTTCCAATATATTCTGTATTGGAATTCACTTTATTTCCAAGTTCAATTATACTTTTAGTATTAATGTCTATTTTTCCTGAGATCTCTGCTACAGTTTTATTTGTTTCAGCAACCTGTTTACTGGATTCAGCAACTTGTTTACTTGTTTCAGCTCCTTGCTTTTTTAATTCTGCACCTTGCTTTTTTAGCTGGTCCAAAGATTCATTTATTTTCCCCAACAGTTTCGAAAGTGCTTCCTCAGACATAACTTTTGTCTTTTCTTGTGGAGTGGCTGCTGCCCCAGAAACTCCAGATGTAGAAGGCCTCCTTTTCATGAAAGGCTCAATTCCGTATTGTCTACCAGACCTCAGTGCTTTTTCTTGAGGCTCTCCTTTATCTTGGTCACTTGCCATAACCGTATCTTACAGTCAAGGTCACTCTCACACTCATATCTCCCTTTTCCCAGCAGCTGGTTGAATTCCACTCTACAACTGTAGTTAAACCAAGTTCCTCCAGAGGGCGAATGTAGCAATTCTTCTCTTTACAATTTTTAAAATGGAGAAAATATTCCCAAAGCATTCAAAACAGTTCCCAAATCCTTCAAAGTTTCACAAAAGCACTCAAATGGCCACAATATTAGTCTTTGACAGATTGAAACAAAGTCCCATCAAATCTGGCAAGAGCGTATCCTTTTAAAATACAATTTAATGCAACTTTGTAGCCTTAACGTAGTAACAGTCCGCAGCCAGCTACCCTCTCCGGCAGTCCGCTCCAGGGTCAGAGCACAGCGGTATAAATTTTCCCCTTCTATACAGGCAGGAAGTTTGAAGCAATTTAAAATACGATCTCCCCCCCACTCCTGCCTTCGAGGGGGGAAGGGTCCCAGTCTTAGATCGATGATTTAGTTTTCAAAAAGAACTTTAAAGTTAAAGCTTAGTAGTTCTTTGCTTTGATGTTGCTGCAGATCGGAAAGATAGACTTCCCTTTTAGACCTTTTCCGTTTCGGTATCCAAATTCAAAATTTTTGGCTCCCAATTAGTCCTTAGATTTTGTCCTACTCACGGATAGTAGATTCTTTTATTCCAATTCAGAAGAAGAAGTCAGCGCTCTCCGTCAATGGCGACGCGGCTTCACTCCGCAGGCTGGGTACGAGCGACTCTCAGCTCCACGCCACACACCCGCTGCCGTTCCAAAGCCTTTAAAAAGGCTTTTTCGCAACTTCGGGGGGGCGCAAACGGTGCCCACCGAGTCTCCGGTTCACAGGCTTCGTGCCTGTGACTTTTTAGGGTCCCCGCTTCGCCGTAGCTAGGGACCTGAACCCGCGGAGCCGATTCCCCTCAGGAGCTCCGAGGGAAACCCGCCATTAAACGATGGCGCTAACCGGAAGTCCTAGTACTAGCAGAGACATCACCTTTCCAACAAAAGTCCGTATAGTTAAAGCTATGGTTTTCCCAGTAGTGATGTATGGAAGTGAGAGCTGGACCATAAAGAAGGCTGATCGCCAAAGAATTGATGCTTTTGAATTATGGTGCTGGAGAAGACTCTTGAGAGTCCCATGGAGTGCAAGAAGATCAAACCTATCCATTCTTAAGGAAATCAGCCCAGAGTGCTCGCTGGAAGGACAGATCCTGAAGCTGAGGCTCCAAGGCTTTGGCCACCTCATGAGAAGACTCCCTGGAAAAGACCCTGATGTTGGGAAAGATGGAGGGCACAAGGAGAAGGGGACGACAGAGAACGAGATGGCTGGACAGTGTTCTCGAAGCTACCAGCATGAGTCTGACCAAACTGCGGGAGGCAGTGGAAGACAGGAGTGCCTGGTGTGCTCTGGTCCATGGGGTCACGAAGAGTTGGACACGACTAAACGACTGAACAACATCAACAGTACTAGTACTAGGTGCTGTCAGTCTTGAATCTTGAGTCCTGGATGTCTTCAACCTCTGGGATCCTCTTGCAACACCCATGCTACATTCTTCCAGCTTCTAAATACCTGATACTACAGAGGCTGTCATTTTACTGAAGGCAGGGGGAGGGGACTGGTCATTTTTGGAAAGAGGAGGAGGTTATTTTGGCGGTACTTGCTGAAAAAGCAATGTATGCAGGATTTGAAGTATAGAAAAAATTGAGAATTTATATTTTTTTAAAAAATAGAATTAATTTTTTAATTTAAGGGTAAAAGATAAGTAACATAGCAGCTTTATAAGGGAATAAAAGAACACCATGGAATGGTGGATGAGAAGTCAATGGATACGAGCGATTTGCTTTGATTGTATTTTAAAAGAATTTGTAACATTTGAAAATTTAATTAAAAATATTGCAAAAAGAGAGAGAAATGCCTGATGCTGCCACATCTGACCTGTGCACTGGTTAAATGGAACTAAGGGATGGACACATCTGCAAATTTTGGCTTTTCTTGGTTGCTCATTCTTCCGGTATTAAATTCAGTTATCCACATTTCCACACCAGTTTGTGATGGATATTATTTCCTCAACCCCAAAGGTCTTCATGAAAATTCAGGAGCATTTTAGCATTGGATTTCCCATATACACATTTTTATGTTAAATTTTGCTTAATGTACACACTCCCCCCCCCATCAATTTTCCTAATATAATGCACCTTGCAGTATATTTTCCATGATATATTCATTTTTTTTGTAGGCTTTGCCCTAGCATATGCAATTTTGTATGCTTTACTTGGCTGGAGAACAGCACTGCAAAATTTGAAGACAAGTTGCCTGTGCTTCACTTTGCATGTGGTTTAGGAAAGGATGACTTAGGTAAGCTCACCTTTGAAAAGCGAACTAGATCAGATTTCTCTGCCGTCCCTAAAAGGGACAATTCTTCTGGTCACTGGAGTCCAGAGATTGCCATATATAGATAGGAAGGCCTTTGCCACTGGCTTAGGGCAGCAGGCAAGGGAGAATGGCTTTGGTTGACATTTAATGGGCAAACCTACCTAATTCAAGCTTCTAAAAACTATATGTAGAGTGGAACACAGGCATCCTTCAAAATTCACACTTTTCCAAATTTTGCAGTTCTCGAGTCATGTGCTTTTAAATACACATATTGGTGAAAAATAACATGCACTGCATTCGGGGAAACTGCTTTGCAAAAATGCCGATGAATTTTCATGAGGACTTAAAAAACCCCGCGAACTATGTGGAAATGTGGAGAACTTAAGACAGGGAAAAGAAGCAACTGAGAGAAGCCAAGAGTGACGGCTTTAGCCTTCCTTATTTGTTGGCTGAGCTTAAATAATACCATTATTCTGTGGGAGCAAAAAGCTGCAGAATTTCTTTCTTTCTTTCTTTCTTGCTTGCTTTCTTGCTTTCTTGCTTTCTTGCTTTCTTGCTTTCTTGCTTTCTTGCTTCCTTGCTTCCTTGCTTTCCTTGCTTTCCTTGCTTTCTCTCTCTCTCATTCTAGTTCTCATTCTTTCCTTTCCTTTCCTTTCTAAAAACCATTCTCTTATCTCCATCAATTGTCACCTGGAAACAGTCATTACATCAGGCTGCAGCCGAGGTGGGAAGAAAAGGGATGCAGGGCCATTCAGTGGCAGCTTTTAGTGCCTCCTCTCCTTGAACTTTCCTTGAACTCCTGGTTATTAGAACAATTTTGTAACTAAGAGCTTGAACTAGAGCTTGCTTATCTCCTTCTCCTTCCCGATCCATTTTCCTTCTATGCTGTGCCTTTTAAGATCGCAAGGCTGATGGCGGGGACTATGTCTTTTTTTTAAAGTAATTTTTAAGCGACTCTGGGATCTTCTTTCTTTTTTCCTCTTTTGCCTGAATGAGCAGGATTAAAAAAGAAAACTACCACTCCTTTAATTGAATGAATGAATGCTAGTTTCTAATCCTTGCCTACCTTCTTGCAGCTGTCACAGCCTAATTTTGAAATAAGAATAATGTCAGATGGCAGTGGTGGTTGCGTGCGAGTAACCAGTCAAGACTCCGACCTGTCTTTTACAGGTTTTCTTTTGGTGCAAAACTATTTACAGTGCAGAACCACAAGTTCATGTCTGCCTCAATCGCTAGCAGAATCCGGGAGTGGTCGTTTCCGGGTCCTCCCCCAACATAAGAGCTTAGTCACCCCCAGCCTTTTCCTTCCTTCTTTGCGTTTTACACCTCTGCGCAAGGTGGGTGACAGAAGAGGCATGCTTCCCTCCTGGCCGGCTTGACCAGGAGTGGCGCTGAGGCTGCCAGCAGCATCCTTTAGCCCTTTCCCCACCCTCAGACTGACTAGGTGCGGCGCTGGGGCTCCCAGCAGCATCCTCTGGTCCCTTCCCCTCTTCCCCACTGGAGGTGTGGCTTTCCCCACCGCAGGAACAGGAACTGCTTCGCAAGATTTTCAGAGCTTCCCTGTATCCCAATTGCCCCTCTGCCTCCTGTCCCTGTTCCCATGGCAGTCGCCTGACAAATAGGAATAAGAATTTTATTATTTATATCCCACCCTTCTGGTTGGGTTTCCCCAGCCACTCGTGGTGGCTTATAGCATATATAAAAACATAGCAAAACATCAAACATTAAAAGCTTCCCGATACAGGGCTGACTTCAGATATCTTCTAAAAGGTGTGTAGTTCTTTATCTCCTTGACATCTGAAGGGAGGGCATTCCACAGGGAGGGAAAGTCTTTGCAGGCAAAGTCTTTGGGGCCAATCTGTACCTCATGCAGCAGTTCACTGGGTGGGGAGGAAGAAGGAGAAAATGATGAAGTGACCTTGCCCAATTTTGCCACCTCCACCACTGGTTTTGCTCCGTGGTTTGTGGCCCCCAGCAAAAAGAATGCGGCCCTCAGCAGAAAAAGGGGTTCCACTCCCCTGCCTTATGAAGTTGCCAAATAACCAAAACGGTCTCTCTCTGTGTGTAATCTGTCCTGGTCTTTGCCTCTGCCATTTAATGCCTGCAAGTTCTACAGAAATCAGCTCAGTGAAGCTTTCAGCGGCATGAAGATAGAATTAACTGCAGGTCAAGCTGCTGCTTCAAAAGTCAGAGGAGCACAGCCTGATGGGGAAAGAAATGTTGGAAATGCCAGATCTTAATGATGGTGATGTACCTGAAGGTAGGTGGGGAATACCTGGAGAGCAGTGGGAAACCAGCAGAGTTGCCGAAGAAGGTTTCTGCAAGACATGGGTGCATTCATGATGAAAGAAGGGGTTAAATGGTGCAGCAGATTCATTTGCAGCAGAAACTCAGTTGGGACATGTCACCAGTGTGATTGACAACTGGTCTGCATGCAAAGAAAACAACCTCAAGAACATTCAAAACCTGGAGCTATTTGAAATGCAAATGCGGAGTATAGTGGGACTGTGGAAGAGTTCGTGATCGACTTATCCTTGGATAACAATCTGAATTCTCTCCCACCCCTGATTTGTTTACATGTTCAAAGAGTGAATCATTGGGCTGCTTTGGATGTTACTTAGAACTGGGATGAGGAAAGTCCATGTGACTTTTATTTCATGTGTAAACCACCAAAACACAAGCTCACACATCTCCATTTACCCACATCTGGGGTCCTCCACCCGTCTCCTCTTATTTCCATTCTTCAAGAATTTCTCTCTCTCATTTTGTTCTCTAATTCCCACGGTGAGTTTAGCCATCTCAGCATATCCCATCACCTTCATAACCCAGTCTTCTTTCATTGGGACTTCTTCTTCTTTCCATTTTTGTGCCAAGGTTTCCAAGAGAAACTCAGCTTGCCCTGGTACAGTGGTACAGGCCAGTTCTTTGCACAAGAATTTCTCCCACCACCTTCTGGGAAAGTACAAACAGATTTGTTTAGCGCACGAGAAAACCTTACCTCCAATCCAACAATAAACAGGGAAAGGGAAAATGAAACTTGCCCCAGCAGTGAGGGTCTTATTTGGGAGAGCTGTCAAACCTCTCACTCCCAAGGCGCCTCTGTTTCTCATCGGCCTGATGGAAGCTGACGTTGTGTGAACCTTGCTGAGCAAACCCAAATTATTTTAATTTCTAAATCCAAACAGTTCCAATTATATCATTTCCCTTGTGTGGAGTGGAAGGAGCCCATGAAACCCTCTCCCTTCATTTCTTCTCTATCGGGATCAACATCTCCGAATGCCGAGCGGAGGAGAAAAGGAGGTCACCATGATGGCAGGTCCAGGAAAACCATCTAGGATTAACTCACAAAACGCTGTGGGATTAAAACCTTACGAAATACTTGGAGGGCACGCAAGATCTGAGGCATTCACTTGCGCAGAGGAAATCTAAAAAGCTCTTTTTAAAAAAGGCTGGCAAACTAGCCGTCCAGGATATGCAAGGGGGGGGGGGTTTCTCTCGCTTTATTTACTGTGACAATTTGTTGGATTCTAGCAGCTGATTGGGAACCCTACAGCTGTGGTTCTCAATGGGGAAGGTAAAGTCTCCTTCATGAATATGCAGTGTTGCTAAAATTTCGAATACACAGAAAACTGGGCAAGTGTACACATCTCAAGAACGCCGGCATTGTTTGCATGAATCTGCAGAATTTGTTCTGTGACTGGAACTTGAAACCTCTTGGCACGGAGACTATATCCAACCTTCATTTTCATCACTTGGTTCATTTTTGTTACTTAAGAAAATCAACACTGATCTTTTGACCCTCTTCCATTTTCCAAATCGCTGCAGCCTTCTAAAGAAATGCCCATTAAACTTTCCAGACCGGAGATACACCTTTAACCCCAACCTGCAACATGGACCAATTTCTCCTCTTCCTTTCCTTTTGTTAAAAAAACCCTCATATATTATTTTTACTAGGTCTGAGCAAAACTGCTTGCCTTGTTGCCTGTTTGGTTCTCATGTGAGCTGAAAAGTGAGGACCATTTCTTATATTCATCAGGAACATATTTGTGCTTTTTCTACAGCATTACTGGAGTTTTTTCTTTCTTCTTTGCTTTCATTGCCCTTCAGAGGTCTCGCAGTTTTTTGGCCTGGTGGGTACATTTAGAATTTTGAGAAAGTTCTGTGGGTGCAAAATGTCACAAAATGGTGACCATGGGGGGTCCATCATAACATAAAATGGCTCCCATGGAATTTGGCATAACCCAAAATGGCCGCCACGTGAAAATGAATAGAAAAAGTGACAGAGCCTTAAAATGGTTTGGGCATTTCCCACTTTTCCAATCAGCCACTTATCTCCAATCAATGGGGATAAAGTTACCTATGGTAGCCATGCTCACCCATAGAGATAAGCCCTTTGCACCTCTTCTCTGTGAGGAATGGAAGGGAGGGTGGGTGCAAAATTCAAAATGTTAGTGTGTTTAAGTGTTGGGGTTTTTCAGTGTACGGGAAGCTAAGCCAGTTCAAAGGGAGCTGAGCTGGGAGAGGGAACAGTCTCCCAAACATTGTGGATTTTTAAAGGGGATATTTAATGAGACCTTCCCTGAGCAGCATAGGAGGTACTGGCAAGTATACTGTCACCCTGGGTTAGCTTTCCTGCCACTTAATGAAATTTGCTGCTGGAGTCACCCACGGCCATTTTGTTTACGGGCTATGGATGTCCATAAGCAAATTACAGTCAACTGGACAAAAACACAGTTTGGCCAACTTAGAGTTGCCATATTTCAAAAAGTGCAAATCCTGGCCAGTGCTTGTAAACTGCTGTTCCCACCAACTACCAAGGCGGGTGAGGGGAAAGCCTGTTGAATTTGCAGTGTCCCAAGCACAGCGGAATGATGAGGAGTACGTGCCACATACTCTATATTACTTTATTTACACTTCAAAGCTGGTAGATTACAGAAAAACATCTTGCCTCTGCCGGAGCAGAGAAAGCATCCTCTCTCCTCTGAAGCACGGAGAGAAACACTGTGAGAACAGTGAAAAACAGGAAACCAGTGTACGTCACATCCAGTCTCCTTTCCCGTGGGAAAACCCAACAGCACAGACTGTGGAATGTAAACACCTGTCTCGTGACAAGCACTTCGCTGCACAGTGAAGAGAGCAGAAACCAGCATCCTCCCCCTTTCTGTGAACATCACTGGGCAGCGTGTTCGTACAATATCAGTACAAACCCAACTTCTGCACATAGGTACAGTGTTGATCCCTTGATACAATCTTGGACAATACATCAGCAGGAATTTCATTACCTGCCATATAGGACACCGTTACGAGTCCCTTCTGAATACGTTGCCGAGCATGTTGCACCTTCAATTGCAAGTGCTTCGTGCTTTGCTTACAACCTTCAGAATTCAGCAAAGCCAAACATGCTTTGTTGTCCTGGTAAACCTGGATTGGACATTTGACAGGAATTTTCATGTCTTTGCACAATTGTAACAACCATTCACAATCTTTGAGTGAATAAGACAGTGCATTCAGTTCAGCTTCACAAGTACTTAAGCTAACTGTTGTTTGCTTCTTGCATGACCAATCAAATAGACCCTGATTGTACATGTAGCAAACTCCAGACGTGCTTTTCCTGTCTGTAGTGTCACTTCCAAAACTTGCATCTGCAAATATCTCAAGACCACCAGACTTCTGATTGTTAAATCTCAGTCTGTAATGCATAGTGCCTTTCAAATAGCGCGCTATGCGTTTCAGAGCTTTCCAATCCTTAACAGTAGGATTGTTGACTTGTCTGCTTAGCAAATTACAGCTAACAGCAATGTCTGGTCTTGAACATCTGGCAATGAAGTTTAGCTTGCCTAGCACACTTCTGTACAGTGTAGTGTCAGAAAATGCTTCTTCAGTGTCATCTACCTGATAACCTGTTGTCATCGGTGTGTCTACAGGGTTAGCATCCATCAGGTTTAGTTTGCTTAACACATCAGCAATTTTCCGTGACTGGTGTACTAGAATGTTACCATCTTGATCTCTCTCTATTTCCAGAGATAGGTAGTTGTTTACCTCACCAAGATCTTTCATGTCAAAGTGCTTTTTCAGTTGAGCTAGGGCGTTATTGTACATTGTGACATCCTTCCAAAAGAATAAAAGATCATCAACATAAAACAAACAATACAGTTTCTTTTGCCCCTCCTCTTTGACAAATACACATAGATCTGCTTTTCTTTGCTGAAAACCTAGAGAAAACAATACTTCAGTGAGTTTTGTGTGCCAACACCGTGCACTTTGTTTGAGACCATAAAGGGACTTTTTCAGAGCACAAACAAATCCCTGTTTTACCTGTACGCCATCAGGTGGAAGCATATAAAGAGATTCACCTAGAGATCCGTACAGAAAAGCTGTATTCACATCATGGTGACTAATGTGTAGATTCTCCTCTGCAGCTAGCTTGAGCATAAGCCTAATGCTCTCATACCTCACTGTGGGTGAGTAGGTCTCATGATAGTCTTCACCTGGTACTTGTGCAAAACCTCTGGCTACCAATCTGGCTTTGTGTCTGACTATCTTGCCATTTTGATCAGTCTTCGCTTTGAAGACCCATTTGCTTCCAAGCAGTTTCATTCCTGGAACTATTGGAACAAGTTCCCATGTTTTGTTCATTTCCAAGGAATCAAGCTCAGCTTTCATGGCATTTAACCATGGCTCAGCTTCCTTTGAATCCAAATCCTGGATTTCTTGGAAACTTGAAGGTTCAAATACCTTCTTGGAGCTTTTAACAGCTGTTACTGCTATCTTAGCAAACTCATCAGCAAATCTCTTTGGAGGTCTGCCTTTTGTGGCTCTTTGTGATCTGCGAATCAGCCTTAGGTCTTCAACACTCTCCTCTTCCTTCTTGGGAGAAAAGTGGCCTATTGTGAACAATGGTTCCTCCAATTCTTGATCAGAGCTTTCAGAGGGTCGCATAGAGGCTTTCGCACTCTTGAAATCCTCTGAATCACCCGATTCACTTTCAGACTCAGAATCAGAACCTTCATCAGTGGGTGTGGGTTGTTGCGGTTGCTTTTGACTATCCTCAGTCTCATCACTGTCATCAGGATAACATTGGAAAATTCCCACATTCTCCCCCCACTTGGCATTGTACTCAACACTTCTTGTGAGCTTAATTGTCTTAGAGTCAGTCATCATTATTCTGTAAGAACCTTTCTGATAACCTAGAAAGATACCATGCAATCCACGCTTGTCTAACTTGGAGCTTTGTGGTGAGTGAACCCACATGTCAGAACCAAAAATCTTCATGTGTTTGATGTATGGTTTCTTGCCAAACATCTTCTCATAGGGGGTACAACCAATCGCTGAAGATAACCTGCGATTATAACTGTAAGTAAAACACGAGAGAGCTTCGGCCCAATAACTCTCTGGAAGATTTCCATCATGCAGCAAGGTTTTTAACCCTTGAAGCAATGTTTGATTTGCCCTCTCGCAAAATCCATTCTGCCATGGCGAGCAAGGACTAGACAAATCGTGTTGAATTCCTTTCTCAGACAGAAAAGCTTCAAACTGCTGAGAAGTGAATTCCCCCCCGCGATCAGTGAAAAGAATTTTTATCTTCTTACCATGCACATTTTCCAACCAAGCACAGAATTCCTTGAACCTTGGAAAAGCCTCTGATTTCTGCTTGAGATTGTACACATAAATATACCTGGAAAATGCATCAATGAGAACCATGAAGTACCTATTTCCACCCAAAGAGGGCGCTAGTGGTCCAACCAAATCAGCATGAACAATTTGGTATGGTTCTGTAGCTTGCCTACTAGACACCTTACCTTTCGCAGCCATTTTCACCTTGTTTGCTGCGCATGCCTTGCACTTCATGTGGTACCTGCAGGGTTTAATAGTCATACCTTCAACCAAGGCAGGCATTTTAGATACTGCCTCAAAATTCAAATGACCAAATTTTCGATGAAAATCATGAATACATTCTGCATGCAAACTTTTGTTAGAACCTGCAATGCAACAAGTTTCATCCTGCACAACATCATCATAATACAAAACATACAAACGATCAACATATTCAGCATGCAATACATAATCATTTTTCTTTGTTATGATGCACCTTTTGTTCTTAAAGGAAACGTCAATTTTCCGCTCATTCAGCTGTCCAACGCTGAGCAGATTATGTTTGGCATCTGGTACGTAAAGCACATCCTGTATCGATAAGTCCAAACTGTGAAGAACAACAGTTCCGTAGCCTTTACTGGGGATTATGTGGTCATCCGCCTGGTGAATTGCACCTTCCTGCGGTGTAAAAGACACGAACAGTCGCTTATCGTTGCACATGTGATGCGTTGCAGCCGAATCAACAACGAAGAAAGATCTAGACGTCTTCTGGACCTCTGCAACCTCTGGAGTGAAGCGTGAGACCATTGCCTTGTGCTGCGTTGTCCTGGACATCGGACCTTTGCCTTTGCTCTGGCCTCTTCCACGCGATGAGCTTCCGCTGCGCTGCTCTGTCTTGGCCCTGGGATATTTGCATTCCCTCTTCATATGGCCTAGACGTCCACACGAGTAGCATTTCACTGCCTTCAAAGCTTTGGCGCCATCTGGTGGTTCCACTGCACTCTGGGATGACGTCTGTGAAGACTCCCCCTTGCCCATGCAGCTATCACCCTGGCGGTCTGCTTCATTCTGAATCATGGCAGTATCACAGGCTACTCTGAGCTGAGCAATTGGCTGATTGGCATCAGATTCCCCATTTGCATCAGCCAGCCTTCTGCAGCTAGCCATCATGACTCTGGCATTAGCCTTCTGCAGCATTAAATAAGCTGCGTCACTGTGCAGCTGCAGCTGCTGCATTCCAAAAGCAAGTTCAGAAGTACTTTCGATTTCCAACCTCTGCCTGTGAGCCTGTGCCACTCTGCTTAACTGCAGCTGCTTCAAACCTCTTTCCAAAGGCATTTTTAAAAGCTACTTTTGGTTTCCCCCAGCATAGGAGCTTGTTCCTTTGAGCCTTTGCCTGTGCCCGGCAAAATGGCCATAAAAGTTCAGAGTCCAGCCATAAAGCCATTAAATAGGAGCTGGCAGGCTGCCCGGAGCATGAGCAACATACCTCTCATCAATCATCCTGACGCGCAGAGATATCGTCCGATCCGTCCCTCTGCTTTCCTTTGCATTCTTTGCCGGCACTCCAAAGTCCATCCGTCACTTTGACTGCGTTGTTCTGGGCCGATAACCAGGAATGTTGAATTTGCAGTGTCCCAAGCACAGCGGAATGATGAGGAGTACGTGCCACATACTCTATATTACTTTATTTACACTTCAAAGCTGGTAGATTACAGAAAAACATCTTGCCTCTGCCGGAGCAGAGAAAGCATCCTCTCTCCTCTGAAGCACGGAGAGAAACACTGTGAGAACAGTGAAAAACAGGAAACCAGTGTACGTCACATCCAGTCTCCTTTCCCGTGGGAAAACCCAACAGCACAGACTGTGGAATGTAAACACCTGTCTCGTGACAAGCACTTCGCTGCACAGTGAAGAGAGCAGAAACCAACAAAGCCCCCCAAAAGCAGCCAAAAAGGGGTTCTCAGGTTCTCAACAGCATGTAAGTAACATGAATGGTCAGGGATTGGTTTCATGGGGGCTGAATTTTGAGCCATACCAAACATGCTAATTTCAAGGCAGATATCAAAACTCAGAAAAGACTTGCTGCAGTCCTAGAGGTCTGTCTTTCTTTCTTTCTTTCTTTCTTTCTTTCTTTCTTTCTTTCTTTCTTGGTCTCTCCTTCACCATTCCCCTTTTCTCTTTTGATTCATCTCTCCATCTTCTCCCCCTCCTTCACTTTCTCCATCTCTCTCTCTCTCTGAAGGGTCATGGCAGGTTGGCGTGACCCATCTCTCACCTTAGGCCCACCAGCTGAAGAAGGTATGCTCTCAGAGCGTGTTCCGCGCTGCTATTATGTGATGATGTAATCACATGGCACCAAATGCGATTGGCTGGCTAATCGTTTCCATTTCCAGGGCTCCCTTCTTCAAAAGACCCCGGTCCAGCAAAGGCTTTTCTTCCCAGACAGAAAATGAGTGGAGCCCCCAGCAATTAAGAAGTATGCACCAGACGAAATGGAATAAGCACAGCGCTCTTTCCTTCCTCCTCTCTTTCTTTCTCCGTTGCTCTGGCACCCTCATCTCCTAAGGGTCTCGCTTGTTAAAGCCGGCTTGTCCACTTTCCGGATCTGGTTTCTTCTGGTGTCAGGATATCCTTGGTTCTGTTTCACTTCACTTTGTCTGGCCTTTGGCTTCACTTGGCTTCCTTCCTTCTGCCAAGGCCTCTAGTCTCTTGCTCCACCTCAAACTCCAGGCTACAGTCCCTTTGCTGGTTCTCATTTCATCTTTGCCCCTCCTTCCTTCCTCCTTCCCATTCAAAGGTCTCTGTTAAAAGCATGACTTTTAACACTGCCGCTTCCTTCTTCGTACAAAAGGCTTTCTCTGTCCACCTCATGGTATGGTTTTCGTTTGGCTGTTAAGCCTGAGAGACGGAGTTCGGTCTTCTTGGTTTTCTTCATGTGAGGCAGAAGACAACAGACACCATAAGAATGCAAGGAGAGCTTACTGGATCAAGCTAATGGCACAACTTGTCCAGAATCCTGTTCTCACAGGCGCCGACCAGACGACAGCAAGCAGGATCCAAGCAAAAAAGCCCTCTCCCCTCCTGTGGTTTTCCAGCAACTGGCGTTCAGAAGCATTTCTTCCTCCAAGTGTGGAAGCAGACTGTAGGTAGCCATCATGGCAAGTAGTCATCTCCTATTTTACAGTCTAATCCATCCTTACCATTCCCATTTCATAGATGGTAAAACTGAGACTCAAAGATCATTGGTCAACACAGCAAGTCCACAGTAGGGGCAGAATTCAAACCCTGGTCTGCCGGTTCCTAGTTGAGCTCTCTTTCTCTTTCCATCAGTGCACACTGGCTCTCATTTCATCATGAATGTTTTGTTTAAACTTCTTTCCCCTTTATCAAGTTACCAGAGGGAGCAGGGAATGTGGGCTTCACTGGGGATGGTTGCATTTCTTTAAATATGGAGGGGACGGGGACGAGGGAACAAAAAAAAAAATCTCATTAAAGGAAATGGGGCGGGGATGGGCATCATCCCCTAAAACTAATGAATTGCTATTGGCTTTCCTTGCAGCTGTTCTGGCTTCACAACAGGCAGGAAAAAACGCTTGTTATTTGTAAACCGAAGACCTCTCTCTCTCTAGCACTGGGCCAATGAAACGGCAAGGAATCCGCCACATGTTTCCAGAGCGGGGGGGGGGGGACGGAGAGACCCCCTTCCCAGCAGCCCCGCTGTAGAAATGGAGGAGAAAGCGTCTGTGAGAAAGGGCCTGGGTTGTTTTTCTTGGAACGGAGGGGAAACCCTCAGATAGGGGTAAAATCCTGGTTCCACAAGAAAACGAAGTGGTGTCGATTTCACTCGGGTCTGGCGGATGGTTTATTTCTCTTGAATGAGAGACCTCACATAAATCACGGGACTCTCTGAGGACTTTTCAAACTTGTGATGCAAAACAGAACCGCCAGTGTCCGAGGCCTCGTCATTGTCTGCGGAGAGCGTGGCAGCCGGAGAAGAGGGGTGCTCCTCTCAGCCTCGTGGCCTGAACTCCAAATCCCCTCCAGTTAACTCTTTCAGCCTCTCTCTCTCTCTCTCTCTCTCTCTCTCTCTCTCTCTCTCTCTCTGCAAGGCTTCCCCACACTGGCTGAGTCACCTTGTCTTTCGAAGGAGAGCAGGAAGCAAAGAAGTGCCTCCGAAGTTCCCTGACCAAAATAATTTTCCATAAGCCTTTTCTGTTAACAGAGGAGGCTTGCAACCCAATCAACATATTGCAAAATAATCAATCAATAGAAGAAGGAGAGAAGAGGCAGCAGATAAAACATTTCAGCTAACATATCAGGGAGATTAACAACTTGGCAGGCCTAATGCCTGCCGGTTTGAGGGGCTGGGGATGAATTTGCAAAAAGGATGAAGGTTATCGGGGAGAGAGACTGTCCCCCTCTGACAAAAGGGTGCCCACTTAGGCACAGATCCTCCAAGTGTCCCTATTTTCCAGCGACAGTCCTGGATTTACAGAAGCTGCCCCAAGTTATGATTAGATCTGGGAATGTCCCGCTTTTCCTTAGGACGTCCCTATTTTCATCTGAGAAATGTTGGAGAGCATAGAATAGGGCATCACCAGAGCTTTTTTCAGCCAGAACTCACTGGAACTCAGTTCTGGCCCCTCTCAGGTAGGCACCATTGCCATAGGATCCAACTCCTAGGGCTCTTTGCCCCCCCCATTAAATATTTGAGAGCACCAAGGTCCCCCCAAAGTTGATGGGCATTGCTATTCATGCACTACATTGTGTGATCGATTATGTAATTCTGGGCTGCATCAATAGGAGTATAGCATCTAGATCAAGGGAAGTAATAGTGCCACTGTATTCTGCTCTGGTCAGACCTCACCTGGAGTACTGTGTCCAGTTCTGGGCACCACAGTTCAAGAAGGACACTGACAAACTGGAACGTGTCCAGAGGAGGGCAACCAAAATGGTCAAAGGCCTGGAAACGATGCCTTATGAGGAACGGCTAAGGGAGCTGGGCATGTTTAGCCTGGAGAAGAGGAGGTTAAGGGGTGATATGATAGCCATGTTCAAATATATAAAAGGATGTCACATAGAGGAGGGAGAAAGGTTGTTTTCTGCTGCTCCAGAGAAGCGGACACGGAGCAATGGTTCCAAACTACAAGAAAGAAGATTCCACCTAAACATTAGGAAGAACTTCCTGACAGTAAGAGCTGTTCGACAGTGGAATTTGCTGCCAAGGAGTGTGGTGGAGTCTCCTTCTTTGGAGGTCTTTAAGCAGAGGCTTGACAACCATATGTCAGGAGTGCTCTGATGGTGTTTCCTGCTTGGCAGGGGGTTGGACTCGATGGCCCTTGTGGTCTCTTCCAACTCTATGATTCTATAATTCTATGATTCTATGTGGGGCAGGGCTTACCTTACCCCCCAATCTTTTATTCAAGTTGGAACCCCTGGCCGTTGTCATGCTAAGAGAACAGAGGAGGCATTCATGGTGCGTTCTGGAACCTCTTTTTATAGAAAAATAGCACCGGACACCCCTATTTTCATCGGAGAAATGTTGAAGGGTATTGTTGGCATCACAAAAATGAGGACGGCGGGGTGCTGTGCAGAAAAATTGCATACAGTACACTGCTTTATAATAAAAGATGGAATTTTGTAACAATTACTATCAAAACATAGTACAGTGGGCGCTCGGGTTGCAAACGTGATCCGTGCGGGAGGCACGTTCGAAAACCCACAGCATTCGCAACCTGCAGCATCGCGTCTGTGCATGCGCAGGTCGCGATTCTGTGCTCCTGCACATGCGCAAAGTGTGATTTAGTGTTTTGAGCATACGCAAGCGCCGAAATCCGGAAGTAACCCGTTCGGTGGGGTGCACAACCTGAAGCATCTGTAACCCAAGGTATGACTGTACCTAATGGGAAGACAGTGCCCAGGTGACCTGACTGCTTGCTCAGGCAGCGTGAAAGCCCCACCTGCTCTCCCTTCTTAGGATTCTTCTGGTGGTATTTATTTCCTTTATTAATTAAATATTTCATCCTCAGAGCAGAACAACTGAAATCAATGGATCTAACTTAGTCAAGTCCATTCATCTAAATAGGTCTACTCTGATCAGAACTTAATAGAACACCAACCCTGCTTTTGTCTTTAACTCAGAACAGACAGTCCTTTGATTGGAGGCTAACTTTCCAGTTAAGAACTGGGACATAGGATATATGGCCACTCTGTTTGGCAGAGGTTTGAAGGTCACCTACCATGTCCAAGCAAAATGTAAAGTGGATGCTGGTGGAACATGGGGGAAACCCCATAGGGTGGGCAGGTTCCTATGGGAAAGTCACCTGTTCCCAGCATGTTTCCAGGGGAGCAGCCTGGGCAATCCAGGGCCCTGTCCAGCAAAATGAGCAAGAGTGCTGGCTTGCCACAGTCTGAAGCAAGGGAAGTAATGCACTTTGTAACCTAAAGAGGGAGATAAAGACACACACCCCATGTAAAATTGCCTCTAAGTGCACTGCTATTTGAGGCTTTAAACCTGGAGCCAGTGAATCTGTTGTAACAAATGAGTTCCACCACAGGCTCCCTAAAACCAGCTCCAGTCGGCAGCTTGGAGGCAAGCTTTGATAGTATGATTATCAAAGTATGATGCAAACCCCGATATCTTTTGATGAAGGGAGGTATGTAAATCTAATAAACAATAAAAATAAAACTCCCAATTAAGTGCCTTATCTATCCTGGAGTAACTGGCTGGGGGGAGCAGTGGTGTACACCTGGTCTCCTGGCACCAGCGATGCCTTCACTTACTGGGATGGGGAAAGTGGCAGGGAGGTTAGTATTGCCACCCTCCTTACCATTGGTAGACCTTGCAGCTTAGGTGAATTAGGTTAAAATAATTACTTACAGTTTCTGGGCTTCAAAGGCTTTATTCATGCAGGTACTACTTACAGGATAAGTAGAGATGAAAATAGAGAAATAGCAGATATCTTGTTTTAACAAGAATAACAAACAAAATGACTCAGCTTATAGGGGTGAAGTTAACTTAGAGAGCTACAAACAAGTGCTGGCTAGATTGATAAGTAACACATACATTAATTACGGACTCAAGAGAAAGTAATGTGTTTGGTTGTCTCCAACACTTACTTCGATGCCACTCCTGGTAAACCACGGCACTGCTGGGGCCATGAGGCCCACTGACCACCCTTGTATTTCCTATGTACTAATTTGTTCATTAATTTATTTAAACTTTTTATCCTGCTTTTTGTCTCAAAGTACAAAAACAGTAACAATAAATAATTATTAGCTGCCAGCTGAAAGGCCACTGCAAGAACAGGATGCTGGACAAGATGGGCCATGGTGGCTATGCCCTACCTTCAGTGTCAGAGGCTGCATGCCTATTGATACCAGTTGCTGGAAATCTCAAGTGAGGAGAGTCCTGTTGCCCTCAGTTTCTGCTTGCAAGCTTCCCTCAGGCGTCTGGTTGGCCAATGTAAGAACAGGATGCTGAACTAGACAGACCTTTGGGCTGATCCAGCAGGCTCTTCCATTTCTCTTGTGTTCTTGGGTAAGCAGTGGCGGCGGCAAACATCCTTAGGCAAGGCATTTCATTGCCTCGGGGCCAACACCAAAAAGGTCTTCCCCTTCGTGCCCACCTCCCTCACATCCCGATCAAATTAGGTGCATCTTGCTCTTCTACTGAGGAACTCAGCACGGTATCTTACACCAGTGTAAAATAACTCCAGCCAAGAGACAGCAGACTGTAACAAAGCATCAGGAGCTTCACACTGGCAGCAATTTGTTGCCTATTCACCTTCTTCTAGGCCGACTGCTAGAAAGGGAGGCTGCAATCTGTGTTGCGGGAGATCAGCATGCCCATTCTTGCAGTTTTCTTTGCATGCATGCCAACGCTGTCATAGCTCATAGCTGGGAAGTAAGGTGTCACGGGTAGGTGTCACATTTGTAACACACTGCGGAAGCTGGGCGTTGGGAATACAAATGTCTGCCCAGGGAGGTCTGCATATAAATAAGGAGGAGGAGATGGAAGTGTCTGGCACCATTTCCCAACAAAGAGACGTATGTGTGTTGATCTCCCAGCTGCTTTGCAGATCAATCGCCCATCCCAGAGTGGATCCTGAAGCAACTGAGTGACTGCCTACCGCCTCACCCAGCCACAGTACCTGGGTCCTCCACCAGCACCCTGGGCAGCTCAGCTGGCGGTCCAGGTGCAAGACAGCAGATCTCACAGAACAGCTGTACAGTGGCACCTCTGGTTAAGAACTTAATTTGTTCTGGAGGTCCATTCTTAACCTGAAACTGTTCTTAACCTGAGGTACCACTTTAACTAATGGGGCCTCCTGCTGTCACTGCGCCGCTGCCGCCGTACGATTTCTGTTCTCATCCTGAAGTAAAGTTCTTAACCCAAGGTACTATTTCTGGGTTAGCAGAGTCTGTAACCTGAAACGTCTATAACCCGAGGTACCACTGTATATAGTTCAGCCTTGCAAGGAAAAATTCTGTTCTTAAGTTAAGACCACAGTTATCTATGCTCATGGGCTCTTTGCAGAATATCTGAAGGGAATTTCACACATTTCTAGCTCTCTATATAATGGGAGACCCAATCCAGGCCTGGGCTTACCTGCTGCCTCCAATGGAGGTCTTCCTTCTCCTAGGACAAAACCTAGCTGAACCTGCCTTCATATTCCCTCCTCCTTTCTTGCCTTGTCTCGTATCACAAACCCCTGCTCCATATATTGATTGCTTACCTGGCCTGTGCTTGCAAATTGATGTTCCCACCACCAAGGATGTCATTTCAAGAGTGTCAATTGGAGAAAAGCTCCAAAACCAACAATAACAGCTGAGGTTAAGGAGGGCACATAGCAAAGTTCTCAGCAGCATATAAACTATGTACATGCAAGACCTCTGCAAACATTCAAAGCACATCAAACATTCAAAGCACATCCTGTCACTCAAAGAATTCTGGGTACTGTAGTTTACTCCTCACAGAGTTACAAGCAGCAGCCCTTAACAAACTACAATGCTCAGAATTCTTGGAGAGGGAGAAATTGTTTGATGGTGCTTTGAAAGTATAGTATGTACACAGTCTTAATAACCCATATCTGGATATATTAGAAACCAACAGGACATTCTAGGTGGTGATGTAAGAGGGCTCTTTAGTTTTGCATCAGATTGCCTCAGAAATAAAACAATGGTAAAGGTAAAGGGACCCCTGACCATTAGGTCCAGTCGTGGCCGACTCTGGGGTTGTGGCGCTCATCTCGCTTTACTGGCCGAGGGAGCCAGCATACATGTGGCCAGCATGACTAAGCCGCTTCTGGCGAACCAGAGCAGCGCATGGAAACGCCATTTACCTTCCCGCTGGTGCGGTACCTATTTATCTACTTGCACTTCGTGCTTTCGAACTGCTAGGTTGGCAGGAGCAGGGACCAAGCAACGGGAGCTCACCCCGTTGTGGGGATTTGAACCGCCGACCTTCTGATCAGCAAGTCCTAGGCTCTGTGATTTAATCCACAGTGCCACCCGCATCCCAAACAATGGTAACAAACAATGGTACTTCCCCCAAAATTAAGGAATAAGTCCATTTACTTTCAAGGAGAAATTTAGTTTAGCTTGCATTTTGAGGCAAACACACCAGTGGTCCAACTTGGAACAATACATTTTCCTGTGTTTTTCCTAGCACAGTTGAGAAGCCCAACCCTGAGACGTTGAGAGCAGCTGGCAGCCAAAACAGTTGGCACGCTGAGAAACCGTCACTTTGTAGTGCAAAGACATCACGCACACATGCTGGGCACTTCCACAATGTTGGGTGGAGCCCTGTGCACCTGCTACATTAAAAGTCATTACAAAATAGTTTTTTAAATTTATTTTTCCCTTTTTTAAAAGCTGTTCTTATTTTTATCTTTAAGCTGTCTTGAGTTCCTATCAGGGGGAAAAGCAGGGTGTAAAACAACAGCAGCAACAATCACCGCCCTTCACCCTATCGTCCTAGGTCAGAAATTCAAAATACATTACAAACCATTTAAGAACTTACAATTAAAATAACACAACCACCCCATGTTTGGAAACAGCAGCAATTACCAACAGTAGAAGAATGGCGACAGAAGGTAATGGAATATGCAGAAATAGCCAAACTAACAGGGAAAATTCGACGATAGGGCAAGGAAACATTTCAAAAAGAATGGGGAAAAAATATGTTATATATAGGAAAGATAAGATGAAATAGTAAAACCAGTAGAATTGGAAACAAACCTCATAACGGGAAAGATTAAGAACAGTGATGGATAATGAAAATAATAATAAGCAAAATGTATAAGGAAACTAATATAACTAACAGTAGTGGTAAATGAATACAGACAACAAGAATTGTATAAACATGAGGACTTTATTTGTTTATGGATACACCATGGACAAATATGGAAAATGAATAGCAAAATATAAAATGGAAGAAAATAATGTGATAAATTTATATGTGATATAAAAAACCAGAAGAAGGAAAGAGGGAAGTCAGCTCTGAAGAGCAAGTATAAATGTATAATGTAATACAATATGTGTATGCGGAGTATCTAATTGAAAAACTAATAAAGATTATTTTTTTTTGGGGGGGGGAACACAACCACCCCAAATAGGGTAGTACTTTGAAACAAAACATCTCAAGTTTCAAAGGCTATGGGTAAGGAGGTTTGTCCTCCAAAGTTCCTTAAGTTTTCAAGGCACATTTCGGCTCCTCCCACACATTATTTGGGATTATGTGTCATGATCACTGTAGTAATATTATCACCCATGCAGGTCACTCTTGGTTCATTAGCAAATGGATTTGGGTCTTTGGCATGCATGACTGATACCTGGCCGTCTTGGAATTGTTCATGAGAGCAGCCACTCAGGGTGTGGAGCCAGCAAGGAGGGATATGTGTTAATGTACAGCAGGGAGTTCATCCGAATGTGGGTCAGGGGAACCCAGGGAGATGATACCTTCTCCCCTCTGGCCGCACTAAACCAATGTCCCTGGATGTAACATCATGTGGTTTACATGCTCTGAACATTGCACCAAACCTCGCAGACTGAGCTCCCCACCCACTGAAAGGTGCTCCGCTTCAGTGGATCAGGAAATCTTATGACTCTGACATTGAGGCTATTGTGCACAAAAAAGGTAGTTTGCAGCTGTGGTGTATTTTCTCGGTTCTGCTTGGTGCACTTGTGAAAAATCTCCATAATGAGAACATACCAAGGACATGATGAAATGTCTATAAAACAAAGTATATGGTGAAACACTTGAATCTTTTTTTGTTGTTGTTCTTTAAAAAGGAAAATGGGGGGGGGGAGAAGCCCTGTAAATATCAAATCTTGCTGATGAATTTTAAGACAATCATTCTAATTATTAGCAAATCATGGAATCCAATACTTCTAAACTAATGCTCCCCCACTTAAAATGCCAATATCCAAGATTGACCGTCTTTAAACATATCCAGCTTCTTTGCACTACATCAGATAAGCAATGGTTTCTCAGAGTACCAACTGTTTTGGCTGACAGCTGCTCGCCAGGTCTCAGGTTTTCTCCACCCAGCTCTGCTTTTGCAGAGTTTCCCAGCTCTGCTAGGAAAACAGGAAGTTGTCTTGTGCCAAGTTGAACCATTGGTCCATCTAGTAAAGGTAAAGGGGCCCCTGACCATTAGGTCCAGTTGTGACCGACTCTGGGGTTGTGGTACTCATCTCGCTTTATTGGCCAAGGGAGCCGGCGTACAGCTTCTGGTTCATGTTGCCAGCATGACTAAGCCGCTTCTGGCAAACCAGAGCAGCACACGGAACCGCTGTTTACCTTCCCACCGGAGCAGTACCTATTTATCTACTTGCACTTTGACGTGCTTCTGAACTGCTACGTGGGCAGGAGCAGGGACCGAGCAACCGGAGCTCACCCCGTCGTGGGGATTCAAACCGCCGACCTTCTGATCGGCAAGCCCTAGGCTTGGTGGTTTAACACACAGCACCACCTGCGTCCCATTGGTCCATCTAGCTCAGTGCTATTTGCACTGACTGGTCCTACCTGGAGATGATGGGGACTGAACCTGGGACCTCCAGTATCAAAGCAAATGCTCTTCCTCCTTCCCCCAATCCTGCTACCTGGGATTGTTCACCTGAGATGCCCAAGAACCTTTTGCAGCTTTGCCTTTTATCCTATGCCAACTGATTTGTATAAATGGCGGCTGGCAAATTTGCTTGTCTAAGACAGCGATGAGTGGATCTGACTTTTCCCCCTGGTTTTTGTCACTTTTGTCTGGGTTAAGCCTGTGGCACAGGAGAGAATGGCAAGTGTGGCATGAAGATTCAAGGACAATCAATATTATATTTTGGGAATGATTCATGTTCTTATGTAGATGCATTTTTTATAGTTTCTGCATAATTATTATGAAGTAGTCATGTTCTATGTTATAAATCAAGCACTGCTTGGAGTTATTTCTTTTGGTTTCCCAAAGTATTTCTTATCAATAAAACATTGGCTGTAGCGTGAGCAAATTTTTATTCTGCAAGTGTGGCCCAGAGAAAAAAGTTTGAAAACCACTGATTAGCCATAGGTCCACTCTGCCCTGTTTATGCATCGATCTGTTATTGTTGTTGCTGCTGCTGCTGCTGTTTAGATTCCTAAACATATTTTCTCTCAAAATACACATTGAGGTTGGCCTAATTAAGGTATTGATTATATGGGTTCTGGAACATTTTAAAATAGGGGTGGAGAACCTCAGGTCCAGGACTCAAATGTGGCCCCTGGGTCTGTCCTCAGTCGAACACCCCTTCCCAGACAACCCCTCTTTTCTCAGGCCTCAACCCTCAGCGGCTTTCCTTAGCACCCTCCTGGAATGTTTTTGCCTAGTTTGGATGTGTTATTGACCTCCATACCCTCCAACACCTTGAAGACAAACTCTGGGTCACCATCTCCCTGGACGCCATCTTCCCATTTTTTTATTGTGCAAACATAGTGGCCATTTTGGTTGCCACATGATTTTGCATCATGGTTCTCCTCTCCCCTCCACCGAAAAGCACCTTTTCATACACAGCACTATGTGAGACTGCAACCTCAGAATAAGTGATTTGGGGGTGGGGGAAGGAATCAGGCCTTGAAATCATGCGAGATCACAGCAACCAAAATGACTGCCCTTCTCTTGCGATTAAAAAATGGAAAGTCTCTGATTTTCTGGGGCACTTGCTGGGTATGGGAATGTGGTTCTGGTTCTTGAAGTTGGACTGTTGCTTGGAGGATAGAGAGGAGTAAGGGTCTGTGTAGAAACAGCCTATAGTTGAAGCCAAGGACTGATTGGAACATTTCTGTTGTTGTTTAGTCGTTTCCGACTCTTCGTGACCCCATGGACCAGAGCACGCCAGGCACTTCTGCACCACTGCCTCCCGCAGTTTGGTCAAACTCATGCTGGTAGCTTTGAGAACACTGTCCAACCATCTCATCCTCTGTCATCCCCTTCTCCTTGTGCCCTCCATCTTTCCCAACATCAGGGTTTTTTCCAGGGAGTCTTCTTTTCTTATGAGGTGTATTGGAGTATTGGAGTCTCAGCTTCAGGATCTGTCCTTGCAGTGAGCACTCAGGGCTGATTTCCTTCAGAATGGATAGGTTTGATCTTCTTGCAGTCCATGGGACTCTCAAGAGTCTCCTCCAGCACCATAATTCAAAAGCATCAATTCTTCGGCGATCAGCCTTCTTTATGATCCAGCTCTCACTTCCATACGTCACTATTGGGAAAACCATAGCTTTAACTATATGGGCCTTTGTTGGCAAGGTGATGTCTCTGCTTTTTAAGATGCTGTCTAGGTTTGGATCAGAACATTAGAGAAGTGCTAAAGCCGGGTGAACACCAAGTTCTGATTTGCATGTGAGCCGGAGAGGTGCAGGTCACTTCTGCTCACCCTGGAATTCGCAGCCATCAGATTTCTCAGACCACCCCCAGCTCAAAGCCGTGAGACATGTCCACAAAGAAGTGGGACTCTCTAGCCACTGGTTTGAAGAAGGGTGAAATCCTCCAACCTGGAAATGTTGAGCAGAAAAATCAAAGCAGGAGGCTTTGCATATCATTTTTGTGTGTGTGTGTGAACAAATTCATTTCTTTACTCCATCAACTTCATTTCAGTCCCGCTTTGTGCAGTTAATCCAGCCTAATCCACCTTTGGGCCTGGAGAGAACCAAGGAGCAAATGGATTATAGAGAGTTGGGGGAACGGATTCAGTTGTGGCTGTTAACGGGAATATTCTGAACGATCCGTACCAGCGAAAATCAGACATAACCCAGGGAAGGTGCCTGAAATTAGAAGCTGCGTGGAAATGGTGTCTAGAAATTATCCATCCTATTTTTGGATAGAGATATTTGGGGGGGAGCATTTCACTGAATTTATCGGAGGAGAGGAAAAATTATCCTATGCTTTCTGGAGCTCACCATTAACTGCAGCAGACTAGCTTCTTCTTCTTCTTCTTCTTCTTCTTCTTCTTCTTCTTCTTCTTCTTCTTCTTCTTCTTCTTCCATATGGGGGCGGAGGTGGCATTTTGCAAGGGGGGATGGCAGCAACGGTCACTGTGCATCCACCTCTCAAACCCCTCATCTGTCCTAGGCCCGGGGGTAACCCAGGTAACCCATGAAACGCAGTCCAGGACCGGTCCAGAATCTGGAGGTTCCACTAGGAGTCTGTCTGACAGGGCCAAGGCAGGAAACCAGGCAAGGAAAGGTGCAGGATCTAGCATACAGCAATGTTACTCCCGCAACCTGGGCAGGGTCTGACAGCCTTTTATCTTTGTTGGGGTAGCGGCCGGACCTGATCCCCCAGTGACTCACCTCCCTGTTTTGCACTCCTCCTACAAGTACTCAGGTCTCTCCTTCTCTCAGACCTTAGTCTCTGCAGCTGGGGAGGCGTCAGTGGGTTACTAGACCCAGGGGCCACCTCAGCCTCCCCTGACCAAACCGGTAGTGCAGCAGCTGTAAGTGATGGCCCAGCTGAAGGCAATGAGGTTATCCCCACATCTGGAGCCAGGGCGGGCTCAGGCCCCTGACTCGGCTCAGCTGGTGCTTGTTGCAGGGGAACCTGTGCAGGCTGGGACTCTTCAGGATCAGGCCCCAGACTTGGTTCAGGTGATGCCTGAGGCAAAGGATTCGGTGCAGACTGAGTTTCCTCTGGTTCTGAGTCCGAGCCCGAGTCCCAGGCCATCACATCATCACCCCTTGGTCACTGGGAAGAAAATGGTAGTCACAAGTAAAAAGAAATGGTAGAGCAAAATGGTTAGGACAGTTCTGACCAACAGGGTGTCTTCCGCTTTCATTCTCAGGGCAGGCCCAAGACATTTTGTTTGTTGCCTCTGATGGAGCAGCAAATGGCATCCCCACAGGTTAAGGTGCCTTGCACCCAAGACCATTGAAGTTATTCTGACACACAGGGAAGAAAATCCCATGAACACACCTTCCACTTCCTTGGTGGTGCAGATACACGAATGAATTGCCACACTTTCATGACAACCCAAAGGAGCAGCACGAGGCAGTCGCCTCACTCTGCCCAACAGCAGGACCAGCAACTAAGATCCGAGAGAACTCCGGAAACCGGGGACGATGGTGTAATGGAAAAGGTTGTGTGGAAAAATCTAATTTAAAGGAAGGCCCCTTCTTCAGTGGAGAGGTGGGGGGTGGAGAGAGGGAGACAAACAACAAGGCCGGAAGTCTCATAACTGTTCGTGCCCTTTGGGTAATAACAGACTCTTGCTAATATCCCGGGAATATCCTCGGAGCGAATGAAAGGCGGGGAAGTTAAGCAGCCGTGGTAATGCCAGTGTAAAGAAGAAGGGGCCACCAAAGAGACACTAATGGAAACTCAAATCCCCAGAACGAAAGTGGCATGTTTTGGAGTCGAAAGGCGGGGAGAGGTGAGAGAAGGGCTTGTGTGTGGTCTTCAGGGCGGCGACGGCAGCGGTGGCGGGGTCTTTAGGTTTCCCAGCAGCTGACTTCTGAGAAACAGGCAGGGGGTTGTGAGGGGACAATGACGACTGCCACCAAGCTCCGAATATGGAAAGCAGATCCCGGAGAGAGGGCGTGTGGTGGCAGAGCGGGGAGGAGAGAGAAGAAGGAGGCAAAGGGCCTGGTGAGCTCAGAGCTTGACCCTTTCTGTTTTACGAAGGCATTTCTTTCCAGAAGTGCTGACTGCAAGCATTGCCTCCGTAATGAATTCAGCCACTGCTCTGAGAGAGAGAGCCCTCCCTGGCACTGACAGACCATTTCCCATCAAGCAGCAGAGAGAAAATGGAATTTCAGCTTCTTCTCTCTCCCCCCGCCTTCTTCATAGTAAATGTTTCTGATTTCACAGGCCGATGTGCTCACCTCTCGAGTTAATAGACAATAAGAGAAGCAGTGTGAGCCCCTTGTTAAGGAGACGGGAAGAAGCCCTGCTTAAACCCAGCGGCAAAGGGGAGAAATTTGCCAGGCTGTGCCGAAAGGAAAATACCCCGACTGTCACCTTGGCATTTAGTTGGGATCAGGTAGACATGTGTGTCTGAAGGGGAGCGGGGAGCTGGACGGGGGAGAGAAACGAAAGCTTGCTTTCTCCCTTTCGCCGTGGAAAGAGTTGCAGAGGAGAGCCAAATTATACCAGGAAAAGGGCTCCGTCTGAGATGCTCCCTTGAAAGAACCGGGATATTCTGCAACAAAATGATTTTTTTAACAAAGGAAAGAAATGACACTAGAGAATTGTGGAAGCCTTTTTTCAGGAAGCAGAGGGAGATTAGTCTTTTTGCGCTCTTTCTCTCTCTCTCACGCACACACAGTTGCCTCGCTTTGAGACCTAGCATTCTTAAACTGCCATAATGTTTTCGCACAGAGTGGAATTAATGTGGGGAGAGAGGGGGCAGCCCAGCACAAGACACCTTGCAGCAAGTGCACCCCCACACCCCTAAAAAGTCAATGCATTTAATACCCAAGGCCAGTCCATTTATTTTGGCACTGAGGCAGAAAATCTCTCTCCCTCTCTGGCAGTAAAAACACAACATTAATAACTTACATTTAAAACAAGAACACCAGTTCTATTTATTCGGTTTTTATTGGATAGTGTAAGCTGCTTTGTGAAGGAAGTTCCTCAGAACGCGGGGTATAAATGTGTAGATAAATAAATACATACTTGCTGCTCTTTCCTGACACCCCCAAATCTGCTGCCTGAGGCAGCTGCCTCGCTCTACCTAATGGTAGGGCCGGCTGTGGGCATCTTTCCCTGTGGATACACTCAGTGCAAAGCAACCTGGTGTTCTCCAGAAGTTGTTCCATTCCCATCAGCCCCAGCCAGCTTGGCCCTTGTATTCCAGCAATGTTTCAAGGGCACCATGTTGACTACCAATGGACTAATATTTAGTAATACTTGAGAGTTTTGTCCTTTACAAAACCTGATACAGAATTACCCCATCTCCTCCCCTCAGACTCACATTGGAATTTAGCTACACACTGGATTTTGAACTTCTTCAGATCTTGCCACACAACCAGAAATTTAAAATCTATCAAAATTATTATTATTTATTGAATTTATATACTGCCCTATACCCGGAGATCTCAGGGCGGTTCACATAAAAGGTTCACAGTATATAAAATATATAATTTTTTAAAAGAGCCACATTTAAAAGGATATGGGATGTTGATCAGGTCAACCAAAGACCTGGTTAAAAAGGAACATTTTTGCCTGGCGCCTAAAGGTGTATAATGAAGGTGCCAGCCGAACTTCCCTGCATTCAGATACAGATATGCATTTAGATACAGACAGTGTGGAGGAAGGATTTGTTTTGAGAGAAATGTCTTTTTGTAAAGATCAATGTGAAAACAGAACAGAATTATGGATAAAATCATGCAAGGAAGGAGGCCAAGAGGCAGAGATGAGTCGTGCTGTCTCTGACTCCTGCTGCAACCAGCTCCCCTCTTTCCTGGTCTACCAGGACCAGAAGAGGCACGAAGAGGGTGGAACAGAGACAGGCACACTGGTATAGTCTCATTTTGCTTGAGAAGGACCCAGGAGACATGGAGACTTACGCAGCCGTGGGAAGGTGGGGGACAACTTCTTCACAGGGGCAAGACCTACTGAGAAGAGTTGCTGTGCTCATTATTAGGAGAAACAAGGAGTGCCAGGCCTAAAGAATTAACTCCAGGTTACAGGGAACCAGGCAGAGGGCCTTCTCGGTAGTGGCACCCGCCCTGTAGGACGCCCTCCCACCAGATGTCAAAGAGAGAAAAAACTACCAAACTTTTAGAAGACATCTGAAGGCAGCCCTATTTAGGGAAGCTTTTAATGTTTAAGAGGTATTTTAAAAGGTATTTTACCGTTCTGTTGGAAGCCGCCCAGAGTGGCTGGGGAAACCCAGCCAGATGAGTGGGGTATAAATAATAAATTATTATTATTATCACTATTATTATTATTATTATTCCATGTGATTTATTCCTGGCACCCGCTCCTGACACATAGACAACAAAGAAGAAATTGCAGAACTGAGCGCTCCCTCACACAACCCCAGGAAAATCCTACGCAGAGAAAAGAAACATGCTAAGGAGAGCGTCTAATATTCAACAGGTGGGAAACATGTTTGTTTTTAATTTGACACCTCACCTGCATTGTTGCCACCAAAGGACAGTTTTGCCACACAATCGGCTGTCACCCTGGAAAGCCTGCAAGAATTATTTGTGTCAGGTTCCTCCTCCTCCTCCTTAGCTCACAGGCAGTCAAACGATGGCCTTGCAAGTTATAGATTGCATCTCCCCAGAAAGGGACAAGCAACAGGGACCGAAACTCATTGAAGCACCATCCATCAGCAGCATTTGCAATGCCAACAGCCTGGCCTCAAATCAAACAAGGTGACTTGGGTAAAGAATGCCTTTCTCTACAAAACCCTTATTAATTATCCATGTAAAGATCTGTTTCTTTCTTTTTTTTGGAAAAAAATATATATATAACCCACTTTCCTTGCAATCCGTCCTCTTGAGTGTTAGAAAACAAGCTAGCTGTTTTAAACCTTAAGGTTGATTCAAGCCCAGTGAAACAGCTTGCTTTGAATGATCCTTTATGCTCCCTTTAAAAAGAATTAATGGTTTATTATGTCTATACTCTTTGTAAATGTTTCTTGAACCGGAGGGTGGGTGTGATTTTCTGGGAAACTCACAGGACCTGTAACATTTTATTATATTTTTTTAATAGGGGAGAAAGGAAAAACAAGAACACTTTTGAGAAGCTAAGAGCACAAGAGCCCTGCTGGTAGAGTGGCCGTGTGTCCTACTGTGCAGAGGACAATCCTCTATTTGAAGGAGGCCTCTGTATATGAAGGGCTGCTACCTGATCAACTCTTCTTTAAAGGGAAAGGACCCAAAGAAGGGATAGCAGACAGGGGGGGCTTGAAAATGCCCATCACCATTTAGCACCTAGCAGCAAACAGAGCAAGAAGCACCAGTCACCTGGTCACACTCCCCCCCCCCCAGATGCACTTCAGTTTAATTTTTAGCAATTATTTCCAAATAAGCACCTGTAGATATAAACTAGCACAGGCAAATTCTATGCATATGTGTGTCTTCTCCCCACCGCACCCTTTTATAGCAATTCATTTCCTCTTTTCTGGTTATGTGCCAAGGGACCCATTGCCCCATCCATCAGAACGAAGCTCCATCTAGGCCGGCCTTCAAATGTGGCCAACCAAATATTCCCAGGAACAGAGCTGTCTTTCCCATTGGGCTTAGTTGTGCGCTGCGCCCGGGCACTGGCCTCTCAGGGGCGCCCCAGTGAGTGGGGGAGCCACGCAGCTTTGCCGGTGACCTTCCCTTTCCCTGCACGCACGCCAGCTGTGCCCTGTCAACCATAAGGCTGGCAGGCGTGCAGCTTGCCTCCCAAGCCTCCGCGGGAGGAGAGCAATCCACGCAGAGGCTTGGGAAAAGGTCGACAACTCTGGTAAATGGGGAGGTGCTGGAGGGATCTTTGCACCACGGCGCAGGATATGGTTAAGACGGCCCTGCCCAGGAAGAACCAAAAGTAGGGTATAAGGCAAAAGCCTTTGCTTGCTGTTGCCTCACGGGGAATAGTATTGAGATAGCCTGTCTCTGGATATGGAGGTTCCACAAAGCCATTGTGGCCAGTAGTCAGAGGTTTGATATACCTGTCCTCTCCCATGAATTTGTTACAATCTCCCCAAAAGCCATGTAGGCTACCGGCCATTCGTGCATCCCGAAGAAACAAATTCCATCACGAAAAGGTGTCATCTGCACTATACATTGTCATGTCCTTTTAAACAGGCACGGCTTCTTACAAAGAATCCTGGGAACTGCGGTTTGGTTAGGAGACCCCCTACATTCCCCTACAGAGCTACACTTCCCAGGGTGGTCTGAGAAGCAAGCCCCTCTTCCCAGGGAATTCTGGGAACTGTAGCTCTGCGAGGGGAATAGGGGTCTCTTAACAACACTTGGCATGGGACGCGGGTGGTGCTGTGGGTTAAACCACAGAGCCTAGGACTTGCCGATCAGAAGGTCGGCGGTTCGAATCCCCGCAACGGGGTGAGCTCCTGTTGCTCGATCCCTGCTCCTGCCAACCTAGCAGTTCGAAAGCACATCAAAGTGCAAGTAGATAAACAGGTACCGCACCGGTGGGAAGGTAAACGGTGTTTCCGTGCACTGCTCTGGTTCGCCACATGTATGCCGGCCACATGTATGCCGGCTCCCTCGGCCAGTAAAGCGAGATGAGCGCCACAACCCCAGAGTCGGCCACGACTGGACCTAATGGTCAGGGGTCCCTTTACCTTTACCATTGTTTTATTTCTGAGGCAATCTGATGCAAAACTAAAGAGCCCTCTTACATCACCACCTAGAATGTCCTGTTGGTTTCTAATATATCCAGATATGGGTTATTAAGACTGTGTACATACTATACTTTCAAAGCACCATCAAACAATTTCTCCCTCTCCAAGAATTCATGCTGGCCACATGTATGCCGGCTCCATCGGCCAATAAAGCGAGATGAGCGCCACAACCCCAGAGTCGGCCACGACTGGACCTAACGATCAGGGGTCCCTTTACCTTTTAACAACACTTGGCACCCTTAACAAACTACCCAGGATTCTTTGGGGAATGCCATGACTGTTTAAAGTGCTTCGATACTCCATTAAATGTGAAGTGCAGATGGGACCCAACTATTGTATTGTGTGAAGAAGTGGCTCTTTTTGTCTGTCCTGAAGCTATTTCTGATCCATTCTTATAGACTGACCCCAAGTTCTGTTATCAAAAGAGAGGGAAATACAAATTCTTGTTATCCAGTTTTTTTTGCTTTCTGCCGCTGCTCTGTTCTTGGGAGTTGTGGGGGCTGCCGTGTTGATTGTCCATGAGCAACAGGTGATTTAAAATTTGCACTCATTTCATTGATCTGGCCTACCGAAGTGGTGGAATTAATGAAATATTGGTCTTGAGAGAGAGGTGGCAACCCTGCTGTTGAGCGCTGGAAATCTGCAAAACCACATATGGATTTAATAACTTTCCTGAGCTGATTCCCTTTGGCTGGAGTGAAGGTGTAGAACGCAAAGAGGCAGCCTGGGTTCTGCCTCGCAAGGCAGAAACACGTGCCAGCAAGTATGTCCGAGCAATATACGGACATTTGGAAAAGACGCATGCAGGGATGGTGTGCATTTTCTGCATCTAGACCAATAAATGATCGCTTCGTCAGGCATGCAAACGCCACAGGGAGGCTGAAGTTAATTTAGCTGAGTAATTAATGGTCTCCTTCCCTACTTCTAAGGAAGTTTCTGAACCCCTAATGCGTTACATGGGTAAATTAGCTTTGTAATTAACTGCCTCATCATCAGAACTGTGCTTAACGAAGACACAAGGCTCCTCGCTAGCGGAGCAACAGTACCATACTGAAAAACAATGAAAGCCAGAAATGCCCAAGGGACAGGCATGGTTAAATAAGATGCAGAAACCAACAGGGAGGATCAGAAAGGGGACAGTCATGCAGCTGGCAACTGCAGCATAGGGGGTGGTTGGGACCTGCTTGGGTAAGGATTAGACCCCGGGCAACCTCTCCCCAGGTTAACTTGGGAATGGTCTGAGATCTTTCCAGAGAAAGACAAACTCGGATCATTTATCTGAGACAGTCTAAAAGCATGAGGAAATGTCCCTATTGTTGGTCATTGACAAGGTTCTACCATCCAGAGTACACTCCCCTTTCACTTCACTTATTTTATAATAATAATAATAATAATAATAATAATAATAATAATAATAATTACTACTAATATTTTTTTTATTTATACCCCGCCCATCTGGCTGAGTTTCCCCAGCCGCTCTGGTCGGCTCCCGATGAAGTGTTAAAAACAATACAGCACTAAATATTAAAAACTTCCCTAAACAGGGCTGCCTTCAAATGTCTTTTAAAGGTAAGATAGCTGCTTATTTCCTTCACATCTGAAGGGAGGGTGTTCCACAGGGCGGGTGCCACTACCGAGAAGGCCCTCTGCCCGGTTCCCTGTAACCTCACTTTTCGCAATGAGGGAACCGCCAGAAGGCCCTCGGAGCTGGATCTCAGTGTCCAGGCTGAACGATGGGGGTGGAGACGCTCCTTCAGGTATATTTTGCAAACAGCAGCATCAGAAAGGATGCATGAGATGGAGATATGGGCAAACCTATCAGTTTTATGCCCTCTCTGTTTCTTCTTTTTCTGGACTCAAATCAGTTCTCCACATTTCTGCAACAATTTGTGGCTACAAAAAAACTTCGTGAAAATTCATCGGCGTTACACTGCAAATTTCTCCTGCCAAACACTTTTTTTTGGTACGCAACTTTGACTAACATATGCATTTTGGCAAACAATTTTACCAAATCTGATGCTTTCCCCCCCCCTCCGTAATTTTCACTAATATATGCATTTTTATGAACACTTTCCCACAAATAATGAATGGCTGTTCAGCATGTAAACTGCCTTGAGTATTGTAAAATAGAAAGACGATATACAAATTAAAAGTGATGGTGATGATGATGATGACTCCAAGTCCCACCAGCCCCAGCCAGCATGGCCAACAGTCAGGAATGATAGGAGCTATAGTCCAGGGTCACATCACAGCTTAGCAATGCTTTAAAGCTTTCTTCCTAAGGAAGATGCTGCAGCACTACACAGAGTATTCCAGTTGCCCTTTCTAAAAACGCCAATTATACATTTCACCGTTGTGTGTCTTTATTAGTCCCTCTACACCCTGGGCCTGAGGCTACGACTTACTCCTTTCTTCCTTTCATTCAGAAGCCTTTCCTGAGATCACATTTTCTAGTTTAACCAGTTTACACACACCCCGCCTGCCTCTTCCTCCCCTCGGAGAGCCACACGGATTCATCTTCCTCCCTCAAGCATCTTTCATGCCTATTTATAATTTACTACATTTATAAGTTTATTAAATGAGTTTCCAAAGCATGGTGAGCCTAATCTGCATACCACAGTGTGGGGACTGCGCACTGCACAACCCCACTGCGCACACTTCACAGCAAGCCGATCGCATTTTAACTACAGTTTGTGTCATGCGGCTGCTAGGAGACTCAGCTCTGGAACAGGAAACCCAAAAATCCAGCCTCCCTTCTGCTTTGGGCTCACCAGATAGCCATAGGGAAGGCACTGTGTCCCTCAGCCTCAGTCCCAGCCCTGGTGCAATATGGGAAACATAATGACACTGGCCTAGCTTATTTGGTTGTCAGGATACTCTATGTGAAAAATGACAGGAGCCAGAGACAGGTGAAAGTCAGCAAGGAAAAAAACCCCCAGGGTCAGTGAAGTACACTCTTTATTCAAAGAAATCGAAATAGTGCCGGCCTAGCAAGCCCAGCAACTTCTTCCCAGTTGGTCTTCCCTCAATCAGGCAGTTGCGAGGACTGATGGTCCCTGCCTTCCAACAGCTGCCTAAGTCCCATCCCATTTTTCCCCAAGCAATCGTAGACTGCCCCATGCACAACCAATCCCTCTTCTGCACTTTTCATTTCCCTGTGTGTTCTAGGAGACCTGGGAGGAGGCGGGTCTGGTTGCAGCAGGAGAAGGAGACTCCCTGGATTCTTCAGCAGCTTGCTTCATCGCTGCATCTTCAGCAGCATGACTCTTCTCTAGCCTCCGCTTTTGCCTCTGCTTCTGGACTGCTCTCTGCCACAGAGTCTCCCTGCTCACTAAACTCTGTTGCCCCTTCAGTTTCTGACACCTCCTCCTCTTTTCCCGTTTCTCTCTCTGACCTCTCATCATCGCCCCACCATCAGTCCCCTGGCTCTGAGCCTTCTTTCCTTGGGAGTTCCCTTGAAGATTCCCCAGCTGGTGTCTCCCACCACCCCTCAGCATCCAGCCAGTCCATGACAAAACACTATGAACGCACTAAAACACTGCATACTTCCTAATCTTAATCCAGGACAGACTTAAGCCCTGAGACAGGCCGATCTCGTTGAGTCCATCATGGATCCCATTTTAGGAGAGATGTGATACATTTCAACAGTGGATTGAATTCCAGTGCATTTTCTTTTGAGCCAAGAAGTGCACAGGACTTGTGGAGAGAGAAGAAGCAGATGGATCTCTAAGTTCTGATCTGCACATTAATCCTGGAGGGGCAGATGAGCTCAGCTTGCATTGGAATTTGCAAATATCCAATTCCTCAGGTGTGCCTATTTGGCATGGGTGGACTGGGGTTCCCTGCAGGATACAGTGAACCACAACTGTGTGCCATGTACTTAAGACACCTGTGTTTAAACACCTGTGTGCAGATGCCTGGGAACAGCACTTTGTGAGAAAAGCCAATGCCAAATCAATGTACCTACTGTTGTGAAAAACATGGAAGCTGCTGTATGGGGTGCAGGACATTATGTAGGACACAGAGAAAGCGATTAGAGAAAAGTTTTTTCTGCCTCTCTCATAACTCTAGAACTCATGGACAGCCAACAAAACTGAATATTGGAAGATTCAGGACAGACAAAAGAAAGCATAGGTAGACTATGGAACTCACAACCCACAGCAGGCAGTGATGGCAAGCCACCTAGATGGCTTTTAAAGAGGATTAGACAAATCATGGAGGAGAGGGCTATCGATGGCTAAACAGCTGGAGAAAACAATGCCCTTGAATGCCAGTTGCTGGAAACTGCAGGAGGCGAGAGTGTTCTTGTGCCCTGATCATGCTTGCAGGCCTGTGGTTGGCCATTGTGAGAGCAGGATGGCTGGACAAGATGGGCCATTGGCCAGTGGGCTCGTCTTATCTTCTTCTGAGACGCTCTTAAGTATCCATTTGTAAAACAGGCAAGCATCTCTTTTCCTTTGCTCGTCCCTGGTCTAAGGTGGGAAAGAGAGGGCATCTACGGTTGTGAGTCCCTTCTCCATGGCACTATTCTGGCAAGAGGAACTCCTGACTTAGCAGAAGGCTAGTCCTAGCCTCGCAGTGCCAATGCCCCACTACACACGTGGCAATGGCTTTCCTCGAGTCAGCAGAAGGTGCTCTGATGGAGGTGGTGCTTTTGCAAAAGCTCCAGAGAGGAGGAAAGTGCTTACAACCTGATGTTGACCTCAGGGACTGACTCACCTAGCAGCTGACTCAGGAGACTCCACATACAGCCCAGTACAAGTCAAGTCTTCCCTGCTCCATCATGTAAGGGGCTGGGTCCCTTCTTGGGTATAGCAGCATGTTTGCTGTGCAGAACTCACAGGAGGCAGCCATGGGCTTGGTGCTGCTGAGACTCACTATTTTCCTGCAGAAGCAATGTAGGAGCTTTGTGTTCCCTGATTGCCTGCCTTCACCTGAAACTCTCCTACAAGCAGCCTGAGGTCCACCTTGTTTTGCTGCAGTGCAAATCACGACATGAGCAGGGTGGCCATTTACCCATGTGAAAAAGAAGAAAAGAAAAATATGCAGTGCCAAAATGGGAAAGAGTGGACAAGATCTGTACATGCAGTGATGTACAGTATATGTATAGTCAGTCAGTTTGGTTTACTGTGCTTAGCAAGCAGCCATTATACACATAACAACAACAACAACAACAACAACAACAACAACAACAACAACAACAACAGGAATACTGCTACTAATAATAAATTATACTCCCCAACCCCAGTGAATAAATAATTTCCCTTTCCCCCCTCAAATTTTGTTACCCGGGGTTGGAGCTCCCCCGAGATCTGCTTTTTAGCACCAAAGATTATCAAGAAGATCGGCAAAAGGGAAGTGAAGAAGAGTTAAGAGCCTCGGATATAAGATCTCCAGGTTGATGGACGCTGGGAGGTTGATGGAACTGACGGCAGGGGCCGAGACCGGGGAGGGGAGACGGTGGAAGAAAATTGGGAATTTAAAGTGTATATATGGAGATTTAAAAAAAAAAAAAATTAATGAGAGATGGAAAAATTGTGGAATGAATTTTTTATGACCCTAGGGGAAATGTCTTAAGAGATTAAGTTCAAATATATTAGTTTTAAGGAGAAATAAGATTAAACAAAGTAAAAATGGATGATTAATTGGTGAAAGAATGTTAAATTACAGTATATTAAGATAAATTATTAGGATAAAAACAAAGGTGAAGGATTTGCTGAAATATCTAACTGAACCAGAATACAAAGAGGGGAGGTGTGAGGAGGTCAAGGAAATAAGCTAAAGAAAGAAAGTTATGTAAAGGTTTGATTTGTTCTTTCTTTTTTGATTGTATGCCTTTTTTTCTGTTCTCTTTTTTATCTTTTTTCTTTGATGGGACTTGTTTTTATGTATTGTTTTGCTTTCTTTTTTGGTTTAATGGGGTGTTTTTCTGCTGTTATTTTTTTATTACTCATGTAACCTTTAAAATTTCAATAAAAATCTATTTAAAAAAAACAAATTTTGTTACCCGAATCTGTAAAGCCCTAACAAGAAATTTAGATAGGGTGTATATCTCTCAACATTGACAGCAAAAAAAAAAGGGGGGGGTATTTGCAAGAGACGACCTTCCCTTCTGTAATCTTAGTAATGGGTGGATGTAATTGTTTCTGAGATCATCATAGAAAGGGCACTCAAGGAGTACATGAGTTATGTCTTCTATTGATACAGAGTTGCAGCAATGTATATGAATAAGATACAAATTCTAAAATTATTCCTTGTTTGGCATCTATCTAGTTCAGGAGAAAATGGAAGAGTGTGCCTTTAGGGATGAAGTCAACCTTTTGGAGACTTACAGTGCCTGCAATGGCTGTAGAGACCAATATGGGAGCTGGGGCAGATGAAGGCATCCAGTTGTGCTGCTGCAGATGCACCATGGCATTTCTTCTCCCTGAATTTCTGCCAGTGGTCATTCCTCCTCTGGTCACCACTGCCAATACATGACCTGGCTGTCTGTCTCCAGGCACTGCAATTGTCTGCAAGGGATTCCCACATGCTGCCAGCCTCAACATCATGTTTGCAGACATCTTTGTGACGCAGAGTTGGTCTGGTGCCAGAAGCCAGCTTGGGGATCCTGCCACCTTGGAACATTGCTGAGACAGGAATGTGAACATGCTGGCAATGTGGGCTTGGGAGCGCACGTCTTTGTTTGAGACTCTGCCCTGCCACGTGATGCCCAAAATCTTCCTGACACAGTGCTTGTGGTAGGTATTGAGGTGTCGATCCGACGTCGTCCCAAGTCCAGAACTTGGGCACAGCGAGAGAGAGAGAGGCTCAAAGGCCCAGCGGCTGGGTATTTGCCCTGGGTGTGGTGCCAAGGCCCCGCTACTGGTCGGTTGGCACCGCGCCCAGGGGCACGCCCCTAAATTTCTGCCATCATTGGCCAATTTGGTGACAGGAGGACGATCTGGCCAGCAATAGTCCGGTTCACAGGGGAGACGCAGTGCCCAGCCTCAAAGCCGCCTGCCTGAAGAGGGCAAACGGACTTCTCTGATAGCCCTTGAAATAAAGAACTGCCCTCTGTAAAGCAATAGAAGCTGTTAAAGTGGAATAGAAGCTCTTAAAGTGGTTTAACAACAGGTGGCTGGTTGGATACCCTCCAAAGGAGTACAAGTCCTCCTCCTTCACCACCACCACCACCTCCTCCTCCTCCTCTTCTCCTCCTCCTCCTCCTCCTCCTCCTCCTCATCCTCATCCTCATTCTCCTCCTTTTCCTCTTCTTCATCTCCTCCTCCTCCTCCTCCCCCTCTTCTTTTTCTTCTTCTTCCTCCTCCTCCTCTTCTTCTCCTTCTCCCCCTTTTTCTTTTCTTCTTCTTCTTCTTCTTCTTCTTCTTCTTCTTCTTCTTCTTCTTCTTCTTCTCTTCCTCCTCCTCCTCCTCCTCCACCACCTCCTCCTCCTCCTCTCATCTTCCTCCTCCTCCTCCTCCTCCCCCTCTTCTTTTTCTTCTTCTTCCTCCTCCTCCTCTTCTTCTCCTTCTCCCCCTTTTTCTTTTCTTCTTCTTCTTCTTCTTCTTCTTCTTCTCCTCCACCTCCTCCTCCTCCACCACCACCTCCTCCTCCTCTTCCTTTTCCTCCTCCTCCTCCTCCTTTTCTTCTTCTTCTTTTCCTCCTCCTCCTCCTTTTCTCCTCCTCCTCCTCCTTTTCCTCTCCTCCTCCTCCTCCTCCTCTTTTCTTTTCTTTTTAAAAAAGCACCCATTCAGAATGAGAGCTAGGGGAACCACCACCCATCACGCTACAGGGTGCTGGACCACATGGGTCCTTGGTCTGATTCAGCTCTCCTTAAATCTTTACACTGCCTCTTGTAAATAGCTGCCCCTCGCCTCCAACCCACACGTGGCATTTTTGATTTATAGGGATGGCGGTAATGCCAGATAAACAGACCGCTCGGAGGTAGGAAGGGGGCAGAATTAATAGATTAATAGAGTGTGGTAAAATGCCTCATAATCACCCCCTGATTTCCTTGCAAAGTGGTTAAGGGTGCGTGTCTGTCTCCCGATATCTTCGCTTGACAAATGAATCCAAATTGGTTTGGCTGAAAGCCCTTGTCATACGGACCGAAAACCGGCAGAAGGGCCGTAAAGCAGAAAGCAACAATAATATATTGAGATGGAGGGAGGCATCAGCTGGGAACGCAAGCTCTCTCCGTCAGGGCCCGGCTTTATCGCACGCCTCCAATTAATTATCCAGGAGAGGGAACAAACAGCACATTAATTAAATGTTCCGATGACATTAAATTGAGAGGTGTTACAGACACCAGCGAAAAAGAAAAGAAGATAAATAATGCAAAAGAGTGTGTGTGTGTGTGTGTGTGTGTGTGGATGTGGGTTGCAAGTATTGGCAGGAAATCTTTGTGATAAAATGGGTTGCGGCCTACACAAACTCCGCTTGGAAGAAAGTTCAGCTTGCAATCATTGTAAGAATGGAACCTCACAAGCAGGAAGGGCACAAAACAAAGTTGCTTAGTCAGAAGAAGTTGGGAGGGGGAGAGCAGGGGGAGAGCATGGGAAGAAGTATGTGGGAGGGAATTATTGATAGTGGGAGTTCTCCTCTTGCAGTGCAGAAATGAGCTATTGAAGCAAATGGCGGCTTCTCGGGACCACAACACCTTAAGGTCTGCTCTCTCCATATAAACCTACCTGGACCCTGAGATCATCTTCTGAGGCCCTTGAGGGTCCAGAGGGTAGCAACACAAGAACACACCTTTTCTTCAGTGGCTCCGCACTGATGGAATGCTCTCCCCCGGGAGGTTTACCTGGTGCCTTCATTATGTATTTTTAGGCGCCAGGCAAAAATGTTCCTCTTCAGCCAGGCCCTTGGCTGATTGACATCCAATTCCCGTTTAAATGTGTTGGTTTTGTTTTTATTATGCATTTTGTGTTTTTACACTGTGTTTTTATGTTGTAACCACACAAATTTAATAAAAAATAAAATCACTATAAAGCAATTCTCTGTTCGCCCCTATCTTCCCCCACCTGCAACCTGTGCATGCTCTGTTCCTATTTAGCAAGAACACTTCCTACTAGCCATGATGGCTAGTCTCTGCCTTGAGGTTCGGAGGCAGGCATGCTTCTGAAAACCAGCTGCTTTGCTGGGAGAGGGCTCTTGTCCTCGGGTCCTGCTTTCCAGTTCCCCATAGCTTGGCCACTGTGAGAACAGGATGCTGGACTAGATGGGCCACTGGCCTGATCCATCTGGCTATTATTATTATTATTTCAAATTTATTTAATCATTTTTTCGATACAAACAAGAACCGCAAAAAGACACATACAGTGGTACCTCTGGTTGTGAACGGGATCCGTTCCAGAGGCCCGTTCGCGACCTGAAAAGAACGCAACCTGCGTCTGCGCACACATGGGTCACGATTCGCCACTTCTGCGCATGCGTTGTGACGTCATTTTGCACGTCTGCGCATGCGCAAGTGGCGGAACCCGGAAGTAACCCTTTCCGGTACTTCTGGGTTGCCGTGGGAAGCTACCTGAAAATGCACAACCTGAAGCAAACATAACATGAGGTATGACTGTACAACAAAAACCATAATAACAATAATAACACAATTTAACAATTCAGATTGGAATACCCTGATATACCTATGACTGCACCTTTTTTAACAATATTTTCCCACCTCTCTCTCCTCCCCTACTTCCCACCACTATCCGCCTTATCGCTTAAACATTCGTTCCAGATTTCTTCATATTTATCCATTCTTATTTTGTGTCAACATGCAATTCGTTCATATGTAGCTAATCTGTTCGTGTTATCTATCCACATGCTCAACTGAATCTTTTTGCGGCTCTTCCAATTCATCAAAACAATTTTTTTTTTGTTTCTAATATAGCACGGTACATCCATTTTTATTTTTATTTTGACCCCTTGAAATCTCCCATGTTTCGGTAATAAAATTGAATATTATTCATAGAATCATAGAATTGTAGGGTTGGAAGGAACCCCAAGGCTCATCTATGAAGTCCTACAAGGAGCAACACCAATACTGAAAGGCAGGAAGCTGACATCAGGGCCACAGGCTGAAACTAAGAAGGCAGGCAGGGGGGGTGTCAGCTGAGAGTAAGCTGAGATTGGTGGGGCAGTGCCCCATTTGCCACTCCTTAGAACTTTTCACTGATGCCCAGGATGTCAATATTTATTCTTGCCATCTCATTTTTGACCACCTCCAACTTACCCATGTTCATGGTTCTTACATTCCAGGTTCCTATGCAATATTTTTCTTTACAGCATTGGACTTTCCTTTCACTTCCATAATTTGAATTATGGTGCTGGAGAGACTCTTGAGAGTCCCATGGACTGCAAGAAGATCAAACGTATCCATTCTTAAGAAAATCAGCCCTGAGTGCTCACTGGAAGGACAGATCGTGAAGCTGAGGCTCCAATACTTTGGCCACCTCATGAGAAGAGAAGACTCCCTGGAAAAGACCCTGATGTTGGGAAAGATTGAGGGCACAAGAAGAAGGGGGCGACAGAGGATGAGATGGTTAGACAGTGTTCTCGAAACTACAAACATGAGTCTGACCAAACTGTGGGAGGCAGTGGAAGACAGAAGTGCCTGGCGTGCTCTGGTCCATGGGGTCACGAAGAGTCGGACATGACTAAACAACTAAACAACAACAGAACTTTTCAGCTTTTTGATTTTTAAAAAACCCCTACTTTCCTAGTCATGTTATTGTAGTGACAGCTTTCTTGGATTAGAACCCACAGCTTTTCTTTCTCCAGAACTAAGGCTGGAGTCTGGAAGTATGTGTGTTTTACTTACTTCTTTTATTTCTAAAAATGCTTATGCGCTGCAATTTCATGCAAAATATCAAAGCGGTGCTCAACAAATATGTACACACTAATAAGCACACAGGAACCAAAATCGTAGATCACCAGCAAACTGTAACAGAATTTCCTCCCCACGTTCCTCCCCTCCTTTAATTGTCTGCATAAGCCTGGCGGCACAGAAAAGTTTTCAGCAAACATTTAAAAATTAATACTGAAGATGTTTGCTGAATCTCTATCAGAAGAATGTTCCGCAAGGCTGGGCCAATAACACTGGCTGCTCCATTTTGCGTTGACGTCAGATGAGCCTCAGGGGTAACCGAAGATGCTCCTACAGAAGACCTCAGTGATCAGGTGGTCCCTAAGGGATGCTGGATGTAAGTTGTTCAGACTGTATACAAAAACCATGAACCTGGCTCAGCTGGGCAAATGGTTTAGCCATGGTGTCACAAGTTGTCAGCTACATGCCCTCATCAGCAGATGAACCGCTGCATTCTGCACAAACTGAAGTTCCCAGACCAGAGCCAAGAGCAGCCCCATGGAGAGAGCATTGCAGTAATCCAGCCTCAAGGTTGCCAGGATATGGATTACAGTGGTCAGGTGGTTGACCATAGAAGAAAGAGGTGGACCTCCACCGGAAGCAATTTCCATGTGCTCAGAACTTGTTAGGTTTTGGTGATCTGAAGTGATTCCTCATTGGAAGCTGCCTTATACTGAATCAGACTGTTGGGTCCATCCAGCTCAGTATTGTCAACACTGAGTGGAAGCACTTCACTGGGGTTTCAGGCAGGGTTTTCTCCCAGGAGGTGCTGGGCATCGTGTTTTGGAACTAGCATTGCTGCACCCATAAAATGCCTCCTGAAGGAGGGAGGGTGGGAGAACCGGTGTGGTGAGAGAGAGAGGCCGAAAGGCCCCGCAGGCCAGGCGTTTAAATTTCCCCTGAGTGCAGCACCAAGGGCTGGAATTGGTCAGTTGGTCCTGCCTACCACCTAACTCACTGAGACCCGTTGGCTACCCTCACCTGGCTTAGCTGGCCAGTCAAAGCCGTTTCCCAGGGGGTGGCTACTGTGGCATGCTGACAGCTTCAATAATAATAATAATAATTTATTATTTGTACCCCGCCCATCTGGCTGGGCCTCCCCAGCCACTCTGGGCGGCTTCCATAGAAACCAAAAATACAGTAAAATATCACACGTTAAAAACTTCGCTGAACAAGGCTGCCTTAAGATGTCTTCTGAATGTCAGGTAGTTGTTTATCGCTTTGACATCTGCTCGAAGGGCGTTCCACAGGGCGGGCACCACTACCGAGAAGGCCCTCTGCCTGGTTCCCTGTAGCTTTGCTTCTCGCAATGAGGGAACCGCCAGAAAACCCTCGGCGCTGGACCTCAGCGTCCAGGCAGAATGATGGGGGTGGAGACGCTCCTTCAGGTATACTGGACCGAGGCCGTTTAGGGCTTTAAAGGTCAGCACCAACACTTTGAATTGTGCTCGGAAACGTACACAGGAAAGGAACCACGCAGGGTGAGGACCAAAGGTGAACAAACTACCCCAGAAGGAGCATGGCCTGTGTCCCCCCCCCCCCCGAGATACTACCTCTCCCCTAACACCCTATAATACTGCAGCCACAGGCCCTCTTGTATTTCGAAGAGCTGGGCTGCAGGGTTGGGGAGAGGGCTCCTCCCTTCTTCTGCCAGCCCATATCTCCCCCCAAACATGTCCAAACCACCTCTCTCGCACACAGCTACATTTATCCCTGCACAGTTCCTGTGAGGTCCAGAACACTGGCAAGGCAAAAGCAGCTGAAAGAGGGATAATATGGAGAAGTGTTAATCATTCCCTTCCTCTGCCTCCTCTCTGAGGCATAGGGCACCCTCCTGAGGGTACTCAAAGAGGCTGTCAGGACTTTGTTTCTTGCGGCCAACACGTAATGTGTGTTTTGCCCCTAAGGCTCTGGTGCTCAGGTCTCCTAGGAAAGGGAACGGATCCTTCAAAAAGCTTCTCTGAACACCCCGCCACTTTGGGAAAGAGTTGGTAAGCAGCCCAGAGATCATTTCCCTACATCTGTGTTGAAGGATCTACTTGGAATACGACACTCTGTTCTTTTTTGCCCTGTGGCCCCCAAGGTTTCCAGAGAGCCATAAAAAAGCAAATTTTGATTTAGAGCGGGGGGAAAGATGAACAGATGCAGCTCAGCTTCTTTTTCTTCAGTTGAGTTTCTGTGGACTGATCAGTCCCGCTGTCCACGTTAGATGTGTGCTCTTGCTTCCCGAGGCTCCTGGAATCACTCCCAGACCCACAAGCTCATCCAGCATCCAGCCTCACTCAGCATTGTTCCATTGGAACAGCCCTCGGCGACAAACCTCACGTTCAGAACATCATGCGCGGGTCACTTGGAATGGCCTCTGTGTAGGGATGGGGAGGGGAGGAACGTGACTCAGTTGACATCAGAAGAGGACCCTCCCAAGTTCAAAATGATACGAAAACTGAAACACGCTTCTCTGTATTTTGCCAATGCAGTTTTCAAGCCAAGTTACGTGGACAAAAAATGCATACACATGGATAAAATGTGTGTGTGTGACATTGTAAAAAATACTGTATATTTTCCAAAGTTGTTCAGGTCTTCATCAGTCCTCTGTGCATGTGGGGGCCTCGTCACAAATGCTAAACAAATTTTGCATGATGGTTCCTGAGATCAAGAAGCAGGTTCTTGTCTATCTTTGGATACAACTGGACCTCCTTTTGAGACAATATGATGGGCCGAATCCTTCAAAACGGCACTGATTTTAACTCATGTGGAAATGTGGAGAACTGAATTTAAGGTTGGAAAAATGAGGAATAGGAAGAAACCAAAACCGACAGATTCGCCTAACTCCATGAGCTGGCATGCTGCCCACAACATCATCATGTTGTTGCAACCATTGTATTGTTCAAGCACCTGTCATAGGGGTGATCTCCCACAAGGGCTACCACTTTTTCTGTGTCAGGTATCAGAAGGTGGCACATTAAGGTTGCAGTGGTCTTAGCATGGCGTTTTTATGCATCCAGGTGTTATAAATGCCCAAATGTCCCTGCATGCTTTCTGCAAGGAGAATTGGCGTGAAAAGTCCAGCCCACCTAGAGAAGGTCTCTGTCCCCTAATTCTCTTCTCATGTGCACACCACAGCATGGGCCACAACCTAACACATACCACAGAGGCAGGAGTGCTTGCTTTTGAAAGCAAAAGCAGACAGAGTCAGCATTTTGACACTGTGGCATGCACTTCTGCCTGGGGTTGTGAGGGAGGAGGTTAACTGTACCTCACTGTCCCCTAAAAGGGTTTTGATGTTCAAGGGAGCAGCTCAACGAGGCAAATGAAACCTCCTGTTCAGCCAGCCTTATTAACACATGCTTCTGTTCTCAGGTTTTTAGGAGAAGTGGAGAGCAATTGCTCCTCTCATGGGGGCCAGTAATGCACATCAGCATTTTCTGGAATATTTTGTTCCAACAGAGCCTAGTAACAGACATGGAAGCAAAGTTCAGCCATTTGCTTGAATTTATCCCCAAGATGTTTCAGGAGCAGAGCAGAACCCTGTTTTCACCATGAATAGAGTTCTCCATCTTGATAACTTGTGAGTAGGAAGCTAAATAGCTCAGTGGGTAGATGATGAGACTCTTAATCTCAGGGTTGTGGGTTTGAGCCCCACATTGGGTACAAAGAATCCTACATTGCAGGGGGTTGAACTAGATTACCTTTTGTAGTACCTTCCAAGTCTATGATTCTATAATTCTGTGACCACTGATCAGGCTGTGTTTTTTGTTTACCTTTGCTGCCCTAGAAATAACTATTGCACATTCCCCCTATGTATGTAAACCCTCTTCCTAGAGCTGTTCATTTTATAGTCCTACCCATGTCCCACTGGGTTCAAAGGGGATTGAGTGAGTGGGTAGATGGGTATCTGTGATGCTGATGATGGGGAGAGCTATAAGAAGGGCCTGTAGCAGCTGTCAGAACCGGTAGCTATGACAGTCACTTGGAGGCTTCTGAGACGTTCTGCTGTGAGAATGAGGTCTAAGCTGTCAATACCGCAACTCATGAATTCTTGGGTATCATTTAAGTGCAGATTGTGTGAACGTCTTATCTGAATAGTTCTACTGCAGATACAGAGATACAAGTTCTGTACATTTGACATCCATTTGGCATATGAGGCCTGAATTCTACTCCTGTGCCTTACAGACCCCCACCTAGCAAAACAGGCACCAGAGATAAGAGGCCCAAGTTATAATTGTGTCTTGGAATAAGATTAGTAAATTAGTTAAAACTCAAGGAGAGGCCTGATCTGTTGTGAAAGGCTTTCTATGTTTTGCCGTCCAACAATTGCTGAGTCCCTGTGGGCCTTGAGACCTTCAGGAACCTAATTTATACTCTTAATGTAATTTATGTGTCTTATTAAAATATGAAGGAAATTCCCAGCCAAAAACTTAATTAACTCAAGGTTAAGGATGCTCAGAGGAAGAAACAGAACCGTTAATAAAAATAAATACAAGACATTTTCCAGAAGAAGAAAATCCCCCTCATGATTTAAGTATGGAAACGAGAAGTTGAGATAATGCATATACGGGATTCAAATTTCCTCACAGGTCATACTAGGCGCATATATATATATATATATATATATATATATATATATATATATGAATATATATGAATATCAGAAAATGAGACGTTCCAATTTCAGCCTTAATCTTGATCTCCGTTTCCCTCACTTTTCCAGGTACGTTAAAAGCATTGCTGAACAATCTGTACAATAAGTGTAGCACAAAGCATAAAGTTATTTATTTTAAACATGGGATGATTCATGCCCACATAATTTGCTCCTTAGGAAATTATGTACTTGTATAATGCAAGAAATGATGCAGGGAGATGAACATCAGCTACTTGCCAGGATCATTATCAAACACAAAGGAGGATTTCTGCCGCGATTCAATAGGTAATATCTTCACATTCTGCAGCAAAGAGGGGGGAAACTCATGTTCAGTGCACCTTGAAGGGTGTTTTTTAATAGTTTGCTCCAAGGCAGTTAATAATAATTTATTCATTCGTACTTACTCCATCTACTTTGAGCTAAACTTTAGACCTTTTAGAATGGACCTTCCCTCAAAATGGCAGGGAGCTACCAGTGATGTATAATGTTTAAGAGCGTAAGGTGGCAAACCGTTGATTCACATCCCTTTCCCCCAAATTGTTAGTCGGTCTTTGACCAGGGCCAGTTCAAAACTAAAACGAAAACAAAAACCCAACCATTATTTCTTTTATTTAGTTCATAAAATCTACATACCACTTGATAGTGGGGGGAGGGGTACCTCAAAGCAGTCTGAATTGGGTAAGCAGTGGCTGCTGTTGTTATGTGTTGTGTTATGATGTTATGTTATGTTATGATATGTTAAGTTATGTTATGCTATGTTATGTTATGTTATGTTATGTTATGTTATGTTATGTTATGTTATGTTATGTTATGTTGTGTTGTGTTGTGTTGTGTTGTGTTGTGTTGTGTTGTGTTGTGTTGTGTTGTGTTGTGTTGTGTTGTGTTGTTATGTTTTATGTTATGTTTTTTAAGAGATAAGAAAATCCTGAACATAGCATTCAAGGATACAGTGGTACCTTGGTTCCCGAACAGTTTAGTTGTTGAACAAATCGACTCCTGAATGCTGCAAACCCGGAAGTAAGTGTTCCGGTTTGCGAACGTTTTTCAGAAGCCAGGCATACGACACGGCTTCCACAGCTTCTGATTGAGTGCAAGATGTTCCTGCAGCCAATCAGAAGCCGTGCCTTGGTTTGTGAATGGCTTCGGGAGTCAAATGGATTCCCAGAATGGATTAAGTTCGAGAACCAAGGTACCACTGTATATTTAATGAAATAACCAGTTTAGTCAATAGGCATTGTGAGGTCTCTTTAGCATTCCTCTCTCATTAACTGTTTATTCCTTCACTTCTCCAACTATTCCCTCAACCATCCCTCTGCCAGGCAGCATGCCCTTATCTTCCCTGTTGCAACTGCTTCAACCTGCCTCAGAATCTTCTGGTCTGCATGAGGTTTCTGTCCCAGATGAATTGAGAACATTCGCTTCCTTCGGAGAAGCTGGCTTGTAGGCAGCCAGACAGCTTTATTCTCTGAGCAGTTGGAATATTTATGAACAATCCTTGCCATCACCAAACTGCTCAGGCAGTCTGTATTGGAGTCTTCACTGCTGTTACTGCAACCTGAAAGAGAAACTTTCCATGGTTGAGGATCAGAGTTTATTGGAATCAAGAGCACCGGGGTCCATTGATGATAATCTGATTGCCATCAGGGAAAGTGACAGCCTTTGTTTAAACCTGCTGATTAAACCCAATGCATAGGAAATTAATTATGAATTATTGCATCAACCCTAGAAGATATTCAACTTTGCCTCTCTGGATTTGGATCCGAGAATGAGGAGAATGTTCAAATATTTATGTTGATCATCTCTCATCATGTTTCTTACTTTGTTGGCGGGGGCTGCCTTAAAAATTTGCATCCCACAGAAGTTCAGTCACCCTTTCCCTCTATTCCCCAAACATAACAAAATGATTATCGTCACTTCCTGCTTCCATAATTTTAATAACAAAAGAGCTATCTCCCTTTAAGCCTCCTCTGTTTCATCCAAAATAAAATGAGGAGACAGAACTGACCAAATGGCACAAAAGAAATCCCTTTATACCTGCAGATGCTTCTTCAGCCTGAGCATAGGAGGTCAAGGTAGAGATTGGGGGGGGGGGGATTCCCCTCCCTAGTTCCTATTCTGGTTCACATAATTCACACTTCTTGAAACAATGCACAGCAAGACTTCAAAAGTCACGACCTCTCTGAATTTTGCAAGACAGCTATCTGACCAAAACATGGGTACAAAACCATGTTTTTTGGTGGGAAACACACATTTTGGTGAAAACAACATTTTAAAAATGCATCACAGTAGGGGCAATTACTTGCAAAAAATGCAATTATTCAAGGAAACTGTGTGGAAGAAGCATATATTAGAAGAAACAGGAAGCCTGGATATGTGTACAAACTTTCATGCAGAGTTTTTTATCTGAAAAATGCAAACTGATCCAGAAATGGGGCAAACTGAACTCAATAGAAAGTGAAGTTGACAGATCTGTCCATCGCTACTTATAACTCATTACCACTGCTGAGAGCCATTTTGCGGATCACACAGAGGCAAACATGGATTTGTCAGTAGGTGTGCTCTCAAATGCAGATGGAGTCAGTTATGGCTCCTTGACGACTATATGCACATGACACATGGGGTTACCACATTGCACATCATACTCTTAAGCATTTACATGCCAGGAACTTCCAGAGCTAGAACCAATAACTTGTGGCTCTGTGTGTAGGTTCCCCCAGATGGGGAAGTAAGATGCAGTTAAGATGCAGTCTTATTAAAATTGTGATTTTTAGCAGGTTTTTAGCAGTGCATCGTAATACAGATAGAAGGAGACGTGAAAGAAGAAACTGACATTTGTGGGGAACACCACATGCAACGGTGCTCTGCACTGCAAAATTCAGTTCTAAAAAGTGGTACAACAGAGAATTCCTAAGGCATCAGTGGTTCCACTTCAGGACCGGGTAATTCAGAACTCCAAATTTCAGGAGGAAATTTTCAGAGAATGTTGGCCGTATCTCTCCTTCTGGCTATGAGCTTGAAGGATCTGTGCCCAGTCCTGAGGTCAGCCAAACGACCAAGCTGAAGAAAGCTCCTGAACCCAGAGGAGTAAAAGCAATTCCCAGTAAATCAGTGTCTGCCTCAAACACTACAAATGCCATGATGCAGTGCAATCTCACACAAATACTCATTTTTTGGCAAATATTTTTTACTGAGTTTTACATTGCAAATTTAACATCATCACATTAAACATCATCATTTAGGATTCCCTGAATATTTCAACTCCCCTACGCCCTTACATGGTTACCATTATCAATCTTTTTTTCAACTGCTTCCCTTATTTTCTCTATTTTTTAAAGTAACTTCATGTTGTTTTCCAAACTTTGAAATTTCCTTACTAAATCCATTTTTCTTATCTGTTTTAAACACATCATTTAATTGATGGTATGGCAACCAGTCCGTTACTAACTGTATTCTGTCCTCAAAACTTTTCAATTTCAATTGTTCTACCTGTACTTCCATGTTCAACCTTTATAGGTTGCCCATTCACTTTTTGCATTAGTCTTTTTCAAGGATATCACTTCCAATGTGGAAAACCATCTCACACAAATACTAATGCAATGTAGCAACTACATCATATACCATGATGCAGAAGATCAGTTGTCATATGCGGTTGTCAGGTATCCCAGTTCAGCCCTTTTCATTAGTCAAGCTTTCTGCATTTCTGGTTTGGCATCATGTTAGCCAGGTAACAGGCAGGAAAGTTGCCATATGGACACACCTCAAGCTACCAAATGAAACTGAGCTTGTACATAATGTAGGCTCACACACTATCAGGATCTCAGGACTTATTGTCAGTACGTTCTTAGAAACTTCCCTGCACCCCCCCCTCCATCTCCAAAAGACTGAATGCACAAATAAGAGAAAAACTAGACTCAACTTTAAACCAAAATTCAGGAAAGGATACAACGAGAAAGGAATCTCTGAGTTCCATTAATCACGAGCAATGTCCCGGCACAGCCAAAGAGAGTTAAAGATTTATCTCCCAACTGCCTGACTTGGCTCTTTTCCCTGAATATTTGGCAGTGAGGGCGGCGGAGAATCAGCGGCTGGTGGAAACCCAGGACATGCTTAGAATGTTCTTTCAGGTCTGGAGATGTATCAGAGAAACATGTTCTCCATTTTATCTTTTGGGGTGGACTGAATCAATCCCGAAATCATGCAGAAAGCACCTGAAGACTCATGAAGTATATCTCAGAAAATGCTTAAGAGATATCCAGTGGCTTGGGTCTTATCTCCAGGGACGGCTACAGAAAGTAGCATTGGATGAGTGTTTCTCTGGCCACTGGCTCTTGAGCTATGGGGCATTGCAGGACACTTTATGGTCTCCAAGGCTGTTTAGCATCTACATGAAGATGTGAGGAGTGATCACTAGGAGTTTTGAAGTGAGGTGTCATCTTCCATGTGACAACCCTTTAGATATCTGAAGATGGTTATCATACCACCTCTCAGTCTCCTCTTTTCCAGGCTAAACATGCCCAGCTCCTTCAACTGCTCCTCATCAGGCTTGGTTTCCAGACGCTTGATCATATTTGTCACCCTCCTCTGCACACCTTCCAGCTTGTCAACATCCTTCTTAAATTGTGGCACCCAGAATTGGACACAGTAGTCTAGGTGTGGTCTGACAAAGGCAGAATAGATTGGTGCTATTACTTCCCTTGATCTGGACACTAGACCTGTTAAATTGTCGGAGCTCATAAATGGAATAATCCCATGAAAGCGTGATTTCTTTGGGCTTTCAAATTTCAGCAGCACCCTGTGCAACACCAAAACTCGGTGTGTGCGTGCACACACATCATCTCTCTCCTTCCATTCACTGTTGTGGCACCCCCTTGGCTTGGCACCCAGTGAGAGCGAACCAGTTGCATTCCCCCACATCTGCCGGTGCATCAAGGACCATCCAGTTTTGGTTTTTGTATGCTACTAGCAGGCTGGAGAGCAAGGGCAAGGTGAGAAAGATTTCCTCCTCTTCTCCTCTCATGGCTGGAGTGTTGCTGCTACAGCCACCGGCCTGGTGACTGGGGCTTGAAAAGGGAAGAGGAGACATTTCAGAGAGTGGTGGGCTGTGGAAGTGAAGGCACAGAAAAAACTCAATATGGAGGCCAAATGGCCGAAATATTGGGAAATTTTGGAACAAGATGGAGACAGAATAAAATTGCAGAGCTTTGAAAAATTGAAAAATAAAGTGCAAGATTGGCTTCATTATTACCAAATAATGGAGGCATATAATTCGGATTAAAAAGTTGGGTTCCAGGTGGAAAAATCAAAATTGGAAACAGAATTGTTTGATCCAAAAATTAAGCATTTGTCAAGAATGTATAACTTGTTGCTGAGATGGAGCACTCAGGATGAAATGGTGAAATCAGTAATGATTAAATGGGCACAAGATGTTGGACATAACATAATGATGGCTGACTGGGAACAGTTATGGACCACAGGTATGAAATTTACGGCATGTAATGCCTTAAGAGAAAACTTAATGAAAATGATTTACAGGTGGTACATGACACCAGTCAAGTTTGCAAAAATTTACCATTTGCCCGATAATAAATGTTGGAAATGTAATGAGATTGAAGGTACATTATTTCACCTTTGGTGGACATGCCCAAGGATTAAGACATTCTGGGAGATGATTTATAACGAAATGAAAAGGGTATTTAAATATACCTTCCTGAAGAAACCAGGGGCCTTTCTCCTGGGCGTGGTCGGCCAATTGGTGCCAAAGAAGGATAGAACATTTTTTATGTATGCAACAACAGCAGCAAGAATACTCATCGCAAAATATTGGAAGACACAAGATCTACCCACCCGGGAAGAGTGGCAGATGAAGTTGATGGACTACATGGAATTGGCGGAAATGACTGGCAGAATCCAAGACCAGGGAGAAGAGTCGGTGGAAGAAAACTGGAAAAAGTTTAAAGACTATTTACGGAAATACTGTAAAATGAATGAATGTTAGAAAAATGTTGGAATGAAGTTATATGGCTTTAGTAGAAATGTTATAAGGAATTAAGGATAAATAGATTAATAGAGTATTAAAGGGGAAATAAGGTTAGAATGTGTTAAGATAATTATAGGATTAAAAATAGAGGAAGATGGAAAGGAATTGCTGAAAAAATTAATAGAAGTGGAATACAAAAAGGGAGGTGTGAGGAGGTCGCAGAAATAAGGGAATGAAAGATAAGATATTGAAATTATTTGGTGTGTTTTAAATTGTGTTTGTTTTGTTTTGTTAGTTTAATGTTAGTGTTTTGTTAGTGTAATGTATAGTTTTTGGTTTTTTTGTATTGTATTGTATTGTATTGTATTGTATGGTTTTTATTCTTTGTAGTGTTTAAATTGTTGGAAAAGGTAATAAATATTATTTTTTTAAAAAAAAAACAGAGAGTGGTGAGCTGTTTGGGTTGGCGTTAGGGCAGTGCGAGAGAGATTCAGGGTTGTCAAGTCACTCTTTCTGTCGGTGCCAGGACTGCTCCTTGCAAAAGAGAACATTCTTCCTCTCTCCTCTCCCAGCCACCATGGACTCTGTAAATCCCTTCTTGGGGGGCCCTTAAACTTCTGGAGCAGATTTGATCATAATATGGACGTGTGGGGAGAGGAGGACGAGATCCTGTTGCACCAGCAGCAATCTTTGCTCAAATAATAAAAAAAAAGATGACTCAGATACATAAACTGAGGTATTTCAGTAGGGGCTGTGGGGGTTCAGATTGGGAATAGCTCAGTTAATTTCCAGTCCAATCCATCGTGAGCTGAAGGGAGCTGGTCCATCTCTAGTGGAAACAGCTGCACAAATTGACCCTTAATGCTCTGCACTGTTGCTGCCTGATTTTTTTAAGAAGATCTAATGGGGCACAGAACCACCAAGAGTAAGGCTGTTTTAATCAATTAATCGGTTAGACACATTGGCTTAAAAACTTCCAATTCACTAAAAAAAGACTGGGCAGCAGGGTTTTTTTTCCAAAAAAGAAATGATGGGATTGCTTTTGAACACAAGCCCTTATAAAAACTGCAGGTAGGAATCCCTTTTTAAAAAGAGGCGTCTCCTCGCCCCAGTCGTTTTTTGCACACAGGAAGGGGAAAACCTCTTTTGAAATGATGCCTGCTAAAAACAAAAGGAAGCCTGCTTTTTTCCCCTTTGGAACTATTGTTTTTGCAATTAAATATGCACATTTAACTGATTGATTAACCAGCTAAAAAACTCACATGATTAATTGACTGAGATTTCTTTAATTGGGTACAGCCCTAACCACGAGAGAAACTAATAACCTGATTGCTTCCCAATCAAGTTTTCTCCCTGTTTCTCTTCTCTGTTTCTCTCTGCCGGCTGCTCTTCGTCAGAGCTCTTCTGATGGTCCACCCAGAGCAGATAGGTAGACCAGTACTTTTCATCTCTCAGAAAACGATGGTCTTTCTCCAGAGACTTGAAAGCGGTTTGAGGAGGGCATCACTTCCTATGGCGTCTCTGTAGAAGTTTCTTTTAACCTGCTGCCACCTCTGGTCAAAAGGGTCACGCAGGTTTCTTCAAAGCTATTCAAAGCCTCCCACCCCACCCCACCCCCCCAAAAAAACAACACAACTTGTTGGACCACAAGAAAAATTGCAAGGGACATTTGTACCATGAGCAGCAACACTCCTCTTTCAGGCTGTCTCAAGGTCCCTGGAAAAGCTGCCATCTGCCTTTTGCCTGTGACTCATAGGTATTGGATAAGGCAAACTTATTTCAAGTGAGTGGAAAGAGGCAAGAATGTGCATAGGTTTTCGACAAGACTCCCACACACACACACACACACACACAGAGCTGTTAGCAGATGAACTTCCCACCTTTCCCCAGATGGATCGAGCACACCGGTTTGTTCCCTTCTGATTTACAGCCCTAACCTACTCCCTTTTCCTTCCTGAGGTTTGGCTTTATTGATAGCTTATGTAATAACAACCAGCAGAAAATACAGCTCATGCCGTCTCCCGAAAAGTTTGGCTTCTCTCTGGATCCCCCATCTGGACGAGCTCTGTGCCGTATCATCCTCGTCCCCCTCCTGCCCTTGGAAGCAGCTGCAGGACTCCTTGGCTAGATCCATGTGGAAGCCACAAAGCGGACAGGAGAGGGAAGCCCCACTAATCCAATGTGGTGTCTTAATTGAGCCTATCAAGATCCATCTGCTTGCGTGAGCTGATGCCCAGCCACTTGTACAGGCTCTCCATCTATCTCATTGGTGCTCTGTGGGATGGATGACATTGGTGATGTTCCTGCTTGTCAGAGGTTTATCTGCCTCCACCAGCTGATTCCTCCTCCACCACCCTAGTGGTCTGTCAGCATTAACTGGTGCAGTTCCTAATTCCACATCTTCCCACACCGTGTCCTGAGCTTTATCACACACCACATCAAGATGCCCATTATTATGAGGGGTGGGATGGGGTGAGGAGTGAAAGTGGGTGGGGGCCTTCCGGTCCATGGGGAAATGAAGTCTGCGGTCAGGAGCAGGTAGGCAATAAATCACATGGCGTCAGTGAAATTAACTATTCATTCAAGGAAACTAGGTTGATTCAGGAGGCCTAGTGAGCACAGCAACTCATCCTGGTAGATCTTGCCTCTCTGAAGTCCCCTCTTCTCCTGGGTCCTTCCCAAGCAATGTGAGACTATGCCACTGTGCCTGCCTTTGCTCTTCTCTCTTCATACCTCTTCTGGTTCTGGGAAACCAGCAGGAAGTGGAGATACTCTTGCTTGTTTAGCAGCCTGACTCATCTCTGCTTCTTTGCCTCCCTCGTTTTGTTTCTGGACCTCTCTCTGCCACAGACTCTCCCTGCTCCCTCTTCTGTTCCCTCTTCTGACACCTCCTCCCTGCAGCCCTCTCCCTCTTCTCCTTCTGACCACTCATTGTCATCCCGCCACCAATCCCCGGGCTCTAAGCCTTCTTCCCTTGGGGATTCCCCAGCTGGTGCCTCCCACCATTCCTTTGCATCCAGCCAGTTCATAACACCTGCCAAATCTCCCCATTAGGCCTGCAAAGATTTTGGAGCCAAGCCATGCCCACCTGCTGTACACCTGTCATTGTATATGATGTTGTGTGGAGCAGGTAAAGAAACAGCCAAGAAGGCATTTGCAGACACTGGTGATCAGAGGAATCTGCAAAGCCTCATGCACAGCACGTGGCAAGTGCTGGTAATCAGCTGATCGACGGGACTTGCATTGCTCAGTGCCTTTGATTTGAAATGGCACTGTGGTGTCAGGAGTCTGGCAGGTGAGCTAGTTCCCCACCTCTGCCGCATATTATAGAGATCACCATGTGGAAGGAGCAATGCATGTTTGGGTACTCTCCAATTACAGCCACATATAAGATCACCTCTCCCTGTGGCTGTACCACTTTAACCAGTCATGACTTCCCCCAAAGAATCCTGGGAAGTGTAGTTTGTTAAGGGTGCAGAGAGCTGTTAGGAGAGCCCTACTCCTCACTACGGCCATACTACCCGATCTCGTCCGATCTCATCTGATCTCAGAAGCTAAGCAGGGTCAGGCCTGGTTAGTACTTGGATGGGAGACCGCCTGAGAATACCGGGTGCCGTAGGCTTTATGAGACACGGGTGGCGCTGTAGGTTAAACCACAGAGCCTAGGACTTGCCAGTCAGAAGGTCGGCAGCTTGAATCCCCACAACGGGGTGAGCTCCCTTTGCTCGGTCCCTGCTCCTGCCAACCTAGCACGTCGAAAGCACATCAAATTGCAAGTAGATAAATAGGTACCGCTCCGGCGGGAAGGTAAACGGCGTTTCCGTGCGCTGCTCTGGTTCACCAGAAGCGGCTTAGTCATGCTGGCCACATGACCTGGAAGCTGTACACCGGCTCCCTCAGCCAATAAAGCGAGATGAGTGCCGCAACCCCAGAGTCGGTCACGACTGGACCTAATGGTCAGGGGTCCCTTTACCTTTACTCCTCTCACATAACAACATTTCCCAGAGTTCCCTGAGAAGAAGGGTTGGTCTCATAACCACTCCAGAAACTGTCGCTCTGCGAAGGGATTAGCCACCTCCTAAACTTCTGGTCCTGTGCTAGATTTGATTTTGAGAATCTCCTGTGTGTAATTTTTTTGAAGTCTCTTGAGGCTATAAAGCGGGATGCATCAGTGTCAGGACCGCTATAAGGAAAACAAGGGGTTAACTCCATTTTGGCTTCATCCCACCTTCCCTGCCTTTTTAAAAAAAGCATGGTTTTTTGGTGTTTTTTTAAAGCAACTCTTTGCTTCACTGTATTTTAAAACAAAAATGTCATGATGATGGGGGAGGTAGAGAATATTTAAAGAGGGGGCCCCTCCCCTTGCCATCACCTAGCAAGAGTTAGTGCAATCATACCATAAGTGCCTTGGGCTAATTCTGAAACAATGGTACAAAATCTATTTCTGAAACCTGAACCTGAAAATTTTAAACTTTATTTCAGTGGAGAGATGATAGATGATAGATAGATAGATAGATAGATAGATAGATAGATAGATAGATGATAGATGATAGATAGATAGATGATAGATAGATCTCTTTTAAAATATTTACATGACCAGCAACAAGAGTCAACTTTAGAATATATTTTTCTTGCACTAAGCACTAGCGAGCTAGAATGTTACAACAATTCTCAAATAAATTAATGCAAGGTGATAGCTTCACTTCCCCTCCGACCATAAGTACTGCCATATATTTTTTCCTGAAACGTCTTTCCCCTCCCCCAAAAGTTCCTGTGTTTTTAACAGCTTCAGGACAGGAAGGAATTATGTGAGTATTTTTTAATTTAAAAAAGAGAGAGGTGTGCATCCCTGGGCCATGTTTCACCTGTTGAATTTTGGCCTGTTCAGTTCAAAGAATCCTGCCCAGAGAGCAGATTGTGACCTTGTGGAGAGGATAGCAGTGGGTCTGCCAATAAAAAAACAAAAAAACTGCTGGACGGGGAAGGAACTGGAAAAGCTACAAATGAGAGTCTCCATTCCCTAATCCAGGGATAGGCAACCTAGGGCCCGGGGGCTGGATGTGGCCCAATTGCCTTCTCAATCCAGCCCACAGAAGGTCCAGGAATCAGCATGTTTTTACAAGAGTAGAATGTTTCCTTTTATTTAAAATGCATCTCTGGGTTATTTGTGGGGCATAGGAATTCGTTCATATTTTTTTTCCAAAATATAGCCTGAGAGACGATGGACTGCCCCCCTGCTGAAAAAGGTTGCTGACCCCTGAGGCCTAATCCATTAAGGCATTGCTTGTTCACCCTCTTCTCTCTGCCTCTGAGCTGCACACGCAGGCAGGCAGGCAGGCAGTGATGCCTCCGAAAGGAAGAGATGCTGTCCAGCTCTGCAACTGTGGAAGGGCATAATGATGTGTCAGTAACGAGGAGAGGAGTTCAAACTTGCCAGGTCCCTGTGTCCAGGGCACGATTTCCTTTTAAAGCACACAGCAGCAGCCTGGGAGATGATTTAATGGGGAGCCACTTGAAAGGAGGCAAGATTGAGTGTGTGAACCATTGGCCAAGAACACAGCCTGGTGCCTGCTGTGAATCTCTTGCTGGGCACAAGATCTGTCTGATGGATGTGACTGTTCCAATGGACTATCCTTCAGCTGTCAGAGAAGGAGAAGGAGCTTGCTGGGTGTAGAGCAGCAGGCCAGGAGGCTGTGTTCATCCTGTGTTGCAGCAGCATGCCAGCACTGAAATGCATCCCCCCTCCCCACAAGAACTCAGTTTTCTAGTCCTCATGACCAAGAAGGTAGCTTGGAAGCGCATGGACAATGACAAATGAAAACTTAGAAGGCAGAGCAGGAGCTGCATAGTAGTCTAGAGATTAAGGTGTTCAGGGTTTGCTGCATAGATATTGTTGCCTTTCTACAGTGGTATCTCTGGTGGTGAACGGGATCCATTCCAGAGGCCCGTTTGCAACATGAATAGAACGCAAACCGCAGCGGTATGTCTGCGCATGCGCGGGTAGCGATTCACCGCTTCTGCGCATGAGCATGGCATCATTTTGCGTGTCTGCTCATGCACAAGCGGCAAAACCCAGAAGTAACCTTTCCGGTACTTCCGGGTCACCTCTGGACGCAACCTGAAAAAATGTATCATGAAGCAAATGTAACACGAGGTATGACTGTATATATACCCAAAAGCGTTATGCAAAACACATGCAAAGTGCATGTGATTGCCTTACACAATGTGAATAGGTCAAAGGGTGAGCATGTTTGCTAAGATAAGAAGCATGCTAGGTGGGGAAGGCCCATGGCATGTGTTAAAGAGGAAAGCACAGGGGAACTTAGAGTGGGATGCAAATAATTTACTGTATTTTTCGCTCTATAAGATGCACCAGACCACAAGACACGCCGAGTTTTTGGAGGAGGAAAACAAGGAAAAAAAATATTCTGAATCTCAGAAGCCAGAACAGCAAGAGGGATCACTGAGCAGTGAAAGCAGCAATCCCTCTTGCTGTTCTGGCTTCTGTGATAGCTGCGCAGCATGCATTCACTCCATAAGACGCACATACATTTCCCCTTACTTTTTAGGAGGGGGAAAAGTGAGTCTTATAGAGCAAAAAATACGGTAATTTATGTTCCTCACCAATTGTAGTATTTGTTTGTTTCTTCCATTTAAACACCACCTTTTCCTCCAAAGAGCTCAAGCTGGTGCATGTGGCTCTCCCCATCCTCATCTAATCCACACAACAACCCTGTGAGGTAGGTTAGGGTGAGAGAGGCAGTAACCAGCCCAAGGACACCCAGTGAGCTTCATGGCTGAGTGGGGATTTGAACCATGGCTTCCCAAGTCCCAGTCCAATGTTCTAACCACTAGGCCACACTGACTTTAAAGGCCCAAAGAGTACTAAAGCATTGAGGGGGTGGTGGTGGCAGGAAACATGTAAGAGAATGAACTCGAAGATAAACTCGAAGTGGTCCAACATTCTGCTTCCAAAAGAACCTTAATTCACGTTCACCTCACTCAGTGATTATGGGAACGGCTTTCGAGAGTCGTTCGGAGATTTTTCAAACTGATTCCGTGAACTTTGTTCAGGTGAAGTGGTTCATTCCAACCACTGAGAACACATTATGCAAATGTAAAGACTTACATAATTGAATGTGGGTTTGTTTTTTTTAAAGAAAAGCTGGATTTTTTTTTTAAAAAAATTACAGTACAACTTCTGTTCAACATCAACACCTGTAATGGTTTCAAGACTCTCTGCTTGATTCTCCAAACTGGCTCAAGCAAAGCTCTGAGTTGGCTTTAATCTGAATGCTTGCAATGGGGTTAGACTCAGATGAATATTCTCTGTGGGGAGGAGCAGCCAGAATTATGACATCAAATCCTTGACTCATTTCAGACCCCCCCCCCAAAAAAAAAATGCTACAGCCATACAAAGAACCTGCTGGGAAAATCCATACCTCTCCCTGAGGTTATTTCACTGTTGTTTTATGGGGGGGGGGGGTGATGAACAGGTGCAAGCCTTGTGGACCCCCATCTTTTTGGCACCCGGAAAGGATCGTTTGTGCTAGGGCTGTGCCAAAAATGTCTCCTGTCTTTCCCCACCGGACCCTTCCCCAACAATTAATGAGAAAAACCATTGTGTTTGGAAATTATCAAAAACGGGAGAGAAAAAGACAGTGAAATTCTCCTGGGAGGATGCAGGGTTTTGGATGAACTTGCCAAAGACTGATTATAAGACCCCCCATCTATGCTGTACACTTAAAGCAGTATTATACGACTTTAAGCAGTCATGACTCCCCACCCAATCAAAAGAATCCTGGGAACCGTAAGCTGTTTAGGGTACTGAAAGTTGTTAGGAGACTCCTATTGGGCTCACAGAACTACAGTTCCCAGAGTCCCCTAGGACTGATCGTGAAGGCGCTCAAGGAATTGTGGTTCACATTTCTCGAACCAATACGTGTCACCAACCGGATCACAGCCATCCTTCGAAATTCACACTTCTCTGATTTTTGTGATGCCGTCTTTCAAGAACAAAGAATCGCAACCCCAAAAAGTTATTATCAGGGGAAAGTGTACACAAAAATGGAAAATAACATGCAAAAGTGCTTTTGATTAAGGGAAATTGCATGCAAAAATGCAAAGATCAGAGGACATGAATACAACCATGTGTTTGAATTTCCATGAGGGTATTTTTTAAAAAAAAAATTAAAAAGGTTTGCAGGCTGATGTGAAAAAGGCGTAAGCTGAAATTAATATATGACTGGTATGTAAAGCCCTTAATGGTTTGAGACCAGTTTATTTGCAGGATTGCTTTATCCCATATGTGCCCACTCATCCGCTTCGATCTGCAGAACTAGCACCATTACACATGCTACAAATACCCATTCCACACTTGTAAGAAATTGATCTTTTAGCGTGGCAGCTCCTGAACTTTGGAACTCCATGCTTATGGAAATCAGGCAGGCGCCTTCAATGAACTCTTTTTGGCACCTGCTTAAAACAGTTTTGGTTTAGCCAAGCCTAGGCAGGCACATCAACGTTGATGTGCATTAATCTCTTTACTGTTAATTGTCTTTTAAAAGTTTTAAAATGTGGTTTTTTATTGGTAATTTTAATATTTCTTGTAGTATTTCCAGCAAGCAGTATATAGGAAAAGGTAAAGGGACCCCTGATCATTAGGTCCAGTCATGGCCGACTCTGGGGTTGTGGCGCTCATCTCGCTTTATGGGCCAAGGGAGCCGGCGTACAGCTTCCAGGTCATGTGGCCAGCATGACTAAGCCACTTCTAACGAACCAGAGCAGCACACGGAAATGCCGTTTACCTTCCCGCCGTAGTGGTACCTTTTGATCTACTTCCACACTGACGTGCTTTCGAACTGCTAGGTTGGCAAAAGAAGGGACCGAGCAATGGGAGCTCACTCCGTCACGGGAATTCGAACCGTCGACCTTCTGATCGGCAAGCCCTAGGCTCTGTGGTTTAACCCACAGCGTCACCCGCGTCCCTAAGCAGTATATACATTTTGCTAAATAAATAAGATTGGGGAAGAATGAGAAGCTGTGAGAAATCAAAGCAGACACATTTATACAACCCTAGTTATCACGGTCTACACACACACACACTGCCCCCTTGCACATGGGAGTTGGAATGAGTGAGCCTGTCTCGAACCCACATTATTTTCACGTGTTAATTTATTACTCTTCCCATTCTATTTCCGCATAAATCTGCAGAGTAAAACAAAGTCATCTATCTCTGCATGAAATTTTCCATTTCGATATGTACTTTAAGAAACAACAACAACATTGTTTTTAATCTCAAAATATTGGTTGCTATCGTATCTCTCCCTGCCCCCCACAGAATACACGTTTTGAAATACATTAGCATTGGGATTCTCGGAGATCAAATTCCTCAAGCATCCCTGGCAGGCGTTGCTGAAGGCTCTCCTCTACCTGCTGAGGGATTGCGCTCATTTGCTGTGCAGCGGATTCTCTGAAGCAGGGACAGCAAGTGAACTGACCAGAACAGTTTTCTGGAATAATTAATCTCCCAACGGATCTGACTGTACTTATTATAGAATTGCTGCAGCCAGAACACATTCAGCAACGCTGATTATCTGGGTTGTGTGGGAGAGGTGGAAGAGATAGCGGCACGCAGGCAATGTGTGGGCACATGGAGAGATGTGCCTCCATCCATGTGCATGGGATGGGCACATGGCAACATGCATCTGCTCTCCCAAAAAAACACAGATGCACACATGCTGTTTCGGAGGATAAGCATGTCAGGAGTCAGAGTCCAATTGCGGGGGTGGGATCCAGAGAGCAGATTCACCCCACAGTCTGAAGTCAAATTGCACGGGGTGCGTTAAACAAGAGAGGGAAAGTCGAGCAAGATGTGTGAGTCCCATTTTCTGCCTGAGGTGAAACAGGAATGTCGCCCTGCCATCACAGAAGCCCAGTGACGTAGCGTGGGGGGTGCAGGGGGGGCCGGCCGCACCAGGTGCAACATCTGTGGGTTAGGGTTAGGGGGCACAAATCCATGGGTTAGGGGGCGCAAATTACTTGCCTTGTCCCGGGTGCTGACAACCCACGCTACACCACTGCAGAAGCCTCCTTACCTGGGGTGTGTGGCTGCTTCTGCTAAGCGGACACTTCTATGCAACTGGTGGAGGTGGTGGGGTGGGCAGGGTGCCTGCTGGATTTCTGCATCTTGGGCTTCCACTGCCTCAGCCCGCCTCATAGGTGAGCCGGCCCTGAAGTCAAGTAACAGTCCAGGGACACGCACACAAGGAACATAGGCTGACAGCAAAGAGCTACGGTATGCCAAGTTGCTGGATTAAGCAAGTTCTTCCAGCAACTTTCCCCAAGGATGGAAGGGTTTTTATCCCACAGTCTTCTGAGACATACCCTAGGCAAAGCTGTTGGTCATCAGAGCTGTCCAAAGCACTGGATCTACTCATGAGAATGCAGCTCCTCCTGAGTCGCAGTGGCACTGTGGTCTAAACCACTGAGCCTCTTGGGCTTGCCGATCAGAAGGTCAGTGATGGAGTGAGCTCCCATTGCTCTGTCCCAGCTCCTGCCAACCTAGCAGTTTGAAAACAGGCCAGTGCAAGTAGATAAATAGGTACCGCTATGGCGGGAAGATTGGACGCGGGTGGCGCTTTGGGTAAAACCTCAGTGCCTAGGACTTGCCGATCGTCAGGTCAGCGGTTCGAATCCCCGTGGCGGGGTGCGCTCCCGTTGTTCGGTCCCAGCGCCTGCCAACCTAGCAGTTTGAAAGCACCCCCGGGTGCAAGTAGATAAATAGGGACCGCTTACTAGCGGGAAGGTAAATGGCGTTTCCGTGTGCTGCGCTGGCTCGCCAGATGCAGCTTGTCATGCTGGCCACGTGACCCGGAAGTGTCTGCGGACAACGCTGGCCCCCGGCCTCTTAAGCGAGATGGGCGCGCAACCCCAGAATTGAACACGACTGGCCCGTACGGGCAGGGGTACCTTTACCTTTACCTTTATATGGCGGGAAGATAAATGGCGTTTCCTTGTACTCATGGTGTTCCGTTGCACCAGAAGTGGTTTAGTCACGCTAGCCACATGACCCGGAAATCTATCTGTGGACAAAAGCCAGCTCCCTCGGCCTGAAGCAAGATGAGCGCCGCAACCCCATTGTCGCTTTTGACTGGACTTAACCGCCCAGGGGTCCTTTACCTTATTTACCTTTTTACCCTTATCTGCTACTCAGCCATGCACCTTCATGTTCCAGGTCTCTCTTGTATTTTGAAGGTAGCTTGACTTGCATTCTCTGAGCCCAGGCTGTTAAGTTCTTATGTTCTTGCAGAAGCACTTCAAGGAGGCAATTTCCTACAGACAGTCAACAAGCGAATTGTGGAGACATGTATGCCTAAACATACACTTAGGGTGGGAGTTCCCCAGCTGACCTGCACTATGACCCTCAATCTTATTAAGTCACACACATTATGCACCTCAGCTACTTCCTACTTTGGGCACATCACTAAACACAGCCAGAGGCACTTTGAGCTCAGTTGATAGAGCCTGAGACCCTTAATCTCTATTATGTTTTCCCCTTTCTTCAATATAAACAGCAACAGAGGCTTTAGAAAAGTCACCCTTCTTCTGTAGGGCAGTGTCCCCCAAGCTGGTAACTGCCAGGAGTTCAGCCTACACTCGTGTAGGACTCTGGCAGAGACACATGCCCGACTGGCATGTTTCCTCACTTCTGGTTGATCGTTTGGGAGCTTCAAAAGCTTTCTTCTGCCCTAACATCACAGCCACCGATGCCAACCAACACTGGCACACTTAGAGATCCACAGAGTTTGTGCACCTTGCGTGACAGACCTCAGCAACTCAGCATTTTGGCTAATCTACCTTTATTTACATATAAACACACATGGAGCACTGCAACATGGCTCACTCTTTCTCTAGCATCAAACAGCAAAGAGAAAAAGAACACAGGACAATAGTCCCACTTCACGGAACACAGTAACACAAATATCCTGTCTCCGTCTCTTCCCACTCTGGAGTCAAAACATACCATGTAATGTGAAATACAACAATCCAATGACTGCAATCATGGATCAGGAATTCTAACAGTAACCTCCAGATGTTCTGAGCTACAGTTGTTGGCTGGGGCTGATGAAGCTTCAGTCCAGAACATCTAGAGAACATCTGGATGTTGCAGGGGCTAGAGCAGCAGTGGAACATCTGTGACCCTCCAGATGTTGGGTGCCAACTCACATCCACCCCAGCAAGCAATGGCCAATGGGGAGGAATGATGGCAACATCTGGAGGGCTACAGGTTTCCCCTCCTCCCACTTCAGGAAATACCAGTACGACACCAGTGGAGCAAACGGCAAATGCAATGGCGGCATAAAAAGTGGCCGTTCTTGCCCCAGGGAGGGCCTGGTAATATGTGGGAGCTGCTCATATTCCTGCCTTCAGACTCTCTGGCCATCTGGGGACACTCAGAGCTCTACGCAGACAGAGTTAACATCAAGGCTGGTTTCATTCAATTATGCCTTCTAAACTGGATAAAAAGGAAAAGGAGCATGAAGACCAGTGCTGAATTCTTGGAAATGGCTCTCCAAGGAGCCGGAGAGGTTTCCTTGCTCAGAGAAAATTCTAGGCAAACACGGAGACTTATGCTCGGTTTCCTCTGCAGCTCAGCTTGCCTCGGCTCTGCAAGGTTCCTACCTGAACATCAACAGCCATGTAATAAAACCTTCAGCAGCCGACGAATGGCAACAAAGTGGGGACCTGCTTCTTCCTCCTTTCCAGATTTCTCCCCCTGCTGCTTTAATTCATTGCTTTCAAAATAAAGCAGACCAAAAGGCAGGTTTTTAATTGGTTCTCCTGGACATGCAGCTCCACTAAAGTTATTATCCTTCTTCTCAATGGCCGCTTCTGCTCTCCTTCTCAAAGCACTTTGACCTGATCAGGCATGGATGTAGGGCAGGGGAAGCTGTGGCCCTCAAAAAGCTACAGGGACTCCACCTCCCATCTTCTCAGGTAGCTTGGCCAGTGGTCAGGGAGGATGGGAGCTGTAGTCTAGCAACTTCTGGAGCAACCCTGGATTTAAAAACAATGGGTCAGCCCAACTTAGTTAGAGCAGACTCATGGAAACTAATATACCTAAGTTAGTTGTGTCCCAAGGCCTTCAATGGGTCTACTCTGAGTAGGATTAGTATTGGAGACAACCCAATTAAAACTATTGCATATCTAAAACCAGTGTCAAATCCAGTAGTGGTACAGACTGATAAAATGAGAAACCAGAATTGATGAATTAGACATCTGAAATCTTAACCGGTGTTCAATTCACATAAATTCTTTGGGGGAAAGCTGTGAGATGGTGTAAAATGGATGTAAGTTTATCCTGCAGATTCACAAATCTTTAGCAAGGCAAATGGAGATGGATTTCTCGCAAAGGAAGGGGGAATCAATTTGGTCTCCCTCCAAGTTTGTGCATCAGCTTGAAAATGTTGATAATAATCACGCACCAAAAAAGCAAACCATTTTATTTCAGCCCCGCTTCTCCCTCTCCCTCTCTGTCGTACACCCCCATTGGGGACCTCCCTCAATAAACATAGCTATGACTCACCATCATATTTACTTGCATTTTCTAAAATGCTGGACTATTCATTTTTACTCTGCTCTCCCAGCTGCCTGGACCCATCCAACATTTCATCCTGTGAGCCGCCTGTCAGGAGATGCCATAGGAACCACCTCACATGAAACTCCTTCGCAAACAACTCAGATGTAGCATGCAGAACTCCACAGATGAAAACGCCTTCTTGAAAGCAAACAAGCTTCATTTATGGCTATTTGTCCCTCACTGTGTGTGTGTGTGTGTGTGTGTGTGTGTGTGTGTGTGTGTGTGTGTAATACGGATCTCATTGGTTCTTTACAGATCAACAAGTTACTACACAGTCCCCAGTCTTGGTGGTGAGAGATTTCAGCACACAACTTGGACTTGCTTCTCACTGGAGACAGTGATGTTTTCGTGATATATGGCTTTGTTTACACATATACACAAGCTGACCATAAGTTGAAAGGATTCACAGCATTAACACTACAGTAGCTTTTGCTCCCCTGTTAGGTTTTGAGGGGGGGAGGGCTACCAAAGGCTATAGCACTGGATTCTTTCAGAAAGTGAAATCATTCCTCTGTGTGTTCCCAGATCCATGTGCACGAGGAGGCTGGGAATTCTTCACACCAGGTGCCAGCCATGGGGAAACTGATTCCAAAATGGCTACTTCCTTCCATTGGCTCTCTGATGCCTAGGCACCAGGTAAGGCCCAAGACCTTTTGGCACTTGAGGAGAACCACAAAATGGCGCATCTGCTCACCAGGGAAGAAGGGACGAGTGGATATCTACATCACAAAGAGGAGTGGAAGGAGACCACTACTGGCGCCTCCTATTTGCCAAGATACTGCTGTAGAGATGCAAAGAGCAATGGGTGAATGTCTCCAGTGCAGATCTCTGGTGGTGGTGGATAACAGCAGTCCAGAGGTGGTGGTGGTGGCGACAGTAGTGATTCTGAGAGCCCATCCCAAGGTTAGAATCATAGAATCTTGGATCACTTGGACACTCCCTCACACACCCTAATGGAGCAAGACTGTGGGTGTGTGTTTCATAGAATCATGTTGTTGGAAGGGACTCCAAGGTTCATCTTGTCCAACCCCCCGCAATGCAGAAATCTCAACTCAAGAATCCCTGGCAGGTGGCCATCCAAACTCTGCTTAAAAACCTCCAGGGAAGGAGAGTCCACCACCTTCCAAGGGAGTCCTGTCCACTGTTAAACAATGTGTTCCATCAGTTCTTCCTGATGTTGAGTCAGAATCTCCTTTCTTGTAACTTGAGTCCATTGGTTCGGGTCCTACCCTCTGGAGCAGGAGAAAGCAAGCTTGCTCCATCTTCCACGTGACAACCGTTTCAATATTTGAAGATGGCTATCCTATCTCCTCTCCGTCTCCACTTCTCCAGGCTAAGCATGCCCAACTCCTTCAACCATTCCTCATAAGGCTTAGTTCCCAGATCATCTTGGTCACCCTCCTCTGCTCACATTCCAGCTTGTCAGTATCCTTCTTAAATCGTGGTGCCCAGAACTGGACATAGGACCATGTATGGTCTGACTGGTTGAACACTTTTGATCCTACCCCTTCTGCCCTCCCCTTTCCCTACGAAGCTCTGCTTCTTTCCCTCCACCCCCACTCAACCCCTTTTCATTTTCAAAGCTGAAATAACATCTCAGCCCCCTCTTTGTGGTGTTCCCAGAAGGAGGAGGCTTGTGATAAACAGATGGGGAGAAAGAGTCAAACAAAGAAAAGGCCGGGAATTCAGAAGAGAACGAAGTGCAGATTCCTGATGGCAAAAGGAAGGAGGAGGGGGGATTATTACGTTAACAGCAGCTCCGAACTCCCAATTCTCAGGGCATGAAACCTGCACAATTTAAAGTAGTCAAAACAAACCCTATGCCGCTATTTATACTTCAGCTGCCTGCAGGCGGCGAAGACTTGACGCTGCATCCCAGGCCTAATACATTCCAGGTGTTACCCAATAAACTGCCCTCTCTGAAGAAGGAGTCTGCCCAGAGCCTCTCTGCATCTCCCTCCCTCCCTCTCTCTCTCGTGGTCCAGTGGGAGAAGGGAATGCCACCCACCCAACCAACCAAGCAGGACTCCAGGGACCCAAGTCCAAATTGCCTCCCTTGAGTGGGAGAGAGAACAAGACACACGAGCTCATGGTTCCTTCTTTAAACAGCTCCAGGGAATCACTCCATTTAAGACACACTGCAGAGCTGAGATGTGGGGGCAAGGGGGGGCAGGAGGAGGAGGGAATGACCAAATCGAAATGCTGGCAGCAAATCAGAAGCTCGCTTTCCTAATTAATGAGGGGGGGGCGTGTTGTGGTGACATGATTTACCTCTCAGGAATCTGGCCAACTCCCAGGTGGATAACAGCTGCAAGAGAGGGAGAGAGGGATCTGGATGAGCTCTGGGGGGGTCAGGAAGGGGCCGCTGGTGCGGGGTAGCAAAGAGAGTTGCCCGCTTTGGGTTTTTCTGAAACTCTTCTACCCAGTGAGTGGAGCATGGCAGGCCAAGGGCCAGACCCAGAGGAGAAATGGAAGCAAATCCTTTCAGCTGCCACTGCCCATGCCATCCCCCTGCTCTGCCACTACGCAACAGAGCCAGCGTGCTGTAAAGGTTAGAGTGCCGGACTTGGACCTGGGAGGCCAGGGTTCGAATCCCCACTCGGCCATGAAGCTCATAGGGTGACTTCAGTCCAGTTACCACCTCTCAGCCTAGCCTACCTCACAGGGTTGTTGTGGGGATTGGATGAGGTTGGGAAGAACCATGCATGTCACTTTAAGCTCATTGGGATGAGAGATGGGATGTCAATGCAATAAATGAATAATTTGTGCAGCAGAAGAGCCACACATATGGCATCTGCAGGTAGGACCGGAAGGAAAACCTGCCTGAAATTGTGGAGAGGAGCTGCTGCCAGTCCATGTCAATGATGCTGAGTTAGATGGACCAGAGGCAACTTCTGTGTCCTTATATGCTCCCTGTATATGCAGAAATGTGAGACATGATGCCTTGGGTCTACACTAATGCTCTAGTTGTGCGCATGGATTCAATTTTTATTTATCTATTGTCATTGTCACATTGATACCCCCACTTTTCCTCCACGGATCTCAAGGAGGTGTCCATGAGTCTCTCTCCCCCCCCCCATTTTATCTGCACACCAACCCTTCAAGGTGGGCTAGGCTGAGCAGCAGTGGCCTGGCCCAAAGTCACCCAGGCTGAGTTGGCATAGGGATCCTAGCATAGAAATTCTCCCATGAATGTGGCTTGCTTGCTAACAGTGAGTAAGAATATCAGTTGACTTCTGAAGTAACTCTTGAAGCATACAACTCTTGACCCATGTGCAGCTTCTCTCTTGAAAACCCTCTTGATCTCTGTTCTCGGAACAGCTATAGTTTTGCAGCTAGCAGATGACAAAAAGTGCTTCCTGCCTCCTTGCTCCACCCTTGTTCTAAGCATGCTCCTTTGATGAGCACCCTCTGCCCCATGGCGCAGGGAGACTTCTAAGCACCTGCAACCAAGCGGCCTTGCAATTCCTCCTCCAGACCTTCCTGCTCAATGTGGGAAGATTGGGGCAGAGAGGATGGGACAGCATGTTCACCCCCCCCCCAATTCCCTATGCCCTTGATGCCTTCATGCATCCTTTGAATGCCTGAACAGGGCTTTAATCCTTCGCTGTTAGTCTTTCTACTGTGATTATCCTGTACCACAACAGGGACAAAGGGTTAAAGGTAGTGAGAGCCAGTATGGTGGCTAGAGGGTCAGACCAGAGCCTGGGAGATCAGGGTTCAAATCCCCACTCAGTCTGTTTTCCAGGGACAGTCCCAGATTTACAGAAGCCGTCCTGGTTTCTAATTTGATCCCAGAATGTTCCACTTTTCCTTTTAAAAGTAAAGGTAAAGGAGCCCTGATAGTTAAGTCCAGTCGCGAATGACTCTGAGGTTGCAGCGCTCATCTCGCTTTACTGGCTGAGGGAGCCGGAGTTTGTCCGCAGACAGTTTTTCTGGGTCATGTGGCCAGCATGACTAAGCCGCTTCTGGTGAAAGCAGAGCATCACATGGAAACGCCATTTACCTTCCTGCTGGAGTGGTACCTATTTATCTACTTGCACTTTGACGTGCTTTCGAACTGCTAGGTTGGCAAGAGCTGGGACCAAGCAATGGGAGCTCACCCCGTCGTGGGGATTCGAACCACCGACCTTCCCATTGGCAAGCCCAAGGCTCAGTGGTTTACACCACAGCACCACCCACGTCCCCACTTTTCCTTAGGACATCCCTATTTTCATTGGAGAAATGTTGGAGGGGATATCTCTATTTTCATTGGAGGATCTCTAAGGACCTCTCAGTTTGACCTACCCCACAAGGTTGTTGTGAAGACGAAATGGAGACAGGGAGAACCATGCATGCCACGTTGAGCAAATTAGGGGAAAATGTGGAATAGAAACAGATTGATAGATAAATAAAAATAGCCCTTACCTGACCATAGTCCCCATCACCATACACGTGCTAGCTTTTTGCTAAACATAAAACAACTGCAGTCATACCTCTGGTTGCGATTGCTGCGGGTTGTGTGTTTTTGGGTAATGGATGCACCGAACCCGGAAGTACTGGAACAGGTTACCTCCGGGTTTTGGTGCTCATGCATGTGCATGTGCAGAAGCTCTGAATTGCATCACGAGCATGCGCAGACGCGGTGCTGTGGGTTGCGAACGTGCCTCCCGCATGGATCATGTTTGCAACCCAAGGTTCCACTGTATGACAAATTCTGTAATAAAGTCTGTGTCTACTTTGGCCCTGGAAAACTCCACTTTATAGGGCTTCAAGCACACTTCCCCTGATCCACCCACACCATGAGGTTCGCACAGCGCGGCTGCGACACCTGTGTTTTCTCTGCCCCCTCCAGAGCTTGCTTTGGAGTCAACCCGGTTTCCTCATGCCAACATCTCGAGCATTTTCTAAACCGCAAGAATGAACATCCCTTGTATCTTTCAATGAGCCATGTTAAGACCGGGAAATGCTTATCTAAACATCTTGGATAGGAAAAGTGGCTTATGGTTATCCAAGTAAACCTAGGAATTTGAGAGCTCAGGAATTGGCACCATCCCACCGTAAGCTACATAATTCTTTTTGGGTCGGTGGTTATCCCCCGAAATCTCATCCTAGGAAACCCACATGAACAGCTCACCTCCTTCCCCACTGACACTGCGCTCAGTAGGGCGAGGCAGAAATACTCCAGGCGCTCTCGAATTACCCAGGGATGAAAGCAGCAGCAACAGGAGCAGTTCCAAGGTGTCGGGAAGTTTAGGGCCGAGAATCCCTCTTGGAGAAGGACCAGCCCTTGATTTTTGCCTCTGGGAAACAAGGTGAAAGTTCTTTTGCTGGCTTCCCGGGGCACTTGGTTCAACGCAACTGCCGGGAGATGAAGGCAGAATGAGAACCAAGACATATTTCTCCAATTTTAAGATTGTTTTGGCTCTTCTTCCTGCTACTTTGCTGATCAGTGCCTGACATCTCAATCGCTTGAAGTGGAAGATCCTTAGCTCAGTATGAAGAAGATAGAGCATAGAACACTTAGAGATTTTTGAAACATTAAGCGATATAGAAATGCTTCTGAATAAATGAACATGGACCCAGGTTCAACCCGGCATCTCCAGGTAAAGCAAGGAATTTCCCCTGCCAGAAACCCGGGAGAGTCACTGTCAGTCAGTCTGAAAACACCCTCTCCCTCAGCACTTCCTTGTGGACACTCCTTCCTTGGAGGTTTTTAAGCACAGGTTGGATGGCCATCTGTCATGGATTCTTTAGTTGAGATTCCTGCCTTGCAGGGGGTGGCACTAGATGGCCCTTGGGGTCACAGCTGATGACTTTTCCCTTTTCTTGTGAGGAATCCTATTCGGAATAAAGGAATTTCCCTTTAAAAAAAAATGGAAAAGTTGACAGCTATGCTTGGGGTCCTTTCCAATTCTACACTTCTATGATGCTATTATTCTATGAACTAGATGGAAACAATTGTCTGACTTGGTGTAAGGCAATTTCCTGTGTCCCTGTGATGAAAGCATCTCTAGGCTCCATATTTTCCATGGGGAATCAAGTGCATACCAGGAAATCTAGGTTTGCACAACTAAAAGGGATTAAAGCACTCTGTTGCCCCTGGCACAGGGGTGGGTGCCCTCCTACCTGTGGGCCAAATGTGCCCAGGCATGGGTTTCACCAAACCAGATCCACCTGCACCAGACAGCTGGGGCAGCTGCATCATTCGGCTGAATGTTCGTTGTTGCGCAGCCTCCTCACAAACAAACCAGAGCAATGCTCAGTAATCTCCCTCCTGAGAAAGAAAGGAGAGAAGAGGAGGAGAACTGGAGGAGAAACCCAGTTCAGCACATATTCAAAGCTGCATCTACCAAATATTCGCTTTCAGAAATAATGCATGAAACAAAGCAAAGCCAGCCTTTGAAATTTGCACTTACTTGAATTTTGCAATGCAATTCTCCACCCAATCAATATTGATAAAAAATGCATTTTTATTTATTCCATGAAATTTATATGTCACTTGCCTGTAAAAAAAAACCCCACACACCCTCAAAGCAGTTTGTGAAGGGGAAATGTGCACAAGAATGAGGTTTTCCCACAATCCAGTGGTATATAAATTTTATAAAATTAATAAAATTAACCCCAAAAGGCCTTGTGTTAGGAAAAACCGCCTGCAAAAATGGGTATATTAGTCAAAACAGCATGTACAAATGTGCTTTGTTTGGGGACAATCGTACTAAACTGCTGGTGAATTTTCATGAGATTTTTTTTCCTTAACGAATGAAAACAGCTGCAAAATGTTGAGGACAAAATTCAAGATTGGAAAAATCGAGAAACGGAGACAAGCAAAATTGGCAGATCCTTCCACTGTGACTTTTGTGTGAGCGAATCAGGGTGAATGCTCAACAAACTGGTCATTTGGTAGAGTTCTGGGATTAGCACACATGCATTCAACGAACCCACGCAAGTTTTGGGACAGATAATGTGGCTTCTGGAGCAGAGTTTGAAGTGGGGCAGCGAGGCACGCACGCACTTTTCACCAGACAGCATGGATAGCCTTGCCATTGGGTCCCTTCTTTTCCGCGCTGTTCTTGCCCTAGTGTTGACTTTAGTTATTTGTCTTGGAGGTCTCAGAGGCCGCGCTGGGTCTGCGTTGCTGGTGGTCCTCCTGCTCTCTTAAGACGCGGAGATCAGGTCCTAAGCAGGGCAGTTGGAGGGGAGACGGTATCCATTTCATTATGCCGGGGTTCAAAAAGGGAGCTGCACCAGGGCAGTTTTCAAGGAAGAAAAGAGAAGGGGGGGAGAGGGAGAGGGAGAGAGCAAAGTAAAGAGAAAACGCCCTTGGGAAAATCTGCTGAGATTCCCCAGGCAGGGCTTTATTACCATTATGGTAACAAACCTGTGTCAGAGCTTTAACAAGGAAAACTATCGAGAGAAAGACATAACCTTTTCTTAACATCAGTGGCTCAATTAACTAATGACAGCAAAAGCATTTGGTGGTGTCCTCGATCCCACTCGCTGGCGAGGTGATAGCGGGTTACGTCTATTTATACAGCTGTGGGAGATGTTTGGCTGAGGCAGGCTACTTATTGCTTTATCTCAGAAAGGATCTCACAGTCTCTCTCTCTCTCTCTCTCTCTCTCTCTCTCTCTCACACACACACACACACACACACAAACTCAGTATAGATATCCATCCCAGTTCCATGAACCAAAACAAAGAAGACAAAGACTAGCCGCCCAGCCCTACATACGTAGGATTGCTCTGCACAGATGTCATCTTTACCTCAAGGTAAACTCCACTAAATTCAGTGGGACTTACTTTGGAGCAGGGATGGGCAAATGTGTCAAGTTCGTTTTCTCTATCCCTCCCCTCGCCAGTCTTCCAGTTTGCACATTTATACATTCATTTACCACCATTTTCTTTGAACTCCTCAGAGGAAAGTTGGAGTATAAATGCAATAGATGAAATGAAAATAAAACTGTTCCTTGGAATAACTCAGAAAACAACTGCCCCCCTGAGCCTTGAAGAGGCTCCAAAGGCCTCCCTTATGAATGCGAGGGTGGCCAGGTGTCCTACTTTCAGAGTACAGTCCTCTAGTTGTAGGGTTGTCTGGTCCCATGAATTAATGTCAGTGTACTGGAAGAAGCAAATATTTCCAGTGTTGAAGCAATGATTCTTCACCATCAAGTTCATTGGACTGCTCATGTTGTGCGGATGCCTGGTTATCATATTCCAAAACAACTACTCTATTCCCAACTTAAGAATGGAAACCGTAATGCTAGCAGCCAACAAAAGAGGTTTAAAGACTCTCTAAGGCAAATCTTAGAGATAAAGACCATAAAGAAGGCTAATCGCCGAAGAATTGATGTTTTTGAATTATGGTGCTGGAGGAGACTCTTGAGAGTCCCATGGACTGCAAGAAGATCAAACCTCTCCATTCTGAAGGAAATCAGCCCAGAGTGCTCACTGGAAGGACAGATCCTGAAGCTGAGGCTCCAATATTTTGGCCACCTCATGAGAAGAGAAAAGACCCTGATGTTGGGAAAGATGAAGGGCACAAGAAGAAGGGGACGACAGAGGACGAGATGGTTGGATAGTGTTCTCGAAGCTACCAGAATGAGTTTGACCAAACTGCGGGAGGCAGTGGAAGACAGAAGTTCCTGGCGTGCTCTGGTCCATGGGGTCACAAAGAGTCGGACACGACTAAATGACTAAACAACAAAGGCAAATCTAAAAAATATATATAGCATTAACACCGACAACTGGGAAACACTGGCCTGTGAGCGCTCCAACTGGAGAACAGCCTTTACCAAAGGTGTCATGGGCTTTGAAGACACTCAAACTCAGGACACAAGGGAGAAATGTACTAAGAGGAAGGCACGCTTGGGAAATCCACACTGTGATCAACTCCCGCCCGGAAACCATGTCCCCACTGTGGAAGGATGTGTGGGTCCAGAATTGGCCTCCACAGTCACTTATGGACTCACTGTTAAGACCGTGTTCATGGAAGACAATCTTACTCAGCTACGAGTGATCGCCAAAGAAGAAGCTTAAAGAATCCTGAGCAGGGAGAAATTATTGTGACTTCTGCTAAATTTGCATACATACAAATAAATTTGCAATGTGCAAATTTATGTCTCTCCCCTCTGCACTTTATTTGGTGATGTATTTGGGGGTGAAGCATAAATGGCCACCCTAGCAAGAGCTTCCTTGGTTCTCTGATTGAACATCTCTCTCAGGACCTTGCAAAGGCAGCAGTAGCAGCAGCCGCCGGGACCAGTAATCTCCTGAAAGCCAGGCTACATTCAGGCCACAGTTCTGTTTTCCTGGTGTTTCCTTACCTGATAATTTCCATATTTTATTTTATTTTTCACAGGACGTAAAAGCCACTTCTGGAAATCTAGTGGAGGTTTAGCGTTCATATCCATGTTAATTGCTTCCAGGAAAGAAAAACCTGCTTGCAGCCCTGGTAAAATAAACTGCAGGAGTCTTGCGCACGTAGCAAGATTTTGGGCAGCATTCTGGCATATTGCACAGTGAATTGGGGAGGAACCAGGCAGAGGGCCTTCTTGGTAGTGGCGCCCGCCCTCTGGAACGCCCTCCCATCAGATGTCAAAGAAATAAACAACTATCTGACTTTTAGAAGACATCTGAAGGCAGCCCTGTTCAGGGAAGTTTTCAATGTTTGATGTTTTCTCGTGTTTTCAATATTCTGTTGGGTGCCGCCCAGAATAGCTGGGGAAACCCAGCCACAATAAAAAAAAAATATTATTATTAACCGAATCGTGCATGCGCAGGAAGGGTGATAAAGTAGCAGCATGTCTAGTACGTTCAGCATGATTTCACGCCACACTCACCCAATACGAGCGAAATTTAGCATGGTGTGGAGGTATATCAGTCAAGAAGCCATGGTTCCATAACACGACAGGTACCTGAATTGTAAAACAAGCATCAGGACAGGAACACTAGCATTATAATCCGTCAAACTAACACAATCACACCCAAGTCTGATCAGGCTTTCCTTCCTGTTACAGATAAGCCAACATTCATCGGTTGGTGTTTTGTACGTTAGATTCCATTCTGCGCGAGATAAATCTTTCCACTCTTGTGGTTCTAAAATGACTCGTCTTCCCCAATCAATAGCGCATCTAAACCATCCCAGAATGCAGTGAGCTGCAACCAGACCCTTTTGTCCTGCCTCCTGAGAGCAGTGCGTGCCCCTGCACACCCTAAATTCCTCCTGAATTCTCCTCTTCTGTTTGCCCCACCTCTTTTACATCTCTCTCTTTCCCTCCCTCTCTCTCTCTCTCTTCCTCTGGCAGCCGTGACCTGCTACTCTGCTTCCCACAAATACTTCCCATATTGAATCATTTGTCTGTGTCAATTGATTCGGTATTGAAACATGACTTGTAGCCACTTGTATCTAAATGGAATCTAAATTGTTATTACGGTTCCATAGCGATGGCTCATGGAGCATCTCACCCATCCCCCTTCTTGCCGCCGGCTCCATTCCTCTCTAATTACCTTCCATGCATTGAGCTACAGGTGCAATTTTGCAGAGGAGGGAAATTATCAGTAGATCTCGCCTATTATTATTTTCATATAAAAAGAAGGAGAGCCACTAAATGTTGCTGTGTTTACTCATTCACCTCCCAGTTGCAGATAGCAGCAGGCTGGCTAACAAGAGGCCAATGGTGTTTTATTCTGATCAGAGGCCAAGAGGAACATTAGAAAGAGGGAAATGGTTCATTACACAAAAACCAGAGGGCTCGTGCCAAGTTATTACGGCTGATAAGGAACGAACCAGCAGGCGCTGCAAACCTAGCACTTTGTTTAGCCACATCAAATGGAGTCGCATATTGCGTTTTGTTGCGCATCTCTAAGAAGTTTACACCAGTGGTCCTCAAACTTTTTTCTCTGAGCCACACTTTCAGAATAAAAATGTGCTCGTGCCACACCAAAAAAATTGTATTGATAAGAAATGCATTGGAAAACAAAAAGAAATGACATCCAGTGGTGCTTGGTTTATAACATAGAACACAACAATTTGAAAAGGTATCTATCCATATTCTACAATAGATAGAGATGATAGATAGATGATAGATGATAGATAGAAAGATAGATGATAGATAGATAGATAGATAGATAGATAGATGATAGATAGATAGATAGATAGATAGATAGATAGATGATAGATGATAGATAGATAGATAGATATAGATGATAGATAGATAGATAGATGGATAGATAGATTAGATAGATAGATAGATAGATAGATAGATAGATAGATAGATAGATAGATAGATAGATATAGATGGATAGAGATAGATAGATAGATTAGATAGATAGATAGATAGATAGATAGATAGATAGATAGATAGATAGATAGACAGATGATAGATGATAGATGATAGATGATAGATGATAGATAGATGATAGATAGATAGATAGATAGATAGATAGATAGATAGATGATAGATAGATAGATAGATAGATAGATAGATAGATGATAGATAGATAGATGATAGATAGATGATAGATAGATGATAGATAGATAGATGATAGATGATAGATGACAGATGATAGATGATAGATGATAATGATAGATGATAGATGATAGAGATAGATGATAGATGATAGATAGATGATAGATAGATGATAGATAGATGATAGATAGATGATAGATAGATAGATAGATAGATAGAGATACTATACTACACTGAAATGTTTGAATGTTTCTTGGATTGTCCTTGAATCTTCCTGCCACACTTGCCTTCCTCTCTTGCCACACCAATGTGGTGCGTCACAGTCTTTGAGAAACACTGGTTTACCCCAATCTTCTATGGGAGCATCCCTGGATCCACACACCAGGAAGACGAGAAGACGAAGAAGAGTTTGGATTTGATATCCCGCTTTATCACTACCCGAAGGAGTCTCTCTTTTTTTAAAAAAAATAATATTTATTGCTTTTAAACCTTACAAACAAGAAGAAAAAGAAAAAGAGAAAAAAGAAGAAAAAACAAAAGAAAGAAAAAACAATACAATACAATATATAAACAATACACCACACAACATTAACGCATTAAACTAAACAAAACAGAACAAAAACAATTTGAAAACATACATCATACCATTTCAATGCTTTATCTTTCATTCCCTTGTTTCATCGACTTCCTCTCACCTCCCTTTTTGTATTCCACTTCTATTAATTGTTTCAGCAATTCCTTTCCATTCCTTTCCATCTTGCAGCAATTGTTTCAGCAATTCCTTTCCATCTTGCAGGGCAGCTGGCAGGGCTTGCAGGGCAGCAGCTGAAGAAGGAGCAAAAAAGGTTTTATTGTGTGTGTGTTTCTTGTGGCTGATTAGCTGCTCTCCCTGTGCAAAGGTCAGAGGGGGCAGGGTTTCTGTTGAGGCAGGTGATTAGCTGTGGGAGGAGCTTATCAGAGCTTGCAGGGCAGCAGCTGAAGAAGGAGGAAAAAGGTGTTTCTTGTGTGTGTGTTTCTTGTGGCTGATTAGCTGCTCTCCTTGTGCGAAGTTATAGTGCCACTGTATTCTGCTCTGGTCAGACCTCACCTGGAGTACTGTGTCCAGTTCTGGGCACCACAGTTCAAGAAGGACACTGACAAACTAGAACGTGTCCAGAGGAGGGCAACCAAAATGGTCAAAGGCCTGGAAGCGATGCCTTATGAAGAACGGCTAAGGGAGCTGGGCATGTTTAGCCTGGAGAAGAGGAGGTTAAGGGGTGATATGATAGCCATGTTCAAATATATAAAAGGATGTCACATAGAGGAGGGAGAAAGGTTGTTTTCTGCTGCTCAAGAGAAGCGGACACGGAGCAATGGCTCCAAACTACAAGAAAGAAGATTCCACCTAAACATTAGGAAGAACTTCCTGACAGTAAGAGCTGTTTGACAGTGGAATTTGCTGCCAAGGAGTGTGGTGGAGTCTCCTTCTTTGGAGGTCTTTAAGCAGAGGCTTGACAACCATATGTCAGGAGTGCTCTGATGGTGTTTCCTGCTTGGCAGGGGGTTGGACTCGATGGCCCTTGTGGTCTCTTCCAACTCTATGATTCACTATTTTCAGTCATGTAAATATCTTAACTTATTTTAACCTTATTTTCCATTAATACTATAATACTTATTTATACTTAACTCCTTATAACACTTCTACTAAAGCCATATAATTTCATTCCAACATTTTTCTAACACTCATTAATTTTACCATATTTCTATAAATAAACTTTAAACTTTTTCCAATCTTCTTCCACCGTCTCTTCTCCCTGGTCTCGGATACTGCCAATCATTTCCGTCAATTCCATATAGTCCATCAACCTGGTGATCTTCTGTCTGAAGCTCTTAACTCTTTTCCAGGTCCCTTCTGCAAGTCTTCTTTGTATACTTTGTCTTCTGCTGATCTTGTTCTTAATTTCCTTCCTTTGATGCTAAAGAGTAGGTCTCGGGGGAGCTCCAACCTAGCAATATTTTTATTCCTTCTCGACATGTCATCCACATCTCCGTGGTTAAAACTAAAATCCAAAAGATATTTCAGGACATGTTTCAAAATCCCTCCAAATCTGAAGGTCCCCACAACTCCAATTTCCTCCTGACCCAAGTCCAGATCCCAAAAGTCAGTAAATCCCTGCATGAGATGATCTATCCAACTTTCCTTTTCCAGTCCAAGCAGGGTTCCAATCTGACTTTCTCTGAATTCAATCACAGAGGGCAACAACTTATAGTCATCAAATTGCCTCTGTAAGGCTGGGGCTCTCTCCCTCTCCACTTGTATTACTTTAGGTTCAACAACCACAACTTTCTCCCTCGCTTTCTCCACCATTTGGCATGTCAAAGTAGATTCCTGTATCGGTTCCTGAATAGTTTCTGTATAGATGTTCACTTTTTGTCCCAAAATATCAATTTTAATATTCATCACATCCGTCTTCTTATGGAGCTGTTCCAATGACTCACTTATCTTGCATAGTGCAATCACTTTATCACTACCCGAAGGAGTCTCAAAGCGGCTAACAATCTCCTTTCCCTTCCTCCCCCACAACAAACACTCTGTGAGGTGAGTGGGGCTGGGAGACTTCAAAGAAGTGTGACTAGCCCAAGGTCACCCAGCAGCTGCATGTGGAGGAGCGAAAACGCGAACCCGGTTCACCAGATTACGAATCTACCGCTCTTAACAACTACACCACACTGGCTCACTGGAAGCTCAACAACCTCAGAGTTTAAGCCTGGGACCTGTCTTGGTGAGCTAATGTGGACTGTGTGTGCTTAGGCCCTCTTCAGGTGTGGAAGGGAACAGGTGCAAGCAGCATTGGAACTGGTAGACCATATTGGTTAAACTACATGACCCTATGGATCTCTTTCAACTCTACAATTCTATGATTCTATATATCAGTTCACAGGTGATAGAAGGAAGTGATAGAAGGAAGGAGGGAGGGAGGGAGGGAGGGAGGGAGGGAGGAAGGAGGTACCTGAAGTCTGCTTTGAGCACCCGAGGCTTGCAGAAAGCAGGCCAGCAAGAGCTGTTCAACAGTGGAACAGACACTTTTGGAATTTGATGGATTCTCCCTCCTTGGAGGTTTTTAAGCAGAGGTTGGATGGCCATCTGCCATGGATGCTTTAGCTGAGATTCCTGCATTGCAGGGGTTGGACTAGATGACCCTTGGGGTCCCTTCCAACTCTACAATTCTATGAACTGCCCCCATCTTACTCTGTTTGGGTGGATGTCCTTCAGGGAACTCCCTTGCATAACCGAAGCCTGCAGTGCTGGCTGGAACAACTGGGAGTTGTAGTTAAAAACACCTGTAGTGCATCAGGTTGGTGAGGGCTACCCTAGGGCATCTTGCTTCTTGGAAATAAAATCTCCAACCCTTAATTATAATTCATAATTGGCACCACTGTAATTCTTTCCCATAGGGCTGACTACCAGCTCAAGTGGGCAGACTATTAGCATTCTTAACTGATCCGCAATGCAGTCCTATTGCACGTTTACGTAGAATCAAGTCCCATTGCGTTCACAGGGCTTCCTCCCAGCCAGAACTAGAGCTGGATACTTATCTGGGCGTGATTCCCCATGAACACAGAGGGAATTATTCCATTTCAGAAATGTCTTTGGGTGAAGCCAGTTGCTTGTGCTAACCCCTTGGCTGGGAATCATTGACTATATGCAGTTGTCATTTTCAAATGTTTTTATTGCAGGTTAGTAGTGATGGGTTTTGTTTTATGGTAGTTCTGCACTGCTTTGAATTGTGGTGTGTCATAATGTTAGATTTTATAGTAAGCTGCTCCCAGATGTCTGAGGAAGGAAGGAAGGAAGGAAGGAAGGAAGGAAGGAAAGAAGGAAGGAAGGAAGGAAGGAAGGAAGGAAGGAAGGAAGGAAGGAAGGAAGGAAAGAAGGAAGGAAGGAAGGAAGGAAGGAAGGAAAGAAGGAAGGAAAGAAGGAAGGAAGGAAGGAAGGAAGGAAGGAAGGAAAATCTTTACTATTTTATTTTTCAGTCCCCAATGTAGAGTATCACATAAAGGATTTTATTTCAAGTCTCAATAAACCAACATTCTCCCCTCCCATTAATCCACAGCCAGCTATTCTTTTGACCAGTTATGCAAACCACACCTCTGAGCAAGCTCCTCCTAACCTCAAGAGGAAGAGAATAAAGTATGGCTTAGGGAGCAATCCTAAACTCCTTGACAAAACATTACTCAGCTGTGGCAGCTCGTGTGAAAGCTGGGGGCTAGGCAGATTGGCACAATCAGGCCTGACACCACCCTGGTCAACTCAGCCCAACCCCAGAAAGCCCTATTTTGGGGCTTTCTACTGACCATTGCTCTTAAGCATCCTGCTGGTAACACTTGAGCCAACTGTTAGTGGGTGAAGTGGGAGATCTGCAGCAGTGCAGTGATTCAGATGGTGGCTGATGGAGGCTGGCAGGGGTGCCAGATGGATGCTTCCACCCAACCCAACCCACTACCATCCCAGTGCAAAGAGGGCCTGGTTTGCTCTGCCAGGGTATATTCTGCCTTGGGTGTAGTCTAGCAAAAGGTAGACCAGATACTTCAATGGCCACTGGCCTGATGGCTGTGTTCTCCCTCTACTGCCAGAGGTAGGCATTGTTGACATCTGTCTCAAAAGACAATGGAAGTGCACCATAGGGAATAAAGTAGTGAGCTCTCTAGAGTGTGAGCCTTGGTGTTGTATACGGAAGACGTCAGCTGCCCAGATAGCAAGATCTCCTCTTGGCCTCACTGATGTGGTCCAAAGGGAAGCAGAGCAAGACGTTTGGCACCAGCTTGTTTGCAAGAGTTGCCATAAGCAGGTATACAAGATGGCATCCAACTGCCTTAGGGATTCCACTCCGGATTTCTGTAGGGTTTTCTCCTTGGCCTTTTCTTCTTGTTGGAATATCAGTTGCTCAGAATCGCAACTGAGAAGAGTCCTGTTGTGCTCTGTTCCTGCTCACAGGCTTCCCATGGACACCTGGTTGGCCACTGTGAGAACAGGATGGTGGGCTAGACAGATCTTTGGGTTGTCTGGAGGAAGTTGGAGGGTGGATGATGGCTAACAGATTCAGGTTGAATCCTGACAAGACAGAAGTACTGTTTCGGGGGCACAGGGGGAGGGCGGGTGTGGGGGATTCCCTGGTCCTGAATGGGGTAACTGTGCCCCTGAAGGACCAGGTGCGCAGCCTGGCAGTCATTTTGGACTCACAGCTGTCCATGGAGGCACAGGTCAAATCTGTGTCCAGGGCAGCTGTTTACCATCTCTATCTGGTGCGCAGGCTGAGACCCTACCTGCTCGAAGAGTGTCTCACCAGAGTGGTGCATGATCTGGTTATCTCCCGCTTGTACTACTGCAATGCGCTCTACGTGGGGCTACCTTTGAAGGTGACCCAAAAATTACAACTAATCCAGAATGCAGCAGCTAGACTGGTGACTGGGAGCAGCTGCCGAGACCATATAACACCAGTCTTGAAAGACCTACACTGGCTCCCAGTACGTTTCCGAGCACAATTCAAAGTGTTGGTGCTGACCTTTAAAGCCCTAAATGGCCTCGGTCCAGTATACCTGAAGGAGCGTCTCCACCTCCATCATTCTGCCCGGACCCTGAGGTCCAGCGCTGAGGGCCTTCTGGTGGTTCCCTCACTGCGAGAAGCCAGGTTACAGGGAACCAGGCAGAGAGCCTTCTCGGTAGTGGCACCCGCCCTCCCACCAGTCTAACTTTTAGAAGGCATCTGAAGGCAGCCCTGTTTAGGGAGGCTTTTAATGTTTACTGGGTTATTGTATTTTAGTGTTTTGTTGGAAGCTGCCCAGAGTGGCTGGGGAACCCAGCCAGATGGGCGGGGTATAAATAAATTATTATTATTATTATTATTATTATTATTATTATTATTATTAATGATCCAGCAGGCTCTTCTGTTTCTCTTGTGTTCTTGAGTAAGCAATGGTGGGGCCTGGCAAACATCCTTAGGCAAGGTGTTCCATTGTCCCGGGGCCACCACCAACATGGCCATCTCCTTTGCATTCACCTCCTTCACCTCCAGATCTAATGATTTGCATCTTGCTGCTCCTCCATGCTGTTGAGCTCAGCTCTTGCTTGTGGGCCTGGGGGTATCTGGTTGGCCACACTGTGGGAACAGCACAGGATCTTCTGGTCTTATACATATTTGTATTGACTGGAGATGCTCTCCGACTTCATTCCAGGTCTGCTTCGTGCTCCCAAAGCCTGTGGGACAATTCTTCTGCCCTAAAGAGGACCCAAGAAAAACAAAAGCCACCACAGCAGATAGGAAATGGGTCCTGCCTCCCCAAACAACTGCTGGGTGGCTGACCTCCTGACACATGCGTCCATTCCCAAGTTCCAGCAAGTGGCTTGCCGGATCTGGGTAAACTCTGGCAGCTGCTCTGGAAACGAAGGAGGAGACCGGGGGCACCAACCCAAGGCGATGATAAATCATCTGCCGCGTGTGTGTCCCGCAGCTCCTGCTTCGGCAGGGCCAAGATTAATGGGTAGCTCATTTAACCCAGCTAGCCCTTAACTAGCCGTGAAGCGGAGGCTAAGGCACCGTCGGGAGCAAGCCGGCTTTGTGGGTGGCTGGCTGTGAAATCAGTCTGGCTCCCCCACCGCCTCCACGTTCTCGGATCCTGAGAAAGATCTGCCTGGGAAAGTCATTGTTTCTGAACCAGCGGAGAGCAGCTAACGAACCTGCTGCTTCCCTCGTGCCGAGGGCATTTTTCATAATTACAGGCCGGGGTTTGCTGGTCGCGCATCACAATTAATACCAAGACGAGCGCCTGCCGCCGTGATGGAAGCTGCTGCCGGCTCTGATGCATTGCCTGCCTCTTAAGGAGATGAATGGAAAGCATTAACCTCTTCTTCAGACAGGCACCAGGTGATGCTTCCACGCTGCTGTCACTGCCCATGTCTTCTGTACTCGGGCAGGCAGATAAATAGGAGCAGCTCCTTCACAATGCCCCATCAGCTCAAGACGGGAGTTCCAACTCTCCCTTCCAGCTCATTTCACTGGAAGTAACCACAGTCAGCAGGTTGGCTTCCAGATATTCCTAGATAAAGGGGAATGGGAGCTGTCCAGGCATGAGATTCACTGTTTGCAGAAGATATATAAGAAGCGCTTGGTTTCTGGATCAGACCTAAGGCTCATCTAGTCCTGCATCCTGTTCTCTCATGGTGGCCAACCAGAAACAAGCCGGACCTCAGTGTAACAGCTCTCTACTCCCGTGTCATTCCCAACAACTGATCTGCAGAGGTCTCCTTCTTATAGCCGTGGAGGTCTAGCATAGCCACAATGTTTGGTAGCTAGTAAATTCACTCCCATGGCTTGTAAAATTCACCCCAGCTCCTTGCTTCCACCTTCTTTTTGCTTATCCGCCACCGCCACCAGGGTATTTGATTTCAACTCCTTTACTAAAAGATCTCAGAAACCAAGGGCAGGTTGTGGTGATAGGATCTCCAGGGGGGACAAGAGGTTTGCATAGAGTTTGCAGGCATGTTTAAGGGGGTGCTTTCTTCGTGGGGCAGGTCAAGACAATGCAAACAGGAAAGGAGCAGGGAGAGCAAATAGCCTCTCGTGTATTGTGGGTCTCTGAGGCATTGTACCCCTGAGTGCTATCCTCCCACAAAAGGTGGAGAGTCAATTGCAGTTCCACATGAAGTTTAGTACCAGAGGTGGCCCATCCCATTTCACCACCTGAGATGAAACAGGAATGTGTTGCCCCTTCTGTTCTCCACTGCTATGCTGTGTCCACCACCACATACCCCCACCCCCATTTCCACCGCTGCCGGAATGCCACACACCCCTGAGACTTGGTGACATGGGGGGGGGGCATACTTACTCTGGAGTAGGAATGTTGGTGAATTCCAGCAGAAACGGGAGCAGAGATGTCTGTTTATTAATCCCACGTCCGGAATGGAAATCAATCCGGCGAATATTCGCTGTTGTTGTTTCTTCCAGTCCACAAATGATACTACATCCACACACACCCATTTCCATTGTATTTCCTCTGAGTAGGGTGGAATAATAATGACAATGTCATTTGCATAATTAATTACATAAATTAGATAATTTCACCACAGCGGTCAGAGGGACGAATTATGTAATTTTTGGTGGAAGATGAACTGCAGTGGAACAGAATCCTTGCTGCTTGTGATGAATACAGTGTGGAATGGAAAGCCTTCCTGCATCCCTACCTTGGAGGAAACATGCTACATACTTAGGCTACAGTTCAGCACAGAGTTGAAGTCCATTCATTTCAGTGGGATTAAACACGGTTCATTCTGTGTTGGATTATGTATGTCTGTAAAAATCTGGTTTTCTTGGTTCCCTTACCCTTGTCCTAGGGAGGTTTCCCCAGGGCATTGAGATAAATGGCTTTGCAGCTTATGCACATTCAGAAAACATCGTGAAAATTAAATGAGTCACAAGGCTACCCTATGAGATCGTGGCTTTGAAACCCACTGGAAGCTCAAACAGAGAAATTTGCATCTCGCTACAAATCACCCTTCAAAACACCACCGATTTGTGTCCTCAGATAATTGCGTTGTTAAGAATAGTCACTAGAATCAGATGTCCATGTATGAAGGGGGGGGGGGAAATAGGTGCTCATTCTTTTAAGATTACTATGTGGGAAAATGGAGTATAAATATGAATAAATTTAGTATTAACTGCGCAAGATAATGTGCCATATATCCACACAGATTTTTTTTATATAAAAAAAATTAAAGAAGGGACTAAATGGAAATCTTTATCGCTATAGACTGCTGAATATTAATAGTTATTGTTTGAGTCACTGTGGCATGGAAAACTCAATTATAACCGAAGTGTAAAAATGTACTGAATTATAGATAAACTACGAATGGGAAAAAAAGAAATCTTTTCAGAACAATGCAAAAAAGAAGAAGAAAAGGGGAAAAAACCCTTTGATAAAAGAAGAAATAAAACTCGATAAGAATGTTTAAACAGCGAGTGACTGTCCAAAAGCGACGGGCCGTTCTCCAGCGTTGCTCTAACTTTGAGCGAAATAAAGCGTTAAATGGGTGCCTAAGAAGGACTGCCTCCGTTTCTTTATTTTATACCAATTGTTAGCCAGTGACTTAGAATGGGGCTTCCTGCTTTCTCCTGCTAACTTACAGCTCGTTCAAAGGGAAGTCTGCAGAAAACATTTGCACTCTGAGCTTTTGATGTCCTGGTGCAAATGGCCTGGGATTACAGCATTTACACATCTGTTCACCATCCAGGAGCACCTGATTCCCTTTTTAATGTCGTGCTTTGGAAGATCTGCTGTAACAGCTGTACCAAAGCAAGGGACTCTTTCTCGTGGCAACTTCAGCCATGATCCTTCAGCAAAAGGCCAAACTGCATTGGGCCTGCAGATCTAGATGGAGGAGCCAAACAGCTAAGACCTTGTTTAAACAAAGGCCTGGTTACGGAGGAAATCTTTTGCCTGGCATCTAAAGATATATCATGATGGTGCCAGGAGAGCCTCCCTGGGGAGAGCATCCCACTGAAAAGAGCCAGCACTGAAAAGGCCTGTTCTCGTGTTGCCACTTTCAGGACCTCTCGTGGAGGAAGCACATGAAAAAGGGCCTCAGGTTATGACTGCAGGGTCCAGGTTGGTTTGTATAGGGAGAGGTGATCCTTGAGGTATTTGGGTCCTGAACCACGTAAGGCTTTATAGCTCAAGACCAACACTTTGCATTGGGCCCAGAAATTAATTGGCAGTGAGTGCAGTTGGACCAGTGTCGGTATTATTTGCTCAAACCGTCTTGCCCTGATGAACAACCTGGCTGCTGAATTCTGCACCAGCTGAAGGTTCTGAGCCATCTTCAAGGGCAGCCCCATGTATAATACATTGCAGTAACTAAACCTAGAGGTCACCAGAGCACAAACAACAGAAGTCTGTCTCTTTGCCCTCACTAGGCAAATACAGTGGCTGTGCTATTGCAGGTCCTCGTGGGACCAGGATGCTTGACTAGATAGGCCTTTGACCTGATCCAGACCCAATCTTCTTATGTTCTTGGCAGCAAACTTTCTGGAGGATGGGTCAACTTAGGTCAGCTGCTGCATTCGTTCCTTCTCTTTTAACTCCTCTCAGGATGAAGTGACAATAGTAAGAAACCTGCTGGTCCTGACACCACTGATGGTTCTGGATACAGGTGGGTGGGATCAGAAGTCCAGAAAAGTGACGGAACCCGAGAAGACTAGGTACCATAGACCTTTATGATCAGATCATGCACATATGGAGTCTGTTGACACAACCTGTCTTGTCGGGGAATTTCCGAACAAGGGTTAGACTGGGTGAGTCAGTGGCAGTCAGCACTGCCGGATAATCACATGTTCGCCACATCTAGGCTCTTGCATTATAATGTGGTTAGGAGCATTCCACCTCTCACAAACACAGAGAGTGCACATAATCATTATACAGGTTGAGTGCCTGCCATTTACTGAGTTATCCATCAATGGTGGGGTGGGCGTGTAGCCAAATAAGAGAATTAACAGATCAGAATAAATGAAAGTCATATGCTTAGTTCTGTTGTGGCTGGTACAACCTTATAAAGCTAAGTGGCCATACATGTATTACAGCCTTTGCCAAGCTGGCATTTTCCAGATGTTTCAGACTACAACTCCCACCATCGCCAGCTGGCTCTGCTGCTGAGGGCTGATGGGAACTGTAGTCCAAAATATCTGGAGAGCACCAGCATGGCAAATGCTGATCTATTATAACTTGGTGGTGAATGCGTACAAAATGTGTTTGAATAAGCATAGGATGGTGGCATCTGATGAAGGAGACTCTGGTGCCCCAAAGCTTATGTCATAGTAAAATTTTGTTAACCTTTAAGGTGCCACAAGACTTAAAGGGAAGCCACTCTCAGCTCCACACCATTTCTAGCCAGCAAATTTGGGAGACCTTTCCACCTGCTTCAGCCTTGATCCTCTTCTTTGCAACTCTCCTAAAATAAAGTGTGGCCTCTGCAGCTTAAATTAACACCACTTACGTCAACATGATCCCGACATAAACGCTCTCCTGTAGGTTCCGGCCTGATCTAACCTAATGTCTTCCAGAGATTTTTCTCTCTGGAAGTTCACTGTATGTTCATACAATTTATGCCTGATCTGGAGTGAGATGGTTTCCGTTTCCTTTTTAGTAAACTATTTAAGTTAGCATAACACCAGCTGTCTGACAAGATTCCTGACCAGAACACCAGGGAGAAGAGGGGAAAGAGGAAATTTAGAAATAAATTAGTGTTGAGCTGAAAGTTCTCAGCAAATAGCTTTCGGGTGGAATTAGAGCCCCTAAAACTGCTTCCCATTCACTCTCCTAGCCTCTATGATGCCCAGCCCATTCCTCCCCAATGGAACCCACCTTTAGAATCACCATGTTTCAGCAAGTGGCTTCATGTTGCGTCATCCTGACATGTATTGCCCTCATGCACCCGAACATCTGCTCCAGTTGCCTCCATGTCCTGCCCAAATGGGTGGGGAATCATGCAGATTCATCTATGAAACTCCCCTCGTGGTCTGTTAGCATGTCTGCTCTCATCCCAGGATGCCTTGTTCCCCATACGGAGGAGTGACTGACTTGTGGTCGCTGACCATCAAAAACCTGACCAGCTTGCTTCTGTTTCCCACAATATCTGGTGCGCGTCTACAGAAACAACAGCAAAAAAGGGCACTTGGAGACCTTTCCTCTTTGCGTTCCATGAACACAGTTTGGGAACCTGTTGCTTTATTCAGGACACTCAAAGGGCAAGATCTGCCAGGTTAAGAAGCAGTAGTTCTCTGGCTTTGCTGGCATTAAGTCTCCAGCCCTGGCTCAGCTGAAGATACACACAAGCGTAACTTGCTTAGCCAGAGCTCAGTCTTCTGAGCAGAGTCAGCTGTAAGCTTCTCAAAAGAGGTGTTCTGGGAACATCATGGGACCAGAAAGGCTGAATCCTAAGCCTATTTGGCATGGCAACCCTGCAGAGAACATTGTTTTAAATGCTTGCTTTTCCTCTGCCAGTCTCAGCCCCATTCCTGAACATGCTTTGGATCTGGCATGGCTTTATGCTGATTTAACTTACTCTAGCTCGCTTTACTATACGAACTTCCTGTGCATAGGGTGGTTTCCAGGCAGGGGAGCCGACTTGGGCCCCAGGTTATGGGTGCCCAGTGCTCCTGATGTTGGCCTCGGTGCCTTAGCCTTAGAACCTAACTTCTGGTGCTACCAGAAGTCAGATCCGAGGTCTCACAAGAACTCAGACAGCATCTATAAGGCCTCACAAGCCCTTAGAGATCCTGTCCAAGGCCTCGCAAGACCTCAGAAGTTGCGTGGCAGTCCTGCAGTGTGGGTGCTGAGCACTCACAACAGAAATTTTGTGGGTGCTCAACAGTGCTTTTTTCCTAGAAAAAAAAGTGCCAGAACTCCTTATGAAGTTGTTACAGTAAGTGCCACACATTTTAACAACCAAAACAAGAGGTGCCGGTACTGAATACCCCCTGAAAAAGCACTGGTGCTCAGGCACCCAGAGCCCCCTATAGTTGGTGCCCCTGTTCCCAGAGCCAGCCTAAGACATTCTGGCACCTGAGATCAACCACAAAAGGGTGCCCCAAATTTCAGGAGTGCCCTGTGTGAGGCCAAAAGTCAGCACCCTCCACTTGTGTGGCGAGGCAAGTTCCTATTCCTTAAGGTATAAATAACTAGACAACACACAGCGTATTGGCATGGCAAGAGACTGAAAGGTTGTGCCAGTCGTGTATTTATTGTTCGCCTGGGCGTGGTGCCAAGCGCTGCTACTGGTCAGTTGGCACCACACCCAGGTGAATGCCCCCTAGATTCCTGCTGCCATTGGCCCGTTTGGTGGCAAGAGTACGATCTGGTCAGCAATAGGGGGAGACGCAGTGCCCGCCAACAAACCACCCACCTGAGGACAAACAGACCTCTTGCCTTCCATTCTGCACATGCACCATGTCATTGTTACAATGTCCTGCATCACCCACCTCAGCTTGGTGCCCAGTGTGGGGGAATATTGCCTTAAATCTGCCTCTGGTGAGTGACTATTGGACCAGGAACAAAAGAGGGGGCATGAGGATCTGGTGGCCCTGGCGATGCTGCCGCCTGAGGCGGTTGCCTCATCTTACCTCATGGCCCTCGTGGCTCCCTTAATCAGTGGGCACAACTATGGGGTTTCTGCTCCTGAATGTGAGAATCGCAAATACAGTGGTACCTCGGGTTAAGTACTTAATTTGTTCCGGAGGTCCGTACTTAACCTGAAACTGTTCTTAACCTGAAGCACCACTTTAGCTAATGGGGCCTCCTGCTGCTGCCGCCGCATCGCCGGAGCACGATTTCTGTTCTCATCCTGAAGCAAAGTTCTTAACTTGAAGCACTATTTCTGGGTTAGCGGAGTCTGTAACCTGAAGCGTATGTAAGCCGAGGTACCACTGTATATTCATCGCATCTTTGGTTTTCAGTCTAGGAAAAGTTTCCTCTTTCCTTGCCTTTATTCTAAACAGAGTACAAAGAGGCTGTCCACATTGCTCACAGCTCCCTAACTGAGCTCCTGGAGCAATCCGTTCCCTATTCAGTAATTAATCCATCCCATTCCTGCTCTGCAGCTCATGCTAGGCCATTATTTCCCAATCTGTATTGTTTAAACTGACCGCTCCATAGGGCGGCCATTTTCATCCCCAGCATTTTCCCACGAGAGCCATGCATGAGTTTATTGTATTACCATTCATAACTGTGAACCATTTTCCTGGAGAGGAGGAGGAGGTGGAAGAGGAAAGAGAGCAGGCGGCATCCAAGGTTGGCCCTGCTGCCTCTGAGTCACCCGTGTCTGAATCAACAAGAACGACTCCTTGGTGGGGAAAGGTCATCTGAACAAGAGGAATAATAAATTTACAGTCTCTCTCTCTTTTTTTAATCCTGCCTAAGAAAACAACATAGTTTCTGCTGGTCTCAGCGAGGCTAATCATGGTGGAAACTGCAAGCTCTCCTAGTCATCCGTGGATCTTGAATGTCTCTGTTTGAAAGCTCACACCCTTCGGTGGAATCTCTTCAAAGCTCCCGCCAAAACAGAATTCATAATCGGAAAGAGAAGTGTTATTGCAGTTGGGCTTTTCAGGGGCAAGGAGGTGGGGAACATATCGCAAATCTGGTGGACTTGGAAGGGGATGGTATACATCCTTCTAAATGTCTAAACTGAAGCTGAAACGAAGAAAGGCCTTTTGATCTTCTGCTAGTCTGTGTATGCAGACATTCCGCTTCTGAAAATACATTTCTTTCTTTCTTTTTAAAGTTTATTCGTGCTCATGGCTCAAGAGCATGTGCAGATGTTCTGATAGGTACACTGCATTCCGCAAAGGGCTGGGCAGATCTGTCAACATCAGGTTTCTCACTTTTCCAATCCATTCAACACATTTCCACATCAGTGAGAATTTCTCATCATGTACACAATTCTGTATGCATTTTTGCAAAGCAATTTCCATTATTTCCATGTTGTTTCCATTTTTCTGTACTTTCATCCAACACTTTACCCTACTTTTTTGCACTTTTGTACGCATTACTTGGGGTTGGAGGAACTTTGGCTCATGGGGGGCTAGGGGGTGGGGGGAGAAATTTGATTCCATTCACATTTAAAGAGCAACTTACCGAATTGGTACTTTTGGAAACCTGAACCACAATCTAGTTTGAAAGTTCCATTTCACTCAGTTTTGCAATGCAGTTCTGCAGCCAAGTAATGTGCATGATGACAAAGTCTCAGATTGCTTGGGAAGGTCCCAGGAGAGGAGGAGACCTTGGCAGTTTCAGTTCCCAAAACTGCCTCGTCGGGGCAAGATCTACCAGGAAGAGTTGCTGTGCTCCCTAAGCCTAGCCTCCTGAATTATAGAATCATAGAAACATAGAACAGTAGAGTTGGAAGGGACAACAAGGGTCATCTAGTCCAACCCCTGCAATGCAAGAATCTTTTGCCCAACATGGGGCTCAAACCCACACTCTGAGATTAAGAGTCTCGTGCCCTACTGACTGAGCTACCAAGGCAGACCTTGTTTCCTGGAATAAAGAGTTAATTCCACTGACGCCATGTGATTTATTGCTGACTTGCGCCGGATACCCAGTGGAGGGTGGTTGTTACGGTAAAATCTGGGTGTGAGGCTGCTCTGCCACCCAGCTCGTCGGACTAAGTCCGCGGGTCCCTGCGGAGGAAAATGAGCTCAGCCGGAGACAGGAGCAAGCTGCAGAAGATCCAAGTTTATTGCGCAACAGGTTCAAGGCGAGATTGAACAGCGAGAAAGGGGTGACATGAACTTTTGAAACTTCCCTCCATGTCCCAGAATACAGTGCAAAATACATCCCAGTTACATCATGAATACATTAAGAAGAGGTTGGGTTACACAGATTACATCATGAATACATTAAGAAGAGGTTGGGTTACACAGGATTAACATATGGAGGAAGGAGGGGGGAATATGCAGAGCTGGAGATATGCGCAGATAAGCACATCCTGAGTACCGGTGATGAGAAGACAATGGTCCATGTACGCATAGTCTGTCACCTGGCATTGCCCGGAGGAAAGGCTTGGCAGAGTGATTTGACAGGATTAGGGTCTTGACACCTTGCTTGAGGGATTATGGAGGACAGGGGAGGTGTCATGGAGTCCTAGAGAAATTGAGCAAATTGGCACGTGGAGTTTCTATGAATTTTATAGATTTTAGTCCCTTTTGACATTGACAATTGGAAATAAATGGATATATTGTAGCGAAGAGGAAGGTGAAGACATGCCCCCCCTTCCGTATCAGTGGTATACAAACTGAAATAATAATAATAATAATAATAATAATAATAATAATAATAATGTCCATTGCTCCACCCACTCTTGCCTCTGCCTCCACCCACCACTGATGTGTGGCCCCTGGAAGGCTGCAGAGAAGGGAATGTGGACCTTGAACTGGAGAAGGTCCCCCATCCACGACATAACTCCTTCCTCCTGTTCCCTTGAAATGTGCTGCAAATGCTCTTCTCCTCCCATAGATGCTGTTCTGTTACCACGGCAGTCTAAGCATTGGTTGCCCAATTGTTGATGAGAGATAACGGAAACTAATGTACTGATTAGCAGCTCTTTATTCAAAGCCACGCCGGAATATTTCTTCCTGTGCAATATCCAACGACAGAGTCTGAAGCGGCTGGAAGTGCTTTTAGCCAGAGATTGCGTGCCACAAGAGATGAATAGCTGCAATATTTGGATGGCAGAAAATAAGGGTGGGTTTTATTGGGGTGGGGGAGGCAGACGCTGCTTTGGAATGAGCACTGCCCACACCAGTGGGCTTGTCTCTGGAATATAAGCTCAAGATGCACCTTTGCAAAAAGATTGTTGAAACGCTTGATCCATTGTTTCTCCAAAGCAAAGGGATGTTGCAAAGGCTAGCCAGAAGAATTGTCCACCAGCTGGAGAAGGAAGGAAGGAAGGAAGGAAGGAAGGAAGGAAGGAAGGAAGGAAGGAAGGAGAGAGTGAAAAGTTATGAACCAAATCATTCTCTGGCTTTAAGATAATGTCTTTCATAGCTAACAGACAATGCTGTGCCTTCACTATTGTTGCAGATTTCATCGCATTATTGTCAGCCAAATTATCTTTTTTTCCAATGCCTGGATGGAGAGAGAGAGAGAGAGAGAGAGAGAGAGAGAGAGAGAGAGAGAGAGAGAGAATATGAGAATGCAGGCTCTGTGCTTATTTTATTCCTGCTCACAATGCAGCCAGCCTTTTTAATGAACTCCCTAACTGCTTCTCTTCGCCTGTTAGCAAACGCCTGCCAGCTACAGCCTCCCTCCTCCTCCTGCCCAAGGCTCAAGTCTGTTTGTAAATAATAAAAAGCTATAATTAAGATGGCAAGAGCCTGTTCTTTATCCGATCACAACATTTCAAAATGTTTTCTGTCTGCGCCGACACTTTCTGTGCTACGCCGGGGTCTGAACGAGATTGAAGGAAGCATTCCGCTAATTTGGGGCAATCTGAATTCTGCAATTTTATTTTTTTTAAAAAAAAGAAAACATGCCATTTCCCTGTGTCGTCGTTTCCCAGGCCCTGACACGGAGCAATTTTGAAATGTCACTGTTGGAGGTGCCTAGCACTTCGTAAGGTTGGACAAAAGAAATAAAAATTGAGCGATGCATTTTGAGTACAATGGAGGTTTTGTAGTGTTGTGGTGTTTTTTTAAGAATAAGGTAAAAAAATGCAACCAGGATGGGACTTGAAGCGATACTGTGCATGCGGAAAGCAGATCCAAGGAAGACAGACTGAACTGCAGGCCGCCTGGCAGCACTCTTGACAACAGCCTGCTCAAGAGCGAACGAGTATGTGCCTTTTAGAGCCAACACTCATTTGACATGTGTCAACCTTTAAATATTAAAGAACAGAGCCACCAGTACAGGACACTGCCTTTTATGGAGACAAGCCATTGACTCATCTAGCTCAGATCTGTCCAATCCAGCTCACTGTAGCTCTCCAGCTTCTCACCTGGAGGACTTTCCTAGCCTTCCTGTGTGAGATCCATTAGGTGCCAGGGGTTTAACCATAGAATCATAGGACTGTAGAGTTGTGTCAGGGAACTGACATCAGAGCCAGCAGTGGAGGCAGAGCTCCCAAGCAATGCCGGAGAAGGGCCAAGCAGGGAGAGAGGGAACTCATTGGCTGGGGAAGGAAATCAGCCTAACACCAGGGATAAAGGGGGGGCGGTTGGGGGAATCGGAGAGGGGTCTCCAGGACTCTTCGCTGGAGACCAGCGGGGAGAGCACAGGTCCTCCTCTGCCCACACCCACCCTGCGCAGAAGACTTCCGCGCGGGGAAAGTAGGCGTAGACTTGGCGTCAAAGAGCTTTTGTGCTGGAAGAAGTTTAAGAAACGCCCACTGACGGATTCTGCTAGCGACTGAACAGCGAAGGCGACTGAACAGCGAAGCGACTGAACAGCGAACAGTGAAGGGCTGTCCAGTCAGGAAAGGTTTAACCAGGCTAACTAGCCAGGCATGGTGGCAACTTACGCACGAGCAACCCCCATACATTCATTACAAGTTGGAAGGGACCCCAAAGGTCATTTAGTCCAACCCGCTGCAGGGCAGCAATGACAGCTGAAGAATCCCCAAGCTCTGCTTAAGAACCTCCAAGGAAGAAGAGTCCACCACCTTCCAAGGTTGATCATTCCACTGTTGAACAGCCTTGACCATCGGAAATTTCTTCCTAATGTTTAGTTGGAATCTCTTTTGGGATGCAAAGCTCATGTGCTGCAGGGTATATCTCCAAAACCCAGCCTGGGGCATATAAGAGCGCATTATCTGTGGAGCCCAGTGATGCTCATTCTGATGGGTTGGAGCACCACACTGTCTCAGGATGGGGGGGGGTGGTCCTTCCCCACAACTCACTCGGGCACTTCTGGATTCCACCACCTCCTTCAGCATGAAGGGCTCATGTGCCCAAGGAATGGATGTTAAAGGAAGAGGGTGCTGAAGAAAGCATATGGCTCAGTTCTTTACTGCGGGGAAGGTGACTGGGAATAGCAAGAAGTCCTAGCCAGACTTCTAAAGGGTCGCAGTGTATATCTCCTATGAAGCAAATCCCACAGTTGTCAGGATGCTGCCAACGACTCCCGGCTGGTTGCCAGGAACATACAAAGACAAGGAAATGTTTCTTATCGTCTGCTTTATATTCAGTATTTACAGAGAGAGTCTATAGAACCCAGCCTCTTGGATAATGGTGTTGTCCTGAGTGAATATCCACACACCCCACTTCCTCATTCGTCAATCTACGGGTGCTTCTAAGTGCCCTCTATCTTTGAGCTCTTTGCTCTCCTACTTTCGAGGCTTGCCGGGTTCTGAGAGATAGAGGGTCTGGAATGCTTTCTAAAGACACTGTGTCCATCAGCTGCCCCCCCCAGTGCTTCCTTCTCCTTGGAAGGGTCAAGCTGGGGAGGCGGTCTGCACCATTCCTCCTCTGCCCAGTCCCTAACAACAGTTGGGCTTACTCATACATGAGTGTGCAGAGGGTTGCAGCCTTACCTAACCCCACGTACCTGGGAGCGAGTGCCATCTACTTATTTCTGAGTAGAATCATAGAGTTGGAAGGGACCCCCAAGGGTCATCTAGTCCAACCCCCCGCAGTGCAGGAAACTCCGCTAAAGCATCCATGACAGATGGCCATCCAGCCTCTGCTTAAAAACCTCCAAGGAAGGAGAATCCACCATCTCCGGAGAGAGACTGTTCCACTGTCAAACAGCTCTTCCTGTCAGAAAGTTTTTCCTGATGTTTAGTCGGAATCACCCTTCTTGTCACCTGAAGACATGGGTTCGAGTCCTACCCTCCACAGCAGGAGAAAACAGATAGGACTGTGCTGCAGCATCCTTTTGGAGAAAACAGCCCCGGAGACTCATGGTATCTGTATTTACATGTGTCATGATTCGTGTGCAGACCGACTTGGCATTATGAGAACATAAAAAGATTCCAAACTCTGTCCATATCTCTCCAACTTATCTCACTCCCAGCCAGCCAGTGTACACTCAGATGGGGAATCTGTTTCTGCAGCTTCCTCCCTCAGGAGGAACATCTCAGGAGCTAAATGTCCAAGGAAGTGCCAAGCTGATCTGTTGCCCTGATTGCCCATTAATTAATGCCCACTGTTAATTACCAGGCTACACCAAACTGAAAGGGAAATTGGGAATAATGCTTTGGAAGAAGGCTGCGTGAAGTCGTGTATGTTGACAAGATACAATCCCCTTGTGCACTGCTAGCGGATGGCAGCCTTCTATTGCTATCACCCGGCCCCGTTAGTTCACCCAAGCATTTTGTGTGCAATTGTGCTACTCTCGGGCTTATTCTCATCAGCCTCCCTTTATCTGTCCTGTGTATCGCAATCAATACGCCTAGTTCTGCTTGCATGATGTGCTAGCAACAAACCGTGTCCGAAAGATGCCCGGGAGCTTGTGTGTGTGTGTGACGGACAGGAGGAGAAGAAGCCCTTGGATGCTCTTTGGTCTCATTAGTCCGTCTGTAGCAAAGCATTGCTTGAAGCAGAAACAATGGGAAATGGAAGGTGAAAGGAGGCAGGGAGCCTGAAGGAACCCAAGGCATGGGCCATAGCTCAGTGACAGAGCACTTGTCTTTGATACAGGAAGTCCCAGTTTCGATCCCTGGTGTCCCCAGGTAAAAATATCAGAAGGCTTTCCTGGATCAGGCCAATGACCCACCTAGTCCAGCATCCTGTTCTCTCAGTGGTCAAACAGATGCCTGTGCAAACAGGATCTGAGCACAAGTGTCTGGAGGCAGTTGGAGGATGGATGGTGGCTATCAGATTGAGGTTGAATCCTGACAAGACAGAAGTACTGTTTCTAGGGGGCAGGGGGCAGGTGGGTGTGGAGGACTCCCTGGTCCTTAATGGGGTAACTGTGCCCCTGAAGGACCGGGTGTGCAACCTGGGAGTCATTTTGGACTCACAGCTGTCCATGGAGGGGCAGGTCAGAGCCAGTGTGGTGTAGTAGTTAAGAGTGATGGACTCGTAATCTGGTGAACCGGGTTCGCGTCTCCGCTCCTCCACATGCAGCTGCTGGGTGATCTTGGGCCAGTCACACTTCTCTGAAGTCTCTCAGCCTCACTCACCTCACAGAGTGTTTGTTGTGGGGGAGGAAGGGAAAGGAGATTGTTAGCTGCTTTGAGACTCCTTAGGGTAGTGCTAAAGCGGGATATCAAATCCAAACTCTTCTTCAGGTCAATTCTGTGTCCAGGGCAGTCTACCAGCTCCACCTGGTACACAGGCTAAGACCCTGCCTGACAGCCAGTAGACTGTCTCGCCAGAGTGGTGCATGCTCTGGTTATCTCCTGCCTGGACTACTGCAACGTGTTCTACGTGGGACTACCTTTGAAGGTGACCCGGAAACTGCAATTAATCCAGAATATGGCGGCTAGACTGGTGACTGGGAGTGGCCGCTGAGACCATATAACACTGGTCCTGAAAGACCTACATTGGCTCCCAGTACATTTGTGAGCACAATTCAAAGTGTTGGTGCTGACCTTTAAAGTCCTAAATGGCCTCGGTGCAGTATACCTGAAGGAGCGTCTCCACCTCCATCATTCCGCCTGGACACTGAGGTCCAGTGCCGAGGACCTTCTGGCGGTTCCCTTGCTGCAAGAAGCCAAGTTACAAGGAACCAGGCAGAGGGCCTTCTCGGTAGTGGCACCTGCCCTGTGGAAAGCTCTCCCACCAGATGTCAAAGAGAAAAACAACTACCAGACTTTTAGAAGACATTTGAAGGCAGTCCTGTTTAGGGCAGTTTTTAATATTTTATTGTGTTTTTAATAGGCTGTTGGGAACCACCCAGAGTGGCTGGGGAAACCCAGCCAGATGGGTGGGGTATAAATTCTTCTTCTTCTTCTTCTTCTTCTTCTTCTTCTTCTTCTTCTTCTTCTTCTTCTTCTTCTTCTTCTTATTATTATTGCACTTTCCTCTCCTGTGGTTTTGGTAGGGCTGAGCAAAGCTGCTCCTCTCTGAAGCATGTTATTTATTATTACTTATTAGATTTATATACTGCCCTCCATCAAAGGATCTCAGGGCAGTTCACAAGAGGATATTTAAATCATTCTAGTTGCTTAGCAGTATTTACAGATGCAATCTTGTCCAGACTCGGAGAAAACAAAGGCACCACTGTGAAAAAAACTTGCAAAATTGCTAGGACAACTTCATCTGTGGACCTAACCCCTACTAATTTGGGAATATGACCTACTAATTCCAATAGAAATTATTTCCAAGTATAGATGATAAGAATCACACATGAAAACTTTATGTTAGCTGATGCCCAGATAGGGTCCTCTGCATCGATAGTTTGGCAGCCTCTGCCCCCACCCATTTTGGGTGGCTGCTATGAGCCAATAATAATAACAACACTAATAATAATAATATTAATTTATTATTTATACCCCGCCACTCTGGGCGGCTTCCAACAAAATATTAAAATACAATAGTCTGCTAAACATTAAAAGCTTCCCTAAACAGGGCTGCCTTCAGATGTCTTCTAAAAGTCTGGTAGTTGTTTTTCTCTTTGACATCTGGTGGGAGGGCGTTCCACAGGGCGGGTGCCACTACCGAGAAGGCCCTCTGCCTGGTTCCCTGTAACTTGGCTTCTCACAGTGAGGGAACCACCAGAAGGCCCTTGGCACTGAATCTGTTGAGGGGAGGGGGGAAACACCCCTGTTGAGGGGAGGGGGGAAACACCCCTGGCAGCTCCAGATTTCTGTGCTCCTCACCCAGGTATTTGGGTAGGTAAATACTTCATTCCTGTCCTCCTGGATCCAGCCAAAGGCTCTTGCAGAGAAGCTCCCTTCCCAATGGCACCAGGGAGAACTTCAAATAGCACCAGCTGTTCTAATCTAGGGGCAAGCCCTCCTGCCTTAATGCACACGTGGGGCTGCAGCTGACAGGGAAAGTCTCCAATTGTCTGAGATCAATAGCCAACAAGCCTTTTCTTCCTTCCACTAGCAGTCTGAATGCAGGGTCACCTTCAATCGGAAAGACAGCTGCTGTTTCTGTAGGACCAGCCTGTGCGGGCGGGGGGCAGGGGGGAGGCCTATACTTCTATACCAACAGCCACTTAGCAGACAGTCTTGCTGGCTTCTCTGCTAGAGCTCCAGGGAGTTGAAAAGAAAAGAGTCGGAGACAGCTTGAGTTAGTAAAATAACCATTTCCAAGCCAGAACTGCTTCCCCTCTCGTCCTCTGCTTCTCGGCCCAGCTTTGACCAAGGAAGGGTAGGCAGTGTGGTATAGTGGTTAGAGCATCAGACGGAGACCAGGTTCAAATCCCCACTCAGCCACAAAGCTCACTGGGTGCTCTTGGGCCAGGGTTCAGCCTAGCCTCCCTGACAGGGTTGTTGTGAGTTTAAAACAGGGAGGCAGGAAGAACCATGCTCCTCACCTTGGGCTCCATGGAGAAAAGATAATCCTCTCTCTCTCTCTCTCTCTCCCTCTCTCTCTCTCTCTCTCTCTGCCCATCCTTGGCAAGAGGTAGTTTCTGGAGCTCCTGAGGCAGTTCCAACAGCAGTCTTTGGTTACACGTCTGTTTGCCCGCAAAATTGGATAGTGGCAACTGAGAACACAACAGCCCCCTACCTCAAAGCCTCCGCAAGACCCCTTCTTGTCAGATCAGTGTCTAATCACCGCATTTGCGGGGGCGGCAGTCAAGTCGGGGACACGAGAGGTGAAAGGCCATTGCCTGATTCATAAACCACCCAGTTACCAGAACAAAATTCCCCTTCTAACAAGGCATGGAGAAAACAAATTATCTTTGTTGTTAGGAAATCTGTAAGCACTTATCGTTATAATTACCAGCTGTGGTTTCTGCAATCCAGGTAAAGTAGCAGCAGCAGCTCCCATATAGGTTAGGCGCAGCCCCGAGGGCTGATAATCAAAACCAAACCACTTTGCCTTCAGGTTGATTTCGGTGGAAGATGATGTCAAACTCGATTGAACCTCCAACCTTTGATGGCTGTACCTGAAACCCAACATCATCTGTCTCTCGCTCTCGGTAGCTCTGAAAGGCGATACTCGTGGAACAGTAGAAGTCTCGGCCATCCATATCCCATAAGAGAGAATAGAGTCCCAGACCCCTAAAATATCCCCGACTTTGGCAATCAGTAAACTGTGACTTTAAAAAAAAATTTTTTTTAAGAAGAATAAGGAAGTGTAAACAACAGAGAGTGAAACCTAAAGAGATGGTCAGAAGATTTATACGCAGCTTGGTTCGGATTTCTGTAATAGGTTTAAATTAATAGCCATGTCCCCAGCACCAAATTGCTTCCAGAGACCGGCAGCTTACAGGGTTTGTGATGCAAGGCGGACCTACAGTTTCCCAACATGGGGGCCGGAGCCATGGGGTAGCCAACTTCCGCAGGCTGAATGAAGAAGTGATGTTGTTGACATCCATCTGTCTCGGGAGACAGTGGGGTGCACCTTTGAGGATGAAGTCAAACTGTTGGAGAGTTGCAGCGCCTGCTGTGGCTGTAGAGACCCACACAGGAGAGATATGTTTTGTTGCAGCTGGGGCAGATGAAGGCGTCTGGTTTTACTGCTACAGGTGCACCAGGGCATTACTTCTCTCTGCGCTCCTCCCAGCAGTCATTCCTCCTCTGGCCACTGCTATGGATGCATGGCCTGTCTGTCTGTCTCCAGGCACAGCGGTCGTCCGCAAGGGTTGATGTTGCCAGCCTTCATGTCACATTTGCAGACATCTTTGTTTTTGTTTTTGTATAATTTTTATTAAGTTTTTCTATTTTACATTTTAAAATATTCATTTAAACAACTTTAAATCTTTAAACAACTTCCCTTCTTCTCTTTCCGTGGATCAATTTACATACCACAAATCCCTGCATATTTTACGTAAGCTAAACCATTCAGTATTCCATTATTACATCCATCAAAACTTATCTACACTGTTGAATTTATCTTAATGCTGTCAGCGTTTTAAAATATACACAATTTCCACCCAAAAATTCAATAAACATTTTCCAATCTTCTTGAAACATATGTTCTTCTTGTTCTCTTATTCTATTTGTTAAATCTGCAAGCTGTGTATATCCCATTGCTTTAAGTTGCCATTCTTCTTTAGTTGGGACCTCACTCGTTTTCCATTTTTGGGCTAACAAAACACGGGCCGCGGTAGTGGCAAACATAAATGGTCTTTTTTTGACAGCTGGGAATTTCCATCTGAATTATCTCCAACAGAAAGGATTCTGTTTTGGGGGGAAAGGTTTCTTTTAAACATTTTTTTTTCAATTCATTATAAATTATTCTCCAATACTCTTTTACCCTTTTACAAGTCTACATTTGCAGACATCTTTGTAACACAGAGTTGGTCTGCCAGTGAGCCTGGCGCCTGGTGTGGTGGAGAACATAAATGTAGTTGTCTGGAGAATGGCACAGGGCTGTAGCTCAGGGGTGGATTATCTGCTTCACATGCAGAAGGTCACAGGTTTGAACCCCAGCAACTCCAGGTAGGGCTGGGAGAAACCTCTGTCTGAAATCCTGAAGAGCAGCTGCCTGTCAGTGTAGGGAAGACTGAGATGGTTGGACCAGCGGTCTCCCTCAGTAGAAGACAAATTCCCATGTCCCTGTTTTCTTGTGAATGACCTGGTGTCGCTCCATTTCTGAAACAACGCAGATCTGCAACTGGTTGCTTCTTTGATATAAATGTAAAAAGAGCCCTGCTTCTTCTTTGGCAATCACTCATAGCAGAGTAAGATCGTCTTCCAAGAATATGGTTTTAACAGTGAATCCGTAAGTGACTGTGGAGGCCAATTCTGGATCCACATGTCCTTCCACAGTGGGGACGTAGGTTTCCAGGCAGGAGTTGATTGAGGTGAGGTCCCTTCCTCTGAGCTCATTTCTCCCTTTCGTCCTGAGTCCGTGCTTCTTCAAAGCCCATGACGCCTTTCGTAAAGGCTGTTCTCCAAGTGGAGCGTTTGCAGGCCAGTGTTTCCCAGTTGTCGGCATTTATACTACATTTTAAAAGATTTGGCTTGCGAGCGTCTGTGCCTTGCGAGCATCTTTGAGAGTCCTGCTGGATCAGCTCAGTGGCCCATTCTAGTCCAGCATCCTGTTCTCAGAGTTGCCAAATGGATGCCTCTGGGAAACCAGTAAGCAGCACCTGAGGACAAGAGCACTTCCACCTCGTGAGGTTCCCAGAAACTGGTGTTCAGAAGGATAGCTGCCTCCAACTGCACCATGTAGCTCAGGGGGCTGCAAAGGACTGGAGAAATGTTTGCTGGAAACAAGCATGTGGGAATGTTCAGGGACGCAGGAGAGGGTATATTGTTTGATTATAGCCTTTCCAACTTGTGTTAACAAGTTCACAATTTAGCAGAGTAACATTCCCCTTTTTAAACTTACAGCGGATACGTTTGCTCAGGCTCGCTAAAGCCTCTACAGTGGTACCTCAGGTTAAGTACTTAATTCGTTCCGGAGGTCCGTTCTTAACCTGAAACTGTTCTTAACCTGAAGCACCACTTTAGCTAATGGAGCCTCCTGCTGCTGCCGCGCCACTGGAGCCCGATTTCTGTTCTTATCCTGAAGCAAAGTTCTTAACCTGAAGCACTATTTCTGGGTTAGCAGAGTATGTAACCTGAAGCATATGTAACCTGAAGCGTATGTAACCCAAGCTACCACTGTATAATAACTGTTCTGGTATTTTCCCCTTATTCCCTCATAAAATATAAGACACAAGACAGTCTTCTATAAAAGTATAAAAAAGCGTTTACTCAATTCTGTTCATAATCGGATCCCAGAAGGCAGACTTAGCTTAGAAAAGTAACATACACCTGGAAACTATCTCATAAGGAGATAGTCCCTTTGTCCTCTCTTGGCTGGAGGCCAAGAGAGCATCTTTGGCTAAGCAGACGTTGCTTCTTCGATGCATGTAGTCACAGAGAGAGAGATGGATGCCCTGCCCTGTGCTTTTGCCGTTACCTGCACAGGTGAGGCCACGCCCACCTCTAGTCACATGCAGAGGAAGTCTGTCCAGCCCAGAAGGAAACAGGAAGTTTACCTGCTGGCTGGACAAACATTCCTCCCCATGTGTAAACATGTTCACTCTAGGAATGTTGTACTTGACTGCTCTTGTGTTTCACATCCCACAAAGCACCCCACACTTGCAGCGATAGGGTGAGCTCGAAATCCAGCAATGGAAAACATTCTAAAGATATACAGAAGTGCCAGGAGGAAGAGGGAGGAAAACAGAAGCCCCTTTTAACCAGGAGAATGAAGCTTTTGATACACTGGGCAACAGGCTGTGGCATAGCACTAATCTAGAGTATTGCCTGCTATAGGCTCTATGCTCTTGCTGCCTTCCTTGAGGAGTAAAAATATGGGGTTACTTGGTTTGGATGGCCTCTCTCCTCCCTCCCCCCCCCCCCAACTTGATGGTATTTAATCTCATCTGCAGCTTCTGACGATACAGAGATGAAATTCAACTGCTTTCCCTGGCAAGCCCAGAATTACGGTTGCTAACTACTTTGTGGTGCTTTCAAGCCTGTTTGTTGGGCAGAACCGGTGCGCCAACATCACCCAACGGTGGCCAAACACCTCCTTCTTTCATACCTGCCCTGGCAGAACGCATCAGATGCTCACCTCTCAACCACCAGAATCCCTTTCCGTTCTCTCATGTAGTAAGGTGTTGCAAAATGCATTTAGAAGTAAACCCACAAATCCCACGGCTGCAGTCAAACAGATAACATTTGGGCTATTACTGCGCCAACTCCATGTCTTATGTTCTGCCGGATCAACACAGCTACCCAATTCTTTATCTACCAGGTATGTGTGTAGATGGGGGTGCAGATCTCAGGGGATAATCCAGCTCAGCCCTTTGAAAGAGCAACAGACATCTTCTGTTTTTCTACCGAACAACATTCCCCACCTTGCCTCGACGCTGGGAGTCTTTGCTCTAAAACCCACAGCTAGGTTCGCAAATACATCTGCATCCTTTGAAGACTGCAGCGTCCACGAATAACTTGCATTTTTGTGAAGGTGGAGTACGAGAAATGGAGCTTCCCTTTACATATTTATATATTTGGTTAGATATCAGCATTTATATACTGCTTGATTGTTCTTCTTTGGTGTTGTTTCACAGCCTGTCAGAAGTCTCCCTTCACCACACAGAGGCAGAGTGGTGTAAGGGTTAGAGTGTTGGGCCATGAAGCTCACTGGGTGACCTTGGGCCAGTCAATGCCTTTTAGCCTAACCCCTTAGCGTGGTTGTTGTGGGGATTAAATGAGATGGGAGAGAACCATGTATACCACTTGGAACTCCTTGAAGGAAAAGTGGGATATATGAATGAATGAATTGATTTATTATGGTCAAAGACCAGAAATTAGGTGGAATATAAAAAGGGACCCCTGACCATTAGGTCCAGTCGTGGCCAACTCTGGGGTTGCGCCGCTCATCTCACTTTATTGGCCAAGGGAGCCGGCGTACAACTTCCGGGTCATGTGGCCAGCATGACTAAGATGCTTCTGGCGAACCAGAGCAGCGCACGGAAACGCTGTTTACCTTCCCGCTGGAGCGGTACCTATTTATCTACTTGCACTTTGATGTGCTTTTGAACTGCTAGGTTGGCAGGAACAGGGACCGAGCGATGGGAGCTCACCCCGTCACGGGGATTCGAACCGCCAACCTTCTGATCGGCAAGTCCTAGGCTCTGTGGTTTAACTCACAGCGCCACCCGTGTCCCTAGGTGGAATATAAATGCATTAAATAAATAAAACAACACCCAGAGAAAGTGCCTTCTGGTTTCTGAGTCTTGAACACACACTCAAGACACTTTTTGGAACTCTTCTCCATGTCTATGACTTCAGGCCTGCCTAGGACTGGTCCAGTACATTTTGCTGCCTGAGGCAAAGGCCAAGATGGCACCTCCTGCCTTTTCATGAACAAAAGCAACCAGATGGATCTTACTTTGCCACTGGCAATGAGGAGGTGTCCCCCAATGCTCCTGGGGCCAACAGCCTGGCTTAGGGGGCACCAGGCAGGCCAGGGCACACACAGCTCTGTTCACCCCCCTGGCTTTCAGCATTTGCCACCAGGGGCAGCTTCCTTGAGTGCCCAGACTCGCTCCCTGAGGAGGAAGGCAAAGTCATGTTGCTTGCCCAGAGCTACAGGGCTATCTGCCCCCCACCCCACCCTCGCTCCCCAGCTTGCTGTTGTGGTGACAAGATCTCCATTTGCCTGTGATTACAGCGCATCTCTTGGCAGGTTTTATTCGGGGCTCTCAGGCCCTCGACTTGTGTGGCCGAGGCAGAGGAGGGGAAACACTTTTTCAGACCGTTCCAGCTCGCGTTGGTTTCTGGAGCACACAGGAATCTCACGCAAGAGCGGCAACAGCAGCAGGGATCCCCTTCACAGCTCCTGCTCTGCCCTAAAAAGAAAATATGGACAAAACAGAGAGGCTGCCGGAGACAGCCAGTCTGAAAAGAGACCTGTTTTGCTGTCGGTGGAAATGACGGCAGGAGAATCACAAGCTCTAAAAGTGCAGCAAAGCTCATCGTCAAGCAGGTCAGCCATAGCTTGGCCCTGAGGCCACCTCCAAGGATGCAGAGCATCGCTAATGGGTTGTGTGTCCTACTTTGCAGTAAGGAAAACCTCTGTTTGAAGGTCCACTTTGAAGATGAAGAATGGAGAGCTGCAGGGTCCTTGAGGATGGCCATCAACAGACAGCAGCACCTGGACAGCAGACAGAGAAGGCCTGCAGATCCCTCGGTCACAACGGTGAGAGGTATTTCTGTATAAGTCATACACACAATTTCTACATTGACACTTAATTTGACACAGCCAAATGTTTAGCAAATCTACTTCCTCCCTTGCACTCCTTTCGAGCAATGTGTAACTGGCCATCGTGTGCACTGTTGTCCCGAGAGAGGCAGACATGATATTCCAGCTTCCCACCAGGTGGGTCACTGCTGCTTACCCAGAGGGAGAGAGGGGTTCTGAGGTGGTAGGAAAGTTGGCTGGGTGCAAACACACCCACAGAGCCAATCTGCCACTCCTGGCTGTGTGTTTGCACTGCACCAACATCTCTGCCACCTCTCCCCACCCAGCAAGCCACTTCTGACTCCTGCTGTCTCATCCTACTGCCACAAAACAGCTCCAGAATATTGCCTTGGGCTGCGCTGGAATTTATCAGAGCAGAATTTCCTTTTTCTTTTGCATAGAATTTTTATGGCAATTTTTCTCTTCCTTTTATTTTGAGCTCCTCCTGAGCAGTTGAAGAATAACTAGTGAAATGGCCTTCCCAATTTCACCATTGGTAAATTCTGGGTGGATCCAGTTTTAATATTACTAAAGAATATTTCAGATGTATTAAAGGAAAGAGTCAGTTTGTTCTTCATTGTTCCTTCCAGCCCTCCTCCTTTAGCCCGCAGCTTCCTCCATCCACCAACTTTCACTAACATTCGACACTGAATGAGCTGAAATTTCTCAGAGGAGAATTTTCTAAGAAAAACTTTTGCAGAATTTGGCCTCCATCCCCTGCCCATTCAGAAAAATGCCCCCTCCCAGTTTCACCACCCACAAATAGCATAATTTGGGGATGCTGTTTTTTCTCAGCCCTAATACCATATTCATAGCTGTGCATGGGCTCTGTACTTAAAAGAATAATAATTCTCCATCAATTTATTTTGCATAATTTATTCACATCGGCTGGTCAGTGGGGAAGGGCAGAGGAACATCCCAACGCTCCTCTTGGAAACCCTGAACTGACTGCCAATCATTTTCATTGGATGACCCTGAAGTGCCATGTTGTATGCAGTTAATAATTCCTCTAAAACAGCTATTGACACTTTATTGACTCTCTCTCCAAGCTGGCCCCGAAGAGCCATACATCAACATGGCACATAAAATGCAGCCTTGGACTGGTTTAGCTGCATTGGGCTCTGCCAGTCGGCGAGGTTGGGGGGGGGGGGCAGCCCGAGCGCAACTCACGGCACATTTGGCTTGCAAAAGAAAACTGGACACGCTGAGTCCTGTTGCTGACTATCGACCCGTCAGGGCCGGGCTAGGTAACCAGGCGGCCATATCCAAACCTAGGCATTGAATGTCTTGTTTTTTCCAACCCAAAATCCCTGGTGGGGTCAGCTTCTGGAGCTGGAGGCAAGGGCCAGTAATGGCAGGCAAAGAATGCTGCTCTGATGCCCAGGCAAAGGCAAGGTGCCAGACTCCGGAGTATTGATGCCAGGCAGGGCTGGCCACATTAGAGTCTTCCTGTGAGTTAAACCACAGAGCCTAGGACTTGCCGATCAGAAGGTCGGTGGTTTGAATCCCCGTGACGGGGTGAGCTCCCGTTGCTCGGTCCCTGCTCCTGCCAACCTAGCAGTTCGAAAGCACATCAAAGTGCAAGTAGATAAATAGGTACCACTCCGGCAGGAAGGAAAACGGCATTTCCGTGCGCTGCTCTGGTTTGCCAGAAGCATCTTAGTCATGCTGGCCACAGGACCCGGAAGCTGTATGCCGGCTCCCTTGGCCAGTAAAGCAAGATGAGCACCACAACCCCAGAGTCGGTCACGACTGGACCTAATGGTCAGGGGTCCCTTTACATTTACCTTACTGCCAGCCTAGCTGCCCCCAGGGGCTGAGGCTGTACATTCCTGTTCCCCTGTGTGCCTGAAGAGGGCACACCGAGGTCTGAGCACAGATAATGCCAGCCAGCTAACTCTCTAGGCAAAGTCCCATGCAGTTCCTGTGGAAGCAACAGAATGCCTCTGTCATGGCTGCTTCAGCTGAGATTCCTGCAATGCCGGGAATTGGGGTCCCTTCCAATTCTAGAAAAACTAGCGAAGGGACGGGTGCAGCTTGTGGGCAGTTAGAGGGCAAGTGGATAGTGCTGGTGAGAGTGGCAAGGATGTGGGCCTCCTCAGGGCAGGGGCATCTTGCCCGCATACCCTTCAACCTGGGACCAACCTTGTTATTAAGTCGGCTCCTTACCTCTCCCGCCCTGACCTAGACACAGTGATCCACGCGACGGTCACCTCCAGACTTGATTATTGTAACTCGCTCTACGTGGGGTTGCCCTTGAGACTGACCCAGAAACTCCAGCGGGTGCAGAATGCCGCGGCGAGACTCCTTACGGGGTCCTTGTCGCGGGATCACATTCATCCGGTCCTATACCAGCTGCACTGGCTCCCGGTGGAGTACAGGATCAGGTTCAAGGTGCTGGTTTTAACCTTTAAAGCCCTATACGGCCTAGGACCCTTGTACCTACGGGACCGCCTCTCCTGGTATGTCCCACGGAGGACCTTATGGTCTTCAAATAAAAACATCTTGGAGGTCCTGGGCCATAGGGAGGTTAGGCTGGCCTCAACCAGAGCCAGGGCTTTGTCGGCTGTGGCCCCGATCTGGTGGAACCCTCTGTCACAAGAAACTAGGGCCCTGTGGGACTTGACATCTTTCCGCAGGGCCTGCAAGACAGAGCTGTTCCACCAGGCCTTTGGCCAAGGCACAGTCTGACTCCCTCCTTTGGTAATCCTCACAGAACTCTAGCCCAATGACTTTGAACTGATTTTAGAATGAATTGATTTTAGAATGCATTTCAATTAATTGATTGTGTTTTTATGTAAAGTGTGTTACTTTTATTGTTGCTAGCTGCTCTGAGTCTGGCTTTGGCTGGGGAGGGTGGGATATAAATAAAATTTTATTATTGTTTATTATTATTATAGAAGTAATAGTATTGACTTCTTATCTGCCCTTCTACATAAAATCCCAAGGCAGGTGACAGCAATATAATATACAAGAAGAATCACAGAATTGTCAGGTTAGAAGAGACTCCCAAAGGTCATCTACTCCAACTCCCAGCAATGAATCTCAACTAAAGCATCTTTGATAAATGACCGTCCAACCAAGGATGGAGAGTCCTTAACCTCCCGAGGGGCTCTGTTCCACTGATGAACAGTTCTTCCTGTCAGAAAATTCTTCCTGATGTTGAGTGGGAATCTCCTTTCTCGTAATTTGAAGCCACTGGTTAGAGTCCTACCCTTTGGAGCAGGAAAAAAACAAGCTTGCTGCATCTTCACGCGACAGCCCTTGAGATATTTGAAGATAGCTCACATATTTCCTCTCAGTCTCCTCTTTTAAAGGAAGGCAGGAGGTGCTTCACAGGGTGCGTTGTTCAAACACTCCATGATATGCCCTCCCTGCGCCATAAAACCTTGCTGCAGCCACATTTACTGGAGGGGGCAGAGACACTTCACAGTGCAGTTTAGCAAGTCACTCTGTGAAACACCTCCCCCCCCCCTCCTTTATGAAACTGCTTCCCTGGGTTGCCTGCCGCTAATCCTGCTTACTCGCTCTCCTGCCTGCTATTCCTCATGCTGGACTTGGTGCAGCCCCCTGCTGGCTATCACACAAACTGCAGAGCGTGACAACAGCCTTAGATTTTTATGTATATAGGAAGATATAGCACATGCAAAGTTTACATAAACCATTGCCCTCTTTTTTCCTGCTTATTTCCTCTTTGGGGGCAATGCTCCACCATGCGATGGCTCTTCCATCCCACCATCATCTCAGCCTCATGCAGCTTCTATTATTCCCCCCCCCCCCAGTCAGCAGCTCCTTGTCGTTTTGCTCCTTCCTTCTCAGGCCACGGCTTAGCCGGGGCTGCCAGGTATAATCGACAGCTTGCAAGACTCTGAATTCATTCCCCACCCCCTTGTCAGCCTACCGCAGATATCCACCCATCGCTGGCTGCGGAAGCAGCCGTGCTGGCTCTGCAACAAATTCCCGTGGCTGACACCGCACAACTAAGGGGCTATTTGGAGCCCCGATATAACATTCCACTGCAAAACCACAATTGGACACGCTGTCATTCCCAATGTGTCTGAGTCAAGGAAACAGGAGTTCCATGCACTGCTTAGGGTGCAATTTGTTATGTGTGTGTGTGTTTATACACACACACACATATATCCTTTTTATGAGCAATGTTATGGCCAGCTTTGATTTATTACTGGTGTGTGAGGCCAGCCTAACATAAAGGAGACAGGGGAATGTGCTTAACTAAGCTCATACCACCTTTGTGGCATTGCTCTTGTTGAAGGTGGACACTGGCCTGTAAAAGACACCTAAGGGCCAGCTACGAATTCTTCTCCATAGGCAGAGACAGGCAAACTCCAACCCGCCTCCATTCAGAATGGGCTTGATAGAATCATGGAATTGTAGAGTTGGGACCCCGGAGGGTCATCCAGCCCAACCCACTGCAATGCAGAAATCTCATCTAGAGCATCCATGGCAGATGGCCATCCAACCTCTGCTTAAAAACCTCCAAGGAGGGAAAGTCCTTAACCTCCCGAGGGGGTCTGTTCCACTGATGAACAGCTCTTACTACCAGAAAATTGTCCCTGATGTTGAGTGGGAATCTCCTTTCTCGTAACTTGAAGCCACGGGTTCAAGTCCTACCCTTTGGAGCAGGAAAAGAAAGTTCAGAAAGTTCTTCCTTTGGTTGGTCCTTTTTTGTAATTTGAAGCCATTGGTCTTTTTTGAGCTGTTCCTAAGAGCTCTCTAAAATCTCTGTCTGAGACCAAGGAGAAGAGTTGGTGGAAGAAGATTGGAAGAAATTTAAAGTTTATCTACAGAAACATTGTAAAATTAAGGAATGTTAGAAGGATGTTGGAATGAAGTAATGTGGTTTTAGCAGAATTGTTATAAAGGACTAAGTGAAAATGGATTCCTTCCAGTAGCACCTTAAAGACCAACTAAGTTAGTTCTTGGTATGAGCTTTCGTGTGCATGCACACTTCTTCAGATACCTGAAGAAGGTATCTGAAGAAGTGTGCATGCACACGAAAGCTCATACCAAGATACCTTCAGATACCTGAAGAAGGTATCTGAAGAAGTGTGCATGCACACGAAAGCTCATACCAAGAACTAACTTAGTTGGTCTTTAAGGTGCTACTGGAAGGAATTTTTTTATTTTGTTTTGACTATGGCAGACCAACACGGCTACCTATCTGTAACTAAAAATGGATTGTTAATTTGGGGAAAGAAGAGAATGTAAAATTACAGTATATTAAGATAAATTATCAGCATAAAAACAAAGATGGAAAGGATTTGCTGAAATATCTAACTGAACTAGAATACAAAAAAGGGAGGTGTGAGGAGGTCAAGGAAATAAGCAAATGAAAGATATGGGAAGGTTTGATCTGTGTTGTTTTTTTTAATTGTTTGTATTTTTCTGTGTGTTTTTTTCTTTTTGTTGTTTGTTTTTACTTATTGTGATGTATTGTCTTGCTTTTTTGCTTAATTTTGTGTTTTTTCCATTTTTCTCCTGTAACCTTTAAAACTTGAATAAATATTATTTAAAGAAAAAAAAAGAGCTCTCTAAAATCTCTGAAAGACATGGCCTCTACCTTATTCTTCCTTACTAACCTTATTCTGTATAGTTTGCTAGGGCTTCAGTTCCATATTAAGGGCCCATAAGCCCTTGCAAACTACAGCTCCCAAAGATCTTTTTGTGCTGGGGGTTTTCTGTTGATAAGGATTTGAGGCTCTCACCACAGCTCCTGGTAACCCCCCCCCCACCCTCAAAGTTATGTAAACTCTCCCCCGCATCCCCTTCCACCCACAGAAATAGCTGAAAGGGTCACAAAGGGGGCAGTGAATTTGGAGCGTGTACTTAAGCCTGCCTCTAGAAATGATGGATATATAGAATAATGGGGAAATAGAATTGTAGAGTTGGAAGGGACCCAGAGGGTCATCTAGTCCACCCCCCCTGCAATGCAGGGTCAGTGTGTTTCCAGTCTATTCCATATCAATTTCATATGAGTGTGTCAATTCATAAATTGCTTCAGTCCCGTTTTCTCATTAATCAGTAATCTCTTTTCAAAAAATCACATAAAATAATATTTAAGTATTCAAACGAATATATAAATATATCTCTAAATGTAAATTATGCCAGATGTTTCTTTCTTTCTTTTAATTTACACATCGGGGTACATATTTTGAGCCAATAATTGTTTTGCAAAATTCAGGGAAGTGTGAAATCCAAAGGGCAATTACTGTATTTTTCGCTCTATAACACGCACCTGACCATAACACGCACATCGTTTTTAGAGGAGGAAAACAAGGGGGAAAACATTCTGAATGAAACAGTGGATGTATCATTTTTGGGCTTCATGCTGTGGCCACAGACATGTGATCTGATGGTGAATTTGGGGTGACCCAATGCAAAAATCCTGAGAATTCCTGTGGATCCATGCTTTGTAACCACGTTTTTGCACCATTGCAGCCCCAAGCAACAGTGGGTGCATGATTTGGGGGGGGGGGCAGGCTGTAGCCATGGACATGCTATGTGATTTGATGGTGAATTTGGGGTGACCCAATGCAAAGATCCTGAGGATCCATGTGGATCCATGCTTTGTAACCACGTTTTTTGCACCATTGCAGCCCCAAGCAACAGTGGGTACATGATTTGGGGGGGGGGCAGGCTGTAGCCATGGACATGCTATGTGATCTGATGGTGAATTTGGGGTGACCCAATGCAAAGATCCTGAGGATCCATGTGGATCTATGCTTTGTAACCACATTTTAAGTGGGGAGCGAAGGAAAAACAAAGAAGGGACATGAGAGGGGTGTGCAGAGAAGCAGCTGGCTAAGAATGCAGGAGAGGGACTTAACGGAGGGAGGAAAGAAAGGCAAAAGTTTCCCCCCACCCAAGCCAGCCATCTCTCTCTCTCTCTCTCTCTCTCCCTCTCTCTCTCCCCCTCCCCCCTCTCTCTCCCTCTCCCCCAGCAGTACCGGAGCACAGCGACGACACTTTCCCCTCTTCTTGCCTGGAGGGGAGGAATGCAGGAGAGGGATTTAACGGGAGGGAGGAAAGAAAGGCAAAAGTTTTCCCCCACCCAAGCCAGCCATCTCTCTCTCCCTCCCCCTCCCTCTCTCCCTCTCTCTCTCTCTCTCTCTCTCCCTCCCTCCCCCCTCTCTCTCCCTCTCCCCCAGCAGTACCGGAGCACAGAGACACACTTTCCCCTCTGCTTGCCTGGAGGGGAGGGGCTTTCCCTGCTCTTTGTTCCGTTTGAGCAAACACAGCAAGGAAACAGAGGTGGGTGGGCAGTAAGACCCTGAGGCAGAATGCAGGAAAGCAGCCGCTTCCTCTTTTCAAGTTTCCCTTCTAGGAGACGCGCGATTTGATTTTTGCCTGCTTTTTCGGCTCCAGGGACCACACATTCGCTATATAACACGCACAGACATTTCCCCTTACTTTTTAGGAGAAAAAATCTGCGTGTTATAGAGGGAAAAATACGGTACATTCTGATCCACGCATTAGCCCAGGAGTTGTGAATTAGGGCCAGAGCAAGATAACGAGACCCAGCTTTACAGCTGTGAAACATAGCAGGTGCTGCTGAGTTGCATTGATTAAGGTGTGTCAGCATTTGCATGTAGTATATAAGGAGCAACACCTAGCTCTCCCATTACCCTGGGGGTTGGGTTGGTGGTTGGGTCTGGTTTGTTGTTAATGTATTTAGTGTATAAGGAGTTTTTGTTTTTTCGTAATTAAAACCTTAAGTTATTTTTGAGTCCCTTTCTTTTTAATGCATGATCTCCCCAGCAAGCTCTCTGCAGCGCTACCATACTGCAAATAGCCAACAATCACTACTCACAGGAAACCAGGTTGTGATGGCACTGCCATACAAGGCTGCCTTCAGATGTCTTTATAACCTTTAAAACCTCATCTCCTTGACATCTGATGGGATGGCATTCCACAGGTCATGTGCCACTACCAAGCAGGCTCTCTCCCTGGTTCCCTGTAGGGATGTTTTTAATGTTTGATGTTCTATTGTGTTTTTAATTCTGTTGGGAGCCACCCAGAGTGGCTGGGGAAACCCAGCCAGATGGGTGGGGTATGAATCATCATCATCATCGTTGTTGTTGTTGTTGTTGTTGTTGTTGTTATTGCAGGGCCCAGGAAAGGGGGGAAAATAATTTCACTATCTAAATTTCTCCTTTAAGCTGCAAAGGGATAGCACTCTGCTGAACTCACAAACATGAGGAAGGAAGGAAAATATCTGATAGGTAAAGGTAAAGATACCCCTGATCTTTAGGTGCAGTTGCGGACGACTCTGGGGTTGCGGCGCTCATCTTGCTCTATAGGCTGAGGGAGCTGGCGTTTGTCCACAGACAGCTTCCGGGTCATGTGGCCAGCATGACTAAGCCACTTCTGATGAACCAGAACAGCGACGGAAAGGCCGTTTACCTTCCAGTGTGGTGTAGTGGTTAAGAGCGGTAGACTCGTGATCTGGTGAACCGGGTTCGCGTCTCTGCTCCTCCACATGCAGCTGCTGGGTGACCTTGGGCCAGTCACACTTCTCTGAAGTCTCTCAGCCTCACTCACCTCACAGAGTGTTTGTTGTGGGGGAGGAAGGGAAAGAAGAATGTTAGCCGCTTTGAGACTCCTTCAGGTAGTGATAAAGCAGGATATCAAATCCAAACTCTTCTTCTCTTCTTCTTCTTCCTGCACTTTGACATGCTTTTGAACTGCTAGGTTGGCAAGAGCTGAGACCAAACAATGGGAGCTCACCCCGTCGCAGGGATTCGAACCGCCAACCTTCTGATCAGCAAGCCCTAGGCTATGTGGTTTACACCACAGCGCCACCCGCGTCCCTTAAACTATCTGATAAATAGATCCTAACATGTCTCCACATCCCTACCAACTTCAGCCCTCCTAGTCACTGGGTACTAAATGAACCACTTCTCCCCCTAACCCAACACACACAGAGAGAGATCTCTCCATGGGGCTGCAAGCTCTGGGTCACTGGATTTGACACCGGCAGCGATTGCAGGTGACAGCAACACCTTCAGTCTCCAAGCCAACACTGCAAAGACCGGAGGCATCCATCTCAACTTCCACACCTCCCCAACCCTTTCCCCAGGCCTCTATCCCAATTCCAGGAAAGCTCAGGTTATGCTCCCACACTTTATCCAATTTGTTCAGTTCAGGCACACACGCAAATGCCTCTGCCCATCTGGAATTAGATTTGAGCTGGCCCCCTTGGTTCACGCCTGCTTGTTCGAAAGAAAGAAAGAAAGAGAAAGAAAGAAAGAAAGAAAGAAAGAAAGAAAGAAAGAAAGAAAGAAAGAAAGAAAGAAAGACCAGGTGGCCCCCGGTACGGCCCCCTAGCCCAACTCCTTGAATATTACTGTCAGATAATATTTTATTTCGCCACACAAGTCCTTATTGTTATTATTTATCTTTTATATGGCCCCATAGGTCCTCTGGGCCCTCTGAAGACAAGCAGACACGGTAATAACTGTGTAAATTACGAACAGAAGAGTCAAAGCTCTCCGAAGTCCGCAGAAAAGCTTTCCTTGCTTCCTCTCAATGCTTATTCCAGATATTTCCCCCAACCCCACCTCTCCCCTCCCAGCCTTCCAAATTCCCACATGCGCCACCTAAGTCAAGGATAATGCTTCCCATCATTATCCTTTATCGGCATTCTTCTCCTCTCAGGTCCTCTTTTTAAATTATTATTTTTTAAAATCAAACGCTTGTAATCAGCCCAAGGATGCTCGGTTCTCACTTTAATCTCACACTTTCTGAGGGACCCCCCGAGACCTCTTTAACAGTTGGTGCGAGCCAATGGAAACCCGCGCGCCGATAATTGTGCCAAACACGCCCCGTGATGTGCCTTGTATAAATACATACAGACAACTAAATCAACACTTTCCTCTGGCAATTAAGCACATGCCCCAAGGTCTCTGAGGGCAAGAGAGTCTGACAGGGAGAATTACAATTCCAGCTGAGGGAGAGGAGATGTCAGGCAGATTCCTTCAATGCAATCATCTGTGGGAAAGAAGAGCCTCTGGCTTTACGCCTTTCTCCTCTGGTGCAAATTGGGGAGGCCATACCCGGCTGGGACAGCAGTTTGGGGGGCCTGGGCCGCCACAAGCAAATGGCAAACTCCTCTCCAGAGTATAGATAGACCAGCTCCACACCATACAGTGGTACCTCTGGTTGCAAACGGGATCCGTTCCGGAGACCCGTTCGCAGCCTGAAAAGAGCGCAACCTGAAGTGCCGTATCTGTGCAGGTGCGCGGTGCGATTTGGCACTTGTGCGCATGCGCAAAGCGTGATTTAGCACTTCTGCACATGCGTGAGCAGCGAAACCCGGAAGTAACCCTTTCCAGTACTTCCAGGTCGCCACGGGACACAACCTGAAAAGACGTAACCTGAAGCGTCCGTAACATGAGGTATGACTGTACATTTAAAACACTGTGGTACCACTTTAAACAGTTATGGCTCTCCCACCCAAAGGAATCCTGGGAACTGTAGTTTGTTAAGGGTGCTGAGAGTTGTTAGGCGACCCCCTGTTCTCTCATAGAGCTACAATTCCCAGAATACCATGGGAAGAGGGATTCATTCTTAAACCAATCTGGAGAGCATAGCCCTGTGCAGCAGAGTGGGGTGCCTAGCAACACCCAGTGCCCATAACAAACTACACTTCCCAGAATTCTTTGGGGGAAGCCATGATTGTTTCAGGTGGCACAATGGTGCTTTAAAACGATGGTGTGGCTGCGACCGTAGAAGCACTTGCATTCCAAAGGGCAGCTTGAACCCATGGAAAAACGCTGCAGTGCATCTATCATCTTTCCTTCCAAGAATGCTCCCATTCAGTGCTTCCCACCAGCGTTACTTCTTAACAGAGCGCATAGTTAAACTATGGAACTCACTTGCTCAGGAGACAGTGATGCCCACCACTTGGGTGGCATTAAACGACGATTAGGCAAATTCACGGAGGGGACAGCTATCAACAACCACTAGCCATGATGGCTGTGCTCCAGCTCCACAGTCACATGCAAAAATATCTCTGCGTACCAGTTACTGGGAGAGAGCTCTTGGGTTCGAATCCTGATTGCCGGTTTCCCACAGACATCTGGCTGGCTGCTGTGAGAGCAGGATGCTGGACGTCTGCGGTAGATCACTGGTAGATCATTGGCTCCCCCCCAAAGAAGCTGAACAACTGTGGCTCCCCTAAAAAAAGCTCAACATTTTACCTCCTCCCTGAAAAAACTCAACAACTTTGACCTAAACCCCTAAAAAGAGGGTGGATCACTGCCAGTTTTTAACTCTGTGAGTAGATCGCAGTCTCTTGGGAGTTGGCAATCCCTGATGTAGGGCATGTCTCTGACGGCATGCAGAGGGTCGCAAGGCCAGCTGGCTAGCCCCAGCTGGATCGTCTCCTTCCAGCCATCCTGCTGTGAAGTCCCATCAGCCTCTGCTCCGACGTAAATCTGCGACCCAGGCTTAAAAACCAGGGCACACCATGTCAGCAGAGCGAACTGCACACACAGAATAGGCGTGAGGCTTGTGGAAGCATACTACAACTACGGATTTATTAATCATAAATCAAAGAAACATGTCATCTCTCTCTTTGTCTTCTCAGAGAGACAGAGAAAAGCAAAAGCTATACACACAACAGAAGTTCCCAGCAAGCTGTGCTGGAATGTAAACAGACATGTGACACGCAATAGTTCCATGTCTGCTACTTAAGTTGGAATGGAAATTTCCCAACAGTCTCTCCCCATGACCACCATTTGTCAAGGCGGGAGGTGTTTCTCTAGCATTCAACCTTCTGTGGCTGCTAGCCCTGAACCTTGCATGCTGGGTGATTGCACCCCTTAGTTGCTTTTCAAAAGGTTTCTCGTATTTCTAAAAACCTTGGGGTCTGCCCAAGCATGCTTATAGCTCGTCCTTGTTTCTCAGTGGTCCGGGGGGGCGCTCTCACCCCACAACTTTGCTATTAGAGCAGGGGGTCCCAAACGGTGGTCCACAAACTTCATTCTGGTGGCCCACAGCCCGGGTGTAAAGAACCCCCCCCCCCTTTAAGTTTGAATTCTATGCAATTCAAATTCCAATACAATAAAATACATTATAAGAAACAAAAGAAGCCATTAAGAATGCAATTAAGAATCTTACAGCAGCTAGCACAGCCTGTTACTGATGCTACGACAGGCAGAAAAATCGTTAAGTGGTCCACCGAGGCCCTGGGCAATTGTCAAGTGGTCTGTGGGAAAATAAGTTTGGGAACCCCTGTATTTGAGGGAGTGATAACGAGGTCAATGTCAAGTCCACTTCCTGGAATCCAGAATGAGAGGGGAAGCAATCTGAGCTAGCTGCTACAGAATCATAGAAGGTTCAAATGTTTGTCTCTGTTTGCATTTTAACACACGACTGATTACTTCACGCTTTCAAAAACGACATGTGAAATGAAGCATGGCTATCTTTCAAAATGTGTGCTCCTCTGGATCTTGTGATGCATACAAACATTTGGCTGTTACACGGAAGTGTGCCTAAAAATACACATATATTTCTTGATGTCCAGGAGGATCAATAGCTAGCCTGAGAAGGCAGATTCAGTCTAGGGCAGGGATAGCCAACACATTTGGCTTAGATGGCTTTAAGAAAGGATTAAGTAAAGGTAAAGGGACCCCGGACCATTAGGTCCAGTCGTGGCCGACTCTGGGGTTGCGGCGCTCATCTCGCTTTATTGGCCAAAGGAGCCGGCGTACAGCTTCCGGGTCATGTGGCCAGCATGACTAAACCGCTTCTGGCGAACCAGAGCAGCGCACGGAAACGCCGTTTACCTTCCCGCCAGAGCGGTACCTATTTATCTACTTGAACTGTGACGTGCTTTTGAACTGCTAGGTGGGCAGGAGCAGGGACCGAGCAACGGGAGCTCACCCCATGGTGGGGATTCGAACTGCTAACCTTCTGATTGGCAAGTCCTAGGCTCTGTGGTTTAACCCACAGCGCCACCCGCGTCCCGCAGTTAAGAAAGGATTAAAAGGTAAAGGTAAAGGTACCCCTGCCCGTACGGGCCAGTCTTGACAGACTCTGGGGTTGTGCGCCCATCTCACTTAAGAGGCCAGGGGCCAGCGCTGTCCGGAGACACTTCTGGGTCACGTGGCCAGCGTGACATCGCTGCTCTGGCCAGAGCCAGAGCCAGAGCCAGAGCCGCACACGGAAACGCCGTTTACCTTCCCGCTGGTAAGCGGTCCCTATTTATCTACTTGCACCCGGAGGTGCTTTCGAACTGCTAGGTTGGCAGGCGCTGGGACCGAGCAACGGGAGCGCACCTCGCCGCAGGGATTCGAACCGCCGACCTTTCGATCGGCAAGCCCTAGGCGCTGAGGCTTTAACCCACAGCACCACCTGCGTCCCTTAAGAAAGGATTAGGCCATATCAATTTTTACGCTGTTGGGGGAGGTTATGTTGTCATCTTGTTGGGCTGTGATAATAAAGGGGAGCCATACCAGGGTGAAAGCATCCTCTTCTCTTTGTCCCTGCGCTAGTTTCAATTTTCTAGTAGGGCTTATGAGGAACGGCTAAGGAAGCTGGGCATGTTTAGCCTGGAGAAGAGGAGGTTAAGGGGTGATATGATAGCCATGTTCAAATATATTAAAGGATGTCACATAGAGGAGGGAGAAAGGTTGTTTTCTGCTGCTCCAGAGAAGCGGACACGGAGCAATGGATCCAAACTACAAGAAAGAAGATTCCACCTAAACATTAGGAAGAACTTCCTGACAGTAAGAGCTGTTTGACAGTGGAATTTGCTGCCAAGGAGTGTGGTGGAGTCTCCTTCTTTGGAGATCTTTAAGCAGAGGCTTGACAACCATATGTCAGGAGTGCTCTGATGGTGTTTCCTGCTTGGCAGGGGGTTGGACTCGATGGCCCTTGTGGTCTCTTCCAACTCTATGATTCTATGATTCTATGATTTTTCCCCATACGGTTTGGTACCAGTGGTCCATGTTCACTCCTGACCATAGCTGTCAATGTTTCCCTTTTTTTTAAGGGAAATTCCCTTATTCCGAATAGAATTCCTCGCAAGAATAGGGAAAAGTTGACAGCTATGCTCCTGACAGGTCTCTCCAGCATCTAGTTATGACACTTCCAACTCTCACGCCGCAAACGAAAACAAAGAAACAGATAATAAAGAACCCATCCTCGCAACCCTGACACAAAAACTCTGCACGTACACTAAGCAAAAGAATGAAAAAATCACTACCTCCCTTTTCTACACCCCCCCAACCTCTCACAATGCCTGTGACAGCAGTTTCCCACACCGAAGGTAACTGACCTGTAGAAAGGACACTATGAATTGAAAACAGAGATGTTGTATGTACCCTTGTGAAATATGAAAATCCTTTAATAAAAGCAGCTAAAGGGAGAAAAGAAAAAAAAACAGAGTCAAATATATGTTGGAAATGTAAACTGGGCGCACCCCTGTCCCTCTGCATTTGGTGTGACACCCGATGAAGGAAGACGGCTACCTTTTTAGTTCTGCATTCCACCCAGCCGTTCCTTCCCGGCTCCCCCTCCAGCATCTCGGCGGTCTCTCCCTCTCGTAAGGAATGTTGTCCCTGGAAAAGTTTGGGTTTCCTTGTTTTTATCGCTTGCAGGCTTCTGTGTTAAATAACTCCCATATGCAGCATTTCAAAAGCCGTATCCCCACATCTGTGCGGAACGATCAACTATCCCCAGGACGCCGAGGGTTCGGGGAGATGGATGCGTGGGGAAGGCACGGGACCGAGGAAGGCAGGAAACCTTGGGTTTTGTTGCCGCGTTCGGCTGCCGTCTCGCTGCACACGACCTTGGGCAAGTCTCTCCTAGCACTTCATCAGATTAGTTTCCTTTAATTCCTTTACAAAGGGAAGGATATATATCTGCCTTAGGAGACGACAGATCCAGACTCAGTTTTCCTGGTTGGGACCGTGATTTATACGCTGACACGTAACGTCTTGTTACAGCACATGGTGGAATTGGCGGCTACCAGTTTCCCACCATGCGGCGGAGCGGTGCGGTTTCTGACGCCGGTTGCCCTCGTTTCCGGCTGCTTAAAAAGCACATTAAACAAAGCTCTTATTAAAAAAATGTATGGGAAACATACCGCGTCCTAATGTTGCTTTTCCCACTTGGGCAATTGATGGCTTGCTTGCTTGATAAGAATTGTGCTAGTATAGTGGCAAAGAGACTGAGCAGAGGAGAAAGGAACTCCCACACTCAATGATCTCTTTGGGGAAGGGTTGTGGCTCAGTGGTGGGGCATATGCTCTGTGTTCAAAAGGTCTCGAGTTCAATCCCCCACATCTCCAGGCAGAGCTGGGAAACCCTGGAGAGCTTCTGCCAGTCAGTGCAGACAATACGCAGCTAGATGGACCAATGCTTCATTAGAGCAGGGTTTCCCAAACTTGGGTCTCCAGCTATTTTTGGACTACAACTCCCATCAACCCTAGCTAGCAGGACCAGTGGTCAGGGGTGATGGGAACTGTAGTCCCCAAACAGCTGGAAACCCAAGTTTGAGAAACACTGCATTAGAGGGAGGGGGCAGTCCCCATGTTCTTGTTTTGTTGTTTAGTCGTTTAGTCGTGTCCAACTCATCATGACCCCATGGACCAGAGCATGCCAGGCACTCCTGTCTTCCACTGCCTCCCGCAGTTTGGTCAAACTCATGCTGGTAGCTTCAAGAACACTGTTCAACCATCTCGTCCTCTGTCATCCCCTTGTGCCCTCCATCTTTCCCAACATCAGGGTCTTTTCCAGGGAGTCTTCTCTTCTCATGAGTATTGGAGCCTCAGCTTCAGGATCTGTCCTTCCAGTGAGCACTCAGGGCTGATTTCCTTAAGAATGGATAGGTTTGATCTTACTGCAGTCCATGGGACTCTCAAGAGTCTCCTCCAGCACCATAATTCAAAAGCATCCATTCTTCGGCGATCAGTCCAGCTCTCACTTCCAGACATCACTACTGGGAAAACCATAGCTTTAACTATACGGACCTTTGTTGGCAAGGTGATGTCTCTGCTTTTTAAGATGCTGTCTAGGTTTGTCATTGCTTTTCACCAAGAAGCAGGCGTCTTTTAATTTAGTGACTGCTGTCACCATCTGCAGTGATCATGGAGCCCAAGAAAGTAAAATCTCTCACTGCCTCCATCTCTTCCCCTTCTATTTGCCAGGAGGTGATGGGCCCAGTGGCCATGATCTTCTTTTTTTTAATGTTGAGCTTCAGACCATATTTTGCGCTCTCCTCTTTCACCCTCATTAAAAGGTTCTTTAATTCCTCCTCACTTTCTGCCATCAAGGTTGTGTCATCTGCATATCTGAGGTTGTTGATATTTCTTCCGGCAATCTTAATTCCGGCTAGGGACCCCTTCATGGATCACTGCCTTGCCGTGGTGAAGGGGCTTGAATAACTCAGAGAAGCTATGAGCAGGGCCACCCAAGATGGACAGGTCATAGTGGAGAGTTTTGACCAAACGTGATCCACCTGAAGCAGGAACCGGCAAGCCACTCCAGTATCCCTGCCAAGGAAACTCCATGGACAAAGACAACAGGCAGTTCCCATACATAAGTACAAATACACAGGAGCCCAAGTAACAATAAAATAGAAGGGATTATTGAGACATAAACCTGTGAAGACGTGCAAGATGTGTACAGAATACAAGTGTACAGAATGTGTACAGAATACAACCTGTGGCACTTTATAAGCAGCAGTGAAGCTCTCAAAAAAAAAGAGGGGGGAAAAGAAATACAGACAATGATTGACAAGATCTCCAGACCTGCATCTTCTTTCGTAGTTCTTCAAACACAAATTGGAGAATTACTCATGGACAGCAGCTCTGGGCTGTCAGAAGGCAGGGTGGTCCACCGGCAGGTTGGGGAGATGGAGAAGCCTTGCAATCTTACTAGAAATTTCTTTTCAAGAGAGCATGCACAGCAGCGGATGGCGTGGCGACTCAGGAGAGGTGGCGTTGCTTAGCTGACTGCCCAATGCCAAGCATCGCCGCCGATTACTGAGGGGACACTGGCAAAGCTGAGCATTTGAAGATTTGGGACAGATAAAAGAAAGAACTTCTTCATGCAGCACCTAGTTAAACTATGGAACTCATTTCCCCAGGAGGCAGCGATGGTCGACTTGGATGGCTCTGAAAGTCGATTGGTCGAGCTCACAGAGGATAACTGGGAGTCACAGAGGTGACTGGGAGCAACCGCCGAGACCACATAATGAGGCCAAACTTAGATTCACAAAATGTTTAGGGGTATGCGTACCCCTGCGTACCCCCATAAAAAAGGCACTGGATTAGAGAAACTGAGCACATAACAATCAAGAAAACAAATTTATTGCTTTTACAATTTTAATGTAAAATAGAATGTTGTTACATTTTTAGAATGCTTATTTTTTTTCTTTTAGTCTATTCACCATACTTTAGAGCTATTTTTCCCCAACTTTTCATTTCCTTTTCTCTTTCTGCTTCGCACGCTTCCTTTTTTCCTTTCTTGACAAGCAAACTTGTTTGATGTACAGTGGTCTTGGCTACAAAAAGTATAATAAAATAATATTAATAAAATTATTTTAACACTTTTTTTTTAAGTGCAGGCCAGGCACAGCATGGCGAGCCTAGGGTTTGGCCTCCTCTCCCATTGCACAGAGCATGCCCAGCTCAGGGCTTCAAGTATTATCCGGATGCCTTGAGGAACAGATTTCTCTGCTCCTGTGCACGAAGCCAAGCTTGTTGCCTAGCCTGCTGCTGCTTTCCTTCATAGTAAAGATGTTTTAGACCAAATTAGAAGCAATGCTTGCCAAAATATTTGACAACACTGAGCATGCCTTGGCAACGCTCCAGGTTCTCCCGCAACACCCCCTTTTTTTTGTTTCTATAAAGAAAAAAATATATAATTCTACCCATGCAGACATCAGCATCAATTTGCATGTTGCTGCTGCAGTTTGGGTGACAGCAGGAGCAGAGGGAGATGGCATATGCAGGGATGGGGAAGGGAGAAAGCTCAGTGGCAGCTTTGCATGCAGAAGGTCCCAGGTTCAATCCCTTTACCTGGCATCTCCAGGTAAGGTTGGGAATGTCTGAAACCCTGGAGAGCTGCTGCCAGTCAGTGCAGACGATACAGAGCTAGATAGACCAATGGTCTGATTTGATCTAAGGCAGCTTCCTATGCTCCTATGATGGACAGAAAGACCAGTTGAAGCTGATACGCGGCAATGCAGCATCTATTTACCTATGTACAGTGATACCTCGGGTTAAGTACTTAATTCGTTCCGGAGGTCTGTACTTAACCTGAAACTGTTCTTAACCTGAAGCACCACTTTAGCTAATGGGGCCTCCTGCTGCCGCCGCACCGCTGGAGCCCGATTTCTGTTCTCATCCTCAAGCAAAGTTCTTAACCTGAAGCACTATTTCTGGCTTAGTGGACTGTGTAACCTGAAGCGTATGTAACCTGAAGCATATGTAACCCGAGGTACCACTGTAGTTGCTTAAAGACTTCCTGCACTTTACTAATCATGCCTCTGCTTACGTCCGATGTACCGTACATTTGTGTGTGAAGTGAGATTTATAAAACAAGATTTGAAATAAAGGAGCAATTATCAAACGGAATCCAAGCCAACAAAAGCTACCCTCCGACCAATGACACCATCACTGCCAGCACCTTAGATGCCGCCTGTTTTTCAATCGCAGAGCACTTGTCTGAGCTAGTAATATTGATCTTTGACATCCCTACTTGTTGAGGAATTACATTTACACCCCACACTTCACCCCCTCCAAGGAGCTCAGGGTGAGTTGCGAAGTTCTTTACCTTCTTCACAACAACCCTGTAAGACAGGCTGGGATGGAAAAACAGCAACAGGTAGCAAGCACCTTTCTGTTCCAGCTCAGGCAGGTAAATGGGATGGGCCAGCCCTGGGCCTAGTGTTAAGGAATTTAGGATCACCGGACTGGGCATGATCTCTGCCCGAGACTTAGGAGAACCTCTGCCAGTCAGAGCAGACAATTTTGGGCTAGAATCTCAGGGGTCAGCAAACTTTTTCAGCAGGGGGCCAGTCCACTGTCTCTCAGACATTGTGGGGGGCCGGACTATATTTTGGAAAAAAATATATGAACGAATTCCTATGCCCCACAAATAACCCAGAGATGCATTTTAAATAAAAGGACACATTCTACTCATGTAAAAACACGCTGATTCCCGGACCGTCCACAGGCCGGATTGAGAAGGCGATTAGGCCGCATCCGGCCCCCGGGCCTTAGTTTGCTTGCCCATGGGCTAGATAGTCCAACAGTCTGAACACAGCACACAAGCCAGATCATGAAATGTGGGGCGGGGGGGGGGGCATAACCCTGGCTCTCTCTACTTTTTCCACAGCAGGAGTGAATATATTTTTCATCTACAAAAGCAGTATTTTGCCCCCCACTCCAGCCCAAAATTTGTTTCATCCTTTCCCATTTCACAGTCTCCACCACATCCTCAGCGGGAGAAAGTGCAGCCATGCATTTGACTTTGGAAACCGGCTGTTATGTGGCTGCGACTGTTTACCGAAACAAGGAGAGCTCAGAGCCCCTTCACTCCCGGTTGCAGGAAAGCACCCCTTTCTGAGCTCAGAATCTCCGCTTTCGGTTACAGTGGCTCCTCGGGTTAAGAACTTAATTCATTCTGGAGGTCCGTTCTTAACCTGAAACTGTTCTTAACCTGAGGTACCACACTAACTAATGGGGCCTCCCGCTGCCGTCGCGCCACAGCTGCATGATTTCTGTTCTCATCCTGAAGTAAACTTCTTAACCAGAGGTCATAGCTGTCAACTTTTCCCTTTTCTTGCGAGGAATCCAATTCGGAATAAGGGAATTTCCCTTAAAAAAAAGGAAACATTGACAGCTATGCCCAAGGTACTATTTCTGGGTTAGCGGAGTCTGTAACCTGAAGCGTTTGTAACCTGAGGTACCACTGTATAATTGTGGTGGAGACATTGGCCTGAAAAACATTCATACTGTAAGTGTTGTGACTGGGTGCTATGGAAGGCATTCTGTCCAGCCTGTCCATTGATCTGGAAGAGCTCTTTTCAAGGGTGGCTTTTTTTCTTTACCCAACACCACTCCTTCTAATACCAAACTCAGTGCTGACAGGACCGGGGTCAAAATGTGCCCCCTGCAGAACAAGACAACTGCATCAGCATACTTGGGTGGAACCTGAGGGATGCTGAAGTACTCTCAAACATATTTATCCCACTCTCTCTCCCTCCCTCCCTCCCTCTCAGAGCAGCCCCATCCCTTAAAAACCCAAAGCTCATTGGTTTCCAGGCCACATGGAACACTAAGTCCCCTCCAGAGCCAGTGTGGTGTAGTGGTTAAGAGCAGTGGATTCGTAATCTGGTGAACTGGGTTCGCTTCCCCGCTCCTCCACATGCAGCTGCTGGGTGACCTTGGGCTAGTCACACTTCTTTGAAGTCTCTCAGCCTCAGTCAGCTCACAGAGTGTTTGTTGTGGGGCAGGAAGGGAAAAGGAGATTGTTAGCCTCTTTGAGACTCCTTAGGGTAGTGATAAAGTGGGATATCAAATCCAAACTCTTCTTCTCCTCCTCCTCCGCATCCTCCTCCTCCTCCAGAAAATAAAAATGGAAAAGCAAGGGGTTAAGAGCCTGTTTGAGCCCCTCCCTCAGAAGTGGGGAACCTCAGGCCCAGGGGGCAAAATGCATCCCTTCATGCCTCTCTCCTCAGGTGCTTTTGCCTGGCCAGAGTGAGTCCTTCACCTGTTTCGTTTGCCTGAATTGAGAGCTGGGTATGTGTAGAAACATCTGGATTCTTGAATATCATCTACTGTACAGAGGCAAAGAGCACATCTGTTGCTCCACCCAATTCCCCCCCCCCAGCAATATCCAATGCTGATATGTGGCCCCTGAAAGGTTTCCCATGCAGGAATGTGGCCCTCACACTAAAGGCATTTCCCTATCGCTGCAGTAACAGCTTATAGCATCCAAAAGGAAGTCCAGCTGGCTGGCTGGTACAACTTGGGACCAGGTTACCTACAGGATTGCCTGACCCCACACCCACTCACTGAACCCCTTTGACTGGTGGAACTGGCACGACTACAAGTGCCACATAATACCCATTCCAGATCTGTAAGAACGCAAAGTTCGGCAGCGCCTAAACTATGGAACTCCCTGCCTCTTGAGATCCTGCAGGTGCCTTCACTGTGCTCTTCTCGGAAGCTGCTAAAATACATTTTGGGTTTAGGCAAGCCTCCCCCAGAGCTTTCTAGAGTCGATGTGACCTTTCTTATTTTAACTTCCTGTGTGTCTTAAACAATTGCTAATTTTCATTAGCAGCTATTTCATTTTTTCTGTTTTCTGTTTTGCAAACTGCGGGTAGCACTGTGCATTAAACCACAGAGCCTAGGACTTGCCGATCAGAAGGTCGGTGGTTCGAATCCCCGTGACGGGGTGAGCTACTGTTGCTCGGTCCCTGCTCCTGCCAACCCAGCAGTTCGAAAGCACATCAAAGTGCAAGTAGATAAATAGGCGGGAAGGTAAACGGTGTTTCTGTGCGCTGCTCCGGTTCGCCAGAAGCGGCTTAGTCATGCTGGCCACATGACCCGGAAGCTGTACGCCAGCTACCTTGGCCAATAAAGCGAGATGAGCGCCGCAGCCCCAGAGTTGGCCACGAGTGGACCTAATGGTCAGGGTTCCCTTTACCTTTATAAGGTTTTTCAGCAACCGAGCGGCGTCCAAATTTTATGAAATCAATAAAAGAAACTAATAAACGCTCCGCAAGAACACACCTGTTAAGGAGCACGTCGTGGAGGCTTCCCTGTTGGGCTAAATAAATGGAGCATCGCCCTCCCAGGATTCTGAACACTCACCCAAAGCCCCAAGGATACACTGAACAATTTGTTGCTGGTCCCACTTGCTTCTTATTAAACTTGAGCTTTTGCTGAGCTGACAGGAGAAGACAGGAGCGCATGCGGCTGCCTAGCTCCCAGTAGCAGCTGCAGAACTTAGAGGGAAGTTTGTTAATCCCAGCACTGTAGTCCATTATGCTGATTTTTTTTTTAACATGCATTCGTAATCTCCCATGTATTGTTTATGGTTGCAGATTTCACTGATTGTCTGTTACGACCTCCAGCTAAGATCATAAAGCAATTGGTGTTTCTAGAATTACAGTCCTCACCTCAGTATTCAGTCAGTGGATTTTCTTAATATGGGACCAAGATCTTCCGTGCATTTTTGGGTGTGCGTGCGCTTTTAATGTTTCAATTCCAAGTTATCGGGGAATGTTTCATTTTGAGATAGTTTGCAGCCTTTGAAATGTGTTTGGGAAAGGGGAAGAATCTCATTCCAACTGTTATGACAAGACTTGAATTTCATCCAAAAGAAAAAACCCCTTCGCTCTTGAAACTCGTATCGTATTTCTCTTAAACACCAGGAAATATTCACAGGAAGTACGGCTGTAGGAGCGTTTGAGCTGTTCTCTTATCGTTGTTTGTTACATTCTGAAATAATACAACTCAAAATACTGATGAAACCAATATTCAAGCTGGTGCGGCAGTCTAATTTTATAAGGCTTTGCTACTGGAATATGCCCAGGTGAACACCGTACGACTTACTTCTGAGTAAACTCACATCGGTTTTGAGTTGCTTGATTGAACTCCCAGACGTCAGTGTTGCACCCAGAGATCTTCATCTCAAAATGCAAGCGTACAATTTTGACAATGTTTATTTATTAATCATCAAAACTTATACAATGCTCTTTTTTTCAGAAAAAAGGTGGAACCTGTGTTGTTGTTTTTTAAAGCAACACCAAATATTCAGAAGAAAATACCCATAAAGCCAAGAGACTTTAAAAGCAAGCAGATATAATAGAATGACCCAAATAGAGGTTAAAATCAATAGTTTTAAAAACAAATACGCACAATAAAATGATATGTCTGAAAACGAAAAAAGTTTTCAGCAAGCGTTCAAAACAATGCAATGAAAGCAGAGAGCCAGTATGGTGTAGTGCAGGGGTCGGCAACCTAACACCCATGGGCCACAAGCGGCCCATGGGGGGGGGCGTTTAACCGGCCCACGAGCCGCCCCCAAACCGAGCCGCCCACTCGGTGAGTCCCCACGCACTGCGCTAAACTGGCGCAGCACGGTGTGGGGACTCGCTTCCGCAGCGCCGGAAATTGCGTCTGCGCAGACGCAGACACTGGAAATCGCAGACATGTGCACTCACGCACACGCACAATCCGGCCCATGGAAGGATCTCCGCTGGAGTGAACCAACCCAGCAGAGGTAAACCTTGCTGCCCCCTGGTGTGGTGGTTAGCACTTAGGAGGCCAGGGTTCAAATCCCCACTCAGCCATGAAGTTCACAGGGCAACCTGGGGTCAACCATTGCCTCTCAGCCTGCCCTACCTCACAGGGTTGTTATGGGGATTAAACACGGAGGAGAAGAAAGAAGTACAGTGGTATCTCGGGTTACAGGTGCTTCAGGTTACAGACACTTCAGGTTACAGACGCTTCAGGTTACAGACTCCACTAACCCAGAAAAAATACCTCGGGTTAAGAACTTTGCTTCAGAATGAGAACAGAAATCATGCTCCGGCGGCGCAGGGGCAGCAGGAGGCCCCATTAGCTAAAGTGGTGCTTCAGGTTAAGAACAGTTTCAGGTTAAGAACAGACCTCTGGAACAAATTAAGTACTTAATCCGAGGTACCACTGTACTCTTTTACACTTTTACAAGTCTACATTTGCAGACATCTTAATAAGCGGCCCATGGGGGGGGCATTTAACCGGCCCACGAGCCGCCCCCAAACCGAGCCGCCCGCTCGGTGAGTACCCACGCGCTGCGCTAAACTGGCGCAGCGCGCTGTGGGGACTCGCTTCCGCAGTGCCGGAAATTGTGTCTGCACAGACACAGAAACTGGAAATTGCAGACATGTGCACTCACGCGCACGCACAATCCGGCCCCATGGAAGGATCTCCTCTGGAGTGAACCGGCCCAGGAGTGGTAAACCTTGCCGCCCCCTGGTGTGGTGGTTAGCACTTAGGAGGCCAGGGTTCAAATCCCCACTCAGCCATGAAGTTCACAGGGCGACCTGGGGTCAACCATTGCCTCTCAGCCTGCCCTACCTCACAGGGTTGTTGTGGGGATTAAATGCGGAGGGGAAGAAAGAAGTACAGTGGTACCTCAGGTTACAGACGCTTCAGGTTACAGACTCCACTAACCCAGAAATAATACCTCGGGTTAAGAACTTTGCTTCAGGATGAGAACAGAAATTGCATGGTGGCAGTGTGGTGGCAGCGGGAGGCCTCATTAGCTAAAGTGGTACCTCAGGTTAAGAACAGTTTCAGGTTAAGAATGGACCTCCAGAACGAATTAAATTCTTAACCCGGGGTACCACTGTATGCCACCCTGAGCTGCTTACAAGGAAAGGTGGGATATAAATGCAAAGAAGAAGAAGAAGAAGAAGAAGAAGAAGAAGAAGAAGAAGAAGAAGAAGAAGAAGAAGAAGAAGAAGAAGGGAGTTCTAGAAAGTTGATGCTACAACACAGATTTGTCGTATTTCTGCACATTCTCGTTTCTGCTGGCATTACAAGTTCCTCAGGGGAAAGGTAAACAGTGGGTTCTTCTCCTGCTCCATTCCCCCCTTTCTCATGAAGTCACAGTCTCTCTCTCTCTCTCTCTCTCTCTCTCTCTCTCTCTCTCCTGAATCCAAGGGCTGGAGCAGCTGCAAGGAGGCTTTGAAGTGAAACCTGAGGAGCAGAGTGTCATTAGAGGTGAGGCTTCCTGCCAGCTCGGGCGCCTGCCTCAAAATGGATCCCTGCGCTTGTTATGGCAAGGCCAGCTGGACGCAGGGCGCCCTCCGGAGCAGCCGCGGGAGCAGCAGCCGTGGCGGCCTGTGGGCCTGCGATTAGCAATGCCTGCCGCCCGCCCTCTGGGGGCTCCGCCGTCCTCTTCATGTGGCCCCGATGCCTGCGGACATGGCAAGGAAAGAGAAACAGATGTGTGTGCCGGCAGACGGAGCTCTACCCCAATGTCAAAACAAGGAAATGGAAACCCCCGAGCGACTCCACATGTCTTTGCTTTCGAGCTGCATGCCACATGCTGGGAGATCCTTCCGGTTTGCACATGTGTGCATGTGCATGCCAGGCACATTGGTGCTCAGGCTTCTTCTGAAAAAGGGGGTTGCGTTGCTCGCCGGATTCGTGGAGTGCACGGTGTGTCGTCGCAATTCTTAACTGCAGCAATTTTGCAGCAGGCCAGCGCAGTTGCTGTCTAGGTGGGGGAACTGTCCCAGAGAGATTTCTTTTTGGGATCCGCTGAGTTTTCACCATGGCAGGAACCACCAATTTCAGTTCACATTTCGCAGATGGAGACCTCTGGTTAGTGATAGAAGGGTACTCAACCTGGCAACCCCTGTAATGATGCAAGGAGGCAGCTATCTTGGCCCATGATAGATAGATAGACAGAATACATAACAGCAGGACATCACATGTGGTGCTTAATTCTGACTTGTAAAACACACTGAGCTTTAACAAAAGATCTTCATCCAGCTGAAATGCAGCCATTTGCTTTTAATTAGAAACACAGGGAGTTTCACAAAGAGGTATAATTTTTATGGTACTAGTGTGAAGTAAGAACCCCATCAAAGAAAAGGGAGGAATTATCCTCTGCCTCATTATTCTCTGTCTTTCTCTATGCCAATATTTTGCAAACAAACTTGAAAGCCTCCTTATCACCACATTCATTTCACAAACCGAACGGCACTCTCCAACTTTTTATGTCATCACTCCTGCTCTGGAAAATGTCCTAAAGTTGTGTTCTCCCTCTACCTACTAAATGATGGCTTCACCCAGACATTTCATTTTAGAAAGAACACTCCCACATTACTTCAAATATCTCATTAGCAAAAACATGTTCTAGGTGTGATTGAAAAAGTCACCTCCCACAAGACCTGGGCATGTGTTTTCTCGGTGCCAGAGAAACAGTCAAATGCTTCTTTATAGAGGTTGTGGGCCCTTCCAACTCTACAATTCAATGAGTCTATAGATGCATAGAGCCTTCACTTGCTTCCGTTGCTTTGTAACAAACACAAAACAGAAAGCTGCTCAGGAATTCATTTTAGAAATCTCCTGCCGAAAATGGAGCTCAAGAGTGTAACACAGAACGCCGTGAAACCCCAGAACAACCTCAGAAGGAGGGAGAATCTGTTCATCCCTGGGTCTGACACCATACACCAGCCCACGTTTCCATTAGTCAAATGTCTTTAGAGAAGCCTAGGAGCGGAGGAGTAGAAATAAACATCACTCCAGCACTATCTGAATTGGGTCTGTGCCGACTGTGAGCAGTGTCAACACCAGGTTATCGTGCCCCATGTCATTCCTGATTTTAGAGATGCAACATCATCTCGCTTCCTGCCACAATGATGCTGCGATGCCAGAGGGGCCAGAGACAAGCGCAATCCATCAATTGCTTCCCAACTCTTTGATACACATCAGGACATTCACAAGAAAGGGCAATTTGGCAGCGTGGAAGCCTGAGCGATCCATTCTTTATATGGATTTCCAGCATCCTCTTAGCCCTTTGCCAGAAGCAGAGAAGAACAAGAATTCTGAGTGGGAAAGCAGTACAATAAAAATAAATTAAAAAAAACCTAAACTAAACAAAAGCCAAGAGCCGCTCCGTCTCCCACCAACACACACAGACCCCGAGCGCGACTCCAAATCTCCAGCTTATTTGAGACACTGCCTCAGGACAACGGGCAAGGAACAAAAGGGAAGCAAATATTCTTGGAGGAGCTCAGAGTATTATTCCCAGATCTCAGCTCCAAAACTAGGACACGGCAAAACAAAAGCAAACGAAAGAGACGGCGTGTTGATGTTCTCACAAAGCGTAAATAGTTGGATCAAGGCTGTCGGTAATTACTGGAACAACAGAGTCATAAAAAAGAGGGGGAGAAGGCCACAAATAACTACAGAGGGGCCAGGACGAATTCAAGGACTCTGTATCTCTTGACCGGGAACTGGAAGAGAAGGGATTCAATGAACTCAACTCTGGAGGGCCTCCTTCTCCCGTCATACAGAAACACCTCTCCTAGCATCGTGGAGCTAACTTCTGTAGATAAACACAAAATCTCTGTCTTGTATTTGTCGTTTAATGCTAAGGCGAGGCTAGGAAGAGTAAGAGAGAGTGTCCTCCCTAAAAGAGGGCACATGTTGCAGTGAGACCTGGAGACTGACCTCCTGGTTGTGGGTGGGTATATTGGACAGCCACAACACCCGGTTGGTAGGTCCCTCGTTGCTGGGTTTAATCTGGCCAATGGGAGCTGTCTAAACAGACCGAGGGACCTATATATACCTATGCATGTGACCCAGAGCTTCCTCTTTCGGCTCGTGCATCGGAACACCCAATGGAATCCAGGGACTCAACTTGGTTTGGTCAACCCCCGAAAGGGGGTTGTGCCCATGCCTGAGTCCAGGGGAGCATCTGGAGAGTGGACATAGTCTGTTCGTGGGCTTTCCACCTACCTCAGGTGTTCACCCTTGGCTGACCTATGATAGAGCTCTGTGTCAGCGCTGCCTGCAAGGGTGCAGGGAGCTAGTCAAACCAGAGCCTATGCAACCACTCACTTTCTGTAATCAATAAAGTTGTGGCCTAAATTCTGCCAAAAACCAAAACTAAAATTTGAGTCAAATATGTGTTTATTTAGGGGGGAGGTCTCTGGGTCTGAACACACAAAAGGCCAGGCCTTTTCCTGAATTCCCTGAGAGCAGTCCTTCAGCTGTTTCTGCTCCGGCGGTTCCTTTGCATCATTCTTCCCTGTGTGATTATCCGTCTGCCAAAAGTGCATGGCTGGCGCATTGCAAAATATCAAAACCAAACCTAACCACCAAACCCCACCCAATATTAGCATGGCTACAGATGGTTGTACTGAGATTTTTTATTTTAGTTTACTTTTGCCTGGGATTTTGCACTCTAAGGTAGGGTTGCACCGTTCCTTATCTCCTTGGCCTGGGGATCTTATAACTCCCTACCCGCCAACATTTCTAGCTAACGTGGTGCAAGTTAAGGCCTGGATGAAGGGAAAGAAAGAGAAATTTCAGCTCCGAAAGGCAGGATTCCCAAAGAAGCCCTGAATTATCGCGAGCGTTTCTCTCCCCAGCCAGGCAAAAAAGGTCAAGTGTGACCGCAGGCCAACCTGATTGTCAGGAGACCCCCCACCCCCGCCCCCCTTGCACCTGTTTTTCCGATCTCTTTCCACACTCACTGCTCGTCATTTATCAACCCTGCCAAGATTATTCCCTTAAGCACATCCGCTGGAAAAAACCCAACAAGTCAGCTAAGCGGTCGCATTTGGACAGACAGATGTTTGTTTGCATGCACACTAGTGGCTGGTGTTTGCGCTACCAATGGGTGACAGGAAATGAGGGCATGCAGATGCCGGTGGTGCTGATGGAGCAGCATTTTGCAACGGCACCCCCTAGTGGGACCATATAGCACAGTCAACTTCCACAAGTCTCTCCCCTCCCTGCCCATTTTCAGCGGCGAATTTCTGCCACCGCCCTCCAGAGAATCTAGACCCCATTCGCACTATACCTTGACAACAGGATCATAGCACTTATAACAGTCATAGCTTTAAAATCATAGAATTCTAGAGTTGGAAGGGATCCCTTGAGGAACATCTAGTCCAACACACACACACACCCCGCAATGCAGGAATATGCAGCTGTTCCAGGTGGGGATCAAACCTGTGATTGTGGCGTTATCAGCACCACATTCGAAGAATCCGGGGAACCGTAAGTGCAAACTCCATGGGGCCTTGGGTGCCCCAGCACCCACAAAATTCTCCAGGAAGGGGCCAGGCACCCACAAATTTTGGTGTCAGGGCCATGCACGCTGCATGGCAGCCACAGTCGAGGAGCCAAGTTGGCACTTCTGCTGGGAACTGTAGTTTATTAAGGGCACTGTGAGTTTTTAGAAGACCTTTATACCCCACACTGAGCTACAATTCCCAGCAGTGATTAATCATCAGTCTCTTTTCCCAGAGAACGCCAGTGCTTTAAATCCTTGTTGTGTTGCTTATTTTGTTGATTTAGGTTTGTGGGGGGGGGGGAGGACTTGCCATTTATGTGTTTGCAAAAATTATAAACAGGGTTGCAAGAGAGGGTAGAGATGTCTGCGGGAAGGAAGCATGAAATTGGAGAACTTCTATTATAGGAACAGCCTATTCATCCATGTTGGCACAATGGGACTAAGTGTCTCCACCCGTGCAGAGCTGGGCATGGAGTGAAGTAGGTCACAAGATGGCTTTGACACAGGCCCAGTCTTCAACTTTCCACCCAAATTTAATACGCCGTGGCAAAACTGCCAGAAATGGACAGGATGGTGTCATTTTAAATGTGAGTGGAGCTAGGCACACAGAACCGCATTGCACGGACCCACTCAACCAACACACGGTGTGTTGGAAGCTGAAAATGTGCTTTTGCAAATCCCTCTCCAGCCATCAAACCCACTGGGTAGCTGTAGCAAGTCCCTGGAACCATAGAATTGTAGGGTCATCTGGTTGAAACACTGTGCAATGCAGGAATCACATCTAAAGAATCAACCATGACAGATGGTCATCTGTTTAAGAACCTCCAGTGAAAAAACTCTATTCTGCCTCGGTCGGACCACACCTGCAATATTGTATCCAGTTCTGGGTGCCACAATTTAAGAAGGATGTTGACAAGCTGGAAGGCGCGCAGAGGAGGGTGAGCAAGGTGATCAAGGGTCTGGAAACCAAGCCTGATGAGGAATGGTTGAAGGAACTGGGTATGTTTAGCCTGGAAAAGAGGAGCTATGAGAGTCATCTTCAAATATCTAATGGGTTGTCACATGGAAGATGGAAGCAAGCTTGTTTTCTCCTGCTCTGGAGGGTCGGACCCAAACCAATGGCCTCAAATTACAATAAAAGTATATTCTGACTAAACATCAGGACAAACTCCCTGACAGTAAGAGCTGTTCATCCGTGGAAGAAACTCCCTCAGGAGGTTGTGGGATCTCCTTCGTTGGAGGTTTTTAAGAAGAGGTTGGGTGGTCATCTGTCATGGCCGCTTTACCTGAGATTCCTGCATTGCAGGGGTTGGGCTAGATGACCCTCGGCGTCCCTTCCAACATTTCTATGAGTCTACCACGTTCCCAGTCTCTCTCGCACTGTTCCCTTTCTTTCTCAGTTTAGCTCTAACCAGCATTATAAGGTTTTGGTGTGAATATAAAGGAGATGTGAATCCTAAGATACTTCCTTGCTCACTGAGAAGTGTTGCAGGCATAATAACAAAATTTATTCCCCTTATCTAAGCAATGGCTGTGCATTCCTTAGGGCACTTGCAGGCGGCTTGGTGACATTTCTGCCTGGACGTAAACAGCTTATGCATGGGGCACCTGCTACCAGAGAAAGTGGCGGCTTCCACATCTTTAAGCATGCCTTAATGCGCCTTGTGCATGTGGGGTTATTATTGTATGTCCAGTGTCTTCTGCTCTTTGTCATAGGTATCTAGGATGCAAAGGAGTTTTGCCACTATCTGCACCGTGCTCTTAATATACTTCCCCGGCAGATGGAATAACTTAGTTAACAGACTATTTAAATTCCTAGGGGGGCACCTGTAACTATTAGAAATTGATTTTATGAGCCTGTTACACAAACATTACTCTTCGAGGTCTGAAGCACATTGAAATTCTTCCTGTTCGCTCGCAAACAGATGGCGCTTGGAATTTTTTTTCTCCCCCTCCAAACTGACTCGTATTCATAAATAATAACCTCCAATCCCTCTTGCAAGACAGAAACAATTCTAATTAGAACAGTGCGAATCAACCATGTTTCTCCTCGCACATTTGCCTGTGTTGTTTTTTTAAAAACAAAAGAGAGCGAGGAGAATTGTGGGTGGGGGAGAGAAAAACTTATCCAAAATTAGGGAGGATATATCTATTTTTTGTCTCTCTTTTCTGGCAGACCCATCCTCGGGCAAGCGTTTGTGAGATGTACAGTATGTTTGTCATAATTAGGTGAGGATCAAGAGAAAGTGGGCTTCAGCGTAACTCGCCAGAGCCCTGGAACCCAGACAGAACAAACAGGCAATATGGCCGTTCCAAAAGGAGCCAGCCGGTGCAATTTGGGGGCAGCGAATGAGGAGCCATGTCGGCTGGTGGAAAAGGAACGCAATACTCCCTCAGCGAGAGTCTGCGAGTCTCTCAAAGGCCCTTATGAGGCTGCACCTGCAACACTCTGTTAAATTGCGGGCATCTTGGTACCAAGAAAATGTCAACAAATTGGAGGAAATTCAATGTGGAGAGGAGGAGGAAACAGTGGATGGGGCAGGGTGGGGGAAGGAAAGGGAACAGATTAAAGAGCTGGAGGGATTGATTTCTAAGATTAAAAGAACTGAATCTGTCAAGCTCGAGTAAGCAACAGCTAAGTGTGTTCGAGAAGTGGGGGGAGGGACATGGGGATGGCCTGCGGATATCTAAAGCTCTTTTTCCCCCCCCTTCCATTTTTAATTTTCCACACTTCAAGAAGGAAAGGGCAATTACACTGAGTGCAAGTAACTCTGAGAAAGGGGTCATGAGGAACAAAGAAATAGATAATTCGCGAGTGTCCCCGAAAAACTAGGACATGCTGTTTTTTCTCATGAGAGAACGGCAGCCATTTTGGATGCCATGATCTCATGCCATTTGCTCCCCTCCACAAAAAAAACACTTTGAGGGGCTGTGATCTTGCCTGGCACCCCAAACCATGCATTTTTGGGTGCCGTACCCCCCCAAATTGCTTTTTTGGGGGGAATCAAGGAGAGAAATCGGAAGAGATCATGGCGTCCAAAATGGCTGCCATTCTCTCACAAGAAAAATGTGGGAATTTGGCATCCCGGAAGATTCGGTCCCTAATTTTGCTGCTGTGGTGTTGGAGGGTATGGAAATATACACTTTAATTCGGTGGTTTTTCATGTTGCGTTAGTAGGGGTTCCTCAGTGAGACGAGCAATTGCCGGCAAGCTTCACCTAAAAACAGCTTCCATATTACCAAATGTTTTCCCCAGCAGTGGGCATTTCTAGGCCACATCCGCTTCATACATTTAAAACATTCTTATACAATCATGTTCCTCCCCCCCCCAAAAAAAAAAAGACTCCTGGGAACTGTAGTTTGTTAAGGCTGTCCTAACAACTTTCAGCTCTCTTAACGAGCTACAACTCCCAGGATTCTTTGGGAGGAGCCATGACTACTGAAATGTCACATAAGATCATTTTAAATGTATGATGCAGGTGTGACCTCATAGCACACTCTCCAATCAAGACGAGGCAACGGGGAGGCCCAACAGGCTTTGTTCATAGCTGTCAACATTTTCCTTTTTTAAGGGAAATTCCTATTCCAAATAGGATTCCTCGCAAGAAAAGGGAAAAGTTGAGAGCTATGGCTTTGTTTGGGCCTTGCATGAACCAAGTGTGCCGTCAAATATTCCACCCACAAATCCTCTGTGGTACACAACAAGATAGTCAGAAGTTCTCTGGCAGTGGAGACCATTTCTAAAGGGTTCCTGGAAAATAAAATGCTTGAAAACCGCTGCTTTAATTTGCGGAGATAGATAAATAGATTTGTGGTGTAGGAGATCATGGGTTTGGATGGGAAAGGCTTTCATCCAGCCCTGGCTTATCAGCTGGCTTTCGGAAAGTTCCCACTTCTTCATGTAACTTTCCTCCCGAGGCTGTTTTAGGGACATGCAAGATAAGAACAGTAAAACAACTCCAAGGGAAGTAATGAAGTTTTGCCAAACCCACTTTCCTATCCAGTTCTAAAATCTCCTTCCTCTTTGATCTTGTTTCTTCTCCTCTCCGCATTTTCTCCTTCCATTTTTTTCACCTTTATTGTTAAAGAAGAAGTGCATAAGCCTCAATATGATGTTTGCCACCTGACGATGACTTCAGGCTGAGAAATGTCTTGGGCCATCACAGCCAAGCAAACTTATCACTTCACATTAACTCAGACACAATCCTTTTTGACGGAGGCAATTTACACATTAAACTGCAAGGCATCGGTGGACCGCATTTTGAGATGAATTTATAAGTTCCTTCCAGGGTGTAGCAAAATCCGAGGGATTTTGAAGGAGGCCAGAGTTGCAATAGAACTGATACAATCCCTCAGGAAAGCAAGATTCAAACGCAATACCCTTTTAGAGATTCAAATACTCCTTTAGTGATGAGGCAACCAAAACTATGCACAATATTCCTAGTAGAGTCACACCATAGTTTTGTGGAATGGCATTATGATATCAGCAGTTTTATTTTAAATTCCTTTCCTAATGATCCCCACCATGGAATTTGCCTTACTCGCAGCTGCCACACACTGAATCAGCATATTCACTGAGCTATCCACTTTGACCCCAAGGTCTCATTCCTGGTTAGTCCCCATCAGTTCAGACTGCATGAGCATATATTTGAAATGAAGATTATTATTTGTTTTTGCCCTGGCATGTATCATTTTACATTTGAGAGATTAAACCTACCTGATGTACAGTGGTACCTCTGGTTGCGAACAGGATCTGTTCCGGAGGCCTGTTCGCAACCTGAAAAGAGCGCACCCTGAAGCGCCGTTTCTGTGCAGGTGTGTGGGGCGATTTGGCACTTCTGTGCATGCGCGAAGTGTGATTTAGCGCTTCTGCACATGCGCAAGCAGCAAAACCCAGAAGTAACCCTTTCCGGTACTTCCAGGTCGCCGCGGGACGCAACCTGAAAAGATGTAACCTGAAGCATCCATAACATGAGGTATGATTGTAATGTGTCCAGTTCTGGACACCACAATATAAGAAAGATATTGACAAGCTGGAAGGTGTGCAGAGAAGCATGACCAAGATGATCAAGGGTTTGGAAACCAAGCCTCATGAGGAATGGTTGAAGGAAATGGCTATGTTTAGCCTGGAGAAGAGGAGACTGAGAGAAGAAATGAGAGCCATCATCAAATATCTAAAGAGCTGTCACATGGGAGATGGAAGAAACTTGTTTTATCCTGCTCTGGAAGGTGGGACCTGAACCAATGGATTCAATATACAAGACAGGAGATTCTGACTGTCAGGGAACTGCCATCGGAGCCTAGGGTGGTGGCAAGGCTCCCAGACGATGCTGGAGAGGGAACCAGCATGGAGAGAGGGAGAACTTCCGCTGAGGAAGGAGAGGCGGAGGGGGCGTCGGAGGGAAGGCTCAGGGACGCTTCCAGCGAGACCAGTGCAGAGAGCTCAGGACCTCCCCTTGGGACGCCCACTCTGTGCAGAAAGCTTTCGCGCAGGGAATCTAGGCGGAGACTCAGTGTCAAGGAGCTTTTATGTTGGAAGAAATTCAGGAAACGCCCACTGACGGATTCTGCCAGTGATTAAGACAGCCACGAAGTAAGGGCTGTCCAGTCAGGGAAAGTTTTAAGCCAACTACTCAGCTTGGAGCGGTTCGGCGCTTATGCACAAGCAACCCCATATCCCATTAGACTGACTTAACATGAGGAACAACTTTCTGATGGTAAGAGCTGTTCCCTCAGAAGGTGGTGAGCTCTTTTTCCTTGGAGGTTTTCAAACTGAGGTTGGATGGTCATCTGGTCAAGGATTCTTTAGTTGAGATTCCTGCATTGCAGGGGTTGGGCTAGATGACCCTTGGGACCTTTTCCAACTCTGTAATTCTGTGTGTGAGCCAGCTGTTTCACAAAGATTTTGTTGAATGGTGCTCTGGCCTTTCCCGACAGCTTCTTTTTTGCCTTTTTAGTGCTATACTCTGGCTGAATCTGAATTATTCTTTTCACGACATTTGGGTTCCTTGGCACAGATTTTGCATTTGCTTCTCCCCAGCACACCTCACTCTGACATACCACGCAGACAGGCCTGACAGCTAAGAATGGAGGAGGGAAGGAAGAGGGGAAACTATCCCATTTATACTTGATGAATAAATTGCTCACAGAAAACCGTCTGAAACTGGGCAAAATGAAAACATCCTTCAGAATGAGAGGAGTGTTGGATGGACTCGTGCCCAGTGACGAATTCCACTTGGGATGAATCACAGAGCCAAATCAGCCCCTCAGAATTCAGAGGGGGTGAAAGCAAGCCTTGGTCATTGCCTAGAACAAAAATGGCAGAGATCTCAGAGCAAATCCTACCGAACACAGTTCAGAAGTCATTCGAGATCTAATTCAGCAGTGGCAAAGAAGGCTAACTTTACTGTGATGTGCTCTCTCTAGAGCAGCAAAGGCCCGTTGGGTACCAGCACGAAACAGGAGCTTAAGGAGCCACCGTAACCAATTTGCAAAGCAAAAAGCAAATATATTGCATCCATACTGACCTTGCTGCTGTTGTTGTGGCAGAAGTCAGAGACGGAAGGGACAGGAATACATCTCCATAAGTCCATTGGCAATTGTCCAATGTTTACACTCTCTCCTCTCAGAAACCCCCCCCCCCCCGAGGGCAGAGTATTGATCTGGGACTATGATTTAAAATCTTTTGCTGCAGACTCCTTGAGAGGAATTCAACATTGGGCTGAGCTGATCATTCCACCCTCCCTGTTCAGTGTTCTGGGGCTTCTCCCAACCCCACAGAGTCAATTTCAGGGGGTACATGGGGGGAAGAGAGTGGAGAAAGCCCCATTGCAGAAGTGACCAGGGCCGTCTTAAGCATATGCAGCGCCAGGGTGCAAAGATCCCCCCGGCGTACCCCCCCCCGGTTGCCCAGTCCCAGGCGCGCAGGAAGGCGGAGCCAGCCAGCCGCCTTAATGTCTCACTGGCTCAGTCGCCCCTTATCTGGCAGTGCAGAGCCGCCTGCAGCAGAAGAGCCCGCTGTGGCGCTCTGACCGATGGGCGGGTTCTTCCCCGGACTCTTGGCCTGGTGCCCCTGAGAGCCCAGCGCCCAGGTGCCCTGCACCCCTAGCACCTATGGGTAAGACGGCCCTGGAAGCAGAAGTCCTTGTGCAGGGCTTCCGCTGACTTGACCCATTAGTTGAATCACTCCTTTGCTATGGTGGTGCTGTTACCTAATATGGTATGGTATCCTTTCAAAGGGGCAGCCAACTAGCCATCACTTACAGCAAAAAATGAGAAAGACTATAGCTAATATATCTTGTTATAGGATTTTAGGACTGGCTTGGATGATATTTTGGGTCACCTCCAAGCCAATGAACATCAGCCAGGCACATACAGTACTGACATAATGCATGAATCTATAGATTTGTGGTGTATTTGTACTTGTTTTATGAATGTAATTTTATTGTTGATCTTACACTGCTCACCACCAGCATAGAGTTTTTGCAAATAAATAAATAAATTAATAATAATAATAATAATAATAATAATAATAATAATAATAATTAAAGCTACACTTGAAAGAACACGGGATTATACAGTGCAAACTACTTTGTTCACTGGAAACAGGGGGTGGGGTGGGATCATTTTATGTATGTCTGGATTTTCCTAGTGCCTTGGGAGAAAGAAAGAAAGAAAGAAAGAAGGAAAGAAAGAAAGACGCCAGGCCAATGGAAGCAGAAGGCAGATGCTAAACTATAACTACTGTCATATGCTAACCATGTATTTGCTGGTTATCAATCTGGGTCATGAACTCTGAATAACCTCGTTCAAGCATTACTGATCAAGAATCCTACAGAGGAAAAAGCCCAGGGTGTTCTCTTTTATTCTGTATGAGAGGACTTGTTAACGCTTTGCAGCTGGGGCTCAATACGAGCCACAGTGTTCACCAGCACTGGCATTCAAAGCCTAGATCATTCAAAGCGAGCGAACCACACCTTGGAGCACAGCAACGCATTTGAAAAGGAGTTCTGTGCAGAGAGCCTTTTCCTCCACACAGAACTAGCGCAACCACCTTGCACACATCTGGTATTATGAGCAGCTATTTCATTCTCATGGGTTATACGCTCTTTTATTTATCAAATGATTTGTGCTTTTGGTTTTTGCCCAGGATGCCTTTACAATCCTGAAATAAATATTTACCATAAAAACAGAGAACATTAAAGGAAAGCTACCATTTAGAAAACAGAAACACTATCACCACTACACTTATAAACTTCAGTTGTGTCGCTTCTTACTTGCTTTTGCTCTAAACTAAAGAAGTCCCAATAAGGGTTGCAGGTGGCGCTGTGGGTTAAACCACAGAGCCTAGGGCTTGATGATCAGAAGGTCGGCGGTTCGAATCCCCGATACGTGGTGAGCTCCCATTGCTCGGTCCCTGCTCCTGCCCACCTAGCAGTTCAAAAGCACATCAAAGTGCAAGTAGATAAATAGGTACCGCTCCGGTGGGAAGGTAAATGGCATTTCTGTGCACTGCTCTGGTTCGCCAGAAGCGGCTTAGTCATGCTGGCCACATGACCCAGAAGCCAGCTCCCTCAGCCAATAAAGCGAGATGAGCGCCACAACCCCAGAGTCGGTCATGACTGGACCTAATGGTCAGGGGTCCCTTTACCTAAAGAAGTCCCAAAGGTGGCAACCTTTCCTCATAGGGAATTTGCTCAGCCCCTTGATCATTGTGCTTGCCCTTTTCTGAACCTTTTCCAGCTCTACAATAGATACCTCTTAAAATGAGGTGACCTGAATTGTACACAGTATTCCAAGTGTCGTCTCCCCATAGAATTCTATAACGGCATTATGACCACACAACCAGTTAACAGCTGGCTTTGAATCAGGAGCAGCCAGAGCACTGAGGCGATGCGGCAGAGCTACCCTCCTGACACCGGCATGCCAGAGAATTTTGAAAAATATCAAAACGGGAGTAGAAATTGTTGATGTTCAATTATTCATCTCATGCCCAGAATGGAAATCAATCCAGCAAAAATGATTGATATTCGCTGCTGTTGTTGCATGTGTCTGTCCCCTACATTTGCATTGCGATTCCTCTGCATTGAAATGAACGGTCTGGAATTATAGAATCACAGAACTGTAGAGTTGGAAGAGAACCCCGAGGGTCATCTGGTCCAGCCCCCTATTGCAGGAATCTCAACTAAAGCATCCATAACAAGATGGCCGTCCAACCTCTGCTTCAAAACTGAATAAAACAATTCCTTCCAGTAGCACCTTAGAGACCAACTAAGCAGGTTGCGTGGCAAGTTCCCGCGCCCCCCCCCCCAGGTGGAATTAAAGACACAGGACACAATTATTTAAGGTTAATGGGCTAAAATTGGCCACAACTTTATTGGTTACAGGTGATGAGCGGTATTGGCTTAGGCATTGGTCCTATCAAACTATCCGGCTTCAGCCTGTTTACTTGAAGACCGGGAAGGGTTCAAATCAAAAGGGGGAGCCCTGCTGATGCACATCAACTAGGGACTCCCCCAGGGTGACCACTCGGCGCACTTTAAGCCCTGGCTTCCATAGGCTTCGGACGAGGCAACGCCCCCCAGAATCCTTTACCGGACTACCCTTCAATATTTGGGGGAGGTGATGGTGCTCCTCCACCCCCCACATCTACATAACAATACCCCTACCAATGCTTAACCACCCAAACCAAGGTGTTGTGACGATTTGCTACGAGGTAGGCGAAAAACCAAATGGCCAGTGCCAATTTGCCAAGTGGAAAAAATTCCTACCAGGCCCCTTAACGGCGACCAACCAAAGTCCATAGCAAGGTCAGAAGGGAAACCTTAAAGGGCGGGTGGATGGGAAACCACAACAGCTGCGCGGACCAAAGAGGGAGATCCCGGAGCCGCGCTTGCCTTAAGTGAGGCAAGCCACACCCCCTGAGCCAGCCGATTGGCTGGCTCAGGGAATGACACAGCCCGAGGATTCCCCTGATTGTGCAGGGCTGGAAACCAGCCTCCGCGCGCGTGTCGGGGGTGTGAGCCCGCGACCCCACCTCCTCCTGATGTCGGAAGTGGCTTTATTGACATGAGCTTGTTTTTTAAAATATATATATATTAAATTTTATTAACATATAAAACACATACATATAAAACACATACATATACATTTACACGATTACACAATACACATACATGACACACTACCTTACTTTCATAACATAAAACATACCTACATTACATTATATAATACCTACCTATACTGCACATATCAACACACCTACACACCTACTCCACTCGAACACCCACCAAGTGACTTGACTTCCAGCCTTTCTTGTTACGCTACTATTTTTCCAACTAGCTTAAACGCATTTCATTATTTCTTTAATCTCTTCTTCTATCTTAACTTTACGCTCCTTTCACTCTAATCATTTTCTGGATTCACTCAATATCTGTCAGAAATTCTACTTTTTCCACATAAATTCTGATGTATTCCTTAAAGACAGCCCACTCTTTATTCACTTTTTTTGTATTTTTTGGTATGAGCTTTCATGTGCGTGCACACTTCAACTACGGCAGACCAACACGGCTACCCACCTGTAATTAAAAACCAAAGTTCTTCCAAATGTTTAGTCGGAATCTCTTTTCTTGTAACTTGAAGCCATTGGTTTGAATCCCACCCTACAGAGCAGAAGAAAACTAGCTTGCTCCATCTTCCATGGGACATCCCCTTAGATATCTGAAGATAGCTATCATATTCCCTCTCAGTCTCCTCTTGTCCAGGCTAAACATTCCCCACTCCCTCAACTGTTCCTCACAGCCAGTGTTAGAAAGTTAGATATGAAATCTAGGAGCTAAATGGCACCTTAAATTTAGGTTTGGGTGCAACAATGGAATGTCTAGGCACATTTTTTTATAACAAGAATACAAAGCTGAAAATGAATGAACTGCAGCTAAAATATTATGTTTGTTTTTCACATGATCTAGTCCTTCCCCTGCCCACCCCCCTAATATTCTTAAGAGGGTCTCCTCTCCAGTCTTCAGAGAGTAGTTGGAAGTGGGAAGGCAGAAAAAGGCCCTTCTTTCCTTCCACTCTATGGTTTTAATCTGAAATCTTAGGCACAGTACTGCACCAGAGCTCAGAAACTGCTCGCAGTAATGAAATTGGCTGTTGCAAAATGTGCGTAGAACAATGGGAGTCAAACACTGTTCATAGCATTTGGTTTCCAGACCCTTGAAAATGTTGGTTGCCCTCCTCTGCACACGTTCCTGTTTGTCAACATCATCCTTAAATTGTGGTGCCACACAGTATTCCAGGTGTGGTCTGACCAAGGCAGAAGAGAGCAGGACTATGACTTCCTTTGATCGGAAATTATACTTCTGTTGATGCAGCCTGGAATAGCATTTGCTTCTTGGGCTGCTGCATCACACTGTCGACTCATGTTAAGCTTGTGGTCCACTAAGACCGATGCAATTCTGGGCTGCATCAATAGGAGTATAGCATCTAGATCAAGGGAAGTAATAGTGCCACTGTATTCTGCTCTGGTCAGACCTCACCTGGAGTACTGTGTCCAGTTCTGGGCACCACAGTTCAAGAAGGACACTGACAAACTGGAACGTGTCCAGGGGAGGGCAACCAAAATGGTCAAAGGCCTGGAAACGATGCCTTATGAGGAACGGCTAAGGGAGCTGGGCATGTTTAGCCTGGAGAAGAGGAGGTTAAGGGGTGATATGATAGCCATGTTCAAATATATAAAAGGATGTCACATAGAGGAGGGAGAAAGGTTGTTTTCTGCTGCTCCAGAGAAGCGGACACGGAGCAATGGTTCCAAACTACAAGAAAGAAGATTCCACCTAAACATTAGGAAGAACTTCCTGACAGTAAGAGCTGTTTGACAGTGGAATTTGCTGCCAAGGAGTGTGGTGGAGTCTCCTTCTTTGGAGGTCTTTAAGCAGAGGCTTGACAACCATATGTCAGTAGTGCTCTGATGGTGTTTCCTGCTTGGCAGGGGGTTGGACTCGATGACCCTTGTGGTCTCTTCCAACTCTATGATTCTATGATTCTAAGACCAATAGATCCTTTCACATTTACCACTGGTAAGTCAAGGGTCCCCCATTGTATATGTGCTCTTCCTGCATACAAGGAACGCTAGAATTCTTAAAAGCATCTTCACACGGAACACTACAAGATTGCTATAAGAATTCCACACCATGGATATCACCAATATAAGAATTAAATACAGTGGTGCCTTGGGTTACAGGCGCTTCAGGTTACAGACGCTTCAGGTTACAGACTCCGCTAACCCAGAAGTAGTACCTCAGGTTAAGAACTTTGCTTCAGGATGAGCAGTAGGAGGCCCTATTAGCTAAAGTGGTGCTTCAGGTTAAGAACAGTTTCAGGTTAAGAAGGGACCTCCAGAACGAATTAAGTTCTTAACCCAAGGTACCACTGTAGATTGTATTTCCTGATCAATCTGCTGGACTTTAATTTCTCATAATATGTTTTGTTTATATGATAAGTTAGCCTATAGAACCATATATTTTGATATGATATGTTGAATCGCATTTTAAAATAATTTATATAGTTACATACAGCCTGTTACGTTGTTTGTGTTGTTATAAGTGTAGAACCTGACATTGTCCCTATTGAAATTCATTCTGTTAGTTCAGGCCCAATTCTCCAATCCGTTAAGGTCATATTGAATCTGTCTTCTGCAGCATTAGCCACCCCTCCCTGCTTGGTGTCATCTGCAGATCTGATGAGCATCCCCTCAATTCCTTCATCCAAGTCATTCCTAAAGATATTGAACAACAACAACAGGCCCAAACAGAATCTTGCGGCACCCCACTTGTCACTTTTTTCTGGGATGACCTGAAGTGGAATGGAAACAGTGCTGCTTGCATGACAGAAAGTGATACCTTCCTTCATCCCTACAGCTGAAGTTGAATGGGAACTGTGCTGCACCATCCTAGCCCCTCCAAGGCAGGGTGTAAAACCAACACAAGCAAACAATAAAATAAGCCTGAAAGGAATAAGCCATTCAACCACCTAGCAATGCCTGGGCTATCCCTCCCCCCCCCCAAAAAAAAAAACAGGCACCAAAAAGATTGCGGGATCAGTGTTCCTTCCCAGCTATGTCCCACATCAGTTTCCACATAGAAGTTACTTTGTCACCAGATTTAGAGGAGCATTTTTCTGCATGCAAGGCTTAAATCTGCCGCTCTTGGGCTCTTTATATTAACCTCTGAGCATTGTTCGTGCGGAAGAGAAAACCAAGGAAGATTTGTCTTGCAAATGAGCATTCTGGTCCCTGGAGGCATTAATGCATTCCAATCACAAGCTAGGCTGGCAACAGCAATGACAGTTTTAAGCATCGTGTTTACCCCCCCCCCCAAAAAAAAAAAAGAAAAAAGAAAAAACCCCTGTATGTGTTTGTCTAAGTGAAACAAATTAACCTACGAGACAACTTCTCTTAGTCTTCTGAGAGAGACGTCACCCAGAACTTTGACATCTGTATGCTATATACCTCAGAGAGAAATATCGCCAGGATGGCATCAAGGCACAACTTTGGGGAAGCTGCCAGGGCACCTGAGTTCTTATTTATTTATGTATCTATCCATCATTTAAATATTTATAAATTGTATTTTTTATATATAAAATGCCAGAACTGAAAAAAAAACACAGTACTACAATAAAAGCACCAAGGAAACATCCATAAAAGCTGGTTTGGCAGGGACTCTCAGGTTTGGAAGGCCTGTCAAAATAGCATGGTTTTTTAGAAGACATGCGCAGGGACAGTTCCTGCTCCTTTGGCAAGAAGTTCCACAGGTCAGGGCCCGCCACACTAGAGCTCAGACCCTGGTAAGGCCAGCCAGGGTATATGTTCGTGCAGGTCAAGAGACCTTAGAGCTTGGAGTGGAGCATAAGAAATCAGGTGGTCCTTTAAGGGGCTTTGGTAGCCTTGAGAATAACACAGGCACCTTCAACCTAAACCAGGAGCAAATCAGCGTGGCTCAGGAGAGGCTAGACTATTAGAGAAGATTGGGGGGGGGGGCAAACCTCATTCTGCTGCTGTCAGCCACCCCCACCTGCCTGCCTTCTTACTTACATCTCTTGTCTTCCGCCCAACGTGAGGGGGAAATCCTTTTGGGGTTTCAATACGGGGACACGCACCAAGTTCCTGATTGGCCAGGCTTTGTTTAGCGACACATTGCAAGGCAGAGTCCAGCACATCTGCAAGAGCTCTCTATTAGAAGGCAAACTACATAGGAAAAATACACCATATTGGCTGTTTCATTCTCTCCCCAACCCACTTCTGCTCACCATCTTTCATGCAACCACAGTCCTTAGAAACGCTTACTCAACCTTTCTCTCTCTCTTTTTTTTCTGTACATGCGGGAAGTGGCAGAGGAACCCTCTCTGGCACCCAGGCGGGGCAGCCCATACAGAGTGCGCATGTGCAGCACCCCGCGCGTGCGCACTCTGTACGGAATGCCACACATGCACACTCCGTATGGGCTGACGCTCGCGCGCCACGGCTGTACGGGCTGTCGTGCAAGCGGCATCCCATATGGACTGCACATGTGCGGCGACTGTACAGGATGCCACACATGCGCAGTCCATATGGGCTGCTGCTCATGCGCGGTGGCTGTACAGGCCACTGCTTGCCTGGCAACCGTACAGTATGGTTACCAGATTTTTTTCAATGAATTCAGGGACCCTTTTTTTTTTTTTAAGCTGAGTAGCAACAGGGAGTCAATAGTGGGGATGGTGAGGCAAAAAACCCTGGGCCCAAGCACACATGCATATTGTATAAAGGTGCAAAGCCCTTCTTTCGCACCCTGTGAAACATAAATGTGCAGAGTTTTTTTAAAAAACTGGACAACACCCGCCTGCCTGAGACTCCCGAGCCTCCCCCGATCTGTCACAACAAAGGGGGAAGGGGGCAGGAGATCTGTACCACCGGACATCCCCGATTCCCCTTCAGCAGTGGCAGCAGCAGCGAGCAGCAAGCAGCTCCTGAAGCCAGCCAGAGCCAACTGCGCTACCAGGCTCCGGGCTGCTGAGGCTGCTGCTGCCACATTTCCCAGGGACAGATTTGCAAATCCGGGGACATTCCGGGGATGGAATTTGTCCGGGGACAGATTTGCAAATCCGGGGATGTCTTGTAACCCTACCGTACAGGCTGCCGCGCGAGCGGCGTCCCGTACGGACTGCGCATGTGCGGCATTCCATACGGAGTGAGCACGTGCAGCAGCTCGTACGGTCACCGTGTGAGAGGTAGCCTGTACAGAGTTCCGTATGGACGGCACATGAGAGTGGCAGTCCGTACAGACACTGTGTGAGCGGCGCCCATACGGACTGTGCACGCCCTCGGCTGCTCTACAGCTGGGGGGAGGCAGGGGCCGTCTTGTCAAAAAAACAACAACCCAGGGCCTTGCAGAGCCAGACAGAGGCCCGGGCCAGGTAGATAATGTGGCCCTCCCTTTTTTTTACCCTAGTGATAACTGAAGTCTTATAAATAAGTAAGTATATAAATAATTTTCACAATCGTTATGCTGACAAATAATTTTATTTCAAGGCTTCAACTGTATCTGCATATAAAGACAAAATGGAAAATACTCCCTGCAATTGCGAATATGCTGACCGAATCGGAGGCCCAAGCCAAGTGGACCATATGCCCCCCCCCCCTCTGTCTGGGCCTGCCCCCCCAAGTGGCACCCAGGGCAGCTCACCCCCTCCGCCCCCTTCCTACACCTCTGCATGCACCTTGTACCTTATCTGGGGTTCTTCTTCTCTCTAACAGTCAGCGTTAGGTTCCTCCAAAACTGGTTCCTACCAGTTCTGTGCTCAGTCAGGCCACACACTGACGTAGTGGCACCGGGCTCTCCAATAACGGGCTTTACAGAATTTCTATGACACCTGCCAATCCAATTTGGCCCCAGCTTCCTGCCCTAGCTGCAGCGTCAGGGCAGCCCCACATAAAGTACATTACGTTAATTGGGCACAGAAACCAGGGGCCGCCTCGAACACCCATCCTGCCCCTCACCTGGCGTTGAAGCAGTTCTGGGGTGACTGTCTGCCATTTCAATTCCCCCCCCCCAAAAAAATACTGCCTCTATTGCAGACGAACCCAGCTACCTGCCACCGATTAATGTATTGCTATTGCTGCTGTCCATTTCAGGGCACCAGAAGCCATTTTTCCGAGTCCTCCATCCCTTCCAGTCATGGAGCCTGGGTATCACCCTCAGTTCACAGGAAGCCCCTACTTTCATTCTGTCTGCTTTTTAAAGCTTCCCCACCCCCTTTCTTTTTTGAATCTTCCAATAAAATATCATCCTTTCCCCCCTCTCCGTTCCAAAAGTTCCACAGCTCATATATTTTCTTCTTTCTTCCCTTTGGAGTCAAGGCTCTCTGGGGGGAAACCCGTTCTCTCTCATGCCATTCAAACTTGTGTCGGAGCAGGATGTGTAGGGGGAGAGTCCATCTCGACTGAGACATGCCTTTCCCCTCCTTCCAAACCCTACCTAGGGCTGGGACAACGTGGTTCTCCCTTCTGGAAGCAGGAGCAGCAGGCCCAGAGCCAACAAAGGATTAGACTTGTCAGCCAGTTATTTCCTGCGACTTTTGGGAAGGGGACAAAAGGAAGGGAGGCTCGATAAAACCCCTCCATAAAAAGAAAATGATTTCCTCTCCTTCCCATCTGCCGTCTCCCTCGGTTGTAAAGCTGCAGGGCAGCACAGGTCGGTGAGTTGGCTTTATAGGGGTTCGGGTTGTGTGTGTCTATTATCAACTCCAGTGTCCTCTGCAGATAACGGTTTCGGGGGAAATAAATCTATGCTTCTTGGCAAAAACGGTTCCTTGTGTTACTCCTTGTGCCACAAAGCTCAGGACACAGGCAGAAATTGGGGGCTGCGGGAGGGATCGGCGAACCCAGATTAATGACATATTCACGCAGAATTAATTGAAATTCTCTTCACGGATTTCGGGGTGCTTAAAGAGTGGCCAGAGCGTGAGTTGTCTTTCCTTCCTTCCTTTTTCATCAAGATTTCATTGAAATTTTTTCATAATATGGTAAGGTGAAAGAAACTAAACACAAAAACAGAGAGTGAGAAAAAGAAAACACAGAGCCCTCCCTTAGGGATGAGTTTTGTTTCCCACACACCTTTCTTTACAGATTTTTATTTTCGTTTACTTAAACAAGCAACACAAATACAAAGAGGAAATTAGCTCAAATCTGGGCATCACAGAATTGTAGGGTTGGAAGGGACACCAAGGGTCATCTAGTCCAACCCCCTGAAGTACAGGAAGTGCAGCTAAGGAATCTCCAGCATCCGGAGATGGATTCAGCTTCCTCATTTCTGCTGCTCATATTGTGCACGATCCTTTTGGGGATTGCACCTACACCATTCCTCTTGAGGAACAGGCACTACATCACCAAACTATGGGCTCCTCCTCTACGACACTCTTGCTAAGCACACTTTAGGACAGGAGTGAAGGATCCATGACCCTCTAGACCAGTTTCCCCCCAAACTGGGGTCTCCAGCTGTTTTTGGACTACAATTCCTGTTATGTAGTGAAGTTTCACCCTGGGCCAGCAGGGGGATACTGTAGATAGTTTTCACTCAGGTCTGTAGATAGTTTTCACTCAGGTCCACATCAATTATTTTAGGCGGGAAACTCTGGGTTGTTGTTGCTACAATGTTGACAGCTGGCTGCCTATAAAAGCAGGCCGGCTGAGCTGTTTGCTGTTCAGTTCTGCAAGTAAAGAGCTACTCTGGAGAAATCGCTGTGTGTTCGCCCACAACTTAACAATTCCCATCATCCCTGACCACTGGTCCTGCTAGCTAGGGATGATGGGAGTTGTAGTCCAAAAACAGCTGGAGACCCAAGTTTGGGAAACACTGATCTAGGCCTTGTTGCACTTCCTTGACCCCTGGTCATTGGCCATGCTAGCTTGAGCAGATGGGAGCTGGAGTCCATCAACGTCTGGAGGGCCCCACCACGTTGGCTAGCCCTGCTGCTGTGGCTGTTCCAGCTGTTGTTCCTTGGGGGTTCCAAGATCACCAAAAAGAATAGCCCTCGATTCATGTCACCTCCTAGTAGCCAGGGCCAGGTAGCATGAGATGGACTGGGCATATCCTCACCTGCTGTCCATTGGCATCAGTCTGCCTCAGAAGACAATGGAGAAGTGCGCCTTTAGGGGTGAAGTCAACCTGTTGGAAGTTTGCAGTGCCTGCTGTGGCTTAGAGACCGACACAGGAGAGACATGTTTTGTTGCAGCTGGGGTGGATGAAGGCACCCAGTTGTGCTGTTGCAGATGCACCAGGGTGTTTCTTCTCTCTCTGCTCCTCCCAGCAACCATTCCTCCTCTGGTCACTGCTATGGATGGACAACCTGACCATATGTCTCCAGGCACTGTGGGCATCTGCAAGGGATTCCTACACGGCAGGGCTGATGTTGACAGCCTTCATGCCCAGCTGTACAATTTACAGTGACCGACTCTTCCTTAGTGGTTGTGGAATGCGAGGGTGCTAAACAGAGGTTGTGAATAGAGATGGACAATTTTGTTTTCTCTCTGATTCACTTTTTTCCTGTCTATCTGTCTAGTCCTCATGAAAATATGTCAGTCTTTTACTGCACATTTCTCCTGATGTGCACGTTTTTGTATAAAATTGTGCATAATATACATGGTAACAACAAACCAATAACACCAATAAAACGCCAATAAAACTAACTAATAACTCTTTCCACACAAAAACCCACAAACACATTTATAAAGCTATAGAATGCTAATCAGTCAAACACCTGGTTGAAGAGAAACATTTTTCTGTTCTGTGCATTTGGCATGTTATTTTCACAAACGTGCATTATTTCTTCCAACAAACACATTTTTTGTAGCAGCGTGTAACACCTCTTGGGTCTGGCAGGGCAGAAGACAAGGAGGCCAACAGTAGGGGGAGCCGGAGAGTCAAAGCCAGCTAATTCTACACCCTCTTCTTTGGTGAGTTCTAGAAGGGCGAAGAGAAAGAAGAAGCTGGCAGGAAGCGCCACCCCCCTGACAGGATGGCTCAGTTGGTTAGAGTGTGGTGCTGATAATGCCAAGGTTGCAGGTTCGATCCCTGTATGGGACATCTGCGTATTCCCGCATTGCAGGGGGCTGGACTACATGATCCTCAGGGTCCCTTCCAATTCTATGATTCTATGACTGGTTGTTAAGTAGGAAAGCACACTCTGGACCGACTAAGGTTGGTGGGGCACAGCCTCATTGATCTGTACCCACCGGGCCATCACTGAATTTTTAATTGTTCTTATTGCAAAATTTGAGAAGTGCATTTAAAAAATAATAGCTGTACTTCAGTCTGAACAGACAACAATGGAAAATATCCACTCTTTGTGCTTTAGACACTGTTGTTAGTGTGACTGTTCCAGCCGGTGGAGACAGAGGCTGCTCGCATGAACAAGCTCCCAGGCAATGACTGGGTGGTCCAGGTGGTTTGGGATGAGCTGATGCAGGGCTGAACTGGAATTCTGGAAACGGGGCAATTTCGCTTATTGCAGCCTTTGCCCCCTCCCCAACCACAGAGTGAATTTAGACAAACAATGCAACCAGGGGTGGACTTGGGTAATCTTTGATGGCACGGAGCCCTGACCGAAGCCAAAATCTGGTGTCCCCAAAATGAATCTTCTCAATGATGGATCTTCTCAATTTTGCACCCTCTCAGCTCAGTGCCCTGTGTGGGGGAACAGCCTGCATTACCCTAAATCTGATGCTGGCCAAAATTCCTACCCTGCCCTCCATCCTAATCCTCTTCTCAACATCTGCATGGCTTTTATATATTTTAGGTCATTTGCACTCCCTTCTCGTAGTCAGAATGTCCCAAGCACCTCTGGAAGCTCAGTTTGATGGTTGCAGGTAAGTGACAGTCCCCACGAACCTTTCTCCATATGTATGCCAAGCCGTTATTAAGACAGAACCGGAGAATGGCATTTATTCTACGTTAATTAATCGGGGATACAAAAGCAGGAGACTGTGAAGATCGCTACTCGCAAAATGTCAGTCTGTGTATTCCAGGGAGTAATAGCCGAAGGGAAAGGGAGAGAGGGGGCAGCAATCCCTTTAAAATCCCTGGCTCAGAAACCATCAGGAATGAGCAAAATAATGTTTATATATAAAAGCAGTGACCCAAAGAAACCGTTTCTGCCTCCCTTCTTTGTTATTCACAACAGGCTCTCACGAGCATTAAACAAGTCTCCGGGGGAATGAATGGGGAAGGGGAAGGGGGTCGTGTAACGGGGAGAAGACGGGAGGCAGAGATTTGGAAGACTTTGCCTGAAAGGCTCCTTAGACACTGGGCAGAGAAAGCCTGGGCTGCCTTCTGCAGGGAGAGAGGTGCCAAACAGCAACACTTCAAGAACCCCCTAGGGCGTAGATGCACAGCAAATTGTCAGAGACAGGAGCCTGCAATGCAAGATGGCCAAGGAAGAAAAGAGAGATGTGATTCTGGATGAGTGCATGGGTGCCTTGTCTCGTGGGGGCAGAGGGAACGTGGGGAAGGAAATGGTGTAGCCAGAGCCAGGCCCAAAATTGCTAGAAGTGAAGGTACATTCTTTCACCTTTGGTGGACGTGCCCAAAGATTAAGGCTTTCTGGGAGATGATATATAATGAATTGAAAAAGGTATTTAAATATACCTTCCTGAAAAAACCAGAAGCCTTTCTCCTGGGTATAGTCGGCCAAATGGTGTCAAAGAAGGATAGAACATTTTTTATGTATGCCACAACAGCAGCAAGAATACTCATCGCAAAGTATTGGAAGACACAAGATCTACCCACCTTGGAAGAATGGCAGATGAAGATGATAGACTACATGGGACTGGCAGAGATGACTGGCAGAATCCGGGACCAGGGAAAAGAGACGGCGGAAGAAGATTGGAAGAAATTCAAGGACTATCTCAGGAAACATTGCAAAATGAATGAATATTACAATGGCGTGGGTTTAGAAGCTAAGTGGTTTTCAGCGGTATTGATTAAGTAAAAAGAAAAGAAAGGTGAAAATTAATTTGAGAATAAGGGAGAGGATTTGTTGAACTGAAAATTCAGAAATTGGAATACAGAAAGGGGAGGTATGAGGAGGTCGGGGAAGTAAGGTATATGAAAATAAGGGACTGAAATTATACTTGTTTGTTTTTTGTTTTTTGTTTTTATTGTTGTTTTTTGTGTAATATCTGAAAATGTAATAAATATCTTTTAAAAAAAATAGAAGTGGACTCGTAGTGCAGTGGTAGAGCTTATGGCTTGAATGCAGAAGGTGCTGGGTTCAGTCCTAGAATCCTAGAACTGTAGAGTTGGAAGGGACTGGAAGGGTCATCTAGCTCAACCCCCTGAAATGCAGGGACCAATGAAGCCCCGGACCTATAAACACCACTTAAAGGATCTGTGGTCATGCTACGCCTTCGCACAATTGTTGCTGGCATCTGTCGGTCTCAAGAGACAATGGAGTGCGCCTCCAGGGGTGAAGACAAACCGCTACGTTGGAAGCACTCAAGTGACCTCTCCGGGGTGCAAGCCTGGGCAGCGTGTATGGAGGTCCTGGGTTGCCTAGACAACAAGACTCCCCTCTGGACCTTGCTGATGTTGTCCAAAGGAAAGCAGAGCCATACATTTGCCACCAACTTGGCTGCAGGAGTTTCCGGAAGGAGGTGTACAAGGCACCATCCAACCATCCAGCCACAGAGAGGTTAGGCTGGCCTCAACCAGAGCCAGGGCTTTTTCGGCTGTGGCCCCGATCTGGTGGAACACTCTGTCCTAAGAGACTAGGGCCCTGCGGGACTTGACATCTTTCCGCCGGGCCTGCAAGACAGAGCTGTTCCACCAGGCCTTTGGCCAAGGCACAGTCTGATCCCCTCCTTCGGTAATCCACATAGAACTCTGTGTTTGAGACCCATCGGCTCCCCTCACTTGATATAGCTGGCCAATTGAAGCAATTTCCTGAGGTATGGATGTTTTCACATGTTGACAGCTTCTAGGGGCCATAGGTGAGAGCTGAGTGCAGGGTAGGGGGCCCAAGGTGGACAAACTACCCTAATAATAATAATAATAATAATAATAATAATAATAATAATAATAATAATAATAAATTTATTTATTTATACCCTGCCCTCCCCAGCTAAGACCGGGCTCAGGGCGGCTAACACCAGAAGGAGCATGATATGTTCCCCACCAGAAGTACTGGATTATTTCTCATTTGGGGTATTTGTATCCAATTTATGCTTACTTGCAAAATAAAAGCAGGGCATCATTTGGACTAGGGCTAATGTTATATATATATATATATATATATATATATATATATATATATATATAATATTTATTCAAAATTTAAGAATAACAAAAAGAAGAAAAGAAAAATACAAAATACAAAATACAAAATACAAAATACAAAATACAAAATACAAAATACAAAATACAAAATACAAAATACAAAATACAAAATACAAAAGGAAATAACAACACCAAAAAAGAAAAAACACATTTACTTAAAAAATAAAAAGAACTGATTAAACCTTTACATAACTTTCCTCCTTTACTTATTTCCTTGACCTCCTCTCACCTCCCAATTTTGTATTCTAATTCAAATCGTTATTTCAGCAAATCCTTCCAACCTTATTTTCATTTAAGTAATTTAATATAATATATTGCCAATTAACGTCCTCTCTTTCATCAATTTCATCAACTCATCTTTACTTAGTCCTTTATGTCATTTCAACCAAACCCATCTAATTTTCTTTTTCCAACATCTTTCTAACAGTCCTTAATTTTACAATATTTTTGAAGGTATACTTTAAATTTTTTCCAATCTTCTTCCACTGACTCTTCTCCTTGGTCCCGGATTCTGCCAGTCATCTCGGCCAATTCCATATAGTCCTGGACTAGGGCTAATGTTTTTGGGGGCCAAATAGGAGAGAGATTTGCAATGCACAATAAAACATCCTATAGTCGCAGAATCTTGGTTTTCCCGTTGCAGAAAGCTGAGGGTTTCTTCTCTTTTGTTATGGCGGTGGATTCACAGAGACTCTGACTACGGATTTGCTTGACTGGATTTAGCTGGAGGGGTTGATTTAAGATAATAACAACAGTAATAACATTTTATTTTCCAAATCTCCCCTTCTGCATTTGAGATGCTTGAGGGTGCGCACACTCTAATGAAAACCATTTCTACAACACAGACACGCACACACACACACATACGAATGTTTATAATAAAACCTCACTCATTAAAATTAACAATGGAAATAAATTAGATGGGGGTTGAGAAGGGGAGGGGAGACATTGAGGCCAATAAATTTGCAGGAGGCAGGGATGAGAACAAGAGTACTGAGCAGGGTGGAAAGAAATACTTCAAGCAATGTTTTGGGTCATTGGCAGAAAAAATAATGGTGTCGGTTGCATGGTAGGTTTTTGGAACGATTCCACTTTTGGAAGAAATTACCTCCTAATTTTTAATTACGGGCACATAATACCTTGATGAATGGCTGTTATTTACCAGTGTGTCTTCTTGGAATGACTGAAAGTCAATTAAAGCTTCATAAGAATTGCTGCATTGCATGGCCCAGGCGATAAAATATTTTTTAAAAAATAAATAAATAAATAGTTGTTGTCTTCTACGAGAAGATGAACAGTTGCGGGTTATCCTGTCCATTTGCTTGAAAATTAGAAATTGGAAGAAATGAAGTTTGCTACTTGTAAAGGACATTCATCACATTAAGCTTATGGCTATGATTATTAATTATTATTACTGCTACTATCGTTATTTATAGCCTGTCTTTCAGGAGACAAATCCTTCCGTCGTGGCTTACAAGCGACATTAAAATACATTTTAAAAACCAATAACAGCAATAATCAAGTTATAAAAGGCACCAGAATCATTCGTACAAGGCAGCTGGGTGCAGCTGGGTCAGGCGGGCTGGGGAGGGCAGACAAAGTTGGCACTAGAGTAGAACTTGATGTCTTCTTTTCCTGCCACCCTTGGTCTCATAGAATCATAGAACTGGAAGGGACCCTGACGGTCATCTAGTCCAACCCCCTACAATGCCGGAAACCCTTTCCAGAAGCAGTTGGGGACATATGCCCCCACCCCGGTCTTCTATGCATCATCACACTCTGATCCTTTGCAGGAGATGGGATAGAGGCCCCCGCCTGCTCAATGCATTAAAGGCAGTCTGTATCGTTTTAAATAGCCATGGCTTCCCCAAAAGCATCCTGGGAACTGTAGTCTGTTAAGGGTGGTGAGAGTTGTTAGGAGTACAGGGGTGTTATGTAGTGAAGTTTCACCCTGGGCCAGCAGGGGGATACTGTATATAGTTTTCACTCAGGTCTGTAGATAGTTTTCACTCAGGTCCACGTCAGTTATTTTAGGCGGGAAACGCTGGGCTGTTGTTGCTACAATGTTGACAGCCGGCTGCCTATAAAAGCAGGCCGGCTGAGCTGTTTGCAGTCAGTTCTATTCCAGCTTACAAAATAAAGAGCTACTTGGAGAAATCGCTGTGTCGTCTGCTATGTCAACCCACAACTTAACAAGGGGTACCTCTGGTTGTGAACAGGATCCGTTCCAGAGGCCCATTCGCAACCTGAAAAGAACGCAACCCATGTCTGCGCATCTGCGCATGCGCGAGTCGCAATTCGCCGCTTCTGAGCAGGGTGTCATTTTGCGCATAACCCGTTCCATTACTTCCGGGTCGCCGCGGGACACAACCTGAGAATGCGCAACCTGAAGCAAACGTAAATGAGGTATGACTGTACATCTCACTACAGTGGGAGAGGTGGCAATTCCCAAGGACCTTCCTGTTCTCCTTTCGTAGGACCCACATGGACTGGATACAGGACACCTTCAAATAGAAGACCATCCTCCATGAAGCAGGTATGAAGTAGCCTGTCGTAGGCAGCATTACTAAGAACAGAAGAAGAGCCTGCAGGATCAGGCCAATGGCCCATCTAGTCCAGCATCCTGTTCTCACAGCGGCCAACCAGATACCTGAGGGAAACCCACAAGCAGGATCCAAGCACAAGAGCAAATCTCCCCTCCTGTGGCTTCCAGCAACTGGAACTCAGAAGCATTGCTGTCTCCAGCTATAGGGGCAGAACATAGCCATCCTGGCTAGGAGCCACCAATAATAATAATAATAATAATAATAATAATAATAATAATAATAATAATAATTTATTCTTTATTATACTTCCCCAGCCACTCTGGGCGGCTTCCAACAAAAATTTAAAATACTGTAATACATCAAACATTAAAAGTTTCCCTAAACAGGGCTGCCTTCAGATGACTTCTAAAAGTCTAGTAGTTGTTGTTCTCTTTGACATCTGGTGGGAGGGTGTTCCACAGGGAGGGCGCCACTACCGAGAAGGCCCTCTGCCTGGTTCCCTGTAACTTGGCTTCTCGCAGTGAGGGAACCGCCAGAAGGCCCTCGGAGCTGGATCTCAGTGTCTGGGTAGAACAATGGGGGTGGAGACGCTCCTTCAGGTATACTGGGCCGAGGCCGATTAGGGCTTTTAAGGTCAGCACCAACACTTTGAATTGTGCTCAGAAACGTACTGGGAGCCAATGTAGGTCTTTCAAGACTGGTGTTACGTGGTCTCAGTGGCCACTCCCAGTCACCAGTCTAGCTGCCGCATTCTGGATTAATTGCAGTTTCCGGGTCACCTTCAAAGGTAGCCCCACGTAGAATGCATTGCAGTAGTCCAAGCGGGAGATAACTAGATCATGCACCACTCTGGCGAGGCAGTCCATGAATTTCTCTAATCCTCTTTTAAAGCCATCTAAGTTTTTGACCATCACTGCTTCCGGTGGCAGTGAGTTCCGTAGTTTTAACTCTGCACTGCATGGAAAAAGTGCTTTCTTTTACCTGCGCTGAACCTTCCAGCATTCAGCTTTGTTGTAGGTCCATGAATTCTAGTATTAGGAGGGAAAGAAAAAATATTTTCTCTAGCCACTTTCCCCATTCCCTGCATAATATTATAAACTTCTATCGTCTCGCCTTTTACTCGCCTTTCTCTAAGTAAAAAGTCCCAAATGCTGCCGCCTTTCTTCATCTTGTTGACTCGCTCCACCCCCTTGAACATTTTGGAAACAAAAGAACCCAAGCTATTTGGGGATTTCATTATGTTGTGTTCAACCCCCCACCCCCCACCCCAGAGTTTGGGGAGAGATAGTGGGGCAAGGTGTCATAAAATCTGACATTTCTCTCCTCCTTTGGCATGAAACAGCATTGTTCCTGGGAGCGTTTGCATTCCCAGAGTCAATTCCATTCACGTTACTGACATGATACAGCCAGGGGAATGTGCCAAAGCAAATACAGTCATGGCCAAAAACGAAAAACCTCCCTGAGCCCAGTTTGGCGCAAAGAGTTATTTCAGTCCAAAATACCTCCCAGTGCTTGGATGGGCACCGGGAGATGTTCAAAGCTGGTCTGCAAGCATGTTTATCGAGACTTCCCCTGGAGCTCCATCCTTTCCCATTTAGCCAATAGATGCTCAGCTTCGCTTTATTGGGGTCTATTTTGCTTGCAGTGGTTGTCTCAGTTTTCCATAGCCTCATTTCTCTGTGGTATCCTGCACGTAGAATCTTCCAGCCAAAAGCAGTGCGCAAGGCTTCTGGAAGAGATGACATCATATATACCCACTCTGCTGCTTCGAGAGGTGGAAACGGTGCTGTTACAGGAGCCACAACATACCCGTTCTGCATTTGTAAGAAACCAACGTTTTTTGTGTGGCTACACTTTGGAACTGCCTGCCGGTTGACACCATTCATTTTTTTTATTTGTAGGCCGCTTTTCCACACACACACACAAAAATCACGTTCACAAAAAAAAAAAAAAAACACGAAGGCACTACGAAAACAATTTTATAATAGCATAGTAACATAGTAGTGATTTCATAACAACATAGCAAAAACAATGGCAAATATAGTAATGCACAAAAAACCCACATTTCAGTCTATAAATAGAACAAGATTACTTAAGCAACATGCAGCGTTCAATAGCAAAAATAACAAGGGAGCGTCACAGTTTAACCTTAGTCCTTCCATGATATAGCTAAGTGCCCCTCTCCTGCAGCTACTTGCAAGGTTCAGGGGGCAAGGGATTGGGGTGGGGGATAAACTGGAAATACCCCTACCATGGGGCAGGTACTTTCACTCTACTCTTTCCGCTGCCTGCTAAAAGCATTTTTATTTAGACAAACCTACCCAGACATGTAGTATGTCGATGTATGCTTTAATCTGTTTTAGTTAATTGCTGCTTTTACTTTCTGAATATTTTAAATTGTTATGTACTCAGGTTCTCACCCCGGGCCAGCAGGGGGATACTGTAGATTTGTTGTTGTTGTTTAGTCGTTTAGTCGTGTCCGACTCTTCGTGACCCCATGGACCAGAGAACGCCAGGCACTCCTGTCCTCCACTGCCCCCCGCAGCTTGGTCAGACTCATGCTGGTAACCTCGAAAACACTATCCAACCATCTCGTCCTCTGTCGCCCCCTTCTCCTTGTGCCCTCCATCTTTCCCAACATCAGGGTCTTCTCCAGGGAGTCTTCTCTTCTCATGAGGTGGCCAAAGTACTGGAGCCTCAGCTTCACAATCTGTCCTTCCAGTGAGCACTCAGGGCTGATTTCCTTCAGAATGGAGAGGTTTGATCTTCTTGCAGTCCATGGGACTCTCAAGAGTCTCCTCCAGCACCATAATTCAAAAGCATCAATTCTTTGGCGATCAGCCTTCTTTAAAGTGACGTTCAGTGATTGGATAGTTTTAGAAAGTTGCTACAGTAACGTTGTACTGGAGCTCTATATAAGCAGGGTGACTGAGCCCTTCAGTCCAATTCTGTTCTGGCCTCTGAATAAACAAGAGCTGTTTGAAGAATCGCTGTGTCGTCTGATATGTCCACCCACAACTTAACATAAATAGGTTTTTTTACGGATAATTTTATTGTTTTATTCCCTTTGTAGACTGCTTTGAGGGGTTGTTGTTTCGTTTGATAACCAAGCGGCGTATAAATTTTGTTGTTGTTGTTTTTGGCATCTGTCCGTCTCGGGGGACATTGCAGAATGCACATTTGGGGGTAAAGTCAAACCATTGAAGAGCATCCGCTGTGGCTTATGTGTATTAATGCTGAATTATTTTAACAATAAAAACTTTTTTTAAAAAAAGGAGAGCATCTGCTGTGGCTGATTTGCTTTGCTTTCTGACTTTTGATGTGAGCATTTGGCCTCGCTTCCTTGCCAAGTCTGTTAGCACACAGTTCATATGATTTTAAAGAGTTTCTGTGGGTTTGAACAAGATAAGTGTGATTCCAGTGACTGAATCCAGTAGAAGCTAAAGCTGTAATTGAGGTGGCTTGGTTAGAGAAAAGTTTGCATACAAAACAGTAGATTTTCCTTTCCTGGGAGAATACACTAGCCATTCGGGAGGTAGGTGTCTCCATCTACTTTGGTGGAACAGAATAAATTCTTTGAGCAGAACCAGGCTTGGTTTTTGTATGTTCACTTCAAAGTGGTAAAAGCAGTGCTTTTTTCTGTGGGTACGCAAGGGTACGCATACTCCTAATTAGTATAATCATTCACACAATGATTATAATCATTGTGTGGATCTCTGTACTTTGTACTTTTGTCCATTTACTGTATTTATTTTTCCCGATTTGAACTATAAAATGGTGATTTTCTTGAGTCAAAATCAGAGTACCACTAAACATTTTTTTTAGGAAAAAAAGCTCTGGGTAAAAGGTTCATCCTAGTGCTGGCATTCCCATGGACTTTTCTTAACCCAGAATTATATACCAAACACAACACGTTTCCTTTTCAGAACAGTTCGCTTCTCACTCTCTCAGTTAAAAAGTAATGAAATATATATTCCAAATGAAAAGTTTGGGCGGGGGGAGATTCGAACTGGCAACTTCAGCTCTCGGCTACTTCAGGAGCATTGCGGTCGCCATTTTTGAAGCGGGAAAGAGAAAAAGGCACGCAGGCGTCTTTACCCGGTGTTAATATGGCGAGTAAATCTATCCATCGTTTCGGAATCGACTATTCATCCTTCTTCCCCGCCACTCCCGGTCTTTCTACCTTTAAATACTCTAGTATTTAAATAAACCTTCCCTGAATCTCAACATAAAGAAGGACTAGGCTCTAAATAATCCTCGCGCATATCTTTTTAAAAGACAATAAAGGGACGGGGTTAACCTGCTCCTGAATTCGAATAGCTTTCTAGAGTCTTGACTTCCGATTGGTTAAAAGCATGCATATATTAGGGCGTCAAGTTCAGGAAGCAGCTGTATTTTTAAATCCTGCAGATTTTTCTCTTTACGAAGTGCTTCTAAGATGTTGAATGAAATGCGTAGGATGTGTTTTATTTATTAGTGTTAGTGGAAAAGGCAGATAGTAAAAACTTAAAGTATTGGGGGCGGGAGGCAAACGACTCAACTGGCTCACCATGACCTGGAAAAAGCATGGTTTCCTGTAGTATATAAGAAGAGCGCAGCGGCTTCGGTGGTGTGTTGTATGAAAGGAGAGAAGGTTAGCACTCCCCTTGATAAGGATGGAAGAGGTCCTTGTGGCCTGTACAACACGCATATGGTTAAGGCATTGCCACCTACTTCGTGGCATCTAACCAAGTTTTTCTTTTCTTGCAAAGAACAAAAAAACACGACCCAACAACACAGTTACTCAAAGAATTAGAACTCATCAACATCAACAGCAACAATACTCCTTAAGAATGGAATGCTTCTTTAATATTCTTGCAGAAGTGGGGGTGGGGGACTTAAATATTTATTTTTCTGTAGATTGCAGTGGGTGAACACACACATCAAGATGAGACCGATTCGCATTCTAACATAGCTGTCAAGTGTCCCTTATTTGAAGGGACAGTCCCTTATTCCAGCGCCATGTCCCGCTGCTGTCCCTTATTGATGGATGTCCCTTAAATGTACCTTAAATGATGTCCCTTAAATTTCAAAGGAAGCAGCTCCTCTCCCTGCCGGCCAGGGAGGAGGGAGGCTCCAACTGTGTTGCTTGGCTGTGTTGCTCACCCAATAAGAAGTCTATGAACGACTGGGGGGTGGAGCTTGCATGCCTTGTGTGTGGCTAGTTAATGCAAGCTGAGGGGGTTTTTGAATGCTGGACGCCATTTTGTTGCACGTGCTGCTGCAAAATTTGCAGTGCAAAGCCAGGCCGGGGAGCCATCTTAAATTGAGGCTGCATAGGCCTTGTGGTGCATGTGATTCAGATTCTAGTCAGTTGAACCTCTGGTTACAAAGTTGGTTGGACAGTGTTCTCGAAGCTACCAGCATGAGTCTGACCAGACTGCAGGAGGACAGGAAGACTGGAGTGCCTGGAACAGGTGAGGCTGCAGGTCCCTTATTTTGGCTGCTGGTCCCTTATTTTCAAGGCTGCTGGTCCCTTATTTTCAAATCTGTAAGTTGACAGCTATGCATTCTAACCCACCTTGCAGGTTTGTCAGGAGGAGGAAGACTATGTCCAGAACCTGGGATGTTGTCATTTACTGTATTTTTGGTTTTTATGTAAGCCGCCCAGAGTGGCTGGGGAGGCCCAGCCAGATGGGCGGGGTATAAATAATAAATTATTATTATTATTATTATTATTATTATTATTATTATTATTATTATTATTATTATTTCTGTCTGTCTCGAGAGACAACAGATAGTATATATGTTTTATGAAATAAAATAAAAAACCAAATCATTATTATTACACGTCAGGAACAGAACCAACACTGGTGTAGAAAGGAGCTGCAATGTGAGATTACCAATTTCCAGTGGAGGATGGATGGTGGCTAACAGATCGAGGTTGAATCCTGACAAAACTGAAGTACTGTTTTGGGGGGACAGGGGGCGGGTGGGTATGGGGGACTCCCTGATCCTGAATGGGGTAACTGTGCCCCTGAAGGACCAGGAGCACAGCCTAGGAGTCATTCTGGACTCACAGCTGTCCATGGAGGTGCAGGTTAATTCTGTGTCCAGGGCAGCTATCTACCAGCTCCATCTGGTATGCAGAATGAGACCGGACCTGCCCGCAGACTGTCTTGCCGAAGTGGTGCATGCTCTATTTATCTCCCGCTTGGACTACTGCAATGCGCTCTACGTGGGGCTACCTTTGAAGGTGACCCGGAAACTGCAATTAATCCAGAATGCAGCAGCTAGACTGGTGACTGGGGGCGGCCGCCGAAACCACATAACACCGAGAGAGATCTGCATTGGCTCCCAGTACGTTTCTGAGCCCAATTCAAAGTGTTGGTGCTGCCTTTAAATCCCTAAACGGCCTCGGCCCAGTATACCTGAAGGAGCGTCTCCACCTCCATCATTCTGCCCAGACACTGAGGTCCAGCTCCGAGGGCCTTCTGGCGGTTCCCTCATTGCGAAAAGTGAGGTTACAGGGAACCAGATAGAGGGCCTTCTCGGTAGTGGTGCTCGCCCTGTGGAATGCCCTCCCACCAGATGTGAAGGAAATAAGCAGCTATCTTATTTTTAAAAGACATCTGAAGGCAGCCCTATTTAGGGAAGTTTTTAATATTTAATGCTGTATTGTTTTTAACACTCGACTGGAAGCCGCCCAGAGTGGCTGGGGAAATTCAGATGGGCAGGGTATAAATTAAAAATTATTATTATTATTATTATTATTATTATTATTATTATTATTCCAGCCTCAACTCAGCCCTTTTCTCGGCCTGTATCCTTTGCCTTCCTTCTCCACAATGGTACTGTACTTTCTTCTGATCCCAGTAGTCTCTACTTCAAGCTGTTTCCAGCTACCTATTTTATTTTGCAACCCATTTCCTGGCTCAGAGGTTCATTGTTCGGCACACACATCATAGAGGCAGCTGGGCCATAAGAGCCAGGGTGGTTAAGTGGTTAGAACATGGAAGACCACCGTTCAAATCTCTGTTGCACTATCGCACTCAGGTCCTGCTTGCCGCCATTAAGCCTCTGGTTGGCCCCTGAAAGAACAGGATGTTGGACAAATGGGCCTTTGGCCTGATCCAGTGGCCTCGTTCTTCTTAGAGTCATAGGACTGGAGAGTTCAAAGGAACCCCAGGGGCCATCTAGTCCAACCCACTGCCATGAAGGAATCTCAAATAAAGCATGTATGACTGATGGCCATCCAACCTTATCTCTCCATTCTGCCATGAAGCTCACTGGGTGACCTTAGGCCAGCCATTCTCTCTTGTCCCAGACTTCTTGTTGTTGTTTAGTCGTTTAGTTGTGTCCGACTCTTTGTGACCCCATGGACCAGAGCACGCCAGGCACTCCTGTCTTCCACTGCCTCCCGCAGTTTGGTCAAACTCATGCTGGTTGCTACAAGAACACTGTCCAACCATCTCGTCCTCTGTCGTCCCCTTCTCCTTGTGCCCTCCATCTTTCCCAACATCAGGGTCCTTTCCAGGGAGTCTTCTCTTCTCCTGAGGTGGCCAAAGTATTGGAGCCTCAGCTTCAGGATCTGTCCTTCCAGTGAGCACTCAGGGCTGATTTCCTTAAGAATGGAGAGGTTTGATCTTCTTGCAGTCCATGGGACTCTCAAGAGTCTCCTCCAGCACCAGAATTCAAAAGCATCCATTCTTCGGCGACCAGCCTTCTTGATGGTCCGGCTCTCACTTCCATACATCACTACTGGGAAAACCATAGCTTTAACTATACGGACCTTGGTTGGCAAGGTGATGTCTCTGCTTTTTAAGATGCTGTCTAGGTTTCTCATTGCTTTCCTCCCAAGAAGCAGACGTCTTTTAATTTCGTGGCTGCTGTCACCTTGTCCCAGACTAGCCTACCTCAAAGGGTTGTTATGGGGATGAAATGGGTGTAACCATGTGCACTGCTCTAAGCTCCTTTGACAAATGGGGGGATATAAATGTAATGTTCCATAAATAATAACAACAAAGGCAAACACCTCCTCTACTTTATTCATTCATTATTTTCACACTCTGCCTTTCCTCAAAGGAGCTCAAGGTGGCCTGCGAGCTTCTCCTCCTCCTCTTTTAACTCCCACAACAACCCTTGTGAAGTAGGTTGGGCCAAGAGGTTCATTAGGCCAATTATTTTTAAAAAAATAATAATTTTAAATGTTATGTGTCCTTGTTTCTCAATTAGATTCTTTTACATGGTTTTGTATGTTATTATGGGAATTTTTTTATGCATTGTGACTTGCAGTTATTTTTATTTATCACAGTTTAGCCATTATTTATTGTCATTGTTAAGAGTGAATTTCTATTTAATTGTTATGTGCTGATGTTTTGAGAGTTAATTTTATGGTGTACTATTCTAATAGATCATTGATTATTACTTTATTTGATATAATAATTTCAATGTTATGTTGTATTGTTTCGTTGTCTTGATTTAATCATTTACTCGTGTTCCATCTTGTATTTTATTCCGTGACCTGCCCTAAGATCTTCCGATGACGGGTGGTATATAAAATTGATAAATGATAATAATGATTACGACTTTTTGTACTGGATCAGATTATTACAAGGCGTGTGTTCTTTGTTGTATGTTTCGTTGCTGTAAACCGCCTTGGGTATAGTAATATGGAAAGGTGGGATACAAATTAAAAGTGGAAAGGGCTAGATACTGCCTGGTCCAAGGTCACCGAATTTGTTTCATTAGTGAGTCAAGATTTGAACCCGGGTCTCCTGGGTCTCTAACCTACCTCATTCTGTAGCAAAATTAACTTTTGAGGATGTGAGAAAACAAAGGGTGTTTATTGCTAGCAATAAAGGCTCAGTGGCATCACTCTCCAAAAGCTGAGCAAAGCCCAAAAGGGTAGAATCTGCTTTCTATACATAGCTGTTATCCGTTAAAGCAATACTCCCGGTGGAGTACAGGATCAGGTTTAAGGTGCTGGTTTTAACCTTTAAAGCCCTATATGGCCTAGGACCCTCGTACCTACAGGACCGCCTCTCCTGGTATGTCCCACAGAGGACCATATGGTCTTCAAACAAAAATATCTTGGAGGCCCCGGGCCACAGGGAGGTTAGGCTGGCCTCAACCAGAGCCAGGGCTTTTTCGGACGTGGCCCCGATCTGGTGGAACGCTCTGTCACAAGAGACTAGGGCCCTGCGGGACTTGACATCTTTCCACAGGGCCTGCAAGACAGAGCTGTTCCACCTGGCCTTTGGCCAAGGCACAGCCTGACCCCCTCCTTTGGTAATCCTCATAGAACTCCAGCCCAATGGTTGCCATTAATTTGATTTTGAATTGATTTTAGAATGAATTGGTTTTAGAACGCTGTGTTACTTTTATTGTTGTTAGCCGCTCTGAGCCCGGCTTCGGCTGGGGAGGGTGGTATATAAATAAAATTTATTATTATTATTATTTATTAATACATATGCATAAACTTCCTCCAATCTAAAGTTACAACACAATACTAATTATACCATGTATGGTCTCTCCTTCATTACCTGAAATATACTCGGATTCGAGAGTGGATTTCATGCTCTTTATTCAGCTCATAGTGGTGAGGAAATTCCCCCAGAATGTCTGCCTTATATACATTATTTACACAATGGGCCCCACGTGATTGGCTACTTCCGGAATTCTCCTGTAGGCCAATCAGGTTGCGGATTCCCTTCCACCTGGAGCTGGATTGGGTGGCTCCTGTGAACCAATTAAACTGCTGCATTCTGGACCCTATTGTTCTAGGACCAATCAGACTGCTGCCTTTTGGATCCTATTCAACTCAGTACATAACATTACCTATTCATTAGGCAAGGAAACAAAGGACTCTCTCTTGTAGACACTTAAGAATGTTGTTTGCAACCTTGGGAGTAAAGCTGTTCCTAGCACAAGTTAAGGCGCAAGGCCTGGCTAGTTAGCTGAGCTTATAGGTCTCTGTGTGCATCAATTCCAGACCCTGCTAGCTTTGACCTGAGCTTGACAGGGTTCCACAAAGCACCTCTCCCGTATCCTTACAGAGCTTCTATCCTTCCTCTCAGAGCTGAGCTTGGAGGGCTCCATCTCGTCTTCCAGGTCCTGCGGCTTCTTCCGCAACCGGCAACTGGCAACGTCTAGTTTCCCCCTAGGTCTGCATTCCTCAGAGATTGTTGGCTCTGCAGAAGCAGCAACAGCAGCAGCAGCGTTATCTCAGCCAGACTGGCTCTCTTGTGAGTCAGCATTCATTCCCCCTCGCTCTGGAGAACGGCCAGGACCCAAGCAAATGATTTCCAATACTCGGGGCTTGTGGTCAGGCCGTGTGTCGAGAGGATTAATGACAAAGGCTTTTGTTGGGGTTGTGGGGCGACGGACTGTGGGGAGGGGGGGGCAGAGAGGGTTTGACAGTATCTGGATCTAATTAAAAATAACATGGGGAAATTTTGCAAGGCATGGATGTTTCCCCCCCTACCAGGCCAGACTGAGGTGTCTAACCAGCCCAGTCTCCTGTCTCCAGCAGTGGGAAGCAGCCGGCGATTCTAAATAAAGATGCAAGAGATTTAGGGGACCGCCTCCTCACAGGAAAAATATATTCCTACTGTCCTGGCAGAACGGACAGGCTGGTTTTATGAGAATATTAGAGCTCAGCCAGTTCCACACACACACACACACACCCCAAGTACTGAGGTCTGCACGAAAGGGTCTTCGTTCCTTGCGGCATTAGCAGTCATCAGAACATCAGGAAAAGGGAAAACGATTACGCAGAACCCAGAGCAGTTTGTGAATTCCTGTTAAGAGTCAGGAGCTGTCCAGGACTGCACATGTTTTGTCCCTTGGTAGGCGTTTGGTAGAAATAGCAAAACTGCTGTTTGTATTTGTTTTCATGAGTTATTGTTGTTTAGTCGTTTAGTCGTGTCCGCCTCTTCGTGACCCTGTGGACCAGAGCACGCCAGGCACTCCTGTCTTCCACTGCCTCCCGCAGTTTGGTCAAACATATTGGTAGCTTCGAGAACACTGTCCAACCATCTCGTCCTCTGTCGTCCCCTTCTCCTTGTGCCCTCCATCTTTCCCAACATCAGGGTCTTTTCCAGAGAGTCTTCTCTTCTCATGCGGTGGCCAGAGTATTGGAGCCTCAGCTTCACGATCTGTCCTTCCAGTGAGCACTCAGGGCTGATTTCCTTCAGAATGGATAGGTTTTTCATACTTACCTGGCAGGGGAGATACCATGATCACAAAATGGATAGGTTTGATCTTCTTGCAGTCCATGGGACTCTCAAGAGTTTCCTCCAGCACCATAATTCAAAAGCATCCATTCTTCGGCGATCAGCCTTCTTTATGGTCCAGCTCTCACTTCCATACATCACTAGTGGGAAAACCATGGCTTTAACTATACGGACCTTTGGTGGCAAGGTGATGTCTCTGCTTTTTAAGAGGCTGTCTAGGTTTGTCATTGCTTTCCTCCCAAGAAGCAGGCGTCTTTTTATTTTGTGACTGCTGTCACCATCTGCAGTGATCATGGAGCCCAAGAAAGTAAAATCTCTCACTCCCTCCATTTCTTCCCCTTCTATTTGCCAGGAGGTGATGGGACCAGTGGCCATGATCTTCGTTTTTTTGATGTTGAGTTTCAGACCATATTTTGCGCTCTCCTCTTTCACCTTCAATAAAAGGTTCTTTAATTCCTCCTCACTTTCTGTAATCAAGGTTGTGTCATCTGCATATCTGAGGTTGTTGATATTTCTTCCAGCAGTCTTAATTGTTTGGGATTCATCCAGCCCAGCCTTTCACATGATGAATTCTGCATATAAGTTAAATAAGCAGGGAGACAATATACAGCCTTGCCGTACTCCTTTCCCAATTTTGAACCAATCAGTTGTTCCATATCCAGTTCTAACTGTAGCAAGACCAATAGATACCCTAAAACCACATCTGCACGGAAATGGGGTGTTGTCTAATATTCAGTCACAGCAATAGATATGGCATGATGGTTATGTTAGGGGCCAACACTTATAAAGCATGAAACTCCTATTACACCAGCAATATTTATGTCCTTGTCTTCTCCCTCTGCCTGTATAGAGGACTACTTTGTTTCTGTGTGATAGGGAAATTGGTTGGATTCACATTTTAATACAAACCTACCCAGTTTGTACTTCACAGAACAATTCACAAATTGAAACAAATTTTGTAGTGCAATTCCCCCCCCCCCAAAAGAATTATAGAATTGTGGAGTTGGAAGGGGGCCGTAAAGTGTAACCCCCTGCAACACATAAGAAAAAGTGTGCATTAGTAAATAAAGCAAATGCAAAATTAGTGAAAGCAACTTGCAGAAATGGATCAATTGCATTAAAACGCACACATGAAAGGAGAAACCCGTATGCACACATACAAATTTTAAATGAATGGGTGTCAGGGTGTGTGTGTGTGTTTGTTTTTTTTTAATTGTGTGGCAAGTTCCCGCCCCCCACCAGGGAGAAATAAAGACACTGGACACCAAGTATTACGTTTAAATGGGCGAATTAGGCCACAACTTTATTGATTTCAGGAATGAGAGGTATTGGCTTAGGCATTGGTCCTATTGACTAACCGGATCCAGCCCAATTGCATGAAGACCGGTATGGGTTAACACCATAAGGGGGAGTCCTGCTGAGGCACGTCAAATAGGAGCTCCCCCCGGGTCACCGCTCGGGGGCGTGCCTTAGGCTCTCACCTCCATAGGCTTCGGACAAGGCCACGCCCCCCGGAATCCTTTATCGGAATACCCTTAGCTTTTGGGGGGAGGTGATGGCGTTTCCTCCCCCCCCACATACTCTTAACCCCTTCTTACCAATGCCTACCGCCACTCGAGCAACTGCTCACCGCCAATACCCTCATGCCTGTAACCAATCTCTAATCCCCTTTGCTAAATCAGTCAGCCATATGTCATTTCCCACATCCGAAAGATGCACGCCATCAAACCGGTAGAGGTCCTCGTTGCTGAAGCGTATGCCTGGGTAATCAATAACCCGCCCACCCAGGGCTGCCACTCTACGCACCACCGCCCGATCCAAGGCTTTCCTAGCCCTATTTATGGCTATCGGGCACCGGCTGTCTCTCCAGACCCGCCTTTTCATCAATGATGCCCAAAGAATGATGATGTCTGGGTAAGAGGCCTTCAACTCCTCAAAGTCCCCAAAAATATGCCACATCAGATCCAGAGAAATTGAAATTGACAGATTTCTCCATTCATAGAAACATAGAACTGTAGAGTTGAAAGGGACAATGAGGATCATCTAAACCAACCCCTTGCAATGCAGGAATATTTTGCCAAATGTGGGGCTCAAACCCACAGCTCTGAGATTAAGAGTCTCGTGCTCTACCAACTGAGCAACTCCAAGATAAAGTATTAAAGATTCAAATAGTGATACGGCACCCATTTTTGATCCGAAAATGGGATGGTGTTTGTCTCAAAATGAACCATTTTTGGTCAAACAGAGAGTCACTGGGATTTATTTAATTTAATTTTTTTAAATCCACAGCAGCCTTCCAGCTTTCCTGCTGGAGTTGGAATCGCCATCAATCTCTGTAGCAAGAGGACAAGTGTCTGCATGTAGAAGACTTGGGTTGACATAGCAGACAACACAGCGATTTCTCCAAGTAGCTCTTTATTTTGTAAGCTGGAATAGAACTGACTGCAAACAGCTCAGCCGGCCTGCTTTTATAGGCAGCCGGCTGTCAACATTGTAGCAACAACAGCCCAGCGTTTCCCGCCTAAAATAACTGACGTGGACCTGAGTGAAAACTATCTACAGACCTGAGTGAAAACTATATACAGTATCCCCCTGCTGGCCCAGGGTGAAACTTCACTACATAACACCCCTCCCCACCGAGATAAGGCGTTAGTTACAGTCGTAATGGTTTCCTTATATACAGCACTACGCGTAATGGTTCAATTAGGCACAAAAGCATATCGGTTACATTTCCCATACTTAGACCAACAGTGATACATGTCCAACAACATAGTCCTTTAAATAAGTTGGGCGCTTGGAAACTCTGCCAGACCGCCGGGGACTGGTAGCCAAGTCCAGAGGGCCACACAGTTCTTGCTGAGGCTGTGGTGCGACCCTAGGTGGCGTTGGAACCAACTCCTCTGGATCCGCTGCTGTGGGTGGAGCCTCCGCAAGTGGAGTGGTCTGAGTCTGTGGTAAGTCTGGCAGACCCTCTGAAGCGGCTTGGTTCGGCTCCACGCTGGCAGTTTGTGAGGGAGGTGTAGGTGGGGCCTCGCCATCTGTACGTGTCTCTTCTTGAGCCGCAAGCGCAGTTGGGGGCACCACGGTAGTGTCCAAGTCCCCAACCCTGCGCCTAAGCTGGTCTATGTGCCGTCGCCACAAGCGTCCGTCTTCGAGTGCCACCTGGTACGAGCGAGGTCCAGTGACTCCCACTACTGTGGCTGGCACCCAAGGAATGTCCCCCACATAGTTCCGGGCAAAGACCTGGTTTCCTGGGACAAATGACCGTGGCGCGTTGGCACAGCCTGGGGGTTCAGCCACGGCAAAGTCCGGGTGTAGCCGGTCGAGCGGTGACCTGAGGCGGCGGCCCATAAGCAGTTCAGCAGGACTCCGCCCTGTGGCCGCATGAGGGGTGATGTGTTGCACGAACAAGTATTCGGCGACCCGCTCATGCCAGTCTCCCCGGTCCAGGCGCGCCAGTGCCTCTTTTGCCGAGCGCACCATTCTTTCCGCTTGCCCATTGCTGGATGGATGAAAGGGTGCCGTTAGGGCATGGCGGATGCCCAGTCCCAAAAGATACCGCTCAAACGTGCCTGACGTGAACTGCGGTCCGTTGTCAGAGACAAGGACATCAGGACACCCATGCGTTGCAAACAGGCCTCGCAGCACCCGGATGACGGCTTCGGTAGTGGTGGAGGGCATCAGGGCGACCTCCAGCAATTTGGAATAGGCGTCCACCACTACCATAAAGGTCCGGCCGTGAAAGGGGCCAGCCAGATCGATGTGCACCCTCCACCAGGGTGTCTTTGGCGTCTCCCAGGTGTGTCCCTTAGCTACCGGTGGTGCAGGCCTCGACTCTTGGCACGCTTGACAGGCGGACACCCAGGCAGTGATGGCATCGTCCATATTAGGCCACCAGACGTAACACCGAGCCAACGCCTTCATTTTGACAATTCCCGGGTGGCCAACGTGCAGAGCCTCCAGGACGCGCTGACGGAGTCCCTGGGGAATCACGACGCGGTCTCCCCACAGCAGACAGCTGCGATGAGCTGAGAGTTCATGTTGTCTGGTTGCGAAGGGCTGGAACTCCGATGCAAAAGGCCCTTGTGGCCACCCCCTCCACACCCAGTTGAGCACCCAGCTGATGGTGCGATCCTGGGCAGACGCGGAGGCCACAGTGGCAGCCGATACAGGCGCTGCCGGAAGATCCTCAATCAGAAGGAGCGATGAAGCTGGAGCCGGGTCTTCCACAAATGCTGGAAGAGGGCAACGGCTGAGGGCGTCGGCATGGCCCATCGATTTCCCGGGGCGGTGGATGAGCCGGTAGTGGTAGGCAGCCAGGAAAACAGTCCATCGCAGCATGCGTGGCAAGAGGACCGGTGGATTTGGACGATCACCGGCGAGGAGGCCCAGGAGTGGCTTGTGGTCAGTGATGAGGTCAAAAGTCCTGCCATAGAGGTATTCATGGAACCTCTTCACTCCAGCCACAAGTGCCAGTGCCTCCTTGTCGAGCTGGCTGTAATTCCGTTCCGTCGGAGATAGCGTCCTGGAAAAGTAGGCGAGCGGTGCTTCTCTTCCGTCTGGAAAACGGTGACTAAGGACAGCACCGATGCCAAAAGGTGAGGCGTCGCAGGCAAGGACCAGCGGCCTGGATTCATTGAACTGTACCAGCACACTGTCTGATGAAAGGAGAGCCTTGACCGCGTTGAAGGCCGCCGTCTCCCAATGACCCCAGGCCCAAGGCGTCTTTGTGCTAAGGAGTCGGTGAAGAGGCTCAGCCACTGTGGCTTTGTGGGGCAGGAACATGTTATAAAAGTTCAGCAGCCCCAGGAACGCCTGCAACTCCGTCTTGTTCTTTGGGGTGGGGGCCTGCTGGATAGCGCGGATCTTGGATGTGGTCGGGTGAAGGCCGGAGGCATCGATAAGATAGCCCAGGAACTCTACCTGTGGAACGGCGATCTGGCACTTTTCCCTCTTTACCTTGAGCCCAGCCTCTTGGAACCTGGTCAGCACGGCACGGAGGCGCTCAAACAGCTGCTGGTGTGAGTCTGCAGACACCAAGACGTCATCAAAATATGGTACCACGCCCGGAAGCCCTTGCAGGAGACGCTCCATAAGGCTTTGGAAGATGCCAGGAGCCACACTCACCCCGAACTGCAACCGGTGGCAACGGAATGCCCCCCGGTGGGTGACGATCGTCTGGGCTTCAGCAGTGGCATCATCGACGGGCAGTTGTTGATAGGCTTGGGCAAGGTCCAGCTTAGCGAAGACCTTACCCTCACCCAGGGAATGCAGCAGGTGTTGGACAACAGGAACCGGATAAGCATGCTGCTGAAGTGCCTTGTTGATCGTGCACTTGTAGTCAGTGCAGATTCTCACTGACCCATCTGGCTTGACAGGCGTGACGATGGGGGTTTCCCACTTGGCGTGGTCAACCGGCTCCAAAACTCCTTGGGCGATCAGTTTGTCCAGTTGTTCGTCCACCTTAGCCTTGAGAGCAAAGGGAACCCGGCGTGGCTTTAGCTTGATGGGGGCGACTTGTGGATCAAGGCTAAAGGAGCTGGGCATACCTGTATATTGCCCCAAGGTGCCGTCGAAAACCTCGGCAAAGTCTTTGACCAGACCCTCAGTCTCTGCGTTAGAGATGCAGTTGATGCCGGTGACTTCCAGGCCGAGGGCATCAAACCAGTCTAGCCCTAGGAGGCTTGGCCGCTGACCTTCGACCACCACCAACCGGAGCAGGCCCGAAAAATCCTTGAAGGCAATCCAGAACCGGCCAACGCCTATCACGGGAATGTCGTTTCCCTGGTAGTCTCTCAGGTGTACGCGGTGAGAGTCGAGTTGCCTTTTGGACACTCTGGGTACCAGTCTTTTGATGGTGCTCCATGACACGATGGACAGGGCAGACCCGGTGTCGATCTCCATGTCACATGGAGCTCCTTCAATGAGCACCGTGACGTTCAGCTTGCGTCACGTAGGCGAGTCGGTTTGGCCAATCGTGGTTCCAGACGGGCAGCGGCAGTTGGTGAGAGCGAAACAACTTTCCTTGGCAGACTGGAGTGAAGACTTGGACTTGCGAGTCGATGAAGGGGGGGTGTCAGACGGAGCCGATCGGCAGACCTTAGCGATGTGGCCCCTTCTGGAACACTTCCTACAGATGGCGTCTCTGAATCGACACTTGGCACGGGAATGGTTGCCTCCGCAGCCGGCACATTCCAGTTGGCCCTTGGACTTCTGTTGGAACTTCCTGCACTCCCGCTTTGTCTGGTGCACGTCATCGTCTTCACTGGAGGATGCCTCATCACTGCTGGCCTCTTCATGATGCACCGGAACTGGCTCCCTAGCAAGACGCGGGCTGCTGGACTTGCGGATCTCCTGGGCGGAGCGTTCAGCAGCTTCTGAGGCCACAGCCTCCTCAATGGCTTTCTGTAGCGTGAGGTCTGGCTTGGCGAGGAGACGCCGTTGCAGATGGATGTCCCAGACCCCGCAGACAATTCGATCCATCAGGGCATCGTCTAATTCTCGGAACTCACAGTGCATTGCAGCCTGTCGCAGGGCGGTGGTGTAGTTGTTGATTGACTCCCCCTCTGCCTGGTTCCGGTGGTAGAACGCATGGTGGGCAGCAATCTTGGACGGCTTTGGTGCGTAGTGGTTGCGGAGCTTCTCTTGGATCGTGTCCCATGGTGTTGCCTGGACTGCTTCAGGCGCAACCAATGCTCGGGCCGTCTCAAACACCTCAGGCCCACAGAGGCTGAGGAATAGGCCCCGCTTCCGATCCTTTGATACTGCTGTCAGCTCGTTGGCTTGGAGGTAGCAGTCGAACCGAGCGAGGTAGGAGTCCCATGATTCAGAGGCTGGCGCAAACGGCGGTAGAGGCACAAGTGAAGCCATGATTCTGATGCCGGCGTGAAGGGCGATGGATGGAAAACAGTGCTCTTAGCCAGAACAGTCAGCTCTGAATTGGTTCTGTCCAGTGATTTCGCTCAGGGATTTCGCTCTGTGATTCAGCTCAGTGATTCAGCTCAGTTCAGAGGCTGGCCGCATCTGGCTGTGCTCTGATGTCCATCGATCCCACCTTCGTCGCCAGTGTTAAGTTGTGGGTTGACATAGCAGACGACACAGCGATTTCTCCAAGTAGCTCTTTATTTTGTAAGCTGGAATAGAACTGACTTCAAACAGCTCAGCCGGCCTGCTTTTATAGGCAGCTGGCTGTCAACATTGTAGCAACAACAGCCCAGCGTTTCCCGCCTAAAATAACTGACGTGGACCTGAGTGAAAACTATCTACAGACCTGAGTGAAAACTATATACAGTATCCCCCTGCTGGCCCAGGGTGAAACTTCACTACATAACACATATGTCATTTCCCGCATCCGAAAGATGCACGCCATCAAACCGGTAGAGGTCCTCGTTGCTGAAGCATATCCCTGGGTAATCAATAACCCGCCCACCCAGGGCTGCCACTCTACGCACCACCGCCCGATCCAAGGCTTTCCTAGCCCTATTTATGGCTATCGGGCACCGGCTGTCTCTCCAGACCCGCCTTTTCATCAATGATGCCCAAAGAATGATGATGTCTGGGTAAGAGGCCTTCAACTCCTCAAAGTCCCCAAAAATATGCCACATCAGATCCAGAGAAATTGAAATTGACAGATTTCTCCATTCATAGAAACATAGAACTGTAGAGTTGAAAGGGACAATGAGGATCATCTAAACCAACCCCTTGCAATGCAGGAATATTTTGCCAAATGTGGGGCTCAAACCCACAGCTCTGAGATTAAGAGTCTCGTGCTCTACCAACTGAGCAACTCCAAGATAAAGTATTAAAGATTCAAATAGTGATACGGCACCCATTTTTGATCCGAAAATGGGATGGTGTTTGTCTCAAAATGAACCATTTTTGGTCAAACAGAGAGTCACTGGGATTTATTTAATTTAATTTTTTTTAAATCCACAGCAACCTTCCAGCTTTCCTGCTGGAGTTGGAATCGCCATCAAGCAAGAGGACAAGTGTCTGCATGTAGAAGACTTGGAGCAGAATCGCCATAAATCACTCTGCTCCAGCACTACCCCTGCACCCACCCAAGCAATTAAAGGATAACAAGCCTGGAATGCAGAGTTTCAAAATGTTGTTTATTTGTTTACAAATGTGTACTCTACCTTTGGGGGCAGGGGGGCCTCCAAAGCAGCCTTTAGCAAGTAAATCACTAAAACCATCAGCAATATAAAGGGGGGGAAATATTCAATATAACAATAAAATTAAAAGCAGCACCCAAACATTCAGTTCAGAGTTAACATGCATTTTAAAAGCCTACGGAAAGAGATGCGGGTGGCGCTGTAGTCTAAACCACAGAGCCTAGGACTTGCCGATCAGAAGGTGGGCGGTTTGAATCCCTGCGAGCTCCCGTTGCTCTGCCCCAGCTCCTGCCAACTTAGCAGTTTGAAAGCATGTCAAAGTGCAAGTAGATAAATAGGTACCGCTCCGGCAGGAAGGTAAACGGCATTTCCGTGCGCTGCTCTGGTTCGCCAGAAGCGGCTTAGTCATGCTGGCCACATGACCCGGAAGCTGTACGCCGGCTCCCTCAGCCAATAAAGCGAGATGAGTGCCGCAACCCCAGAGTCGGCCACGACTGGACCTAATGGTCAGGGGTCCCTTTACCTTTAAGGAAAGAGAAAGTTATTTGTGTGGTGCTGAAAATGTAACATGGGCATGATACAGATGGACAGGTCTGTCAATTTTGGTTTCTCTTCGTTTCTCATTTTCTTAAGTTCAGCCCTTCACATTTCCACCTCAGTTTGTGAATTCGTTTAAAAATCCTTGAAAGAATTAATCAGCATTTCAGTGCAAATTGCTCCTATCGCCAACGTGTTTTGCAAAGCATTTTCCTCTAATGCAATGCATTTTGTAGGTTATTTTCACAAATATTTGCATTTCTATGCAGAAGAAAGCCTAGTATATGCAATTTCTGCACACATTCGTTGGAGAAAGGTTGTGAAATTCGGATATGTGTGAATTTCAAAGAATAGCTGCATTTTGGTTCTCACATCATTTCAGAAAGTACAGATTTGACCAATTTGGCTTTAAATGAGAGAAGTATATTTAAACAATGGGCAGGAGTAGTATACTTCCAAAAATTTGCAGAAGCAGGAATTGCACAAATTGTTTCAGAAAGTGCAAATCAATTAAGCTGACCTTAAATTTGAGCTGAATCGAATTTCTCTCCCATCCCAAAATCCTAAGAAGTGTAGTTTGTTCGGGTGCTGGGAATTATAGTTCTGTGAGATGGAAACTACAATTCCCCTGAGGAATCTAGAGGACATCATCCAAAAAAGACCTCACTGGATGGACCGTTAGATGAGTTAAGGCTCTTACAAATGTAAGCCTGGAAAATAGAGTGTCTGGGAATTTTATGTTAAGGTTTCCCTCTTAACTACCATGGCATATAAGGTCTCTATGCACCTCCATGTTACCTGGGTCCTTCCCCCCTAACCTTCTTCCCTTGCAATATGAGAGCAGCAGTGATGTCTTCAGGGATTATGGAGGCACCTAACTTCTGGGGCTGTGAGCCCTGGGATCAATGCTGGCACACCAGTGCTGGTTTCAGAGGGAGGGCTATGGATCAAACTACATATTCCTTTGGAAGAATCATGCTTATCTAAGTCCACTCTCAGACGAAGGCAGCAGCTAGAGGGGAGTGAAATAACCATCACCCCATAGAATGTTCTTGAAGAAAATTACCCCCAAAACTGCCATTTACCCCTGAATGTGGATATTTGCTGTCCCATAAGAGATGATAGATGATAGAGATAGACAGAGATAGATAGATAGATAGATGATATATGATGATAGATAGACAGATAGATAGATAGATAGATAGATAGATAGATAGATAGATGATAGATAGATATAGATAGATTAGATAGATAGATAGATAGATAAGATAGATAGATAGATGATAGATAGATAGATAGATGATAGATAGATAGATAGATAGATAGATAGAGATAGATAGATAGATAGATAGATAGATAGATAGATAGATAGATAGATAATGGATAGATAGATGATAGATATTGTTGGTAGAGTTAACAGGAGGTGTAGCATGGGGGGGCGTGGCTCTGGGCACACATTTTTGAGGTGGCACAACCAGGCACCCCGAGACAGGCTTGGAGCCTTGGCAGCTTAGGTGCAGCGGCAGGTGGGTGGGCGGGTGGATAGAGGCAGCGGGCAAGGAGCCCATTGAAGGTGGGCTCCATTTAGCCTCTGCATGGGCTCCATGCGTGCCCTGCTGCCCAGTTCACCAGCGGTCACAACATTCTCCCTGCCCCGGGCACCAGCAACCCATGCTATGCCACTGGTGTCAGCTCAAAGTTTGAGGAAGAATGATGCACTAGTGGTGTCTTCCAGAAGTCGTTGGACTACAACATCCATCATCCACAGCCATAGGCCCTGCTGGCTGGAGCTGATGGGTGTAGGAGGCCAACCACATTTGCTGCCCCTGCCTTCATGGTCTTGCTCTGTCCTGGTGGCCTTCCTTGATAGCAACACTCTCTGAGGTGACATTATGTCCAATGGTGACTGTCTATCTGACCAGTGCTCAGCACCCCCCACCTAAACCCCCAAACCCAGTTTTTTGAAGGGGGCTCAGACAGTTGTTAGCTATCAGCCCTGCAAAGGACGTGGGCAGATTCCTGAGGACACGGCATGGAGATGCCAGGAACTTTATACAAACAGCCTGCAAACAGTATCCACTGCTCCTGCTTTCAAAGAGTCAAGCTGCAGTTCAGCTCCCAAAGTAGGCTTGCCTCTTCAGCTGTTGAAGCTGCCCTGTGGCACAGATTCTAGGGCCACAGATGGGCAGGGTATAAATATAATTAATAATAATAATAATTCCAAAGAATGCCCACACGCTGTTTCAGGTACAGCTTTCCTCCAGCGTCGACCTTGCAGCTGGATGCAATGAACAGCATACCTGGGAATCCAAGAAGATAACCCACTCCTTTCTGTACCGTTCCTCCACGAATGTTTGCAATTAAGTGTTTTTACAAAGAATCAGGTAGATTTCCTCAGTATCTATTTGGAGGAAACATCCAGCCAAGGCTAAAGCTTTGGGGATTTATTAGCAACATTTCTCTCTCTCCTCTCTCTCTCTCTCTCTCTCTCTCTCTCTCTCTGTGCTGTTTTTCTTATTAATAAAATATTTTCCTAAAGCAGCATTTAGCCGGATTGCTTGCTTTTTTTAAAAGGAGAGGAGGAAAAGGCTGGTTGCATGACCTCATTCAAGTCTCTGCGATCTGGGGATGCCTGCGGGTTGCATATGGCTACACCGCCCCCTACAGCCATTTTAGGGCAAGTGCCTCCCAGGTGGAATTCCCATGGAGCAATCCATCTCCCATTCCCTTGTCTCCTTGCTTTGGGCAGGGCTCTTAGAGAGAGAGATTGGGAAAGGGGAATAGGAAGCCAACAAATGCAAGTTGGGGATTTTCCACACGGTTGTCCAAAAATCAGGAAACCTAAACAAATCATCCATATGAAAAAGTAAAAACAACCTTCATGGCAAAAAAAAGACTGAAGGCTGCTGGAGGCTGTTTACAGAGGCTGGAACTGTGCTAAGCATCAGAGAGGGGGGAGCTTTCCCTTCCAGGCCTGCTGACTGCAGTCTGAGGAGTGGCAGGCGCTGGCAATGGGAAATGCCAGATTCAAGAGCCCAGATTATTGGCAAGGCTGAAAAAGCTCTGCTTGATTATTTAAAAGCAGCTTAGAATTTCCTGACTTTTAGCAGGGACCTCTGCATCCCGAATAGCATAGGAAGCGGGACAGCTCATTTGGTGGAGCATGAGACTTTTAATCTCAAAGTCGTGGGTTCGAGCCCCACATTGCGCAAAAGATCTCTGGATTTCAGAGCTTTGGATTAGATGATCCAACTCCACAGTTCTGTTTCCCCCTTTCATTCATTCATTTATTTATTATTAATGTTGCGTGTCGAGTTCCCGCCTTCCCCCAGTGGAAATAAAGACACATGACACCGATGAATAAGGTTAATGGGCTAAAATTGGCCACAACTTTATTGGTTACAGGTAAGAGTGGTATTGGCTTAAGCATTGGTCCTATCAAACTATCCGGCTTCAGCCTGATTGCTTGAAGACCGGGAAAGGGTAACTCCAGCAGGGGGAGCCCTGCTGATGCACGTCAACTAGGTACTCCCCCAGCGTCACTGCTCGGGGGCGTGCTTTAGGCCCTGGCCTCCATAGGCTTCGGATGAGGCAACGACCCCTGGGATCCTTTAACAGACCACCCTTCAATATTTGGGGGGAGGTGATGGCGCTCCTCCCCCACCCCAACACATCTAAATAACAATACCCCTACCAATGCCTAACTGCCAAGACCAAAGAAGTTGTGACAATTTGCTACGAGGTAGGCGAAAAACCAAGTGGCTGGTGCCAATTTGCCAAATGGAAAAAATTCCTACCAGGCCCCTTAACGGCGACCAACCGAAGTCCATAGCAAAGGTCAGAGGGAAGCCTGAAAAGGAAAAAAGGGAGCGGGCAGGTGGGAAACACAAACAGCTGCGCTGGTCAAAGAGGGAGATCCCGGGGTCGCGCTCGCCTTAAATGGGGCAAGCCACTTCCCCCGAGCCAGCCCGAGGATTCCCCTGATCGCGCGGGGCTAGAGGCCAGCCCCCGCGCATGTGTTGGGGGCGTGAAGCCCGCACCACCACCTCCTCCTGATAGTCGGAAGTGGCTTTGCAATACATATATGAAATCTTTACATAATGATCCATATACATTATATTCGTAAATTCACATTTTCACATTTCATTATGTACCAACATTTATCCATTTCTTATTTCTTGCCCTGTGTCTTCCCTCCACCCGTTCGTGACTTCCTTGTTATTATTTTGTAACTTTATTATTGAGATTGTAATTTTGGATCTTAATAATTAAACATTCAATCTCATATATCTGCTTAGTTTAACTTAATTTTGTGAAATCAGTCTGTACATATCAATAAATTCTTGTTGGAGCATCTTTTGGTCGTGTATTCTTCTGCACATTTCCATTCCTGTTTGAGATTTTCTAAATTCTATGACTCTGTAAGAAGAGCCCTGCTGGTTATCTCCTCCAGCTTCCTGTTCTCACGGCAGCTGACCAGATGCCTGAGCAAAACCAGCAAGCAGCATTCGAATACAGGAGCGCCGTCCCTTCCTGCGGTTTCCAGCAAATGGTACACAGAAGCATTGCTGCCTCTGACTGTGGCAGCAGAGCATAGCCCTAAGCTAGGAGCCATCGATAGCCCTCTCCTCCATGAATTTGTCCAGTCCTCTTTTAAAGCCATCCACATGTGGTGGACGTGTGAAAAAATGAAGGGAAAAAATTGGGACACGATATATAACGAAATGAAAAAACTGTTTAAATATACTTTCCCAAAAAACCCAGAAGCTTTTTTTTGCTAGGGATGAATTAAAAAAGGAAGATCATAAATTATTTATGTATGCCACGACCGCCGCTAGAATTTTAGCATCTCGAAATGGAAAACGCAAGAAATTCCAACTTTAACGGAGTGGCAGACGAAAATGTTTGAATACGTTGAATTGGCGAAATTGACTTACAGGATTCGGAACCAAAAAGAAGCAAAGTTCGAAAAGGAATGGAGTAAATTTGTTGCAGTCGTTAAGAGTCGTCAACAGGCTCATCACAGCTATCTGCCAATCACCCAATCCCACCACCCTTCTGAGTAATACCCCTCCCCACCTTCTCACTATATAGAACGGTCTGGTGACTTCTGTTTCAGTGTATCTGAAGAAGTGTGCATGCACACGAAAGCTCATACCAAGAACTAACTTAGTTGGTCTTTAAGGTGCTACTGGAAGGAATTTTTTAATTTTGTTTTGACATAATATTTGTGTGAGATTGTATGGGGAAAATACGGAATAACAGATACAATCTTGCTTAAAATGTATATAGGAAGTGCAGTGTAAGCGATGGAAGTCAGTCAATGAAATTTTATTATTGAGATATTTGTAGAATAAATTTGGAAAAAAATTCTTCCAACTTTTCTTCTTCTTCTTCCCCCCCCCTTTTTTCTTTTTCTTTTTTCTTTTCTTCCTTTTTTCTCTTTTGTTCTTTTTTTATGTGTGTGCTTATCTGAAAGATATATGTATGTATTTGCAATATTTTGCATATATTTTGTAATAATTATGTTAAATAGGTAAAGGTAAAGGGACCCCTGTCCATTAGGTCCAGTCGTGGCCGACTCTGGGGTTGCAGCGCTCATCTCGCTTTATTGGCTGAGGGAGCCGGCATACAGCTTCCGGCGAACCAGAGCAGCGCACGGAAATGCCGTTTACCTTCCTGCCAGAGCGGTACCTATTTATCTACTTGCACTTTGACGTGCTTTCGAACTGCTAGGTTGACAGGAGAGGGACCGAGCAACGGGAGCTCACCCGGTCACAAGGATTCAAACCACCGACCTTCTGATCAGCAAGTCCTAGGCTCTGCGGTTTAACCCACATCGCCACCCGCATCTCTAATTATGTTAAATAAAATTTTAAAAAATTAATAATAATAATAATAATAATAATAATAATAATAATAATAATAATCCAGACTCCTTGCGCTGCGTTCCCCCTTTCTTCCTGCCCAGGGCAGCCCTGCCCTCTGCCTGCCCCTCAGAGCCAGCACATTGTGTGGGGCTGGGCCTCGATGGTGGCAGCCCCTTCTCCTCCTCACCTGCTCTCCAGGAGCCGCTACTAGCTGCCAAGGAAGGAGGCTGGCAGCAACGCAATTGCTTGGGACCAGCAGCAACTCCCCCTCCTCCCTGAGTTCAGCAGCTGCAGCCCTGGCAGGGGAAATAGGGACATTCCGGGATCTAAACAGAAGCCAAGATGGAAAATGGGGACACTTGGAGGGTTCACTGCCCATCCCGCTCTCTGCCAGGCCCAGACAGAGGGGGGGGGGGGCATATGGGCCACTTGGCCCGGGCCTCCGATTCCAAAGGGGGCCTCGGTCAGCATATTCACAATCACAGGGGCGAACGCGGAGGCGCAAAGGCTGCGGTGGCGGTGGGCGGATCCCCTGGCGCCATGGCTGGTGGTGCGAGAGAAAAGCTTCCCTGGCATCCAGAGTGGGGCCTGCGATCAGCTCCACAGAGGAGTGCGGAACGGGCGCCCTGTGGGTGGAGGCGACCAAGGCTCCAGCAGCCAGCGCACCGCGAACATGATGTTTTTCATGCTGTTAAAAGTTGGTGAGTTTTTGTTTGAAATCTTGTTTGCCAAAAATTAAAACCACACATACCTTAAAGATAAGTGTGTTGGCTTTCCTATTGCCAATTATTTTTTTTGAAAAAATTGATGACGATGTGGCAATATGTTTAAAATTTTGTTGACTAGGCCAGGAATATTACTTACACCCGAGGAGTACATATCTCCATGAGGATAAAATTTGCTGGAAACCTTGTTTTTTAAAGAAATAGTGGCTTTATATACTTACTTAAGGGATGCAGGTGGCGCTGTGGGTTAAACTACAGAGCCTAGAACTTGCCAATCAGAAGGTTGGCGGTTTGAATCCCCGCGACGGGGTGAGCTCCCGTTGCTCGGTCCCTGCTCCTGCCAATCTAGCAGTTCAAAAGCACGTCAAAGTGCAAGTAGATAAATAGGTACTGCTCCAGCGGGAAGGTAAACGGCATTTCCGTGCGCTGCTCTGGTTCGCCAGAAGCGGCTTAGTCATGCTGGCCACATGACCTGGAAGCTGTACGCCGGCTCCCTCGGCCAATAAAGCGAGATGAGCGCCACAACCCCAGAGTCGGTCATGACTGGACCTAATGGTCAGGGGTCCCTTTACCTTTATACTTACTTATTTATAAGACTTCACAGTTATCCCCAGGGTAAAAAAAAGGGGGGCACGTGATCTACCTGGCCCAGGCCTCTGCCGAGCTCTGCAAGCCCTGCTCTCTGCTGTGGGCTGAAGCTCCTCACCGGCCGCTGTGGCACCAGATGCACCCCTGGTGGATTCCTCGCCCCCGTCTGGAAGCAAGAAGAGGCGGGGGAAGGAAGTGCCACGCCAATGCGGCTCACAGCTTGCGCGGGCTAATGGAGATTCATGCGCCGAGAGGGCCGGAGCGATCATGAACATGATTATTATTATTTATGGAGCTCTTGAAGCGAACATGGCAGAGAGCCAAGAGGGAACCTAGGAACGCGTTTTTTATCCTCGCTTAAAACATACAGTATCCCAAACAGTTTTATTGTGGCTATAAAATGTGATTTTCCTAATGATAGCGTTCGCAGCAGTTAAGGTTATGTACTTAGCGCCGGCAAGACATTTGCCACTGTCCTTAACTTTCACTTTCATTTCAGACCATAATTAAGGCGGTGGCAACTCCCCCCCCCCCAACTCTCCACGTTAATAGGAACACTGCTGCGAAAAGTCCAGCCAGTGGCACAAAGCTTTTTTGGGGGGGGGATCGGCAATCACTTAATTTTTTACAAAATGGATGTTTATGAAGTCGCCTATATATTTCCTTTCTTCCCCCTCCCTCTCTTCTCCCCGCTTCCTCCAAGTGCTGCGAAAATGTGTACATTTTTATGCTGAAATAAGGAATTGCTTAACCTCTGGGAAGGAAAAGTATAGCCTGGTATAAGTAGTAGTTAGCAGAACAGTTAAAGGGAAATAGGAAGAATCAGCATTTTGCAGAGTTACAGAGTTTTAAGGAGGGAGGGAGGAAGAAATGTGGAGACTGGTATGGCAGGATAAGACCAGAAAGAGGCCAGATTGGGTCTAATCCTCCAAATCAGCACAAAAAGCAAGTGGTTATTTATTATATATATATTGGCTTCTTTTCTTTTCTTTTTACTTACACAGCCCTGAGGTTGGCTTAGCACATTCGTTACCTAAAAAAGTACATGCACTGTGAAACAGAGGACAGAAGTCTAGCATACCATTTGCACATGCTAATTTATAACTATATAACATAAGATTTCCAAAAAAATACTACTATAACTCAATAGGAATCCATTTGACCGTAGTGGGAAGATGATTTGTGTGCCTGCTGCTCTCAGCCAGCAGACTGGGTGCTAAGTTGGCGATGGGTGGAATCAGAATCAGAAGAATCTTTATTTGCATCAGCCTCTAGCCATAGCAACAAAATAAAACGAAATGTACTGAAGATAGAGGTAAAAACTTAACTATACAAAATACATTCGGGAGGTTTACATCAATAATCAAATAATAGACCTTATTCTAATTGCCCCTGCTAATTTTTTTTTTAAAAAATGCAGTTTTTGCTGTCACCTGGTTATCTTTATCTGCTAAAAGAAAGAAAAACCTCACTCCTCAAATCTTTATAAAGACTGCCTTGCTAGAAGCACACGAGATAACTGATTCAATTGGTGGCTTCAAGACCCTGGTTGCTCTCCCCGTTTTAGGGTTCTTTGCTTTAAAATCAGACTTGGACCAGGCAGCCAGGGGCAGAGGAAGAGGGGTGCGGTGGGTGCTGGCTGACCCAGGTGTCACCCCGAGGGGGGGGTGACAAAATGTCAGGCAGCACTCTCCACGGGGCCTGCAACGCACCCAAGCCACATGTCTTTCCTGGGAGAGATGCAGTGGCTTGGGCATGTGCAGGCTCCACGCTGCCCAAACGGTCCTCCCACTGCCTCTCCCCCAGCTGTAGGGCGGCTGAGTGGGAGGAGGAGGAGGAGGAGAAGAAGAAGAAGAAGAAGAAGAAGAAGAAGAAGAAGAAGAAGAAGAAGAAGAAGAAGAGGAGGAGGAGGAGGAGGAGGAGGAGGAGGAGGAGGAGGAGGAGGAGGAATAATTTGGATTTGATATGCCGCTTTATCACTACCCTAAGGAGTCTCAAAGTGGCTAACAATCTCCTTTCCCTTCCTCCCCCACAACAAACACTCTGTGAGGTGAGTGGGGCTGAGAGCAGTGGTGTAGCGTGGGGGGTGCAGGGGGGGCCGGCCACACCGGGCGCAACATCTGGGGGTTAGGGTTAGGGGGCGCAAATCCATGGGTTAGGGGGCGTAAATTACTTGCCTTGCCCCGGGTGCTGACAACCCACGCTACGCCACTGGCTGAGAGACTACTGCCAAAGGATGCCATGTGGCCAAGGGATGCAAGGACCCGTTCTCTCCCAGCTCCTGCTCTGTGTGCTCCTGAGGAGAGGTGGGTGAACGGGGAGCACTTCCGGGTACAGAGGAGCACCCCTAAAAAAATTTGCACCTGGGGCAATCACCCCAGTAGTTCCCCCCCATGCTATGCCTCTCCAGGGGGTTGACCTAGTTGACCGTTGTGGTCCCTTCCAACTCTACAATTCTATGGACAGCCAAAGAGAACACCCAACACATACCGTGATCCTTGCAAAAGATTTCTCCTATGCAGTCCTGCAATTGCTCTCTTTGGGTATTTTAATGCACATGAGATTATCAGGATAGAGCCTCCCACATCCCCCTCCTAATGCATTCGTTATCCCCAGACTGAAAGAGCCTAGTGAATGCAATCCACAAGTATAAGACCATAGGGGAGTTCTGACCTGGCCAAGAGGCTGTGGGTTGGCCCCCGTGTCTGTTCCACTTTGAGCTTGCAGTTCAGATCTTTGGCATCCAACCTCACAACAGCAGTGGTGGGGCTTCTCCTTGGTGTAAGCTACCTCTGTTTCCTAACTGCATGTTTTGCATGTTCTGCTAGAGATCAAACGAGGACTTTGCGGTTTCCTCGAGGCAGAAGTTTGAAACCGAACAAGATCCTGAGTTTTTCTGACTTTTGCACATGCTTCCAGCAGACTTTATTCCTTGCTTTTCACAGATGTTCCGATCACCTCTGCCCTCAAAGGCTTTTTTGAATCCAGGCTGGCTGGCGGTGCTCTGATCATATCCAAATTAAAATCAGGCCTAGCAAAACGCTTTGCGGTGTTGCTTTCTCCGGATGGTGGCAGCAAACTTAATTTAAAATGGGCACGTTTGCAACTTGCTTTTGACCTCTTTCATCATCGTATCTCGGTCAGCATCCCCACAGTTATATTAGAGGTTTGGAAAGGTTATCAAGCGCACGCCTTATAGGGAAGGGAGAGGCCAGACCCAGGGAGACCCCTGACAGCATCGTTCCCTAAGCACTAGGCACTTGCCAGCTTTCTAAATTTTGCACACATGCAAAAAATCATAATTTCGGGATGCAGTCCTAATAAACACTTACCTGGAAGTAAATGCTCTGATGTCAATGCACTGCTTACTCCCGGAGAGATGTGTAGGTCCAGACAATCTTCCCCTGTGCGCACTCTTGGGCTGGGGTATTGATTAGGAGGTTTTGTTTGCTAGTATTGATATTAATTTTTGTACATTTATTTTAGATCTTATTATGATTTATGTGGAAATTGTTCGATTTGGGTGTGTATTTTTGATGTTTTATTTATTGTGCATTTCTACTTTTGTTATGCTGTAACAATGTATTTTTTCATATATATTTTTTCCGAAGCTGCCTTGAACATGGTTTGAACTATGGAAAGGTAGCTTACAAACAAAACTATGTACAGTGGTGCCTCAGGTTACATACGCTTCAGGTTACATGCGCTTCAGGTTACATACTCCGCTAACCCAGAAATAGTGTTTCAGGTTAAGAACTTTGTTTCAGGTTGAGAACAGAAATCATGCTCCAGCAGCACGGCAGCAGCAGGAGGCCCCATTAGCTAGCGTGGTACCTCAGGTTAAGAACAGTTTCAGGTTAAGAACGGACCTCTGGAACGAATTAAGTTCTTAACCAGAGGTACCACTGTATTCAGAACTGCTCTGCAGAGCATGTGCTACAACAAACTCAGGAGCCGTTGCTTGGCAAAACAGAAATATTATGCCAGGAGGTACAGATAGAAGGTTCCTCAGTGCCAGCACCTCCATTGACACTGCGCCAGCCAAGGCCCATCTTAACTCTTTGTGAGCCTTTCTGCTGCGACTGGTTTAAACCCATTTCTCAAGAAAGAGGTTGTATTGTTTCCCAAAGGAAACTCTCTCTGTTGGCTGCAGAGGAGCAGTGGCAGAGAAGGCACCTTGTGGCCATCACTGTGGCCCCCACAAGCACAGCTGGGCCAGGTCCTGGTGGGGTGTCTTTGTTGAGGGTGGGGGTCTATTGTAGGGCTGCCATTTGTCCATAATTTCCCAGACACAGCTGGGATTCGTCTGTCGACAATGGCGTCCGAGTGGAATTTTTGGAAAGTGTGGGGAATGTGTCCAGGAAAACCTGGAAATATGGCAGCCCATACTGGAAATGTTGATTTTCTAGCAACATAAGATCAACAGCTTTGGCTAAAAGGGAAAAAAAAACCCCTCAACAACTTTTGTGTCTGGATTTTCACTTTTTGAAATATGGCAACCAGTGGCGTAGTGTGGGGGGTGCAGGGGGGGCCGGCCGCACCGGGCGCAACATCTGGGGGTTAGGGTTAGGGGGCGCAAATCCACGGGTTAGGGGGCGTAAATTACTTGCCTTGCCCCGGGTGCTGACAACCCACGCTACGCCACTGATGGCAACCCTACCCTATTGGCACCATTCCAAAGGCTTCCCAAATCTTGCAGGCCTCCTGCAGGCATCCGATTGGCTACTGTGAGAACAGGATGCTGGTCTACACGGGTCATTGGCCTGATCATCACTCCCCCTCCCCATATACATAGGTACAGTGGCCTATACGTTGCGTGGCCGCTGCACAATTTCTGCTCTCATCCTGAAGTAAAGTTCTTAACCCGAGGTACTATTTCTGGGTTGCGTCTGTAACCCGAGGTACCACTGTACTTCCCGAGAGTAGATCGCTTCCACTGGATAGAGCAGGCCTCGCCATAGTACCCACAAAGATCTTCTTTGGTGCCCCCAGGCATGGGCCCAGACTCTGAGCTTTTGTTTTTGAAGGGGTCTGCAGCCCCCCCAGAAAGAAAGTTATGGAGTCAAGACACAAGCTTTGCGTTCAGTCCTTGGCATATCCAGGTTGGGCTGGAGATGCTCCTTGCTTGAAACCCTGGAGACCTGGTGCCAACGAGTATGAACAGTGTTAAGCTGGATGGATCAATGTTCTGGTTCAGGAGTGGGCAGCTTCCTATGTGTCTGTGCTTGAAATGCAAGGAAGGAGTCCTGTCTGCCTGGTCCATAAGGGAATCTGGGCACCCGCCTCCCAACACACACATGCAAAGCTTCTTGAAGATCCTGGACATCCATATGCCAATTTCCACCCTGCCTGTATTCATGCCTCCGCCACCACTAAGGAATGTGAACTTTTATTGAACAGGGGGAACTTCTGCTTTAATCAAGACTCCGGGATCTTTCCTGCAACCGCCAGAGGGGAGAAGGTTCAGTGTTGTGGAAGTGGGGGTGCGTGCGTTTGTGTGTGTGTGTGTGTGAGAGAGAGAGAGAGAGAGAGTGTACAGGGGGAGCGATTTAACTATAAACGCATTAGTGTGTGAGATTGAAAGGTAACACACTCTCAGAGGACTTCAGAACAATGGAGCGGAGTCTGGGTTTCATTTGCGTGGGTCGCGCGGTGGGAATATATCTAATCAAATAAAAGGAAAATGAAAAGCCTCTCCCCCCCTCCCCTAAAACTTTAATTTTGTTAATTGCATTAATCAAAAAAACATGCAAAGAGCTCTCTGCCTCTATTTCTGCAAGCAATGCTTCAGAGAGAGAGAGATGGCAATAGGGGCAAAGGCGGTGTTCAAAATGTAAAATGAGAGGTTTGGAGGCTCGCGGGGGGGGGGCTGAAGGAATTCACACTTTCTAATAATGTTTTGTGCTGAGCATTTGTCCCCTTCCTGCCCTCCCCGCCCACCGGTTGGTGAGAAAAAAATTGATGGATTTGAAAATCATCAAAGGGGAGAAGAAAATTGGTGAGCTTTCCTTGAACAGGGTGCAAGGGTTGTTGTTGTTGTTGTTGTTTACTTATTCATTTATTTAAACAATTTATAGACCACTTAACCACAATAGTCTCTAAGCGGTTTACAAAGATACAATGCAAAAATTAAAGCACATTTGCCATACTTTTGAAGTGGCCACGGTGTGATTGCAAGTGCCCTTCCATTTGTTCTGCAAACCATCTCGCCGCTGGTCTACACTCTGCAGTCTTCCTGACTGCAACCCAAGGGAAGACTTCATGAGGTAACTCCTCCCATGTGGGCTTTTTTTCACAGTAGGAAGTGCAGGCAGCCGAGGAGGCTGCAGGCCACTGGATAAATGTTTGCTTGAAAGAAAGAAATACACAGCCACCCATTTTTGGGTACCTCGCAACAGCGAGGTAAGCTCAAAAATCCTGCGTTAACTTGAATCTCAAGAAATTCTGAAGCACCCCAAGAACGAGACGGAAAAATGGAAGTCTCATACACAGAGGAAGAAAACTCGTGAGCGCTACTTTCTGACCCTGCATGGGGAGTCTGGTACTTTATGGTTCCAATGGGAAGTTGTTTTGTTCCCCTATGGTCAATGGTATCAAAAGCCACTGAGAGGTTAAGGAGAATTAACAGGAACACATTTCCCCTGTCTCTCTCCCGACAAAGGTCGTAACAGAGGGTGGCCAAAGCAGTGAGACAGTAATTTGTTTTAACTGTTTTTAATACTGAATTTTAAAGTGCTGTAACCCACCATGGTCCCTGGGGCTGGTGGAGGGTGCATAATAAATTTAATAATCAAAAATATATTATTATTACTATTATTACTACTACTCTTAATACCACCTTCTGTATTGACTAGAGCTAGATGTTCAGCTTAAATATGGCATTTTTGCTGTTTTTCCTTTCTTCACAACATTAACACACGGCACCAAAGTCAATAAGACAAGCTCAAAAGCGATTTTAGGGTCATGTGTGAAGAAACCTGTTATGTTCATCTTCCTTTACTTTCCTCGTGTTCCCTTTTTCTAATGTTTTCACATTATTATGTGTTGTTGTAGTTTACTGGATCATGTAGCACCTGCAGCGTTAATTGCAATTTATTGTATTTTCTCAAGCACCCCAAGCCTCAGCTGACAAGAGAGATGCCGTATAAATAAAAGGTTGCGCTATTGTCTTTTAAAAACTTATTAATTGCCTCGCGATTAAAAATAATAATACTCAAAGCCATGAGCGGTTACAACAATATTCCAGGCAAGCACAATAAATGAGGAAAGAAGCAGAGATGGGGGAGATATCACACGTCAGCCAAATTTAGATTACAGTGCCTGAGAAAACAAAGAAGGGGTTTTGTCAAACATCCCTAAACCAATGTGGTGGCCTGGTAGGCTTCTCAAAGGAAGGTGTATCTGCAACTAGGTCATAGTGCAGTGGTACAACATCTGATTTGAATCCAGAAAGTCATGGGTTCAATCCCAGGTGCCTCTAGGTAGGGCTGCCAGAGACCTCTGCATGAAATTCTGGAGTCTGCATAGACAGTATTCAGCTGTCTGACTCACAGGTCCGACTCAGTAAAAGGCAGCTTTCTTTCTTCCTAACCATGGTGCAAACACCTAGAAGACCCCAACCCAAACACCACATTATCTTATCAATTGCCTTTTCTTTTTAAAGTGGAGGCAGGGTGAAGTTTCTCCTTCACATCCCAAAAGTCTGGGAGGCTCCAGAATGTACCAAAACACTCTCCCCCTTTGCATCAGATAAGCCTAATTGTCATCTCTCTTGCAGCAGGGGACCTAGGTCACACTCCTACAGGTAGTCCATTTTCCCACTTAGAAATGGCATAGAGATAGTGGATAGAATTGTTCTCCCTCTAGAACTTGTGGGCCTCCAGTGAAGCTGAATGGTGGAAGACTCAGGAGAGATTTTTAAAAAAAACGCTTCTTCGCACAGCGCATAGTTGAACTATGGAGCTCACTCCCACAGGAGACCATGATGGGAACCATCATGGATGGCTTTGAAAGAGGACTGGGCAAATTCATGGAGGAGAAGAGAATCAGTGGTTGCTTGCCATAATGGCCATGTTCTCCCTCCACAGACCCTCCAAATGTCCCTGTTTTCCGGGGACAGTCCATCCCAGAAGCCATCCCAGTTTCTGATTTGATCCCATAATGTTCCGCTTTTCCTTAGGACCTCCCTATTTTCATCAGAGAATTGTTGGACGGTATGAAGTTATCTGACCCTGAACCATCTGAAGGCAGCCCTGTATAAGGAAGTTTTTTTAAAAAAAAAATGTTTAATGTTTTATTATGTTTTTATATATGTTGGAAGGCGCCCAGAATGGCTGGGGCAATCCAGCCAGATGGGTGGAGTAGAAATAGAAAAATTATTATTATTATTATAGAATAGGGTGTCCCTCTTTTCACTGAAGAAATGTTGGAGGGTATGCAGTCCTGAATTCCAGTTCCTGGAAACCACAGGAGGCGAGAATGCCACTGCGCTTGGGTCTGTTTGCAAGTTTCCCACAGGCATCTGGTTGGCCACTGTGAGAACAGGATGCTGGACCAGATGGACCATTTGCCGAATCCAGCAGAGCTCTCCTTATGTTCTTATGTTTCTCTTGCTACAGGCGACTCCACTTCCCAGTATTAATGGGATGCAGAAGAGGGCTTTCAAAGATGTTGTCAACATGCAGCTATTAGAATTACAGAACAAAACCAAAAAAAAAAAAAAAAAGGATAATGGCTTATTGTTGCTCCATTACCCCTTCTGTCCGAAGACTTTACTGGAGAAAGATGCCCTCCCTTGTTGTTTCCACTGCTCAGGAATGCAGGGCCCTCCTCTCGCTGCCAAATTGCTTCATGACTGGAGACTATAAAGCAATGTTTCCTTGCCTCTTGACTGTTCCAATTTTTCATCAGGTGGCTGAAAAACTATAAAATGATGGAACAATTAGTTTCATGGCAAACACTTCAAAAAAGATTGGATGTTTTCCTTCTCCACCCCCCTCTCCTTTAATGCCTTAAAGGTGCACAGCTGAGGAAGTGAGAGGGAACATTTAACTTATTAATGCCAAGCTTAAAATCCCTCCTCATAAATTGCATTTGGTAGGCCTGTGGGGGTTTGCAGCCCATGCCAAAACCACCCTGGTTTCTGAGAGGAGGACCAATCCTCATTCTGAATCTAGAAACAAAGACCGGATCTACATGACAAATTTAAAACAGTTTCGGATCTGTTTATCGGGGTCCTCGTTCCCAGGCCCAGGAACCGGGTGACTGTTTTCTTACAAACCTACAATTCCCAGGTCTCCTTGAGGGAAGCCCACAGGTTGGGACAAAGGGCTTATACACACTGGCTTCACACATATTTTGATGGTACTGTGTAACGATTAATTTCCCCAGGTCCGAGGAAATTTCCCCAGATCCCCCTTACTCACTTTTTCTTGTTGTTCAGCAGCTGTGCCTTGCAAAATCCGATCTTGCCCGCTGAATCAGAACTTATCAGAAACACGGAAAATTTGAAGAGAGATTTTGCTCTATTCACTGGCTACGGTAGGGTTTTCACAGGGCACAGCCGCAGAACAGCAAGAACAAGTGAGTGAGGGGGATAACACCATAAAGGGATCCTTTACCTTTTACCTTATTAGACAAGTGGTTAATGGTTTTGTTTTAGGACCATATTACATATTAAGATGGGACGCGGGTGGCGCTGTGGTCTAAACCACAGAGCCTACGGCTTGCCGATCAGAAGGTTGGCGGTTCAAATCCCCGCGAAGGGGTGAGGTCCCGTTGCTCAGTCCCTGCTCCTGCCAACCTAGCAATTCTAAAGCACGTCAAAGTGCAAGTAGATAAATAGGTACTGCTCCAGCGGGAAGGTAAACGGAGTTTCCGTGCGCTGCTCTGGTTTGCCAGAAGTGGCTTAGTCATGCTGGCCAATAAAGTGAGATGAGCACGACAACCCCAGAGTCGGTCATGACTGGACCTAATGGTCAGGGGTCCTTTTACCTTTACCTTTACATATTAAGATGCAGTTCTGTTTTGCGAACTCTCAACATCATTTTGTTGAAGTGGCCTTGGGGCCACCCTATTTGAAGTGGGACCTCAGCACCGTGGAAGGAGAGGAGCCCAACACTTTCATCCCATGCAGGGGTCTGGTCCCCAATACAGGCCGCCTCATCCCATGAAGCTCTATTAGCCATGGGTGGGGGGGGGGGGACATGCAAGCTTTAAATTAAGTCTTGAATTGTCTCCCAGTCTCCATGTTCCTGTTCCTTGGTTTTTGTCCTAACCAGCCATTTCCAGTTTTGTTCTGTAAGAGCTTATTATTACATACATGATTGGGCTTTCTTTGGATTTGATACTTTGGCACTAGATTTGGTCCTCATCAGCCACTGCTCACCCCACCAAACTTTCCCATAACAGAGCTGCTAGGAGGAAACCAGTTTGTTTCCAAGACACCAGGGCGCCAGCCCTAGTGCTGGAGAAGGTGACACAACTGCTTCAGACAGCAGATACTTGGATATGTGGGGAAAATGGCAGCCTTGCCAAAGGCATTATTCCTGAGGCCTCTTGGCCATTCCCCTCTACTGGAAGACAGTGCAGGTGTGTCCCAGGTGAACTGCGCAGCTCCTCCTAAACTAGTCATTTTCAATGGAGGACACTCTGCCCTCACCAGTGTTGAAGTAAGATTTAACTGTTTGACTGCCGGTTTGTCATCACTCAGGCCAAGGATTCCTCATCAGAAGATGACCGGGAGGCCCCACCAGGCCTTGGATCAGGAGCAGTTTGAGGAAAGGACCCCATACCCCCCAACATTTCTCCGATGAAAATAGGGAAGTCCTGTTGAATAATAATAATATTAATAATAATAATCTTATTATTTATACCCCACCCATCTGACTGGGTTGCCCCAGCCACTCTGGGTGGTTTCCAACATATAAAAATAATAATAAAACATTAGACATTAAAAAAAAAAACTTCTCTATACAGGGCTGCCTTCAGATGTCTTCTGAAGGTTGCATAGTTACCGTGTTTCTCGCTCTATAAGACGCACCAGACCAAAAGACGCACCTAGTTTTTGGAGGAGGAAAACAAGAAAAAAAATATTCTGAATCTCAGAAGCCAGAACAGCAAGAGGGATCGCTGAGCAGTGAAAGCTCAGTGAAAGTTCTGTGATAGCTGCACAGCCTGCATTCGCTCCATAAGATGCACACACATTTCCCTTACTTTTTAGGAGGGAAAAAGTGAGTCTTATAGAGCAAAAAATATGGTACTTATCTCCTTGGCTCTGGGGTCATCTACCCTCCAACATTTCTCTGATGAAAATAGGGACATCCTAAGGAAAAGCAGGACATTCCAGGTTTAAGCCAGAAAACAGAATGGCTTCTGTAAAACCAGGACTGTCCCTTGCATCCAAGAAGCGGCCATATGCACCATGGAAGTGTTTGGCTTCTGACCGTGAGACCAAACAAGGTCCAGTTTGTAGTTCTGGAAGGGGAAGAAGGGTCTCCTAAGAACCCTCAGTGCCCTTAACAAACTACAGTTCCCAGGATGCTTTGGGGGAAGGTCATGACTCTTTAAAGTGGCATCATAATCCTTCAAATGTGTGGTCTGAATGTGGCCCAGAGCCGGACACAGTCCAGTTGGCTTCTGTACGTGGAAAGGGAAGTGGCCACCATTTTGCTCACCAGACAGCTCATCTTGACCTGCCAACAGCTGTCACCATCTATTCCAACACAGCAAGATGACCCGTGGCTGTACTTTAAAGTTTTTTTCTTGGGGTATTGGCAGTGCCATCTTGACTGTGCCCCATTTCTTCCAAAAAGTGTTTTGTTTTAACGCAAACGCTCAGCAAAGCCTTTAAAGTTCCAAAACCCTCGGAGGGGTCAGGGCAAAATCTGTATCCTGGGCCCAGGCCAGCCCACACACTCTGCCTCCCTGCACAAACTTGTCCCTTTCTTCAAGACGCTTACTTATTAGCACAAAGAAAACATCGTATAAGCTCCTGCCTAAGGCAAAACTTTATTCCAAACGCCATTTATTCCATCCTGTGAAAACTACCTCTCGTTCCCTCTGCCTTGAAGGGCTGTTTACACACCCCTGCCTTATAATCCCAAACAGCCATGCAGAAGAAGATCTGAATCATAAGGGCTGAGTGCTTCAGCAAATGGCAATTGAGGAAGGAAGAAGAGAGGTGAACCAAAGTTGCTTGCAAATACAGTGGTACCTCGGGTTAAGAACTTAATTTGTTCTGGAGGTCTGTTCTTAACCTGAGACTGTTCTTAACCTGAGGTACCACTTTAGCTAATGGGGCTTCCTGCTGCTGCTGCCGCCACACGATTTCTGTTCTCATCCTGAAGCAAAGTTCTTAACCCGAGGTACTATTTCTGGGTTAGCGGAGTCTTGAACCAGAAGCGTATGTAACCTGAAGTGTCTGTAACGTGAGGTACCACTGTACCAAAACGTAGACTTTTTGGCCTTGTTATTACCCATCAAGCAGAATTCAGGCAACCACTATATACAATGACCCATAGGGGTTTGATAAACCGCTTCCAGGTTTGTGAAGGTTTCTATCTGTTCGATAACAAACCACGCCAACATGAACCAAAGAGTTCTCTGTGAAAAGCTATTGATCATTACACCACTCTGGGAACTGTGGCTCTGGCAGGGGAATAGGGGTCTCCTAGCAACTCTCAGCACCCTTAAAAACTGCAGTTCCCAGAATGCTGTAGATAAAGCCACGGCTGTTTAAAGTGATATAACGGCTCAGTGCATCTGGCTGTTAGCCAGAAGGTTGGTGGTTGGAGGCCACGCAAGGTGGCTGTGGGCAGGATTCCTTCCAACACTATGATTTTATGAAATCTATGAATTGTTGGCATCTGTCTATCTCGGAAAACTATGGAAGAGTGGGATGGAAGCGCTGATATATGCAATTAATAGAGAGCGAAAGGGGAAACGATGCCTTCATACCTTTGTGCCTTTATTCCCTGGTTCTTCCTCTTGGCCGTCATTTAGCTTGTTAGTCCAGTCAAGGCCAGCCCTAGCATTAGGAAGAGTGAGGCGGCTGCCTCAGGCGGCAGAGGCTGGTGGGACAGGGATTGGGAAAGCACAGAGCTTTGTGTGCCGCACTCCTCCTCAGCTAGCCAAGTATGGTGATCAATGTCATCAATGTAAGATTCAACTCTGAGTCTGATCAGCTTCTGTTGTTGAGCAGGGAGAGCCCTACCTTGCTTTTGCCCCAGGCAGCATAATTTCTAGGGCTGTCCCCAACTTTAGCAGAAGATCTGAGGTGGGCAGAACTCAGGTCTCCTAGAATCCTGGCCAGGGCTAAGGAATGGCTCCAGCGTAACCATGCTTCCAGGGACGTGGGTGACGCTGTGGGTTAAACCACAGAGCCTAGGACTTGCCGATCAGAAGGTCGGCGGTTCGAATCCCCACAACGGGGTGAGCTCCCATTGTTCGGTCCCTGCTCCTGCCAACCTAGCAGTTCGAAAGCACGTCAAAGTGCAAGTAGATAAATAGGTACCACTCCGACGGGAAGGTAAACGGCGTTTCCGTGCACTGCTATGGTTCGCCAGAATTGGCTTAGTCATGCTGGCCACATGACCCGGAAGCTGTACGCCAGCTCCCTCGGCCAATAAAGCGAGTTGAGCGCCGCAACCCCAGAGTCGGCCACGACTGGACCTAATGGTCAGGGGTCCCTTTACCTTTACCTAACCATTCTTCCCCATCACACCCCGATCCCTAGGTTGAGCTAAGCTTTCCTGCAACGCCACTGCCTCTCCCGGTCATTTCTCAGCAAAAATGGCAGGCAGGTTTACAAGAAAGCCTTCTGCGGGGACCGATACGAGCTTTGCTGATCGAATGAGATGTTGTTTATTTGACTATGATGTATATTTAAAGGTCTCTGTTACAATTGGCCCTCAGGCAAGCCCCTAATGAGCTGCAGCTGTCCGGGCTCTCATTAGCTTTAATGACATCTTCCTCGACCCATTTTTCTTTCGGGGTAAGACCTTGTCCTTTCAAAGGGTGCCTGCTCACTGGAGCCGTGAGACACCTCGCCCCGCAAGGGCGGGCAGCTTGGAGCTGCGGAGCAATGACAAATGGGCCTTTTGCCCAAGACAGACAAACCTTTCCTGGAAGAGTCAGCTCTTATTTACGACAAACCAAGCGTAATTTGCTGTGGCAAAAACTTTTAGACTGGAACCTATTTGCATAAAAGGAAAAAAAGGCCTCTACCAGATTTTTTCCCTCCCCCTCCATCAATACGTACCCTCCAACATTTCTCTGGTGAAAATAAGGACATTATTATTATTATTATTATTATTATTATTATTATTATTATTATTATCCTGCCCATCTGACAGGGTTGACCCAGCCACTCTGGGTGGCTTCCAACATATATAAAATCACAGTAATACATTAAACATTAAAAAAAACCTTCCCTATCTGGGAAGGGCTGCCTTCAGATGTCTTCTGATGTTTTCTAAAGGTTGCATAGTCGCATAGTTACTTATCTCCTTGGCTCGGAGGTCACAAATCTGCATAGTCTCCAACATTTCTCTGATGAAAATAGGGAGGTCCTAAGGCAAAGCAGGACATTGCAGGATCAAATCAGAAACCGGGATGGATTCTGTAAATCTGGGACTGTCTCTGGAAAATAGGGACACTAGAAGGGTCTGGTGTAGTGACAAAATTAGCCAAAGGCTAACAAAGCAAACACATTTGTTTGTTTGTTTGTTTGTGTATTGCCTTTTAGGCCATCAGCCGGCTTCAAGGAGGCACACCAACAGAGAAACAGGAGCTAACCTGCAGCCAGGCATGCATTGCTTCGCTTTGCATATGTGTCGGTGTGTGGATACAGCAGTTGGTCGAAGATGCTAAGACCAGGTGTGGGGAACCTTTTCCAGTCCGAGGACCACATGTTCTCATGCACAACCTTTTGGGGGCCGCATGTCAGGGGTGGAAAAAGAGCGCATGTATGGAGGGTTCGGAGCAGAGCCAAGGAAAGGTGTTGTTTGGGGAGGGGACATGGCCTAGAGAAAGGACTGAGGGCCACACAGGGAATCCTGGAGGGCCACATTTGGCCTGAGGTTCTTGGAATTTCTGCATTGGGACAGGCAAGTTTTCCTCCTGTGGAATTTGCTGCCCCTGCGTCAGGCTTGACCTGAGCTGCGGTCAGGCACGAGGCAGCTTCTTCACGCGCCGCAGCCTAGCCGAGGTGAGGGGTGGCGAATTTGTCACTGACTCTCCTCTCTCTGCCCCCAGGTCAGGCCTGACCTGGGAATGGAACTGCAGCTGGTGGCACTGGGCTATCGTGCAAGGAAGTTGTCGCCACAGCTGCCTCATGTGCCAGAGCCTGTTTTGGGGGCTCCTGGTCAAGCCCCCTCAAAAAAGCGCACCCAGAGCCATGGGCCCCTCAGTCCCGCCCCCATGCTATGCCATTGCCCAGAAAAGTGCGCTTAAGTCAGAATGGTTTCAGCATAACTAAAGAATAACTGAAGTTGTTTTCTATGTGGTGGGAGTGTAAGAAAGTAAAAGGCTTCTGGGAAATGATATATAATGAGTTGAAAAGGATGTTTAAATACACGTTTGTGAAGAAACCAGAAGCTTTTTTGTTAGGAATTACAGGAAGAGAAATTAATAGAAGTGATTATAAACTTTTTCAATATGCGGTGACTGCGGCAAGAATTTTAATGGCCCAAAAATGGAAACAAGAAGAATTACCAACATTGGAAGAATGGAGACGGAAATTGATGGACTTTGCTGAACTAGATAAACTGACAGGGAAAATTAGATACCAGAAAGATCACAAGTTCACACAGGACTGGAGAAAGTTTACGATTTATCTGGAAAATATTTGTGATGAACAGACAACGCTAGTTGGATTTAAAGAGGCTTTGTGATGAGAAAGGGTATTGCGAGAGGGTTAAGAGTTGTAAAGATTTATTAACTGGCAATATAATTATAAAGGAAATGTGAAATAAATATAAAATTATGAGGATTGTGGAGGGAGCGGGGGGAAGTCCAAAAGAATTTGGCATTATAGTGTATGTGAATGTGTTATTTAAATTTGTAAAAGAAAATTTTTCTAAAAAATTAATAATAATAATAAAAAAGAAGTTGTTTTCTATATTGAGGTAACTCAATAACACAAACATCCAAACATGATCCATGAATGGCTCTCAAGATGCCTTGGCAGGGTGTGTGGTGATTTTGCTTGGAGTGTATGGCAAACTACCTTTGGCTTTGTTTTAACACAGCACTGGGGGAAGGAGCCTTTTCAGCCCGAGAGACACATTCACTCATGGGCAACCTCTCAAGGGCCACATGCCAATGGTGGGCATGTGAAGTATAATAGTTTAATCAATACTAAAATGGAGAATGCCTGAATGTGTATTACTGAAGGCTTTAACGTGGGGATTTTCCATGGGCTACATCATGCACTCTGAGCTCCTTGGTGGGTTGATAATTAACTATTTTTGTTTTCTGCTAGCTAACATGTGAGTGTTTAACCTTAGACCAGGTGACAAAGGTATTTGGTTGCAAATCTCCATTTCAAAAGGCACCTGCCTTTAGTCTTTGTTCCCAGGCTCTGTGGGAGTAAGATGCCCCTCCAGGAGCTCAAAAGCTTTAGGGGCAGGAATGCAAGTGAATGGAGCCTCTGTGCGCGTGTGTGTGTGTGTGTGAGAGAGAGAGAGAGAGAGAGAGAGAGCTATGTTTGTCAGCTCTGATTATTTCTAAGAAGATGCTGAGCCTCATTGAAAGAAGTGAAGTTACAGGGAACCAAGCAGAGGGCCTTCTCAGTAGTTGTGCCCTTGCTGTGAAATGCCCTCCCATCAGATGTCAAAGAAATAAACAACTGCCTGACTTTTAGAAGACATCTAAAGGCAGCCCTGCATAGGGAAGTTTTTAATGTTGACATTTTACTGTGTTTGATGTTTCAGTTTGCTGGAAACCACCCAGGTGGGCTGAAGTAACCTAATTAGATGGGCAGCATATAAATTATTATTATTATTATTATTATTATTATTAACAACAACAACAACAACAACTCCTCTTTGGATGTATCATTTACTGGGTTTTGTTCTGTTTTGAAGAAAGTTCTGCAAGTGAAGTTTTGACTTCAACTTATGGGCCTTGACACTGTTTTATTTCCTAAAGAAGTCAGTTTTTATGCATCCAGTCACTTTGAGCCGTACAATATTAATATCTGAAACGGGGTGGGCAGATTGTGTGTTTCGAAGTCTGTTCTTCCGCTAATGCAAAAGAGCAGGATGTCCACACAGCAATGGCCAGGCCTACGCAACTTCCAATCTATTTCTCCGGCAGGGTGTGCCAGTGGGGTGCACAACAAAAGCCTTGCATTCTCTGGCTCTGGTGGACTTCGAGAGAGGAGAGAGGGGGACGGGGCAGGGGTGGACAACACAAGCATCCATTGGCCTCACGTCCCCCTGGAGCACTGGAGACTGTATCTCCACCTTCCATCTCTTCTTGGGAGAATTCAAGGGCTGGTCATTAATCATACAAGCCGTCCTCTCCATGAGAATACAATAACCTTCCTTATCCAACTCTTCAACATATCCGACATGTGCAATAACAATCAGCCTTGACACATCTGTATTAGTCCCAGGAGATTCTTTATTTTGAAAGAAACCTTCACATAGTTACCAGTCACTCTAGTTTAAATAATAATGATATAAAAATACAATAGGACACATATTATCCAAATCAAAGGCTCTGGATTTTCCAGATTGATTCGATATTCTTCTCTGCCAGACGCCTGTTAGCAATAGCTTCTTGGGTGTCCATTTATCTGGATGTTGGTGGGGCCACGTTCGACCAGTCATTGGGTGCAGCCTTAGACCCGGCCCAGTATACCTGAAGGAGCGTCTCCACCCCCATCGTTCTGCCCGGACGCTGAGGTCCAGCGCCGAGGGCCTTCTGGCGGTTCCCTCACTGCGAGAAGCAAAGCTACAGGGAACCAGGCAGAGGGCCTTCTCGGTTGTGGCGCCTGCCCTGTGGAACGCCCTCCCATCAGATGTCAAAGCGATAAATAACTACCTGACATTCAGAAGACATCTTAAGGCAGCCCTGTTCAGGGAAGTTTTTAATCTGTGATATTTTAGTGTATTTTTGGTTTTTATGGAAGCCGCCCAGAGTGGCTGGGGAAACCCAGCCAGATGGGCGGGGTACAAATAATAAATTATTATTATTATTATTATTATTATTATTAGACTATGAGGACGATGTTCCACCTTCGCTGTTGGAGGCACCATGACACTGAATACCAGTTACTGGGAATCACAGGTGAGGAGAGAGCTGCTGTGCCCAGGTCCTGCTTGTGGACTTCAAATTGGGGCACCTGGGTGGCCACTGTGAGCACATGATACTGGTCTAGGTGGGTCTTCCTATGTTCTTAAGCTTTTTCAAATTCACACTTAACCCCCTTTCCCCAAACTTGCCAAGTACTTTCAGGAATCTTTTGAAGACCTGTTTAAATTCGCCAGTCCCTTTAATGATGATCTGGGGTGCTTTGAATGATTTTTATAATAATAATAATAATAATAATAATAATAATAATAATAATAATAATAATATAGCACCCTGATATATTCCAATATGCCCAGTCTTATACTTAGGTTACCAGACATGGGTGGGTGACCGTTGCCCAGTTTTTAAAAAACTGTGTGCATTTATGTTTCACAGGGTGCAAAAGAAGGGCTTTGCACCTTTTTACAATATGCATGTGTGCTTGGGCCCAGGGTCTTTTGCCTCACCATCCCCACTATTGACTCCCTGTTGCTACTTAGCTTAAAAAAAAAAAAGTTCCCCGGATTCATTGAAAAAAATCTGGTAACCATATCTTAGAGACATGATGGAGATACAGATTCATTCGTTCGTTTATTTCATAGAATTTATATACTGCTTGATTGTCAAAACAACAACAACAAAACATAAAACCAAAAAGACCTCAAAGCGGCTTACAAGAAGATAAAACAGGGGGTGGGGGGTGGAGAATACAACCATACCTTAAAACATAGAAAAGTTAAAATCCTAAAAGATATTAAAATCACCTCGACCTCCAAAGCATCTGAGTAGACATGTCTGAACACAAAATGTTTTTAGCAAGCGGTGAAAAGAGCGCTGCTTGATCTCAATCGACAGGGAGTTCCGAAGTTTCCGTGCTGCTGCACTAAGTGACCAAATCCTTAGAAATGTGGAACAGGTCTTATGGGGCACCTGTGGCAGTGCCACTTCTGCCAATCAAAGCAGCCGTGTGGGCACATGCGGGGCAATGCGATCTTGTGGGTCAACCGATCCCAAGTTGCTATGGGTTTTATTTACTAATAGTAACAACTTGAAGTTGGTTGGTTGGGAAAACGGCAGCTACTGCAGATAACTGAGCACAGGTGTTAAGTGCTGACAAGGACTCGCTCCTGTCAGCAATCGGGCTGCAGCACTCTGTACCAACTGCAGCTTCTGGATCGAGCATCAGGAAAGTCCCAAATGTTTTCCCCTCCCCACTAATCTTGTGTGGTATTCATGCAAGAGTGTGCAGAGACATAACCACTTTTGGGCACACTGGCAGCTGTCATGGAAGCCCCCGAGGGATGCCCAAGGCCAAGGGTGGGTGGGGTTTTCGGGCCAGAAAAAAGCTTCACCACACCTAGGATGGGTGATCGATATTTATGTTTGATCTACATCACTAATACCTTTGAAACTTAATCTCCAGCTTGCTTGCTATCTTCCGTTGCATTCAAAGCAGTCTCACAAAGCACTGCGACACCGATACTTTCGAAACAGAGATATTGGGAGGTGACATAAGTCTGATAAACATTGCGCGAGCTGAGCGGCTGGATCACAAAATAACAACGGTGACATTTACCAGATCTCCTTGGCTAAAGATTATCTGGCTGTCAAGATGAAAGAGGAAACATGCTAAGACGCAAGACGGTAGAGATTAGGATTTCTGGAGAAGACGCAGCCTGGAAAACGCTTCACATCTACTTTTCAGACTTTAAAAGAGCCATTAGAAATATCTTCATACTTTTGTTTTTTAAAGCATGTGTTTATTATTTAAGGCATTTATACCATGCCCTTCCACCTTTAAAAGTTGCACAAGTTGGCTAACAACCCATAAAATCATAAAATGCACACACAAAACCTCCATTAAATGCAATTAAAATTAAAACCAACAAAATAATAACATGCAGAAACAGGATTTTTAAAAAAATAAAAAACCCTCAAACAGGAACATGGTTAACTTTATTTAAGCATTTTTTCCTCTTTTTTTCTTATACATATGTTCCAGTTTTATTTATATGTTCCAGTTTTATTTATGTTAAAGGGACAATGCACTTAAGTCCAGTAATGTAGTGTAGCTTTCGCCTTAAATGTTAAGCAAACCAATCACATTTTGTTGCAGTAACACATCCATACAATTTACAGATTCCCTAATGCCTACTTTTATTATGTATCACACAAGAGTTGTTCTAAAGGACTCTGAGAATCTTGCTGAGTTAATGATGAACGGATTGTTGTTCACTGGTAGCTAACATGTGAGGGTTGTAAGTCTGGGATTGCGTGAGAGGTACTGAGTTGCCATCTCCATTTTGAAAGGAGTTGTGTTTGTCTCCTAAACTTAATGGAGTGAGGATGCAAATGGAGTTTCTCTCTGAACACTACAGAGAGAACAATGCATGTAAATGGCTTTCCTGAAGGGAGAGTAAACAGCCTGGAGGCTGGAAAGCAGACTGGAGAGAGAGGGAGAGAAACCTTTGCTTATGGGTCTGTTTGGATTATTTCATATTTTGTAAGATGCTAAACTTGTGCTGGACAGCACAAGATATTGCATGACCATTTTTTGATGTTTTAATTCTGTTTTGAAGAAAGTTCTGCCAATAAAGTTTGGGTCTGGACAACGCTTCATTTCCAAAGAAGCCAATCAGTTCTTACCCTTCCAGCTGCTTCAAACTGTGCTATATTTAATATATGCAACATTGCTCACCGCTAGCCAGGCTAGCTAGACAGCATCTTAAAAAGCAGAGACATCACCTTGCCAACAAAGGTCTGTATAGTTAAAGCTATGGTTTTCCCAGTAGTGATGTATGGAAGTGAGAGATGGACCATCAAGAAGGCTGATCGCCAAAGAATTGATGCTTTTGAATTATGGTGCTGGAGGAGACTCTTGAGAGTCCCATGGACTGCAAGAAGATCAAACCTCTCCATTCTGAAGGAAATCAGCCCTGAGTGCTCACTGGAAGGACAGATCCTGAAGCTGAGACTCCAATACTTTGGCCACCTCATGAGAAGAGAAGACTCCCTGGAAAAGACCCTGATGTTGGAAAAGATGGAGGGCACAAGGAGAAGAGGACGACAGAAGACGAGATGGTTGGATAGTGTTCTCGAAGCTAACAACATGAGTTTGACCGAACTGCTGGAGGCAGTGGAAGACAGGAGTGCCTGGCGTGCTCTGGTCCAGGGGGTCACGAAGAGTCGGACACGACTAAACGACTAAACAACAAAAAGCCAGGCTAGCTGGGGTTGATGCAAGTTGCAGCCCAAAGATCACCTGGGAGGAAACACTTTGACTCCCCCTGCCCTAGAGAGATGAACTTACGACAGAAGAGCCCAGACGGCTACCTTGATATTTATCTTAATTACATTTCCTTAATAACATTTCCTCTTTAATTGCCTCCATTCAATCTCTGATGTGGCACCCCCAATAATTTGTCTCTCGCGCTTAGGCTGTTCATCGGTTCTGAGGCCATTTGTCATCCTTTCGCTACAGCACACGTACTCTGCCGGCTAAATCTTTCCTTGTAAATCTGCCCCTTCAGACTCTTAATTATTCCTGGTTGCTCTTCCCTGTAACTCTCACGGATTTGTTTTATAGCTCTCCGGCACTTGGAAATGGATACAAGAGCGCAGAGGATCTTGTATTCCAGCTGTTTTGCAGGGAGGGGGGCTTACCACCTCATGTTCCTGCTGCAGATGTAATGTCAGGAGCTGTTGCCCTACCACATCGTAAAATCATATTTGATTTTCTTTGCACCGAAGGGGGAGGAAAACAGGGCACTATCCCTAGGCAAACAACGTGAGTGCACAAATCACTTAAGACCAGAGTAGAACGGCTTTTTCCTACTCATGCCAACAGCCCCAGATATAACCCAGTTCATGTCCCAGGAGGGGAGGCACCTCATAGATCAGTTTTCCCTTCCATCTCCATCACCTCACGACTGGCAGCTGAGTTCGGGTTTACACATGGCAGCAGAACGAGGTGGGAATGAGGTGGCAGAGCCCTGAGGTCGTAGAATGGACTGTACTATTTTGGACTTCAGGCGGGGGGGGGGAATCACATTTTCAACACCCCCTTGCATTAAACACATACAACCTCCCTGTAAGCAACTGTTGAGTAACCTCTGGCTTGTGGGCCTAAATTAAGCCCATTGTGTCATCCTTTCCCTGGCAAGAAAAGTTTTTTTACGTAGCCAGCACTTAAAATCAAGACTCTTATGCACAGGGCAAATTTTGTGTGTGTATGAAATATACTCAGAGTCGAGAGTGGATTTCATGCTCTTTATTCAGCCCATAGTAGTGAGGAGGAATGAATGTCCCCTCAAAGTATCTGCTTTATATACATTATTTACACAATGGGCTGCATGTGATTGGCTAATTCCGGAATTCTCCTGTAGGCCAATCAGGTTGTGGATTCACTTCCATCTGGAGCCGGATTGGGTGGCTCCTGCAGACCAATCATATTGCTGCATTGTTCTAGAACCAATCAGACTGCTGCATTCTGAATCCTATTGTTCTAGGACCAATCAGACTGCTGCATTTTGGATCCTATTCAACTCACTACATAACAGTGTATGTGTAGGAATACAGGATCTTGATTACCATCCAGACCTTGCTAAAAAGCTAGCACATCCAATATGGGCTGGCATGCTTGTTTTTCTAATTGCAAAAATAGATGTGTGACTCATTCAAAAATATGCCCACCCCGGAAGTCCATTCTTCACCGCAGGAATCTGCCACCTCATTTGAGTTGACAGCAGCTGTTATGGAAAGTTCCATCCATGGCATTAGATCTGTGATGGTCCATTCACCGCAGACAAAAGACACCACTGGATGTGTGATGAAGATCAAGTGGCGAACATCTGCTTTTGAATCATCTCTTAAGCCCAGTCTTGGGTGGAATCTACACACATATTAAAAAACGCTGTGAAAATGCTTTTTTTTAAAAAAAACGTTTTGAAAAATATATAGAATTTGCCATAGCTCACAATCGCCATCTAGTGTCACATTTGTACATTGAACTTTGCAAGACATTTAAAATGTTTCATTCGCAGCTGTATGTCTGAGTCCTTATTGTCCATTTTACTTCTGAAAAGATTCCTCTTCATCTTCCATTTTTCATTTTGGAGTAAAATTGGCGAGGAACCTTGGTTGTGGGCCAATTCATAGACTAAAAATGTGGCCTTCTTTCTAACATATCCCATCCAGCTGTGTCTGAAGGGAAAAAAAGTCCAGATGCTGAGGAATCTGATTGATAGGCCAAATTCCACAATGCAAGCCAAAAGCTATGATTTCTCCATGTGATAATCACAGCTTCACTCATCCATCTGTGTTATAAGAAGAAGCTAGCAAAGTTGTAGTCACCAAAAATGGGATTTAAGGCTATACAACAACAGAGTTCCATACCTAGAGCAGCATTGCTAACCCCGTCCCCTCCAGGGAACAGAGAGTCTTTGAAATGAACATTCCTTTGTCTGCTCTCTGCTTTATCATTATCCCACCATTACCTTGATTCAGGAGCTTGAATAGACTTTGCCAGCAAAGCCATTTCCGACCTGACTGGGAGGAGAGGGGGTTGCGGGCAGAACCCTCCTCCCACTCATGCGGGGGGGCGGGACCTTGCCCCCGCGTGAAGAGGGAATCCTCGGGCATGCCTTCCACCCCACCCGCCAATCGGCGGGCCGGGGAGGTGTGGTCTAGCCCATTTAAGGCCAGGCACGACCGCATTGGCAGGGGTCAATTGTTATGCAAATGAATGGGGGGGAGGAAGCGCCATCACCTTCCCCAATGGAAAGGGTGGTCCGGTAGAGGACTCCGGGGGGGCGTTGCCTTGTCCGAAGCCTAGGGAGGTCAGGGCCCCCGGCACGCCCCCGAGTGGTGACACCCGTGGGATCCTAGTTGGCGTACTTCAACAGGACTCCCACGGCTTGTGGACAACCCTTCCCGGTTTCCATGCCGGGTAGTCGATAGGAGCCAATGCCTAAGGCCAATACCTTCCAATTCTGTAATCAATAAAGTTGTGGCCTTTTTATGCCCATTAACCTTACATAATGTGTCCAGTGTCTTCATTTCTGTTGGGGGAGGGGACTTGCCACGCAACTACACTTGCTGTCAGCCTAGCAGTTCGAAAGCACATCAACGTGCAAGTAGATAAATAGGTACCACTCCAGCGGGAAGGTAAACAGCATTTCTGTGCACTGCTGTGGTTCGCCAGAAGCGGCTTAGTCATGCTGGCCACATGACCCAGAAGCTGTACGCCGGCTCCCTCGGCCAATAAAGTGAGATGAGTGCCGCAACCCCAGAGTCGGCCATGACTGGACCTAATGGTCAGGGGTCCCTTTATCTTTACCTTTACCCTTCAAAAAGAGAAAAGTAGGAGAGAGTTTTCTGAAGGTATAACAGAAGCAGATCAAGTTTGTCCAATCGAGTATAAGCTCAATGTCCAAAGATTTTGCTGACAGCATCTGAAGCTTGTGTGTGTGTGTTATTTTCTTTGCTTTCAAAAAATATACTGGGTGGGTTGCTTGAGATTTTCATCTGTGCAAGCTTGGTGTAGGATGTCTGAGTCACATCAGAAGTTAACATTTCCATGGAAATAGCCCCTTTCTACATACATCTGATTTCCCAGAAATGTATTTATTTTGCAGGAGGAGTGTCAAGTTATTTTACAAAGCCAGGGGGAGGTCACAGGAAAAGTAATGCAGAGTAGAAATGGTTATAAGCAGATCTTAAGTTGCAAAAAAAGCTCCCCGTGGTCCTTATCATTTTCCCTTTTGCAATTTACATTTTTCTTTTTTCCCCTCCAGGAACTTGCTGGGCTAGACCCAAAACCCTTTTGCTCGAAATCGGTGGGAGCGGCTCCGAAGGAGTGGCAGTTATTCTTTACAGGGCAAATGCCAATTGATTGGGGCGAGGGAGCGATGGATATTTGCCCACTCCACTTAAGGGAGTGGTGGATAAATTGAACTCAGATCACATTTAAAGGCAAATCTACCTAATTTGCACTTCCCAAAACAATCCCCGAGCTGAAACACAGCCATCCTTTGACATTCACATGTCTCTGAATTTTGCAATGCAGTTCTCTAATGAATTTTGCAATGCAGTTCTCTAATGTGCAGTTCTCTAATAGGTACACTAAAGTAAAGTGTACCAATAAATAACATACACTCCACCTTTCCTTCACAGATCTCAAACTGGCATACATGAATCCTCTCTCCCCAGTTTATCCTCACAACAAGCCTATGAGGTAGGTTAGGGTGAAAGACCGTGACTCAGCTTCATGGCTGAGTGAGATTTGAACCCTGGTCTCCCAGGCCCTAGTCCAATGCACAAACCGCCACACCACCCTCAATCTGTGGTTACATCATTGAGAAGAAATCCAGGCAATGTTGGGATGTTGGAGGGGGGTTTGCCTTTGGACGCCATTCCAGTGTTCTTGAAATGTACACATCCCTTCCACTGGCTGATTGACTGATGTATTCTCTCATTCATTAAAGAATGAAGTTTTTGGCATTCTGTGGAGAAATGTGAAAGGGAGGAGAGAAATATTTCCCCTCTTTCTTCACATACTGAACCAAAATGAGTCCATGTCCCAGAAACACTTCTTGGAAGCGCTACAGAAAGCCTTCACACTTCAGCGGGGAAAGTTCGGGCAAAACAATTGGTGTTGTAAGATGTCTTCTGGGTGGTATCAGCGCTTTTGGCAGCTCCAACAAGCAAGCTATAAAAACACACCCACCACAGAATTAAATTAAATAAATCGGAGGAATTAGCATAGCAAACTGGTTCTGGAAAGAAGCCTGGACTTGCATGGTCCACGGTTCAAAATTCAACTGAGCTACGAACCCGCTAGGAGACAGCAGGTTGTCTGTTCAAACCTGGATCTGCAGCCATTGCATTGAAAGCAACAGGTGACGTCTGACTTAAGAAGAGTTTGGATTTGATATCCCGCTTTATCACTACCCAAAGGAGTCTCAAAGCGGCTAACATTCTCCTTTCCCTTCCTCCCCCACAACAAACACTCTGTGAGGTGAGTGGGGCTGAGAGACTTCAAGGAAGTGTGACTAGCCCAAGGTCACCCAGCAGCTGCATGTGGAGGAGCGGGGAAGCGAACCCAGTCCACCGCTCTTAACCACTACACCATAGAATCATAGAATCATAGAGTTGGAAGAGACCACAAGGGCCATCGAATCCAACCCCCTGCCAAGCAGGAAACACCATCAGAGCACTCCTGACATATGGTTGTCAAGCCTCTGCTTAAAGACCTCCAAAGAAGGAGACTCCACCACACTCCTTGGCAGCAAATTCCACTGTCATAGGACATAGGACACACTGGTCATAGGACATAGGACACTTATACCAAGTCAGGCTCTTGGTCCGTCTAGCTTAGTGTGGTCCACTCTTAATCTCAGGGTTGTGGGTTAGAGCCCCACAATGAGAAAAAGTTTCCTGCATTACAGGGAGTTGGACTAGGTGACCCTCGTGGTCTGTTCCAGTTCTATGATTCTATGACTAGCAGTAGCTCTTCAGTATTTCAGATGGTGAACTCCCCAGCCCTGGGAAATGCCAGGGACAGAACCTGGAATCTTCTGCATGCAAAGCAGAGGCTAAACCTCTGAGCCACAGCCCTTCCCCAAAAGGGGAAGGAGAGTATACTAAAAAGGGGAGTGTGGGTGAGGAGTGCAGAACCCTCTTCCAAGCCACAACACACTCTCCCCAGGCATGGGGGGTTTTTTTAGCTGGGGATCCAATACCAGACCTGAGCCTCCCTGAGGGGTGAGGCATGGGGGGGCTGCAAGGAAGTAGACCACACCAACATTTGGGGGGATTTGGGGAGATTTTTTTATTCCTACAAGGCTTCCCAGAAGCGTAGATAAAAGGTAAAGAACCCCTGGGCAGTTAAGTCCAGTCAAAGGTGAGTATGGGGTTGCAGCACTCATCTCCGCTTTCAGACCGAGGGAGCCGGCGTTTGTCCACAGACAGCTTTCCGGGTCATGTGGCAAGCAGGACTAAACCGCTTCTGGTGCAACGGAACACCATGATGGAAGCCAGAGTGCACAGAAACACCGTTTACCTTCCCGCCATAGTGGTACCTATTTATCTACTTGCACTGGTATGCCTTTGAACTGCTAGGTTGGCAGGAGCTGGGACAGAACAACGGGAGCTCACCCCGTCGTGGGGATTTGAACCGCCAACCTTCTGATTGGCAAGCCCAAGAGGCTCAGTGGTTTAGACCACAGCACCACCCACATCCCACATTGCGGTACGTTGTTCTGTAGTTCTGTTTTGTACATTCTCTTGAATGTAAATTTTCTGAATAAAATATTGATAATAATTCAATAAATAAGCAGTGGGAAATTTCCCTAGACCATTAAACCCCTTTGCTCCTTAAACTGCAACCTCGCCCTCTCTTTCTATATGATTCCAACAAATACAAACACAGATATGATTCTTTCCCATCTACCTTGGGCCTGACATTTAAATCACATTACTAGACTGAAACAGCACTTTGGGGTTCGTATTAGGGATGGACTCGCTGTCCAATAACCAGCCCAGGCTGCTACTGGTCAGAGCATTGGACTAGGACCTGGGAGACGAGGGGTTCGAATCCCCACTCAGCCCTGGCTCTCATGGGGGGTCTTGGGCCAGTCACAGTCTCTTGCCCTACCTCACAGGGTTGTTGCTGGGATAAAACGGGGAGAAAATAACTGGATTTCACCACCCATTGATTAGTCATCACTTGATGCTGCTCAGCACCGTGTGTGTGAGCCAGATCCCTGGAAAAGTATTTGTTGTGATATGGGAGTTCAGTGTGTGCCATGTTTGTGTGCTCCATTCACACGTGCAACTAACTCACCTTTTGGCACGACGAGAGAAAGTGGACGGATGGATCCAGCTTGTTTCACACCCCAAAAATTAAGACGTGAATCCCTAAATAGGAACACCACCTGGGCTGAAGCAAAGGCAAGTCTGCGCAGCATGCCTTGTAGGGAAATAATCTGAGAAAAACAGCTGGCGCAGATGCAGGCTTAGATTAGACAGGAAATCACACTTCCCAGCTTTCTGCCGCTTGCCAGAGAATCCAGATAGCTCTCTAAGGTGGGTGGGTCTGTATCTTTCGGTCTGCTCAAGTTATTGACCCCAGACCTTTTGTTTTGCAAAGGCTGTCATCTCTCCAGCCTACATAAATCTTACTATACTTTTGTATGTCTTCCAGATATGCCTTTTTCGTTGTTTGCAGTCCTTTCTGATGCTTTTTTTTAGGGGAGAAAAAGCACCAAAGCTTTTTTCATGCTCTTTTCTTCTTCACCCACCCCAACAACCACCCTCTCTTAAGTGAGCCGTTTTAAGGATCTGGCGAATATCAGGGTGATGGAACAGACTATTGGCTGCTGTGGAGCGGGAGTGCTGGAAAATGTAGAGATGCATGTCCCACAGACCAGCTGAACTCGTTCCAGCATTGCTTTTTTCAGAACAAAGTGGGAAGAAATAAACATTGGAGGAAAGTTCCCTGAAATTGTTAATGGTGTTCTAAAGCAGGCAGGATGGAGGAGGCCAGCAATGGGGGAGACCAGGAGTCAGATCAAATGGTTTATCTATCTCAATATTGTCCACAGAGACTAGCAGTCGTCCCCAGCCAACCTCCCACTGCACATGCTCCGGCAGGAAGGCATTTCCGTGCGCTGCTCTGGTTCGCCAGAAGCGGCTTAGTCATGCTGGCCACATGACCCGGAAGCTGTACGCCGGCTCCCTCGGCCAATAAAGCAAGATGAGCACCACAACCCCAGTCGGCCACGACTGGGCCTAATGGTCAGGGGTCCCTTTACCTTTACCTAAGCAATGGCTCAGCTTATCTGAACTGGCCAGCCTTGAGTTTATATCCATTCCAGTCCCCCTGCCCCCAAATTAATTACTTAATTAAGGTAAGGGAACTCAGTTCCCCCGAGTTCCTGCTAAAAACAACAACCCTGCCTGTTCCTACTCTTGTGACTGGACAAACAGATGCCAGCAACAGGATTTGGGCCAAACAACCATCTTCTCTGAGAAAAAGGACCTGCCCTTGGTGGTCTCAGGTTCCCATAATTCTGCAAGGCTTTACTCTCAGTCTTGGTCTTGCTGGAAGCATCTGATCAAGAGTCTCTCTCTCTCTCTCTCAGAGCATCTCTTCTGCAGGGAACTCTGCACATGCTCTGAAACCCAACACTCCGCTCAAGCAGGCTACCTGTAACGAGTTAAGTCCGACTGAATTTACTCATTCTGCTCACAAGCCAGTTGTGGCATGTGATGCTTGCTTTCCCTCTTCCTCCTTTTCACCCCATAATAAACTTCTTTATATTCCGACATTCGGCTTCACTCGTTTTTTAAAGATGGTTCTCTGGAATTTCTCACTAAAACCCTTTGCCAAGCAACAGTTTTTGTTCTAATAATAGTTCACAAACTTCCGTAAGATTTGTTGTTGGGGGCTTTGGGAAAGCAAGCTCAAAAACTCCCCTTGCTGTTTGTTTTATTTCTCTCCCCTGGAGCTGGCCTGGAGGTGGGCTGGAAGGGGGGACGTCCTGGGAAATTGAACTCAAAACTGCCTCGTGCAGCTGGACACAGCTGAGACTGGCAGGAGGCCCATCCCATCTGGGTGCAGCCTATCATCATTCTGTTTGGCGGGGATCTGCCAGAAAGGGAAAGCTCTCCCCACCCCGATCCACCGCACCATTTGTCTCCTGCTGGAGCGCCATGACCAAAAATACACCATTGTATGATAAATGGCTTTAGAAGCTATTTTGAGTAGGGAAGTTCAGCTCCCTGCTCTCTCCACTACTGCTGCCCTTCTGCTGCATGCTGCAACATTTCATAGAAAATTGGAGGTACCTAGGCTTGATACTGCCACCAATAGGCAAGGAGGAAATGTTTTAGATAAATTAGATTAGGGGCTCCTCCAGTTGACCATTTTTGAGCATTCATCAATTGAGGACTCACCTGATTTGCTTGCACAAAGCTTACACAGAGTGGATCTACACACAGGGGGGGAAACCGCCATAAATAAGTCATAAACTAAATTGTTATAACCAAAGAAAAAACTCTATCTAAAATTGCATAGACAATTTTTGTGCTCTACAGTGCCATCTGGTGTCACATGTTTATAGCGCATTTAAAATACTGTATTTTGACTAGTGTAGCTGAGTCCATGGAGGTCAGACTATATCTGCTCTTTATTGAGCATTTGTTCTGATTTGTTTGCACGGAGCTTATACACACACTTCACATTCATACCGCATTCAGCCTGATTCACTTGCAGGGTGTTTATATGTCTTGCCATTAATTGTATGTTCAATTGGCACTTTTCAATGTTTTTCCTCATCACTTTCCTAACCTCAAATAGCCTGTTGTTTCTTTTCAAGTGGATTTGTTGTCCCAGGGCAACAAGATGCTTTAAATAGAGATGGGGTGTGGAATTTGATTCCATTCACAATGAAAGGTGAATGTACCTAATTTCCACATTCTGAAACAATACCTGAACTGAAACACACCTGCCTTTTGACATTTGTCCTTCTCTGAATTTTGAAATGCAGTTCTCTGGATGAGTAATATGTACCAAAAAAATAAATAAATGCTAGGCTTAAGTGTGCATAAAAATGCATACGCTCATGAAAATAACATACAGAAATTCAATGTATTAGGATAAATTGCTTTGCAAAAAAAATGTATCAGGAGAAATTTGCACCAAATGCTCATGAATTTTCATGAGGACTTAAAAAAATCTGCAAACTGATGTGGAAAGGCAGAAAACTGAATTTGAGATTGGAAGAATGAGAAACTGAGAAATTATCAGAGTCAACCATCTCTACATTTAACCCACTTTAATTGCATAAACCTAAATTTTGCAGTGTCCGCTTCTATCTTTTCCACAATATGATGACAGTCTGGAGTTGCTTTACTTTAGGTTAGATTAGATTACATCGGACGAGTCTGGCGAGTCGAAGAGGCTGCATCTAGAATACGTTGGGGGACGATGGACATCTTCAAAACATCAAATGCCCAACCCGCTTTCGCCAGACCCTATTTGTGATAAGGGCTTTGGGCGCGGCACAAAACAAGCTCTGTTTTTTATGGGGTATGAAATGCAAGGCTGGACTTTCCACCTCTGTTTATAGCATTCCTGCTTTTGTCGTTTCCTTGAAGGCCCCAGACAGCATGTGCAGGCCAGAAACTGTCTGCTCCACTCCCCCAACCCTGAGATATCTCATCCTGTAGAAACATCCCAGGTGGTGACCAGAGTAGCAAAATAACAAAAGTCACTCTGTTTATGAGGTAGTGAGCCTGGAGGGGAGAAGGGTGCTGTAAACACCTTAGGTCACAAAGCCTGCAAAAAGAAAAAGAAAAGAAAAAGGATTGTGGGAAGAAAATGCACTTGAGCAGCAGGGAAAACCTACCTTGCAACGAGGGATAAAGAGGGGAAGGGCTGTGGCTCAGCAGTAGAGCACCTGAAGGCTCCAGGTTCAAGCTGTAGCATCTCCAAGCAGGGATTCTAGGAATGACTCAGAGATCTCTGAAATCCTGGAGAGCTGCATCAACAGAAGTCTAGGGTCCAGGTCAATTGAAGTCATAAGGTAAAGGTAAAGGTACCCCTGCCCGTACGGGCCAGTCTTGACAGACTCTGGGGCTGTGCGCCCATCTCACTTAAGAGGCCAGGGGCCAGCGCTGTCCGGAGACACTTCCGGGTCACGTGGCCAGCGTGACATCGCTGCTCTGGCGAGCCAGAGCCGCACACGGAAACGCCGTTTACCTTCCCGCTGGTAAGCGGTCCCTATTTATCTACTTGCACCCGGAGGTGCTTTCGAACTGCTAGGTTGGCAGGCGCTGGGACCGAGCAGCGGGAGCGCACCCCGCCACAGGGATTCGAACCGCCGACCTTTCGATCGGCAAGTCCTAGGCGCTGAGGCTTTAACCCACAGCGCCACCTGCGTCCCAACAATTGAAGTCATATTCCCACTCTATTCTGCCTTGGTCAGACCACACCTGGAGTCCTGCGTCCAGTTCTGTACACCACAATTTAAGATGGATATTGACAAGCTGGAGGGTGTGCAGAGGAAGGTGACCCAGATGATCAAGGGTCTGGAAACAATGCCTTATGAGGAATGGTTGAAGGAGCTGGGAATGTTTAGCCTGGGAAAGAGGAGACTGAGAGGAGATATGACAGCTGTCTTAAAGTATCTCAAGGGCTGTCACATGGAAGAGGGAACAAGTTTGTTTTCTCCTTCTCCAGAGGGGAGGACCCAGATCCAAATTATAAGAAGGCAGATCCTAAGGAAACATCAGGAAGAACTTTCTGATAGAGCTGTTCGACAATGGAACAGACTCCCTCTGGAGGGGGTGGTCTCTCCTTCCTTGGAAGTTTTTAATCAGCGGTTGGATGGCCATCTGTCATGGCTGCTTTAGTTGAGATGTCTGCCTTGCAGGGCGTTGGACGAGATGACCCTCAAGGTCCCTTCCAACTCTGTGATTTTATGACTCCATGATTCTAGTCAGTGTAGACAATACTGTGCTATGTGGACCAACGACCTTTATCAAATGCAGCTTCGGATGCCCCTACAGCTGGCTGGTCAAGCACTGATCTGTAGCCTGTGTGCCTAAAGATGCTAGTGGGTCATGACAGAGCTGTGCAAGAACTCTGTTAATTCATCAGTGTGATGCGCCTCCTGATCCCAAAATTCCCTTGCACGGATGGGTCTGTCTGCTAGATATCTCTGTGTGATTGACTGCTCTTCTCTTGCCACTTTCCAATCAGCCTCTCTGCCAGGAGAGGGTCATATTGCACAGGCCCTGTGCCAGGCTTCGTTGGATCCTGAAGCAATTTCCCCTGCCAAGATGCCACAGAATGATTTGCTGTCAAAGACCTGGAAGAGTGACTTTCACCGAAAAGAAGAGCAGTGGGCTTTCTCAGAAGGCCAGAGTGTTCGGTAGGGGTGAAGAGCCTGGAAGGGGTGGGGTGGAGGAAATCATAGAATTGTAGAGTTGAAAAGGACCTGTAGGGTCCTCTAGTCCCTGCTATGCAGGAATCTCAATTAAAGAATCCCTGACAGATGGCAATCTTCACTGTTCCACTGAGCAGCTCTTACTGTCAGAAAGTTCTTCCTGAGAGCCAGTGTGGTGTTGTGGTTAAGAGCGGTAGACTCGTAATCTGGGGAACCGGGTTTGCGTCTCCGCTCCTCCACATGCAGCTGCTGGGGGACCTTGGGCCAGTCGCACTTCTCTGAAGTCTCTCAGCCCCACTCACCTCACAGAGTGTTTGTTGTGGGGGAGGAAGGGAAAGGAGAATGTTAGCCACTTTGAGACTCCTTAAGGGGAGTGAAAGGCGGGATATCAAATCCAAACTCTTCTTCTTCTTCTTCTGATGTTTCATCAGTCTCTCCTTTCTTGTAACTTGAATCCATTGGATTAGTCCTACCTTCCAGGGCAAGAGAAAACAAGCTCCCTCCTTCTTCCACACAACAGCCCTTGAGATATTTGAAGATGGCTCCTCTCGCAGTCTCCTCTTTTCCAAGCTAAACATTGCCTTTACATGTGAACGGAATCAAACCTCTCCTCCGTCGACATCAGGCACTAATTTGTCCAAAACAATGGCCGTAATTGCCTTCTCGTAACGAGAGCAAAGGAAGCCTGGAAGCTGCTCTCAGAAGTTGGGTGAGCGCAAAGTGTTCTCTGTGCTTCGCTTGCCGTGCCTTGGAAATCTGTCTCCAATTCACTGAAGAGCTTGGAAGACCAAAAAAAAAAAAAAAAAAAAATGTGCTAATTGGCTAATAACTCTGCCAAAACCAACTCTGTCTTTGGATAATTGTCTGCTTACCCAATTTCCTAGCAGGCCCGGTGTGTAAATTCATCACGGTACTCCTTGTAAAGTGTAAATTACTCAACGTCCAAGAGAGGGGTGGTTCTGACTTATAAACCTGGAGTGGGGGTAGCAGGAGGCAACTGCCGAGCTGCCCTTTTTATGAACTACAAGGTCTTTCAGTAACACCAGCCGTGTTTGGTTTGCATTTTCCTCTTTCCATTGTGTGAAAACTGCTGCAAACTCTCTGCTTTGAACATTTGAAAGAACAGGGGCAGATGGCTGGCCTGTGCGTGTGGACCCAGCTGGAACATCCATTGGTTTCACCCTTGCAAGAAGAGGGGATGTCACCAGGGGCTACTCCAGGCTGTCAGTATTTTGTGGGATGGATTCATGCACGTACTGGGAACTCTAGATTTGTGCATTTAAAGTCTAATAAAAGGTTCTGTCACCCTAGCACAACAAATCCAAAGGAAGGAAGGAAGGAAGGAAGGAAGGAAGGAAGGAAGGAAGGAAGGAAGGAAGGAAGGAAGACACTTTATGCCAGGCATAGACAAACTCAGCCCTCCAGATGTTTTGGGACTACAACTCCCATCATCCCTAGCTAACAGGACCAGTGGTCAGGGATGATGGGAATTGTAGTCCCAAAACATCTGGAGGGCCAAGTTTGCCTATGCCTGCTTTATGCCGTTTGGGAAGTGCAATATAGGAATCATAGCTAAAGAATCCCAGGCAGATGGCCATTCAACCTCTGTTTAGAAACCTCCAAGCAAGGAGAACCAACCATGTTCTGAGGTAGTCCTCCATCTGATGGTCCTTTCAGAAAGTAATTCCTAATGTTTGGTCAAAATGTCCTTTCTTGGCCTTTGAATCAATTGGTTCAGGTCTTGACCTTCAGATATTAGAAGATGGCTATCATATCTCCTCTCATTTTCCTCTTTTTTCAGGCTAAACACACCCAGCTGCCTTAATCATTCCTCATCAGGCTTGGTTTCCAGACCTTTGATCATCTTGGTTGCCCTCCTCTGCACACATTCCAGCTTGTCAACACTCTTCCTAAATTGTGGTGCCCAGAATTGGACACAGTATTCCAGGTGAGATCTGACCAATAAAGTGGTACTATTACTTCATTTAATCTGGAATTTAATATATGAGGAAAGGCAGTCCTTTAGATATCATGACCCTCCCCCGTTTTAGCAACCCTCCCAGAAAATCTTTATTGATTTTTTTCCCAATGTGTACAAACAAATAAAATATAAAAACAAACAGGAACAAACACAGTACACTAACTGAAACAAAACACAGACTTGCTGTCTACCCACAAGCTCCAGAATTACAACAAAAGTTGGAAATCATTTTACATATTCACAGTAAAAATGAATAGCACATTATAAGCCTCATGTGCTGTTTTTGTTTCAGCAGCTATAATTTCCAAGCTGGCAACCAAGAGTGCTTGAGAATCATATCCAGCCACTGAGATTTTTGAGAAGCAGGTGGAAGAATCTGACCCTGTGGTTGGGTCATGTAAGTTATGCAACATGAGAGGGTACCATCAAATGTACTTTTCAGTTTTACTCCCCTCAAATGTATGTGGGGGGTTTTCCACTAACTTTTCCTCTACAGTCAACCCCCAAACTTTGGTCCACCAGCCTTTAAAGGAAAATTACTTGTGATATCTCCAATGGTACACAATTTCTCATCGGGCGGCTCCTAATTAAAAAAAAGATTAATGGCTTGTAATTTATATTACCGTTGTCAGGGGTTCAGGAGCAGAGGCACAGGGAAGAGAGGAGATGGAAAGCGAAGGGGAAGAATCCGAGGGGAGCGTAGGAGAAGAGGACAGTGGACCGAGGGATTCCATGAGCCTCTCCAGCGAATCGGAAGATTCACAGAAGGGGGCGCCAGTGGCCAGGGGTAGGGGGTTCCCAAGGGGAACGCCCCAGGAGCAAGGGGGCAGCAGGGACTCCCAGAGCAGTAGTTGGAAATCAGGACCAGCTTCCCCACCAGAGCAGAGTGGGGGGGAAGAGTCCCAAGGATCGGGGCCAGTGCATTCCCCACCAGGGAGAGATGATAAGGCAGGGCTGACCACGCCTCCATCGGAGAGTCAGACAACGGAGGGGAGGTCAGATCCGGCCAGTATCCCGGAAGAGGGAAGCAATGACAGAAGTAGTGTAACGGTCAGGAGGAAGGTCACTGGGTTGGCGCGAGAGGCAAGTTCAAATGTACAGGAGCGCGGGACAGCAGAGAATGAGGATTGGGAACCGGGTCCTAAAGCCCGCCGGAGGGAGGGGGAGGAGCTAAGCGACTCAGCGTCAGAAGAGACCAGAAAGGGCAATGCCCCAGCAGGCAGGAGGACCCAGAGGAGGAGAGAGCAGCGTAAAAGGTGGAGCAGGGCTAGGATCTTAAACTGGTGTCATAGGGGAGGAGACTCAGACGGTACTTCGCCGGTCTAGGGTGTAAGATGTAGAGCTGCGCGCTGCGGCTTTGAAATGGAAACTGAACCTCAATAAAGACTTTTGTACATAACGACAGCCTAGCATTGGTCCTCTGTGAGCTGGGACCTAGAGGCAGCTTTGACAACCGTATATGTAGTTTTTTGGTATTATGGATAAAAGACCCCAGCCTGGGTCCATTAGAATAATTTGCAGTGCCATAGCAGAAATTTCTTTAAAAATGATTGTATAACAGGGTATTCCCACCATATGTGGACGTACTTACCCCCCCACACACAAGTGCTGGAGAGAGTTTTATCAATGGGGCTTAATTTTGCTAGTGTACAATCCCAGTGATAAATCACCTTTAGCATGGTTTCTCTGGTTTTGAAAGAAATATGTTCCAAGGGAGGGTTACTCCACATATTATTCCAAACATTTTCTTCTATTGGAACCCATAGGTCCTGCTACCAAACAATTTTTAGACCCATCATCATACCCAAATCCTTGAAGAAGTGACTTTCTCTTAGCCTTAGCCTGGTATTATTTTACCTTGTCTTCTCATATATTCTTGGACTAGAACTCCCATCATCCACAACCAGCTTAGCCAATTTTCAGGGATTATGGGAGTCGTAGTCCAACGGGGACTCAAACCTGAAGAACACCACCTTGTTATTAACTACCCCAGACACCTTTCTGGGAGGAAAGGCCGGATATAAATTCAACTTATAAATACATAAAGGTTATGGGGGGGGGGAATTGGAACAAGGCTGGTCCTAAAACAAGGCTGAGTGAGGCAGCTGCGTCAGGCAGCAAATATTGATGGGCACTGAGTAGAGGGAGCTCTTTGCATGTGTGCTACACGACCTGACTGTCTAAAGTAGACCTCTGCTCTTGGAGAGCAGCGGAGGATGTCGAAATACAAATGATCCGCTGGGCTTCTGTATGTGCAACGGGACTGGGAGGAGGCAACTTAGTGCCCTTTGCTTCAGGTGGCACAATGCCTTGGGCCGGCCCTGCCTGGTAAGAGGGGGGTTGGTCTGGGGAGAGTGCCAAGGGCCAGACTGAGGGGTTTAGAGGGCTAAATTTGACTCCCAGACCTGAGGTTCCCTACCCCAGGAAAGCATGAGGCATTATCAGAGTTTGAGGACACATTCTAGGCAGGCAAAAACACTCAAGGGGGGGTAAGGAGCAAGGCCAGAAGGGGTGTGGCCTGAGGAGAGGGGTGCATAGCTGTCAACTTTCAGATTTGAAAATAAGGGATCAGCAGCCAAAATAAGGGATCAGAAGCCTCACCTGTCCCAGGCACTCCTGTCTTCCACTGCCTCCCACAGTTTGGTCAAACTCATGCTGGTAACTTCGAAAACACTGTCCAACCATCTCATCCTCGTGGTTCAATATTACTAGTGAGCAAAGTTAACCAGTCAGGATTTGAATCTTGGTCCTAACTTTTGGGGTTAAGTTTCTATTTAGCTGTCCATTAATACTGACAAACTATATCTCCCATTCATCTCTCAGATCCCCTTGTAAATCTAAAGTACTGACCTCACCACATCCTAAAAAAATTCCCCAAGTTAATTACACATTGTGTGAAGGTAAGTGTGTGAAGCTACAGCATTCCTACTATCAGCTTAAGTGACACATTCTCTCTCTCTCTCTCTCTCTCTCTCTCTCTCTCTCTCTCTCTCTCCCCCCCCCTCTCTCTCTCTCTCACACACACACAGAGTAGAGCCCCTCCGAGCCAAAGGCCCAAAGGCAGAAAGCCCAGCCAGCAGCCAAACGAAGCCTCGAGCAGTGGTTCCCACAGCGCAGCAACCCGCCAAAGGGATACAGCAGCAAAGGAAACCACACCATCACCTCTCCGCTGGGAAGCGCTGAGCAAAGGCAAGTCCCCAGGCAACGCGGCCAATTTGATCGGCACAAGGCATGCAAGCTCCACCCCCCGGTCGTTCTCAGACTCCTTATTGGTGAGCAATGCAGCCGAGCAACGCAGTTGAGGAGCCTCCCTGGCCGGCAGGGAGGGAGAGGAGCTGCTTCCTTTGAAATCTGGGAAATTTACGGGATATCAACAATCCGGGATAGCAGGGGAAAACGGCACTGGAATAAGGGAGTTTCCCGCCAAATAAGGGAAGGTTGACAGCTATGGAGGGGTGTGGCCTAAGCAGAGGGTGTGGCCTGAGGAGAGGGGGTGTGGCCTGAGGAAAGGGGTGTGGCTTGAGGAGAGGGTGAATAGCCTGGGCAGGGTTACAAGGGTCTTAAGTTCCTCACCCCAGCATTGGAGGGAAGACCCTGTCTCCTCTTGCCGGCTTGCCACTGCTTAGTGGAATTCCTCACCCTTTATCTTCTCCTGAAGCCCTTTCCATTTCCCCAGGAGCCACCTATTTGCTCAGCCCGCCCTCCGCTCTTGAGCAATCCTTGGCCCTGTCTAGCTCTGCCAGCAGCATTGCTCTGCCCTTGATCCAGAGGCTGGCGCACGGCCTCAAATCTTCAAGGTGTGAGGGGGAAGAGACACGCGGCGTCCCATTGACCTCTGTGATTGAATCCATGTGTCGCTTCCCCTGCTGCGATCAGGTGCAACACCACTCGAGGGAAGATGAGGAGGAAGCGTGTCTCTCTGTTGGAGAACACGGCAGCCCCCTGCTTTCATCCTCGGCTCATTTATCTGCTAGTCGGCCCCCTTTCCGGGCTCTCTGTTCGCTGCTTGCTATTCCACATGCACCCGGCGCTCCACAGTTCATCTTTATTAGCTCTAATTGCTTTCTCATTCTAATGAGATCCTGCTATTCACCTACAATTGAGAGGAAATGTATTCATTAAAATAATTCCCCTCCGAACCTGCCGGTTTAAACTGATACTGTCAGTGTCCTGAGCCCTTCCGAGGACAGACTGAAACCTTTATGTTGTGTTATAGGGCAACTTTCTGGACAACTCTCCTTGTCCCTTGGGGTTGAGGTGACACTTATTATTGTTATTATTACAATTTATTACCCGCCCTTTGCCCTAAGGTCCCAGGGTGGGTTACAACAATGAAAACACAGCATAAATATTAAAATACAATGTCACACAACACTCCACAGTATCATGGGCCTACTAACTTTCACTGTTGCTTCTCATCTTTTCCAATCTGTCAAACTTATTTATTTATATCTTATATGTTGTTGCATTTATATCCCTCCTTTTCCCCCCAAAGAGTTCAACACACACACACCTCTACCCCTCTCTCAATGTGGCCCTCACAATAACCCTGTGAGGTAGGTTGAGAGACAGTGGCTGGTCCCAAAGCACATATACAGTGGTGCCTCGCAAGATGAAAATAATCCGTTCCGCGAGTCTCTTCGTCTAGCGGTTTTTTCGTCTTGCGAAGCATCCCTATTAGCGGATTAGCGCTATTAGCGGCTATTAGCGGCTAAGCGGCTATTAGCGGCTTAGCGGCTTAGAAAAAGGGGGGGAAAGGGAAAAAACTCACAAGACTCGCAAGACGTTTTCGTCTCGCGAAGCAAGCCCATAGGGAAATTCGTCTTGCGAAGCGCCTCGAAAAACGGAAAACCCTTTCGTCTAGTGGGTTTTCCGTCTTGCGAGGCATTCGTCTTGTGGGGCACCACTGTATACACAGTGGATGCTCAGGTTGCGAATGTGATCTGTGCAGGAGGCACATTCGCAACCCACAGCGTTCACAACCCACAGTGTCACAACTGCTCACACGCAGGTTGCGATTCGGCACTTCCGCGCTTGTGCAAAGCGCAATTTAGTATTTCTGCGAATGTGCGAGTGCCGAAACCTGGAAGTAACCTGTTCTGGTACTTCCGGTTTGGCACGGTGCGCAACCCGAAAACACACAACCCGAAGAGTATGTAACCCGAGGTAGGACTCTATAAATAAAGTCTGCTTGTGGTACTAAGGGCTGGAAGTGGAGAGGCCTGCTTCTGTTCTCCAAAGCCTGAGAAGTTTCCTTTTTAAGCCTTTCTCTTCCTTTCTGCTTCCCATCAGTTATAGTCGTCCTTCTTCCCTGGTTTCATTCTGCCCCATTACTGTTAATTACACTAAGTAATCACTCCCTCCTCAACATTAAACATTCCATTTTAATCTGTGCTTCTACTTCTGCCATTCCAAGAGCGACCGCCATTGTCCTGGATCTAAGCAAACATCTCGTCTCCAGCCTGATGAATTCTAAAACCAAGCTATCACTTTTAACTTTGTATACATAAGATCCACCATCTTGGTCAAACTAGGCAGCAGTAGCCCAAGGTTAATGATGGAGGAGGAGGAGGAGGAGGAGGAGAATAAGAACAAGAAACTGTTCTGACCAGAAACAGGGCTAGCACTACCACTAGGCAGGCTGTCACTTCAAGGAGAAATCAGGCAGGCTAATGCAGTTGGTATTTGCTGCGATCGTTTTCTGCAGTTCTCAGAAATGGGTTGTTTTGTGTGTTTTTTTGGTATGCAAATAATGTTATTATGCCCGTCCAACCCCCTCCAACAGATGCCATTGGGAAACTGGCAAGCAGGACCCAAGCACAAGAGAAATCTCCCCTCCTGCATTATTATCTTCTTCCTAATTTTTCTAATTAGGCCAACCAAACTTTGCATCTGCTCTCAGGCTTGGCTCTCAATACACAGTTGTCTACCACATATTTTCCAAAATCTTTAGCAGGGAAATAGCTTCCCTTGGGCCAGCCAAAACATGGGCAAGCTTTTGAGTTCCATAGATCTTACTCAGACTCAATGCTAAGCAAGGGGGGGGGCAGGGGTAGAAAAAACACTGATTAAATGGATAGAATAAATGGATAGAACACCTATGAGAGATCGTGACTGACCCCGATGAGCTTCATGGCTGAATGGGAATTTGAACCCTGGTCTCTCAGGCCCTAGTCTGATACTCTAACCACATACATTAATGCACATATAAAAAGTTAAAGGCATTAAAGGCAAAGGGACCCCTGACTGTTAGGTCCAGTCGTGGACACCTCTGGCATTGCAGTGCTCCTCTCGCTTTATTGGCTAAGGGAGCCAGCATACAGCTTCCGGGTCAGAGCAGCGCACGGAAACGCTGTTTACCTTCCCGCCAGAGTGGTACCTATTTATCTACTTGCACTTTGATGGGTTTTCAAACTGCTAAGTTAGCAGGAGGTGGGACCGAGCAACCGCCAACCTTCTGATCGGCAAGCCCTGGGCTCTGTGGTTTAGACCACAGCGCCACCCACATCCCTAATGCACATATACATTCATCCATAACTTTAGCACACACACACACACACACAAATTATAAATATGGGCTCAAAAACAGCCTGATTTTTCCTGACAGCTTGGAAGTTGCAAAACTGGTGTTTCAGAATGTTCTCCGGGACACTAAAAGCCACATATATTTCCAGGAAATCAGAGATCCACCCTTAAAATGTGACATTTGCCTTCATCTTGAGTTGGCCATCTGGGAAAGGCTACTACTTCTCTGTTCTGTACAGCTCCCCCTAGTACACTGCTGGCGCAAGATGACTTCTCTGCATTGCTTCCATTCTAATATGTCAAAAGAGAGACATGGCTGGTGCACATTTATAGGGGACAAGACAATGACAGTCACAAAACTGTTTGTTTTTTCAGGTTGCTAGCAATACAGTTTTAAAGACCCAACTGGCTCAGCAGCGGTTTGGGTTTTGCAATTTTAACTCTTGCCTTTTGCGCAACGTTAACAGAATTAGCGATGGCTGTTTGCAGCAGACCACAGAGTGGACGACAATAGTGTCGCCTTCTACAACCTGGTGCCCTCCAGATGCTTCGGATTACAAAATGAGCCTGCTGGATCAGGCCAAGGGCCCATCTAGTCCTTCATCCTGCTCTTACAGTGGCCGACAGATGCCAGTAGGAGGCCCACAAGCAGAATCCGAGCACAAGAGCACTTTTCTCCCTCCTGAGTTTCCAACAACTGGCATTTGCAGCGGTGCGGGTGATTCCCCTTGCAATTGAGATGGTGCGAAAAGAAATTGCCTGGAGAGGGGGTGTGTGTGTGTGACTCCTAAACATAATTGCAGCAATGAAGAGCCATGCTTGAAAAAGCAACTTAATGATGTTCTGCAGGTCCCTGTCCTGCGACAAACCGTAAAGATACGCTTCCTGGTGATTCTGCTTACAGCACCAGTTCAATAGCTGTCATCTCCAGCAAGCTTGACCATCCCGTTGATGCATTGCCAAGTCCAGCAGCAGAGAGGTGGTTTCAGAAAAGCAGGGCCTGCTTTCGATGGGGGTAAAGGCATCACATTCCTGCCTCCTAAAAGGCAGCTGGAAGGAGGCCCCCTTGCCCATCTCTCTCCATCATTTGTTGTTCTTGTTGTTCAGCCTTGCCAACAAAGGTCCAAATGGTTGTCCCAGTAGTGATGTATGGAAGTGAGAGCTGGACCATAAGGAAGGCTGATCGCCGAAGAATTGATGCTTTTGAATTATGGTGCTGGAGGAGCCTCTTGAGAGTCCCATGGACTGCAAAAAGATCAAACCTATCCATTCTGAAGGAAATCAGCCCTGAGTGCTCACTGGAAGGACAGATCCTGAAGCTGAGGCTCCAATACTTTGGCCCTCCATCATTACGGGGACCTTTCAAAAGGGCAGAGCTGTCTAGGGAAAGCAAGGACAAGTGATGTATATTGTATTGAGGAAGGGAACAGCAGACATTCCTCTTTCTCGGTGATGTATATTGTATTGAGGAAGGGAACAGCAGACATTCCTCTTTCTCGGTCAATTCTGTCCACTTCCCTTAAACTCCCTTCTTCTGGTGTCCCTGTTTGGGTTCTACTCCTGGTACCCGATAGGCATCGTAGAATTGCAGAGTGGGAAGGGACCGTAAGGATCAATTATTCCAACCTTCCACCATGCAGGGTTCCTTTGCCCAACGTGGGGCTTGAACCCACTGCCCTGAGATTAAGAGTCTCCCTGTGCTACCCACTGAGCTATCCTGGACATTCAACCAATCCAGGCATTTCAGCCACTTCCTTCTCTCAGGTGGAAGGATCTGGCAATTCCAGTCCACTCATTTCCTCATTCTTCCAAATTCAGTTCTCCACCATTCTGTAGCCAGACACGGCCTTTAAAGGGGGGGGGGAATCCTTGTGAAAATTCTTTAGCATGAATTTTGCATTTTGCAGTTGTGAACTCTGGTAATACTACCCTAAAACCGCCTCTGCATTTTGTATGATATATATATATACTGTACATATACACATATACATATGTGTGTGTGTGTGTGTGTGTGTGTATTCCATTTATATACATTGCAACAATTATTTAACCAAGTTTTAGCATTTTCAGTTTCAACTCCCTTCCCCCTCTTTCTAGAGCCAGTGTGGTGTAGTGGTTAAGAGCGGTAGACTCGTAATCTGGGGAACCGGGTTCGCGTCTCCGCTCCTCCACATGCAGCTGCTGGGTGACCTTGGGCTAGTCACACTTCTCTGAAGTCTCTCAGCCCCACTCACCTCACAGAGTGTTTGTTGTGGGGGAGGAAGGGAAAGGAGAATGTTAGCCGCTTTGAGACTCCTTAAAGGGAGTGAAAGGCGGGATATCAAATCCAAACTCTTCTTCTCCTTCTTCTTCTATGGTTCCTTACATTTATTTTCGTCTTTTCCTGCATGCTCCAAATTGCCTTAACTTATTGTCTATTCATATATATATATATATATATATATATATATATATATATATTAAACTGCAGGTTTTTACAATAATCCTGCCAATGTCTTGATCTGTTTACAGTTTTTTTCGTAAATACTCAATAAACCACTTCCATTCCTTTCTAAAAAGTTTGTTTTCTTGATTTCTTATTCTTCCGTTAAGTTTTGCCATTTCTGCAACTCCATTAGTTTCTGTATCCAATCTTCTTTCATCGGAACCTCTTCATCCTTCCGCTTTGGGGCAAATAACATTCTTGCAACTGTAGTCGCATACATAAATACATTTCTATACTGTTTGGGTAGTTCTAATCCTATAATTCCCAAGAGAAAAGCTTCTGGGTTTTTTGTGAATGTTATCTTAAACATCTTTTCCAATTCATTATATATCATTTCCCAACTTGTTACAGGACCACCACATGTGAAAATAGGTGCCTTCTTTCTCTTTACATTTCCAACACTTATTCGACTTTAAGTTATACATTTTTGCCAGTCTACTAGGTGTTAGGTACCATCTAAACACCATTTTTATATAATTCTCACTTAAACCATAACATGCTGAAAATTTTATACAGTGGTACCTCGGGTTACATACACTTCAAGTTACATACGCTTCAGGTTACACACTCCGCTAACCCAGAAATAGTGCTTCAGGTTAAGAACTTTGCTTCAAGATAAGAACAGAAATTGGGCTCCGGCAGCGCAGCGGCAGCAGGAGGCCCCATTAGCTAAAGTGGTGCTTCAGGTTGAGAACAGTTTCAGGTTAAGTACTGCCCTCCGGAATGAATTAAGTACTTAACCCGAGGTACCACTGTATCCATATTCCATAATCGTTCCCATGCTTCCATTTCTATATTATGATCAACATCTTTTGCCCCGTGCATCATTGGAGATTTCACTTGTTCATCCTTTGTCCCCCGTTCCAATAACACCTTGTACATTTTAGACATCACTTTAACATTACAATTTAACAGGTCTCTCTCTCATTGTGAATAGTTGTTCCCCAAACCCACGCTTCATATCTTTTTTAAACATTTCATTCAAATGATGATATTGTAACCATGTTGTTAACATTCCTGGTAAATCCTTAAACTCTTTTAGTTTAAATTCTCCACCCTCCTCTCTTCATAAATTTTAATTTAAAATGTATGCAGTTTTGATTAATTTTTGCAAGCGATTTCTCAGAATATAATACTTCAGTATGTTGTTTTCACCATATTCATTTCCATGCACATTTCGCCCTAATATGTGCAGTTTGTTTGGTAGGAGAACTGCATCGCAGCGTTTGGATGAGTGTGGATTTTGAAGGGTGAAGGTGTTTCATTTCTCTCATCGTTTTGCAAAGTGCAAATCTGATACGTTCGGCTTCAAACGCGAATGGAATCAAAATCTCCACTTTCTCTTTCTCTCTCTCTCTCTCTGTGGAAATAGAGCTGTTTCCAATGCCAAACTGATCTTATCTCACAGAATTTGGACTGTTTGCAGACATTCCATTGCTGGCGGCTTCATCCTCCCAGCCACTGGGATGTTCATGAATATTCCAGGACGTCTCCTAGCAACTTGCCAGTCGCTCCCCAATTCTTCACCTCATCAAAATCCTGAAATAGTGCATTGCAATGTAGACGTCGCCTCCTCAACGTGTGAGAACGGTGCACGGAGTTTGTTTGAAATCTTTCAGGTTGACGAGCCTCAACAGATGCTTATTGCTGAGACACGAGAAAGGGGAGATGGCGTCTTTAGAATGAGAGGCAACTGTTTAATGCAGGGAACTAATCAGCTCTCCATGGAAGCCTGATGAATCATCTTAAAATTAGCATGGGACCTGGAAAACCATCCAAGGGGTAGACTAGCCAAAGGTTACACTTACTTAGTTATCAAGAGACCAAAATCTGCTGAGATGGTGTTAAAAATTAATTACGATTTCGTCTCTGAATCGGTGTTCCTCACCACAGCAAGCAGTAAGATTTTCCATCGGGAGGGGCTTGGAATGGAGAGGGCATTGGAAGGAGAGAGGCAACTTTCAAGAAATAAAGTGCTGCCATTTTGCACTTTCTACACACAACAGCACACTGTGGTTGGCAACTGACGTGATGGCAGTAAACAAGAGTCTTCCCCCTCGATTGTCGTATTTGAAACAGTGAAAATCTGGACAGAAAAGTTGTTGAGCTTGTTTGACAAATTTGTCAAAAAGGAGGAGGAGGAGGAGGAGGAGGAGGAGGAGGAGGAGAAGAAGAAGAAGAAGAAGAAGAAGAAGAAGAAGTAGTAGTAGTAGTAGTAGTTGTGGTTGTTGTAGAAGTTTTTGAGCATTTTTTAAGGAAAATCGCCAAATACGACACTGCTGACAGGGGTTGCCATATGCCCAGATTTTCCCGGACATTTTAGTGATTTCCACCCAGACACTGCTTTAAACTGCGGTATTCCAGAATTTCCAGACATATGGCAACCCTATCTTTTTTTTTTTTTTAAATAATTTTTATTCGTTTTTCAAACATATAATAAAAACAGAACAAGACAAACAAAAGAAAAACAAGAAAATCAAAGCACACAAAACAATTAGGCCAATATAACTTCAAAATCATCATTTCATACCCTTCTTTCTTTTGACTTCCCCATACCTCCCCATCCCTGCATCCTTGTTTAGTGATTCTTTAGCAACCCTTTAGTCAATTGTCTTAATTCCCTTTCAAAAAGTTTCCTTTAGTTTTTTAGTTACTGCTGCAGTTCTTTACCTCTTACCCCCTGACATCTTAACATTCCTCAATTTTGCAATAGTTTTTGAGATATATTTTAAATTTCTTCCAGTCCTCTTCCACTGTCTCCTTCCCCTGGTCGCGGATTCTGCCCGTCATCTCAGCCAGTCCCATAAAGTCCATCACCTTTGTTTGCCATTCTTCCAGAGTAGGTAGTTCTTGCATCTTCCAATACTTTGCCAGTAGAATTCTTGCTGCTGTGGTGGCATACATAAAGAAAATCCTATCCTTCTTTAACACCAATTGGCCACATATGGCAACCCTATCAAAACACCAACCCCTGTGTCCAGGCCGCTATATATTATTAATAAATAATAATTTAATTTCTATACAGTTTTATATTTATATTCTCCAAGTGGTTTACGACACAGTGAAATGTCAAAGACAAGGCTCAAGAAAATCAAAGTACATAAAGTATATGCAGTCAAAGCAGTGTAATTACCAGAAAACCAAGAAGTTATCTTAAAGATTTCAAAACAAAACACTGCAAAGGAGGTCAACTGCAGAACGCAAGCTGAACGCAACAAAGTTAACCAAAAATATTATCTTGAACATTTCAAACGAAAATGTTACCAAAGGAAGTAAAATGTAAAACGCACATTAAAAACAGCGTAATTAGCAAGTCGTGCAGCTATTGAAAGCAAACGTTGTTGTGATGCCACCTCACTGCAAACTTTGTTAGCCTTGCCAGTCAGCTCAGTTGGTCACAGTGTGGTGCTGGTAACGCATGGGTTTGATCCCCGTATTGGCGCACCCTGTATCGCTGGCGATTGGATTTTTGAAGTAAGGGTAACAAAATGCAGCTAAGAAACTCAAATCATATATGTGACTGACACCCTTCTTTGGAAATTAAACCAACGTCCAGACTTGTTTGCTTACAGAAACTTATAGTTATAGATGAATTAAAACGTAATATTTACAGTCACGTGCTTCTCCATATAAACACTATTCTTAACAAAGGCTAGATGATCCATGGGGTCCCAACTCTATAATTCAATGTTGTTGTTGTTGTTGTTGTTGATGATGATGATGATGATATACCCCCCACATCTGGCTGGGTTTCCCCAGTCACACAGGGTGGCTTCCCGCAAAATACAAAAGATAATAAAATGTCAAACATTAAAAACTTCCTGATACAAGGATGCCTTCAGATGTCTTCTATAAGTTGTGTAGTTATTTACCTCCTTGACATCAGATGGGAGGGCATTCCACAGGGAGGGCACCACTGCTGAGAAGGCCCTGCTGAGAGGCATGTTTTGTTGCAGCTGGGGCACATGAAAGCTTCCGGCTTTGCTGCTGCAGATGCACCATAGCATTTATTCTCTCTGTGCTCCTCCCAGCGGTCATTCCTCCTCTGATCACTGCTGTGGACATATGACCTGTCTGTCTCCAGGCACTGCAGTCATCTGCAAGGGAACTGACCTTCCCTGCAACTGGGGTAGTCAAACTGCTTCATTTCCAATCAGCGCAGAGTCCATTTGCATCACCTGTCACTCAATCCTTCAAACAAGTGACACTCTCAGGGAGAATGTGGAGAGTTCTGCATGAAAAGCAGGTGCTTCACCACTGAGCTGTGGCCACGCTCCAACATCTCATGCCTCACATTCCCCCGCTCATGGCTGAGAATATCTAAGGAAGTTATTTTGTGGGGGCCTCGGCAATCTGAATTTGCAGTAGGCTGGGAGGCATGCAGACTTGTTTCTTTAGTGTCTGCTTCTCTAACCCAAAAGGTTTTGTTTTTAAGAAGGTTGGGGTTTTTATTTTTAAAAAGTCACCACAAAACCCCAGTAGACTACCCCAGTAGAAGGCTTCCCAATCTGCTTATGAAAGGAACCGCAATGTTATCTCAGGATCAAGCCTCGTAAGCGTGGCCTAAAACCAGCCTGCGTAGGCAGCGGCGATGGAAAAGTGAATGTAGACTATTGCAGTGTAAAAGCAGAAATGGGTTTGTTTTACACAGCATTTAAAAGGGTAAGGAAGAAAACACTTCAGTCCTGGCAAAAAGCACCGGAAACAGAAAAGAGAAGATTTCGTCCCACTTGGACTACTGCAATGCACTCTACGTGAGGCTACCTTTGAAGGTGACCCGGAAACTGCAATTAATCCAGAATGTGGCAGCTAGACTGGTGACTGGGAGTGGCCGCCGGGGCCACATAACACCAGTTCTGAGAGATCTGCATTGGCTCCCAGTACATTTCTGAGCACAATTCATAGTGTTGGTGCTGACCTTTAAAGCCCTAAACGGCCTCTGTCCTGTATACCTGAAGGAGTGTCTCCACCCCCATCGTTCAGCCCGGACACTGAGGTCCAGCACCGAGGGCCTTCTGGTGGTTCCCTCATTGTGAGAAGTGAGGTTACAGGGAACCAGACAGAGGGCCTTCTTGGTAGTGGCGCCCGCCCTGTGGAATGCCCTGCCATCAGATGTCAAGGAAATAAGCAGCTATCCTATTTTTAAAAGACATCTGAAGGCAGCCCTGTTTAGGGAAAGTTTTTAATATTTAATGCTGTATTGTAACACTTCATTGGGAGCCGCCCAGAGTGGCTGGGGAAACTCAGCCAGATGGACGGGGTATAAATAAATTATTATTATTATTATTATTATTATTATTATTATTATTATTCTACACTGCAGGCATGGTGTTGTGCTTGGACAGGAGTCCCCAAAACTGACTTGTTTCCAAGTGTCCTTTGTTCTCCACAATGCAGCCACCTACATCTTCCTTGGGTTGTACACTGCCCCAAGCAACTGTGGGCTCCATCTAATTCAGGATCTAGGAAATAACTAAGAGATAACCCCCACCCCACCCCCAAGATCTGTCAAGGGACTCCTGTTAAGCTTGTCTAATCAAGATTGTGTTGAAAGGTATTCTTCAGCCAATACAAGGAAGAACTGAGAACTTGGCAGTCATAGAGGAGTAGGCGAAGGTTTTCTTTCTTCTTCTTCTTAATTAATTAAATGTATTTGACTTCTAGCATCAAAACTTAAAGAAGCTGAAACGTGCATGCCATATAAAAGCCCCCTTTCCTTAATACAAAATGCCTTAACAACAGAAAGAATAATAACTTGCAAATGCTATATTTCTATGTACTTAACGCCAAGATAGACTTCTGAGTGGTTCACAAAATATAAAAACCAGCTCCGGTTGGTTGCGTTTGGCCTGGGCAAATTCAGAGAGCGAAAGGTTTCTCTCCTCAGCATAGGGCTTGCCACATGTCAATGAAATTCCTGACATGCCCTGGTTTTCTTGTGCAAAAATGGCATCGGGGGGAATTTTTGCTAAACTGGCAAAAAGTCAGGGAAAACCCAAGTGTATGGCAACACGATGGAAAAAGCAGCAGAAACAGCTCCAAAAGCTTAAAATCGCTATTTGGGGTTTGTCCCCCCAAAAAAGCTCAACAACTTTGCGGGTGTCAGGTGTCAGCAATTTTACCTTTTGAAATTTGGCATCCCTAGTTCTGCAAATATTTCCCTACATAGCACTTTGTGCATCCCAGATAAATAAATAAATGCACTGTAATAATAATAATAATAATAATAATAATAATAATAATAATAATATAATATAATAATAACCAACCTCAGATGTTATTGCATTTCACCATCTGAATAATGCTTAATTCTGAATGATTTTCTAGACTTCCCCCCATCGAAGGTTTTCCCCACGGGCAGCACCATCGCAATGCAATGCCTTGCAAAGTAGTTTTGTAAAAGGCCATTGCGGCAAGGCAATTTGGCCAAGGACTTCCTCACGGTCATCAGGAAGGCGTCCCCAAGAAGCTCTCCTTATTGCCAGCAGGGAACTGTTGCTTCAGCAAGTTCCCCCAAAAGATTTACTAGCAATGGATCTCCCTCACGGCCGCACGCCACGTCCCTTTCCTTTCCAGAGTCAATATTAATGATTGTCCAATAGCTCGATGATAGCTTCTCATCCCTCCCTGTGATGAACTCATTTGTCGCCAACTTTGACGGGGCAGAGAGATGACAGTGGAACATCTCAATTAACAAACATTCTCCCAAGTCAACAGCGTCATAAAAGCAAACGGCATGTCAGCTCTGTGTTAACTGATCCAGGAAAGCCATAGCTCTGTACTCGTTGGATGTGGGTTCAAATTCCAACCATGCATCCTAATGGGCGGCACACACACACACACACACACACACACACACACACACTGTGGCTCTTTAACTGCCTCGGCTGTGAATGCGAGCCTGGTGAAAGCATTACAAGATAAGTAATACCAAGTAAGGCGGCGTCACCAGCCTCTGGAGGGTTGTGGGCACATTTGCAAGCCAGAAAATCTGTTGTGGGCACAACACAATTACCACAACCAGCCATGCATGCCTGCACACATGCACAAGCACCACAACCACAAACAGAGAGACACTGCCTGCCGCCGGCGGCAACCAGGCTTGAAAATGTGTAAATCACAGCTGACCCGAAATCAAGCAAAATCTACTGTACTAACACACTGAGAGACTGACTGAGGGTCAAGGAGCTAATTTACAAACGAGGGTGATTTTTAAATGATCATATAAGGTAAAGAAGTGATTATAGAAATGTGATAAATATGTTAAAGTTATAGGAAAGTCAGAAAAGAGGGAGGGAAGGAGGTCGATGCTCTTTTTGAGTAGTAATGTAAGCTTTGGATATGTATAATAAAATGAAATGAAATATGGAAAACTCAATAAAAATCATGATAAAAAAGAGAGAGAGACTGACTGAGGGTCACACCCAGCAGGACAGAACTATACCAAGGCAAGGAATATGGAGCGTTTTAGTTTAGAGAAAAGGCAAGTAAGAGGCAATAGGAGAGAAGTATATAAAATTATGCATTGTGCAGGGGAAGTGGCTCGGGAGAAGTTTCTCCAGCAGAGAAGGAGAAGTTTTCCGCTCCCTCTAGAACCCGCGGACACCCAGTGAAGCTGAATCAGGACCGGCAAAAGAAAGGACTTCTTCACACAGCACGTACTGTGGAACTCACTGCCACTGGAGGCAGGGACGGCCACCAATTTGGATGGCTTTACAAGAGGATTAGACAAATTTATAGAGAAAAACAACTATTAGCCACAATGGCTATATTCTGCGTTCACTGTCGGAGGCAATATGCCAGTTGCTGACTGTTATGTACTGAGTCGAATAGGATCCAAACTGCAGCAGTCTGATTGGTCCTAGAACAATAGGATCCAAAAGGCAGCAGTCTGATTGGTCCTAGAACAAAAGGATTCAGAATGCAGCAGTCTGATTGGTCCTAGAACAATGCAGCAGTATGATTGGTTGGCAGGAACCACCCAATCATGCTCCAGATTGAAGTGAATCCACAACCTGATTGGCTTACAATAGAATTCCGGAATTAGCCAATCATGTGCAGACCATTGTGTAAATAATGTATATAAAGCAGATACTTTGAGGGGACATTCATTCATTCCTCCTCACCACCATGAGCTGAATAAAGAGCATGAAATCACTATGCGACTCTGAGTATATTTCACTGACAGTTGCAGGAGGGCAGAGTGTTGTTGTGTTGCACCCAGGTCCTGCTTTGGAGTTTCTGAAGGGCATCCCACTGTGAGAACAAAATGCTAGACCAGATGCACCTCTGGTCTGAGTCAGCAGAGCTCTTCTTATGTGCTTGGGAACAGGTGGAAACTGATTGCAGGTCAGGGCCGGCCCACCCATGGGGCAATGTGAGGTGACCACCTCGGGCGGCAGGATTCAGAGGGGCAGCAGATCCGGCCTCCAAGGGATGCATCACCTGCTGCCGTCACCGCCCCCTCCTTGGAGAATGGATCTGCCACCTCCTCAGAAGCCTGCCACCGTTGCCTCTACAGCACCCTCTCCACAAACAGGAGACGCTGATGGTCTCCTCCCATCCCTACGGAGGAAATGGCAAGGGCTGCCCTCTGGGGCCTCCTGGGCTCTGAACCCTCCTGCCGTGATGCAGAGCAGACCCCTTTCCCTCACCTCAACCTTTGGGTGAAGTTGATTTGATACCTAAAGGGTGGGGTTTAAATGCTTTGAATAAGAGATAAATAAAGACAGGTGCTGAGCAGTGGTGGAGCTACATGCTCAAGCACCGGGAGCGGAGAACAGGAAGGGGCGTGGCTGGTGCGCGTCCTGGGCGCACGGCGCACATCCCGGGGGCGTGGAGGCTGCCCGTGGAGGCATGGCATGCGTCCTGGGGTGTATCGCGTCCCGGGGGGAGCCACAATGGCACCTGGGGCAGACCGCTCCCCCTGCCCTCTTCATCCGCCAGTGGCACTGAGACCCTTCCCTGAAGGAGGAAGAGCTCTCTCTTCAGTGACTGCCTCCAAGCCCCCCCACTAGATGCTCCTCTTTCGCAAGAACTGGGGGGGGGGGTTGTCCTTTGGAGGTGGGGAGAAAGGTAGTGGAGGGCTATGGGTGCAATAGGGTGGCATGTGAGGCGCGTAGAGAAACCATTGACCCCCTGCCGGGGAGGCTTGCTGATCTCCCGGTAAATCAAAAATTTGATCTTCTCCTGTTAGGCAAAGACCACAAGACGACCCGGATTGTCACTAGATTCTGTGCGCAGATCTGTAGGCACAGACCATCCCCCGATTCAATCTAGTTTGTTAAGAAAATTCCCAAACCTGGATCCATGGGCGACTTTGGGCCATTTCTCTAAAGTAGTCTATTTTAAAGTTTTCATGTGTTTATATGCCTATCACACTTTTAAACTTAAAATCCATTGTTGTATATTGTTTTAAATGTTTGTTTTGCTTTTGGGATTGTAGTTCCATTTGTGTTTCTCAAGCTGGACTCTGACCGTAATAAATTTCATGAGTCAGGGTGGCATGTGCCCTGAGGACAGTCCTCTATTTGAAGATACCATCTCTTGGAAGGGCTTTCCGGTCCAAATCTAGTTTAAAGTTGGAGAACCCTAAGAATGGAGAGCGAGGACATTAAGTTGCCCATCAATAGTTAGTTCCTGGACAACAGATCAGCAGACCACCTGGTCACAATCGTCCCCACTATGGAGAGATGTGTTGCATTTCTATTTTAATTAGAGTAACTACAGGCAGCAACTGTTTTAGGTGCATCCGATATGTGTGTGACTGTGTGACCGCATGCATTGCACTGGACCTGGAAGTGACCCAAAAACATCACAGAAATGTCACAAAAATGGGCAGGACAGGGCAGAGACAGGTGTTTCAGGCTTTTTCAAATATACGCCATTTCACATAGATGCAGGTGCCTTGGAAGGGAACCCCCACGTAAATTGGAAGCTGCCTGTATTTCTCAATATGCATCTGTAGAAATAAACCAGTGTATGCAAATTGTGCACAAATCTGTGCCTTTTTTTGTCTTTGGGAGCGCTGCTTAAGTGGGTGCAAGCAGGACTGAGGGTAGGACGCTGGCTTCGGTTGTGGTGACAACCATTTGGGTCGGATGCTCTGCAGCCTTGAAATCTGCTTCCAGTTCTCACCCCCAGCCTTCATTAATCTATGGCAGCGGGTACCCGGCCAACCAGCCCTTGTCTGCAGAATCGGCAGCTTCCATGTCCTGCCAACCTTGATCGCATCCGAAGCTTTATCACCACTCAGTTTTATGGCAGAAAGCTTTGGGCACAAAGCGAGGGAACCCGGGATGTTTCGCTGTTTGGGCAAAGGCTGGTAGATTGTCCGCCATCTGCTTCCAGATGTCCTTTTATGGCTTGCACTAAAAAATAAAAAACCATAGGATTTCCATCTGTTCCTGATAACTCCCCCCCCCCCCCCGGTTTATAGGATGATACAACAGCCACTGCTTTATGCTTGACTGATAGAATCCCTTTGTTTAACAATGTCAAAGGCACAGAAAGACTCTGAACGGATCTAAGGGCATAAGGAGATCAGACAAGAGATCACTGAGTCCAGGATCTTGTTCTAGCCAAGTGCCTCTAGGAAGCCCTCGAGCAAGTCCCCAAAGCCCTCTCCATCATTTGTCTCCCAAATCCTGTATGCAAAGGTAAAATGCCTCTGAATACGAATGTTTCATTTACCTATACAACTTAAAGCAGATTGCTATTATTCACCATTCATTGTGACACCACAATGCGAAAGAGGGCCGGCTACATGGATACAGGGATGGCATTTTCTGAAAATTCTGGAATTTTCTGAAAACACAGATTTTTTTTTCTAATTCCATCTCACTCCTTGATCTTGATGAAAAGCAAGTAGATCCCCCCCCCCAGTTCCGGTAAAAATGCCTCCAGTTCTCAAATACTACAGTGGTACCTCGGGTTACATATGCTTCAGGTTACATACGCTTCAGGTTACACACTCCACTAAGCCAGAAATAGTGCTTCAAGTTAAGAACTTTGCTTCAGGATAAGAACAGAAATCGGGCTCTGGCGGCGTGGCGGCAGCAGGAGGCCCCATTAGCTATAGTGGTGCTTCAGGTTAAGAACTGTTTCAGGTTAAGTACGGACCTACGGAACGAATTAAGTACTTAACCCGAGGTACCACTGTATATGCATTATAAAAATGCATCATTATATATATATTGTACTGGGTGCATATTCACTCCGTGATTCTCAAAGCAAACAGCACATAAAAACAGATACATACAGCAATGCCTAGAATGGTTTTTAAATGCTTCTGTTTCAATACTTATAAATACGTTGTTCTTGTTTTCGTCATCCATCTGTCTCAAGAGACAATGGAGTGTGTCTCCGGGGGTGAGGGCAAACTGCTGCGTTAGCAGCACCAAAGTGACCTCACTAAGGCTCAGTATAGATGTAACACAGCAGAAATTTAACACAGCATGACTCGTGGCTGCGTGTGCGCACACATATGATTAATTGGGTTTTTTATTTTAAAAAATCAAAAGACCATGCATGAGCAACTCAGTGCAAGTCCAGGTGTTCAATGCAAGCAGCAGTCCAATGCTGCAAAGCTCCTTTTGTGCAATTCCCTCCTCACACACAGACCATGGTAACCGCCTGCGTCTTCCTCTTCTTTACACATTGCAACTACAGTGGTACCTCTGGTTACGAACTTAATTCATTCTGGAGGTCCGTTCTTAACCTGAAACCAGAGAGCCAGTGTGGTGTAGTGGTTAAGAGCGGTGGACTCATAATCTGGTGAACCGGGTTCGATTCCCCGCTCCTCCACATGCAGCTGCTGGGTGACCTTGGGCTAGTCACACTTCTCTGAAGTCTCTCAGCCTCACTCACCACACAGAGTGTTTGTAGTGGGGGAGGAAGGGAAAGGAGATTGTTAGCTGCTTTGAGACTCCTTCAGGTAGTGATAAAGCGGGATATCAAACCCAAACTCTTCTACTACTTCTTCTTAACCTGAGATACCACTTTAGCTAACGGGGCCTCCCGCTGCCGCCACGCTGACGGCCCGCGATTTCTGTTCTCATCCTGAGGTAAAGTTCTTAACCCGAGGTACTACTTCCAGCTTAGCAGAGTCTGTAATCCGAAGTGTTTGTAACCCGAGGTACCACTGTACTAAGCAACCTTTTTACCTTCCACCCAGTTATGCCTCCTTCTCTATCCTTTTCTGTACCTCCTTGGCACCCTCATTTCCATCTTCACCCCACTTTCCCCCTCCACCCTCCTTCCTTTCCTCAACTTCTCCTTACACACAGCCCAACCCTGTTACCACGCCTTCTCCTCTGTCCTGTTCTGCATCCTCCTTTGCACACACACACACACACACAGAATGATGATATATGTCTTGAAGATGAACAATATTTCAATATTTTAATACTCCAGTTTGTCGGCAACATTTAGGGCACTAGTCTAGTCCCCCTAGTCCACTGGCTGCAGGCCACTAGCCTGTTTCTTTGTTATTATCGTGCACCAAAAGCAATCCCTCTCATTTCAAGGGAGTGGGCAGAGAGGGGTGTGACTGAGATGTATTGCTCCTAACTCTAAAGTTACACCATCTTGTTCTCTCAGTAATCTTGCTAATGCCGAATTCGGTTTCACACCCTCAGAGGCTCCTGGGCTGCAAGGAAAGTTGCCTTCGAAAAAACGAAAGCTGCTCACGGTGGGGTTGGCGGCAACGGATTCCGACAATGCCGGAGGATATAATTGGGGCCCAGGGGAAAAATAGGTGCAGCACAAAAATATAAATAAATAAACGGAAATCCCTGGGCTCAGGCCCGCGTAATGCTAATGCATAAGTAATATCTCTAGTTCTTTTCGCCGGATACCTCCCGACAGCTCCACAAAATGATTTCCTTTTTCTTTGGCGGCACAGCAGATTGCAGGTGAACAGGACGCCTTGTCTGATGAAGCATCTGAAAGCATCTCACAAGAACGCTCTCAACAGCTTTCTCCAGCAAGGTGACACTAGAAAAGGAATCTTCCCTTTCATTCTGCACCGGGCCCAAACGTTGCTAATGAGGAACCCGGACTCGGGTTGCCGCGGCAATGCTGCGCGGCCCCCCCCCCACATATTCAGGAAGCGAGCGCTCAGGAAGTCCTTTGCTCCTCCCGGGGAGTATCTCGCTCCAGGAACTGTGTCATTGCACTGCCTTCGCAGGATGGCTCTGAAAGGCTTGCCCAAAGGATAATTGCTTTCGGGGAGACGTTTCTGGCCTACATTGAGTGGAATGAGGACCTTCTGGCTGAGTTGAAAACAGGCAGGGACTCAAAGCAGGCTGGAAGGACCAAAGTAATTGGGAAGTGGTTGTATGGGGGGACAGGGAGAGTGCTTCTGGGGAACACCGAGATGGGGGCAGGAACCTAAAGCGGCAGCCTGAAATGTGTGCAGAGTCCTGGCATCCTGGCAATGCCAGGATTGAACGGGAGAACTTTTGCATGCAAGTCATATTTTCTGCCATTGCATGTGCCCTATTTTTCAGCTGATGCTGCTTTTCTTATGGGATGCAAACTTCCAGTCTTTTGCACGGAGACCTGGACCTCCTGTCTTCCCCCGTCTTCTTTAACTCTTTGGTTCAAGTGGCCAGCAGCAAAATGGTTCAAGTGGCAAAAAAAATGAGAGGCACAAATACAAGATGGGTGACACCTGGCTTGAGAGCAGTACATGTGAAAAGGATCTAGGAGTCTTGGTTGACCACAAACTTGACATGAGCCAAAAGTGTGAGGCGGCAGCTAAAAAAGCCAATGCAATTCTGGGCTGCATCAATAGGAGTATTGCATCTAGATCAAGGGAAGTAATAGTGCCACTGTATTCTGCTCTGGTCAGACCTCACCTGGAGTACTGTGTCCAGTTCTGGGCACCACAGTTCAAGAAGGACACTGACAAACTGGAACGTGTCCAGAGGAGGGCAACCAAAATGGTCAAAGGCCTGGAAACGATGCCTTATGAAGAACGGCTAAGGGAGCTGGGCATGTTTAACCTGGAGAAGAGGAGGTTAAGGGGTGGTATGATAGCCATGTTCAAATATATAAAAGGATGTCACATAGAGGAGGGAGAAAGGTTGTTTTCTGCTGCTCCAAAGAAGCGGACACGGAACAATGGATCCAAACTACAAGAAAGAAGATTCCACCTAAACATTAGGAAGAACTTCCTGACAGTAAGAGCTGTTCGACAGTGGAATTTGCTGCCAAGGAGTGTGGTGGAGTCTCCTTCTTTGGAGGTCTTTAAGCAGAGGCTTGACAACCATATGTCAGGAGTGCTCTGATGGTGTTTCCTGCTTGGCAGGGGGTTGGACTCGATGGCCCTTGTGGTCTCTTCCAACTCTATAATTCTATGATTCTATGATTCTATGATTCTATGATTCTATGATTCTATGATTCTATGATTCTATGATTCTATGAAAATGCACTGCCAGTGAGACTCCAGCAGCCCACCAAAGGCAAGTTTGCGTCATGGGCCTGAGTCTTCCAAGTACCTAGCAACTTTCCTGAAGGGCAGTCCCATGACACGATGAGTCACATCTACTCCAAACCTGCTCTATCCAACTCCGAAAGATGCGCCAAATGGATGTACAGACTCTGCAGCGCACACTGCCCGTCTCCTTGCACAACCCACAGTGGCACCCTTTACCATTTTCACAGCCAGGGCGCCAACACTGAGCCAGAGGTCTCTTGTTAGTTTCTGTTTCTCACTGAGCAGCTGCTTGCAAGTCACAGGACTGTGTTTACATTCCACAGTCCAGATACTGTTGGATTCTCACGGGAAAGGGAGACGGGATGTGACGTTTACTGTTTTCCTGTTTCCTTTGTTCTTTCGTTTCCTTTATTCAGTTGCTCTCTGCTTCTCACAGAGAGGAGATGTATATTTCTTTGCTCTCTGCATAGCTTAGTAATAAAGCATAGCAATGTAGCATCATACTATCTCATCCTTCCACTGTGGCATTGTTTTAATGCTCTGCTGGGTGGGCTCAAAGGAAGATGAGCCTTATCAGCTCGGACAACCGGAGCTGAAATTCCAATATCTCTCTGGGCCACGTTTCTCCTAACTTTCCAGGTAAGCATTCTTTTTGCAGGTAATATATGGGTACGGGCAGTCAGTAAAGAGACAGAGTGGAGCACCAGTTTGCAAACCTGAAGGCTGAAGGGTCGTGGCAGCATCCCAAGGCCCACATTTCCACGGAGATCAGAATACATGAAATTCACACTCAGAACCCATGCATTCCACAGGTCTGTTGACTGGCTCAAATAACAATGTGACTGCAATCGGGATATAAAAGTTGCAAGATTAGAAAGCTAATACATTCCTTGATTTCAGTCAGTAAAGAATGCAGCTTTGCGGCAGTCACCCAAGATCTGTGGTCCTTTGGAGAATTGAGACATGGCAGAGACTGCTGTAGCTTTAAGAAATGTGGGGGACTTCCGGTAAAAGGGGGACTTCCGGTAAAAGGGGGACTTCCGGTAAAATGGGGGACTTCCGGTCGGCGCCAGCGATTAATGGCGGACTTCTCCCGGAGCTCCGAGAGAAGTCTGCTCCACGGGTTCGGGTCCTGCCGCTACAGCGAAGCGGGGACCCTTAGAAATCACAGGCAGTGAAGCCTGTGAACAAGGAGGCTCGGCGGGTACCTTTGGGTTCCCTCAGAACTGTGAAGGAGCCTTTTTAAAGGCTCCGGAACAGTTGCAGGGGGAGCGCGGTACTGAGAGCTGCAACCCAGTCCGTGGAGTGAAGCCGCATCGCCATTATTGGAGAGTGCCGATTTCTTCCAGCAAATTGGATTTAAGAGCAACTACTCGTGAGTAGGATTAAAAGCTTAAATTGGACTTAAATTTTAACAGATTTGGAAGACCGTCACGGGAAAGGTACAAAAAGGAAGTCTGCCTTTCCGTGCTGTAGATACAATAAAGCAAAGAGACTGCGAAACTGTAACCTTTGGAGATTGTGTGTGAACAAGAGAAATCCATTGCTAAAAGCAAGATTTACCCCCCATTTAGCGGGCAGGAGCGGTGGGGGAGAACTTTTATTGAATTAATTACCTGCATGAAAGGAGAGGAGGAAATATATCCACTGTTTTTTTACCCTGGGGGAGGACTGCCTTGAAAGAGAAAGAGACTTGTAAACTGTTGAATAACTTTGTGAACTTTGTTGAACTTTGTTGAAAGATACAGTATTGGAGGATTGCTTTACAGACTGTTACATATCTGCAACTATTTAGAAAAGAGCTGGAACTGGGGCTTTTTTGCCTTTAGGAAGAGTGGGGGGGGGATTTTGAAAGAATATATCTGTTTAAAAACTGTGAAACTAAGTTGGGAATTCCCCCCCCCCAGAGGAGACTTTGTTACCTTTTGAAACAACCAAGCTACTAGAAGCTGAGCCACTGGAAATTTCCTATTGAAAACAAACCTCTAGGCGTGAGATTGACCTTGGCTGGGCATGATAGTGGCATGGCAGATGGCAAAGGAAAGATAGAGCTGGTTTAGGAGAAAAACCTCAGATCTGGCAGACAATACAAGACTGACACTTCACAACAAAGAAGGCTGTCATTGACAGGAGCAGCTGCAGCCTCGCAAATAAAATCAAAAACTATGTCTTCAGAAGATGCTCTGACAAAGGCACTGGGAAAAATAAATGAATCTCTGGAACTCCTTACGAGACAAGGGACTGATACAAGCAAACAAGTTGCAGAAACAAATAAAAAAGTAGCTGAGATTTCAGCAAAACTTGATCTGAACACTTCAAGTATAAAAGAACTGGGAGCACAAGTTAGTGCTAATGCTCAAAATATTGGGAAACTTTTAGAAGAATCAGCTACTACCCGAAAGATTGCGGAGGAGGCAAAGGAGATTGCAACTGCAACGGAAGAGAAAATACCACCGGTTGTCAAGAAACTGGTGGACCATGATTTGTCCTTTGCTTTGATAGACCTACAAAGGAAAGAACGGAATTTAAGATTGAGATTCGTACCAGAAAGAGAACAGGATAACTTGGTGGACTTTCTTACAAAGGAGTTTTTTGAATTTTGGCAAGAGGGCTTGGAGGAGGATGAAATTAAAATTGTGAGTGCATTTAGACTTGGAATAAGACAAAAAAAGAACAAGGCAAGAGACTGTTTGATTACTCTGAGATCAAAGGAAGAAAGAGACAAAATTTTAAATCTGCACTACCAAAAAACACTGGAAATTGAAGATTCTTACGTGGAGATTTTTAAAGATATACCTAAGCCCATTTTGGATGCAAGAGGTGAATACAGAGATCTGGCTACACTATTGAAAAAAAGTAGAATCTTTTTTAGGTGGGAATTTCCCCAAGGCCTATCTTTCAAATACAGAGGAAAGAAAATAAGAATAAAGACACTGAGTGATAAAGACAATTTTTTGAGAGACCACGAAGAAGATCTGTTGAAGGAAGTGGAGGCTGGAGAGGAACCAATGCCACCAGGGAAAGGAATACTGGACATAGCAAACTTATCATTTGGATTGCAGCCACCGACAGAAGACGAACAACAATTGGGAGCAGTAGGAGGAGTAAGTAAATAACCCCATCATGGCTTTGCGACTGTTAAGCTGGAACTGCAAAGGTTTGAACATACCTAGGAAGAGGAAGAACGTTTTTCATATATTAAAGAAACAACAACTGGACTTGATTTGTTTACAAGAGACACATGTGATGAGAGTACATAGAAGATTACTTATTAACAAAAAATTAGGACAAGAATTTATCTCATCTGACAGAGTGAAAAAAAGAGGAGTTGTTATATATGCAAAAGACAGACTGATGCCGAAACTGATATTTAAAGATGAACAAGGAAGAGATTTGGCAACTGAAATTCAAGTTCAAGGACAGAAATTTTTGATTGTAGGAGTTTATGCACCGAATGAAGGTAAATCTGAATTTTTTAAGAAGTTGCATGAGACACTGTTGGATTATTTGGACTTTAATGTAATTTTGATGGGAGATATGAATGGAGTAGTCTCTACAAATATGGACAAAGCACAAAGACAAGTGATTTCTAAAGATGGAAGACTACCAAAAACCTTTTTTGAAATGACTGACAATATGGACTTGGTTGATATCTGGAGAACAAAAAATCCTCTTGAGAGAGAGGAGACCTTCTTTTCTGAAGCCAAAATGACCTGGACTAGAATTGACCAAATATGGGTTACTAGAGGATTGGCGCCAAAGATAAAAAAAGTGGAAATCTGCCCAAAAACATGCTCCGACCATAATGCCGTGAAGATGGAGATGAACCAAACAACAGCTGGTACCTTTAGATGGAGGATGAATGACACCTTATTCAGAGATAAAGAAATCTGCAAAAAGGCCCAAAAAACATTTAGAGGCTATTTTGAGATTAATATGAGGACTAATGTTGAAAAAAGAGTAATCTGGGATGCAAGCAAAGCCGTTATGAGAGGCTTCTTGATACAACAAAATGCAATAAAAAAAAGAAGCCAAAATGCTAAAAAGGATAAGATTTTGGAAAAGATAAAAGAAGGAGAAAAGAAATTAAGATCAAAACCAAAGTCTCAGGAGATTTTGAGAGAAATTAAACTATATCAAATTCAATATATGGAATTGATGAATCAAGAAATAGAATGGAAAATCAAACAAATGAGACAGAAGACCTTTGAATCCGCAGATAAATGTGGTAATTTTTTGGCTTGGCAATTGAAGAAGAGACAAAAATTAAACACAGTGACAAACCTGGAGGTTGATGGAAAGAATATTTATAATCCAGCGGAGATTAGAAGCTGCTTCCAGAGATACTTTAAGCAATTATATGTACAAGGGCCACAAAAAGACTCTGATATAGAACAATTCTTGGAGAAAAATGGATTGAAAAAAAATTCAAATGAAAGTAAAGTACTTTTGAATCAGAAAATAACTGAACAAGAAATAGAAGGTGCTATTCAAAACATGCAATTGGGCAAATCTCCAGGGCCTGATGGATTGACTTCCAAATATTATAAAACTTTAAAGGAATGGATATTACAACCATTGAAGGAAGTCTGTAATGAAATCCTTGAGGGGAAAAAAGCACCTGAAACGTGGAAAGAGGCTTATATCACGCTTATACCGAAGACAGAGACTGAAAAGACCCAACTTAAGAACTACCGCCCAATTTCTTTACTAAATGTGGATTACAAAATTTTTGCTGACATTTTAGCTAAAAGATTGAAAAAAGTTTTGATGGGGGAGATTCACAGGGACCAAGCAGGCTTTCTCCCGAGGAGACATTTATCAGATAATGTAAGGAACATAATAGACATTTTGGAAATGTTAGAAGTTAACATAAATACAAAAGCTGTTTTGATATTTGTTGACGCAGAGAAAGCCTTTGATAATATTTCTTGGACTTTTATGAAGAAGAATCTCCAGGGGATGGGGATAGGTCAAGGGTTTGAAAACGGTATAGGCGCAATATATTCTGAACAAAAGGCTAAACTTATAGTGAACAATGTCATTACGGAAGAACTTAAGATAGAAAAAGGGACACGTCAGGGGTGCCCAATTTCCCCATTACTTTTTATCTCGGTCCTGGAGGTTTTGCTGAACATGATAAGAAAGGACCAGCTGGTTAAAGGGGTTCAGGTTGGAGCGAAACATTATAAACTGAGAGCATTTGCAGATGATTTGGTACTTACATTACAAGAGCCAGAATCTAGTTCTAAAAGGGTTTTGGAAATAATTCAAGAATTTGGTCAAGTGGCAGGATTTAAACTGAACAAGTCAAAAACTAAGGTACTAGAGAAAAATTTAACAGTTATTGAGAAAGAGAGGTTTCAGAATGAGACAGGTTTAACTGTGGTTAAGAGTGTAAAATACTTGGGGATTAATATGACAGCTAAAAATATGAATTTATTTAAAGACAACTATGAGAAATGTTGGAAACAAGTGAAAAAAGATTTAGAAATTTGGTCAAATTTGAAGCTTTCTTTGTCTGGTCGAATAGCAGCTATAAAGATGAATGTATTGCCTAGAATGTTGTTTTTGTTCCAAACATTGCAAATTGTGGATAAGATGGAATGTTTCAAGGGTTGGCAGCAAGACATTTCTAAGTTTATCTGACAGAGCAAAAAGCCCAGAATAAAATTTAAGATTTTAACTGATGCAAAGGAAAGGGGGGGATTCGCCCTGCCAGATTTGAAACTTTATTATGAATCAGCAGCTTTCTGCTGGTTAAAAGATTGGCTGCTTCTTGAGAACACAGACATTTTAGATTTGGAAGGTTTTAATAATTTTTTTGGGTGGCATGCATATCTGTGGTATGACAAAGTTAAGGTTCATAAAGGTTTTAAAAACCATCTTGTTAGGAAAGCATTGTATAATGTCTGGATTAAATACAAAGATTTGCTGGAGAACAAAACCCCAAGGTGGCTGTCACCAATGGAGGCAAAGGCATTGAAAAAGCTTAATATGGAGTCTAAATGGCCAAAATATTGTGAAATCTTGGAACAGGAGGATAACAAATGGAAATTGCAGAGTTTTGAGAATCTAAAAGATAAAGTGCGAGATTGGCTTCACTATTATCAAATAATGGAGGTTTATAAGTTGGATAGAAAAATTGGTTTTCAGGTGGAAAAATCAAAATTAGAAACAGAACTGTTAGAACCCAATACTAAGAATTTGTCAAAAATGTATAACTTGCTGTTGAAATGGAATACACAGGATGAAATGGTTAAGTCAGCTATGATTAAGTGGGCACAAGATATTGGTCATAACATTATGTTTGCTGACTGGGAAAGGTTGTGGACCACCGGTATGAAATTTACGGCATGTAATGCCTTAAGAAAGAATATTATGAAAATGATTTATAGGTGGTACATGACCCCAGTCAAGCTTGCAAAAATTTACCACTTATCAGATAATAAATGTTGGAAATGTAAAGAAAATGAAGGTACATTCTTTCACCTATGGTGGACATGCCCAAGGATTTCTGGGAAATGATATATAATGAAATGAAAAAGGTATTTAAATATACCTTCTTGAAGAAACCAGAGGCCTTTCTCCTGGGTATGGTTAGCCATGTGGTGCTAAAGAAGGACAGAACGTTTTTTATGTATGCTACAACAGCAGCAAGGATACTTATTGCAAAGTATTGGAAGACACCAGATCTACCCACTCTGGAAGAATGGCAGATGAAGATGACAGACTACATGGGACTGGCAGAGATGACTGGCAGAATCCAAGACCCGGAGAAAGAGACAGTGAAAGAAGATTGGAAGAAATTTAAAGACTATCTTAATAAATATTATAAAATTAATGAAGGTTAGAATTGACATGCGTTTAAAAATTATGTGGTTTTCAGGGGTGTTGATTATGGAAAAAGAATAAAATTATTAAAAAATATGGGAAGTAAGGGAATGGATTTGCTGATTTGATAATGAAATTGGAATACAGAAGGGGGAGGTGTGAGGAGGTCGGGGAAATTAGGTTCAAGAAAATAAGGATGGAAAATATACTTGTTTCTTTTTGTTTTTTGTTTGTGTATGTTTTTATTGTTAAACTTTAATATATATCATTAAAAAAAAAAAGAAATGTGGTTTATTCACCTATTTGCGCCTTCCATCAGCATGGAGGGAGTCCAGAGCGTGCAGCACGGTCATCTCAAGAGGGACCTGTTCCCCACAGCAGTACAGCACTTGAGACCAAGGTGGAATCTAGACACATATTTAAAAAATAACAACTGTGAAAATGGTTTTCTTAAGCGTTTTTAATATATACATTGAATTTGCCATAAGCTCACAATCACCATCTAGCGTCACATTTGTATAACACACTTACAGCATTATAGTTGCAGCTGTAGAGCTGAGTCCCAAGGCATCTTTCACTGCCAGACTTCAGCCAGCCTGCCCAAGATGGAGTTCACTCCCTTCTTCTTCCCAGCACACCTTGCTAAAGACTCACTTTTCCAGTCACATCGCACCCACTTACCCTGGTGATGTTCTGTCTGCCCAGACGCAAGACTCCTCTTAAACGGACCATCTTGTTGCCGTCATTGTTCTTCAGGCACCTCCCCATGGAACTGCGATTGTGAACTATAGATTTGGAAGGGACCCCGAGGTTCAACTAGTCGAACTGCAATGCAAGCATACGCATCCTCATACAGGGATTGAACCTGCAACCGTGACATTATCAGCACCACACTCTAAACAACTGAGCTATCCAGCTGCTGTTTTCTGCTTTAAAAGGGTGGCATGGCAAAGTCATTTATCTGATTTCTCAATCCATTAAGGTAAAGGGATCCCTGACCATTAGCTCCAGTCGTGGACGATTCTGGCGTTGCGATGCTCATCTTGCTTTACTGGCCGAGGGAGCCAGCGTACAGCTTCCATGTCATGTGGCCAGCATGACTAAGCCGCTTCTTGTGAACCAGAGCAGTGCATGGAATCACCGTTTACCTTCCCGCTGGAGCGGTACCTATTTATCTACTTGCACTTTGATGTGCTTTCAAACTGCTAGGTTGTCAGGAGCAGGGACCGAGCAATGGGAGCTCACCCCATCGCGGGGATTCGAACCGCCAACCTTCTGATCGGCAAGTCCTAGGCTCTGTGGTTTAGACGACAGCGCCACCCGCGTCCCTCTCAATCCATCATCGGCATGTAAATACGCAACAGCTGTGTTCACACCTGGCTGGGCACTGCTGCGTCAAAGGAGATGGGTGGGAAGCCGCCCAGGGCATGGAGGTATGTAATGTCTTCCACTGACCCAGCATTCTCCAACCTGGAACTCTCCAGATGTTTTGGACCACAACTCCAATCAACCTCCAGTTGGGGGAAGCTGAGCTGACTGCGCTGAAGCCTGTGTGCATGGATGTGCCACGTGGATGCTATGATCTGAAGCAGCTCCCTAAATCTAAACCATTTAGAGGCCATTGCAGCTAAAATGCAACTGGGCACCGTTTCAGATATTGACAGATTTTTCAGAACGTATTAGTCCAAATTCACAAACAGTTCCAGATGATCCTTTTTGACATTTATCTTCAAAGGATGCCTTAGAAGCAACTTCAGTCTTGAGAACAGGTGTGGGAGTTTTTGCCAAGCTAAACTCTCCCCTCTCAACCACACACACAAAATCTGAAGCTCTGTCATCATTCTTCACAGGGAACGCCCCAAAACAACCTTATAATTAAGAGAATGTGAATTTGAATGAGGAATTTTGTATGGAGACACAATTGGAGAGCTGTCCGCTGATTGAAGAGCTTATAGCTGATTAATCAACTTCCTTTCCCCTAATTAATTAATGGTTCAATCTACATTAATTTGCACATTGCCAAAAGTTTGACACAACTACCTTTTCAAGGGACAGAAAGAAAAGGCCAAAAACTTACAATTCAATACATAAAAGTTACCACTCCTCTTTCTTAAATATCCTTAATATTTCTTCGTTGTCCTCTTAGCTACTGTACCATGAAAATAAATAAAAACGTTATTTAAAAAGAAAAGAAGATGTTTCATGAGAAGTTCACCAGAACCAAAACAGCCCCAGTAAATATAAGTGCACCCTGAAATCTCGCTCCCCAATAAAGTTTACCTTCATTGCTTAACAATGGGCCCCATAAAACTGCCTCCTGTGCCTTTATATTAAGGCTGACCATTGTTATTTTTCAAGTGCTTTAAGAAAAAATAAAATAAAAGCAGACCCCACAAATCAGCTAACAGTTTCGTTGGTTGACCCACTAAGCCAATTTGGAGAAGCGTCCCACTTGGAAGAAACATCTCACTGGAGCTAATAGGATTTGTTGTAAAGCTTGCAACCCACCCACTGGCTCCAATTAATTCCATCTCAACCACATCCTAAAACATCCCTTTCCACGTTCTTATCAGTGGGGGTAGGGATGAAAACCAGACTATTTTCAGATGGGATTCAATCACATGCTGGCAAATTCAGGTTGGGCAGTTAGAGTAGACCGGGAGGTCTTGCACAACAAAACGCTGCTTCCCTGAAAGATGTTCACTGCAAACAAATCTGAAGGAATGGCCATTAAATAGCCGGCGTTGTCTAATCCCCTTGCAAATAAATCAGGGTGAAAGCTTAATAAACAGGTCACCCTAAGTTAGCACAATAGATGGTTTTAAGCAACTAACTCTTCTGCAGTTCCTTAGTCCTGCCAAATTGGAGGTGGAGGGAAGGGATAATGATAGACAGCTAAACCATTTGCTCGCATTCTGTGCTGCTTCATCATAAATGTTTTATGAAGGTCCTCAGTCCCCGGAAGAAAAGAGTTGTCGCTTCAATTAAAGAGAACACTATCAGAATTAAAAACTGGTCATTAATTAAGAGTTCTCATTTAACCCATGAATCAATGAGCGTGTCTGCTTTTTTCTTTTTCTTTTAAGAATATTCTGAACTGCGTCACATTGAGGATGCATGCATGCTATGCAATCAAAGCAGTTGACTACGCCTACCCCCGCCCCCTGAATTCTGGGAACTGTAGTTTGTTAAGAGTACCCCACCTTTCCTCCAAGTTGCTCAGGTTGGCCATCCAACCATCTTAGGGACTTCACTCTGGATTTGCATAGGGTTTGCTCCTAAGCCTTTTCTTCTGCTGAAGATATCCCACAAGGCAGTGGAGGTTTAGGATCAGAGTTTTCCTTCTCCTAGATGGGCTCCCTTCCCAGGTTGATGAGCCCCATCTGCCCCTCCCTTCCCTCTACCACACGTAAAGAAACTGCCTTCTTGACCGTTGGACCCACTACTAGTCTCATCCGCCAAAGAGTTTCTTCGCATGCAGGGAAATCCCTAACTCACCGAGGGTTTGAGACCCATCAGCTCCCCTCACCTGGTTTAGCCAACCAGTCGAAGCTGTTTCTTGGGCTGTGGCCAATGTCGTGTGCTGACAACATCTAGGAGCCACAGGTGAGAGCTGAGTGCAGGTAGACAAACTGCCCCAGGACTTTGACCCTACTAGATAGGTCTCGATAGGCGATTCTTCTCAAACGTGAGAAGAACACACCCCCTCTTTCCTGCCCCCTGGCAGGGGAAAGAGATAGGCAGAAACGTATTTACATGCCTTTATTTCTGTCTTTGCAGCATTACAAAAAACATGACTGCTCTCTTCAAACTCCAGCAGTCTAATAGCAAACACTTCCTGGACAGGAACAAACGGAAGAGCTCATATTACACTCTGAGCTAATTCCGGTGCTTCGCACTGTGAATTGACTGTCCCTCTGTTTCCCATGGGCAGTCCCAACATTCCCACCATGTTTACTTTTCAAGCTAGCACTTTGCAGCTGCATTGTATCCATATCGTAACACTAACCACCTCCTAGGTAAAGGGACCCCTGACCATTAGGTCCCATCATGACCGACTGTGGGGTTGTGGCACTCATCTCGCTTTATTTGCCGAGGGAGCTGGCGTTTGTCCGCAGACAGCTTCCGGGTCATGTGGCCAGCATGACTAAGCCACTTCTGGCGAACTAGAGCAGTGCACAGAAACGTCGTTTACCTCCCTGCTGGAGTGGTACCTATTTATCTACTTGCACTTTGACGTGCTTTCGAACTGCTAGGTTGGCAGAAGCTGGGGGCGGACAACGGGAGCTCACCCCGTTGCGGGGATTCGAACCGTCAGCCTTCTGATCGGCAAGTCCTAGGTTCTGCGGTTAAACCCACTGCACCACCCGCATCCCTAACCACCTGCTAACACCCCACAAACCCAAAGATGCAAAAAACCCACTGGAAATGCCAGAAACCTCTTAGATGTTTTCATTATGTGCTGTAGAGGCAAGCCACTGAGAAAGCTTAAAAGCTGCTTGCCTCTTCAGCAGTGCAAAGGGAGCGGACACTTCTGCAAATGGAAACAAGATGAATAACTTAGGGTGGGCTTTGGCCCTTTTAGAGTAGGGATGGGGAACCCGTGGCTCCTGGGATGTTCCCGCACTTTGTCCTGACTGGCTGAGGGTGATGGAATTGGAATTGCAGGACCATCTCTGCTTTGGAAGCCATAATTACACTTGAGCACTCTGTTTTAACTCTGGGTTTTATGACGTTTCAAGCTGTTTTACCACAGAGTTTTATTGCCGTTGCTTCTTTTATATATTGCTGTTGCTGTCATCTGGTGTTTTGCTGCTTTAGCAGCCTGCCTCAAACGACGTGAGCAAAGGGAGGAAAAAGAAAGCAGGCCGCCCCATCACCCCGTTTCTCCCCACACAAGCCTGCAGAGAAGGTGCATGGAACTGGCAGAATGGTTATATTTATCAATATAACCGATTGGAGGAACTGCAACTGATTCTGGCAGGGAAGCATCTTCCACATCTCCTGAAATGTGGGATATGAGCAGGGCCAGATTTAGGTTTGAGGAAGTCCTAAACTACTGGAAGTCCAGCTGTCCTTTGTCAACAACAAATTGTCGCTGTTTTTTGCGTTTAATATATGCTATATGGTAATTTATGGACCTAATAGGTATCTAAAGCCATTTAAACATAACAGATAGGAGCCTACACAACACAAAACACTGTTGCTGTATGTAGGTCTTATTTTATTTGTTTTTTTGTCTTACATTTTGGAAATGCACATCGTTGTTTTTTTCCTTTAAATTTTTTTGGGGCCCTAAGCTCAGCAAAGGTCAGCAACCTTTGTCAACCGTGGGCCAGTCCCTCAGACCATGTGGTGGGCCAAACTATATTTATTGGGGGGGGGGTGAACGAATTCCTATGCCATTAATTCTATTAATTCTATCAATGTTTAATGGCTTTTAAATTATTGGTCCCCCCTTTACATTCTTAGCTGTTCTTAGTTTTTATCTGTCAGGGGGAAACGCGGTGTGTAAATAAATATATAACAGCAGCAGCAGCAACATCTAATTCTTCCCTGTAAGGTGGAAAAAGGAATCCCTCCCCGCAAAAAATTCAAGTTCAGGTCCTTCCAAAAGGTAAAAGAAAGAGAAAGGAGGAGGAGCTTGAAAGAGAACTGAGGCTTGTAAATAAATTATTATTATTATTATTATTATTATTATTATTATTAATACCCCGCCCTCCCCGGCCAGGGCCGGGCTCAGGGCGGCTAACATCAAAATATATAATACGTTAAAAACATAAAGTCAAGCAATCAATTAAAATACAGCTTAAAATCAGATTAAGATCAAAATAAAATCCGATGGCAACCCACGAATTATAACTATGTATAGGGGATGGGGACATTAAGTGCTCACCAGGCCCAGCTGTTTGTGCTGGTCTTATATAGGCCGGTCAGGGTCTTATAAAAGGATCTTACAAAAGGAGGATCTTATAAAAGGAGGGGGGTCAGACTGGGCCCCGACCAAAGGCATGGCGGAAAAACTCCACCTTGCAAGACCTGCGGAAAGATGTCAAATTCCGCGGGGCCCTGATCTCTTGCAGCAGAGCATTCCACCAGGAAATGCATTTATTCCCCATTCCTCTCCTTAGGTTCCAAAACTAGACATTATTGCGCTTGTTCAGTGTGGCTTCTTCTCTGAAGACCCACAAAAAATGAGGGCTCCTGGCTCTTTTGGAGCTTGCATGAGGCTCCGGCTTAATCAACTAACTTAGAATATGCACCTTTTTACGACAACTGCAAAACGGAGCTGAAATCAGCTAAGGCAGAAAATATTGCCCCCTGGAAGAAAATGCGGCAGAAGACAAAGCCTGTACATTTATATATATCTGTATATATTTTACGATGCAAATGGAAGGCTCGGGCTTCCAGCGTACTGAATTATTTCCGTTTCTGCCTGGCAGAAATCTAAAACCTCTCGGCATTTTTTATTCAGCCTCTCAATTATTCCCGTTCCTTCTCCGTCATGCCGAAAAGGGAGTGGCAGCAGAGGGAAAGAAAAGCGAGGGGGGTCAGCATCGAGAGATGCTTTGGGGGAAGGTTTTTTGGGGGGGCTTTTTCAACCCCCCACCCTCTTCCTGCTTGAGAAGCTGCAGGGAGACTTATAGTTCAGGTCAGGCAATGTTAACAAACTACCAGAGATTCCACCTGGAATGTTTAAGACAATAAAGTTGGGGGGGGGGGAGAGACACCCCAAATATTCCACCTGGTATTTTTGGCAGGAAAACATCCACTGCCTTTTTGACAGCCCTGTTTACTTCTTCCAGAGAAGGTTCTTCAAAACTGCCTGTGTTTAATGGGCCAGGGGGAGGAACTGTTTGTTTTTAAGGGCTTGTTTTTAAATTTTATTTTCTTAGGACCGTAGAACAGCCAACCTCCCGCATTTGCTCAGGAAAGGAATAATGCCTTTTAAGCAAATCCTGGTTGGTTGCACACGTACATACGCGCAAGTGGCAATTTAAGAAGAAATACCTGTCAGTGTCGGAATATATTTACTGCGCATTAGCTTTGAAGAACTGCAGGATGTGTTTTTTCCCCTTACCAAGTTTTGCCTTATGTAGAATGTAGCACATGAACTGAGGATATGCGGACGGCAAAAAGGCTGCGCCAACGAATTCATCTTCTCCTGGTGATTGATATATATATATATATATATATATATATATATATATATATATATGCATGCTGACAGAAGCAAGAATTCCTCTCTAACGGGAGGGGGAGGGGGGAGACACGGCACCATCAAAGCAAAACCTTTGACAGCTGCCAAGGAATCCCAGCCGATTGCCTCCTTTGCATCAAAAGGAAGGAAGGAAGGAAGGAAGGAAGGAAGGAAGGAAGGAAGGAAGGAGGAAAGAAAGAAATATATTAGCCTGTACGCAGGGTAGCCTGACTGCTGCAGAGAGCTGTTTCATGCCACTGTTACAGAATAGGAAACATGGACTCCATTGCTAGGGCAGGGGTCAAGAACCATTTATTATTATTATTATTATTATTATTATTATTATTATTATTATTATTTATATGCCGCTCATATGACCAGGTTGCTCCAGCCACTCTGGACAGCTCCCAACAAAATATTAAAAGCACGAAAAAACACCAAACATTAAAAACTTCCCTGAACATATCTTCTTCAGATATCTTCTAAAATTTGTGTAGTTGTTTATCCTCTTGAGATCTGATGGGAGGATGTTCCACAGGGAGGGCGAAACTCCCAAGAAGGCCCACTGCCTGGCTCCCTGTAAGTTTGCTTCTCGCAGTGGGGGAATGGCCAGAAGGTCCTTGGAGCTGGACCTCAGTGTCCGGGTTGAATGATGGAGGTGGAGACGCTCCTTCAGGTATACTGAGCTGAGCCCATTTAGGGCTTTTAAGGTGAGCACCAACACTTTGAATTGTGCTCAGCCTGAGAGCCACATTCCCATCAACAAGTGTGAATTTCAGCTTTCCAGGGAGGATAGAGAGGGATGTTCAAGTCTGTGCAGAAGCTAGCCTAGGACTGACTCAGCTATACATCTGCAAATAAAACATTTTGAATGTGTTGTAAAGTGCAATATAGAATTCTGGCACTAGATGGCAAGTGTGAGCTATAGCAAATTCAATGCATTTTTCAAAACAGTTTATATATATATATATAAAAGCATTATCACAATGTTTTAAAAATGTGTATAGATTCCACCCTAGTGTGCATGCAGGGGATTAGGAAGCCAAAAGCCTAGAAGGCAAATGCAGCCCCTTAGCGACTGTCCCTAAGCCACACCCCTTGCCAGCCCAGCTTTGTATCTTCCTGAAGGGTTTTTGCCTGGCTGAACCATGTCCTTGACCTCTGGCCATGCATCCTGCTTACCTGACGGAGGATAGAAAGGGGTATGTGAGTGAATAAACCTGCCTGCTGCACAAAATTAAAATGCACACTTACTGCTTGCTTCATTTTTGCTTTTAGCCCCGCCTACCACTGGCATGTAGCCATTGAAGGGACAAAGCTCCCTGGCTCCTCTAAATAAATAAATTGTGGGACAAAGAACTAGATCATCCCTGAGGTCCATGGGCTGTGGGGTACAGCAATAAAATCGCTAGCACATTTGCAAAGCTAAGCAGGGTGTGGTGTGGTTTCATATTGGATGGGAGACCGCAAGTTGAGATTCCTGTATTGCAGGGGGCTGGACTAGATGACTCTCAGGGTCCCTGCTATGATTTATTCCAGCATCCTATTCTCACAGTGGCCCACCAAACGCGTGTGAGAAGCCTGCAAGCGGGACATGAGGCTATGAATCCCTTCCAGCTCTACAATTTTGTGATCTCAGAGATCCATATCCCAACTTTCAGAGCATCCCTAAACAACACAGGCTTAGTCCATGCTGTAGCTGTGACTCCGGTTTTATTCAAGAAACAATAAAGCTGGTTCTGGTTTCAAACCCGGTCCACGGCGTCAGACTACGCAGCCTCCCCGGGGTGGAGAGTTTCGTCTGTGGGTGTGCTCTGCAAAGGAGCACAGTTCCTTGTTCCTGTGGCATCTTGGCCATCTGGAAGGGATATGGAAATAAGACTTTGGCTGCGTTCCCCCTCCCCCATCCGCTTCCCTCTACAAAAGTTTGCAAAAGCAGACTCCACACAAGAAGGGACACACAATCCGAAGTGGCTCATAAGCAGTGCAAAAGGAGAACAGCTGTGCGTGCATGTATCTGTACACACACACACACACACAACATGTGAACACACATAAAGCCCCACATTTTGATCTGGCTGTTGCAGAAATCAGATGAAGGGTCAACGGCTATAACACTCAAGTGGTCCACGTAGATACTTTCTGAACTGTAATTTTGGAATATATTATTAGGGTTCGGATGGCCAGGTCATCACTGGGGCTCCTGCAGTTTTAACAGTTCGTGGGGAGAGAGGGGATTTCAGCGGATGTAACTTGGAGGACAAGCTGAAATCCTTTCTGCTACATGGCTATTAATGGTGCACAAAACCCATCCTCTCAGTTAAACGATGAACTTGCCTCCCACAGGAGACAGCGATAGCCATCAACCTAAGTGGTCTGTTTCGTGCTGCATTTTATGCTCTGAACTGCCCTGAGCAGTGCTTTTTTCCAGCAGGAGTGCAGTTTCGGCACCTCTCAGGTGGGCGCCATTGCAGGCCAACATTCACCCCACCTTCTCGCTTTTACATGCTTCTGAGAAGCCCAAAATGACAATTTCAAGTCCATACAGAAGCTGACCAGCATGTGCGAGTCCACACATTTTTAGATCTAGAATTCCACCTAGCTCAGCGATGTCACGCTGGCCACGTGACCCGGAAGTGTCTCCAGACAGCGCTGGCCCCTGGCCTCTTAAGTGAGATGGGCGCACAACCCCAGAGTCTGTCAAGACTGGCCCGTACGGGCAGGGGTACCTTTACCTTTACCTTTACCTGGCCACTCCTGGATGCGATCGGACAAGCTACGGAGCAGAACCAATTTGTATTTCCCATATAGCGGTGGCAGGCTTTCAGCTTCCCACCCAAGCCTGTATCATTGCACATGTGCACATTTGCGCTAGGGCCCTTCCGAGCTGCCCTAGCCATCTACCTGAATCTAAGAGACCAAGGGAGATGGGGGGGGCGCATTTATTTGACCTGCACCAGAACCAGGGGCGACCCCCCAAAAAAAAACAGCTTGGGAGACAGCTTGCTGTAGCTTTTAGCACCTTTGCAGGCAGTGAATGCAGCTGTTGTTAAACCAGCATCTGTTCAGATGACTTAAAGTAACAACTTCATAGTGAGTTCTGGCACCTTTTTTATTTTTGAAAAAAAGCACTGGCCCTGAGATCTTCTGATGAAGGGTGGTATACAAAAGTAATAAATGATGATGATGATGATGATGATGATGATGATGGTGATGGTGATGATGGTGAATATTCAACAAATTCACAGAAGAGAAGATTATAAAAGCCATGATGGAGGGAGATGCTTCTGAATACTAGTTTCTGGAAACTGTAGGAGGGGAGAGTTCCTCTTGTGCTCAGATCCTGCTTGCTGGTTGCTGGACTAGATGGGTAATTGGTGCGATCCAGCAGGCTCTTCTTATGTTCTTCCATTCATCGCCCGCTGTGATATTTTCACCTGTCTCTTGTTATGGCCAGTACAAACAAATTGCCTTCCCACTCATACCAGGGCAAAGGGCAAGACTGGCCATTTCTCAGCCCAGGAAGCTGACTTGTGCAAAGTTTACAAACAGGAAAGAGGCAACTGCTTGAGCATCAGGCAATTTGCAGCCACGGTCTTGCAACCACACCCACCTGGTCGCGCCGTCGGGCGCAGGGGGCCATGCTCCGAGCTTAAGTAATGAAGGGAGGTTATGGTTCAAAGTATTTCTGCTATTGTTAATGAGCCTCTTACTCCAGAAGAACAGCCTGGCCTCCCTTCCCTTTCAAATGCAAATGCTCCCCTTGTGAGATGCTTTTGCTCACAGAGTCTCTGAGTGCTGACTTTTAATCAATCGAGTGGAGGGGGGCAAATAATACACGCAGGCATGCTAACGGAGAAAAAGAGCCTCTGAGGACTGGGCTTCCTCTAAATAAATCAATGGTGGGAGGAAGAACACATGCAGATTGGTTTAGTCACAGCAAAGGAACCCATTTGTTTAACTAGATATTCAGTTTTGATATATACAAAGGATGCAATTGGGATGGAGTTGCCTCTTGCTAAAGCACGGCTCAATAATTCACGGGCAGAACTTGGCAAAAGGTTCGTTTTGGACCTCCTCCCACATCCTACCCTGGGTTTTTTGCACACTCCATGCTCCCCTGATGACATCATCCAAATGTGCAGTCTGGTTGTTAAGAATACAACGGAGACCTCTGAGACTCTCAGCGTTCTCCACTTTCTTCTGAAATGCAAGTTCCTAGTCCTTAGGAGGCTTTAAATTTCTGCGGGTTGGGTCTGTTGAAATCTAAGTAGCTGGGAGTGGAATGATAAATCAGACTTAAAGACAGTCTAGGAAGGTGGGAAGGAACCTGCCCTACTGTGTCCACAGTTGGCATCCATCTGTCTTGAGATGCACTGGAGTAGGCCTCCAAGAGTGAAGTCAAACTGCTGTCTTAGCAGCAGACAAGTGACCTCCCTGGGGTGCAAGCCTGGGCAGCGTGTCTGGAGGTCCTGAGCTGCCCAGCCGACAACACTCCCCTTTTGGCCTCACTGATGGGGTCCAAAGGAAAGCAGAGCAAGACGTTTGGCACCAACCTGGCTGCAGGAATTGCCGGAAGGAGGCACACAAGATACCTTAGGGACTCCACTCCGCATTTGTGTAAGGTTTACTCCTTAGAGTTTTATTCTCCCGAAGATATCCCACAAGGCAGTAGAGATTTAGCATCAGAGTTTTCCTTCTCCTAGATGGGCTCCCTTCCCAGGTTGATGAGCCCCATCAGCCCCTCACTTCCCTCTACCACACACACAGAAACTGCCTTCTTGACCGTTGGACCCACTACTGATCTCATCCACGCAATCCTCTGGAGAGTGTCCTCAGATGAAGGAGAATTCCCCAACTGAAAGACCTACACTGGCTCCCAGTACGTTTCTGAGCACAATTCAAAGTGTTGGTGCTGACCTTTAAAGCCCTAAACAGCCTCGGTCCAGCATACAGTGGTACCTCGGGTTAAGCACTTAATTCATTCTGGAGGTCCATTCTTAACCTGAAACTGTTCTTAACCTGAAGCACCACTTTAGCTAATGGGGCCTCCTGCTGCTGCTGCCGTGCCACAGGAGCACGATTTCTGTTCTCATCCTGAAGCAAAGTTCTTAACCCGAGGTACTATTTCTAGGTTAGCGGAGTCTGTAACCTGAAGTGTATGTAACCTGAAGAGTATGTAACCCGAGGTACCACTGTACCTGAAGGAACGTCTCCACCCCCATTGTTCTGCCCGGACACTGAGGTCCAGCACCGAGGGCTTTCTGGCAGTTCCCTCCCTGCGAGAAGCCAAGTTACAGGGAACCAGGCAGAGGGCCTTCTCGGTAGTGGCACCCGTCCTGTGGAACGCCCTCCCACCAGATGTCAAAGAGAAAAACAATGAACAGACTTTTAGAAGACATCTGAAGCCAGCCCTCTTTAGGGAAGCTTTTAATGTTTAATAGACTATTGTATTTTCATATTCTGTTGAAAGTCACCCAGAGTGGCTGGGGAAACCCAGCCAGATGGGCGGGGTATAAATAAAAAAATATTATTATTTAGCCAGCTGTTGAAGTTGTTACCTGGGGTGTGGTCACTGGCACATGCTGACAATAAAAGAGCCACAGGTGAGAGCTGAGTGGTGGGTGGGGACCAAAGGCGGACAAACTACCTCAGAAGGAGCATGGCAGGTTCCCCCCCCCCCACCAGAGGCACTACCCCTCCCCTAACGCCCCATACGCCATCAATCAGTTCAGTTAGCATCTTGATACAAACCTACCTAATTCGCACTTCCTGAAACAATGCATGATTTAAAACTGCAACCATCCTCCTACGAATTTCGCAATGAAGCTCTCCAACCCAGAAATGTCAACATAGCTGCATATATTCAGCAGCGTTGTGCATAAAAAAAAACATGCATTGCATTAGGTGGGACTGCTTGTGAAAATGTTATTATAATGGTTCTAGGGGTTGCTCGTGCATAAATCGGCGCCACACCTGGCTGGGTTGCCTGAGTGAACCCTTTCTGTCCGGACAGCCACTCACCCGTGGCTGTCTCAGTTGCTGGCAGAATCCGTCAGTGGGCGTTTCTTGAACTTCTTCCAGCAAAGAAGCTATTTGACACCTAGCCTCCGCCTACTCTCCCTGCGCGGAAGCCTTCTGCGCAGGGAGGGTGTGGGCAGCGGAGGACCCTTACTCTCCTCGCTGGTCCCCGGCAAGGAGTCATGGGACCGCCTCGCCGATTCCCCCATCTGCCCCCCTTCTCCACTGGTGCTACGCTGATTTCCTTCCCCAGAAGATGGGCTGCTTCTCTCCCTCCCGGGACGCTCTCCGGAATCCCTCTGGAGCCCTCCCTCTCCCTCTGGCTCCGATGGCAGTTCCCTGACAGTTATTATTAGCCAAAGTTGCATAGAATAATGTATATTCTAGGAGAGATGTATACCAAAATGCAGGTGGGTTTCCACGAATAAAATAAAAAATGTCAGATTTTAAAAATGGACAGGTTCGCCTGCCCCAGTCCCCAGCCTACTCTGTCGCCTCTCTAGTTCACCATTCTGTTCTCACAGTGGCCAACCAGATAACTCTGGGAAGCAGGGCCTGCATGGGCCATATGGCCTCCAAGGATTGAGGGGAAACAGAGTCAACATGGCTAGTAGCCATCAAGATAGCTGCATCCTCCATGAATCTGTTGAACCTACTTTTAAAGCCATCCAACCCATGGGAGCAAATTCCATTGTTTTAACCAATATGTGGAATAGTATTTAAATCTGTCTGTCCTGTATCTTTAAACATGCAGCTACAATGGATGTCCACAATTTCTAGTGCTATGAGAGAGGAGGTTAGTGGTGGAGGAGGAAATCTCTATCCATATTCTTCATGCTGTGCATAACTTGATAAACTTGTATCAGTCTTATAAACTTGGCTGGAGAAAGAGGTTGGTTTTTTCCAGGTGGTTTGTGAAAGATTGTTCCCTGTTTGACAATGCATACTATCTTCCCATTTCATCTCTGGAAAACGGGTTTGGCAGGTGCAATGAATGAAACCGGGTCTTTGTGAGGTTATCAATAGTTTGCATTGCTAGATGGCATACAAGCCACCTCAGCCTAATTTAAAAGTGACCACTTTTGTTTTGAATGCCAAAAGAAAAAAAATATTATGTATTGGAATTCTATGTGAAATTTGTGGAGATTTAAGGAGAGGTGTGGGGTATGAATTTCAGAATTCCAACTGCAGGGTAAACCAGTTAAGCTTGTCCATGAGTGCAGTGAGTTTGCTTTCACACTTAAGCATCAGCTGTTATTTTTAGACCAGTCAACAGCAGTCTCTATCCATTAACACCCTGCATTTTCCTATCCATATGTTGGGTTCAACTGAAGCCCACCTTTGTCAAAGGTTCCAGCAAGCCCACATGGATTTAAAATGAAGAGCTCAGACAGATTTGCAAAGAGAAACCCATCGCTGTTGTGGCCTAGACCACTGTTGTGGCATAGAATCATAGAATTGTGGAGTTGAAGGGACCACGGGGGTCATCTAGTCCAACCCCTGCAATGCAGGAATATCAACTGAAGCATCCATGACAGATGACCATCCAACCTCTGCTTTGAAACATCCAGTGAAGGAGAGCCCACAACCTCCAGAGGGAGTCTGTTCCACTGTGAGAGCCAGTGTGGTGTAGTGGTTAAGAGAGATAGACTCGTAATCTGGGGAACCTGGTTCACATGCAGCTGCTGGGTGACCTTGGGCCAGTCACACTTCTTTGAAGTCTCTCAGAGATATTTGAAGGTGGCTATCATGATGATGATGGAAGAAGGCTGATGACTGAAGAATTGATGCTTTTGAATTATGGTGCTGGAGAAGACTCTTGAGAGTCCCATGGACTGCAAGAAGATCAAACCTATCCATTCTGAAGGAAATCAGCCCTGAGTGCTCACTGGAAGGACAGATCCTGAAGCTGAGGCTCCAATACTTTGGCCATCTCATAAGAAATGAATACTCCCTGGGAAAGACCCTGATGTTGGGAAAGATGGAGGGCACAAGGAGAAGGGGACGACAGAGGATGAGTTGGACAGTGTTCTCGAAGCTACCAGCATGAGTTTGACCAAACTGCGGGAGGCAGTGGAAGACAGAAGTGCCTGGTGTGCTCTGGTCCATGGGGTCACGAAGAGTTGGACACGACTAAACAACAACAAATCATGATGATGATAATGATGATGAATTACCCACCCTTCACGCTAAGTTCCCAGGGCAGACACAATATTAGAAACAATTTGAAAACAACTTGCAATCACAGAAAGATAGGTCCTTAAAATATGCACCAGGTAAACAGATGCATCTCAGAAGCTGCATCATGTTATGTCAGACAACCTCTGAAGGATTCTGGGTAAAAAGATGACCAGCTGCTATAAACACTTTCTCTCCGGTGTCATCAACCCAGCCAGCCCCGAGTGAGGCGATGAGGTCACTCGCACGCGGGTATCGCTTAGCAACCTGAACTTTCCCCCTGCTTCCAAGGCTGCACTGTGGGTTGGGGAATAGTAACTTGCAGAGCGTCATGCACAAATAACTCTGGTAAATCGAAGAGATTTGCGGCAGAATTTATTGGCCACTGAAGATGGCCAGTACGTATTTCTCTCCATCTGGGAAGTATGTGAGAAAATGGAACACTGTCTGTTCATATTTCCACCGCAGGCCAAGTTTTGCAAACCCCAAAGAGGGCAATTTGGGTTCTCCTTACCCCTGACCTTGTTGCTTGACCCCCTGATTAAAATAAAGCCCATGAAATCACGGCTGATATTTTAATGAAATAAAATTTGGCCTGATGCTTTCGCAACCGCTGTGTTTGGTTGAGGGCAATTGCGGAGAGAAGGAGAAAGGGGAATTAGGATGCATTCCTATAGGCTAGACGATAGTTTTGACAGAGGGATTCACAGCTGGTGCAAAACTGGACACAAATGCTCGCTGGTGGCTCCTTGTCAAACTTCCGATCAGTCTGTTGTGGGGCTTGTTTACTCTTCCAAAAATTTATCAAGACTTGGATAAAGGGGTGGAGGGAACCTTTATCAAATTTGCGAATGGCACAAAACTGTGGTGGATCGCAAACACCTAGGAAGAGCATAATTAAATTTAAAACAACCTAGAACGGGAAACTGGGTGGAAACTGACAAAATCAAATTCAACAGAGACAAATGCAAAGTTTTGCATTTAGGTGGTGGTGGGGGGGATGAAATGCACAGATATAGGATGGGAAACATCTGACTTAGCAACAGTTCCTGTAAAACAGATCTCAGGATTGTAGTCTGTCACAAACTGAACGTCAACCAGAGCTTGTTATGTGGCTGCAAATAAAAAGGCCAAGACAAGTTTTACTTTGCAGTAACAGGACCATTGTTTCCAAGTTATCGGGAAGCAATAGTTCCACTTTGTTCTGCACTAGTCAGTCCTCTTCTGGAGTCCTGTTCCAGGCCCCATCTGTACTGTACAGTTAAAGTGGCATTATACCTATAAACTGAGCAGTCACACCCTGGGAAATGGCTGCATAAGGGACAGTTGCATATTTCCTACATTTCAGAGGGTTGGACTAAATCAGGGTTTCCCAAACTTGGGTCTCCAGCTGTTGCTGCACTACAACTCCCATCATCCCTAGCTAGCAGGACCATTGGTCAGGGATGATGAGAACTGTAGTCCAAAAACAGCTGGAGACCCAAGTTTGGGGAACCAGATGATCCTCAGGTTGCTTCCAACTGGATGGTTCTATTCTATGTGCAAAAGGGGGGAAATTCAGAGCATAAAGCTGGGGTGTGAAATCTGTGCCCCTCCAGATGCTGCTGGACTACAAATCCCATCATCCCTGTCCATTGGCCATGCCGGCCTGGGGCTGGTGAGAATTGGCATCTGTAAAGTTAAATGTGATTATGCCTTTTATGGCACCTCCCGTATTTAGTTTAGGAGGCCGGGTCCAAGCAAGAAGCAGAGCTAGAAGCCAGAGCAAGAAAGCAGCTGAAGGACAGAAGACCTGCTGTTCAAAGCCCTTTAATAAAAAGTATTTCTTGTTCAACTTCTCCAACGGGCTCATCATTCAACAGGGAACATTACAGCGGCCAACAGCATTTGGGGGCCTGCAGGCTTGCCCACCACTGTGATGAGCTATTAAGGGAAGGAAACACAAATGAAACTGAGCAGAAGTTGAAGTGACCAGCAAATCCACGGCGTGAGGCCGAGGAAACAGAATAAAAAATGGAATTCCTCCCGCTGGTTTCGTACCACACAGTGCCCCTTAATGAAGGTCTGTCACAAAGTGCCAATTGTTCCTAAACTTTGAGAAACAGGCTGTCGTCTCCAGACCCAAACTCCTGACATCTGGAAAGCTGATCACAAAGCTACGACCCGTGCCCGAGGGATGCCAGTGCCTCAACTTTGGTGCATAAAATGCCTGCATCCTCTCAGAGAAGAGCAGCGTGAAAAGGGGCAGGAAAGAGAATCAAAGGTGCATTACCGCAGAAATGGTCCCTCAACCTGCTGAGGTACCAGACACCAAAACCCTCCGGGTTCCTTGGAATGAGGCCTGCTCCCTCCTGCTTTATTGCCAAAGTGACACGTGAGCCTAAATTGCCTCAGAAGCTGCTCCGTTCCAAACTCCTCATGCAGAGCTGGTAATGGAGCCTTTTGTAGCTCTTGGCAGCGGAAAATAAAGTTTACTCACGGAGCAAAAATTTCTCCATGCTGTTAAGCGCAGAGAAATCAGCTCACGATTCATCGGCTAATGTTTTCACAGCCCTTTTCCGCCGCCGTTCTTCTTTTTTTTCCGCGGAGCCGCGGAGCGTGATACGGTCGATAAGTGTTTTCTAATGTTTAATTATTTTCTTATTTATGGTGTGAAAGTACTTGGGGGCCGCTGCCTCGCTGATCTTGTGATAGCATTAATTGCTCCGTGTGGGAGCCATGATGGAGTGGCTTGAGAATGGGCGTAAACCTCAGAGACTCGTCATTCCTCGTCTACAAGAGGGTGGCCAGTTTCCTCTCAAGGATCGGCACCAGGATTTTACCGGTTTCATAAAATGGCGGGTCCGCATTGCCAGCAAGAATGGACGTCACAGAAGTTTAAGAAAGGTCTTTGAGGAACATAGTCAATCGATGGAACTTGCTCCTACCTAGATGGCTTTCAAAGAAGACTAGACAATTCATGGAGGAAGAAAGGGCTCTCGATGGCTGCTATTAATTTATCACAACCACCCCACTTACCAGAGTCTTCTGAAACTCATGGTTGTAGGGCAAGGCCAGGCTATCATCTCTGCCCATTTGGGAGCGATATCTAAGCAAAGGAAACTCTTGTTTCCAGGAAATAGCTTGTTTCATCTTGGGGGCATCTGACTCAGTTCTGTCTCTGACTCATGACTGGAGAGCTTTGTTCTGTTTTGTTTTCTACATGGGTACTATTTCTCGTTTCTTCTTCTTCTTTGCGTCTTACCTCACTCTGTGCACTTGTAATTTTGTACCCTTTATTTTTGAATGAAGAATATAAAGTAACATAAAAAAAAAACACACCTCCCGCCAGCCATTACTTTACCAGAGACTACCAGTCAGTCAAATTTGCCGTATATCTCCATGTATAAGACCAGGGTTTTTTTAATTAAAATGTCATGTTGAAATCTTGGGCTTGTTTTATACACAGGTAGTGCATTGGGGGGACATGTTATAGGTTGCTTCTGGGAGCTGGAGAGCGTCCGCAGCTATTGGGTATGCTATTGGTGTGTGCTCTCCCTAAAAAAAGTGCTCAACAAATCTGAATAATCCTCCCCCCCAAAAAAACTCAAAAACTCTGGGCATTTCCCCCCATTTTCTTAATTTGGAGTTCCCCAAAATAGGGGGTGTCTTATACATGGGGGCGTGTTATACACAAAAAAATACGGTATTTGTTAGAAACCATCACAGAAATGCAAATATACAAATATTGGGCGGGGAGAACTTACATAAGTTCACCTTTACAGGCAAACGTACCAAATTTGCAATTTCCCAAACAGGATGTAAACTGACACAGCCATTCATCGAAATTTGCACTTCCCTGAATTTTGCAGCAAAGGAACATGCAACAAAAGTGTGCGCACTAGAATAAAGCCTGCATACAGTGGTGAAATTAACCAGAAAAGAATGCATTATCTTAGGGAAAACTGCTTTCCACAAATGAGCCTAACAGTCAAAACTGCGTGCCAAAATGTGTTTATTGGGAGAAAAGTGAACTCAAAACGCTGATGAGTTTTCTTGAGAATTGTTATATTTAAAAAAAACACCACAAAAATTGCAAATTACCACAGAAATATGAAGAAGTAAAATGTAAGACTGTAAGAATGACAGGACAAGGGAAACCCAAACTGACAGAATCCATCCATCCCTAAAATTATAATAGATGGGCCCCAGAAATTCTAAAATTTTCTAGACTCCACAAGGCTCTCTACTGTACAAGTAACCAAGGTCATAGTAATCTCAACTCGCCACCGAAGTGGTATGTAGGATCCTCTGCCTTTAAGATTCTTTTTAGGAAAGTTAATCTCACAAGCGGTGTATGGAGAAGAAGTTTGGGGTTGGAGCAAGGCTGTCAGGCTGGAAACCATTCAGAATTTCTCTGAATGGTTTCCAGAATTTCTCTGAATTGCTCCCCCACGGCACTCCCGATGTCATGATGAGTCGCTGCCCTCCCATGCTAAACCACACGCCATATTGCAATTATCGAACCATCGCAGGTGGGTGGGAAACCCAGCAGCCCGGACCCATCACTTCATCTCGCAACAGCAAATTTCACAAGTTAATTATGTGTTGTGTGAAGACATTGTTTGCTTTGGGAACCGTCTCCAGATAAGCAAGGGCCAAGGCCGTAATTTTTATTGCTGGGCTGGATGTTCAGGAAAAGATGTTCCTCTGGGAAAAGAGGGGGCAAAGCTTCCTCCCCTCTTTTGGGGAGAGGCAAATATTGGGGCAGGGGCGGCAATATTCAATGGCTCTCTTGCAGCCTCCCTTGGGTCACTATTTCTGTTGTCCTCTGACATCCCAGGACGGAGCTGTGTCATGATACAGTCTTCTTCCAGGACATGGTGGGGAAATGTAGATAGTTTCTGCTAGGCTGCCAAAGGGAAAATGTAGATAGTTTCTGCTAGGAGCCAAAAGGAAAGGCTGGTGACTTTCAAGCCCTCCTGCTTTTTAAAAAGAAACCCTCAAAACAGTTCCAGCCTCCATATGGGGCTGTAAAAATGTGGAGAAGCATTGTTTTCACTTTTTCATATTTTTTATGTGCACCCAAGATGACTAGACAATTTTTGCAACGTAGAATCATAGAATCATAGAATCATAGAATCATAGAATCATAGAATCATAGAATCATAGAATCATAGAGTTGGAAGAGACCACAAGGGCCATCGAGTCCAACCTCCTGCCAAGCAGGAAACACCATCAGAGCACTCCTGACATATGGTTGTCAAGCCTCTGCTTAAAGACCTCCAAAGAAGGAGACTCCACCACACTCCTTGGCAGCAAATTCCACTGTTGAACAGCTCTTACTGTCAGGAAGTTCTTCCTAATGTTTAGGTGGAATCTTCTTTCTTGTAGTTTGGAACCATTGCTCCGTGTCCGCTTCTCTGGAGCAGCAGAAAACAACCTTTCTCCCTCCTCTATGTGACATCCTTTTATATATTTGAACATGGCTATCATATCACCCCTTAACCTCCTCTTCTCCAGGCTAAACATGCCCAGCTCCCTTAGCCGTTCCTCATAAGGCATCGTTTCCAGGCCTTTGACCATTTTGGTTGCCCTCCTCTGGACACGTTCCAGTTTGTCAGTGTCCTTCTTGAACTGTGGTGCCCAGAACTGGACACAGTACTCCAGGTGAGGTCTGACCAGAGCAGAATACAGTGGCACTATTACTTCCCTTGATCTAGATGCTATACTCCTATTGATGCAGCCCAGAATTGCATTGGCTTTTTTAGCTGCTGCGTCACACTGTTGGCTCATGTCAACTTTGTGGTCAACCAAGACTCCTAGATCCTTTTCACATGTACTGCTCTCAAGCCAGGTGTCACCCATCTTGTATTTGTGCCTCTCATTTTTTTTCCCCAAGTGCAATACTTTACATTTCTCCCTGTTAAAATTCATCTTGTTTGTTTTGGCCCAGTTCTCTAATCTGTCAAGGTCGTTTTGAAGTGTGATCCTGTCCTCTGGGGTGTTAGCCACCCCTCCCAGTTTGGTGTCATCTGCAAATTTGATCAGGATGCCCTTGAGTCCATCATCCAAGTCATTGATAAAGATGTTGAATAAGACCGGGCCCAACGTCCTGGACTATAAACAACAAACTGACTTTTAGAAGACATCTGAAAGCAGCCCTGTTTAGGGAAGTTTTTAATGTTTGATGTTTTATCATATTTCTAATATTCTGTTGGGAGCCGCCCAAAGTGGCTGGGGAAACCCAGGCAGACGGGCAGGGTGTAAATAAATTATTATTATTATTATTATTATTATTATTATTATTATTATTATTATTGCAATTATACCTCATGTTACGTTTGCTTCAGGTTGCGTGTTTTCAGGTTGTGTCCTGCAGCGACCCGGAAGTAACGGAATGGGTTACTTCCAGGTTTCGTCGCTCGCACATGCGCAGACGCACAAAATGACGCCATGCGCATGCGCAGAAGCGGTGAACTGCGACCCGCGCATGCACAGACGCGGGTTGCATTCTTTTCAGGTTGTGAACGGGCCTCCGGAACGGATCCTGTTCGCAACCAGAGGTACCACTGTATTATAGCTCAGCAAGAGGGCATCCACTATGCTTGCAAAAGGCTGCTGGTTTGATCCCCAACAGCCAATCCTCAATCCTGCTCTTGAGGGTAGGACTCGAACCAGTGGCTTCAAGTGACAATAAAGGAGATTCTGACTCAACATCTGGAAGACCTTTCTGACGATAAGAGCTGTTTGACAGGGGAACAGTCTCCCTCAGGAGGTGGTGGGCGGTTCTTCTTCCTGTGGACTCTCCTTCCTTGGAGGTTTTTAAACAGAGGTTGGATGGCCATCTGTCAGAGATGTTTACCTGAGATTCCTGCATTGCAGGGGTTGGACTAGATGACCCTCAGGGGTCCCTTCCAATTCTATGGTTCTATGATCTCCAGGAGGGGCTGGGAAAGACTTGCTCTCTTAAACTACGGAGAGCTTCTGCAGTACAGTGGTACCTCAGGTTAAGAACTTAATTCATTCTGGAGGTCTGTTCTTAACCTGAAACTGTTCTTAACCCGAAGCACCACTTTAGCTAATGGGGCCTCCCGCTGCTGCCGCGCCGCCAGAGCACGATTTCTGTTCTCATCCTGAAGCAAAGTTCTTAACCCGAGGTACTATTTCTGGGTTAGCGGAGTCTGTAACCTGAAGCATCTGTAACCCAAGGTACCACTGTACAAGGCACTCAGTATAAGGTGCTTTTGCTTTTTTTAACACCCTAACATGAACTTTTGTGATGTCCCCAGCAGTAGATAAAGGGAATGTTCTTACATACTGGTTTAGATTTACCTTTTTTTTTAAAAAAAAAATAATAATAACAGAGCTATGTCTGCCACTCTGGGCTCCTTTGGGCGAGATATAAATCAAATAAATAAATAAAACACATGCCGTGACCCAGCTTGAGAGGACACGGAATAAGCCAACAGCACTTTATGAGAGAGGGCCAGAAGAATTTGTAAACCCTAAGACAGAGACCGAGTGGAAGTTGTTGTCAACTTTTCCCTTTTCTTGCAAGGAATCCTATTCAGAATAAGGGAATTTCCCTTTAAAAAAGAGGAAACGTTAACAGCTATGGCCTGAATGCCTTGTTAGAAGACAGAGTCCCATCAAATCTGGTGGAGCTCATTTCCCGAGTCAACATGTTTAGGGACTAGGCCACAGGGCCTCGTCCCTGAATCACCGTGTGTCCTAATTAACATCTCCTAAAGGATGGGGTCCGTGAAGTTTGCAGGGGAGCCATAAGAGGCCTTTCCCCAAACCAGCGGAGGACCATCTCTGTGCGACGGAGGATGAGGGTGCAGGGCAACCCTGCAGCTCCCTGTGAAATTTTTTTGAAAGGCTTTAAAAAATAAACACCGTCCTGAAAAAGCTAAAAAACATTTTTCAGATGCCTGCCTGCCCCTCTCTCTCTCTCTCTCTCTCTCTCCCTGAAGAGTGATAAAGACCTCTTGACAGGGTGAGGCTCTGTTTATTTTGGTTTGTGTTGTGTTTGCTGCCTTAACCCCCTCAGCTGTTGGAAGGATGCCTTGACAGCTTGCTTGTTTTCACTGGACTCTCTCGCAGTTTCGAGCATCGCCAAGCCGATCGGGGAGCAGTTATGGCTGATTGCAGCCAGGGGCTTGGCTGGGCTCTCTCAGAAAGCCCTCCCTTCTTATTGCAGTCTGACTTCGGGACTCGTAGACCCCAGAATTGGGACGCTTGCCATCGCTCGCAGCTGTTTCAAATCACCACTTTCTCCTCATTTCACCACACAAAGGCAGAGTTCGGACATTTCCTCTCTCTCTCTCCAACCCCTCACCCCACCCCCGCCTGCCTGCCCCGGTTTTCTTCTGCTTGTTGAAATGTGACTCTAATTAAATGATAACGAGGCTCTGACATTTTCTAATTGTAATCCAAGCCCATAAAAAGGCCTCGCTATGGAAAGCGATTTGAGGGATCGATAAGGGAAAGGAGGGGAATCATATGCATTCTCTCCAAAGACCTGGTGTGCATATGGCCTAAGTCTAAAAAGGATATGTGGCTAGACCACAAAGCTGTGGAGTTGGAAGGGACCCCGATGGTCATCTAGACCAACCCCCTGCAATGCAAGAATCTCAACTATAGCATCCAGGACAGATTGGCACCCAACCTCTGCTTAAAAACCTCCATGTGTACATGTAAGAATAAAGTCTATATGTTGTTGTTGTTGTTTAGTTGTGTCTGACTCTTCGTGACCCCATGGACCAGAGCACGCCAGGCACTCCTGTCTTCCTCTGCCTCCCGCAGTTTGGTCAGACTCATGCTGGTAGCTTCGAGAACACTGTCCAACCATCTCATCCTCTGTTGTCCCCTTCTCCTTGTGCCCTCCATCTTTCCCAACATCAGGGTCTTCTCCAGGGAGTCTTCTCTTCTCATGAGGTGGCCAAAGTACTGGAGCCTCAGCTTCACAATCTGTCCTTGCAGTGAGCACTCAGGGCTGATTTCCTTAAGAATGGATAGGTTTGATCTTCTTGCGGTCCATGGGACTCTCAAGAGTCTAGAGCATAGTTAAATGGCCAGCAGGACTTTTCTAGATGTCTGTAGCATCTGCTTTGCATGCAGAAAGTTGCAGATTCGATCCCCTGCATCTCAGTGGACCTCAAGGACCACCTCTCCTCATATGAACCAATCCAGACCCTGCAATCATCACCTGATGGCCTTCTTCAGGTGCCTTCTCCAGGACAGGTCCAGAGGCTGGCAACACAAAAACAGGCCTTTTTTCTACAGTGGCTCCCTGTTTGTCGAATGCTATCCCCAGGTAAGATGACCTGATGTCATCATTACACATCTTCAGGTGCCAGGCAAAACCATTCCTTTTTAACCCGGCCTTTGGCTTTTAGCTAGCTGTGGTCTTTTGGGGTGAGTGGGGTGCTTTAATGTACTTTTTATTTCTTTCCTAGTTTTAATAGATTGTTGCATGCCAACCTAATCTCTGAGGGTTACAAGATTCATAGGGTTCCGGATGTTTCGTTCATGTTTCGTTTTGGGAATGAGGCACAGTGAAGACTGTGGTGCATTTAGGATATATGGTTTATTCACACATACAGTGGTACCTCAGGTTACATACACTTCAGGTTACAGACTCCGCTAACCCAGAAATAGTACCTTGGGTTAAGAACTTTGCTTCAGGATGAGAACAGAAATTGTGCTCCGGCGGCGCGGCAGCAGCAGGAGGCCCCATTAGCTAAAGTGCTGCTTCAGGTTAAGAACAGTTTCAGGTTAAGAACAGACCTCCAGAATGAATTAAGTTCTTAACCCAAGATACCACTGTATATACGATCTGAAGCTATGACGGAAGGCTTCACAGCATCAACATCCCAAGAGGGGCTTGCTTCTCCCATATCTACAGCCTTGGATCCAAACAGAAATCAAACTTTGTGCTCTACCTCTCTGGCTTTCCAGACTGCAGCTTTGCTTCTAGGTCACATCACATACCCTTTCAACTCTAAACTCTGACTTTCGTCCTTCTCACTGTGAGTTAAGGGAGGGTCCCTTTCTCCTCTCAATGGCCCATCACCCAGGCGACCACTTGACCATAGGACAAAAAACCCTGCCAGAAATCCTGGAAAGCCACTGCCTCCGTCAGTGTGGACAATACTGAGTTGGCTAGACCAGTGGTCTGATTCGCTACAAGGCAGTTTCCTATGTGCCTATGTGCTTCTCTAGGTCAGTATCTCCCAGAGGCAGACATACAAAAAAGACTTTCCTCTTCAGGGTAGTCACAGGTTGCAATGCTAATCTCAGCCACTGCTTTGCAGATATGTGAGGTTTTTTAAAAAATGTAGTACAAACTCATATATGATATCAGTACTATGATATAAGATCCACTGTCCTGTGATATCATATATGAGTTTGTACTACTAAGGAAGCCCAAGACGGCGAAACAAGGCTAACATTCCGGAAATCCTTGTCTTAGACTCTGTGAAAGGATTCTGTGGAATGGAACAACCTTTCGTGTGGATTGTTGGACTCTATGAACAGACAGGTGGAATAGACACTTTCACATATATGGACCTTATGCATAAACTGATTAGAGAATGAACTGATCCATTGGGTCTTCTATGTTTTTCATTGAAGTTTATGAGCTACTTCTGTTGAAATCTACAATTCGATACAATGAAAGTATATATTATTTTTTCAAACATACAGCCGGTTATGTCTTGTGTGTTTATTAAATACTAAGGCCCATCTAGTCTTGGGCTGCCATATTTTGAAGAGCAAAAAAGAAGACACATTTGCCGACTTCTACATATACATACCGGTATATTTTTATTGGTTTTCAAAAAAAGAAAGTGAGCATACATTAAAAAAAAAATTACAAAATCCAATTAAAATCCAAATTACAAAAACACTCTGATGGTGTTTCCTGCTTGGCAGGGGGTTGGACTCGATGGCCCTTGTGGTCTCTTCCAACTCTATGATTCTATGATTCTATGATTCTATGAATTATCGAGATTGATCTGAATCTCCTGACTTCCCCCCCCCGCCCCCATCCCATCCATGGGTCCTTTTGATTCTATTCCAAATGCATATCAATACTTCTCCGATTTTTCATCTTCCTAAATTATCTATACATTCTGCTACATTACTGGCGGAAATGACCGGCAGAATCCGAGACCAGGGAGAAGAGTTGGTGGAAGAAGATTGGAAGAAATCCAAAGACTATTTGCAGAAACATTGTAAAATTAATGAATGTTAAAATGATGTAGGATTGAAATGAGACGGCTTTAGCAACAAAGTTAAAAGAATATGTAAAAATGGATTGATAATTAGATGACAATATGAAGTTCAATATGTCAAGATACAAAATTAAGATAAAAACAAAGAGGGTAAGGATTTGCTGAATTAACCATGTGAATTGGAATACAAAAAAGGGAGGCGTGAGGAGGTCAGGAAAATAAGGTAAATGAAATATAAGATATGAAAAGATTGATTTGTTTTTAATGTTTTTTATTTTTCATCTTTTTTATGTATTCTGTATTTGTTAATTTGTTAATTTGTATTTTTGTATCTTTTTCTTTTCTTTTTCTTTTTTCTCTTTTTTATTCTGTAACCTTTTCTGTCTATAAAATTTTAATAAATATCTTTTAATATATATATATATATATACTGTATATACATTCTGCTACATTACAAGTGTGTTTAAAATCCTGCTAATGTTTTGACCTGTTTACAATGATTTTGTATATACATTATAAACTTTTCCCATACTTTTTAAATTTTCTTGTCTTCTTGATTTCCAAGCTTCCCAGTTAATTTTTCCATTTCGGCATAGTCCATCAATTTGATTTGCCATTCTTCTTCAGTCGGTGCTGTCTCTTCCTTCCATCTCTGGGCTAGTAACATCTGAGCGGCTGTTGTAGCATACATGAACAGTTTCCTCTGGTCTTTTGGAATCTCGGTACCTATAATTCCTTATCATCATCATCATCATCAATCTTTATTACGGTCCAGAGACCCAACAAATCATTACAAATCAATACACAATTCCTACAGCCTACCTCCAGGTTAATCAAGCATTTTGTTTAGAATATAGGGCTCATTTGTTCTTGCAACCACCAATAAAAACTTTGTCACTGCTAACGTTCTAGCATTTGTCCGGTCTTCCAGTAGGAACCTGACATAGTGATTTTCCCGGGAAAGGTACCAGCAAGGGTAATATCAGTTCAGCCCTAGCCTGCTCATATTTTGCACAATGAAACAAAATATGTTTTATGGAATCGATGTCTTGAGAACACGAGCAAAGTCTGTCCTGGTAGGGAACTCCTCTCAACCTGCCATCCAACACTGCAGGCTTCTGGTTTTTTGACAAAGGTTTTTTTAGACATTTCTTTCATTTCATTATATATCATTTCCCAGAACTTTTTAGTTACATTACAATTCCACCACATATGATAAAAGGTACCTTCTTTTTCTTTACATTTCCAACATATATTTGTACTTATTCTGTACATTTTTGCTAATTTTACCGGGGCTAAATACCACTGGAAAAACGCAGAAGAACCAATGGAGGAAAAAATTGAATATTATAATTTTAGAATATCTAACTGTGAAGATACACAGAATAAAAGGGTTTAAGGTCAGTGAGAATGAGGAGGATTGGATTGAGAAGATATTGAATTATTTGGGTAGGTTTGAACAATTTGGGAAAATTAAAATGTTAAAAGTTAAATAACCATGTGGCGGTAGGAGTGTTAAAGTATACAGAATTGTACATATAGTTGAATTGAATTTGTTATTATTAATTAAGTATACCCAATGTATCAGCCTGCCTCGGGGGTGTCACTGTTTGTGTTTTGGTTGTTGGTAAAAATTTAAAATAGTTTTTTTTTAAAAAAAAAAAAATACCACCAGTATATCATTTTCATATAATTTTCTTTCAGTGAAGAACATGCCATAAATTTCAGATCTGTTTTCCATAGCCTCTCCCAATCTGTTATTTGTATATTATGTCCCACATCTTTCGCCCAGCCGACTTCTATTTATAACTAGGGTTCGCTATGATGGCTCTCATTTTACATAACCATGAAAAAGAGGACATGTGGCAACTCTGAGCATCCTGCTTTCATGGTGGCCAGCCAGGTGACCATGTGAACCCTGAAAGCAGGACCTGGGTACCACAATGGAGCTTTCCCTGCTTGCAGCTCCCAGAAGCTGGTACAGTGGTACCTCAGGTTAAGTACTTAATTCGTTCCAGAGGTCCGTTCTTAACCTGAAACTGTTCTTAACTTGAAGCACCACTTTAGCTAATGGGGCCTCCCGCTGCCGCCTTGCCGCCGGAGCACGATTTATTTGTACCCCGTCCATCTGGCTGGGTTTCCCCAGCCACTCTTTAGGTTCGATTAAGTATTATGTGTGTGTATCAATTTACCCCAGAGAAAGATAGATAGATAGATAGATAGATAGATAGATAGATAGATAGATAGATAGATGATAGATAGATAGATAGATAGATAGATAGATAGATAGATGATAGATGATAGATGATAGATGATAGATGATAGATGATAGATAGATGATAGATAGATATAGATAGATAGATAGATAGATAGATAGATAGATAGATAAATAGATAGATGATGATAGATGATAGATAGATAGATAGATAGATAGATAGATAGATAGATGATAGATAGATAGATGATAGATAGATATAGATAGTTAGAGACAGATAGATATAGATAGATAGATGATAGATAGATAGATAGACAGACAGATAGATAGGAAGTGGGGGGGGGGGGGGGAGAGAGTGTGAGAGCCTTCAAAATTTCCAGAAATTTTAACATTTCTACCCAGGAGGTAGGAAAGCTAGGCAAGAAAGAGGCCGAACCATTGCGTTTCCACACCTGTATCTGTTAATGCACAAGTCCCACGGCAAACATTAGCACGTCTCACTATATGGACTTCAGACACTCCTTCTGGAAGATTTTCATTCCACAGAAGGAAACGACCATCCTGGGACAAGTATTCTCCTCCGCCATTCTGTTGCTGCACAGTATTTAAAGGCAACCTCACACCTCTTGACACGAGGCCAGCTGACATTGTTAAACTGGAGAGCCTTTCTGCCTGCAGGACCATGAAGAAAGGGATGGTAAAGCATTTTGTTCTCAGCCACCGGCGGCCTCAGGCTGCGGAGGAAGTTTCTCGTGGCTGGTTTTGATGGGTCCCCCTTGACATAGCTTAGTATGAAATAGCTCGGCACGGCTGCCCCATCTCGGCTGTTTATCCATTACTATGCGATTCTGTCTGACAGTTACCTTGGGTTGGTGGAGCGCGCTAGCTGGCTGGACCACAAGTTACCTGAAAGTATTGCAGCTAAGCATCCAAGCCTCTCTCAAAATCAGCCAGGAAAACAAGAGAAAAGCCATTCAGAAATACTTTTTAAAAGTTTCTTTTTTCCATATAAGGCTCCTGTGGTTTATAGTTGCATGACTAGCATTCATTTTGTGGGGGGCGTCCCTTAGCCATCACTGCATCTCCAGGCCAGAGAATTCTTCACCTGTTAAACATCTGCCTGACCACGTCAAGCCAATGGGGCAGGAGGGGAAAGGCAGGAGCTTGCTCTTTCTACATCAGATCCTTGGTGCGTCTAGTTTAAGCATTGCAGCACCAGAATTAGGGCGGTGTGGGTGGTTTCTCCGCATAGGGTGCTGAGCTGGGGGGGTGCAAAATAATAACAATTTTTAAAAATCAATTATTTATACAGATACCTAACGAAAGGAGCAAGCCAGCAGTAAATCACCCAAAGCAAGTTGGAGTTAATTCTTTATTAGCAAAAGCAGGATCTGCACAGCAGTGTCAGACCTAATGAGCACAGCAACTCATCACTGACAGGTCTCACCCCCATGAAACAGTTGCTGAGAATGAAGGTCTCTGCTTCCCCACAGCCACCTAAGTCCCCTCCTCTCTAGGGCTTTCCCAAGTAATCTGAGACTGCGCCTGCATGATGCTGACCTCCTCTGTCCTTTTCATGCCTCTTCTGGTCCTGGAAGACCAGGGGGGAAAGGAAATTGTCACAGCAAATGTGGGAGACAGTTGTTTCAGCTCACCAGCCAGATTTACCTCTGCTTCTTGGCCTCTATCCTCTCCTGTTTCAGCTTCTGATTCTGGACTCCTCTCTGCCACAGACTCTCCCTGCTCACTAAGCCCTGTTACATCTTCAGCTTCCAACATCTCATCCTCCCAGTCTTCTCCCTCTTCTCCCTCTGACCACCACTTCCCAGGCTCTGAGCCTCCTTCCCTTGAGGGTTTCCCAACTGGTTCCTCCCACCATTCCTCTGCACCCCCACCAATGACACCTACTGAAACGATCCATTTAAAAAGCAATTGTACCAAAAGGAAGTATTATGAAATACAGTGGTAACTCTGGGTATGTCCGCTTCATGTTACGTTCTTTCAGGTTATGTCCCGCGGCGACCAGGAAGTACTGGAAAGGGCTACTTCCGGGTTTCGCTGCTCACGTATGCCCAGACACACAAAATGGCGTCACACGCATGCGCAGAAGCTGCGAATCGCAATCCGCGCATGCGCAGACATGCCACTGTGGGTTGCGCTCTTTTCATGTTGCAAACGGGCCTCCAGAACGGATCCCGTTTGCAACCAGAGGTACCACTATATATATGGAAGGGGATGAGAAATTTTGTCCTCACTCATGATACCATATTACCAAAGTCCGCCCCGACTGATGGGCTAGGTTTTAGGCTGACCTGATCCAGGCTCTTCTGGTGTCCTCATGTTGTGCACGGATCTGGTTTTCACTCCCAACAAAGAAGCGAGAATCAGCAAATTCTGCTCCCGTTTCGATTTTTGTCAGGCTCCGCCTGAGAAGAGGCATCCCCTTTTCCCCGCCCATTCGTGCAGAAATGCCTCTCACCAGTGCAATGCCTAGGCTTGCCACCCAAACACCAAGAACACCTCCTTATTGCCAGAGCTATTATTTTCGCTCGTGCATGCAGCTCTAAACGAAGAACCGGTTAATTCAAACTAATGCAATTAATCTGCAGAGATTTTGAAAACGAAATGAGAAAGCCGGAAGCGTCCCTGCTGGAGACTTCCCATTGCCGTTTCGTCCTTTTAACAGCCAGCAATTTATTTGAACTACTTTGCGAGCAGCTACTACGTGGCGATGTAAATCACGGCAAGGAGACCTATTTCACGCTGTGCGCTGGCACAGCCGGCTACTCCCAGGCGAAAGCAAACTGCCAAAGTATATACCGGTTAAGATATTCCTCAGCTGGTGCTGGCGTGGGTGGCCCCACCACCAAGGCAGGAAGAATTTAAAGATGCCAAACCAGCTGTGACTGGTGACTCTACCTGAGGTGGTGAGTTATGGTGCACAAACAGTTTTTCCCCCCATGCAGAGAGACTCACCAGTCTTTTTTTGGTCTGGCTCACAAATGACTCCCAGCTCCCACCATGATTTCTGGCCTCGGCTGAGTACCGTTAAGCAATAATTGCAGACTGAAAAGGACAATTATTAGCAAACGGTTTGCTGCCCACTTTTTGGCTTCCACACCAGAGTCTCCAAGCACCGCTGAGGCCTCGCTTCCCTGCAAATGGCTGGGAGCAGAATTAAAATGAAGGTGCCAAGCAGGAAGACTGATTGGTTAATTGGTATCCTGCTCAGTATTGTCTGAACTGACTGGCAGCCGCTCTCTACGATTTCAGCAAGGCCGTATCCAGACCTTTAGAGGCCCTAAGCGCTGAGAAGATTATGGCGCCCCTTATATGTAATTCAAAAAAAGAGCAATACTACACTGTAAAAGGAATACTACACTGTAAAAGGGACGCAGGTGGCGCTGTGGGTTAAAGCCTCAGCGCCTAGGACTTGCCGATCGAAAGGTCGGTGGTTCGAATCCCTGCGGCGGGGTGCGCTCCTGCTGCTCGGTCCCAGCGCCTGCCAACCTAGCAGTTCGAAAGCACCTCCGGGTGCAAGTAGATAAATAGGGACCGCTTACCAGCGGGAAGGTAAACGACGTTTCCGTGTGCGGCTCTGGCTCGCCAGAGCAGCGATGTCACGCTGGCCACGTGACCCGGAAGTGTCTCCGGACAGCGCTGGCCCCTGGCCTCTTAAGTGAGATGGGCGCACAACCCCAGAGTCTGTCAAGACTGGCCCGTACGGGCAGGGGTACCTTTACCTTTACCTTTACCTTACACTGTAAAAACAACAACATGGATTTATTACAACACATGGCAGGATCTGATTTCCTCACTTTATTTCAGTCTCCGTTAGTGGGACACCCCCTGATATAAGTAGGGAGAAATTGTAAAAAGAGAACAGAAAAATGGAGGAAGGGTGTGGAGTGGAATGTAAGGAAGTCTAACAAAATTCTGAGTTTTCCCATGTTGACCACTTCAATGCTTTTCTTCTTCTTTTTATGTCAAACATTTTTTTAAAAAAATCTTTTTTGTGTGTGTGTACTCCTCCTTTGTTGGTGCTCTATGCACAATGTTCAGTCTGCCTACTGGATAATCCAGTACTGGATTTCAGAGTGGGCTCTCTCTTAGCCCTACTTGGTGCAAGGACAAGTCAGAAGACAACCTATTCCTTGGGCAGGAGCTGTCTGGGCCAGCACCTGAACTTCACTTCTTCCAAGTGGCGATGTTAACTTATCCTCCACCGCACCTGAGAGCAGCAGGCTAGCAGAAGGCAGCTGGCAAGGGACACACAGCTCTGCCCACCCTTGCCACCAGTGATCAAAACTCCCATTGTTCATTTTGCATCAGGGAATTTCATTAGTGCAAGCAGTTTCTTAGCTCTGGGCGCAGTAGTGCACCTAAAATTTCAGATTAAAACTGCAGAGTGGAAGGAAAGGATGACCTTTTCTTCTGCCTCCCCACTTCTAGCTACTCTCTGAAGACTGGAGAAGAGACCCTCTCGGAGCCGTCTTTCCCATACGGCTTAGTGGTGCATTGTGCCAGGGCGCCGGCCTCTCAGGGGCGCCCCAGCAAGTGGGGGAGCTGTGTGGCTTTGCCAGTGGTCTCCCCTTTCCCTGCACACCCACCAGCTGCGCCCCATCAACCATATGGCTAGCGGGCATGCAGCTTGCCTCCCAGGTCACCATGGGAGAGCGATCCCTGCAGAGGCTTAGGAGGGAAGCTGCGCCCCGCCAACTATATGGCTGGCGGGCGCACAGCTTCCCTCCCAAGCCTCTGTGGCCATTGCTCTCCTGCAGCAGCATGGGGGAGAGTTGCGCAACCCCCCCCCCCCCACACAGCTGGCAGTGCACAGCTTTGCCCCCCCCCCACTCTGTGGTAATTTGGGGGCGCTGAGCGGATATTTGCACCCCGGCACCACATCTACTAAAGACAGCCCTGGACCCTCTTAAGAATATTAGGGGGGTGGGCAGGGGAAGGGCCAGACCATGTGAAAAAGGAACATAATATTTTAACTGCAGTTCATTCATTTTCAGCTTTGTATTCTTGTTACAAAAAAAGCACGGCTAGACATTCCATGGTTGCACCCATAACCTGAGTTTAAGGTGCCATTTAGCTCCTAGCTTTCATATCTCAGTTTCTAACACTGCTTGCTGCCTCTCCCTCTCCCCCGGTATTTGCCATCTGAGGCTGCTGCCTCCCTCTGCCCAGTGATAGGGCCGGCTGTGTCAAAGATCATTTGGTGTTTTGGACAAGCAGCCTCTGTTTGGGGTACATTTGCCCCATATACGGCAGAAGGAACCCCGGACCTTCTAATATTCTGGAGACACAATTGCTCTTTTGCCCTTTTCCCTTGTCTCCACATCGCTGCCTTCATCTAACACATTGACCAATGAGGAGTTCTGGAAAGCTTGCCCCAGTCTTGTGCCATTTCGGCTTTACTGAGCTGGGTTATTTGTCTTATGGGCCGATAGAGCAACATTTGCTTTGTATTGCTCTGTTGTCATGGGTTGGTTTTATCCTGTTGGCTTTGCTGTTATCTTTTCTTTCTTTCTTTCTCTCTCCCCTCCCTCCTTGATTCTATTGTGCATTTTAATCATCTAAAAGTCACCTTGGGAGCCCGCGTTACATGCCAGAAGGCAGGATATGCATTTTTAAAATAAAATAAAATAAAATACACCCAGGTGTAGAAAATATGTGGTTGTGGCAGAGAAACACCTCCTGTGTTCATAACTCCATGTTTTATGTTTTGTTTCCTGTATTGCCTTCCCAATATGTTTCTCATTTGTGGCGGCATTTTTCCCACTAAGCATGTTTGAGCTGCTACAAAGAGGAAATGCATAAAGGTCAAAGGAAACAAATTCACTTGAAAAATGGGAACAAATAACGCAGCCTTGAAAAGCTGGGAAAGGGCTGGGGAGCGGAAGCTTTTCGGAGTGTTTTCTGTTTATTGTTTGTTTATTTCCTCCCCCCTCTTTTTTTGCTTAGTCCCCCCCCCCCCCCCCCCGCTTTTAAATTGAAGTTTATTTTGGATTTTAGAGGCTGCGTTCATTCACAGCTGAAATGCAAACACAAATAGTTCTGCAGGAGTGTTCAGCAGCTAGGGGCCCCTGGGCCAAATGTGGCTCTCTGCACTCCCTGCTCCCCACTCCCTGCACTTGCCAATCTAGCAGCAAAGTGCTATGGAAAAATAGTTGCTAGTAAGCTAGGAAAGATGGTAGGATTGTTGGAATGGCATACAAAGGATGAGCAAGTTAAATCAGTGATGATAGATTAGGCAAGAGATGTGGGACATAACATAATGTTTGAAGACTGGGAAAGGTTGTGAAGGAAAGGGGTCAAGTTCACTGCATGTACGGTGTTAAAGGAAAATATTATGAAAATGATGTACAGATGGTACTTAACCCCTGTAAAATTGGCAAAGATATATCATAATAGTGATAATCTATGCTGGAAATGTAAAGAAAAAGAAGGTACCTTTTATCATATGTGGTGGACCTGCTCCAAGGTGAAAGACTTCTGGGAGAAGATTTATAATGAATTGAAAAAAATGTTGAAATATACATTTATTAAGAAACCAGAGGCCTTTCTTCTTGGAATAACAAGTTTGGAATTGCCCAAGAAAGATGTCAGACTGTTTTTGTATGCCACAACTGCAGCTAGAATTTTGTTAGCTAAGAATTGGAAAACACAAGAAGTCCCAACAGTGGAGGAATGGCAGATGAAGATGATGGACTTTTCGGAGCTAGCCGACCTGACTGGAAGAATCCGCAACCAGAAGGAGGAGTACCAGGAGGAATGGATGAAATTCAAAGACCATTTAGTCAAATATGCTAAGATAACTTAATTGGAAAAACTTGCAGATACCAGATAGGCTTAGGATTTAAATATGTGATGTTAGAGAATAATATGTTTAAAGTTAAAATGAAAAGAAAGAAAGAAGTTAAGTGATTAAGTTAATTTTATGAGAAAATTGGTTTTGGAAAACTGTTACAATGATATACACTGAAACTCAGCCAGGGGGATTCGAGAAAGTCACTTAACAATGTTACTAAGATTGGATTAAGTACAGTTAAGATGTATGTTTGTTCGTTTAAAATTTTTTGGAAAATCAATAAAAAAATTTGAAGGGGAGAAAAAGGATAGATGGTAGGGGTCAAAGGGCTCTAGCCTTTACTCCCTCCCCAATGGCATAATTCTCACTAATATGGTACACCTGTGTCTGGACTGTACCACCTCAGACTATAGGTGGAGGCTAGCCCAAATGCTCCTGAATTCTCTGCAGACAGAAGACTAGCGTGTTAGTTAGATGGATTCTAGCCTAGAAAGGCTCTAAGCAACCTAGTTTCCCCCTTGGCATACCATTTATCTATGTGGAGGGCTTTTTCTTTCTGCAAAAAGTCATCTGGTCAGAGCTAAACAGATTCCCTCGATAGTTGGAGGGCTCTCCTTCCTTGGAGGTTTTTAAGTAGAGGTTGGGTGGTCATCTGTCAGGGATGCTTTAGTTTTAGATTCCTGCATTGCCGGGGGTTGGACTAGATGACCCTCAGGGGTCCCTTCCAACTCTACGGTTCTGATTCTAATACTAATACAGGTAACCAGTGTATGGGTCTGCTCAGTTTGCAGCCCAGATGCCAAATGACGATGGGAAACTTCAAGCACACCCGTTCCCTCCCTTCTTAGGGCTCTTTATCTTTAAACTGGACTGGGACCAGACAACCCTTCAAACTCTTTCAAGATCAATAAGTGTCCTCTGACAGTTACAGATAGGTAGCCGTGTTGGTCTGCCATAGTCAAAACAAAAAAAATTCCTTCCAGTAGCACCTTAAAGACCAACTAAGTTAGTTCTTGGTATGAGCTTTCGTGTGCATGCACACTTCTTCAGATACACTGAAACAGAAGTTTCCAGACCCTTCTATATAGTGAGAAGGTGGGGAGGGGTATTACTCAGAAGGGTGGTGGGAATGGGTGATTGGCAGATAGCTGTGATGAGCCTGTTGACGACTCTTAACGACTGCAATAGGTCTTACAGGAAAAAGCAAGGGGTGAGAAGGTGAAAAATGGTTTTGTCATGTATAATGAGATAAGAATCCAAGGTCTTTGTTCAGACCAGGACTCTCCGTGGTTTTAAGTTTGGTGATAAGTTGCAATTCAGCAGCTTCTCTTTCCAGTCTATTTCTGAAATTCCTCTGACAGCCCTTCAAATAAAAAGCACTGGTCAAAAGTGCCCTGACACACTGGATAAATGCACTGCTTTTATGGGTCTTTCGGTTTTCATAGTACTGTGCACCACACTGATATGAGAGGGCGGCATATAAATACTTTAAGATGAATAAATGCTAGAACCACAAGTTCCAAAACATCCCCAGTCCATCTTGGTAAAGTACGTAAAAGAGGATGCCACGGGCATGGGGGTGTGGGAGAAGAGTCCTGCTCTTAATAGCCATGTATCATGAGACTTCATCAGAAGACCACAGCCTTAGAAGTGATGGTTGGGTTTTCGCCAGAGGGGCCTTGGTGGTTTCAGAGCAGTCCTTACCTCAGGCAAAAGTGCGACTCACACACAAAGAGCTGCATAATGGTCAAGCAATGTCCATAGTTCCTCAGGAACCAGGCCACAGCCCTTGAAGAGTATGTCACATTGCAAAACAGGAATGTAGGGCTCAGGAGCCTGTTCTTCGTCCTATAACCAGAGCTATTTGTGTTCACTCATAGAAAGGAATCCAATATTGCAGCTATCAATACTGTGCGGCAAGAATGAACAAGATGCATGAAAACTGACTCCTTTTGGAATAAAACATGGTCTAGACCCATTAGATATCATTCAAAACTTTACTTGCAGAACTTTCTTCAAAGCAGAACAAAAACATCAAAGGTATATCCAAATAATTCTGTACAATATTTTGTACCTGTCCAGCACAGGCTCAGCATCTTATAAGAAATGAAAGATAATTCCAAACAGACCAAGAAGCAAAAGTCTCTCTCTCTTGCTCTCGCTCTCTCTTTCCTTCCAGCCTCCAATTTGCCTGGAGCTCTATTCACACTCAGAGAGGCTCATTTACACATACTTACTCCTACTAATGGTGGGACGCGGGTGGTGCTGTGGGTAAAACCTCAGCGCCTAGGACTTGCCGATCGTATGGTTGGCGGTTCGAATCCCCGCGGCGGGGTGAGCTCCCGTCATTCGGTCCCAGCTCCTGCCCACCTAGCAGTTCAAAAGCACCCTTAAAGTGCAAGTAGATAAATAGGTACCGTTTTATAGCGAGAAGGTAAACGGCGTTTCCGTGTGCTGCGCTGGTGCAGGCTCGCCAGAGCAGCTTCGTCACGCTGGCCACGTGACCCGGAAGTGTCTTCGGACAGCGCTGGCCCCTGGCCTCTTAAGCGAGATGGGCGCGCAACCCCAGAGTCGGTCACGACTGGCCTGTACGGGCAGGGGTATCTTTACCTTTACCTTTACCCCTACTAAACCTGGAGACAAAGACTACAGCCACCACCCTTCCAAGATGGAGATTTGCAACCAATACTTTCATCACATGTTCAAAGGTAAACATTCAGTATTATGAGCAGAGAACATTCAAAGTTAGTTATCAACCAGTTAAGAGCCAGTGTGGTGTAGTGGTTAAGAGCGGTGGACTCGTAATCTGGTGAACCGGGTTCACGCCCCCGCTCCTCCAAATGCAGCTGCTTGGTGACCTTGGGCTAGTCACACTTCTCTCAGCCTCACTCACCACACAGAGTGTTTGTTGTGGGGGAGGAGAGGAAAGGAGATTGTTAGCCACTTTGAGACTCCTTAGGGTAGTGATAAAGCGGGGTATCAAATCCAAACTCCTCCTCCTCCTCCTCCTCCTCCTCCTCCTCCTCTTCTTCAAAAAACCTAATATTAGCAAGACACATTTATCCATTCTCCCATACCCTCCAACTTTTATTCCATGAAATGAGAGACCTTCTAAGGAAAAGCAGGACATTCCAGAATCAAATGGGAAACTGGGACGGCTTCTGTAAATCCGGGACTATTCCTGGAGGGACTACTCAGAGGTTCTATTTCTACAACATAGCTCAGGTCCTCCGCCAGCTGAGTTGTGCATAGCAAAAGTGTGGCCCTTTGATGCAGCAAGTTCATAGGAAGACACTACTGGTCTTCAGCTGGTGGGTCTAAGATGGATCACAACCACAGTGGTATCACCAAATACATGGTAGAAAAAATAGGGGTTGTCATATGCATGTTTCTGTTAATGATGGGCTGGAGTCTTGAAAGGTTGAGGACTGGTGGTCCACGTTGATGGGAGGGTGTCTCTCCAGGTTTTCAGGCGACACACATTCCCAGCCCTCCCTGGAGATGCCAGGGGTTGAATCTTGGACCTTCTGCATGCCAAACAGGTGTTCTAGCACCTGTGGCCTTTCCCCATCTATGAGAGCATCCACTAAATGTTGGCTCCTTATTTTCTTGGATTTTTTTGCAGGGTGGGGGATTTCACCGTATTGACTTATCCAACTCCATTTGATGTATCTGTCCTCCCAAATCTTCCTTCCTTCTGGCTCTGCTTCTCCCGCCCCCCCGTTGGTTCTAGTGGCCCTCGGGCAGCATATTCTTTTATTGACAAGAACAACTTCCATACAATAAAGTGATTTTGAGCTGGAGTCCTCCTGAGAAGTAGGTATTAAGCAATAAATACTTGGTTAACGTCCCTCTGCAGCTGTTCCGTGTTTCGGTGGATGTGAAGAAAACTTTAGCTTAAGATTTAGTGATTGAACACTCTCCATTAACAACAGTAGACGACGACCATCGATCTTCAAACCATCGTGTTATGACAATTTTGCCATTTAATTGCTTCCATGGGAGGAGGGTGCAGAGTGCGGGGGAGGGGGGAGTTCCTAACGAACCTTTGAGTAGATCTGGACAGCTATATAGGAGTCTTAAGTCTATCAGATAATGAAGGAGGGAAATGGCCCCATCCCTGTCAGATTTTCTTACAAAGCAGAATGAATGTACATTATCTGATGCTTTTTGATATACTCAGTTGCTCTTTTTCATTTACTCCTATCATTAGCAGGTCTGCCACCCTGTCTGAGATGTAATATAAACTTGTCCACTTAATAGTAATTATACGAAAAGGGTCTATTAAGCATTACTGAATTCTGTGCAAACCTAAATGCAAGTGCCTCGCCTTCGGGTCCCCCTAGATCATAGAGATATGTGTAGAAGGACTGAGTGGTTTGGGGCCACATCCGTACCACACATTCCAAAGCACCATCAGACCACCTAACCGTCATGGCTTCCCTCAAAGAACCCTGGGAAGTGTAGTTTGCAAAGGGGGTTGGCCGCTTGTCAAGGACTTATTGCGTGAGTAATTTCAGGGCTTGAAACCAAGGCCTGGCCTTATGCCAAGAAGCCTGAATGCCTGCCTATGCTTCTTCCTTGCTGAACTTTGACCTTCAGCTCCTCTGGACCGCTTTAGCAATTGCCCCATGGGCTCCTAGGATGGAGAAGACCCCTTTCTCCTAGCTTAGATTTACGAATGGCAGCAACCAGGAAGGTCAGAAAATTCCACTTGGCTTTCTTTATTTCCTTTCCCCCCCTTTTTTTGTTAAAGGAAGGGGCTGAAAGCCTCAACTTTCCGAAATATCTCGGCCACCCAGAGAAAAGAAAGAAAAACACTTTCAGCCACCCCAGGTGATGGGTGACGGGCACTTGCAGGCCTAGACGGAGCATGACATCATTTCGAGAGCTGTCTCCAAGAGCTGAAAAACCAGAGTCAGAAAGAGACCATGGCTCCGATAGCTACGGCGAAGTCTCCATCCACTCGCCGAGTACCCACCTCCCCCCACCTCCCCCATGCTTTCATTTCTGCTGAGAACCGCATGGCAAAACTTACTGATTTTTGTCGCTTTGTTTTATCTAAACAAAGCCAGGCTGCCTTTAGCTGGCGCGGTTTGTTCTTTATCAAGCCATTCTGTTTATTGTCACTGCTCCGCTTGTGTTGCCATGCCTGCTTTTTATGTCAAGATACCCTTGAGTGGTACGGGGATAACAAACAGCTGCTGGAATGACTACCAGACAAACCCTTGATTTCAGGCCGATGCAGCTGCAGAGCGCGATTGAGCAGGCTCCCCTTGACATCCTGGTCAGAAGCCGCAGTCGGGAGGAGGACCGGGAAATCTGCTGGGCCCTCGTTCGGGACGTGGAAGCCAGACGCAAAATCTCCTACAAGAGCCTGAGAACTGAAGCTGCTGATTTTATTATTGCTTAAGAGAGAAAGCAGACTCCTAAGGACTTGGCCAAAGAGATCAAAGCATAACGCTCTGAGACCTCCACCAGATTACCTCTCTATTGATCACTTGCCTCGAGTTGTTTGCACAAAGCTTATACGGAGGTTAGATTAGGTCTGCATTTGTCCTGATTCGTTTGCAGTGAGGTTATATGATGGCGAGAGGTTGTCTTGCATTCATTCTGATTCGATTGCGAGGTGTTTGCATGTCTTCCTACGAATAATTTGTTCATCTCACTCTTTTCGATGCATTGCCCAGCAAAAAGGTCATTCCCCCCCCTTTTTTTTAAAGTGCATTCATTGTGGCAGGGTGGCAAAGCGCTTTAATCCATTTAACTGAGCAAACTGAAATTAAGGTAAAAGAGCCATCCCACCGACGTCACCAATGGCTGCATTGTAAGAAATTCCAAAGACAAGTACAGTGGTACCTCGGGTTACAGATGCTTCAGGTTACAGACGCTTCAGGTTACAGACTCCACTAACCCAGAAATAGTAACTCGGGTTAAGAACTTTGCTTCAGGATGAGAACAGAAATCGCACGGCGACAGCGTGGCAGCAGCAGGAGGCCCCATTAGCTAAAGTGGTACCTCAAGTTAAGAACAGTTTCAGGTTAAGAATGGACCTCCAGAATGAATTAAGTTCTTAACCCGAGGTACCACTGTACTTGAAGTTTCTCTATTCCAGCAACTCACCCCAAACTGAAATGAAAACTAACTTGTCCCCTTTCTTTCCAGTTCATCCCAGATCCCTTTCAAGTCCCTAACTACAAAGCCAAATGTGCACAATATTGCACCCGGGTTTTGCTCTTGAACAGTGCTTTTTTTCTTTAAAAATGTTTAGGGATACAGTGGTACCTCTGGTAATGAACTTAATTCGTTCCAGAGGTCCGTTCTTAACCCAAAACTATTCTTAACCTGAGGTGCGCTTTCGGGACTTGGCCATTCGTATCCCAGGGCAAAGTTCACTACCAGGAGCACCTACGTCTGGGTTAGCAGAGCTTATTACCTGAAGCATTCGTAAGGAGGACAGTACGTAACCCAAGGTTCCACTGTACTCTCATTTTGACTCAAGAACATCACCATTTTATAGTTTAAATCGGGGGAAATACCACACATCCACATTCCACACTGCTTCACACGTTAAACGCTCGCTCCTGTCTGAGACTCAGGAAACACCAGGAAAGGAAAGGAAGCCGCCATTGGAGGTTGTAACAACGAAACTGACCAATCACCATGCTAGATTTCAAATCCTACTTCACACATTAAACGCTCGCTTCCATCTGAGACTCAGGAAACACCGTGACGGGAAATGAGGCAACGGGACTGGCGATTCACCGTGCTAGGGAAGAAACTAAAAAAATTTAAATGTTTAGTTTCTTCTCCCATTAGATACACAAAATGTTTAGGGGTATGCATACCCCTGCATCCCCCCCAGAAAAAAAGCACTGCTCTTGAATCCTTCCTGAAAAAATACTGACAGTCTGGGGAATACCCTGGATCTATAGTCGGTGGCACAATATCAAATGTTCAAGTCAGGTCTGCTTGTTCTCTACAAACCATCCAAATTCTAGGAGGCTGTCTGAGACATCTTGCTGCCTGAGGCAAAGGGAATTGTTTTAAGGCCGGCAACGGGACAGTGTCCTCCAGCACACCCAAGGGCAGCAGACTACTGTTGTACATGCCACGTGGCGCACACACAGCTGTATTCTCCAAGAGAGGAATGACTGGGCACCCAAGAGAAACCGCCAGCGGGGTGGTCACTGCTGCCCTCCAGCATCTGCTGCCTAGAGTGGCTGTCTCACACTGTTAGGCGATGGTGGTGGGACCAACCCTGCAAATTCTGCAGGCAAGCAAATCAAAATCCACCCCGATATAAACTTCATTGTACAGCCTTCCACAATGATGCAAACTGAGAAAATGTTTGCCATTCTCTTAATATGCATTTAAAAATAATGATGACTTTGCTAGCAATAGGAAGAGGGGGAAAGGGCACATATACCCTGTGCTGAATCTCTGAAAATCACAGGGTCTAAGGAGCATGGCGAAAATATACAGAAATGCTGCAATTTATGGGGGGGTATTTTTGCCTCCCACCCCTTTCAAATTGGGAACCCTGTGGCTCTCAAGATGTTGTTAGACTCCAACTCCCAATGGTCACGGACAGAACCATGTCTTGAACATGGGCAGTTACTCTTAAGAAGAAGGGCCCTGCAGGATCAGATGAAGCACCCGTCAAGTCATGCATTCTGCTTCCCAGAAGACAGAACTACAGTTCCCACAGTTCCCTGGGAACAGGGATGGATTGTTAAACCACTCTGAGAATTGTAGCTCTGGGAGGGGATTGGCGATCCCCTGAGAACTCTCAGCACCCTTAACAAACTACAGATCCCAATGGTGTTGAAGCACTTTAAACGTATGTCATGAGTCCTTGATCTGACCCCTTGAAGTAAAAGTAAAGGTAAAGGGACCCCTGACCATTAGGCCCAGTTGTGACCAACTCTGGGGTTGCGGCGTTCATCTCGCTTTATTGGCCGAGGGAGCCGGCATACAGCTTCCGGGTCATGTGGTCAGCATGACTAAGCCGCTTCTGGAGAATCAGAGCAGCACACGGAAACGCCGTTTACCTTCCCTCCGGAGCGGTACCTATTTATCTACTTGCACTTTGACGTGCTTTCGAACTGCTAGGTTGGCAGGAGCAGGGACCGAGCAACGGGAGCTCACCATGTCACGGGGATTCGAACCGCCGACCTTCTGATCGGCAAGTCCCAGGCTCTGTGGTTTAACCCACAGCGCCACCCGCGTCCCTTTCCACCCCTTGAAGTAGGAGGATCTAATCCAGGGGTTGGCAAACTTTTTCAGCAGGGGGCTGGTCCACTGTCCCTCTGACCTTGTGGGGGGCCAGACTATATTGGGGGGAGGGAAATGAACAAATTTCTATGCCCCACAAATAACCCAGAGATGCATTTTAAATAAAAGCACACATTTGACTCATGTAAAAACACGCTGATTCCCAGACCATCCGTGGGCCGGATTTAGAAGGCGATTGGGCCAGATCTGGCCCCCAGGCCTTAGTTTGCCTGCGCATGATCTAATCCCAGGGCCGTGACAACACCGTTGCTGTTACATTCCAGCATTTGTTTGCACACGTTCCAGTTCAGCAACGGAAGTGGGGACAGAGCTGTATGCCTCATGGCCTGCCTTGCACACTGAAAGCTAGAATATGGTCTGTAGGTGCAGCAGAAGACCAAGTCCAGCCATCTTCTGCATGTGGAAAGGGAGAGGGCAACATATTGTCCAGCCTTTCAGGCAGCCTAATGCCCTGAGTTGGCCCTGAAAGGCCTAGACGTGTGACCCACTTCTAAACTGAACTGTTTTGTTCTTGAGCTTTTGCTGTCATTTCTCTCAATCCCCAATTTTCACTTTTACATACCCTCCAACATTTCTCCAACGAAAAGAGGGACATTCTATTCCACAATACAGTGGTACCTTGGGTTACATACGCTTCAGGTTACACACTCCGCTAACCCAGAAAAGAACTTTGCTTCAGGATAAGAACAGAACTTAAGAGGTTAACAGGTTAAGAGGTTCTTAACAGGTTAAGAACTTTGCTTCAGGATAAGAACAGAAATTGTGCTCTGGCGGCGCAGTGGCAGCGGGAGGCCCCATTAGCTAAAGTGGTGCTTCAGGTTAAGAACAGTTTCAGGTTAAGTACAGACCTCCGGAACGAATTAAGTACTTAACCTGAGGTACCACTGTAATCTTAACAATACTTTGTTATTATTATTTATGTCCTGCCCATCTGACTGGGTTGCCCCAGCCACTTCAGGCAGCTTCCAACATATATAAAAACATAATTGAACGTTTTAAAATGTCCCTATACTGGGCTGCCTTCAGATGTCTTCTAAAGGTTGTCTAGTTACTTATCTCCTTGCTCGGGGGTTGCAATAAGTCCATACACACCAGCATTTCTCCAACGAAAATAGGGACTTCGTAAGGAAAACTGGAACATTCTGGGATCAAATCAGAAACAGGGATGCCTTCTGTAAATCCGGGACTGTGCCTGGAAAATAGGAATGCTTGGAGGGTCTGTTTTTATATTCCTTTACCTCCGAGTTTGCTGACAGCCATTCCTAATGGCCACAAGGCAGCCCCATGCCACGGATCAAAAACAAAGAGGGAAGGAGGGCTCTCCAGGCATTGTGCGCTCTCCTTCTCTTCCTAATGGGTGAACAATTGTTAGCGACTGCATTTTATATTTTATCTAGTGCTCCCACTGAACCGCAGGCATGCCCAGGTCCTTAGAAGCCCGCAGGAACAGATGCTCTGAAATCTTGACAAACTCCAGCCTTGCGTAAAAGGACTCCCGCCTCTCCATTTTGTTTCATTTTGCTGTTTACAGAAGGAAAAAGCTAGTGCCTTTCATTTCAAGGTGATTGGCCTTAAAATGCTATTCACAGGACCCGTGTCCTCCTGCTAAACCCACTCCAGTTTCACTTTGATTCCAGGCACACTCGTCTGTATTGCTATCACAGCTGTTTGCCATAAAGCACTTGTTGCAATAATCTATTTATGTACAAGCCAATTCCCCCAAGGTCGCGTCACACTCTCCTGTGACCAAGAAACAACCCAGGCCTGGGAAGGCAGGGCTGTGGGATTCAGGCTGAACTCTTCTAGGGCTTCCATTCAGTTCTAGCATTTACGGACACTTGCCTGCTCACCAGGGGAGGTTAAACTCCCGCATTAGAGATATCTTTGAATTCTCCCCTTTATTTTCCTACATAAAGTGCAGAGCTTAAGGACAATATTGCATTGTGTGCAAAACCAATCAGAAAGCAGCTGCAAAGTGTTCCTGTGTGCAAAGATGCCTTTTCAGAGGCGCCTGCATTGTGCAGGCAAGCCTATTCCTCCATCATAATGCAGGGTGATGTTCTTTAAAAGATTTATACAGTACTTTACCTGTATATGAGAGGTGTGCAAGCTCTGAACCAAATGTCAGGTGTGTAAGGTATAGAACAGGGGTGGTCAACTCCCAAGAGACTGCAATCTAAAGGTAAAGGTAAAGGACCCCTGGCCATTAGGTCCAGTCGTGGCCAACTCTGGGGTTGCGGCGCTCATCTCACTTTATTGGCCGAGGGAGCCAGCGTACAGCTTCCGGGTCATGTGGCCAGCATGACTAAGCCGCTTCTGGCGAACCAGAGCAGTGCACAGAAACGCCATTTACCTTTCCGCTGGAGCAGTACCTATTTATCTACTTGCACTTTGACGTGCTTTTGAACTGCTAGGTTGGCAGGAGCAGGGACCAAGAAACGGGAGGTCACCCCGTTGCAGGGATTCGAACCGCTGACCTTCTGATCGGCAAGTCCTAGGCTCTGTGGTTTAACCCACAGCGCCACCCGCGTCCCAGAACAAGGAATGACTGCAATCTACTCACAGAGTTAAAAACTGGCAGTTATCTACCCCCTTTGGGGGGGTTCAGGTCAAAGTTGTTGAGTTTTTTCAGGGAGGAGGTAAAATGTTGAGCTTTTTCTAGGGGAGCCGCAGTTGTTCAGCTTCTTTGGGGGGAGCCAGTGATCTACCAGTGATCTACCGCAGACGTCCAGTGATCTACCGGTAGATCACGCTCTACCTGTTGGACATGCCTGGCATAGAACAAAAGCCAGCATTTAGCCTGATTCTTCTGTTTACAAGTTCTGCAGTGCGTGCAACACAGAGTTCCCAAGATCTTCCATGCCAAATCTGTTAGAGATCCATAAAACCTGCACACCCTGCTGGTATATTTGGAGCCTCTGCTCTCTCATTTGTGTGTTTAGTAAAATCAAACGAAGCTGGGTGAAATATTTATTTTAATTGATATCCCTCTGTGTAAACAGGTTTTGGTTTTTTGCATTTGCTTTTTGAGATTTTGAGTATGCAAATGCAAAATGAAACAGAAATGTGTGTGCTCTCTCGAGGCGATAGGAAAATGCAGGGCGGAGGTTTTGACCAGATGAAGCTGCCAATCTGGCCATTGGTCTATCTGGGCCGGTGATGTCACTGCCACACACCTCCCCAGCACCTGCTGCTCCTCATTTAATTGGAGATGCCAGGAGTTTAACCCAGCAGCTCAGGCATGCAACGAACGTGCCCTTCCTCTTAACTATTTCCCCTTTCTCTCTCTTTTTGAATCCCCTTCCCTGGGAGAGATGGCCGGGAGAGTGGGGGAGGAATTGGGGGATGTTCAAAAGTGAATTTGCTATTTTTGCAGCTTGGATATGTCTCAGAGTTTCCAAAAACTCTCTCTCTCTCTCTCTCTCTCTCTCTCTCTCTCTCTCTCTCTCTCTCTCCTGATAACAAAGCATCTCTAATTCCCTGGCACCTGAGATAAGAAGGTGCCGTTTGCTGGCAAGCCAAAGAATGTGTTCAAAGTCGCATCAGGAGGAGTGCATATGATTTAAAGACATGCACATACCCATCCACACACACAAATAAGTAAGGAGCCCTCCCCTGTCTGCAGTTCATTCGCTGTCCACTATGTGGCAGTAGTTTTAGCACTCAAACCCCCTCCCCCCTGCAGAGGAAGCAGAGTTCAAGCGAGGGAACAGCGCCACCAGGGGAGGAGCTGCAGGACTGCAGCCACGTATTTCTGGGGAATCTGGATGGAGGGGGTTTAATCAGACAGGGAGAGAGAGATAAAAGGAGAGGCTTTTCAGAACTGCCCATATATAAGCTCTGCGTTGGTGGGGGTGCATGCAAGGGGGGGATGTGAATAAAATTTGCATAAGTGCCAAGCTGAGAACCGTCCCCCTTAATCCCCTTTCCTACACTTGTCAGTTACACTCACGCTGGAGAGTTCAAAGATGTTTTACCGGATGAATAATTTACAGGAAAATGTGTTTTGTGTAAGTCTCATATTTCGCTTCACCTTCAACAGAACATTTGGGGCATATTTACTAATTTAAGACATGACAGGTGGCTTTCAAACGCGACACAGTATATGAGAGATAACCCCCCCCCCGCCCTCCTTTTGCTTTGTTGAGAGAATGCAGGACCGCCTCGCAAAAGCTCGGGCCATGTTCTCACACCCGCCATCCGCTGCAGGGGCATCTTTCGGCCTCTGTTTCTGGAAGGTGTGCAGAAGAAGTCATTCAGGAACCAGCAACTGGCCACCAGAGGACTTATACTGGGCCCAAAGGGCTGGTCTGCAACATCACCCTCACCGTCCCCTGCCTTCCATTATGCATTTCGGCTGCTTCCTACATTCCGTGCATCACAAAATTACGGCCAGAGGCACTTTGACGCTTTCCTCCTGTCTCTTCAGAATGAACAACATTGGAGGCTTGAACGAAGCTTATCCAGTAGGCAGCACCAGCCTAGTGACTTCCAGAAGTTCTGAACTGCAACTGTTGGCTAAGGCAGTTGCAAGCTACAGTCCAGAACATCTGGAGTGAACCAGGGTGGAGTAGGAGCTAGGAGGCCTATGGTTCTCCAGATCTTGTTGGACTCCAATCTCATTAGCACCAGCCAGCATGGAGAAGGGCCATGGATGGTCATGGGAGTCCAACAAATATTGGGGAGGCAGGAACACAAATATTGGGGGATGGCTGAAGTGGGGGGGGGTACAAAAGGAGCACAGTAGAGGACCTGCACCTCCAAGAGCTCAGAGCAAACCAGTAAGGTTAGGCAAGCGATCTTCTCCCCCTATTAGAAAGAGCACATTAACCTTCTGATCTGGGGTAGCACAATTTTGGGCACCGGCAGAGCAAATCCTGGTGGTTGGTAAAGATGGGCAAATCTGTCAATTTCAGTTTCTCTTTTTTTCCCCCTAATAATTTCTGCACATTTCTACATAGGTTTGCCTTTTTTTAAAAAAGTCCTCATGAAAATTCATCAGCATTGTGGGAGTGAGTGAATGTGCATTTTTTACATGCAATCTTGCCTGATACACATTTTGGCAAGGCACATTTTCCCAAAATGCCTTTTTTGCATTTTGTTCTCACTGCTATATGTGTTTTTATGCACACTAGAGTGTGCATTTTTGGGACACCTTACTTGGCCGGAGAACAACATTGCAAAATTCAGAGGAGTGTAAATTATGAAGGGCCTGCTGTATTTTGGTACACATACGGTTTGATAAAGTGAATATTAATTCCTCCTCCATCCATCTCCTCCTGCCTTTTCTCCCCTCCAATTGGTCACTCACTGCGGCTCCCTTATCTTGGGTTTCCAAAAGATTGGGGGCAGTGGGCAGAGCCCTTTCTTTCTTGCTTGCGGTGGGCTTCTGTTCTTAGGGAGAATTCACACCCTTGAAAGCCAACGCTAGCTGTGCAGGACATTTATTGAGCACTACAGCTCACTTTGTAGACAGACGGATGCTGACAACCGCCACCACTCAGTATTTATCTATTTATTTTTAAAACGGCAGGCTGCTTTTCAAATAAAACGTTTCCCGAAAGCAGATTAAAAAGAATATGCCCAAACAAATAAAGACCTAATACAATTTCCAAACCAAGACATTTCAGAACAGCAACAAAGGGTTGTAGCCAACATTTGTCATACCATGATCCATGGAGATTAATGGGCATGAATAACATTAAGGCCATTAATTTCAATGGATCGACTCAGAGTCTGATCTAGTTTGATACAACTGTTAATATATTACTAAAAAGGACCATGAACTAACATAGCCATACTAACAATCCTAGACTGTATTCTTCTTTCCTTCCCATTCCTTCATTTGCCCCTTCCTTTTTCCTTTCTTTCTGTTTCCTGCTTCCTTCAGTCCTTCCTTATCTGGCCAATGGATCAAGCTGACTATGACCTAGTTGAGGTGGTTTGCTCCTCCCTTTGCAGAAGCTGGAAAGCAAGTCAGGGAACCAAAGCTAAACCATTGCATGCAAAATATGAACTATTGTTTGGTTGGTTTTGTATAGGCTGCTTAAAATAAAAAAATGGCTTCATAACCAGCCAGAATCCGTAGGCAGCTTTAAACCATATATCCTGGTTTGTTTGGAAGTATTAACCATAGTATCTTACCTGGTTTGGATGCAACAGGAAGCTATAGGTAACTATGGCTTCTGTCAGGAATGAGCCAGCTCCTAGTGTAACTTCACAGCCTGCTGCAGAACACAGAGAGTTAGATCTGACACAGGCTGAACACAGGCTGAACAGCAGTTCAGACAGGAAAGGAGACAGTTCGTCAGAGCAAGAAAAGGTGGGAGCTAATCCAATCAGTCTGAGGAATTGACGAATGGGAGGGCTGCTTGATAGGAAGCAAAACAAGCGACATTAAGGGCAAAAGTTCAATATCTTCTGTCGACATAGGAAGAAGTCTTCAGAAGGGTCATCTTGAGTAATGATTTTTGTCAGAGCCATCCGGAACTATCTGTTTGTTTTTGCAATATATCCTCCTTTTTAATTACCTACGCTTACTGTGTTATCAAGCTGGGAACCTGGACTCCTGACAGCTTCCTGACTCACACAAAGGATCTCATGCACAGCCCAATTTATTAAGCCAAGACTCACTAGTCCAAACACAGCCTACTGTATATGTAATATCCAACTTTCAGAAACCAAAACCAAAGTCCGTTTGGACCTAATTTGTGAGAATGAGCTAATCCATCTCTGTAAAGAGGAGTAACTAATCTCAGTTCTGTTGAGGCCCCATTTCCCCAAAGGTAGTCTGTTGGGGACGGCCTCCTAGTAGGGTGGGTGACCAATGGTGAGAGCCAGGTGTGGGGATGCCACCTCTTTTTCTCTCTTTACAATACATACTTTTCCTTTCTCTTCCTTTCCGACACCCCCTTTTCTCCCCACTCACCCAAAGTGGGGAGAAAGGCAAAGATTGTTCTCTCCAGACGTCTGAGCCAATTGATGGCAGGGGCCTTTTGAAATCAGACTGAGGACTTTAAGTTGATCACCACTGCTGTAAATAATTTGCAGGGAGCAATGACTCAATCTTGATCGGGACATGACCAGGCATCATCCCAGGACCTGATTGTCTTTGCAGGCTTTCAGGGTGCAGTAGAGAGTCACCCTATCCATATAACTGTTAGCGCTGGTTGTGTTATGCTTTGATTATTGCATATTAGAAGGCGGTTTTAATTTTGCTTTTACAGTTGCGTTTTTGCTTGCTGTGAGCTGCCCAGGGCCCTGAACAAGGAAGGAAAATGTGATATAACAATAATTAACTGGTTAATATTTAAGAGCAGTCCTGGTGGAACAGACGAAATATCCACCCAGGGCAGAATCCTGTTTCCAGCTACGCTAGCTGTGAAGCCGTCTATTTGAAGGCATCCTCCTGTTGAGGGCTCTCCAATCCAAGTTTGCTTTAAAGATAAAGAACCAGAAGGCAGGAAAACAGGGGGTGGGTCTTGGAAGTGTCCCATCAACAGTTAACAGCCTCCTCCACTATGACGGTATATATATTGTATTTCTATATAAATTATGTTTTGGCTCCTGGGCGCCGCAAAAAAGTGAATGTTCCAGTTTGCAAATGTTCTTTGGAACCCAAATGTTCAACGTGGGTTCTGCAGCTTCCGATTGGCTTCCTGCAGCCAATCAGAAGCCATGCCTTGGTTTCCAAACGTTTTGGAAGTTGAACAGACTTCCAAAATGGATTCCGTTCAACTTCTGAGGTATGACTGTATAGCCATTCTTTCTAAATGTTTGTCTATGCTTATACATTTACGTATGCAAATTTCATGTAAATCCATGCCACTTTTTGGGTGAGGCATTTCCTCTTGCTACCCAAGTGGCAGTGAGCCATGACAGGACATTCTCGGTGGTGGCTCCCTGCTTTGATGAATGCCCTTTCTAGTGAGGTGCCTTTGTCTCCCTCACTATTAGCTTTTAAGAGAAATTTAGGAAGACTCAAACATGAACCAGGAAAGAGAGGCTTGTGTGAAGCTGCTGGTTTATATAAAAAAAGGTTCAAGCAACTATACACACCACTCATCCAACTCTTATTTATTTTGGGATCATAAAGAGACAACCCCCTGCTCTCTCACACACACATGAGGGATTATGGAGGGAAATTAAATTTTATTTTCCCCACAAAAAGTTCCCAGAGTATTTGTAATTTGGTAGGCTTAATCCATTCTTGAGGGGATCCTGCACCTGCAAATTTCATCCACTTTGGCTAAGAAGCAGGGAGTTGTAGCCAATTTTAGATTCCCCCTTTGAGAACACAGAGCTTCATTTTATGCTGTGCAACTTGGAACCCAAAATGCAGATACCGTGCACGTCTTTTGAACTTCAAGCAAGCACACTGGAGACACCGCTTGTGGATTATTTCAAAACCTAGGAAATTTCCATCATAACCTGTCGTGTCCCCTTTCATTAGACAACCAGGTGATGTGATCATCAGCCTGTAACAGCAAGTCTAGGATAGCAGCTGAACAACTTGTGACTTTATCTGCCCTAATAATTTATCTCTGGATCTTACTTTGCAATGCACACTTTGGAAGGGGGAAAACATGCCAGGGAAAAAGAAATCTGCATTGCAAAATAAAGTTACAAGCAGTGTGTAAGAGTTACAGGCAATTGAGTCTTATCGTGTAAGCCAAGCATGTGAATTAGCTCTAATTATTTTATTCATTCCTGCTTCTAACCTATCCCTTTGCAAGGACTTAAGATGGGCAAAGAGACTTTAAAAGCCAATTATAACCTGATAAAACCATGATAATATTTCAATTAAAATACATGTGCCAAAGCAAATTAACAAGACTTCATGACTGCTTAGGTCTGGCCATTAAGGGCAGCAATGCAAGTCTTTCTTGGCATGAAAAGGAACAAGTATGCCAGCCCAGCTGAAGACATTTTGCCGCCTGAGGCAGAGGAAATGATGCTGGATTCCCCACCAAATTAGGAGCATAGCACCCAGCACTGGACATGCTATTTTGATGCCTTGTGCAGCACCTCTCCTACTCCCTAGCAGTAAAAACACTACAACAAATTGGGGTGACTGGTGACCACTGGGACTGGAAGACAAAAGGTAGGGAGCCTAGACTATAGCCAATGGCAGGTGGGGCCAACTAATTCTGGTTCCATCCCCATCTTCTTCTGTGTTGAGTTCTGCAAGAGGCAATGCTGACACTAAGGACAACACTGGAAGCCAATGCCACCCCCTAGACCAGCTGCAAGTGGAAACCAGTTTAGGTTAGTGGGGCAGCACCCCATTTGCCCTAATGGACCAGCCTCTGCTGCCTGATAGGACCACTACAGCCCTAGTCCTCTATTTTAGTTCTTTCTCTGTGACATTGAGGACAGTGATTCCCAAACTCCCCCCTCCCCATGGACCACTCAAAAGCTGCTGACCCCTTGGGCAGACCTCTTTGTGGTTTCTCTGCCCGTTGCAGCAGTTGTAACGTGCTGTGCTAGACATTGTTTGGTTTTGAGTTGTATCTTTATGGATGCACTGCAGACCCCCTAAGTGAAGCTCACGGACCACTGCTAATCCCCTGCTTTAGGGGACACTCGCTGTAAAGATCTCAGGCAGGCAGGCAAGCCCCGATAAGAATTAATGAGTCTCTGGCAGTTTTATGGTAAGTTTATTTACAATTAGCATCCAGAGCGTGGCTCTGAGCCTGCCGCTCTTAGCTATGAGTTGGGCAAACTAAGGCCCGGGGGCCGGATCCAGCCCAATCGCCTTCTAAATCTGGCCCGGACGGTCTGGGAATCAGTGTGTTTTTACATGAGTAGAATGTGTGCTTTTATTTAAAATGCATCTCTGGGTTATTTGTGGGGCATAGGAATTCGTTCTTTTTTTCTTTCCCCAAAAATATAGTCCAGCCCCCCACAAGGTCTGAGGGACAGTGGACCGGCCCCCTGCTGCAAAAGTTTGCTGACCCCTGTCACTCTGAGTCTCTCCCCCTTTCGCAACACAAAGAGTGCCAAAGTCCCATCCTTCCTCTCTTGTACTTCTGTTGCATTTTAACCCTTTCAGCTCTCCTGGTTCAGGGAGAAGGTCTCTCTAAATGTAGCCTCCCTCCTGGTTGCATAGCAACCCCCTCAATGTCGTCTATCTCCTCCCCTCCGTCTGCCTGCAAGCTCTCCGAGTCTGCTGTTCTGGGAACTCTTGATGAAGGGGGGCCAAACTAACTCACTCCTGCTCTGTCTGTGGCTGCAATCCCATGGCTCCAGAGTCAGGCTCTGGCTCCCTCTGTACTAGCATTCATTCATCTCCATCAGACTCTTCCCAGGCATTCGATTCAGCCATGTCCCTGACACCCACCTTGGTCAGGACAGCATTACAAAACACATGCCCCCAATCCCTGCTCCTGGGACGGGGAAATGCATAGCACAACCGGTAAACCGATAACAACCACACATACATTGTTATGATAAAATGGGCCAGGGATTTTGGATATAATATACAAATGGATGATTGGATTAAACTATGGAATGAAAACATGAAATTTACTGCATGTACAGCGTTTAAAGAGAATATAATGAAAATGATGTATAGATGGTATATTACACCGGTAAAACTTGCAAAAATGTATAAAACATGTAAGAAATGTTGGAAATGTAAAGAAAAGGATGGTACTTTTTATCATATGTGGTGGGAATGTAAAAAAGTGAAGAGCTTCTGGGAACTGATATATAATGAATTGAAGAAGATGTTGAAATATACATTTGTTAAGAAACCAGAGGCTTTTCTTCTAGGAATTATAGGAAATGAAATAAATAGAAAGGATTGTAAACTTTTCCAATATGCAGTAACAGCGGCGAGAATATTACTGGCCCAGAACTGGAAACAAGAACAAGTACCAACAATAGAGGAGTGGAGAACAAAGTTGATGGACTATGCAGAACTGGACAAATTGACAGGGAAGATTAGATATTTACGAGATCAAAAGTTTATCGAGGACTGGAGAAAGTGGGTGGACTATTGGGAAGGTATAAGTGACAGAGAAATAACGTTAGTGGCATTTAAAGAAGCTCTGTAAAAGTCAAAGAAATATTGCAAAAAAGAAAAACAGGTCTCAAATGGTTTTCGAAAGGCAATAGCGAATATAAGAACTGTGTATTTAAAAATCAAATTTGGATGATTGTCAGAGAGGCTGAGGGAAGTCCAAAATTGGAAAATCTGTTAAAGTTGAAATTGTGATGTGTTATATATTCTTTTTGTGGAAATTAATAAAAAATTACATTAAAAAAAACAAACAACCACACATACATTGATGGAACAAGTGTGGGGCTTGCCCCACGCCTCATCAGCATACCCCAGCCTTGCCTCCTCCTGCCACCCACTGGGGAAAGTCTTTACCAGGTGTGGTAAATAGCTCTGCATCCTCTGATCAGGCTCACATGGAGGAGCTCAATGCATGTGCATCAGCCCACACAGAGACCTTTCTCGCACCTGCTGGAGATGTGCAACTCTAGAGTGCTCCAGCATGGCGGCAAAACACCTCAACACTTTTTTTCAACACAGGTAAAGATGCGTAAACGCTAATGAGTAGAGTGGAGAAGATGCTTTGGCATGAACGACTAGGTGGGAGGTAAATGCATTGAGCAATATGTGTGGTTTGGTTTTGTGTTTTTGTGTTTTAAAGCATCATGGGGATACCATTTTCGTCAGCGGCACTTGGGTCAACTTTGATGGCTAGATCAGGACCAAGTGATCTGGTGCCCCCCCCATCTCTTTGTTGAACTACAGTTGCGATCACCCGGTACCATTGGCCATGGTGATTGGGGGCTGATGTGTATTCCAAGAAGTTGGACGAGATGACACTTGGGGTCTCGTCCGACTCTACAATTCTGTGGTGGTTAAAAGCATCTGGTGGTCACCACGTTGGGGAAGTCTGCTCCAGAGATGCCTTGGACAGTGAGGAAGAAACCCTGAGACTCACAATTTTCTGCATCACCAGGAGGAAAGGGCATTGCAAAAACCAACAATGACTTTATCCTCAAGGATTTTCAAACTGGAAATGCAAGGCACTGACCCAATGATGTACCAGTGAGGTACTGACCCTTCCCCAAAAGAGGAGCAAGAAGTTAGCTCAGTTAGTTAGAGAATGCTGATGGTGACGCCAAGGTTGCAGGTTTGATCCCCAAATGGACCATCTGCATATTACTGCATTGCAGGGAGTTGAACTAAATAACCCTTGGGGGTCCCTTCCAATTCTATGATTCTAAGCTACAAAGAACATTGGAGGGATTTCCGACTGCACCACCTATTCATCTGACATTTTACCAGGCACTGTCTCCACACATTTTCGAACCCGTGTGCAGTGCCATATGGACTAGAAACTTGGTTTCATTTTATTATTGCTATTTTTTTTATAAGGAGCTGAAATAATTGCAGTGCAAGGGTTCCACAGTGGTTCTACAAAATTGTGAACATAAAGAATCACAGGCTACACAAAGCCTGGCTTATTCCAGACGAAGAGTTTGCATGAAAGAATCTGACTGGGAACGAATGCAATAGGGAGTCCTTGTCAGTAGGGTGGGGGGCAGTTAATAATGCAGGAAGCACAACTCTGAAATAGTTTTCCACCCCCCTCTTCCTTCCCCCTCACCTGAAAAAAAAAATCAAGTACGCTTCTTGTGTATTTAAGACAAAGGCCTGTTTGGTGGATTTGACAGATGGTAAGAGGCTTTTAAAAACAGACTTGCATATTTCAGGTTTCAGGAGTGAACATACTGGCTGCTAATATGACAGGTTACAAACATCAGAAGATTTTGCTGTTAATTAGCCATTTGACAAATACCACATTCCAGAATTTCACTCAAATGCTTTTTTTTGTAGCACTTGGGCGACATCTGGTGGCCTAACCCAGATGTTTTCGATCACACAGAACCTGTTTGGTAACACTAGATTTAAATATTTCTAAAAGGAGACAACACAGCTTCTCTCCCCCAAAAAAACACCCAGAAGCCCCAAAGGTGACTCTGAAAGTGAAATGCAGCAATACGTGTGACAAGAGTACAGCGAGATCTTCCATGACTCTCACTTTGTTTATAAGCTGCCATTTTGAGTTCTTAAGGGAACAATCTTGTTTTCTCCTGCTCTTGAAGGTAGAACACAAACCAATGGTTTCAAGTTACAAGGGGATTCTAACAAAACATCAGGAAGAACTTTGTGGCAGTAAGAGCTGTTCAACAGTGGAATGGTCTCCTTTGGAAGGTGGTGGACACTCGTTCCTTGGAGGTTTTTAAGCAGAGGTTGGATGGCCATCTGTCATGGATGCTTCAGCTGAGATTCCTGCACTGCAGGGGGTTGGACTAGATGACCCTCGGGTCCCTTCCGACTCTACGATTCTAAGTCCTTCTCGTTCAGGGCACTCGGTGTGAATGAGTAAAAGCCACCAACAGAGATCCTTCAGTGTAGGGAGCAGGGGGAAGTGGGCTTCCCTATGTCCCCATCAACTCCAGCTTGGGTACCAATGCCCAGGGATGATGAGAGTTGCAGTCCATCAGCATCTGGAGGGCTGCAGCTCAGGGGAAGACCTTAGCTCAGTGGCTGAGTGTCTGCCTTGTGTGCAGAAGGTCCCAGGTTCGGTCCCCCCATAGCATCTCCAGGTAGGGATGGGAAATATTCCCTGCCTGGAAGCCTGGAGAAGCACTGTGCCAGAGACTGGTTTGGATTTGATATCCCACTTTATCACTACCTTAAGGAGTCTCAAAGCAGCTAACATTCTCCTTTTCCCTTCCTCCCCCACAACAAACGCTCTGTGAGGTGAGTGAGGCTGAGAGACTTCAGAGAAGTGTGACTGGCCCAAGGTCACCCAGCAGCTGCATGTGGAGGAGCGGGGAAGCGAACCCGGTTCACCAGATTATGAGTCCACCGCTCTTAACCACCACACCATGCTGGCTCTCCTTGGACCACAAGAGCTGGGAGGCACCAGTCAGAGAAACCCCAGCTCCCAAGGGAAACCCCAGAGGAGGAAGGCTCAGAGCCGCAGGGATTGGTGGCAGGACAATGAGGAGAGATCACAAGGGGGAAGATTGGGAGGAGGTGCTGGATGCTGAAGGGGCAACAGGGTTTAGTGAGCAGGGGGAGCCTGTGACAGAGAGCAGTTCAGACTGCTTTTCAAGAGGATTAGATGCCCAGCGGTTCTTAACCTGTGGGTCCCCAGACGTTGTTGGACTACAACTCCCATCATCCCTGAGCTCTGGCCTTGCTAGCTAGGGGTGATGGGAGTTGCAGTTCAACAACATCTGGGGACCCACTGGTTGAGAAAGGCTGGATTAGACAGATTCGTGGAGGATAAGGCTATCAATGGCTACAAAACCATGGCACCTTCAAAGGCCAGTCACTGGGAATCACAGGTGGGAAAGAGTACTGTTGCACCAAATTGTAAAACTGGAAGGGTCCTGGGGGTCATCTAGTCTTACCCCCTGCAATGCAGACTTCCCACTGTGAGGAGAGGCCTCACTTCCTGTATGTTTAGGTTATGTTTATTTATTTTAGGGAGAAATATTTCTGGCTCCAAACACTTCCAAGTGACTATCATTATAAACAACTAAATGAGCCTATGTACGCAGAATAGCAGGCCAAAAGCACAAGTCCCATTATTGAACAACAAAAGGTGATTTATTTACCTGTGTTATAAAGTTGCTATAGTTATGAAAGGTGTGGGGGGTGGCTACATAAAAAAAATAACTACAGCAAATGCTCTTAAAAATCTATTGTCTTCTTGAGTCTTGTACGGACAGAAAGAGGGTCATTCCGTCTCACACAAGAACTTTTTTGGGGGAGAAACATTTTCTTCCTTAGCAGTGAAGGAATTTTTAACAGCTCACTTTTAGGGAAGGACATAAAATAGCTTTATGAGATAGATCTAAGCCACCGGACCACTTGCTGGCTATTCTTTAACCCAAATAAATAAATACTTGATTTCAGCAACCAAAGAATTGACACAGCTCAGCAAATCAAGATGTACTGCAAATCCACTCATTTAAAAGAAAGAAAGAAAGAAAGAAAGAAAGAAAGAAAGAAAGAAAGAAAGATCATTATGGTTATATGAAATATAGCTCACTAGAGGAGAGGAGAAAAATGTGCCAAGATCAAATGGTGTCTCGATGAATATGTATTATCTGCAGGCCTGCTGCTTTTCCAGGAAAACGCCATTTGATTTCTTTCCCAGATAGACTAGAAACAGAACAGATAAGATCTTGATTCCCCCCCCCCCCCCAACACTCTCTCCTCTTGCATAGAAGGAAGCAAGTCCTCAAATTATTTGGACAGCTTGGCTTGCAAGAAATGGGTGCAGTTTGTTAAAGTCACAGTTTTCTCTACCGGCCTTGCCACCCCTTCCACTTTAAATATGAAAAACTGAATTTGAATCTGTCTTAAGTGGGGTGGTGGGGGAGGGGGTGATATGCTGTTGTTTTAAAATATTTTCCCTTTCAGTCATTCTGAGTTCTAAAGCGCGAGATTGGAAAACGTTGCATGTACTGAGAATTCAAAGCAGCTGGTGATATATTTGCACCATTTAAAGAGGAAGATCACAAGTCAGAGGCCCAATTTGTGTGTTACAAAGTGCAGTCCTGTGGCAATTTGCCCAGAACTGGGGGCGAGGAGGACCGGTGTGTGTGTTTTTGTGTGTATAGCAGTGCTTCAGTACCTAGCAGACCCGACTTAGCAGGTCACAAGTTCGAGAGGCCTGCCTTAAACACAAACATGCAGCGTCCCATACAGTTCTTCGGATTTCATCCCCGGTAGCGCATCCCTCTGCGAGGAAGATTCAATCATCGCGCAGTTGACACTTGTTTACACGCCAGGCTCTTCCAACCCGCTTCCCAGCTGGAAAAAGCACTCGCGTATCACACCAGTGATATGTAGCATGGATCAGGCCGTAAGAAGTAGAGAAGGGCCTCTTGAAACTGCTTACACATTAAAACTTGCAGAAATGTGTCGAGTTGCTTTGTTCTTCCTCTTGCCTAACTGTGATTCATTTCAACAAGCGAGATTTGTCAAAACTGGGGGGAAACATGGATAACTGACATCTGGGACAAAGTATAAGAGGGTAGAAAGTAATATATGGAGAAATAGTCTTTTTCTAATGCACCGGAGTAATAAGCTACAGGATCATGCAACCTTCCTTTGTGTTACTTGAAACCTTGCAAAACTGAACCATTTAAAAAAATTATTTTGCAGCAGGAATTTGCCTGCTGAGTTCAGTTCTAGATATCCTTTTTAGTTTTATCTGCTTTTTTTAATAGTTTGCTATGTTCCATTTGGGACGCGGGTGGTGCTGTGGGTTAAACCAGAGCCTAGGACTTGCCGATCTGAAGGTCGGTGGTTTGAATCCCCACGACGGGGTGAGCTCCCATTGCTCGGTCCCTGCTCCTGCCAACCTAGCAGTTCGAAAGCACGTCAAAGTGCAAGTAGATAAATAGGTACTGCTCCAGCGGGAAGGTAAACGGCGTTTCCGTGCACTGCTCTGGTTCGCCAGAAGCGGCTCAGTCATGCTGGCCACATGACCCAGAAGCTGTACGCCGGCTCCCTCGGCCAATAAAGCGAGATGAACGCCGCAACCCCAGAGTCGGTCATGACTGGACCTAATAGTCAGGGGTCCCTTTACCTTTATGTTCCATTTAAAAAATAGTACCTATCTCAAAATAGTACGTATTTCCAGCAGATTTCCATGTAATACCACAGTACTGGGCCCAAACAATAGTATGTAGGCTATAGATTTTTTTAAATTCTAAATTTGTCTTTCCCATCTCGCACAGAACAGCCCTTGTTCTAATATAGACATGGATACATTGCCTGAGATTTGATGTTAGGCATACGCAGAACAGAACCATTAAAGTCAATGGACTTGGGTCCATTGATTTTAATAGATCTATTCAAAGTACAGCTTAGTTGGCTATAGTCAATTTATCCTCTCTGGCATAAGTCCATTCCGGAGAAGTGCCATTTTCAAAGGTGACAACATGATCTTCCATTTTTTAAAAAAGCAAAAACCATCAATTTGTTACAAACCCCAACTGTAGGAATGCTCATCGCTCTAGAAGGTAAAATGGTACTTTTGGGAGTCTTGGGGCAATCTCCTGGTTTCTTGCATCAGCTGTAAAATTTAGTATGAAATTGTTGGTGAGATGTTACCAGCAGTACTGTGTTAGCATTGCGCTCTAAAATAAATTCATAGCCTACCCATTTCTGGGGTCTGTGCTTTGATAAGAAATCCCACGCACCCCCATCACCAATAAAACAGGCAAGACTGAAAGGGCACCAGCTTCCATTTCACCAAATTTGGGAGGTCAGGATGTTAATGGCAACAGTTTGCTCTTGCAAACGATGGAAGTCAACCCCTTTGGAGTAACTGCAGACACACTGCTTGGGGAATTCTGAAAGTCTTGAGCCGACTGATCAAAACTCAGCTGTGATTTCCCCTGTGTGAGGCTGTCCAAAGTGCTCTGAGTGACGAAAAAGGGGTAAAGCGAAGCAGTGCCTATAAACAAGGTATTCAGACCCATCAGGGGGAAAGGCTGGCGGAAAGACCCAGTTCAGCAGCCTATTCCAAGGATGATGGACAACCCCTTCCAGATGACCTTTCTATCATGCATTCATGATTATTTGTGCTCATGATGGTACCAACCCCACATTCAACGCTGTGCGTGCCGCCAGAAGTTTGAGGATTCGTTTCCAGGCGGGTCAGTGACCCCTCAGTGAAAGTGCTAACATTAGGGAGGCAGCCAAATGAACTGAACTTCTGCTTCAGTTCTCAATTTCCACAATTTCAGCTAAATATTACAATATTCTTAGGACAGAAGTTATGTGCAACTGTACCTGAATTGCTTAGGCCCAAGACCTCTTCACCAATGTGTATGTTTGCACGCAAGTATTAATGCCTAATAATTAGATGATTATATTATCTAATTAACGCGCTTAAAGCCCACCTTTTCCCCAAAGAGCTCAAGGCGGCATACATGGTTCTCTCCATCCCTGTTTTTTCCTCCCAACAATCCTGTGAGGTACCGTATTTTTCGCTCTATAAGACGCACCAGACCACAAGACGCACCTAGTTTTTGGAGGAGGAAAACAAGAAAAAAATATTCTGAATCTCAGAAGCCAGAACAGCAAGAGGGATCACTGCGCAGTGAAAGCAGCAATCCCTCTTGCTGTTCTGGCTTCTGGGATAGCTGCACAGCCTGCATTCGCTCCATAAGATGCACACACATTTCCCCTTACTTTTTAGGAGGGAAAAAAGAGAGTCTTATAGAGCAAAAAATGTGGTAGGTTATGAGGTATTGCGTTAGCCCAACACCACCCAGTGGGTGCCACACCAATAAAGTTTGACTGGACTTAACTGTCCAGGGTCCTTTACCTTTACGTGCTTGAGGCAGGATTTGAATCTTACTCTGGTGCAACACGCTAGTCTAAAAAATGGTTCCCAAACTTTTTCAGGGTGCCATTCCCTTGGTTCCATAAACTCTTCCCCAAAGCCCACTACTATTGAAAAAGGCATTATTCAAAATAGTGGTTTGCACAACCCACTAACTTAATTAATTGCACATTGGTTCAAAAGAAAATTAAAACTAGTTTAATTTGTTCAACAAAATTAATGAACTTGATCCAAAGGTAGCCATTTGTAATAGCCAGGTGGCTATTTGCACCTCCTGCATAATCCCACCCCAATGTAGAAGGTGGTACTACACATTTCGGGGACCACCGCTCTAACCACTAGAGAGCATTGCTGTACTGTATACTGATTATACAAATAATCAAACTGGAAAAGCTCCTTTAAGGTCATTAGAGACAGAGAGCAAAATGGACAGTAGATGTCATCCAATATCCTATTCAAATAAAGTAAAAGAAGCTAATCGGTTCACGACTGGTGCTATGAACCAGGACAATATTATACAAAATAACTCAAAAATGCTTCGTAAGAATTCCAGTTCCAATGGATGAGGACTAATGAGAAACTTAAAGAAGGGATCTACCAGCGGGGTTTTTTTTTTCCTGGAAGAGACCAATTTAAAGCCAAATTATGCCCACCAAGTGCCTGTGTTTTATTTCTTCTGCAGTTTAATAAAGATGGTATTCTAGGCCAAGTTTCTAACGGGCAGAAAGCAGGAACTGAGACAACCGCTGCTTGAATTTCAAATAACCAACTGAAGCCCAATACGCTGAGGGAACGCAGAATTTGTGACATGAATATTTTCAAATTAAGATATTTCTTAAACAGCTGGTTGAGAACTCAGCAAAGGATCAAAGCAGTTGGGGGTTTAAAAAAACAACAAAACTTTTGAAAATTATATGGGAGGCCAGGGTGCAAAGTCTGCAACTTAGCATTGGAGTTCACTGGGCAACCTTGGGGCAGTCTCTGCCTCTCAGCTTAACCTACCTCACAGGGTTGTTGTGGGAATAAAATAGGGAGGGGTGAAGAACCATGCATGCCACCTTGAGTTTCTTGGAGGAAAAGTGGGATATAAATGATGATGATGATGATGATGATGATGATGATAAATGTAATAATGCTACAAAATGGGAAGTAATGACTGGAATACCAGATACCAGCATATACATTGGGGCTAACATTAACAAGTATGCAGTATGTTCATTGAACTTATTATCGACCTGGTATCCTAACCCAACTCAGAATAGCTATAATTTATAACACCAGTAATGACAGCTATTGGAAAGCGGGGGAAGTTAAGATCAGATTTCACTCATTGCTGGTGGAATTGCCCTGAAGCTGAAAAGCACTGACAGGAAATCATATCTAATATAAAGAAACGTATTGAAACGCCCTGTTCAGCTAAACACCAAAAATATTTCTTTTAAACTTACCTGAACGACGCAGCCCCAAAAAACAGGGAGAAACTCTAGTTTCACGTGATTTTGGCAGGAATGATCTAATTATATGCAAAGCTAACGGGTGCGGGACAGACCTCCCCGCTTAATGGAATGCTGCAATTTTGGTTCAAGAACTGGCAATTTTGAGCAAAACCATCAGAATCTTATGGGTCTGGCAGAGGGGGAGGGAGACAAAGGAAGTGTTTTGAGAATGAGGGACGTTTAAAGAACTTCAGAACAGCAAGCTGAGGACGAGTAGCTACAATCCTTTTTTCGGTCATGTGAGATGTCCTTCTTCAAGAACTGAATACCCAGGCAGTGTGTGTAATGGATAAATCACGCAATGACAGGTGGGAAGACCCGTAATTCAAATCCACACACGGCCATAAAGTCTGCCAAGAGAGTGGGACCCATCATTTTTGCTCAACATCACCTACTTCAAAGCACTGCCAAGTATAAAAGAGGTTGAAAGACCAGGATATGCCATTTGTATAACTTTTAAGCTTCTTGGAGGAAGGATTTGATGAAAAATGTTTTAAAAAAGAAGCCACTAACTTTTTATCATGAAGTCTTTTAAGTCCTGCAGACATGTGTGGACTAGGCAACTGCTCTATTTCAAAGGGAATATGCCAAGACTGTTCATCAGGAAAAACAAGTGTTCGTCTCTAACCTCAAAGGGATTTTTTTTAAAAAAAAAAACACAACAAAAACCTGTAGCACTACAAATTCAGGGGACAACACACAAGGCCAGGATTCTTCTAGACGGCTGCTTGCAAAACCCATTAATCTTCAGTGCAAACGTTGAGTTGTCTCTTTTACCGCCGATAGCCATTACACATAAATAGCAATTATTGTGCCTGGCAAAGGGGCTGACAAGCTGCCTCTTTATGGTTTTGTATTTTAATCTCCTGATTTCTTAGCACTCACCCCCATAAGAAATATTTAACAACGCCGCACAATTTCCTCTCCAAGGCAGGTTTTATATATATATATATATATATATATATATATATATATAAAGAAAAAAATGGAAAAGAATTATGAATGCAATAAAGACAAGGATGTTACTAGAAGGCATACATGATGAATTGCTTGAAGGCAGCGTAGGCATGAAACCTTGCAAAATAAAGGTCTGCAAGCCTTGCACATTTAATTTGGTGGACACTCCAGCAGGTGGCAAGTTAAAGCTAGTTTTAAAAAATCTGCTACATGCGCTTTACTAAGGGGATAGGAGATAATCTTTGCACATGCTTCTGGAATAGATTCTTACGGCTCCAGGACTTTGTGCACTGCACCGTTGTACAGAGCGCCAAGAAACTAAATTGCATTATTGCTCACTGGAGCCAGAGTTGAGATGGGATGGCAAGAACAGAAATATGCCTGTACTGTATAGCCATCCTGGTTGGCAGAACAAGCGTAGCAGTCCAATGAACGTGATGGAATTAGAGACGCCACTGCAGCAGGGAGGTGGCCACTCCCAGAGCAAAAGGACTACGTAATCCATCAGGCTCCTGCTTCCTTCAGCAGTCACTTGGCAAGCAACTGTTCCATCAGGCTGCTGCAGAAGGAGAAGAAGCAGCAGAGCCACTCCATCGACCAGCTCCATTTGCCGACGACGTGACCACCCCAGCTGCTTACTTTTAAGAACTGGTGCCAGAATACACTATTATTATTATTATTATTATTATTATTATTATTATTATTATTATCTGAAAAACCTTTTCAACTTAGGAGCAATGAAAAGATACTACACTTGATCTTAGCCAAAAGGCCGAGAAGCGATTTAGGAGCAATGAAAAGAACCCACCTTTTATTAGAATAGGAAAAGTGAATTGCAGGACCATCTGGGGTACTTTCCAATTTTATGATTCTATGAGGTTCTGACGGGGATTTCTCAGTAAATAAAGTGGTGGTAGAAAGAGCGCCCCCTAAATGAATGGAAGCTCTAAATGCCACTCCTCTTATTTGAACTGCTAACAGTACCCATCTTCAAATCAGCAATTTGCCAGGAAAGTTCACACCAGGGTTCTCAGAATCAGGACGTCTCTAGCTGTGCCAGGAAAATGTGAAATTGCGGAATTCTGTGGCTGGTGGAAGGGTCCCCAGATTCAGCTTTCATTCAAGCACAGAAAAAGGAAAGAAGCCAAGTTACTAGACTTCAGGATACGCATACAGACTTTGCCCAAGAGGATGGTGGGAATTTCACGCAGTGCAGGTACTCTAGCATATTGCTGCCCGCCCCCCACTCCCGTCCAAAACTCTCGGCCTTTCTTTCTCAGAAAGCTTGAACAGAAGATCATTCTTCAAGTACGCAAAGTAACTTTATCCACATTTAAAAGTTTTATTCCTGGCACGCACACACACGCACACACACACGAGAGAGAGAATTCAGCCTCGGAGAAAGTGATTACACTGGTCCTAAGCCTGGGGACAAGCGGACCACGCCAAAGGGGCAAGACTACACTGATGCACACAGAGTGACTCTTAAGACTCCCTGCAGGACAAGCCCCAAGAAGCAAGAAAACTTACAGATAGATAAAAGAGCTGTTGTCCTCTTGACCCTGTCACCGACACCACAACAAACACAAGGAAAAAGAAAAGGAAGTTTGGGGGTGGGGGAAGAGAGAGAAGGCAAGGAAGGCAGAGAGGCTCAGAGGGCTCAGATGTGGCCTACGAATCACCCTGAGAATGGGACCATATTAAAAAAAAGAAGAAGATGTTTCCAGAGCAAGCGTAGGAGCAACACCACCAAATCCGAACCAAACTAGCATCTCCATCTTTTATTAGTACTAAAGAGTCTCGTGTACAAGGGATTGCTTTTGAACTGTAGGGTAACCTAGCAGCCACCTAGTAGATTTTCTCCCCCTCCCTCCCCCCAAGTTGCAATGATTTAAAACTTTACTGGACTTCCACAAATCAAATATATAGGCCAGTCTCCAACACACCCCTCTTCTTCCCAATATAATGGGGATTTAGAGCTTTTTTAAAAAAAGGCTGAAGGAGGAATAGTCTCAGGTTGTCGTTTTTTTGGAAGAAATGTTGTAACTGCTCTCGTTATGGCATTGGGTTTCTTTGTACATTCAAAGCATTATTGCATCAGAGAGGGGGGAGAATGGAACATGCATTTTTTATGTTTTCAGACAAAAAAGTTTAACCTGTATTATTCTCTTCTGTTTCTAGCTACATTTCAAAAGGTGCACCAATTCTACAGTTTTATACTTCTCGTTTAGTCGCATGCTTTGCCTATGCGCATGCGTTTTTAAGATAATAAATATTAAATACAGGAAAGAACATTAGAAAACGAAAAGAAAAGGGGGGAGGGGGGAACCAACGACCGACATCGGGAATAGAATATTTTGTGGCAGGTCCGCCGGTTAAGGAGCATGTCAGAAAAAATGTTTGAGGTAATTGTGTTGGCCACACTGCTCCGCCAAGACTCGTTTTGAAATCCATGGAAGTTTCTCAGAAAATTCAAGTACACAAAATACCAGCCAGGGCTCTTTACTTTCAAAGAGCTTCTCTCTTTCCTTCTCTTCCTTTTTATTAGTCTATTAGCCGGCATTCGCAGAGCTCCTTGTAAATCCTTTTTCGCACCCGAGGCATGTCTTCCTGGGAGAACTGAAAAGGCTGGTCTAAGGCGAGGCACTTGCAGTACTGCGGGGGGAGAGGGAGAGAAATGAGAGAGAGGCTTAGGAACCAGAACCGAACATTATTACAAGGAAGATTCTAAAGAGGGAGGAAGCCCACACAAAAAGAATAAAATATAAAAAAACGATTGCATCCTTACCTGGAGCACAAAAACTCCACAGTCACTGTCGTTTTTCTGTTGTGGAATGCACTAGAAGGGGAAGAGGGGTGGGGGGAAACGCAAACAAATTTCAAACATCCATAGAATGATTCCCCATTCACGACTCTCCTCCAAATGAAAGCTGGGGGAGCAGCCTCCACATTTCCTAGCCACACCTGTCAAAAGGGTGATTCAAGAGAAAGAACCCTGGGTGCACAGGTGGGAAGAGAGCTGTCCTGCAGGTATCCAATTGGCCACTGAGAGAACAGAGGGCTGGACCTGATGCTGGGATAGCTCAGTTGGCAAAGCATGAGAGTCCTAATCTCAGGATCGTGGGTTCAAGCCCCACATTGAGCAAAAGATTCCTGCATTGCAGGGAGTTGGAATAAATGACCCTCGTGGTCTCTTCCTGCTCTACAAGTCTATGACTAGATGGGCTTTGGGCTGACCCAGAAGCCATTTTTCTTATATACTCCTCTTCGTGACACAAGTCCTTTGCCAATTGGGCTTGTGGGACACCGGTTCCAGGACAGGCAGATAACCACTTGCGCTTTGACTGCTTACAGGATGATCCAGTAGCAGCAAGCAAGGTGTACCCGGCGGTTGCTGATCAACCACTCTCATCCTTTTCTGCACTGCCTCACATCTCAACTCTCCCTATTTCGCTCTCGTCTGGAGCCAGCAAAGAGGAGTGACTCCTAACAGCAATGTGGAGAGGGAGAGAGAGATAAACCAATGCCTCATCACTTCTACACTGTGCCAGGGAAGGAATGTTTTTGCAGAACCAACAGCATCTGCAGACTCAGAAGGTGGAACCCAACACAGCACTAACTCCCTTATCCTGTCAGCACAAAGAACTCTTCTGCTCTTGCTCCCTAAATCTGTCCTGGAAGTTCCCCCAAACTTCTGGAACAGATGGAGGGGGCGTGGGACACATACAAGTAGATTGGAAATCCCTGGGATCCCAGAGCAAGGGTGGATTCCTCCCAGGACCTTTTGGGATGAAGTCTATATCCACATCAACCAGAAATTCAGCTATAATTCAACAGCAAAACATTTCTTTTTTCCATTTTGAAGAGAAGGAAACAGTTCTAACAGTTCAGGGATGGGGAACCTGCAACCATCTCTGACCACTGGCCATTCTGGCAGGGTCTAAGGGCCCCAGGTTCCCCATCCTTGTTTCTTTCTTTTTTTTTAAAAAAAAGGGAGTGTAGCTTATTTTAGGGGATGGTCCTCTGAAGTAAATCAAAGCCAAGAGGTCAGGACAGACCGGGCTGTGTCACACAGCCCATGTATTCTATACTGAAGGAGGCGCTCAGATCCTTGCATGGATTGGGCCAAGTAATTTAACGCAAATACGCATTTTATAATAGAAAACAAATTACATCTCCCAGCCCAGCACCGAATTTCTAATGACCTCAGCAGGATAGTTTCTCCTCAATTATTTTGAGTAAATATTTGAACATTGCTATCTGCTTTACACAGGAACAATTTGTTTCGTGCTTGCACACTGGTGCCCGCAGAAGCCCAAATGTACCAGATCAGAGAAGCATTTGTCTCTAGGCTTCATGGGGGGGGGGGGTGAGGGAGGGAGAGATTTCTGCATCCCACCTCCTTAACAGCTTTAGAAAGCTACAAAGGCATAAAGCTATGGCAAATGGAAGTATTTTAGAGTGATTAGCCTGCATATCAATGCCAGTAATTTGAAGGCTTGGTACGGGACATATTTTTACTCATCAGTTCTGTGGGCACCAAGTCAGTGTGTTTCAGGGTAATCTGTAGCAGGTGCTCAAAGAGGCACAGAAAGCAGCTGAACATCACAGGCCTAATCCTCAGCAACATGGCCACAAGCACTGTCTAGTGTTGGAAAGAAGAAAAGTAAGTTCTGGCTGGGTCTTAGTGGGGCTACTCAACGGCTGCTTCATGCATTATGCCAGTGTTTCTCAAAGTTGGGTCCTCAGCCATTGCTGGACTACAGCTCCCATCATCTCTGACCACTGGTCCTCCTGGCTAGGGATGATGGGAGTTGTAGTCCCCACAACAGCTGGGGACTCAAGTTTGATAAACAGTGGCATAATGCATGAAGTGACAAGTCTGTGTTTGCAACTAAATGACATTCTAAACCCCCCAGTTTTTACTATGCTTTGGCACCCCCCACCCCCGGCCAGCGCCTGTTGGCCCCAGCAACTAGTCCACCTGCCTGCATCCAAGGTCCCCTCCGCAGGTCTGGCTGGTGTGCGCCATTATCCCATCTACCCCTCCCCAAAATTGCTACGTCCACGCAAGCTTCACCCAGTGAATCCTAGAGACCTGTTTCATAAGTATACAAGGAAGGAGAGAACTGGGTTTCTTAAGGAGGACTTCGGCAATATGTCTGCCGGACCAAGTAGGACAGCGATCCACCACCTTGAGTCACCCCCTACAAACGTACTACAATTATTTATATCCCATCTTTCAGGATATGAATCCTACCAAAGTGGCTTACAAGTAATACGAAATTAAAGAGGTTCTCCTTTTACTTCCTCCATGGTGCAAATAGTCTGTAGATTGTAAGCACGGGGCCTGTCAAATCTATATTTTTGAACAGTGCAGTTTTAGGTACAATAATATTCAAAATGTATATTTAAAAAGGCAGGTGCCACAGTTGCATCTCTGTTATTTTTAGGTGTGCACTTGAAAAACACAACGCGAGGATAGGTCCTGAATCCCTTGCTCCCTGCAGCGACTGCAACAAAGCCAAGCTGGCTTGGAAACACTCCAGCTTTACCAGCACATCTTCCAGATTCTCCAGACATAAAAATCACCAGACACTCCAGAGGTTAGGTTATGTCCTAGACCTCAAACTACCTCCCCGCCCCCAGGGCTGCAGAGAGTCACTTTTTTTTTGGGGGGGGGGGGGTGGAGAAGTGAGAACTTCCTCATGCAGTAATAAAGACTCAAGATGCCTCATTGTACCAGGAAGCCGTTGGGAGACAGCTTAATGTTCAATGACCCATTTTATCTCTTCAGAACTATTACAGGATATGGTTATGCAAGTCACAAATTCCCTCGTTTGCACTTCACACAAGTTCTTCCCTTTTATCACTGCCAGACTACATCTGGTTGCAAGCGGCTGTCGTATTGGAGTAACGTGGATGTCTTGGTAGATCGGGGGGGGGGGGTCACTTCCACCACTTTTAAATCCCCTTGCCATTCACTGCAGCAGCCCCCCAGGCACCTCAGATAAGATGTGCTTCTTTTGGTCATGCAACACGCTGTTGCCTACAATCTGCTAACTCCATCCTAGCAAAGCCATGAACCCACAGCGGTTTTGAACGTAAAATACTGCTCAACTCTAATTTCCCCATTCCACCTCCACCACAGATTTTTTTTTTCCATTTCACGATTTCATCAGAATCACTGTATTTTTCGCTCTATAAGACGCACCAGACCATAAGACACACCTAGCTTTTGGAAGAAGAAAACAAGAAAAAAATATTCTGAATCCCAGAAGCCAGGACAGCAAGCGATAGCCGGGCACAGCCTCTCCCGGGCAGCGGGAGCCTTCATCCCCCCTGCCCGGGAGAGGCTGTGCGCAGCTAAGACTCCCCCAAGAGCCGCACTCCCTTTAAGGAGCGTACGGAGTGTGTGTGCGGCTCCTTAAAGGGAGCACTGAGCAGAGCCTCCCGCCTGCATTCACTCCATAAGACACACACACACACATTTCCCCTTACCTTTTAGGAGGGGGAAAGTGTGTCTTATAGAGCGAAAAATATGTTATATACCACCTGGTTGCAAATGGAGGCAACTAGTTTGGCTGCGGCTGAATCCCTGGGAATCCCTGCCCATTCTCACGCAGAAGCAAGAGGCGTCATTGCAGCGCAGGTAGAGCTTGTGGCAAGCCAACACCCCCCCCCCAAAGTGCTTCTCACTGGCTGCCAGCCCTGATGCTTATCTTCTGCCTCCCCTATCAAGAGGCAGCAATGCTTCTGAATAGTAGTTGCTGGAAAATGCAGGAGGGAGAGTGTTTTGTGCTCAGGTACTGCTCAGGAACCCTAAAAGCATCTGGTTGGCCACCATGAGACCAGGAAGCTGGACCAGACTGATCTAGAAGGCTCTTCTTATGCTCACTGTGCCTTCCAGATGTCCCTGGACTCCATTTCCCATAATTCCTGAGCATCAGCCACACCAGGTGGAGCTGATGAGAGTTGTAGTCCCCAAGAATCTGGAGGGCTACAGGCTCTCCATCCCTGCATTTTGGTGGTAACATGTCACATGTTGAGGGTTTTTATAGCAAAAGCTCTCTGGGCTTCCTGGGGAAAGGTGGAGATTTCTGACTTCCAGTGGACATTGCGTGTTTCATCTTACTCAACAAAGCCTTCTTTCTAAAAACCACACAGGTGGTCCTTACCTTTGTAACAGCAGTCTGCCAATCCTGAAGGAAATCGGGGTGGTTCTTTTCTCTAGCTTCTGTCAGCAAGTATTTGCGTATGTTCTTTAAAGAAGAGGGGGTGGGGGACATGAATAAGGGCCATTTGAATACTGCTATGAAAACATCTTAATTGAGTGCTTCCCTGCAGAGGATACCTGTGGGTATAGTGAAGAAAGTTTTCTGCTTGGACTGGAGGAGACTGGGATTAATTCTGCAATTGCCCATCGTGTGAAGCTGGGAGACCCCAAGCTCACAAGAACACCAAGCAGGCCCAACGCAAATGGTAAAAATGAAATAAACATCATACACAGGGCCTTGAGATTTTTACAGAAGGGAGCAGGGTAGAAGTGGGATTGATAAAGGGCATAAACTATTTGGAAGCTATTTAGGATTAATTTAGATACACTGGATAGGAACTGTCGCTTTCGCAAATGTGGGGTATGCATGAAATGTACTGCTGGAGAAGCAAGTCTTGAAATTATATAAATTCCTAGGGTCTGTGGCTGCAGCAGAGTTGCAAGACAAGCTTCAAGACAAGGAAACGCTACCAAACAATATAGCACCTGGCCTGGGATCCTTGAGACTGGTATGTCACTTGCCTGAAGATTAGAGTCTAATTCGCACAACAACTTCTGAACTACATCTGGGCCAGTTTCCACACTGACAGTGCTCTCTCTTTTGGGCCAAAGAGTCCTGAAATGTGTAGATTAGAAGCTTCAAAGGATTACCGAAAAAATCAGAGCCCTGTGAAAGGGCGGGGGGGGGGGGGCTAAGTGCTTTTTCTAAGGCCGACGCTGTTTAGTAGAACAGCTATAACAACAAGTTGCTCTTACCTCGACACAGAACTTAAAGTGAATGCCTTGAGAGTCGTAAAACGAAATAATTCGGTTAGGGAGATTCACAGTAATTAGGGACCAGTGGACTTCCAGATGAATAGGAATTAACAAGAGCGTCTTTTTGAAGAGGTCCACCTAGTGAAGGGGAAGAGAGCACCCATCACCACAAAATACAAAGTCATGTGCAATTCAGACAGAATGATCCCAAACCACCGTAGGAAGAGAACAGCCTGGAAACGTTTCACCCTGTGTGTATTTAAGTCACCGAAAAGCAAGTGGGTGGAGCAGCCAATTTCTCATAAGACACATTCTTCCTTCCCCTCTACTATGAAATCAAAAAACAGGGAGCCAGTGAAGCAGCAACAACTACAGTGGTGCCTCACAAGACGAAATTAATTCGTTCCGCGAGTTGCTTCGTCTTGCGATTTTTTCGTCTTGCGGAGCATGGATTCCCTGGGTATTAACGGCTTTAAGAAAAAGGAAGCAAACCCGCAAGACGTTTTCGTCTTGCGAAGCAAGCCCATAGGGAAAATCGTCTTGCGAAGCAACTCAAGAAACGAAAAACCCTTTTGTCTTGCGCGTTTTTCGTCTAGCGAGGCATCCGTCTTGCGAGGTACCACTGTACAACGATTTTTCTTGAATATGACATGCCAAATTAAAATGTTCTGTTGTCAGGTGTAAAAGCGTGTAAGCTGCGTTACTCTTGAGTTACTCTACTCATTGTAGGCTTGGAAGGCCATTGTCTTGTCAGACTTGGAGCAGGGAGACCCAGGTTCAAACAGCCACTCACTGTGCAGTCTTCAGTCAGTCACCATATCTAATTTTAACTTTAACTGTGACAAAACAACCATCCCTTAGCTCCTTAGAAGAAAGAGAGCTTACAAAATGTGATAAAAATCAGGTAGTGGTGGCACATTCTGGTTTCTGACAAAGCCAAATTAAACAAAACAAAACCCACTAGCCTTGGAGGCAGCAATGGTTACCAGGCAAGTACTACACAGACACTGAACTAGGCAAGACTTCCCAAGTGGAAGCAAGCCCTCTTGCCCCAGCCATACCCACCCAGTACATTTCCGAGCACAATTCAAAGTTGGTGCTGACCTTGAAAGCCGTATACGGCCTTGGTCCTGTATACCTGAAGGAGCGTCTCCACCCCCATTGTTCTGCCCGGACACTGAGGTCCAGCACCGAGGGCTTTCTGGTGGTTCCCTCGCTGCGATAAGTGAGGTTACAGGGAACCAGGCAGAGGGTCTTCTCGGTAGTGGCGCCTGCCCTGTAAAACGCCCTCCCAGCAGATGTCAAGGCAATAAACAACTATCTTATCTTTGAAAGACATCTGAAGGCAGCCCTGTTTAGGGAAATTTTTAATATTTAATGCTGTATTGTTTTTAACACTCGATTGGGAGCTGCCCAGAGTGGCTGGGGAAACTCAGCCAGATGGGCGGGGTATAAATAAATAATTGTTGTTGTTGTCGTCATTGTTATACAGGTAAGAGCATATATGCATGAGAACACACCCAATTATTTCTTTGCAATCCAGTGTTCTAAGTTTGGCAGCAAATGGAAGCCCCACTGCTTTCAGCAGGAGTCTGACCCGCTCAGCATAAAGGCTGATCCATGGGCTAAGGCCTTTCTGGTGATACCATAACTGCACAGAGCAGTACCAACAGGAAAGATCTTGTTTCCAAGTCTGCTCCAAGCATTTGTGGGAAAAGCAGAGGTGAAATGTTCTTCCCCCAATCCCTCGCAAGCCAGCTCCATTCCTACCACTAGTTGAGTCCTGATCCACGCCCTATAAAGGCTACAGGTCGAAGAAAGTGGCATTTTCAATGCTCCCCACATAAAACACTCCCAACACAGTAAAATAAAGTAAGAAAAGCAGCACGTCAGCGAGAAAGGTTCTCACTCAGCCCACTTTCTGCTCGGTTGGTTTTCTTCTTGCAAGGGGTATTGGAAAAATATGACTCTCACCCCCCCCCCACCTGCGATATAAAGTCCATTCTACTGCTTCGAATTTGCTCCTTTATGTAGATTAAGCCTTAGAGCTTATAGACATTCACTTTGGGTTCGTTTTCCTCCCCAGATGCAATTTATTTGATGCCATTTGCTTATTTAAACAGATGCTTCAATTTATTTATTTTTAAGCAGCGCAGCCGTTACTGCTTTACATCTCTTCATGCTGAATTATTCAAAATCAATATTTTTTTGACAAGTGTGCTATGAGATGGCATTGGGTTTTAAGCATGAAATTAGCATTCTTAAGAGACAGCCTTCCGCACGTGAACACACGCAGCATCAGCAGCACAACGCAGCCAAAAGACAACGAAGGAGCTCTGCATTCTGCATCTAGCCTACGAGTGAAGATGTCGAAGGCATATAGAGAGGTGGAAACAGCCTTGGGCAAGTGATGAGGATGGCAGCTTAATGGATAGGACAAACATTTCTGCAAGGCAGGCTGCATGCGTTTAATACTTGATGCTGCAAGCAAAACTGCTAAAGAACATGGAAGGGATGAATAGGACATAACTGTCTAAGTTACAGTTTTATGCACACACACAAAAGGAGCACACTTCTACGGAAAGGGATGCCCGTCCCATTGCACCTGGTGTGCACACACCAGCAAGAATGCCCAACTGCGAAAGGCAAAGAATTAGGTACACTCCTTGTGTTCTCAGCTATTGCTAGGAGGTTTCTAGCTCTCGTGCCTGCAGAGAAAAGCCTGAAACAAGGAATTTCTCAGGGCAGGCACCCTTGTTCATGTGATGGGAGCAGCAGAAAGGCCCCCACCAAGCACATAACATCCCATGAAGTAGCTGCCCAATACCCAAGATGCCAACTCGTGAATGGCCAGAGGCAAGCTGCCACGTTGCTGTTTTCACTTGAGAGAAACTGCTTCAGTTCAAAGCAATGGAGGTGCTCTCCCCAACAACCAATTAAGACACCCGTTCCAACAAAAAAGTCTGGGAAGTAGAAAAACCAGGTACAAACTAAGGTTTCACGACTATAAAATACCGGGCTTGGATGTAGGAAGTCTCAGTTCTAAACCTGGGTGAACCATTACTCTCTTTGCTCGACCCACCTCAGAGGATTACGCTAAAATGTAAGGCAGGTGTAATACATTGCCATATCGCAGGTGGGGCACACAAGCTGAAAAGAAGAGGCTTGAGGTGAGATTTGAACGGGGGGCTTCCTGGTGCATAGTTTAACCTTTGTTGTTGTTTAGTCGTTTAGTCGTGTCCGACTCTTCGTGACTCCATGGACCAGAGCACGCCAGGCACTCCTGTCTTCCACTGCCTCCCGCAGTTTGGTCAGGCTCACGTTTGTAGCTTCGAGAACACCGTCCAACCATCTCGTCCTCTGTCGCCCCCTTCTCCTTGTGCCCTCCCTCCATCTTTCCCAACATCAGGGTCTTTTCCAGGGAGTCTTCTCTTCTCATGAGGTGGCCAAAGTATTGGAGTCTCAGCTTCACGATCTGTCCTTCCAGTGAGCACTCAGGGCTGATTTCCTTAAGAATGGATACGTTTGATCTTCTTGTAGTCCATGGGACTCTCAAGAGTCTCCTCCAGCACCATAATTCAAAAGCATCAATTCTTCGGCAATCAGCCTTCTTTATGGTCCAGCTCTCACTTCCATACATCACTACTGGGAAAACCATGGCTTTAACTATATGGACCTTTGTTGGCAAGGTGATGTCTCTGCTTTTTAAGATGCTTTCTAGGTTTGCCATCGCCTTTCTCCCAAGGAGCAGGCGTCTTTTAATTTTGTGACTGCTGTCACCATCTGCAGTGATCATGGAGCCCAAAAAAGTAAAATCTCTCACTGCCTCCATTTCTTCCCCTTCTATTTGCCAGGAGGTGATGGGACCAGTGGCCATGATCTTCGTTTTTTTGATGTTGAGCTTCAGACCATATTTTGCACTCTCCTCTTTCACCCTCAATAAAAGGTTCTTTAATTCCTCCTCACTTTCTGCCATCAAGGTTGTGTCATCTGCATATCTGAGGTTGTTGATATTTCTTCCGGTGATCTTAATTCCGGCTTGGGATTCATCCAGCCCAGCCTTTCACATGATGAATTCTGCATATAAGTTAAATAAGCAGGGAGACAATATACAGCCTTGCCGTACTCCTTTCCCAATTTTGAACCAATCAGTTGTTCCATATCCAGTTCTAACTGTAGCTTCTTGTCCCACATAGAGATTTCTCAGGAGACAGATGAGGTGATCAGGCACTCCCATTTCTTTAAGAACTTGCCATAGTTTGCTGTGGTCGACACAGTCAAAGGCTTTTGCATAGTCAATGAAGCAGAAGTAGATGTCATTCTGGAACTCTCTAGCTTTCTCCATAATCCAGCACATGGTTGCAATTTGGTCTCTGGTTCCTCTGCCCCTTCGAAATCCAGCTTGCACTTCTGGGAGTTCTCGGTCCACATACTGCTTAAGCCTGCCTTGTAGAATTTTAAGCATAACCTTGCTAGCGTGTGAAATGAGTGCAATTGTGCGGTAGTTGGCGCATTCTTTGGCACTGCCCTTCTTTGGGATTGGGATGTAGACTGATCTTCTCCAATCCTTTGGCCACTGCTGAGTTTTCCAAATTTGCTGGCATATTGAGTGTAGCACCTTGACAGCATCATCGTTTAAAATTTTAAATAGTTCAGCTGGAATATCATCACTTCCACTGACCTTGTTATTAGCAGTGCTTTCTAAGGCCCATTTGACTTCACTCTCCAGGATGTCTGGCTCAAGGTCAGCAACCACACTACCTGGGGTGTACGAGACATCCATTTCTTTCTGGTATAATTCCTCTGTGTATTCTTGCCACCTCTTCTTGATGTCTTCTGCTTCTGTTAGCTCCTTTCCACTTTTGTCTTTTATTATGGTAATCTTTGTATGAAATGTTCCTTTCATATCTCCAACTTTCTTGAACAGATCTCTGGTTTTTCCCATTCTATTGTTTTCCTCTATTTCTTTGCATTGCTCGTTTAAGAAGGCCTTTTTGTCTCTCCTTGCTATTTTTTGGAAATCTGCATTCAATTTTCTGTATCTTTCACTATCTCCCTCGCATTTTGCTTGCCTTCTCTCCCCCGCTATTTGTAAGGCCTCGTTGGACAGCCACTTTGCTTTCTTGCATTTCCTTTTCATTGGGATGGTTTTAGTTGCTGCCTCCTGTATAATGTTACGAGCCTCCATTCATAGTTCTTCAGGCACTCTGTCTACCAAATCTAAATCCTTAAACCTGTTCCTCACTTCCACTGTGTATTCATAAGGGATTTGACTTAGATTGTATCTTACCAACCCAGTGGTTTTTCCTACTTTCTTCAGTTTAAGCTTGAATTTTGCTATAAGAAGCTGATGATGTGATCCAGTCAGCTCCAGGTCTTGTTTTTGCTGACTGTATGCAGAGAATATAATCAATCTGATTTCGATGCTGCCCATCTGGTGATGTCCATGTGTAGAGTCGTCTCTTGTGCTGTTGGAAAAGAGTGTTTGTGATGACGAGCTTGTTTTCTTGGCAGAACTCTATTAGCCTTTGCCCTGCTTCGTTTTGAATTCCAAGGCCAAACTTGCCAGTTGTTCCTTTTATCTCTTGACTCCCTACTTTAGCATTCCAATCCCCTATAATGAGAAGAACATCCTTCTTTGGTGTCATTTCTATAAGGTGTTGTAAGTCTTCATAGAATTGGTCAATTTCAGTTTCTTCAGCACCAGTGGTTGGTGCATAAACTTGGATTACTGTGATGTTAAAAGGTCTGCCTTGGATTCGTATCGAGATCATTCTATCATTTTTGAGATTGCATCCCAGTACAGCTTTCGCCACTCTTTTGTTGACTATGAGGGCCACTCCATTTCTTTTACGGGATTCTTGCCCACAGTAGTAGATATGATGGTCATCCGAACTGAATTCGCCCATTCCCATCCATTTTAGTTCACTGATGGCCAGGATGTCAATATTTATTCTTGCCATCTCATTTTTGACCACACCCAACTTACCAAGGTTCATGGTTCTTACATTCCAGGTTCCTATGCAATATTTTTCTTTACAGCATTGGACTTTCCTTTGACTTCCAGGCATATCCGCAACTGAGCGTCCTTTCGGCTGTGGCCCAGCCACTTCATCAGCTCTGGATCTACTTGTACTTGTCCTCCGCTCTTCCTCAGTAGCATGTTTAACTTCCTCAGTTTAACCTTAGCCATTCTTATATACAAGCTCCTTGAGGTCATGGTGAGAATTAGCATTTGCTTTGAGGAGGAAGTGAGAGCAATCTTATCAAAAATCAGATACTCTTATTCTGGGGCAAAAGATGGAAAGCGAATGCACCCCAAGTTTAATTAAAATTCAGTCAGGTGAAACAGATGTTTGCTGCAGACTTTGAAATGCTGCACAAGGCACGAACAAAACAAAAGCAGAGATCTAGTATGCAAGCTAAGTAACAAAATCCAATTTAGCTTCCCATTCCAAGAAGCAGAACAGCACATTTCAATTTATGAGGCCCCGTTTTAAATGAATCCTTACAAAAGAGGATTGACTTTCTATCTCAAAAAAGAAAGACAAGAAAGAAAGAAAAGGAGGAGGGATGGAAGAGATCACACTCAGTAGCTACTGAGGAGATCACTTTTTGCCAAAGCAGAACTACGACAGACAGCTGAAACTCAAAGAGAGCTTGGGAACAAAATTGTGACAGCATCAGAGGGTGCAAAGGTTTCAAAAACAAGACAATTTCAAGTCAACAAAAATAAAAATAAAGGCTGACTTAAATAATTGATTTAATCAATATTCCCTCTGATAATTCATGTGCTTCCCACCAAGTGACCACTTGATCCATGTTATCAACTAAAAACAATTTCATTTACACCTGCTGCACTCTACATACAGTTTTGAATACTTTCCATTTTTACCTACAGAGGGCATGCTTTTAAAATATCCCCATAGCACAGAGCGTCTTTCCTACCAGCAAGAATCCATATCAGTTATGAGCTAAGGAAAGGACTGTAGGAAGCTGTGCACTTATCTAAAACTTCGCCTACTGTTTCCAGTACTGCTTCTTTCTGCTTCACTCTGCCTTGGCCGACCCAGCCCTGCCTTCACAGGAACAAAGTGGCAAAACAAACAGGAAGTGCTCGTGATCAAAGGCTGGGATAGCTCAACTGGTAGAGCACGGGGCTCTTAATCTCAGGGCTGTGAGTTCGAGCCCCACACTGGGCAAAAGATGCACTGCAGCGGGTTGGACTGGATGACCCTCACTGTCCCTTCTGGCTCTAGAATTCTTTGCACAGGCTGAAGGAAGGCCTGAGAGTCACTGGGCAGATTAGAGCAATCCTATCTTCGCAGAGTCAATATACAGTGACCATGGGCCACATCTAAAGTTCTCTGCCGACTAGCACAAAGGTGAGTTTTAATGTTGAGCAGAGGACACCAATGCAACAACTGCAATAGCAGAAACTCGTTGCAGAGGATTGTGCAACTCGCTGCACAAGACTGCGCAACGAAATTACCAGCAACCTTTTGGTGCATTCCTCTTGCGCAACAACATCCCGCTGGAATAAAACATTTCGCGAGCGGAACAAGTTTACCGCTAAGTGACTTTGATTTGGGGCAAACATTGGATACAACCCTATGTTTCGAAAGTGGGCAAGACATTCCAGAAGTGGGCCCCACCAACAAAAAATGTTGGGAGTGCAGAATGCTCTCATTCATTGTGCCAACCCAGCTGCACCCTTTTTTCATGCCTCCACCTCAGTTTCCTCCCCCTGCAACAGTCAGTATTGCACACACAAGCCAAGCTAGCTCAGTTCTTGCTGGATGTTTTGGAGTCTCTCCCCCACTTTAAGTCCTAAAGGCAACATATGTCCAACATATGTATGAGCTTTAGATGAAGATGTGCACATGCACACAAAATCTCATACCAATAACAAACTTAGTTGGTCTCTAAGGTGCTACTGGAAGGAATCTTTTTATTTTGTTTCGACTACAGCAGACCAACACGGCTACCTACCTGCAAGCCTTAAGTTTCCCAAAGCCTGACAGTACTTCATTTTGCACATAGATGGTGCCATTTTGCCTACATAAGGATAGCGAACTCCGTTCTCCAAGTGACCAAGTACATAGGATAATTGGGAAATGATCAACATGCTTCTTCATATGCACAGAAAAGTCTCAACCTATCTCGTAGGGGCATTGATTAGCTTTATAGTTTAACAGCCGGGCTAGTTTTGCTAATATTAATCTGTATGTAAGTTATTCCTTGAGAAACAAAAGTATTTTTACATAAATAAAATTAAAAGCTTATTGATTGATTGATTGATTGATTGATCGATCGATCAATAGAAGGAACCTGCTTTTATTCAAGATTTCCAAGATTTAAGGATGTGCCTTAAATAAACATTTAATAAACATCTCAAGTCTACTTTAAGCCTCTCTGCAAACAAAGCCCATTTCAGTGCTCAGTTGTGATTTAAGCAAACACCTAGAATGCTCTGGAGTACTTCAGCCCAAACACTTTGCTACATGGCTCCATATATAATTCATAGTGCTGAGTTGCTGAGCTTCCTGTAGGTTGAGGAACAAAAGCCAAGGCTGTATACTCTAAGGAGGCCATCTTTTTCCTATCCTGAAGCTTGCTAGACCCTTTCTTTCTTTCTTACTTACACACCTCTCTAAATATTTTAATCAGTCAACTAAGTTGTATATAGGAAGTCTTTCCTGTTACCCAGAGGTTTTTCCATCCCCCATATTAAAGAGGAACATTCTATCTGGCAAAGATAGTTTACTATTTGGGGCTTGGAAGGGTATTTCCACTAGGTCAGTGATGCCAGAAGGTAATTCCCCAGCTGTGTGCGATGCTTGCAACCAGCACTTCTACCACAAATATGTTTTCCTTGCTTCTGCTTTTGGTTCGTGGCTATGTATATTCTGCAGCCGAGCCTGGGACCGTCTTTCATGCAAAACCTGTATTTTATCAGGAAACTACGGCCTCTCAGATCTATCTTAAGCAGCCAAAGACACTCATTTATTTAAGACATTTACATGTCATTTAATCCTAAACCCTTCTAAGTTATGTACATTTAAAAAAAAAAAGTTGAATTTAAAAATAAAACAATAAAAACTTATCATAAAACCAAATGCTACTTTAAAATGCCTCCTGGAACAAGGAAGTCTCAGTCATGTGCCTGAAGTTCTGCAAAGAGGGCGCCTGTCTAATTTCAGCTGGGAAGGAGCTCCACAGGCTCACATCCACTACAATGAATGCAATGTGTCTAATAATTATGAGCCATGCATTTGAGTCATTGCGGAGTAGCTGACTGGGACGAAATATAAGGAATCAGATGGTCCTTACGATATCCTGGACCCAAATTAAGGACTTGGAAATTAATACAAGAATCTTGAACTCCGCCCAATAATTTAGCAATATAGTGGAACCTCAGGTTGCGAATGTGATCCGTGCAGGAGGCATGTTCGCAACCCACAGCGTCATGTCTGCGCACGCACAGGTCGCGATTCGGTGCTTCTGCACATGCACAAAGCGCAATTTAGTGTTTCTGTGCATGCACGAGTGCCAAAACCCGGAAGTAACCCATTCCAGTACTTCTGGGTTCGGCGCGGTGTATTCATTTCAAATTCATTCTTCGAAATAGTTCAGTATTACTCAGCTGTTAAGGGCTTTCAGAGCACACAGAAGCCTACCTTTTTAGTCCATCGTTTTACTCCGTTATATCCTTTGGTTACCAGCTGTCTATGAAAAAAGCTGTTGAAGAAATGAACCTACAAAAGGCAGAAGAGGTCGATGACTGATCACATTCAAAGCCTCCAGTTCTAGCACAATGAACTCCAGCTGAATGCAAACCAAGATCTGCTGCACCCCAACTAAGAAAGGTTTATTTTATTAAGGGCATTTTTATACCACAGTAAAAACCTCTTAACTAGTGAAGGAGGGGGGCTTCAGCTCATAAACCATGCTGTGTGAATCTGAAGGCCGATTTTGTGGTTTTAACTGTTTTGTTATGCTTGTTTTATTGCATATTTTAATTAAGGATGTTTTAATACTCCAGTGGATTTGTTATTGTGTGTCTTTCTTATGTGCTGATTTAGAGTTGTAAACTGCTTACATGAAATTTTGGCGTGTAAGCAATATATAAATTAAATAACAGTAGACGAATGTCTATACGTAGCCAGTGTGTGATCTAGAGCGGAGTTCATATGTAAATAAACAGCCAGCAGATTAAAGGATTGACTACTCCCTCCCCCTGTGCAAAGTTAGGAATAACTGCCCCCATAATTGCCCCTCTCCATTTTCCCTTAGGACTAATACTTTTAAGCCACCTTTTTTCCCCTATCCAATTGAGCTACTGTTGCATAATACAGAACCAAGTAAAAGAAGCTCACCTTGTCAGGGACTGCATCCATTATTAGCTCGCCATACATGTTGATAATCTGAAAGAATTTAGAGAAGGAGAAAGTTGAAATTTCATTAGGGAGGAAAATCACATAATATTTGTGAATTGCTCCTCTGCAATGCTCAGTGTATCTGGTCATTCTCTGAATGCATTGCTAGAAGCCAGGATACATATACTGCACATTGAAAATAGATTCTGCACAATCCAACAACAAAGAAAGCTGAATTCTGCAACCTGAACAATTTAGAATGAATGAATTTACTCTGTTTTTGCTGGTGGCAATGAGTTACGCTGGAGACTGAAAGTTTTATTCTCTGGAGGTTTATTCTGCCACCTTTTCAGATTCTGGGATTGCAGCAGCTACTGCCCCCACACATACAAGATTGCAACAGTGAGGATTGGAATTCCACCCACCCACAGTGTCAGATATAAAACAAAGACTGCCCCAAATGGCAGCTCGCTCCATCTTGCAAGAGGTGTGGTTTCTGCTCTTTAAAAAAAGATGCACATGTTAGTTTCATACCAGTGTACTCCCAACATTTTTCCACAAAAAAATAAGGGAAACATGGCTCTGTTCTCTATGGCAGAGGAGGTCCTTCTTCCTCCAATTACAATCACATGGACAACGTGTTCAGGAATAAGTTTACAATGCTGCTATGTCCTTCATTTATTTTATCTAAAGCATTTTTACTTTGCTTTTCAACTAAAAGGGCTCACAGAGTGGCTTACATATGATTAGTACAAACTTACTTACAGGCTTACAATCTAAATTGCACAACACAAAATCAGCCTGGGGGGAGGAGGAAAGACCAACGAATAAAGCAAACCCACACAACAATTCTTAAAGTTGCACAGTAATCCTTAGAATGACCAGATATAATATGCACAGCTTTACCTCTATGAAGCTCAGAGAGCCAGACCTGAGAAAACTGTGAGCTAATTGAGCTTTTCTTCATTAAGTCAGGTAGCTCACTGAAGATTAACATATTTGTATGTATCCATGGAGATTAAGGGACACTTTGTGACCTGCAGTTACAGCCTGGCATTGAGGGAAATGACTTTGTGGGTGTATTGTAGCAGATTTGACACATGCAGTGTTAGAAACTCAGATATACAGTGGTACTTCAGGTTAAGTACTTAATTCGTTCCGGAGGTCCGTACTTAACCTGAAACTGTTCTTAACCTGAAGCACCACGTTAGCTAATGAGGCCTCCCGCTGCTGCCGCGCTGCCGGAGCACGATTTCTGTTCTCATCCTCAAGCAAAGTTCTTAACCTGAAGCACTATTTCTGGGTTAGTGGAGTCTGTAACCTGAAGCGTATGTAACCTGAGGTACCACTGTATAAACTAAGCACCAAATGCCTCCTTAAACCAGGATTACAGTTGCAAAAAAAGAATGCCTGGTTGCCATTTTTGGGCCAGACAGCTCGAAAGTCGTATTTTTCAATACAAGTTTTTGGTTTCTGAAATTCATTCTGATTGTGCAGATAAAATATAATGGATAAAATTTTACAGGATGTGTTGCTAGTGTGTGAAAACAGTCAAGATCCAAGGATCCCCAGGCATGCACCTCCAGATGGTGGAGACGTCAGGTACCATCCTGGCACCCGGGCATCTTCACTTGGTCACAAGTGGCCGATTGCCAGGTGCAAAGTGCATCTGGCACATTTCAAAGGCTGGACACATTACTTGCTGGCTTGATATGCAGCAGATGGGCAGAGTCCTTTGGGAAGCAGAAATTCTCTTCTCAATCCAGAAAGAGGCTACTATTTTACATTGTATACAGATTTCCACAAATATGCAAAAGCATGTGGTATAACAGGAATCTAGACCTGACCACACAAGATAGGGTGTAAGGATGTAAATATTTTTTCCCCCTAGACCGACAGACAGAGCAAGTTCCATGCTCACATCTTGTCTTAGAGAATTTTCAAATCTCATTTTTAGGCAGCGATGCGAATCACCATTGAATGTAGCAGACAAGTATGAGAAGGAAGCAGTCACAGTTATTTGCTTTACCGTTTTGTCTTATTCTACTGTTGCAGTCAACCATCTTTGCAAGCTTCATTTTCTCATTCTGCTAAGTAAGAATGCAAATTTTGAAGGATGCACTAATCCTAGCCTGGATTACATGTTTCAAACCCAGCATTCCAATTCTAATTAGACAGTCTAGTTCTGTACAAATCAAGCCACTTACTTACACCATAGCAATCTAACCAATTTGAACCCAGAACCAGATTAAGGGAGCAATTCCATAACAAGATCTACTACGATGAACTCCAACGAAGCTGAGAGGTTATCCTGTCTTAACTTCCTCATACTCAACTCAGAGATCCACTGGCTTATCTCCCCCACGGAAGGGCATTCCATAATAGTCATACATAGAATCATAGAATCATAGAGTTGAAAGAGACCACAAGGGCCATCGAGTCCAACCCCCTGCCAAGCAGGAAACACCATCAGAGCACTCCTGACATATGGTTGTCAAGTCTCTGCTTAAAGACCTCCAAAGAAGGAGACCCCACCACACTCCCTGGCAGCAAATTCCACTGTCGAACAGCTCTTACTGTCAGGAAGTTCTTCCTAATGTTTAGGTGGAATCTTCTTTCTTGTAGTTTGGATCCACTGCTCCGTGTCCGCTTCTCTGGAGCAGCAGAAAACAACCTTTCTCCCTCCTCTATGTGACATCCTTTTATATATTTGAACATGGCTATCATATCACCCCTTAACCTCCTCTTCTCCAGGCTAAACATGCCCAGCTCCCTTAGCCGTTCCTCATAAGGCATCGTCTCCAGGCCTTTGACCATTTTGGTTGCCCTCCTCTGGACACGTTCCAGTTTGTCAGTGTCCTTCTTGAACTGTGGTGCCCAATACCTTGGGTTGAAGTAGCTTCGGGGTAAGTATTTTCGGGTTGCACGTTACTTCTGGGTTTCGCCACTCGTGCATGAGCAGACGGTCAAAATGACATGTGCATGCGCGGAAACGGCAAATCGTTCGCTTCTGGATGTGACAGGGGCTCCGGAACAGATCCCATTCGCATCCAGAGGTAGCCCTGTATAGGACCAACCAGTCATGAGGTCAACTAATGCACACATGACAGTGGCCAAGCCAACCCTGTTCAGGAAAGGGGTTATTGGTATATCAATGTAAGCTGATAATAGGTGCTCCTCACTGGAGAGATCACCTGAACCACTGGTGACAAATATGGACCTGGGAACACCCTTGAATGTACACACACACAAACATGCACCAATCAATTATATTAGTAGTGACTTGAGTGGTTCCTTCCCTCCCAAATCACACATCCTTCCAGCAGTATGCCAACTGGGTAGGAGAGACTTTTGAATAAATGTGTTTTTAAAAAAGTTTTTTTTAAAAAAGATGACCTTGGATGCGAGTTTTAACAGACGTTACTGAAGATCAGGGAATTCTTGCATTGAAGACACCTCTCCTGGATAACCCTTGCATTTTCTAAACTCTAGAACTAATTTCCCACAATAAGGACAAGATCCATGAAGACAGTATAGAAGCAGGTTAATGTTTTGCACCCTGCTCCAAAGAAAACCCAACATCCCTTCAACCTGGAAGCAAGGCAACAGTACCATGATGGTGACTGAAAACACCATTTTAAGCAGCAGAATCTGCAATTGCTCTCACCTGATCGTTTAGCCAGTTCTGACCATCCAACGTTGTCAAATCATCCATATCCAGCATGTGCTTGTTATAGAAGACCCGGAAATTGCAAGTGGAAGATTTGGGATGCCTTGTCTGATACTTCATGATTTCCTTGGTGATGAATGGCTTTCTGGAACAGGCAGCCGAGAAAGAGATAAGACAATGCGAAGTTATCCCAGCACATTTGATATGCAGCTCTGCATAGCCATAGGGAGCCAGTGGAATCCGGAAAGTGAATCAGCAGAGCGAAGAATTAAGAGATAGCTACTAACCTATAGGAGAAGTCTTCATTAAAGACTTCCTTTAATCTTCCCATAACATCCTTTTCACAGAGTGGAATTAGACTGCCATATTTCTTCATTACTTCATCTAGGAATCCTTATAAATAGAGAGAGGGGTTTTTTTGAAGAAGAAAAAGTATGCATAGGAGCAGCAGTTGCATAGGAATCAGATGCCTTATTTCTATGGTTGAGTTTCTACGAGCCATTTTCAAGTCAGAATGGGAACAGTACAAAATTGACATACAAGGTTGACAACGACGCAATGACAAGTCCCAGACTTGGACCCCTGTTCAAATGAGCATAGACGTACACTTTCTGCAGAGCCACAGTGTCTCTGTAGTACTGTGAGGGAGAGCGAGCATGCACTCGTGAAGGGCTTAGCACCCACCCTAGTCCCTCCTAGAGAGCAAGAAGCATAAAATGGTTTCTAGGGCTTGCCTAAAATAAACCTGATAAGCGGGGTACTTGTGATCCTAAATCCAACCCAAAAGAGAAGCATGCTACAATCTCTGCCCAGATATGAGGCTTCCTGCAGCCTAAGTGAAATGAATTTTTTTGGGAGGGATGCGTGTCACACACCTGTAGTGCTTCATTAATTGCACCTTTGGTGTATAGCATTTCTAGGCAGATGAAAGAGTTTCAATCAGCACATCATCATTATATGGCTTGGGAGAAGAGATACGTACCCCTAACATCTGGATGAAATTGCGGTTCTGTTCTCATACCGTTACGCTGAGGCAGAGATGGACAAAAAATAAACGTGGAATACGCAGCCCTTTAGATGGCAGCAATCAGACTGCGTTTCTCGAAACTTAACATCTTAAATTTTGAAAGACCAGTTGGGGATAATTGCAGGGAGGGGAAGAAGCGCAAAAATGAACCTTCTGGGGTCTGAATGCAGGGCAGGTGCTATACTGGCCCTGACTGAAATCAACCCACATCAATTAGATGTTGAGAGAATAGTCATGGGAATGCACATCAAATCCGTTTCAAAATTGTGGGCACCCTCTACTTACATTGTGACAAGGAGAAAAATTTTTAAACCTATTGTACACGCCAAGTAACCACCGACACCATGGAACATTTCTAGCAGGAATTGCTACAAGCCAAGGACTCAATCACCCCTGCATTCCAGAATGGAATTGGCCTGTGCCAGATGGATACCACTTAGGACACACCAACAGCCCAATCTAGACTGGGCTGCCAAGAGGTGAGTACAGGGGATACGGATCTACTGAGCTCACAATTAGCAAGTAGCTTCACTCCTTTCATTACCCATCTCATTAAGCACTCAGATTCTTATTTCAATATGGAAGACGGGCAACTCTAGCATGTATTGAGATTAAGCCTCCAGTCTGGGTTTTCCTAAGTATCTGGGGCCACAATAAGCAGACAAAGCATTCTGAAGAGTTAAACTGCCTCTTGATTTCAGCTCCAACCCCCAATTGCGCCAGTCTCAATTTCGTCCCATAACAAGCCCATCAAATGAAACACCACCACCAATGCACTGTGATTGCAACCCACTGGTTTATCATGCAACTGCGCTATCAAAGGGCAGGCCTGTATGATCTGTAACCCACCAAGCTTAAAACAGCCCAGCAGCCATTACTAAGGTCCATCAGGTACTCTTGCAATCCCAGGCAGGCAAGCAAAAGCCAGAGCTTCGCTGCATTCTTGCAAAAGCCACAGTACATGGCTTGGAGGATCACAAGAACAACAAGGACAGGCCAGCTGAACTGCTGTGTGTGCAACATCCTAATCTCAAACCCACAATAAATATAGCAAGAAGTACAACAGTGCATAAAATGTCATTATAATCTACAAGGACAGCACCCAGATTCATAGCATAAATAAACAAAACCAGCAATAAGCATTAAGAGAGTGTTGCTATATACCACAAAGCCACACAGCCAACTGCTCGTCACTGACGCAAGAAGCTCTCTGGCTGCTTCTTTTCCCACTCTTTTGGGTCCCTGATTTCTGTCCTGTGCTTCCTCTCAGAGGCTCATCATGAGGGCTTTTACAGTACGGGTGATCTAAGAGCTCTGCGCCAAATACGTCCATGCTTATGGGCCCTTCCACCTCCATCTGACCACTGCCCTCATTCTGCGCCAGCTCCACGGAAGCAGGCCCATTAGCAAAGCCGTCGTTTGTGCCCAAATCCGCCCTGGAGGACCCCAGCACTGTCTCGCCGGCACCCGTAAACTGATTCGTTCCTCCATCTCCTGGACCTAAAACCGAGCTTTCTTTCTCCGTCACAGAGACGAAACTATCAGGGCAGCTGTCCAGTGTGGGTGCCTTCCGCGCTTCCTCCTTGTGAGTAGGCTGCGCTCCACATGCCGCTTCTGCTCCATGCAACTCCGGCCCGCAGGGCTCAGCAATGCCATTTTGGTCTCTGGGCGCAAGTTCCTTGTAATGGAGCTCCCTGCACGGCAAGCGTGCGCCCTGGGTGAGGCAGGTGTCAGGCAGGTGTGTTTGACTCTCCTCAATCAATGGTCCTGGCATATGACTGTTCATATCTGACAAGCTGAACAGGTTCCAGGGAGATTTACTTTTCAGTTTCCAAGAGGGAAGCGAGGCCCCAGGGATTCCTCGGCGGCGGTCCTCTTGCCAATCTCTGCTTACTTTCTCCACCCAGCTCGGCCTCCTTATGCTCAACTTGCACGTCTTGCCTCTCCAAAACCTGGGACGAGATTTCGCGATTCTAATCCAAAACTTGACCGCAGAAAGTTTCTTATACATCATAAATAGAGATCTGTTTTTTAAAGTACACCTTTTAAATCTAGGCCTCCTCCTAATAGTCAGGAGGTCACAAGTTCCATTTTGCTCCAGGCCTTGGCAGCAGCACTTCCTCCTAGAGTTGTTCAGAACCTCAATGCCACTGTTATTGCTCTCGCCCACCTTCCGAGCAAGACCATCCTCTTTTACCAGGAAGGGAGTATTGCTGGTCTCGGTGCTGTACTGCTTGCTTTGAGAAGGCTTTGAGTCAACCGTTAAACTGCAAAATTTATTCAGAAGTTCTTCGCTCTGAAAGGATGTGCTACCCAGCTCCTCTGCCACTGTAACAGGTCCTCCACTTCTGCACCAAGGAAAGAAGCCTCTGTGTATGTTTTGTGGAAAGGTGCAGTTTTCAAAAGGTACAACTTGCTGGGGTTTTGCATTTAGGAACACTTCAGGAGCCCACTTCCTCTGGAGCCAAAGACTCTTGCTTCTGCAGGGCTTAGTTTGTTTCAGGCTCACAGGTGTCCAAGTGCCTCGCCTCCCTCCTTTAAGTAGAGAAAGACGGTTCCTTTGGAAGCAGTACTGCTTCAGCCCCCAAAATCCCACCGTCCATTTTCGATAACCGGCCAGCAACCGACTTCTCCGCTGAATTTTTCTCCTATGCTCTTTCATTTTTCTGCTGCATTATGATCTCGAAGTGCAGCTGCAACAGCAAAGGAAACACAAGAAAGAAACAAGTCACACCACAGAAAACTTAAAAAGTTCCATCATTCAAAGCCCTCCAGCAACACAAACTGTTCAGAACCCGTTTTTTGCATGCAGCAAGTTAAGTTTCCTGATGGAGACTGCAGAAACATACCAGGGACTATGGCTTCTTTCCTGGTCGTTAAAAACTTGCTGTTTGATTGGACCAGAGGTGACCACACCCTTCCCCACCGGGAATGCAGAAGAACTCAAGATCTCTCCTGCTTACTGATCTGTGTTAAAGATGCCCATTTCGCCCTAGCTACACTTGACATGGTTCAAATTGTGACTTCCGCCCCAATTTGTTGAGCCACTCCTTATTCCTCCAGTCCCCAATGTGCCCCCAATTCTGCATGTGTATTTGCATCCCTTTGCAAACCAGATCATAGCTGTCAACGTTTCCCTTTTTTTAAAGGGAAATTCCCTTATTCCGAATAGGATTGCTCACAAGGGAAAAGTTGACAGCTATGAACTAGATGTCTACTGTGCTGCCAGGAAGGCAAGAGGTTATGGGAAAATTTGAGAAAGGCATGTTGGGAAATAAGCTACTTTCCCTTTAAGATCCAGTGGGAGGGCAGTGGCTAGCAATACAAGACAGTTTCTCATCCCAGGCGCAGATGTCCTCAAAATGCCACTAAGCTCAGGATCATGGCCTCATCTGCAATATGGCAGCAACGCTAGCCTACCTTGCAGGGTTACTGAGAAATTGTTTGTGAAGTGTTTCCAACACCTGAGGCATTATTCCAGCCTTCCCCATCTGGAGGGAACAACTTCCATCAGACTGAGCCAGCACAACCGGGAGCTGTTATCCAAACCTTCTAAGAGAGCACCAGGTTGTGAAAGACAACACCATACAAATACTTATTATGTAGCGTATAACCTCACCCCTAGCCAGTTTGAACTGTCTTATTTTTTCAGCACAGTAAAAATTGCAGTGTTGCAGGCTATTTGTAACTGGTGGTGGTGGTGTTGTTGTTGTTGTTGTTGTTGTTTTTAAAAAGAGAAGACAACCCAAGTATACTAAACAGAATTAGGAAGCAGTCAGAAAAAAGAACAGAAATTGTCATATGTGGTGGACATGGCAATTTTCAAAGAAAAAGGGGGGGGGAGACCGTAATAAGAATAACAGGACATGAGATTGTGTTGGATCTCATTTTTGCTTTTTTAATTAAACTATGCAGGTGGTTCAGAAAAGAGCTAACAAACAAAATTAGGAAGCATCAACTACAGAGCAAAGGGGATAGATTGAAAGTTACAGTCTGCTTAAATAGCCCAATTAAAATTAAAATGTGCTTTTGAAAAGAATTGGATTTCTGTTATTCTTTTCAAGTAATTAATTAGTATATTTAAAGAAGATTTACAATAATTGTTGTATTTAATTAGTTATTAGTGCATAGGTTTAGCTATTAAGTTGATTTATTGAAGAACTGTATTTAGAATTTGCAGATATAAACTTTACGCAATCTTTTTTTAAAAAAAATAACTATAAAACTGCAAATACACATTGTGAGCAAGGCTGGAAAAATCCCATTTAGCGCCTTCAGTTTATTTTGCTCCTTAACTTGCCCCTTATTTGTGTGTTCTGATACCCCCGCATCATTAGATCTGTGGAAGGGAGAGTGCAGACCAACAAGCTAGCTCTGCCTCACCTGGCAGTCCTCGTCTCCATTTATACATTGGAGGCAAACATCTGCAAAAGGGAGCAAACAGGTAGAGTCCCCTGTGAAATTTGGAACTACTGAAAGTTCAGGCTTCCAAGTTGCACAGGGAGTCTGGGCAAGGAGAAATGACTCTTCACTTCAGGGCAATATGACAGGGTGCAGTTCATGCCAACACCTGGACAGGTACTGTGCTTCCGAGAACTATGTCACGCTTTTGTCCACCATAAGGGAGACAAAAGCAGAACTAGCAGTTCTGCCAGGAAGTAGATAGTAGTTTGATGTGACAGTGGAAACTTAAGCCCTTCCCTGTGACCCAAATTGTTCATTCTTGGCCACTTTATTTTACCTTGGCTTTATACTGCCAGGGTCCTTTACAGACCTTTCCTTCAGGTCTCCGCCAATCCAACCGCCCTGCCATGGTGATGTGTAATGCAAGAGCATGAACAGTGAAAGCGTCTCTGTTACAGTTAGACACAGGAGTAATCAGCAACCAGTAAAGAGGACCTCTTGAGGAGAAGTGTTATGTTGATAAGTGCATAGCTCAATACAACAAAAGTCAGAACAAAGTTGAAGGAAGGAAATAAGGGGGAGGTAACGGAAAAGAAGGGGAGGGAAGCTTAACAGACTACAGGAAGCACGAGAGTCATACTTTCAGGAACTGTCAATGCCTGTTTGCTGAAGAGGTTCAATTGGAAGGAAGGCAGGTGGCTCGCTGAATAGAAACGGTGAAAAAGTAATCCTTTAAGCATCTCTGAAGTGAGATGAAAAGTACATTTGGAGGGTACCCAGTGCTTTTCGAAATGTGCAGCTGCTGATGAAAGTGCAAGAGAGGATCAAAAATAGCTTCTGTTGCACACTTGAGAGCAAGACGAAGGAAGGAAGGAAGGAAGGAAGGAAGGAAGGAAGGAAGGAAGGAAGGAAGGAAGGAAAAGCCAAGGGCAAAGGCAGTGGTGCTCAGCACCCCACATATCCTTCTGAATACACAAGAAGCAACTTATTGCCTCTCAGCTAGATATATTTTCCCAGGCTCAAATAAGCTACCTTTCAAGGTTGCCATGCTATGAAACTTAATGTGATCCGTCACTTGACATGTGCTCTTAAAAATCGGTGCAGCTAGGGCCTCTCTTCAGGAGTCGGTGTGGCAAAATTAGGAGCATTAGATGTCAGAATATAAGAGCCATGATGGATCAGACCAGACACCTGCCTAGTTCAGCATCCCACTTCCCACAGTAAGAAACCAAAAGCATATGGGAAGCATATGGGAAAACCAAAAGTAGAACCTTGATAAAACTGTTTTCTCTCACAGCTGTTCCCCAGCAGCTGGTATTCAGAGGCATACTGTCTGAACCTGGAGGGAGCATATAGGCATCACGACTATATATTGCTGCAGAACCAAACTGAGAACAAGAACCATAAGACAGTACATAGGCATGATAATAGCCCTCTTATAGGCAACAAAAGAGCCTGGCATCTCCACCATCTGGAGTTGCATTTCTGGCAATCATTGGATTCTGACTGTTTTCACACACTTCTACCCCATCCTGTAGAATTCTATCAAGTTATATTTTATCTGAACAATCAGAATGAATGTCAGGAGCCCAAATGCTTTTTCTGTGCACACTGAGAAGGAACAGTGAACAAATTATAGCTAATTAGTGTAGCTTGTCTTCAATTACCCCACCGCCCTGCTCACAGTTGTGAAGATAGATAGATAGATAGATAGATGATAGATAGATAGAGAGAGAGAGAGAGAGAGAGAGATAGATAGATAGATAGATAGATAGATGGATGATAGATAGATATAGATATATGGACTGTCCCTGGATTAAGTGACTTTTCTTCTTAAAGTTCTTAACCTAGCTCAAGGTAGTCACCAGAAGTAGCCAGATGTTTAACTGAGAATCAATCACAGTCTGTCCGCATCATTTGAAAAAGAAGACTAGACATTCCATTTTGGTGACTGAAACGTTGGTTCAAGGAGCCATTTGGCCCCTAGCTTATATATCTTGAGTTTCTAACACTGGACTCTGTAGGATTAGGACCTAGAAGACCCGGGTTCAAATCCCCACTCAGTCATGAATTTCAATGAGTGTTACTGTCCTATATATGCCTAAACTTAAGTCCCACTTTGCTCTCTGTCTAACCTATTTTGCTATGGCTGGTTACAACCCTTCAAATACCACTAATTGCAAAAGGAACCAAATAAATTCTTTACAAAGTAAATAAACAGAGTGTGCTACCACATTGTGGGGGGGTGGGGAGGCATCTAGCCATTCTGTTTTTGCAGCCATAACCCAGGTTACAGGAGCCATGTGGTGAACAGCTTTTCCATCCCGGTTTCTAACACTGCCTGCCTGGTTGCTTTAGATTCTCAACTCCCATCAGGTCCAGCCAGTATAGCCAATAGCCAAGAACAATAGGCACTGGAGTCGAACAATACCTGGAAAGGGGCATTGTTTTGTCTAACTCTGCTTAGGGGTGGGGAAAAGGTTCTGAGTATGCACATACTATTAACATTAAAATGGTTTGCTGCTGCTCTTTCCCCTATTCCCATGCCAGTATCAAAAACCGCAACAAAGCATGAAGATAGAAGCACAAACAAAACAGAAAGTTCAACTCATTAGCCTCTGTTTTCACTGCTCAGACGACAGTGAGCAGCAGAAATTCTTATGCATGGAAAGTTCCGCACATTCAAAGAGGCTACTGAAGCCTTCCTAGAGTTTCGTCCACACTTTTTCTTTTTTGGAAGCTTTCGTGACAATAAAAGCTTCAATATACTTTCCGCAGAAGGGCCGAGCATCAGGAGTTCTAGCTGACACCATGAACTGCACAAAATCAATTCATTTTACACATTTAAAAGTTAAAACTATATCACATCAGTGTTTTGTTTTTAGGAGACTTGTATGTACTGCACAAGACATTACTGCAAACGAGACATTTTATTCTAGTACCAACATTTAAGGGCTGACTGCATCATTGGCAAGTAACAAAAGCAACAAAGGCAAACTCCAAAAGCAAAAGTGGACAACTTACTCCGTGCCAGGGGGCAAACTGGAAAGATGTGACTAGAAAACAGTTGCTAATCAGCGGTTTTTGCTACTTTAAGTAGTTTAATCATCGTGAAAATGAGAAAGTACTGAAACAAGTACAGTGGTGCCTCGCAAGACGAAAAGAATCCGTTCCGCGATTCTCTTCGTCTAGCGGTTTTTTCGTCTTGCAAAGCAAGCCCATTGACGGCTTAGCGGATTAGCGGCTTTTAGCGGCTTATCGGATAAGCAGATAAGCGGCTTAGCGGCTTAGAAAAGGGGGGGAGGGAAAAAAAGTCGGAAAAACTTGCAAGACATTTTCGTCTTGCGAAGCAAGCCCATAGGAAATTCGTTTTGCGAAGCGCCTCCAAAACGGAAAACCCTTTCGTCTAGCGGGTTTTTCGTCTTGCGAGGCATTCGTCTTGCTGGGCACTACTGTATATGTGCAGCAGAACTTCCTAGAGATGATAATCAACATAATCTAACACATATTCGGGAAATTTTGTTTGCTACTAATTTGGACATCTTTTAACCAAATTTTGCATGACTCTTCCCAAGATTAATGGGTAGGTTTTTATCCATGCTCTGATATATTTGGACACCGCTTTGAATCATGATGGTAACGTAAACTAAACCTGTCAAAACTGCACTGATTATTTTGGGGGGGGGGGTGTCTTATAATTCCCATGCAACGCTTGGCACCAATAAGACTGCTAGTACAAAACGGACTGAAAAAATATTATTTCTGACTGGCACAGCAGGTGGGTAATTTTTTTCATCCTTCCTCTACAATAACCATTGCCATAGGGAAATCCCAATTCAATCAAAAAAAAATCAAAATGGGTTTAAATACTAAAACATATTCAAGTATGTAACACTGCTCACAGAGGAGGAATGAGGTTTTAACATACAGAATATAACCGGGGTGGGGTGGGATGGACTACTCTATAGTAACACAAACATTTTGGGGTGAGAGGGGCGCTGCATGTTATTATCCCAACCTAAATAACTGAAGACTCCTCATACTGCTTTGTTATTTTGTTCACTGCATCAGCAAGAGAATTTCTGCAGATCTTCATGGTATTTACAGTGAACTTACCGTATTTTTAGCTCTATAAGACACACCTAGTTTTTGGAGGAGGAAAACAAGAGAAAAAAATATTCTGAATCCCAGAAGCCTGCATTCACTCCATAAGACGCACACACATTTCTCCTTACTTTTTACGAGGGAAAAAGTGTGTCTTATAGAGCGAAAAATACAGGACTTTGCAAAACTGGTAGTGTACTTCTTGCTGAATCAATCTTTGCTAGTGAAGCACTATGCACTCTTGTCCTTCTGCACCAAGTTCCCAACACTAAAAGTTATTTTACATAAAGTATATTTCCCCCCCAAAAAAATTTGTTTACTCAAATATACAATACGCTTGGGTGCTGCATTCAAGGATGCTCAATAGAAGCAATCTGTTCCTTCTCCTTCTGAGTTTCACACTCCTTTCTCCTGTACCTTGAAAAGCATGATCATCAAAGTATAGGACTCCTGCCCAAGTTCTAAATTGCTGAATATCTAGTTGTTCACACCTAAATAATTTCATTTTGCCAGGCTCTTTCAGCAGTCTTTATTGTGTAAAGTAGATATATCCCTGAAGTCAGATGAATCTGACTTGTAATTACATGTTAGGCCTCAGATTATGGAGTCAAGAAGAACAACTTGCATCAGCTTTGTCTTCTTCCCACCTGCATCACCTTCACCACAGATGCACTGCCATGTAGTTCATCGCTGGACATGGACTTGAAAGGCGTTAAGTTCTCATACCAACACCGATAATGGTCTGCAAAACAACTTTATAACTCTTGTCCTTTAGATTTTTCAAATAAGAAACTAGGAGGCCTGTAAAAGGAGGGAAATACAGAAAAGCAGAGCCAAGACTGTCCAAACATCCTAAAACTAGCAAGATCCCAAATTTGTTCTTCCCTCCTCCTATAAGCTGTATAAATTTGCCTAGGGCATCCTCGAATGCAGGGACTCTGTATGTCTCATTCCTTTCCAGTCCAAGTCACTCAATTGATTTTCTGTACTTCCCGTACATCCCAATCCTATACAAATTTACTCAGAAGAACCCACTCCACCATTTTAGAAAAAATTATTTCCAAGAATGCACAGAACTGCAGGTCACTTGAAAAGAAGTAGCACTCCATAAAGAGGGCTGATCGCCGAAGAATTGACGCTTTTGAATTATGGTGCTGGAGGAGACTCTTGAGAGTCCCATGGACTGCAAGAAGATCAAACCTATCCATTCTGAAGGAAATTAGCCCTGAGTGCTCACTGGAAGGACAGATTCTGAAGCTGAGGCTCCAAGACTTTGGCCACCTCATGAGAAGAGAAGACTCCCTGGAAAAGACCCTGATGTTGGGAAAGATGGAGGGCACAAGGAGAAGGGGACGACAGAGGACAAGATGGTGGGACAGTGTTCTTGAAGCTACCAGCATGAGTCTGACCAAACTGCGGGAGGCAATGGAAGACAGGAGTGCCTGGCGTGCTCTGGTCCATGGGGTCACGAAGAGTCGGACACGACTAAACAACAACAACAAGCACTCCATTATTGATGCCATTATTATTTCTGCATATTATCTTGCAAATGTTGCTCTAAAACTTCCTGTTCTCATTAGTTTAATCAAGAATCGCTTAAAACTCAAAGGCTTTCTGTGACATATCAATAAACAAAGCACATCTGAATTATAATACACACTTCACAAATTTAAGAATGCTTATAAGTACTTCAAGGTCCAACCTGCAGAACTGCTACCAAACAGTAACTGAAGTTACTTTTTCATAGTATTTGTTCTTATTGTTATTGTTTTAAAAGATCTCTGATCTGCATAGACCTCAATGGTAACCCATAAAGAAGTCACAAGTAACTTCTTCTTAACATTTTTAAATAATAAAGCACAGCAATGCAGAGGTTAAATTACTGTAGAGAAGTAATATATATATATATATATATATATATGAGAGAATATATATATGATATTATGGAAAGACCTCTGCTGGATGCCAAGGAGAGCCACCGCCATTCAAGAGTAGACAATATTGGGCAACACGGACAAGTAGTCTGGCCAGGCATAGAACAGCTTGCACAAGTAAAGATTATGAAGCCAATTAAACACCTTGCATTGAGCAACAAAAGCTTTTAATGAATCAACAAGGATTTAGAGGTGTTCTAAGCCAAGTTAGAATTCCTCAACAGAAGTTACAAAAATAGTAAGGCCTTTTTGGAATTATGCATTATGACACAAACATGAGTTGAATATGCGCTACTTTAGCCAAATGTAGCAAGCGTTTCTATCCAATTCTGAAGAAACCGTGACAGATATTATGTAGAATTTGCATTTTGCTTCAGTATGAATTAGGTTATAACTACTGAACTCACAACATTTTCTAGAATTCCACCAAGACTAAGGCACAAAGGGGTCACTGAGATTATGACTGTTGTTTTTATATCGCATGTAATGCCAACAGATAATTGCTCCCTGCTCTGCTCATGTCTAAATACTTCTTGAAGGTATTAGTGTATGTACAGTACAAACAGCATGCATATTCATAAGAACCCAGCTCCACCCACCTATGACCAGGCTCTTTACCCTGGGAATGGTCAAAGAGATATTACCAAGCCACTTGTGGCACAATGGGGCAGTGCAGCTGGCTGTTAACCAGAAGGTTGGTGGTTTGAGCCCATGCACGGATGGCTGCAGGCAGGGTTCCTGCAGTGCAGGGGGCTGAACTAGATGACCCTTGGGGTCCTTTCCAACTCTACACAGAGTAAACTTTTGTTGATGCAAACTCCAGATAAATGAGTTTGGACATAAGAAAATCTGTGCTGGATTAGATGAAAGGTCCCTGAATTCCAGCAGAGTGTTCAAAACTCCCATTGTTCTAGGAGCATTTTACGACAAGGAATTTCATTAGACTGAGCAGTTTCTGAACTTTGGATGCAGTACTGTGCCTAAGATTTCAGATTTAAGCTGCAGAGTGGAAGGAGAGGACGACCTTTTTCTGCCTCCTCACTTTCACCTACTCTCTGAAGACTGGAGAAGAGACCCTCTTAAGAATATCAGGGGGGTGGGAAGGGGAAGGGCTAGACCATGTGAAAATGAACATAATAGTTGCAGTTCATTTTCAGCTTTGTATTCTTGTTATAAAAAAGCACACCTAGACATTCCATTGCTGTGCCCTTAACCTAGGTTTAAGGTGCCGTTTAGCTCCTAGCTTTCATATCTCTGTTTCTAACACTGTTCTAGCATTCCATTTCCCAAGGAGCCACCTAGATGCCTCTGAAGTCCACAACTAGGGCATGGAGGCAACAGTCCTCTCACACTGCCACTCCCCAACAGGTGGTATTCAATGGCAGAGTGTCTCTGAATCTGATGACTTCATACAGCCATCATGACCAGTAACCAGAAATACAATTTATGGAAAATAAGGCTCTCTAACCCCCTTTAAAGCCATCTAAACTAGCAGTCACCACAGTAGCTCGTAGCAGCCGAATTGCATAAAATTATGTGTGGAAAAATTAATTGTCTGTCCTGAATATCCTACTGATAACCTCAAGTACTAGTATTATGAGCTAGGGATAAAGGTATTGTTTCTAGCATTTCTTTGAATGAAGAACAAATGCTTGAATACACCTGAGGACATAAATGTTTGCAAGTATCTGAGGACATACTCAGCTGTTTCCCTTGCAGTGTGCATGAGCAAAACATCTCTGCCTTTGATGAAACTATGCAGGAAAGCTTTTTCGCTTATCTCATGCATAAAAAATAAAACCAGAATAAAGGAATTCAGTCCCACATCCCTTCATACACTCCTTTACCCTATAAAACTATCAACCCTATAGTCCTTGCTATGCACTACACAATACTTCATAGCATCAGTCTACCTGCATGCTCATAGTACTCGCTCTCTCTTCAGGATCTTCCCGAAAGCTCACCTTCCTTGTGAATCCTTTGACTTAGCATCTTAATCCACATTCTCACCTGTCAGCGTGTCTAGGCACACGTAAGCATACTGCCTCATAGTCACCCCTCGTTTCATATTCATCTTTCCATCTTCCCTCGTCTCAAATATAAGTAGGTTGTCAACACTTGGGGGTAGTTATCTTTTATTATTATCTATATTATTATATTCTCTTGAACGTCATATATTTTGATGGGTAGGATATAAATATTATTTCCACATCTTTCCCTCTCACCATATGATTAGTTTCTGCTGCCGCTCCACCTTTAACTGTTCCCATTCTCTCTAATGAAGAGCCAGCAAAATCACAAAACATTTTTGTCCCAGGAGTAGCACTAAAGAAATGCACCCACTTGCTTAGCAACAGCAAATTCCCAGACACATCTCAACGGCCCCCTTCCCATGGGAAAACCTCAACTGCTAGCAACCAGGACCAGTAGTCAGGGATGATGAGAGTTGTAGTCCAACAACATCTGGGGGTCCAAATTTGAAAAAGGCTGCTCTTGAAGGATGACCTTGCAGCAAGGCACCCACCCTCTCTACTCTAGCCTGACGCCTCCCCAAGAAGGCCAGTTCCCACACATAAGAGCACTTCTGGATCAGGCTAATGGTCCATCTAGCCCAGCATCCTGGTCTCCCAGCAGCCAATCAGATGCCCCTATGGGGAAGCCTGAAGACATCACGCAGCTGCAACAGCAACTCCCCCCATTTGCGACTCCCAGCAAATGTCACTGAGGGACATGCTGCCTCTGAAAGGGTAAGAAGAACACAGCCATGCTTGGCTAGTAGGCTTATCCCACCCCATCATGACTCTGCCTTATCGTCTTTTAAAGCCATGTAGGGGTCACCACTACATGGGGTCACCACTACAGGGGTCACCACGGAAGTGAATCCCAGGGTTAACTATGCCCCTGTGTGTGCAGAAGAGCTTTCTTTTATCTTGAGACTGGATAGCCTCAGGTTCTTCTATTATTATTATTATTGAAAGTAATAATAATAACAATCTCAACTGGTAGAGCATGAGACTCTTAGAATCAGAGAACCATAAAACCGTGAGAGTTGGAAGTGACCCCGAGGGTCATCAAGTCCAACCCCTTGCCACGCAGGAATCTTTCACCCAACACGGGGCTCGATCCCACGACCAAAAGCCTCACGCTCTACTGATGGAGCTATCCAGCCCCACGCTGGGCAAAAAAGATAAAGACTCCTGCATTGCAGCGGGTTTGGCCCTCGTGGTCCCTTCCAACGACAAACGCGATGACCCAAGGGCGTGCAGTCAGAAGACAAAAGAAAGCTCTTCCACATACTCCGGGGGGGGGCACGGTGACGGGGGAGGGAGAAAGGAAAGCTTTTCCGGCCATGCATAAAAACTTATCACGTCGTCTGGCCCACCTTCTTTCCAAACTAAAAAAAAAAGGGGGGGGAGCCCCCCCGCCCGCAAAAAGACACCACCGTTATGAGGAAGGAATCGAAAGGTTTCCAGCAGGAGGCCGCCCCCCCCCGCCCCTCGGGTCAGGGAGGCTGACTAGGCCAGATAGCCTCCCCCCACCCTCAGGCACGACCCCCTGCGAACCTGCTCGGCCCCCTCACCTCTGAGGAGAATATGGGGAGGGGGGGCGTGAAGAGAAGGGGAAACAAAACATACGGACCCCGCCCCCCACCCGCCCCTCGAGCCGCCCGTACCTTTGTCGCTTGGCGCATCCCGGCCGCGAAAAGGGGCCTCTCCCCGCCCCCCGCAAACACCCGCCTCCCTCTCTCTTTCCGCCCACCCCCCCTCCTCCCAACTCCACGAGCGCGACGGCGACGGCAGCCGCTCGGCGACACCTCACGTGGGTCCGGTTCCCACAACCTACACGGCAGCAGCCGGCCCAGCGCCTCTACACGTCACTCTCCCGCGACAAGAGCTTCCGGATCGAGGGGCGGGGGTGGAGGAAGTGAGAGGGAGGGGATTAGGAGCGGCTTCTTGCCGGACCTGTTTGCGCATGCGTGTAAGGAAAAGGGACTGAAGGGGAGGGGCGGAGAAGGAGGAGGAATGAGCCGCTAGGCTCCACCATCTTTTGGTCCGGGAAAGGGAGGAGGAGTGCGCATGCGTTGGGGGGGGGAAAGCAAGCGGGGAGGAAGGTTCGGCCGTTCTCGTTGCGCGTGCGCGGTTGGTTTCTCGTTGCTAGGAGATAGGTGGGTTTCCACCCCACCCCCATATTTGCATATTAATTGCTGGGGGCGGAGGGACGACGGTGGATTTAAAGATCAATATAACTTCTTAAAAGAAAAAAACAAAGCAAAATAACCATTTAGAGATAAGCCCTTTATCTCTAGTCATTTAAAGATAATAATCATTAAATTAATCTCGACTAATTAGTCATTACTTTTGTGCTGATGGTGTTTGTGCTTGATGGCATTTAATCTGGCTTGATATTTTGCCACCTAATTTGTGTTTTAATTTTTTGTTAATTAGATGCCTCTGCATCGCCTGGAGAATTGGATTAACAGGCAACTAAACATACTAAACACGCAGGTGGCGCTGTGGGTTAAAGCCTCAGCGCCTAGGACTTGCCGATCGAAAGGTCGGCGGTTCGAATCCCTGCGGCGGGGTGCGCTCCCGCTGCTCGGTCCCAGCGCCTGCCAACCTAGCAGTTCGAAAGCACCTCCGGGTGCAAGTAGATAAATAGGGACCGCTTACCAGCGGGAAGGTAAGCGGCGTTTCCGTGTGCGGCTCTGGCTCGCCAGAGCAGCGATGTCACGCTGGCCACGTGACCCGGAAGTGTCTCCGGACAGCGCTGGCCCCTGGCCTCTTAAGTGAGATGGGCGCACAACCCCAGAGTCTGTCAAGACTGGCCCGTACGGGCAGGGGTACCTTTACCTTTAAACATGCTAATAATTACTTTTTTAAAATTATTATTATGATTATTATTATTATTAAAGTTACCTGGGTACTATTAGAGTCCAAGTGACTTAACAAGCTGTTGCACTATGCTAGTGAACGGTAGGCCAGTCAGCCATGGATGCTGTCTTCAAGTCTACTCAGGAATTTATTATTATTATTATTATTATTAATAATAATAATAATAAAGGAGCATTATGATATGCGACCCCCTAACAGCTGCCCGAAGTGATACATTCCAGGAATGGGTTTGCACCTCTAAAGAATTTTTTTTTTTTTAATGATATTTATTAAAGTTTCCAATAATACATATAAACACAAACAACATTACAAGCATACACACATGCACAAACAAAAACAAGTATAATTTCAATTAAACCTTATTTTCAATGACATACTTCTATGACTTCCCCACACCTCCCCTTCTTGTATTCCAATTCCATGTGTTTGATTCCACAAGTTCTTATCCCCAATTTTTAACCTTATTATATTTAGTTCATTGTTGTATTTAGTACCTTATTATATAACCAATTTTACCTTATACACCTCAGTCTTTATACTTTAAAATCTTTTTCTAAGATCGACCCCTGTTCTCTTCCACGGTTTCCCCATTTTATCCTCATAACAAAACAAAATAGAAAAAAGAAAAAATCAAAATATTCTTACACACCCTTTGGATTCCCAAACTCCCCCCCCCCCTTTCCCGGTTTCGATCCCCAATATATATCAGTCTATCTATTCTCAGCCTGGAGACCTTACGTCAGAGGCTCTCAATTCTCTCTCACTTCCTCTTTGCCAGTTTTTTTGGTAGTCCTTTATGTAAAACCTCAAATCTCGGAGAAACCCTGTCTCGATAATGTCCATTTTTCTTCTAACCAGACCTCTATATTCGAAAGTGGAGTTCAAATCTTGTTTCTTAATCCTTTTCAATCTAAGTGTCCCAAAAACTCCAACTTCCATCTTAATCAAATTTATAATCCATAGGTCTTCAGGTTTCCATCTAGATATGTCTCTCCGTTCTTCATTTTCCAATTCAGACCAAGTCTTCGTCATCCAATTCTTATTTTCCTTTATGACCTTCTTGTCAGGCCCCTGGCCTTCCTTAGCCTTCTGCTGCATTGTAACTCCTCCTTCCTCTCCCTCCAGATCATCATGTATCTCTTGTTCCACTTTCTCAGATTTATCAAGTTTTTTTTCCTGCTCAGCTGCAAAGACTTTTGTTTCCGCTACAAGGGCTTTTGGTTCAGGAACAAAGACTTGAGTCCAGTCCCTTCCATTTTCAGTAAAGTTATTTACTGTTTCATTCAATGCCATGACCCCTGTAGCCAAAATATCACTCTGTTCTTGAAGCTTTCCCAGGAGATAAAAAGTCCTGTTCAGCTCAATGAGTATTTTTCCACTTGCAGCCATTCTTGCAATATCCCAGAACCCCCTCTAGAGGGATTATGGATACTTACTATCCTTCTAATTCCAGTCCCAAAATCAAAATAACTTGTTTTTCGACAGTTTATAACCAAATTGTAGCAAATCCAACCGGCAAAGGCAACAAAAACAATGTTTCTTTTTATTCCCCAACTTTGACAGCTAATTTTGACAGCTGTCAAAGCCTTCTGTATTTCCAACAGGCTCTTTCGCAGATCACTCCCGGGTCCCAGGGGGATACACTTCAGCTCTCAAAATCAACCCTTATCCTCCAGCAAAATTACTTGTACTGTCCAATCGTGAAATTAATAACTTTTGTTCAATAAAGAAGAAGATATTCTCTCGATCTTAGTTATTTAGTCCTTGCTTTAGATTGTTTACAAGGCGGGGAGACGGACTTCCTTTTTGCATCTTCCCCGATCGTGCCAAATTCAAAAAGAAAAATTTCCCTTTTAAGTCCAATTTCCGTATTACTCACGGGTTGTTGCTTTTAGTCCGAATGTTCACAGGAAAAAGTCAGCGCTCTCCGTCCATGGCTTGCGGCTTCACTCAGCAGGGGAAGCAGAGGACTCTCAGCACCACGCCACTCCCCGTCCCCCGTTCCGTAGCCTTTAAAAAGGCTCCTTCGCAGGTCGGGGGGGCGCAAATGGTGCCCGCCGAGTCACCAAGTCCACAGGCTTCCACGCCTGTGGTTTTTTAGGATCCCCGTGTCGCCGCCGCGACAGGACCCGACCCCAGCTGAGCCGATTCCCTCTGGAGCTCGGAGGGAATCCGCCATTAGGCGATGGCGCTAACCCGGAAGTCCTGCACCTCTAAAGAAATTAAGGCCCTCAAAAGGAACCCCAAGTCGAAAAAGGTTCAGCCAGCACTGGTGAATAGAAGCTGGATCAGGCCAGCTTCTTCTCTTGCAGAGAAATCAAAATGATGACGACAAAGGTTGGGAAGCAGCTGCGCTTGCAGGGCAAAATCCGTTACAAGTTCCTTCCTGATTGGTGTGCAAGGCAGTTTTCTTTTGACGATTGGCATCTGCCAGGATGACAGTTCATGCTAGGATTTTTTTCAGCATTCAGAAAAGCCGTCTTGCACAAGAAATAATAATAAGAGGAAAGTGCCCTTGTGGGATGGAGCCCAGGAGGTAGGGAGAGGGTTGAGACTTGCAACCATGGCAAGCAGATCCAGCGCCAGCTTGGAAGCCTGCCCCCATTGCAGCCCAAACAAAGCAGCTGGTGCTACAGACTTGAAGCTACAAGGGTACACTTTGAAAGAATGAACACTGACACCCTCTCAATGGTGTGTGTCTTGGATTCAAATGCAGGAACAGGAAGGATTATGCTCCAGCAGATTCAAACGCAAACGTGCACATAAAAAGCTGGCAGAGCTGGTGCCAGGCTTAGCAGGGCCCAGGACATGGCAATCATTATTATTATTGTTATTATTAATTTAATGCATTTATATCCCACCTTTCTGCTTTCTTGAAGAACCATCTTTTACCACGAGTCTGTCAGTTTGCATTTCTTAGTGCAGAAAGTATTGATCTGATGTGTGGAGATGTTTCCTATACTACTTATTTCAAGGGGTTCTGGAAGCTTCTCTGTTTTTTCCTCTGGGCCACACTTTCATGCCCTCCAACATTTCTCCGATGAAAATAAGGACATCCCATTCCATAATGATAATTTTACTATTTATACCCCACACATCTGACTGGGTTGCCCCAGCACTCTGGGCAGCTTCCAGCACATACAAAAACATAATAAAGACTTAAACACTATAAAAATAAATAAATCCCTATACAGGATTACCTCCAGTTGGCTCAGGGGTTGGATAACTCCATTCCCTCCAACATTTCTCCTAAGGAAAAGCGGGACATTCCGGGATCAAATTAGAAACCCGGATGGCTTCTGTAAATCAGGGACATCCCTGGAAAATAGATACACTTGTAGGGTCTGCACTTTCAGAATAAAAATCTGTTCGCACCACATATCTTTGGGGTGCTGTGTGAGATTGCGCCCCCGAAAAGCAATTTTTGTAGCGAGATCTTGGTGCAAAATCGCAAAATCACGGTGCCCAAAATGGCCGCCATGCTCTCTCAGGGGGAACTGGGATTTTTTTTCAGGGCACCTGCAGGTATACCCCAAAGATGTCTTCCAGTCCAACCCTCATGATAGTTAAAGCCGTTCTCCATACATTGCATACACATCACATCACCAGTGGGGAAAGCGAGACAATCTAGGTTTTTTATGATGAATGAAAGCCCCTGTCCTTGGCATTATATATCAGGTGAACTCTTTAATAACAGCACCATGAGCTGAAATAACAAACACATAAAGGGAGATGGGCACAGAAAAATGAATTCGAACCAAAGATGGCTACAAGCTACACATTGTTAGGGGGCTCTTCACAGCCCCCTGAATGCATTATTTCAGCATGTGGAAGATGAACACATGCAGTGCAATTCTATACATGTACACTCAGAATGGCTTGGGCTCAGTAGTAGAGCATCTCTTTCGTACAAAAGGTCCCAGGTTCATTCCCCAGCAATTCCCAACTAGAGCTGGGAATCTATAGGATTTTAGGCTCAGCCGAAGAAGTGAGCAAACACCAACAAAACGGTTGGAAGCACATTCTGTGCTGATTTGCAGGTTAAGAAACTGAGAGCAAAACTGATGTTTGAGCAGCATGTTAAGAAAACCATGCATGATGCCTTGAAACATGCTTATTGTTAGGGCCTTTTATTATCTCCTCAAACAGGAGGATAGATCAGTTGGAGAAGATGCTGAATCTCTACAGGTCCTGCACTGTTCTGCTGAGCAATTAACGTTCATAAAATGCTATCACTGGAATCAGTTTCCCAGAGAGGTTGAGGAAGAAAGACACGACTCCAGTGCCATCTTCTGGGCTCTTGCGGCTGTTGCTCTGTTCTTGTACTTTATTTAGATCATAAAAGAAAAGGTACAAACACTTAGGACAGTTCCATCTTTCAGGCACACAGACACACACAAAACAGACGTATCAAACAACAGCAAAAAGGGAAAAGAGAAGAAAGAAAGAAAAACTACCCAGCAGCACAACCCCCCAAATGATAATAAAATGACTTTCAGATGAAATGTTATCCTAGCATCAATAGCAATATCAACATCACGAAACAGGAGATTTACTCCTCCGCCGTTAGATTAACGCCATTCATCTTTTGCCATCTTGACTTTCTTGGGGAATTCTCACATATGCATTTGACCTTTTAAAAGCATTATTATTATTCTACAAAGGAAACCCCAGCGGTATCCAGTTTGATTCTTGCCTCAGAGCACAACTGAGAAATTTCAAGGGCTGTCTATTATCGAGTGTTTGCAGGGAAAGATCAGATAAGAGTTGTTCCCTGTGATCTCAAGCTGCCTCTGTGTCTCCTCAGGGCCCCGGTAAACATGCAGGAAGGATGCCGAACACTGTCCTTTATTTTCTAATGAACACAGATATTTCATGCAGGTATTTCGGGTAAGGAAAGGCTCTCTGACTACAGCACTGCAGCTAAGTCGTTTTAGACCCTGGCCTCAGTTGCAAAGCGCACAATTAACATTTCTCTTCTACTTCAACATTCCTTGGTATGTTAGAAAGAAAGAAAATGCAAAATAAATACTCTGAGCATGTGCAGTTTTGCATTTGAAACTCCCTCAAATCATAGCACTATCATGGCTGCTTCTGCTGCCCTGATGTTGAACATATTTACTTGGGGATAAGCACTGTTTTGTTGTAGAAAAAGATGGTACAGCATTTAAAACCAAAAGTAATAAAATGAACATGGGGAAACAAGCCCATGCCCAGCCCTGAAGAAGAAAAGAAAAATGCTGCAGTGACCAACATCAGTTTCCTGCTGCCCCCATCATCCCTTGCTCTCTGGGTAGTCATTTGGGATGGGACACTGCCTCTTTCTCCTGCTAGCTGGGACATCTGCACTGGGCATACCCAAGAACCAAGAAAGGCTGGTGGGAAGAGGCATCACCGTAGTCCTGGCCCCCCGTAGCAGCATTGCAGGAATGCCAACAGAGCCAATCCAGGATTCCTGCTGGTGCACCCGAACCACAGGACTGCTGCCCTGCCCCACACCATCTGAGTGATCCTGCTTCTGGGAGCCCAAGTCTGCTCCAGCCAAGCTCACTGACTCTAATTCTCTTTGGGAAATCAACATTCCTGATCCTAACCTCGTCCGTGCAGTTTTCAAGCTTATGTATATTCTTTTTCTCCAAATATCATAAACTGCCTGGCATCTCCACCCTTCTCCTTTGAACACAGAATTTGGGAGTTATTTTATGTGCGCAGGATGCATCGGCGGCCCAGTATATATCTGCAAACTGATCTCAAAGACAAGGTGAACTACGGCAGTGGCAGAAGTAGCAGCCTGGGGAATAAACCTCATCTAAATGGAAATGCGGAGCTGTTAAAAGGATATCTCGTGATGAGGTTGGGGTTGGGCTAGGTGGGTGTGGGGAGTCCCCTCCAACCAGAGTATAGATCATAGAATCATAGAGTTGGAAGGGACCGCAAGGATCATCTATCCCAACCCCCTGAAATGCAGGAATCTTTCACCCAACGTGGGGCTTGAACCCATGAACCTGAGGTTAAGAGTCTCATGCTCTACCGACTGAGCTATCCACTACCCTGTGATTCTGGCTGCAAAAAGAGACTGCTAAAGAGGCCAAACATGTCTGGCTCTGTTATGGCCACGTACAGGCAATCTGTTGCCAAAGGAGCTAGTTCATAGAGATTCCTTCCAGAACAGGTCATGTGTTTCCCCACTGCTTGCTCCTTGCAGGAGGTGATATCATAGAGGTCCATGGGGTCACATCTACACCATGGACAATATTCCACTAAATAACTGTGCAAGGAAAACAATTTCCATTTGCACAATGGGACTCGGTTGGTCAACCAGCTACAAATCCACAGTTACTTCATCCAGCCCACATGTTACTAGATTCTCCACAAGAAAATCATGGGGGATTGTGTCAAAAGCCTTACTGAAATCAAGATATACTATGTCCACAGCATTCCCCTGATCCACCCAGCTTGTTACCCTGTTTTTAACTCTGTTACTCTTTTTGAGAAGACCATGCTGGGTCCTAGTAATCACAGTAATTCTAAATGCTCACAGACCAATGCTAGTAATTCTAAATGCTCACAGACCAATTCAGAGGGTTGGACTTGAGTCTCATTGCCAAGGGCACATTGTTTTCAGCACAGGCACAAACAGATACACACATCCTGGGGCAGGGGGCACATGATTGAAAACACAGTCTTTTCTCTTGGGACAGGAATCACACAAATGATGTACCCTACCCCATTCCTTTAAAAGTCAAACAGGAAGCACGGGTCATGTGTTGGGACAAGGTCTTTACTTATTCCTGGTCATGTATCTTAGTCTCTGTCCCTGCACCTTTTGAGCTGTGTAACCTGAACCTTGAGCTGAGGCCAACGTCACGGACTGTATTTTTAAATAAAACTTTGAGATTTTCTGAAATGAGGATGAGTCTTTTGTCCAGGGGTGGGAGCCAGCACAGAGAGGTGTTGGGAGTGTTTTTACCCAATGTGCATTACTTGTTTGGTTCCCCTGCAAACACACACATCCCAAACTCCTATTCAGGACGCTCCCATCTGCACATGTGCTGTCATCTATACTTGCAAAACGAATGCCTCAAATGTACACACCTCAACGACCACGAAGTGAATGTGGCTTTCGTTTTTCGAATCGGATGGAAGCTGGTTTGAGGGGGAACACATCATGCAGTGGCGTTTCTCAAGAATAGATAGATTTGGATAGTGGGTGACATCTTGAGTACATGGCTTTATGCACCAGAGGTGGGAGTATCCTGGAGCAAGAGTAAGCATTAATGTTACCCAGCCTAAGAGAATTCTGAAGGAGAGCAGGAGGAAACCGGGGCTGGCTCAAGGCCTTTTGTCACCTGAGGCAAAGATGGCGCTTCACTCCCCCCATGGCAGGCATGGAAGCTGACTGGACTGGCCGTTGACTCTTACGTCAGGGCAGTCAATGGAATAGTCTCCTTCACTGCACCTGAGGGGAGCAGGCCAGTTGTAGAAGGGCAGACCAGGCTTCGTGGCACACACTGTCTGTCCTTCAGCTGAATGCTTTGGCCAGGGAGTTATGGAAAAACAGCTGCCTCTGCTGCCCACCCCCTAGCATTTGCCACCTGAGATGGCTGCCTCACTCTGCCTGATGAAAGGGCCGGCCTTGAGAAAATCCTAGCCCCAATAAACTAGCATCTGCTTTGCACGTGGAAAAGGCTGAAGAAGACTCTTGTTTGAAACCCCAGAGAGCTGCCACCAGTCAGCTAGATCAGGGGTCAACAAACTTTTGCAGCAGGGGGCCGGTCCACTGTCCCTCAGACCTTGTGGGGGGACCGACTATATTGGGGGGGGGGGCGCGAATGAACAAATTCCTATGCCCCACAAATAACCCAGAGATTCATTTTAAATAAAAGCACACATTCTACTCATGCAAAAACACCAGGCAGGCCCCACAAATAACTCAGAGATGCATTTTAAATAAAAGGGCACATTCTACTCATGTAAAAACACACTGATTCCCAGACCGTCCGTGGGCTGGATTTAGAAGGAGATTGGGCCAGGCCTTAGTTTGCCTACCCATGAGCTAGATGGACTAATGGCTTCATAAGACACCTTCCTATGCCCTTATTGTTCGAAGAGCTTGGAAGGCGGAATGTGATGGGGGGCGGGGCGGTAAACAACCTAAAATTGGAAAGAGTGTTCTCATTTCACTCCTTCTGTCGCTGAGCTTCTCCCCCAGATAAAATCTTCTCTCTCTCTCTCTCTGCCATGGATTAGGTAGATACAGCAGCCATCGCTTCACCATCCAGCAGTTCTGAGAATTGTTTCTTCCTTGCTGAAGTGTATTAATAGCCGGCTCTTGAGTCTGGGATTAAAAGTGTGCTCCTAAAAGTGGATTCTCTGGTGGTTAATAAAACTCACTTCTCTTCTCTCTCGCAGCCTCCCTCTTTCCTTCTCTCTCTCTTTGCCGACAGAGTGCTTCTGGGGAAGATGACTCATTCTCAAAGCGGGGACCCAAATGAACAGAGATGCTGTGATGTATGGTCGCGCCGCTGAGAGAGAAATATGAACTCACCCTAAAGGACTGCATCTGCCATCTTTAGTGTAGCAAAACATTTTACGGGGATGGTTTGAAATGCACTGTGTGGATCGTGCATCTCCAGGGACAGCTGCCATTTTTGCGGATGCTGTTATGTTATGGCATAGCATAGCATTATTTTCTTTTTTCTTGCGGGTGGGGGCTTGTTAAAGGATGGTGCATTTCGTAATCATCTGCAGAGGAAAGCCATGGTCTGGCTTGCACGTAATGCTAAGCTGTGGTTTGTTTTACAAACAAGTTAATCAGGAGCCATCCCACAGATGACAAAAGAAACCATGGTTTGTTTCTTCAAAGTTTGTTTCAATTTTCAGCAGCTCTTGCCTTGTACCTTTGTAGATTGGCCAACCTCTGGAATAGGATGGCCATGGTTAAGGAAGGGTTCACACGCAACACCAAGCCATAAACAAACCAAGATGTGTTAGCCAACAACAAACCATAGCTACAGATCATGGTTTGTTAGTATTAGAGAGGCCAGAGTTTAGCTGCCGGTCAGGGTTTAATAAACCAGGGCTAAGGGTTTAATAAACCAGGGCTAAGTGTTATGTGCAAACCAGGCCAATAGTTTGGATTCACACATGTAAACATGGGAACTGCAAGAGGGCTTCTGATCTTTCTTTGTACCTTGCCCTTGAAAAGGATGAATTAGGCTGTTGAGCTGGATCACTGGTGATGGGATGGTGGATGTTGTAAACCAGGGTTTCCCAAACTTGGGTCTCCAGCTATTTTTGGGACTACAGTTCCCATCATCCCTAACCACTGGTCCTGCTAGTTAGGGAGGATGGGAGTTGTAGTCCAAAAACAGCTGGAGACCCAAGTTTGGGGAACCCTACCCTAAACCAAGAAGGCTGCTTTAATGCCCCAAAGAGAGGTATAGCTGGAGTAGGCTGGAAATAATTAGAGGGTGCTGTAAAGGTGATAAAATTGCTGCACTTCTGTGTAGGAAGAAAATGATGATTGTGATTATAATAGCTAGCATGTATATAGCATTCATTCATTCATTCATTGCCCTTCATCATAAGATCTCAGAGTGGTTCACAGAACATTGTAGAGTATTTAAAGTCCTTTGCATATATATCTTGGTATAATACTTACAGGTAAAAGTAAAGGACCTCTGGACGGTTAGGTCCAGTCAAAGGCAACTATGGGGTGCGGTGCTGAGCTTGCTTTTAGGCCAAGGGAGCCGGCATTTGTCCACAGATAACTTTCCAAGTCATGTGGCCAGCATGACCAAACCACTTCTGGTGCAACGGAACACCGTGATGAAAACCAGGGCACATGGAAACTCGGTTAACTTCTTGCCACAGTGGTACCTATTTATCTACTTGCACTGGTGTGCTTTCAAACTGCTAAGTTGGCAGAAGCTGAGACAGAGCAACTGCCGACCTTCCAATATACTTTATATAAAGCAAGTCTGTGTGAATAGAAGCAGGTTCCTTGAATGAGCCCCTGCCCATGGATGCCCATCAGCAGGTAAGAAATCTAATACACCATGATTTTTTTAAAAAATAATTAAATCTGGAGCCAGCATTCAATTTACTGCTCAGTATTAAGCTGCGAGCATCCTCCCTGCATGGCATAATACATATTAGGAAGACATGCAGGTCTGGGATAGCTCAGTTGGTAGAGCATGAGACTCTTAATCTCAGGGTCGCGGGTTCGAGCACCACACTGGGCAAAAGATTCCTGCATTGCCGGGGGCTGGACTAGATGACTTTAGTAGTCCCTTCCAACTCTGCCCTTCTATGATCCTGCAAACTCGATGACTATTAATAACAAAGAAAAGCCCAAGTAAACTGCTCAAGCATGCAATTCATAGAAGGAGAGGTTATTTGTGCGAGAGAAATGCGTGGAGATGGTTATGTGGGCCAGGGAGGCAGTGCAAAAGGGACGAAACAAGATGAGAATGGAACACAGGAAGAATATTGGTGCCTAAGCAGGGGAAGGTTGCTATTTCCCCCGCCCTGCTTCTGTTCCCTGCATTCTCAAGCCCAAGGCAGGAGCTAAATTAATGTTAAGTAGTGGCAGTAAATGCCCCTCGATTCATCTCTGTGGCAAGAAGCCAAATGACCTTCCCTTTCATAGTCGAGCTGCCCTCATTTTTTAAAAAAAACGGAAGATTATTCCATTTCCTCCTAATAGCGTCCCTGAATTGGAGACTCGTAACACTTGGATATTACATTACCTTCTGCCCCAACACTTTTATTTTGTAGCCGATTATCATGGTAATAAGACGATTCCATCTCTAATTGTGTCCTCTGTGTTTTGCCAGCAGTGGGGGGCGGGGGGGGGCGGGGGGAGAGAGACACTAGCGGTTCATTAGATGCCTCCACCACCGTGTGAACCGACCAGGGAGCTTAGCAGGCCTCAGTGCAGAATGCAGGAGCCACAGAGACACACATCCGTTATCATAATGAGCAGTTTAAAAGTGCAGGATGTAAGGGGGGGGGGCACCAGCCAGCAGAGCAGGTCCTACCATTAGGCGCTATACGGTGATGCAACGGGGTAGCAGAGGGATCCAACATGTTGTGAGTTGGGCGGGGGACACCCCTCTAAACCCTAGAAATTAATAAATGGTAGTGTCAGGGGTTCAGGAGCAGAGGCACAGGGAGGAGAGGAGATGGAGAGCGAGGGGGAGGAATCCGAGGGGAGCATAGGAGAAGAGGACAGTGAACCGAGGGATTCCATGAGCCTCTCCAGCGAATCGGAAGATTCACAGAAGGGGGCGCCAGTGGCCAGGGGTAGGGGGTTCCCAAGGGGAACGTCCCAGGAGCAAGGGGGCAGCAGGGACTCCCAGAGCAGTAGTTGGAAATCAGGACCAGCTTCCCCACCAGAGCAGAGTGGGGGGGAAGAGTCCCAAGGATCGGGGCCAGTGCATTCCCCACCAGGGAGAGAAGATGAGGCAGGGCTGACCACACCTCCATCGGAGAGTCAGACAACGGAGGGGAGTTCAGATCCGGCCAGTGTACCGGAAGAGGGAAGCAGTGACAGAAGTAGTGTAACGGTCAGGAGGAAGGTCACTGGGTTGGCGCGAGAGGCAAGTTCAAATGTACAGGAGCGCGGGACAGCAGAGAATGAGGATTGGGAACCGGGTCCTAAAGCCCGCCGGAGGGAGGGGGAGGAGCTAAGCGACTCAGCGTCGGAAGAGTCCAGAAAGGGGGATGCCCCAGCGGGCAGGAGGACCCAGAGGAGGAGAGAGCAGCGGAAAAGGTGGAGCAGGGCTAGGATCTTAAACTGGTGTCATAGGGGAGGAGACTCAGACGGTACTTCGCCGGTCTAGGCTTTAAGACGTAGAGCTGCGCGCTGCGGCTTTGAAATGGAAACTGAACATCAATAAAGACTTTTGTACATAACTACAGCCTAGCGTTGGTCCTCTGTGAGCTGGGACCTAGAGGCAGCTCTGACAGGTAGGATTTTTTTTTTATTTGGAGTATTGAAGGGAAGATTGGAGGCCAGTGGAAAACTATAGGCTGACCTTCCTTTCCAAGCCAGAACCTCACCTGGGATAGAGGCATTAACATGTCAAAAGGTGTTGATGGCCCATTTGAGAGGAATTCTTGGGCCTGGGCAGACAGAAGGTTGCTAGGGTAACGGTGTGAGGCAGGGATGCCAACTTGAATAAAATATTTGGCGGGGCAGGTAACCTCCACACCACATAATCGATTACACGATGTGGCACACACACACCATTTGAATGGCAATGGCCATTAACTTGCGGGGGGTGGCCCCCTCAAATGTTTTTTTGTGGGGGAGGGGGATGAAGGGCCCTAGGGCCCTAGAAGTTGGCTTCGATGGTGTGAGGTGAAATGAAAAGAGAAACACACCACATGTAAGCAAGTAAACTTGAAGTTGTGGCTAACACCCCAGAGGACAGGATCACACTTCAAAACGACCTTGACAGATTAGAGAACTGGGCCAAAACAAACAAGATGAATTTTAATAGGGAGAAATGTAAGGTATTGCACTTGGGCAAAAAAAATGAGAGGCACAAATACAAGATGGATGACACCTGGCTTGAGAGCAGTACATGTGAAAAGGATCTAGGAGTCTTGGTTGACCACAAACTTGACATGAGCCAACAGTGTGACGCGGCAGCTAAAAAAGCCAATGCAATTCTGGGCTGCATCAATAGGAGTATAGCATCTAGATCAAGGGAAGTAATAGTGCCACTGTATTCTGCTCTGGTCAGACCTCACCGGGAGTACTGTGTCCAGTTCTGGGCACCACAGTTCAAGAAGGACACTGACAAACTGGAACGTGTCCAGAGGAGGGCAACCAAAATGGTCAAAGGCCTGGAGACGATGCCTTATGAGGAACGGCTAAGGGAGCTGGGCATGTTTAGCCTGGAGAAGAGGAGGTTAAGGGGTGATATGCTAGCCATGTTCAAATATATAAAAGGATGTCACATAGAGGAGGGAGAAAGGTTGTTTTCTGCTGCTCCAGAGAAGCGGACATGGAGCAATGGATCCAAACTACAAGAAAGAAGATTCCACCTAAACATTAGAAAGAACTTCCTGACAGTAAGAGCTGTTTGACAGTGGAATTTGCTGCCAAGGAGTGTGGTGGAGTCTCCTTCTTTGGAGGTCTTTAAGCAGAGGCTTGACAACCATATGTCAGGAGTGCTCTGATGGTGTTTCCTGCTTGGCAGGGGGTTGGACTCGATGGCCCTTGTGGTCTCTTCCAACTCTATGATTCTATGATTCTATTCTATGATTCTATGATTCTATGAACCGGAAACCGCTCAAAGTTCAACCGCAAAAGGAACTTATTTCACATTATGGCACTTATGGGACCTACTTTCAATTGTAGTTCAGAGATTCTTGAACTAATTCTGTAAACTTTGTTAAACCAAACTAGTTTGTTCCAAACACCAGTCATGGTTTCTATGAATAACTCTACAGTCGTACCTCGGGTTACAGACGCTTCAGGTTGTGTTTTTTGGGGGTTACCGACCTGCCAAAACCCGGAAGTGCCGGAACGGGTTACTTCCAGGTTTGGCGGTTGCGCATGTGCAGAGGCGTTAAATCGTGCTTTGTGCATGCGCAGAAGCGCCGAATCACAATCCACGTGTGCGCAGACGCAGCACTGTGGGTTGCGAACACTGCGGGTTGCGAACGTGCCACCTGCACAGATCACATTCACAACCCGAACGTCCACTGTAATCCAGTTTTAAGACATCTGGTTTGTTGGCCATCATGGCCTCCTTTGGGAGCAAGTTCCATCATTTCAGAGAAATGGACAGAGAAGCGGACACAGAGCAATGGTTCCAAACTACAAGAAAGAAGATTCCACCTAAACATTAGGAAGAACTTCCTGACAGTAAGAGCTGTTCGACAGTGGAATTTGCTGCCAAGGAGTGTGGTGGAGTCTCCTTCTTTGGAGGTCTTTAAGCAGAGGCTTGACAACCATATGTCAGGAGTGCTCTGATGGTGTTTCCTGCTTGGCAGGGGGTTGGACTCGATGGCCCTTGTGGTCTCTTCCAACTCTATGATTCTATGATTCTATGATTTCACTATGTGCTGTGTGAAGACGTTGTTTGCTTTTGCCTGTCCTGAATTTTCCAGCTAGCTAGGAACGAACCACCTGAGACATAGCTGAAGGAGCAGTCGTGTTGTGAGAAGAGAAACATACCAAATAAGCCCAAAACATTAACGAATGTTCACCCACAGGAGGGGCAGAAGATGCTGGAAGCGCCGCAAATAAAATGGAGAGATGAAGTGGCCATTCTGAAGGGGAACGCTAGTCTCGATTGCTGCACAGGCGCTTTGCCACGTTTCTGTTTCGTCTGCCTCCCTTCACCTCTTTAACCTCTCGTTCTGCATCATCCATCTGTGCCAGACGAAAAGTAGAAGTTGAAAAGCGTTAATGCAGATGCTGGGTTCTTTTTTCGGCAACAGCTGCACAGCATCTCCCGGATGAAGAGTTGCAGATCTTGGATTGTAAAATGATGGATGCCTATGAGCCTGAGAGTCTAATGAAAGTTTCGGGTCTCGTTTGTTTAAAAAATATCCAGTTGGGGAAAGTGACTCTTCGAAGGAGGGGAAAGCAGAGGAGCTCCTTTGCAAGATGGAAGGGATTGCCAAAGCAGATCAGGCTGCCTTTCCATCTCCTTCAAGGTCTTCTCCTGGGATATTTTCATCTTCCTCGCAGCCCCTTGATGATGCCACCCACCGGGAGGCCAACGTGATTTCTGTATGTACAGGAATGCAGAAATGAACCTACTTAATTTGCACTTTTCAAAACAACAGGGAAACCAAAACACTGCTTGTTCTGCTCCTGTCCAAGAACAATGACAGGTGCATTTTCTCGTAAGTAAAGAAACCAAGCTTTCATCTAGCAGACTGACAGTGCAAATTCAGGAACAGGAGGCAAATAGAAATTAGTTCAGGTGCCCTTGGGCACTAGCAATGAGGCTACGATAAAAACCAGCTTAGGAAAGGAGCTCCAGGGTTCTCCAAATGCAATTCAGGGTCAAGGCCAGGGGTCAGGATTCCATGATCAGGATCTGTGATCTGGGACTGCACAGGAGCATGAAGTTGCTCCAACAACTGGCCGCACCTACCCACCACGCTTTTAAACAGAGGCAGGGAAAGTCTAGCTCAGGGGTCAGCAACCTTTTTCAGCCATGGGCCGGTCCACCATCGCTTAGACCATGTGGTGGGCCGGTGTATTTTTTTGGGGGGGTGGTGGTGAATGAATTCCTATGCCCCACAAATAACCCAGAGATGCATTTTAAATAAAAGCACACATTCTACTCATGTAAAAACACGCTGATTCCCAGACCATCCATGGAGCTACACTGACTTCTCAGGTTTCCTCTCATGCTGGGAGAGCTCGGCAGATTGTCTTTCTGGTCATGAGTCATCAGGTAGCCAAACACAACAAAGTGGAAAAACACCAGCCTTCCGCATTCACCTAGAGTGGAACCTCTCGCTTAATGCAAACTTCTCTGCTTTGCACATGCAAACTTTTACATACATTTTACTTTACTTCATTGCATACAAACATTACATCTTATGCATTTTAAAATTACATCTTTAACACAGCTCTCATTAACTACAGTAAGCATGTCCAGTAGCCAGGGATGATGGGAGTTGTAGTCCAACAGCACCTAGAAGTCCAGCAATTTTCCCACTCCTGATTTAACATAAAACTAGTGTAGCTGTTTTCCCCTGTTGAATATTTAGAGCTAAGCTAAGCTCTAAATATTCGTTGTTTTTCACCCATCAGAACTCAAGTGCCTTGGATGCAGAAGTTTGGCCATGCCCAAACTTGCGTATTTCTTTCCTCACACGACATCCCTTTAGGAATTAAAAAAATGTAGGACAGTTGATTAAAAAGTAAACATGTGTTGCCTTTGGGAAAATATTCTGGCCTTGAATTATGCATTGAAAAATAAAGGAGACAATAAATAACCCTCTTTTTTCCTCCTTTGTGTTGACTCACCCACATTAGGCTGATGAATAGGTCTTGGTAAGAGAGCAAATGGAAGATGAAGAGTCTCTTTCTACTTTTAAAATATGAATCCAAGTACTAAATCTGCACCAGCAACAACACGTCCAGAGCAGGCGCACTGTTTTCCTGAGGGAAAACTTTTTTATACAGAAAAAGATATTGATAAGAAATGCAACATTAACAGTTGGCATTTTTCTTTCATCGTTTTTGCGATAACTCCTGAGTTATCACGGCCGCGTTATCCTTTGGATTAATATGACATGTTGTATCTATTTTATTTTTAAAATTCAGTCTGCGTCTCTCAGTCAGTCTCGCCAGCCAAGTTCTAGTGTGTTGTTTTTTAGCAACTCAAACTGCTCTAAGAGTCATAAAGCTTATTTATTGGCTCCCTGGGAGGCTGTTTATCTTGACTGTTTGTTTCTTCCTATCTCAGCTGTTCTCATCTCCCTCTGAGGTGCTGGAGGGGCCTGCTGGCATTTGGGTCAGCCAAGGCTCCAGCTATCCCGCCTCGATTGCCTTGTCCGGATGCCAGGCAGTCTGTGGTAGGGCAGGCCTAAGACTGTTTGCTGCCGGAGTCGAAAGACAAGATGGCGCCCTTCCCCATTCCACACACAGAAGCCAACTGAGCTGGCAGCTGAATTTTCCTTCAGTGCTATCAACATTGATAGTGGGGAAGCTTCTCCTGGGGTGGCTTCACGGAGACTGCGCCGCTTCAGAGGCTGCCGATGGAAGATCCAAACTTGGCACGACTGCCGCATTTAAAAACAAAACTTTCTGTCTGTACAAACTTGGCACAGTAGGAAGTAGACTGGGGTTGAACCTTTCACCCTGGTATTAGATGCTTTTGTACATGGGAGAATATTCAAAACCGGTATCTCCACTTCCCTCATGCACAGTCCTGTTGCCTGAATGATGCAGTCCACTCTGCCATATTGATTCTGCTGCATGTGTTGTTGTTGTTTAGTCGTCTTAGTCATGTTCGACTCTCCATGACCCCATGAGCATGCCTTGGAAACTCTTCTCAAAGCTTCTCCTATTTTATGTCCACAGAGTTTTCTTGGCAAAATACTGGAGTGGTTTGCCAGTTCCTTCTCCAGGTGGATCACATTTAGTTGAAACTCTCGGCTACGATGGCATGGCTCATAGCTTCTTGGGGTTATTCAAGCCCCTTCACCATGACAAGGCAGTGATCCATGAAGGGGGCTGCATGTGTAGACTTGATCTATCCTTCCGCCAGCCCAAGCACTCTCTGCACACTCCGAATCATGGCAACCCTTTCTTGATCGGTGTCCAGAAGCTTCCCATGAGGTCCTCCTCACCGCAAACAGCACTGCAATTCAGATTCTCCTCAAGCAACCCCCTGCCATGCTAAATGGACCGTGCAACTCACCCCTGGCATACTGTGCCATGAAGCTAAACTGAAAGGGCCTTGTAGTTTGATAGATAACAGGCTTAAGAGAATCTATCCTAAGAAGGACCGACTGCATTAGCAGCCGTAATGGACTCCAGGCCAGGAAACCCTTTGGCAAAGATGACAGTCTGGGGGAAGGAGGAATTACTCTGAGTTCTCTAGAGAACAGCCGTGCTGATATAATTTGCACAAAAGAAGCCACGAGTATTTCTTTTCGGGTCCCCTGATCACCGTTTGATGATTCCATCAATCAGCCCACAATAAGGCTCCCTCCAGCTTAATGGTGCTTGCTTTGCCATATCTATTATGTCAACTGAGCTCACAATAAATGCAACAGACCACAGCTGATGTTATGAAAAAGCAGGACAATATTATGTGGAAAGGGCTGGCGATGGCTGGTTTTTAAATATATATATATAATCTTAATCACTATTATTTTTAAAAAGCATGCCATACCCCTCAATTGTCCTGGCAAAACTGGGACATCCCATTCCCCCACCCCCACCCCAATGAGAGCACAGTGGCCATTTTGGATGCTGTGATCTTGTCCCGAAAAAGTGGGGGGGTTTTCAGGGCTGTGATCATGCACAGCTCTCCAAAATACACGATAAAATTGGGAAGGGGAAGAACCATATATACCACCTTGATCTCCTTGGAGGAAAGGTGATAGAGAAAATGCAACAATAAATAAATAAACACCAGCATAGCTTTCAGCTTTCAGCTTCCAACTCCAAGCTGAAGAGGCCAGTAGAATTCATCCGTTCAGCAGTACCAGAGGACAACCCAGCTTCAGAAATCTGAGCCCAGCATTTCATGGGTTCTTGACCTTGAGACCACCCCAGCAGCTTATAACAGCCATTTCCTTTTAATTTGTTTTCATCTTGAACTAATCTTTTAACTGAATGCTCCATCTCAAAATGCAGACCTGGGCAGAAGGTCAGTTGGGTTCCAGTAGTAGATCTTTGAATGATTTTGAGTAGACCAGCGACTCGCAAATGTTTAGCGACGACAACAATAAGAAGATGCTAAAACTTCTAAATTAAGCCGCTGGGATGAATGAAGCTCAAGAGGTAGGGAAAACCAGGAGCAGATTTTTGTGTGACTGGACTCTGTTGATGAAAACAAATTCTTGATCTGGGCTGAACATATGCTCAGAGGCACCATGTTTCTTTCTTTCACGAGTCTGTTGCCTGTCTGCCCACCACAACTATTTTGCACCTGGCTTCAGTTGGTGGATCTCAAGATCTGAGCAAAAATACGAAGTAAATTGTGCAAGCCTTGGGTCTACTCACCCCCCATCGCAATGGGCCTGATTACACTGGTTATGTAGTAACTGCAACTTACTCAACGCGGACTGAGCAACATTTGCTGCCTCAATAGGCAGCAGTATATAGGGGTGTCAGAGAAGGGAAGGAAATGGACTCTAGTTCAGAGATAGACAGACTTCAGGATAATGAGCTCTTTTTTGCCTTGTACCTGAACCCTGAGTTATACAAATCAGGGCCAAGTACAAAATGCTGGTGGCTGAGGGAATGGACCCAATGCCCCCATGAGCCATATAGACACAGGAATGACCTGCATATCCAAGTTCAAATACACGCCAGAGCTACTTGAAACCGGATAGCTTAAAGCTCTAAACCTGGTCAGCAGAGCTGCACAAAAACTGGATCAAAGGGAGCCGATCAATACCAATAATTTACAGTCGAGTCTGAGAGATTAGGAATTAGCACAAGGACAGCCATGGGAGAGAGTTATTTTTCTTTTTACATGCAACTTGCTATTGTTCAATATTTTGGAGTCGGAAACTCCTACCTATACATCTCCCGGTAGATCCCAGTCTATCTTCTGCTCCAGTAAATATGAGCACATATTTAAAACTTTTTTAAAAAGAGCCATCTCTGAAAGGCATAAGGAGAAAAGAGAAGGAAACTTTTACTGGATAGGGGTAAATTCAATTTTTGTTTGTGTTTTAAGGGAAACTTCCTAATTTGCATTTCTTCAGACAATGCACAAACTGAAATACTGGTAACCAAAAGACTTAGATGGCAAACCAAGATAGGGTCTCTATCTCCTTGGGCGACAGCAGTCACGAAATTAAAAGATGCCTGCTTCTTGGGAGAAAAGCAATGACAAACCTAGACAGCAACTTAAAAAGCAGAGACATCACCTTGCCAACAAAGGTCCGTATAGCTAAAGCTATGGTTTTCCCAGTAGTGATGTATGGAAGTGAGAGCTGGACCATAAAGAAGGCTGATCGCTGAAGAATTGATGCTTTTGAATTATGGTGTTGGAGGAGACTCTTGAGAGTCCCATGGACTGCAAGAAGATCAACCCTATCCATTCTTAAGGAAATCAGCCCTGGGTGCTCGCTGGAAGGACAGATCGTGAAGCTGAGGCTCCAATACTTTGGCCACCTCATGAGAAGAGAATACTCCCTGGGAAAGACCCTGATGTTGGGAAAGATAGATGGCACAAGGAGAAGGGGATGACAGAGGACAAGATGGTTGGACAGTGTTCTCGAAGAGACCAGCATGAGTTTGAACAAACTGCGGGAGGCAGTGGAAGTCAGGAGTGCCTGGCGTGCTCTGGTCCATGGGGTCACGAAGAGTCGAACACGACTAAACGACTAAACAACAACAACAACTCCTTGGGCTCCTCCTGTATCTCATCCTGATCCAACCAGCCCCTCCAAGATGGCTTCCCTGGGCTCATGACACACATTCCTGTGCACAGCACATAAAAGGGAGCACAGACATCTTGCAGTTTCTTTGAGAATGGCCCCAGGACAGGGGGGGAAAGGGCACATGGGTTTAGGTCACCAGACCACTCTGTTTTATTTGTTTCTGCCGACAGTTGGCTGCATGCCTTTGAGAGCAGGCAAGCGCGTTGCAGAGCAAACCATTCTTGCAACTCGAGCTTGTATTTGCAGCAAGAGTAACCTCAGGAGGAAGCAAAGAAGCCGGGGGGGGGGGGGAATAGTGAGGAGCGTCAGGGAGCAAAGAGGAATTAAAAATGTATTCTGAAAAAGAAAAAGGAAACCATGGTTTCGTTCCAGAAATAGTCTTTTATATCTCAGCAAGGGGGATTTCAAGTTGAGATCTCCTTTGCCACACAAGCCTGAGAGAATTTTTTATAACTTTGTGCAGGCAGATCTAAAATTCATTTTGTGGGTTTTTTTTTTTAAAAAAAAATGCTGTTATCACGTACCCTCCGCAATCCTTCTATAGCTGGTGAAGGAAGGGAGAGAGAAATACAGCGATTCTCAGGGGACTGCCCAGTCACAGGGTTGCGTAACTGGACTTCCCAGTATCATATGTTTTAATATTTTGCTGGAAGCCGCCCAGAGATGGGCGGGGTATAAATAAATAAATATATTATTATTATTATTATTATTATTATTATTATTATTATTATTAGTCGACTGTTGCAGACACACTGTTGGGATCTGAAATCTGAGGGGGAAACTCATCTAGACTTCGCCCCCAAAGACCTTGCTGGAAACAAATTAAGCAGAACTGCGCTGCTACCATCTGCTGGCACTAAATTGGCATTACAACTAGAATTAGCTGCATGTGTTCATCCTGGAGGTTTAAACTGCTCTTGGCAAAGGTCTGCAGGGCAACAGTTAGCACATTTGGGAAAGTATGGAGGTAGATTGTAAGCGCGGCAAAGTGATCGTCCTGCGACAGCTTCTTGCAAATGGGAACCCTGATGAGGCAAGAGTTCTGGATCCAAGTGAGGACCCAGAGGGTAGGACTCAAACCAATGTGCTTTAAGTTACAAGAAAGGAGGTGGAAGCTTTAGCTGAGATTCTTGCATTGCAGGGGCTAGATGACCCTCGGGGTCCCTGCCAACTCTACAATCCTACAATTCTAAGTGCATTCACCTGAACGTGTTCAGAACCTCCATTCAGGCTTTCCCTGTCCGTGCACACTTTCCAACATTCCTCAGATGAAAATGGGGATATTTCTCACTCCCAGCTGACCCTCCTCAACCCCCAATTTTTGTCGCCCCACTGCAGAGCATTTCCTATCAGAAGGGCAAACGCCGCCGCCACTTACACCAACAGGACACAACACACATGCCCTCCACCGTCTGGAGAAAACCCCTTAATCCTGATTTTATTTTATTTTATTTTATTTTATTTTATTTTATTTTATTTTATTTTATTTTATTTTATTATTTTATTTTATTTTATTTTATTTTATTTTATTTTATTTTATTTTATTTTATTATTTTATTTTATTCTTTGGTAGATCTACAAAAAGAAAAACACACACCAATAGATCAATTTTAGTAAGGGGCAAGATTAGACACAGAGCATTAAAAAATAAGATAATCAATAATAATAATAATAATAATAGTACTTTATTATTATTATTAATATTAATATTAATATTAATAATAATACTTTATTATTATTATTATTTATTAATTAATTAATAATAATACTTTATCAACAATAACAAAGGAAAGAAAAAAACCACAGTAACTGCAACATCAATTCATTACAATTATCGAATTTTAATGATATATAAATAGTAATAGAAAAATTACACAACATCACTTTTAACTTACTGAAGTTTTCATATTACACTTTTATCTCTTTATCTCTTTCTTAACAAATCAAAAAAAGAAAGACCAAGAAAGGAGGCACAAAAAGGAAAAAAAGAAGAGGAAAAAGAGGGGTTAGACTCATTGTGTTATTATTTCTACTATTTTTTCACATACAGTTCCAAATTATTGTATTGCTTGCTTTATTTTCGTCAGATATCAAAAAACATTATATTTTTTGTTTTACAAGGACCATTCTGTTTCTGCCAGGATATATATATATTGAAGGAGGAGGAGGAGGAGGAGGAAGAGGAAGAGAAGAGAATCAAGACTCATTGTGCTCTCCTCCCCTTTCATAATTCTGGGACTATCCCTGGAAAATCAGGACACTTGGAGGATATGACAGTGTGAGTAGGTCTGAAGTGGAGTCAGGATAGCACACCTTAAGCGAGCTTAGAAAGAGAGGCTTTTTTCAGTTGTTCTGTAGCCTCCGGAATTACAGCTGTCTTTTATAAACATGTTGTGGAGATTATTGCTTCATAAAGATGGCATCTATTGCTTAGCCCAGCCTTCACCAACCCGGAGCCGCTGAGATGTTTTGGACTACAATTCCCATCAGGTCCAACAGCTGGAGCTGATGGGAATTGTAGTCCAAAACATCTCAGAGGCCCCAGGGTTGGTGAAGAGGATATTCTGGGTAAAATTCTCTGGTGAAACGTGTTGGTTTCTGCTCTCTTCACTGTGCAGCGAAGTGCTTGTCACGAGGCAATGTTTACATTCCACAGTCTGTACTGTTGGGTTTTCCCACGGGAAAGGGAGACTGGATGTGACGTACACTGGTTTCCTGTTTTTCACTGTTCACACAGTGTTTTTCTCTCAGTGTTTCTCTCTGTGGGTTCACTCACCACAAAACTCCAAGTTAGACAAGCGTGGTTTGCATGGTATCTTTCTAGGTTATGAGAAAGGTTCTTACAGAATAAGGATGACTGACTCTAAGACTATTAAGCTCACAAGAAGTGTTGAGTACAATGCCAAGTGGGGGGAGAATGTGGGAATTTTCCAATGTTACCCTGATGACAGTGATGAGACTGAGGATAGTCAAAAGCAACCACAGCAACCCACACCCACTGATGAAGGTTCTGATTCTGAGTCTGAAACTGAATCGGGTGATTCAGAGGATTTCAAGAGTGCGAAAGCCTCTATGCGACCCTCTGAAAGCTCTGATCAAGAATTGGAGGAACCATTGTTCACAATAGGTCACTTTTCTCCTAAAAAGGAAGAGGAGAGTGTTAAAGACCTAAGACTAATTCGTAGGTCACAAAGAGCCACAAAAGGCAGACCTCCAAAGAGATTTGCTGATGAGTTTGCTAAGATAGCAGTAACAGCTGTTAAAAGCTCCAAGAAGGTATTTGAACCTTCAAGTTTCCAAGAAATCCAGGATTTGGATTCAAAGGAAGCTGAGCCATGGTTAAATGCCATGAAGGCTGAGCTTGATTCCTTGGAAAGGAACAAAACGTGGGAACTAGTTCCAGTAGTTCCAGGAATGAAACTGCTTGGAAGCAAATGGGTCTTCAAAGCGAAGACTGATCAAAATGGCAAGGTAGTCAGACACAAAGCCAGATTGGTAGCCAGAGGTTTTGCACAGGTACCAGGTGAAGACTATCACGAGACCTACTCACCCACAGTGAGGTATGAGAGCATTAGGCTTATGCTCAAGCTAGCTGCAGAGGAGAATCTACACATTAGTCACCACGACTAATGTGAATACAGGAATACAGCTTTTCTGTACGGATCTCTAGATGAATCACTTTATATGCTTCCACCTGATGGCGTACAGGTAAAACAGGGATTTGTTTGTGCTCTGAAAAAGTCCCTTTATGGTCTCAAACAAAGTGCACGGTGTTGGCACACAAAACTCACTGAAGTATTGTTTTCTCTAGGTTTTCAGCAAGGGAAAGCTGATCCATGTGTATTTGTCAAAGAGGAGGGGCAAAAGAAACTGTATTGTTTGTTTTATGTTGATGATTTATTATTCTTTTGGAAAGATGTCACAATGTACAATAACGCCCTAGCTCAACTGAAAGAGCACTTTGACATGAAAGATCTTGGAGAGGTAAACAACTACCTATCTCTGGAAATAGAGAGAGATCAAGATGGTAACATTCTAGTACACCAGTCACGGAAAATTGCTGATGTGTTAAGCAAACTAAACCTGATGGATGCTAACCCTGTAGACACACCGATGACAACAGGTTATCAGGTAGATGACACTGAAGAAGCATTTTCTGACACTACACTGTACAGAAGTGTGCTAGGCAAGCTAAACTTCATTGCCAGATGTTCAAGACCTGACATTGCTGTTAGCTGTAATTTGCTAAGCAGACAAGTCAACAATCCTACTGTTAAGGATTGGAAAGCTCTGAAACGTATAGCGCGCTATTTGAAAGGCACTATGCGTTACAGACTGAGATTTAACAATCAGAAGTCTGGTGGTCTTGAGATATTTGCAGATGCAAGTTTTGGAAGTGACACTACAGACAGGAAAAGCACGTCTGGAGTTTGCTATATGTACAATCAGGGTCTATTTGATTGGTCATGCAAGAAGCAAACAACAGTTAGCTTAAGTACTTGTGAAGCTGAACTGAATGCACTGTCTTATTCACTTAAGGATTGTGAATGGTTGTTACAATTGTGCAAAGACATGAAAATTCCTGTCAAATGTCCAATCCAGGTTTACCAGGACAACAAAGCATGTTTGGCTTTGCTGAATTCTGAAGGTTGTAAGCAAAGCACGAAGCACTTGCAATTGAAGTTGCAACATGCTAGGGAACGTATTCAGAAGGGACTCGTAACGGTGTCCTATATGCCAGGTAATGAAATTCCTGCTGATGTATTGTCCAAGATTGTATCAAGGGATCAACACTGTACCTATGTGCAGAAGTTGGGTTTGTACTGATATTGTACGAACACGCTGCCCAGTGATGTTCACAGAAAGGGGGAGGATGTTGGTTTCTGCTCTCTTCACTGTGCAGCGAAGTGCTTGTCACGAGGCAATGTTTACATTCCACAGTCTGTACTGTTGGGTTTTCCCACGGGAAAGGGAGACTGGATGTGACGTACACTGGTTTCCTGTTTTTCACTGTTCACACAGTGTTTTTCTCTCAGTGTTTCTCTCTGTGCTTCAGAGGAGAGAGGATGCCTTTTCTGCTCCGGCAGAGGCAAGATGTTTTTCTGTAATCTACCAGCTTTGAAATGTAAATAAAGCAATTTAGAGTATGTACACGTATTCCTCATCATTCCGCTGTGCACGGGACACTGCAAATCAACAACGGTTCTGATCCAGGATCACATCTTTAAAGAGTACAGATGCCGGCTCCTTTCTCAGTTTAAGTCAGTCCAGGGGAAGGACAAGTCAACAGAAGACATAAAATCATTAACTGATGCCACTGTTCCTGTGAACAACACTTGAAGAAACTTATCCTTTAGTTTCTTCCTAGGAAATTGCTGGAGAAGCAGAAGTGTCTGCCCATTTAAATTCAGTTACCCCATGAAAATCCCCCGTGCAAATGTCACCTAACAATCACATTCCTGTACACATTTTTGCAAAGCAATTTCCACCCCGTGCAATGCACTTTCTATGTCATTTTCACCCACGTGTGCATTTTAAAGCACTCTTTACACTAGCAGATGGGGTTTCGTATGCATTACTTAGTTGGAGAACCTTATTGCAAAATTCAGGAAGAGCACATTTCGAAGGGGGCCTGGGTTTCAGTTCATGTATTGTTTCAAAAATGTGAAATAGGTTCATTTTTAAATGCAAACGGAAATTGAATGTGTACCCCCATCCCTATTGGCAAGCCATGATGTACTCCAATCAACAGAAATCAATGCACAGTGGAAAAATCCATTCTACTTAAAATTTTGTGCAGAAGTCCACCACCAACACTCTGAGTTAAACTATCACCCGAGGCAAAGAGATAAGATAAGAAAGCGGGGGTGGGGGGAGGCTATTTTGTTTATTCACTGAAGTTCAGAGAGAAATGTCTGAACTAACAGCAAGATAAGAAGCCCGGCAATCTGAATTATTAACATAGCAGACTTGCTTTTGAGATTGTCCAATGGTTGCAAATGCAAAATAACTCAAAGAAGCTTTCGTGGAAGCCTCTAAACATTTAAGGGAGGTGATATGTACCAGCAGCAGACTTTTAAAGGATGTGTGCAGAGCAGATCCAGCAGTCAGTGGTGCATGCAATTTGTCCTGGGAAGAAAATAAATCTGAATCCAATTCTGCACCCATGCCAAGTGTTGCTGCCCATTTAGCAACCACAGGCCTCCACAGTGCCAAAGCAGAATTCCTGGTGGTTTGACTTCTGCCTTTTAGCGTGCTTTGGTGAGGGCATCGGATTTCCCCACCTGACCCCTGCAAAAAACAACAACAGCGGCAATGAGCAGCAAAAATTTGCTCATCATTCCAACCTTCCTTCAGATCCATTTGCTGGTAGCCAGGAGCATTTATCTCAGTATTGTTGTCAGGGAGCCAGTCAGCAATAAATCACACAGAGTAAGGGAACTTAACTCTTTATTAGAAGAAACAAGGCCCGCTCAGGGGTACCAGGCCTAATGAACACAGCAACTCTTCTTGGTAGGTCTTGCCCCTATGAGGCAGTTGTGGAGGTTGAAGTTCCCTGTCTTCCCACAGCTGCCTAAATCCCCTCCTCTCCCAAGTCCTTCCCAGGCAATCTGAGACTACACCAGGGCACCTGTCTCCGCTCCTAGCTCTTCATACCTCTCCTGGTTCTTGGAGACCAGGGGGAAGGGGAGTTTTTTGCAGCAGCAGGAGGAGATACCCATGCCTCTTCCCCAGCTGAACTCATCTTGGCCTCCCTCCTCTTCTGCTTCTGCTTCTGGACCTCTCTGCCACAGACTCCTGCTGCTCACTAAGCCCTGTTACTTTTTCCTCTTCCCATTCTTCTCCTTATGACTACTCATTGTTGTCCCACTACCACTCCCTGGGCTCTGAGCCTTCTTCCCTTGAGGGTTCCCCAGCTGGTTTCTCCTGTCATTCCTTTGCATCCAACCAGTCCATGACAATTGTTTACACCAACTGGCAGAGGCTGTCTCCAGATTTTCACCCAGGGGGTATCCTCAGCCCAACTTGGGGATGCCAGGGATGGAACCATGCACAGCAGGTGCTCCACCATTGAACCGCAGCCCTTCCTCTAAATGAAGTCCCATGATCATTCTCCAGGACATGCCCTTCCTTCTGTACATGCTGATCAGTGGGTAAAAAAATTCCTCATGGGACTTTTGCACAACCCTGCTTTCCCCCACCACACTGCCCCATGCTGGGTATGTGGATCCTTTGCCAGGAATGCCACAGTGTGCCAGACCACTGGATCAGCCAGAGACCCCCCTCCATACTTCACCTTCACCTGGTCAGTGGACCATCCCTGCAGAGGCACATATGAAAAGCACCACTCCTGCTGCAAGCAATTGGTTTGCCAGCCAGGGCCTTAGGAACCTAGGAAGTTGCCTTGCACCAAGTGGCAGACCTACATTTCTGGAGAACTAAAGCTTGAACTGTTATTGGGGAGACCTTTGCAACCAGCATTGAGTTCTAGGTAACCACGGTCATGTTCTTCAATGGGGTTTACTTACAACCACCTTTGCAACATCTGAGCTACTGACTCTCAGACTTTGGGATTGTTGAAATATAGACAACATGAAATCAATTTGAGTTCTGTGACTCAAATTGGGTCTACTAGACCCAATTTTTTTAAGCAATGTGGACTGAAGTTGCTTCTAGGGCCCTTCTGGGATTGGGGTCCCTGGGGTCCCTTCTGGAATTGGGGTCCCTGGAGCCTAAGCTTCATTTGCAGAGGGCCTTCTCGGTAGTGGCACCCGCCCTGGTAGTGGCTCCCACCAGATGTCAAAGAGAAAAACAACTACCAGACTTTTAGAAGACATCTGAAGGCAGCCCTGTTTAGGGAAGCTTTTAATGTTTACTAGACTACTGTATTTTAATATTCTGTTGAAAGCCACCCAGAGTGGCTGGGGAAACCCAGCCAGATGGGCGGGGTATAAATAATAAATTATTATTATTATAGAATCATAGAATCATAGAGTTGGAAGAGACCACAAGGGCCATCGAGTCCAACAATTACTATTGTTGGTGTTGTTGTTGTTATAAATCCATCCCGGCTGCACAGTCAAGCCATTGCTCCATCTAACTCAGTATTCATTGACTAGCAGATGCTCTCCAAGGTTTCTGATAGGGGGCCATTTTTAGCCATATCTGGAGATGCTCCACCACCAAACTAACAATCCTAGAACCTTAATGCACAATCAGCATCTTGGGTCATTAGTGAGCAAAAGAGCAGCCAACTGGGACAGAGATGGAGAGGGAAAGGGTTTGGTGCAAGGAACCACTGCTCTGACTGCTGCCTGCACACAGATGGGGCATGAATACAGCCATGATGTTCCCTGCAAAAGCAAATACCTGTAGAAACAGCATGAAGAGGCCAGGGGGGGAGGGGAGAGAAGGGGGGAGGGCGTGCAAAACTGTAGAATCTGCAAAATGAAGGGAAAACATATATTTCAATATTCTACTGCAACCCCCCCGACCATGAACCCAGCGCATCAAGCACTGTTGGGTTTGGCTAATTTTCAAAGTGATAAGCTTGCTATGTTGATTTAAACTTTGCCCATTAACCTTTATATGAAACCAAGCATTTGACCTTGAGGGTGATTGATCTGCTTGTCCATCAGGGAAATGGTCTCCCCTCCTTGTGTTATGTAACCTATTGGTGCATGCCCCCACAATCTCTGAGCGGTATAACAACAACAACAACAACAACAACAACAACAACAACAACAACAACAACAACAACATGGTTTTAGAAGTGAATCCGTAAGTGACTATGGAGGCCAATTCTGGATCCACATGTCCTTCCACAGCAGGAACACAGGTTTCCTGGCAGGAGTTGATCACGGTGAAGGTTTGCCAAGCGTGCCTTCCTCTTAGCGCATTTCTTCCTTTCGAGCGTGTTCAAAGCCCATGACATCTTTGGTAAAGGCTGTCCTCCAACTGGAGTGCTTGCAGGCCGGTGTTTCCCAGTCGTTGGTGTTTATACTACTTTTTTTAGATTTGCCTTGAGACAGTCTTTCAACCTCTTTTGTTGACCACCAGCATTACGCTTCCCATTTTTAAGTTTGGAATATAGTAGTTGCTTTGGAAGACGATCATCAGGCATCTGGACAACATGACCAGTTCAACGAAGTTGATGTTGAGGAATCATTGCTTTGACACTGGTGATCTTTGCTTCTTCTAGTACACTGGCTTCCCAAGTGATGTGTAAAAAAAAGGAAAGCAGAAGTCTTGCAAAACCCCTTAATGTGAGTCTCCTCCTCCGTCTTTAAGCAGTCTCTGTCTCTCTACCATGTTTATGCATCAAAGCTTCTTTTGAATCAGCCTCTTAAAGCAGGGGAAAGTTCTTCCAATTGGCGCTTTGTTCTGCTTAACATAAGAGCACAACAAGAGCCTGCTGGATCAGGCCAACAGCCCAATGAGGCCAGCATCCTGCTGTCTTATATTTTCTGAGAATCCTCCGGAAAAATAATCTCTCAAAGGACCTGTTGATGGCATTTTACAATTGTACTGTTGAGAGTGTATTAACTTATGGTCTCTGTGTGTGGTGTGGGAGCTGCACGGTCAGGGGGAAAAACAATGCTGTCCAGGGTTATAAAGACTGCGGAGAGAATAATTAGGTGCACTCTTCCCACCTTGGATCAAATCTATGCTTCCAGGTGCCATAAGAAAGCTGCAGAGATAGTGCAGGATAGTGCGCACCCCGGAAATGATCTCTTTCAGCTTCTGCTTTCTGGAAGAAGGTACAGGGTTATAAAGACTAGGACTAGCTGCCTGAGAAACAGTTTTTATCCAAATGCAATTTTTGTTTTAAACGCAGTGTAAGGTAGTCTTTATGTGAGTATATTATATTCACTTATGGGGTATCAGAGTTTTTAGGGGCTAACCAGGCTGGGATAATAATAATAATAATAATAAATAATAATTTATTATTTATACCCCGCCCATCTGGCTGGGCCTCCCCAGCCACTCTGGGCGGCTTACATAAAAACCAAAAATACAGTAAAAACCAAAAATACAGTAAATAGCAGGCTTGTTGGTTTTTGAATGTCTGTTGTAGATTTTTTTCAATTTCGTTGTTCTGTATGGGACAATGACAATAAAGATTATCGTATCGTATCACAGTGGCCAACCAGATGCCTGTGGGAAACCAGCAAGCAGGGCAACTCTGCCTTCCTGTGGTTTCTGGCAGCAGGTTTTCAGGAGCTTTGCTGCCTCCAACTGTGGAGGCTGAGCACTGCCTTCCTGGCTGCTACCCATTGATAGCCCTCCTCTCTATGAATTCACCTAATCCTCTTTTAAAACCAAATGGGCTGGTGGCCTTCCCCGTTTCTCTTTTAACAGGCTTTTGGGGAACTGACTGCTTTTACTGAAAGGGATGGTGCCGCAGTGTTCATATTTGTATTGTTTTAATAAAGAAAAATCTATCAATGCTTATTGTTTTTATTATTGGTCCCCCCCCCCCCAGGTTTTTAACTATTGTTATCTTTATCTGTAAGCTGCCTTGAGTCCCTGTCAGGGAAAATGTGAGGTATGAATAATGATATTATAATTGTTGGCTCGAATATTTTAAAATGGGTGTAAAATGAGATTTCCCTGGATGCTCAGGGTTTGGGCAAGTACTGTTTGGTGAGAGAATTCCAGCAGAAATCTAAAAGCACTAAAAAGCAGCAAAGTAAAACATGGAAATATAGGCTGTTAGACCTTTAAAATATGCCCTTGTGAGTTCCACATTTTCCCTCTTCCCCTAGCATCGAAAAGGAAAACACATTTGGTAAGTTAAAAATGGTTTGGTTACAAACTCTCCAAAGGTCAGATTCATGTGTGAAATATACTCAGAGTCGCAAAGTGATTTCATGCTCTTTATTCAGCTCATAGTGGTGAGGAGGAATGAATGTCCCCTCAAAGTATCTGCTTTATATACATTATTTACACAATGGGCTGCACATGATTGGCTAATTCCGGAATTCTACTGTAAGCCAATCAGGTTGTGGATTCACTTCAATCTGGAGCATGACTGGGTGGTTCCTGCCAACCAATCATACTGCTGCATTGTTCTAGGACCAATCAGACTGCTGCATTCTGAATCCTATTGTTCTAGGACCAATCAGGCTGCTGCCTTTTGGATCCTATTGTTCTAGGGCCAATCAGACTGCTGCAGTTTGGATCCTATTCAACCCAGTACATAACACCCCTCCCCTCTAAGTTCCAGTCCTGCCCGGGAGGTCGCATTCATAGTCCTCAAGGTACGCTGGCGGCCTACGTGTGCGTTGCGGCCTGGGGTGTTCCCTGGTCCGGGGTTCAGGTTCTGGCTCGTGTTCCAAGGATGCTGGCTGTGATGGGGCTGTTTGGTCTGGCGCAACCGGCTCGCTCAGTCGTGGTTCTGGTTCCGGTGTCCTTTCAGCCTCACGGGTCCTCTCTGTATTTACTGATTCTGCCTCTCCTGCTGGCCCCTGCTGCTCTATGGGCCTCACTGCCCCACTGTTCCCTTGGGACTCCTCTGACCTGTCCTCCTCCTCCTGGTTTTCTCCCGGGAATCGTCGGCGTATCTGGTCGCAGTGGCGGCGCCAGCATTGCCCCCCATCTGTTAGCACCTCGTACGACACGGGGCCAGTGACCCTGGTGACTGTGGCGGGTACCCATGCAGGGCCTGCCCCAAAATTCTTTGCGTACACTGGGTCCTGGGCCTCGAAGGTCCGGGGGTTCCTGCCTTCCCCCACCACTACCTCATCCTGAGCTCTATCGGGGTGAAGGCGGTCCAATCTGATTGCAAGGCGCCGACCCATTAGTAGTTCAGCGGGGCTCCTGCCAGTTGTTGAGCTGGGGGTGCTGTGCTGTGCTAGAAGGAATGTGGCAAGGCGGTACTCCCAATCCCCTTGCGTCATGCGGCGAAGGGTTTCCTTGGTGGTCCGCACCATGCGTTCTGCTTGGCCATTGGTGGCAGGGTGGAATGGCGCCGAACGGATGTGGCGGATGGCGTTCTGCGCTGTGAAGGTTTGGAATTCTCCTGACGTAAATGCAGTCCCGTTGTCTGAGACGAGAGTGTCAGGGAGCCCGTGGGTAGCAAACAGCCTGCGTAGTACCCGGATGGCTGCGGACGTAGAAGTGGACGGTACCAGTGCGACTTCCAGCCATTTGGTGTAGGAGTCCACCACTATGAAGAATGTTTTCCCCTGAAAGGGGCCAGCGAAGTCCACATGCAGTCGTGACCATGGTGCTCGGGCGGACTCCCAGGACTGGACTGGGGCCCTTGGGGGATCTGGGCGGGATTCTTGGCAGGCCTGGCAGTGTTTGACCCAGGCCTCTATCTCTCCGTCAATCCCCGGCCACCACACATAACTCCTGGCAAGGGCCTTCATTCTTACTACCCCAGGGTGTGTCTCGTGTAGGGCTGTGAGGACCCTTTTTCGGAGGGGCTGGGGAACAACGACCCTGCTTCCCCATAACAGGCACCCCTTGTGGGCCGACAGTTCATGTTTGCGGGTTGTGTAGCCGGCGAATTCTGGCCCGGGGCTGCTGCTGGGCCATCCCCTCCACACCCAGTCCAGGACCCGGGAGATGACCCTATCTTTCTTGGAATGGTGTGCAACTTCTTGTGCCTGAATGGGGCGGTCAGGAAGCAGCTCCAGGCTCATAACCTCTTGTGCAGGTGCTGGGTCAGGGCCTGTTTCCGGTAGTGGCAGCCTGCTGAGGGCGTCCGCATGGCCCATCGCCTTCCCAGGGCGGTGAATCAGTGCATACTGGTAGCTGGTAAGGAAAATTGACCACCTGAGGACGCGAGGAGACAGCACTTGGGGGGTCTGCTTTTCGGGGGCAAACAAGCCAAGCAACGGTTTGTGGTCAGTCACCACGGTGAAGGGCCGCCCGTACAAGAAATCATGGAATTTTTTAACTCCCTTCACGATTGCCAGACCCTCCTTGTCAATTTGTGAGTAGTTCCGCTCAGTTGCGTTGAGTGTCTGGGAAAAGTATGCCACCGGTACCTCTCTTCCATCTGGGAGTTGGTGTCCCAGGACAGCGCCAATGCCATAGGGTGAGGCGTCGCATGCTAGCACCACCGGCAGCCTCTCGTCGAAGTGTGCCAAGACCGAGTTTGAGACAAGCAAGTCCTTGACTGCCTGGAATGCGGCCTCCTGGCGCTGGCCCCACACCCAAGGGGCCCGCTTGTCCAGGAGTCTGTGTAGGGGCTCCGCTACCGCCGCCTTGTGGGGAAGGAAGGAATGGTAAAAGTTCAATAGTCCCAAGAAGGCCTGAAGTTCAGTCTTGTTCTTGGGCGCTGGGGCATCACAAATGGCCCGTACCTTGTCCCCAGTCGGGTGGACCCCTTCTGCGTCCACCATAAATCCCAGAAAGTCCACCTGGGGCATTCCTAGTAGACATTTTTCCCGCTTCACCTTGAGACCTGCTGTCTGGAAACGGTGCAGAACGGTGCGGAGGCGGTCCTCAAACTCCTCTGGTGTGGGCCCGGCAATCAACACATCATCGAAGAAGGGGGTGACGCCAGGAATCCCTTTAAGGAGAGAGTCCATTAGATTCTGGAATATGCCTGGTGCCACGCTGACACCGAATTGCAGCCGCTTTACCCTGAATGCTCCTCTGTGCGTCACAATCGTCTGTGCCTCTGCTGTGGCCTCATCTACTGGCAGCTGTTGATATGCTTGGGCCAAGTCCAGCTTGCCAAAAATTTTCGACCCAGCCAGGGTGGCAAGGACATGGCTGACCACTGGCACTGGGTATGCATGGGCCGTGAGGGCCTTGTTTATAGTACATTTGTAGTCTGCGCAGATGCGGACTGAACCATTAGGCTTGACAGGTGTGACGATTGGGGTTTCCCAGGGGGCATTAGGCACCGGTTCCAGCACTCCTTGCTCCATGAGCCGGTCCAATTCCTCATCTATACGGGGTTTCAGGGCGAACGGGACCCGGCGGGCCTTGAGCCTGACCGGTCGTACTGCGGGGTCAAGCTGTAGAGCAATGGGGGGGCCCGTATACTGTCCCAATTTCCCATCGAAAACCCCCGGAAATTCCTTGCATATGGCGTCCACGTCCACTTGTAAGCTAGTGTGGTTCACCCCGGTGACAGCTAGCCCCAGTGGTCCAAACCATGACAATCCCAGTAGGCTAATGTAGGGGCCCTTGACCACAAGTAAGTCCAGTTGCCGCGTCCGCCCTCGGTATTGCACCCTGAAGGTCCCCACCCCCATTGTGGGGACCTTACGTTTCTGGAAGTCCCGGAGGGTGAATGGGGCCGGCCTGAGTTTGGGACCCCCAGTAGGACACAGTTTCCTTAAGGTCCTTGCCGAGATTATGGATAGAGTTGAACCTGTGTCAAGCTCCATGCGGCATGGGGCCCCCTCTATCTGTACCTCTACATAAATTTTTTCTACGTTGGGGTGGGGCAACTGGTATACCTGGAAGTCCGTGAGCTCCGTCGAGTTGCCTTGGTGCGTTGGGCCCCGGGACCTGGGGTTCTTGGATTGGTCATCTGATGCCTGGCATCGGGTGGGCCGAGCCCGACACACCCGGGCGATGTGTCCCACTTTTCTGCACTGCCTGCACTCTGCGTTGCGGAAACGGCAGGTCCTCCTCTCGTGACTTTCTCCACAGCTTGCGCAGTTCCCTCCTTCTCGTCGAGGCAGCTGTGGTATGTGGGCTGCTTGAGTGCGCTGCTGTACTCGGTGCACCTCCTCCCTGTCAGATCCTGAGTCGTCGGTGAGGTCTTCGTGGTGGACCCTCGGTTGGGATGGCTGGCTCGGCCGTGCCTCTTGCGTCGACCTCTCGGCAGCTTCCGTTGCCAGGGCCTCCTCCAGAGCGACCTGGAACGTTAGGTTCTTCTTAGCGTAGAGGCGTCGTTGCAGCTTCTCATCCCTCAGGCCACCGACGAGGCGGTCACGAAGCATGTTCTCCAGCTCTGAGAAGTTGCAGAACCGGGCGGCTTGGCGGAGAGAGGTCACAAACCCAGTTATGGTTTCCCCAGGGGCTTGCCGCTTTGCATAGAAGGCATTTCGACGAGCTACCACTGAGGGCTGTGGCGAAAAGTGCCCCTTCAGCTGTTCCATTATTGTTTTGTATGGAACAGTAGCAACGTCTTCAGGCGCAAGGAGAGCCCGGGCGATTTCAAATGTCTCCTCTCCGCAAACGCTGAAGAATATTGCCCTCTTCTTGGCGTCTTCTTCATCGGTGACCCCTTTGGCTTCTAGGAGGAAGGTGAAACGGGAGGCGTACGCTTCCCAGTCTCCGGATGCTGGGTTGAACGGCGAGAAGCTGCTGTCGGTTGCCATTCTGAGTTCCTTGTGTCCCGGAGCTGAAGCCTGGATACACGGTGCGAGGCAGCGGTGCGGCAGGTGGCGGTGCTGCGGTGCTGTGTGTGGCAGTCAGCTCAGCGGGATCCCATCCTCGTCGCCAGTGAAATATACTCAGAGTCGCAAAGTGATTTCATGCTCTTTATTCAGCTCATAGTGGTGAGGAGGAATGAATGTCCCCTCAAAGTATCTGCTTTATATACATTATTTACACAATGGGCTGCACATGATTGGCTAATTCCGGAATTCTACTGTAAGCCAATCAGGTTGTGGATTCACTTCAATCTGGAGCATGACTGGGTGGTTCCTGCCAACCAATCATACTGCTGCATTGTTCTAGGACCAATCAGACTGCTGCATTCTGAATCCTATTGTTCTAGGACCAATCAGGCTGCTGCCTTTTGGATCCTATTGTTCTAGGGCCAATCAGACTGCTGCAGTTTGGATCCTATTCAACCCAGTACATAACAATGTGCTTCTCCTTACAGCATTCAGGAAAAGTTGCACAGGCAGTAAAACTTGGCTTAGCTACAGTGGGGAAAGTTCCTAAATTATAAGAATGGCTTCGGAGAGCCATGTGGCTGAGCTGCAGCAACCAGCTTAGGCTCTTCACCTGCCAAGCTTCTCAGGTAGACTGAGGGGGGACAACGGCTTGAATACCAAGTCCCTCCCAAGGTGAACTAAGCCTAGCAGGACAGATTACTCAGTGGTTTTAAGAGAGACATTTTGTGACAACAACAATAATAAATAGTTACACCTTGGCTGCGTGAACCCGTTTCCTGCTGGCAACAGACCAGTGCAGCCAAGGCAGGATCAAACCCTTCTGCCCATCAGATGATGTCACCAGTGGTGTCACCTGATGGGCAGGTGGGTGTGGTTTGGGGAAATGGCCTGGCAGGCCACACTGGACCCCCCCACCCCCCCGGCCAGGGAGCTACAGCATAATTCCCCATACAGTAATGCCCTTTTAGTGTCTGGCAAATGGGACCAAAATGACACTTTGAGATTTTTTGCCCATGTCATCTTCTTTCTAGCAAACTTTGCAATTTCCCCCTTATCTAATAAACCTTTAACTCAATGTCCTGCACATATTTACTTTTCCCTTTCTGTTGTTTGCAGTCGCTTTTTTGGACCCAGAACAAATATTCCAGGCCTCCTCATGGGCCGAGGATGGGAGGCGAGGACATCACCTTTGTATAAATGGGAGCTCTGCTGTGGCTCCTTCTACCCTTCCTTCCAGCACAACCCTCCTCCTTAGAACTTCTGCAGGCGAAGCCATGAGATCACTGGTAGCTCCAGCGCTCCTGGCCCTGATCCTGGGATGCATAGCAAGTGTAGCTGTACTCCCTACCCTCCCTGAGGGAGAGTTTCCTGGTTGCGATGACGTTGAGACGGAGCGCATGGCAGACTTCGCAGTGAACTACATCAACGCAAAAAATAACCACGGGTACAAGTACGCCCTAAACATTATCAAGAAGGTCAAGGTTCTCCCTCGGGTAAGTGCTTCCTGGTGGGTGGGGAGGAAGGTTATCCTCCAGATCATACGAGGTGTGAGGGAAGGCTATGTAAGATCTTCAACTGTGCGGCACCCGTCCAATACCCTGCTTCAGAACAAAACCTTCATTATGAGGTTTCATCATAATAATAATCTTATTTTTTGCACCCCAGTCACCTGACTGGGTTGCCCCAGCCACACCGGGCAGCTTCCAACATATAAAAACAGAATAAAACATTAAACATTAAAAACTTCGCTATACAGTGGTACCTCAGGTTACAGACGCTTCAGGTTACAGATTCTGCTAACCCAGAAATAGTACCTCGGGTTAAGACCTCAGGATAAGAACAGAAATCACGCGGCAGCAGGAGGAGGCCCTATTAGCTAAAGTGATGCTTCAGGTTAAGAACAGTTTCAGGTTAAGAATGGACCTCCAGAATGAATTAAGTACTTAACCTGAGGTCCCACTGTACAGGGCTGCCTTCAGATGTCTACTAAAGGTTGTATAGTTACTTATCTCCTTGGCTCGGGGGGTCGCATAACTCCATACCCTCCAACTTTTCACTGATGAAAAAAGGGATGTCCTAAGTCAGGGGTGTCAAACTCAAATTCATCGGGGGGCCGCATCAGCAGTTTGGTCACCCTCAAAGGGCCGATTGTATCTGTAGGATTATGTAAAGTGGAGGTTTCCTATGTAGAACGGCCAGCGCCGCTAGAGGGCAGACATTCTCTGGCTTGTAGGCTGCTGCGCATGCGGTGAAGAGGCGGCTTTCTTGTGTAAAAAAAAAAAAAGCGAGAATAAAAGGTGAAGGCTGGCGGCCGGTGGCGGCTACACGGGCCACATGATGAGGTCTGATGGGCCAGATTCGGCCCGCAGGCCTTGTGTTTGACACCCGTGTCCTAAGTAAAAGCGAGGCGTTTAGGGATCAAATCAGAAACTGGGATGGCTTCTGTAAATCCAGGACTGTCCCTGGACACTGGGAGGGTCTGTGGGTGGCTTCCAAGAGATATAAAAACATAATACTGTAGAACATTACACATTAAAAAGCTTCCCTATACCGGGCTGCCTTCAGATGTCTTTTAATAGTTTTATAGTTACTCATCTCCTTGACATCTGAAGGGAGGGTATTCCACAGGGCGGGGGCCACCACCGAGAAGTCCTTCTGCCTGGTTCCCTGTAACCTCACTTCTTGCAGTGAGGGAACCGCCAGAAGGCCCTCGACGCTGGACCTGTGTCCAGGCTGAATGATGGGGGTGGAGACGCTCCTTCAAGTATACTGGGCTGAGGCCGTTTAGGGCTTCAAAAGTCAGCACCAACACTTTGAATTGTTGGTTTATTTCACTACCAACCTTCCACTGAGAAGCTATTGGGGTTCAGTGTACCCACACGGACAATGGAAGCTTTGGTGTGGATTGCACCTGGGCACGTCTTACTCAGTTGTTTAAAGGCATCCAATTCTGAAGTTGTGCATGTCCTGAATGGCTCACCGAAAGTGTTGTGGGAATGAAGGGGTGGCAGTTATGCAGAGGAGACCCATTGAAATTAATAGCCCTAATTTACTCATGCACACTCATTTCAAGAGGTGATGAAACACACCATGAACACCTTGTTTTCTTATGATGGCAATGGTGTCCACCTGAGAGGCGCTGGAACTGAGTTCTGGCTGGAAAAAAAGCCCTCGGTATAATTAGTTGTACTTAGCTGAACACCACTCAAAGTCTGCACCACTCTCCAGGAACAACCACTTGTTTGTTCGTTTGTTGCATTTATATACTGAGGGCTCCAATTCCCACTCAGCCATGAAGCTCACTGGGTGACCTTGGGCCAGTCAGTGCCTCTCAGCCAAAAATGTCTTGCACAGTTCTTGCGGGGATTAAATGAGGGGGTTAACCACATATGCCACCTTGAGCACTTTGGAATAAAAGGTGGCATAAGATGCCATAAATAAATAAATTAAACATAAGCTTCAAGAAAGTCAATGACATACCATTTTGAAGAAATTTCTGTTTTGGCACATCTGTTAAGGGGGAACTGACACTGTGAAGCACTCTATGGATTTGGGCCTTTTAGCTGGTTAAATAAATGTAAGGAAGTTTTTTTAAAAAAAAAATCTAATCACCTTCTCTCATTTCCTCCTCCGCAGAGGCCATTTGGGAAGATAGCCTTCCTTGAGTTGGACTTATTAGAGACTGAGTGCCATGTGTCAAACCCACTGCCTGTTGAAAATTGTACCATAAGGCCACAGACACAGCATGTGAGTTCCTGGACCTTTTGCTAACCTTGTGGAGAATTTAAGCATGAATTCTTGGGTGCACGCATCATATCTTTATTCAAATTAATAGCAATAATAATAAAGGCATGTCAGTACAGACTGACTGCTTGGAACTCAACTGTCCTGCTCACCAGGACGGTGCTGATTTTACTTTGCAAAGTTGCACCCAACAAAAGTTTAATTTACACAGCAAGCGTTCATACTCAGGATCCCTTAACATTTTAAGGCTTAACTTGCCTGAGCTGTATAACCTCAACCAAGTCTCTTGATTGAGAGCGTGGGAAGTGCCTTTATGGATCAAATCAAGTTCCACTTACTCAACTATGCATTGCAAGGATTTCAGCAGGTACTAGGTTGTCCACAAGAACAACCGAGTTACAATTTAATGGAACATCAGCCGCTAAAGATTAGTCTGATTCATTCCAGTGGAATTCAGCTACCCTAACCTTTCCCAAACCTCAGCGGGTGATGATGTCCAACATTCAAGGTCTGCGACTCAGTGATGGAGCCAGTGGTGGAGGAACCCTCTCCGGCACCTGGGGCGGGACGCCGATGGGCGGGGCGAACTGCCTGGTGGCGCACGCATGGCGTCCATATGGACTGTGCATGTGTAGCATCCCGTACGGAGTGCACAAGTGCAGCAGCTTGCGCGGCATCCATACAGACTGCCGCGCAAGCGACATCCCATATGGACTGCGCATGTGTGGCATCCCATACAGAGTGCGCACACACGGCAGCCCGTATAGACACCCATATGGACGGCGCGCAAGAGCGGCAGCCCTTACGGACACCGCGTGGGCGGCACCCATACTGACTGTGTGTGCCCTCGGCCGCTCTACAGCTGGAGGGAGGCAGGGGCCATCTTATCACACACAACCCCCCAGAGTGGCACCCAGGGCGGATCGCCCCCTCTGCCCCCCACTTTGTATGCCCCTGGATGGAGCAGCTGTTTTGCACGCTGAGGGTTCTAGGTTCATAGAGTCATAGAATTGTAGAGTTGGAAGGGTCATCTAATCCAACCCCCTGCAGTGCAGGAATATTTTGCCCAATGTGGGGCTTGAACCTATGACCCGGAGATTAAGAGTCTCATGCTCTACCAAGTGAGCTATCCCAGACCTCCTAATATTCCATCATCTCCTTGTTTGAAACCCTGGAGAGCCACTGCTTGCCCTTTTACACAATACTGAGATAGATCGACCACTGCACTGACTCTGCATAACCTATTGTGCCAAAATTTGAACAGACAGTGAAAGTTGATTGTGTTCAGGATCACACACACATCCTAAAAAAAAAAAAAAAAAATACAACCTCCCAAAACCTAATATTTGCCACACATAAAAGCTTTAGTGCTTGAATCTGTGGTCTCAGATTTAAAATCTGGGCTCCTTTGAATTATATGGTATGCCGTCCAAGTTCTATTTCAACTGGTCAAAGTACGAGACAGAAACTAAGTAATTCAAATCTATCTCATTATTTCTAGAACGGCATCTTTTCCCACTTTGACTATTCGTGGAAGTTGTTCCGTGGCTCCTTTGTTTATAATTGTCAACTGCATTGGCAATTCTGGTAGCTTATTACAATTTTCTTTAGCGTGGGCCTACCAGCCTGAAGGACTTGTCATGCAAGTTCAACAGATGGATTTTTTAAAAATAAAAAATGTGTTGACTAATAAAATCAATGTGGCTAGAGAAGCAAACAGAAAAATGATCATGGTGCAGTTTTGTAGTGAAGTCTACCCAAGTCCACCATGCTCTTTTTAAAAACACCTGTTCATAAGGCATGGTTAGAGGGTTCACGTCAAGGTCCACTTAGTCCAACGGTCTTCTTAAGAATCCAAAAAATCTGTTGGCAATTGTCATCCAATATAAATGGTTAGTTGTGTATTTCTATGCACAATAAACTCGCTATATTAGTCACCGGAGCACCAGGATAGCCTGAAGGTATGCATTATTCCAGTTTGTAAAAACTTCCCAGTTTGCTTAAAGGTAAAGGTAAAGGTACCCCTGCCTGTACGGGCCAGTCTTGACAGACTCTGGGGTTGTGCGCCCATCTCACTTAAGAGGCCAGGGGCCAGCGCTGTCCGGAGACACTTCCGGGTCACGTGGCCAGCGTGACGAAGCTGCTCTGGCGAGCCAGAGCCGCACACGGAAACGCCGTTTACCTTCCCGCTGGTAAGCGGTCCCTATTTATCTACTTGCACCTGGAGGTGCTTTCGAACTGCTAGGTTGGCAGGCGCTGGGACCGAGCAGCGGGAGCGCACCCCGCCGCAGGGATTCGAACCGCCGACCTTTCGATCGGCAAGCCCTAGGCGCTGAGGCTTTAACCCACAGCGCCACCTGCGTCCCCCCAGTTTGCTTACCTCGAGGCATTTCTTACCCACCATAGGTGACCAGGGCAGTGACTGTTTGCTAGGCTGGGTTTTGGTCCCTTTTGGGTTCACCGTCTGGGAGACACATAGCATGGTGTACCAGCCTTGGCCCACCAGGCATTCCCCAGATATTTTGGACTAGAGTGTCTGACGGCCCTTGTCAACACAGCGAATGGACGTTGAGGTCCAAAACATTGCCAAACAGGTCAGTGTAGGCCGATGTACAAGGTGTACAGTGTATGTACAAGGTGTACAATGATGTACAATGCTGCGGAACTGGGTTTTGCTCCCATCATAACCAGCCCATAATCCTCTTCCTTTGAACCGCTAGGCTGTTGAAGGGGACTGCGACGTCAAACTCCTCATTGTGGATGGAGGCTACAAAGTGCTGTCTAGCAAATGTCACTCTACTGCAGGTAATCTTTTTGGCTGCTTTGCAGTCCTCGGTCACCAGGGCTGAGAAATAGGGGGTCAGTGCCCCACGCTCCAACTCACCCCATTTACCATGACTCTCCCCAGGGCACACCTCTCCCCAGCCCAGTTTGGCACATCCCTTGAGTCGTTCTGCCTGGCCTAGGGATATGCCTTGCCTCTCAAATGCCTTCCCTGTGGCCTCATGAAGGGTTCCCAGAAGGCTTGAAGAAGGTTCTCCACCTCAATCTAAGAGAGAGAGAGAGAGAGAGAGAGAGAGAGAGAGAGAGAGAGAGAGCAGCTGCAGGTGGGGCAATGAGAACTAGTAGCACAATGTGGGGGGCGGTGTTAGCCCTTTCTCTTTTTTTTAGAGTAATATTTATTCAGGTTTTAAAACATTACAAAAAAAAAGCAGAAAACACAATACAGAAAAACAAGACATTTCCAAGAAAAAATGCAAAAAATAAAAAAGGAAAAAAGGAAAAACAGATAAAAAGGGAAAAAAATAATTAGAAAATACATACAATCAAAACAGGAAAAAAAACAAGTTAAACCTTTACATAATTTTCTTTCTATGACTTATTTCCTTGACCTCCTCACACCTCCCCTCTTTGTTTTCTAGTTCAAATAGATATTTCAGCAAATCCTTCATCTTTATTTTTATCCTAATAATTTATCTTAATATACTGTAATTTTCCATTCTCTTTTTCACCAATTAGCCATCCACTTTTACTTTATTTAATCTTATTTCTCATTAGAACTGATATATTTAAACCTATTCTCTTATTAAAAGCAATTTTTTTAAAAAAAAAAAATTCTCAATATATACACTTTAAATTCCCAATTTTCTTTCACCGTCTCCCCTCCCCGGTCTCGGCCCCTATCAACAGTTCCATCGGCTTACAACAGTCCATCAACCTGGTGTTAACCCTTTCTCAGCCCTAGTGAGCACCACTCTTTCACAGGTGTTGTTTGTCCCTGAGACATCTGGGGCTTTCCCCCCCTACAGACTGTGTAGCACAAGATTAAACCCTTGCTCTGTGAGATGTGGACTTGATCCTGACTGGATGTCACCACACCTGGCGCTCTTAAAAACAACAACGTACATCCATCAGGTGTGTCCTGTGGCCCTCAGTCCACCTGTGTGCTGTATCTTTGTCTGGAAGGCACGTCCCGGCAAAATCATGCACATGAAGGAGGGATGGAGAACTTGTGGCTCTCCAGATACTGTTGGGCTTCAGATCCCATCACCCCCTGCCAGCCTGGACAGTAGCCAAATATCAACATCTGGAGAGGAGCCACAGGCTCCCTGTCCTTGATATAAACATGAAGGGACCACACAGCTCTTATAATGGGCCAGTGGGTCTTTTTCTGTTTCCTCTCAGTGTCTCGTTCTCCCAGTCTTGAGTTCACTTCTCCACATTTCCAAATGAGTTTGCCAGTTGGTTTTTCTTTTCTTTTTTTAACCCTCAGGAAAATTGCCCAGCATTTTCTTCTGACACGCACATTTTCTATGCAATTTTGCATAAAATACACACAACAACAACAACAACATATTATTTGTACCCTGCCCATCTGACTGGGTTGCTCCCACCACGTTGGGTGGCTTCCAACATAATATAAAAACACAGTGAAAACTTCATGGTACAGATGTCTACGAAAAATTGTGTTATCGTTTATCTCTTTGACCTCTGATGAGAAGGTGCTCCACTACCGAGAAGGCCCTCTGCCTGGTTCCCTGTAACTTCACTTCTCGCAGTGAGGGAACTGCCAGAAGGCCTTTGGAGGTGGACCTCGGTATTTGCAGGGCCATTGTGAGTTCTTGGAGGAAGAACAAAATAAAAATATAATAAATTCCTTAAATGTTCATTTCTTAAGTTTCTGCCAACACAAAATGGCTGCAACAGCCTATGTCAGCAACTGATCAGCTATCCTAAACCTTTTGGAGCAGCCAGCAACAAAACATTACTCAAATAAATAAATAAATAAATAAATAAATAAATAAATAAATAAAACACCCTGTACTTTTCTCTTTTGCTTCCTTAGATTCAGTTGAAGATATTATCAGTGTTTGCCCTGGTTGTAACCCTTTGTCACAACTGGATGACCCTAAGTTGAAGGAGGCAGCTAATTCTGGGCTCGCCAAGTTCAACGCTGAAAATGTCAATGGAACCCACTACCAGCTCCTTGAGCTTTCAAGAGGGTTTACCTCAGTAAGTATTCAGACAGGGCCACTAGCAGTGCTGCCTTATTACAGAGAGAGTAGAGAGCAGGGATGTTTGAAGACATTGTTCAGTCCACATGTTTAAGCAAGGCAAGCTGATCTGCACTTCTAGTACTGATGCACAGATCTAAACGCAGTTATCCCTTCTACTTTTGCTCTTTCAGATTTCTGCAACACAATTCTCGGCTCCCAAATGGTCCATTCTGGTGTGCAGGTTTCATTCTGGCGGTCCACGCCGTCTGTAGTTGGAGGAGGGAGACAAAATATCCGTTGCATTCAATATTCAAATCCATTTTTAATTCCATTTTTATGAAGACCATCAGCAAGTTTCAGTTGATCAGGCAAGGGCAGAGGGAATTTGGGCACAACAGATCAAAAACAAAACCAAGCAACACCAATTAATTAAAAAGTAGTGACGGCAAGCTTATCCTCTAAAACAAATAGTCCAAACAAGAGTGTTGAACTAAGAGCATTTTTGCTGGCCGCAAATAGTGAGCAGTGAAGGGTTAAGGCATATCTTTCTTGGAAAGATGGTCCAAATGTGGGGGGGGGCATGGCAGGGAAGGCCCTGCTTCCAGTACCCACTCACTTTACCTCCAACCGTGAAGGGAGCTGGAGAAGGGCCTCAGAAGGGAACATCTGGAGAGAAGTGGTTTCTGAGACAGCCTGGTCCCAAGGCACTCGAGGATTAAAAGTCCAGTCCAGCGCTTTGAACTGAGTCCTGAACAAAGTGGCAAGCAGTGAAACAGGTCAAGGATGTGTGTGTGAAGTGATTTGCTACCAGCTCCACTAAAAACGCTGGTTCCCCACAGCTGCCCTGAGCATAACCTCTATTGGAAAGAAGGACTGGTCTGAGTTGCTAGAAGGCAGCTTCATAGGCTGGGTTGGGTGGAGGGAGTGAAAACTGAACAAAAGTACCCCAGCGTTGCAAATGTCCATTTATATCATTAAGATTCTATATGACTCTTTCTGCTCAGTTGCGACATTTGAGAGAGACAGCTAAAATGTTCATTATTACGTTCCCAGCATATGCCTCTAGGTACACATGTGGAGTTTGCAATTGCCGCCACTAACTGCTCAAGGGAACAAGCCCAAGACCCTGCAGAACACTGCCACGTGGCGACAGATGAGCATGCGGTAAGTGGATGGGATCCCAATTAATTTAGTGCAGATTCCAGGACTGGTAACGTTTGCAGTCAAACGAGGCCTGCCAGCCCTTCTGCATTGCGGGGCCCCTGTGCCTTTAAGAAAGCATTTGAACAATGAAGTCCACACATTTCCGACCTCCATGGCTACAAATCCCTCTCTCTCTATAGAAAAATACATATATAAATTCGAAGGTCCAATGACTTCAGGTCTAGAAATGCCTGTTTTTCACAAGTGAAAGTGATTTAAATCTGGCCATGCTAGCTCTGCCAGACTTCAAATCGCCAGACACTGGAAGTTTGCATTGGGTTCCTCTAGGGAGGATTTCGTACCCTCCAACATTTCTCCGATGAAAATAGGGACGTCCCATTCCATAGTGATAATTTTATTATTTATACCCCACCTATCTGACTGGGTTGCCCCAGCCACTCTGGGTGACTTCTAACATGTATAAATACATATTAAAACATTAAACATTAAGACACTTCCCCATACTGGGCTGCTTTGTGTACATTTCATTGGTTAGAACAGCATGCTGTTACTGCTTTCAGCTGTCTCCTAAAGGTTTTATAGTTACTTAGGGTTGCCATATTTCACAAAGTAAAAAGCAGGACACCCCAAAGTTGTTGAGCTTTTTGAAGGAAACCACCAGAATTCTTGAGCGAAAAAACCACAGTTTTTGGGTTGACTTCTCTAAGATCCAGGACAAAGAGCCGCCTTTCAGAAATTCCCCCCGGACATCAATTCTGCCTTTGAAATCCCAGTAATGTCCAGGAAAATCTGGACGTGTGGCAGCCCTGTAGTTACTCATCTCCTTGGCTCAGAGGTTGCATAACTCCATACCTTCCAACATTTCTACGATGAAAATAGGGACGTCCTAAGGAAATGCAGGACATTCTAGGATCAAATCAGAAACTGGGGTGGCATCTATAAATCTGGTGACCTTTTTAACTGCGCATTCAACCTGATACGCTTGCGCAGAGCTTGCAAGGAGGATAGACTTTATTGAGCATTCCTTCTGTGTGGTTTTTTAAGGTGAGGTCATGTGCACTCATCCTGATATTTATTTGCTTACAGGATATTTATATGCCTTGCCATGAATCATTTGTTCACCCCAAGGATTTCAATGCATTTCCCCATCTCTTTCCTAACTGCAAAACAATATGTTTTATTTCTTGGCAGCAAAGAACTTCAATTTACTTTTAAATTGCACAAATCTAATTAACAGTGGAATTGCCTGCAGAATACTGGCAGTTTTGAGTCATCCCTGATCACCTGATGTCAGTCTTGTGTGGTCTTTCAGAATGTTGGACCACAATCCCCACAGTTCACTTACATATTCTATCTGTAAATAATTTTTATTAATTTTCACTTATTAAAATCCACTAACAGACACATTTTTTCAATATCAAATTACAATTCCCATCCAAATATAGATCAATTATACGGCCAATTATACACTTTGAGTGACTTCCCATGTGCTGGGTTTCAGGGTGCAAAGTTCTTATTTCTTCCTGCTTCCGAAATCTTAGTTAATCCAATTACATTCAGTCCTGATCTTAGTCCCGTATCAACAGCTACTGATTTCTTGACCTCCATTCATGCTGAGATATTCAATTTAAAAAAAATTCCACGAAAACAGTTTTGTATCCTGTAAATTCCCTGTGTGAGATGTTTATTTTCCCATTTGTTTCTTCATTGTTCTAATTAGATCACTTACATATTCTAATTTACAAAGTCGAGAGGGCATTCTTCACACCTGTTCATAATTATTAATTTGCAGTGCCTACTTGCTCCGCATCAGTGATGTAGAATGCAAGACCAACTATGCTTGCATACCCCACTGAACTTTATTATGTCCCTGAGTATGGAGTAAAGGTCAACAGGTCTGGGACTTATCTACAGGTGGGTGGGTGACCTCATTGGGAATAACATGAAAACCGTCTTAACTTCCACGATGGAAAAAAGGCAGTATATAAACCTACATAAGTAAAACGGTTTTACTCACATCTTCAGATGCCACTCTAGTCGATCGATTCCCACACTTTTTGGATGGTTTATGTGAGGAAGATGGGAATGAATGGAATTTTCTACACCATGCTGCCTGGCTGAGATGAAGTATTTTCTTTTCGGATGTCCCTGTGGGGATGTCTTAACTGCTCTCTCTTTCTTCCTCCTTATCAAGCGTAATGGGTTTTGCAAGGCATCCGTTATCCAGTTGCCTCCTGTTCCTGTTCTTGGTGGTGAGCCCATTCCACCTGCAGAGGAGATCACCCTAGATTGTGCTTTATATGATCACCAGGTAGGTGCAATTTTTAAACATGGTTTTCAGCAATTCACACACAGAGAGAATTTGCAACCGGTTGCTTGCTCTGAGATTCACTGGGGAGGGTCTGATGGTGTACACGAAAGCTAGCTTGGAAACCAAAGCCCTTTGGGACTTGAAGCACAACCACTTCTCCTCTTGCACCAAATCCTGTAGCACCCAGACTTTGAATGTTTCTAATTATTTGGCCTTCCCCAATTGGCTCCCGTTACCTTTCCACCCACCCACTTTTCCAGAGAAGCACCCTGACCCAGCTCCTCCCAAGGCCAACTTCCCTGCTTCCCTGCAGAACAATTAAGGGATTCTTCATCCCTAGAGCTAAAGAGGCTGCTATCCACGCCCCTGTTGCAGTCCTGCTGCACCCCTTTCCTAGCACTCATGGCATTGCTAGGTACTTAGACTCAGGGCATTGGTCTGTGGCACAAATCTGCATGAAACTTGCATATGCATGTGTCTATGTCTCTGTGCATGCCTTGGTAGCTCGGTTGGTGGAGCATGAGACTCTTAAGCTCAGGGCTGTGGGTTCAAGACCCATGTTGGGCAAAAGATTCCTGCATTACTGAGGGTTGGACTAGATGACCCTTGTCAACTCTAAAATTTTATGATTCTATGAATTAAGGTAGGTGATGGGTTGTTATTTAGGACCACTGTGCTCAGCTGCCCTATAATCCAAGAAAGATGCATTAGTTGAAAAGGCGGGGAAGGGGGAGGAGATACAAGGGCCCACCCCAAAAGACCGCCTGGGCCAACTTAAGCAACAGAATTACCTGCCATACATAGGAAGAGGTCCTTTCATCAGCACAAATACCGGCTGGTTTATTTATTTCAGTGAACCATTGTCATTTTTAAAATGCTGAAGTAGGCTGCCCATCTAGATTTACCTCTGTGAAAGAGGTCTAATTTGCTGGCCAGGAACCCAGACACAACAAAGGACTTTTAATGGCTCAACAGAAGTGGCGATTTCACCATGCTGGTGACCAAAGCTCCTCCTGTTAATGGTGAAGGATTTCTGCCTCCTGCTCATCCTTCTGTAGGGCCGTGAGGCTGTGCATTGGGGAAAAACACAAGCCGTATAGATCTCTGGGTATGTCTCTTAGGATTGCCACCTTTCCTCTGGCAAAATGCAGGGCAGGGCAGGGCAGGGCAGGGCAGGGCAGAATGGTTAGGGGACGACTCCCCCCCCCCATCTGCTGCTGAAGTGACTTCAAAGCAATTCATTGCAATCTTTCGCATCCTAACAGAATGGTCCCTCTACAATTTGTCACACATACACACACACAAATTTGTAAATCTGTCTGTGCTTGGCTACGCAGAGCTTAAATACATGACCTTTCCCACACCTTTCAAACACTTGTATTTGGAGAGAATCCCAAACTTGGCGCACACACACACACACAGAGAGAGAGAGAGAGAGAGAGAGAGAGAGAGAGAGAGAGATGAAGACCTGAAATACAGGACCTGGCATTTTTACATCGACAGTCCTGTATTTTACAGGGCAGGTGGCAACCCTAATATCTCCCCTGCCCTCTTTGTTTATGGGGGTGGGTGGGGAAAGTCATTACACCTCATGAGATTTGCACCTGCTCAGAGCTTCAAGCTGAGTGGTCTGTTTATTATTTATTTATTTATTTATTTATTTATTTATTTATTTATTTATTTATTTGGACTGTGTTCTGACTAGCGCCAGCAGACTGGACATAATGGTTTTCTTTTCTAGGCCGGCGGTTCCCATTTCATCAAGCATTCCTTGCATCATCTTGGGAAGAACATCCCTTCCCCTGGAACTGGCCGCAGGGTCCTTGACCTCATCCATTCGCACAACGACACGAACGCATCCCATGAATCTCACTCTGCTGAAGCTCTAGCCGTCGCGGCTCCAAAGCCTGTCGTCAAGAGAGCGGTGGAAGCTGTGCCACTCCCAGCACTTTTGCTACAATTATGCCCAGGGAGGATTCGCCACTTTAAGATATAGGAGAGCCTGATAGAAACTACGGGAGCTGCCCAGTCATTGAAACGCCTTTGTATATTCTCCCAAGCCTGAACTCACATTCTTGCAGCAAAATAGTGATAATTTCTCTCACACACACACATCCCCCCCAAAAGCCAAGCCTGTCCTAAGAAAGGCTGTGAGTATTGTGTCAGCCTGCTTTCTACCTGTGCAGATTTTGGTGCTTCTGACAGATCCTGCATTTTCTAGCTTCCCTGCTATCTTTAGTTTCTGCCTCCTTTATACAGATGCAAGGTGGAAAACAAGGACTCCATGCTTGGTGAAAAACTCAGGGGCAGGAGGGGCAGTATTAGAGTGGGGCTTCTGTCCTGTGTGTCATTCCTTGTCCCTCCCCTTGGTGGGTGGCAGAAGCAGGATCAGTTGTGCAAATTACATAACAATTTGCTAATCTGCATACTCTACTATTCAGCTGACAGATTCATGGCACTCTTGGGTGGAGAAGCAGGTGTGGTTTGGGGTTTCTCCTTTCGAAAGGGAAGAATATACACAGCACCGGACAGAAGGGACCGCAGTGATATATCAGGTGTATTCTCTAGGAATTACTGTTCTTTCCTTCCCTGGTGTCCAAAATTGCAGTGCTACATTATGGAGACCGTGCTGGAAAAAGCATATTCTAACAATATGCAAACCAAAACAAAGGTGCTTCCAAAATAAAACACGAAACTCAAAATGCTCCTCGCCTTTTTTTCCGCCTCTAAACTCCCATCAGCCCTCAGGCAGTGTGGCATTTCCCAAGGATGGTGGGAGATTCAGTTAGGCAACATCTGATGGGCCAGATGTTTCCCTCTCCTGATATAAAGGATTGAACATACTGTCGCATGTACCCCAGTCTCCAAGCGAAAGGAAACTCCAGGGTTCAGTTTCCTTGGAATGTAGGTCAACAGAGACTGTAATGTCTTTAGGGTATGTGGTTTTATTTACACATACAGTGGTACCTCTAGTTGCAGACACGATCCGTTCTGAAAAGTCTGCAACTAGAACGGCGTTTCTGCGCAAGCACAGAGCGCAATAGAGCACTTCTGTGCATGTGTGAAGTGTGCAGAACGCTTCTGCACATGCGCATAGCGTGCAGGATGTTTCTGCGCACGCGCAGTGAAACCCGGAAGTGTATACCGTGGCTTGCCGTGTTCGCAAGCCAAAAAGACGCAACATGAACCTAGCGCAACAAGTGATATGACTGTAAATACAATCTGAGCGTAGGATGGAGAGGCTCACAGCATTAACACTCCAACAGGTCTTGCTTCCCTGTTGGATTTCTAGGCCCCAAGACACAGCAGCGAGCAAGATAAGCCTCTGTCTCCCAGCTTCCAGCATCTGCCCCAAACTCACACACAGCCCCGCTTCGCCCATTCTTACCGCAGCTAGACTGGTGACTGGAAATAGCCACCAGAACCATATAACACTGGTCCTAAAGGATCTTCACCATTTCCAAGCACAATAATTCAAAGTGTTGGTGCTGACCTTTAAAGTCCCTAACGGTCTCGGCCCAGTATACCTGAACAAGCATCTCCACCACCATCACTCAGCCTGGACACTGAGGTCCACTTCCGAGGGTCTTCTGGCGGTTCCCTCACTGTGAAAAGTGAAGTTACAGGAAACCAGGGAGAGGGCCTTCTCGGTAGTGGCACCCACCCTGTGGAATGCTTTCCCATCAGATCTCAAGGAGATAAAGAACTACAAAACTTTTAGAAGACACCTGAAGGCAGCCCTGAATTGGAAAGATTTTAATGTTTGATGATTTATTATGTGCTGGAAGCCACCAACCAGATGGGCAGGGTGTAAATAATAAAATGATGGTGGTGGTGGTGATATGACATCCAGCCAGGTGAGTAAAGGCCTACCTGTATGTCTCTATGGCAACAGGGAAGCCTCTTTGGACATGTAAATGGTGGTACTTAATAAGCGAGCTGAAGCCATTACCTTAACAAAGGAACTGGTTCGGCTGGTTCATTTCCTCTTATACATTCTGACCTCAGCTATTCAGGATCACAGGTTTCAAAGGGACCCACACTGACCTCCAAACCTTTAACATTATTATGCAGATTGGGGGGAGGTCATTAGTCCATCATTTAAGGCAGTCTTCTCCAATGAGCAATGCCTCCCCAAGATTTCACCTAACTCTGTTGCCAGAAGATGCTATGAACTGAATTTGTTTAGTTAAAAAAGAAACACTTTTCATCCTGCCTATCATTATTTTTGAAAGAAATTACATTTTGTATAAATGATATTGATTTAAAGTTGCACACTTAGGAAGAACCAGCTGCACAAATATAGTATGAGGGGGGGACACCTGGCTTTCCAGCAGTATATGTGAAAAGAATCTCAGGGTCTTGGCGGACCAGAAGCTTAACATGGGTAAACATTGTGATACAGCAGCAAAAAAAGGCTAATGCTATACTAGGCTGCAGCAACAGAAGTATAGTGTCCAGATCTAGGGAAGTCGTAGTACCACTCTATTTTGCCTAAACAGACACAACGGAAGGGAAGTGGACCAGAAAGGCAGAGGAAGAAGATCTGTGCTTCAGGGCCAGAACAAGGAGGTGAACTTAACATAGTACTGATATGGCCAGGTTGATCTTCTTTTGCTAATGTTCTTGCTTGAATCGCAATTGGTAATCCTTGTTCCTTTGGTCAATAGATGGGGCAAGAGTGACCTTTCCCCCTTATTTCTGCAGCACAACAGCACTTGGAACAGAATGTACTTTTTGGGGGGAAGGAGGGAAGAGAGCTCCCTGCCGCTGCTGATGTCCACCCAATTTCCAAGGCATGTCCAGCAGCAGTAGGAAAAAAATCCCCCTCCCTCAAGGGGAGGGAATAAGAGCCCCAGTTCTCTGGCTACAGTTCTAGACTGCCATGTTCCAAAGGCTGCAAGTTCATTTGTATAATTGGACAGATAACTGCTCAAGTAACATCAGGGGCAGGTAAACAACTTTTATGTACCTGAGAGTATGTAAAACAAACACATGTAGGATTTGGGTAAATAAACCTTTTTAGAATTGCAATGTAAAAATAAAAATAAAAATAAAAGTTTGGATTTGATATCCCGCTTTATCACTACCCGTAGGAGTCTCAAAACGGCTAACATTCTCCTTTTCCCTTCCTGCCCCACAACAAACACTCTGTGAGGTGAGTGGGGCTGAGAGACTTCAAAGAAGTGTGACTTGGCCCAAGGTCACCCAGCAGCTGCATGTGGAGGAGCAGGGAAGCGAACCCGGTTCACCAGATTACGAGTCCACCGCTCTTAACCACTACACAACACTGGCTCTCCAATGTGGTCTTTCTCTCTTTTTTTGGTCTTTCTCTCTTTTTTGGCCACATTTCCAACATTAAAAAGTGGGAAATGATTTGCTGGTTATTAACATGGCCACATGTTTTCAGCAGAATTCAGCTGGTTTAAAGTGAAGGTAACAGCCTTTGATGTAGCTGGGAGTAAGCAAAACAAAAATGCCTAAGATTTGAGTAGAGCATGAGCCTCTTAACCTCAGGGTCATGGGTTTGTGAGCCCCATGTTGGGCAAAAGATGCTTGCATTGCATTGCAGTGGATTGGACTGTTACCCTACAAAGGGGGGTCTGGATGTACGCTGGTCCTCTTTAGCCAAATAAAGGCAGCAGCATCGTGGAGAGTTCGTATTTATCGCGGGCCACAGCGAGAATAAGTGATCCAGAGGAATTCTCCAAATTCTGGACCCTGAATACAAAATTGAAGACACTATAATAATAATAATAATAATAATAATAATAATAATAATAATAAATAATTTTATTTATATCCCGCCCTCCCCAGCCGAAGCTGGGCTCAGGGCGGCTAACAACAATCAAAATAATCCAACGATTCTAAAAACATTTCATTATAAAAAATTAATTAAAATCAAATTGATGGCAACCATTAAGCAAAATTCTGTGCAGATTGCCAGAGGAGGGGGGTCAGGCTGCGCCCTGACCAAAGGCCTGGTGGAACAGCTCTGTCTTGCAGGCCCTGCGGAAAGATGTCAAGTCCCGCAGGGCCCTAGTCTCTTGTGACAGAGCGTTCCACCAGATTGGAGCCGCGGCCAAGAAGGCCCTGGCTCTAGTTGAGGCCAACCTAACCTCTCTGTGGCCTGGGATCTTCAAGATGTTTTTATTTGCAGACCGTAAGTTCCTCTGTGGGACATACCAGGAGAGGCGGTCCCGTAGGTACGAGGGTCCTAGGCCGTATAGGGCTTTAAAGGTTAAAACCAGCACCTTAAACCTGATCCTGTACTCCACCGGGAGCCAGTGCAGCTGGTATAGGACCGGATGAATGTGATCTCGTAGCGAAGACCCCACAAGGAGTCTCGCCGCGGCATTCTGCACCCGCTGGGGTTTCTGGGTCAGTCTCAAGGGTAGCCCCACATAGAGCGAGTTACAATAATCCACTCTGGAGGTGACCATCACGTGGATCACAGTGGCTAGGTCAGGGCGAGAGAGATAAGGAGCCAACTGCTTAGCTTGGCGGAGATGAAAAAATGCTGCCTTTGTTATAGCTGTAATCTGCGCCTCCATAGAGAGGGAGGTATCGAAGATTACACCCAAACTCTTAACGGACGATGCTGGCACTAATTGCACCCCCGCAAGAGATGGGAGTTGCCCCCTCAATCCCATATCGCCCCGTCCCAGCCAGAGGACCTCTGTCTTCGAAGGATTTAACTTCAACCGGCTCCCACGTAACCATCCAGCCACAGCTTCCAGACATCTGGTCAGTGTGTCTGGGGCCGAGTCAGGATGGCCATCCATCAACAGATAGAGTTGGGTGTCATCGGCATACTGATGGCAACCCAGCCCAAAACTCTGGACAAGCTGGGCGAGGGGGCGCATAAAGATGTTAAAAAGCGGGATCACCTCGTGCATGATCCTTTTCAGCAATATGATTGGATAACAGAACGCATGGACAGCTTGTGGACGCTTAAAACAAATTTCACCGGTCAGAACAGCCTGCTCCTAATTGAATCATAGAATCATAGAAACATAGAGTTGGAAGAGACCACAAGGGCCATTGAGTCCAACCCCCTTCCAAGCAGGAAACACCATCAGAGCACTGATTGCTATGGCAATGAGTTTCTTTAAGCAACGGTCACACAAAATGTGCCCTTTTCTGCTATCTGCTACATGAAGACTTGCATGGGTCAGGAGAATTTATGGTTCTCCTGGCATCGATGCCAGCCCCCAGTCTTCTGCAGAAGGCCAGCGAGCTCTTGACATGTTTTACTGACCTGATAAGGTGAAGTGAGAGGCCCATGGTGGGTGCAGTCTCAGCAAAAGACAGAGAGCATTGGTGTGCTTGGTTCTGACATACTTCCTGGGCCACGACATCTACCTGGGTCTCATGACATCTACCTGGGTCCCATCTACCTGGGACCCAGATCATGACACCCACATATCAGAGATGACTCCCATGGTCCCTTCTAACTACACAGTTCTGTGGTTCTAGATAGTCTGGCAGTGATAAGTTAACATGACTTTTAGGGGTGGCAAACGGTGTTTTCCTCCCATTCTCGCCACAATCTCCCACTGAGAGTCTTCTTCTTCTTAATAATAATAATAATAATAATAATAATAATAATAAATTTTATTTATATCCTGCCCTCCCCAGCCGAAGCCGGGCTCAGGGCGGCTAACAACACTAAAACAGTACAACATTAAAAACATTATAAAAATTAATTAAAATCAAAATTGATGGCAACCATAAACTAAAGTTTTGTAAAGATTGCCAAAGGAGGGAGTCAGGCTGCGCCCTGACCAAATGCCAGGTGGAACAGCTCTGTCTTGCAGGCCCTGCGGAAAGATGTCAAGTCCTGCAGGGCCCTTGTCTCTTGTGACAGAGCGTTCCACCAAGTCAGGGCCAGTAGTGAAAAGGCCCTGGCTCTGGTTGAGGCCAGCCTAACCTCTCTGAGGCCTGGGACCTTCAAGGTGTTTTTATTTGAAGACCATAAGTTCCTCTGTGGGACATACCAGGAGAGGCGGTCCCGTAGGTACGAGGGCCCTAGGCCGTATAGGGCCCATCTGACTGGATTTCTCAGCCACTGTGGGTGGCTCCCAAAAGAATATTAAAAACATGATAAAACAATCAAACATTAAAAATTAAAAAGGGCTGCCTTCAGATGTCTTCTAAAAGTCAGATAGTTGTTTATTTCCTTGACATCTGATAGGAGGGAGGGCGCCACTACCGAAAAGGCCCTCTGCCTGGTTCCCTGTTACCTCACTTCTCGCACTAAGGAAACCTTCAAAAGGCCCTCGGCACTGGACCTCAGTGTCCGGGCTGAACGATGGGGGTGGAGACACTCCTTCAGGTATACTTGGCCAAGGCTGTTTAGGGCTTTAAAGGTCAGCACCAACACTTGTAAAGTGTGCATTGGTTAGGTAATAAGTTCGCTTCCAGGCCGCGCTCCTAAACACACTTGCCTCTGGTGTGTAACAGAACATCCTCATCAGAAACAGTGTGACTTGCTTCTTGGTAAACCTGCGAAGGATTGCACCACAGATCTTCTTGTATCCGGCCCCTGCCCAGAATTTATATAACAAGTGGTTAGTTTGGCACCATTATTGCTAGATGTTTTCTGCGGACTTCAATCTGAAGCCAAGGACACGGGTCCAGAGCTGGTTAGAAAATCACATTTTCAGCCTGTGAACACAACCTTCTAATCATTGACTCACTGTTTGCAGTTTGCATGTCCAGGTTCAAAGGTGTTGGCCACGGTGAGGAAGAAGAGCAAATATTAGTGACTTACCTCAAAAGTATATAAAGAAACCTGAGTGTACTGCAAAGCCTGCTCTTCCAGAGGGGCTGCAGAATCTCCCTCCCTGGAACCCAGGCCTTTTCAAAATGGCCCTTTTAATTTCCTTCCTGGTCGGAATACAGGTATTGTGTTCCTTAGCTGGTCTTCCACCTCGTCCAGGACAGCTACCAAGACCACCACTGACAGGACTGCTCTCCCCAGGGTGCAATAATTCTGTAGTCAAAGCAGCTGCAGCTCAGGCCCTAGACTGGATCAATTCCCATGAAAAAAAGGGGTACGTGCTTGGTCTTCAGCGAATCTTTGATGCCCGGCAACTTCCGCAGGTAAGCAGCTACCCTGGTTCTGACTTTACTCTCTACATTGCAGTCGGGGACAACCACCTTCCAAAACATCAGATAAAAGAGGGGGAGATAAGGGGGAGCCATTGTCCTATCTATTGAGTGGTCACTCCAAACCAGGAGTAGCTGACATGTTGCCCTCCTGATGTTGGAATTGTAGAATTGCAGAGCTGGAATTGATCCCAATGGTCATCTAGTCCAACCCCCTAGAATACAGGAATCTCAGCTAGGCAGATGGCCAACCAACCTCTGCTTCAAAACTTCTGCTCCAGCCCATCCCAGATCTGCCTGCATCTTCCAGCTCTGGCCTCTCCGTGGCTTCAGTTGTGCAGAATGAAAGCTGCAGCCTGTATAATATTTACTGAATTCTAGCTGAGAATTGCTCCATTTTAAAAGAGGAGAAACTGAGGAATAAGCAAGTGTTGGGGCGGATGCAATAGTCCTGGGTGCTATTATCATATCTTCTTCTCTGGCGATCGCTTGTAGCCAAGTAAGATTTGTCTTCCATAAACACAGTTTTAACAGTGGGTCTGTAAGTGACTGTGGAGGCCAGTTCTGGATCCACACATCCTTCCACAGTGGGGACATAGGTTTCCGGATGGGAGTTGATCATGGTGAAGGTTTGCCAGGTGTGCCTTTCTCTTAGCACCTTTCTCCCTTTCGTCCTGAGTTTGAGTGTCTTCAAAGCCTTTACACCTTTGGTAAAGGCTGTTCTCCAATTGCAGCACTCGCAGGATAGTGTTTCCCAGTTGTTGGTATTTATACTACATTTTTAAAAGTTTGCCTTGAGAGAGTCTTTAAACCTTCTTTGTTGACCACCAGAACAGGGATTAGCATATGCTCTCAGAAAGGAGGACCTGGCTGCATACATTTTTAGAACACCAAAACATAACTCTAAGAGCCATTATTTATTGGGGGGGGGGCTTTCTAGTTTAGTTGTGAGACCCTGTTCTATAAAGGTTTTGAATAAGTGGTTGCAAAAGAAGCAGCTCTTTGAATAAATGGTTGCAAAAGGAGGCATTTTGGATCTTTGTGATCCTTGAAATCCCAGGAGAATGAAAGTCTAAGGCTGTAGTCAAAACTTACATGGAATAACTTTGTTGACATCAATGTTAAATTTACTTAGTTCTACAGAAATTGTTTTGTGTGAAAGGCAGCCAGCCAGGCTTGCCTTTTCAAATTCTGCTCTGTCTTGTGCTGCAAAGGGTTTCGTCTTCTTATCGTCTTTCGTCTTCTATAGGAGCCTGAAGTCTCTAAGTATTTTCTCACCTTGGATGTGCTGGAAACCGTGTGCCACGTTCTCAGCGGAAAACAGGCAAAGGATTGCAGTTTCAGAATCGCCCATGAGACAGTAAGTATTTGATCTGCCAAGTTCAGAAAAGGACTGAATACGCTAAGTTTTGTTTTTAAGCTAGGAATGCCTCCAGACGGCCACTATTTGGTGGGAGGAATTCAAGTGCATACTGGGAAACTTAAAAAGGTAAAGGTAAAGGGACCCCTGACCATTAGGTCCAGTTGCAGATTACTCTGGAATTGTGTGCTCCTCTCGCTTTACTGGCCGAGGGAGCTGGCATACAGCTTGAGGGTCATGTGGCCAGCATGACTAAGCCACTTCTGGCGAACCAGAGCAGCGCACGGAAATGCCGTTTACCTTCCTGCCAGAGTGGTACCTACTTATCTACTTGCACTTTGACATGCTTTTGAACTGCTAGGTTGGCAGGAGCAGGGACCAAGCAACGGGAGCTCACTCTGTTGTGGGGATTCGAACCACCGACCTTCTGATCGACAAGCCCTAGGCTCTGTGGTTTAACCCACAGCACCACCCACTGTGCAATTAAAGTGGATGAAATTTCGCTGTCACCCTAGAGCAGCGGTTTTCAACCAGTGTGCCGTGGCACCCTAGGGTGCCTTGAATGATGGTCAGGGGTGCGACGGGCAACACTGGCCTCTGTCCTTTCCTTCCCTCCCTCCTCTGATGAATTCTTTTGTCTCTGCCTCCCAAAGGCTTGCACAGCTGTTTGTTGCTGCAGCCCTGGCTACAAGCTCCACAAGAGAATGGTCCTCTGGGGCTGGCCAGGAGGTTCTGGTTTCCAGGAGTTGATGTGGCCTCGGAGTAAGGTTCTGGCCTCACAATCACCTTTGGCCAGTCTCTGTCAGGTTGCTAAGGCTGGGGGCATCCTCTTTGCATGCCTCTGTGGGGTGGCGTGAGGAGGCACCTCTCTTTGGGGCAGTGGCGGCGGCTGCTCAGAGGACTCCAAAGGGGAAAGGAGAAGAGAGGAGGCTGCGGGAACCCTCCACAAGCGAGCGAGTTCAAAAAAGGGATGAGAGGCTGCCAGCTCTGCAGGCAAGGAGTGAAATAACTGGGGTCCTGAGCCGCACAGGGTGCCGCAGAAAGAATGTAGTTGGTCAAGGGAGCCATGGGCTCAAAAAAGGTTGAAAACCTATGCCCTAGCAACAAGTCTGGTTTTAAAAAGAAAATAACTTTGTACAATTATCTGGAAGAGCTTTGCGAAATCAGGCTCTGGTGATGTCTCCAGGTGCGACCCGAAAAGATCTATAGAGTATTTCAGATATGAATTGCTTCACGAGAAAGGTTAAGGGGTTCACATCAACCACCTTCTGCACATGTCTGCACAGTTCCCTTTCTCTCCCCCAAAACCTTCACCAAGTACACAGAAAATTCTACTGAGGGAAGCAGATGTCAGTGGCAGTATAGAGTGTGGTGAGATGATATGGGACTGTGGGAAGGGGGCAGGATCCTGCTTTTTTGGAGTAGCCCCATTGGGGAGGGAGGTGTAATATATCATTCTGCCCAGAGAGTACTGCCAGGCGAGGGCTTAATTTGCAAACAGGCCACTGAAATATCATATATTGGTCATTGGCCACAGAAGTGTTGTTGTTTTAATTTACTGGTGACTTCTGGGAAAGGGCAAATCCAGACTAAATTGGGGAGGGAATACAGACTGTCATTTTGAGGCCAGTGAAACTGAGTGGAAACTGCAAAACACAAACAAAAAAACAAAAACTTGCATGCATGGAGAACTAGAGAGAAGTAATAACAAATAATATCAGTCCAAATAGACACAAAAAAATTAAAAATGTCCAGTAGCACCTTTGAGACCAACTAAGTTTGTTCTAGGTATAAGCTTTCATGTGCATGCACACTTCTTCAGATACTCAGATTAAAAATAAGAATATTATAATATTATATTATAAAAATAATATCAGATTTTGCAAGGGGGGAGTGATTCTGCATTGCAAGTTGGGGGCTAAGCTGACTCCTTGGTCTGCAAAAGGTGAAGGTTTCTGGTTTGGCAAAACAAATCAGTTCTACAAACATCACTTACCTTTCTGTTGCTCCAGGTCTATGGGCAGTGCAAAGTAACAGCTTACGCTGATAACCACGGGAACGTTTCTCAGCTGGGTTCCTACGACTGCGTTTTACGCCCACGTATGTATTTCTATACATTTGCTTGAATTAACATTTGTAAGGAAATTCATAAGGTAAAGGTAAAGGGACCCCTGACCATTAGGTCCACTCGTGACCGACTCTGGGGTTGCAGCACTCATCTCGCTTTATTGGCCGAGGGAGCCGACGCACAGCTTCCGGGTCATGTGGCCAGCATGACTAAGCCGCTTCTGGCAAACCAGAGCAGCGCATGGAAACGCCGTTTACCTTCCCGCCAGAGTGGTACCTATTTATCTACTTGCACTTTTATGTGCTTTTGAACTGCTAGGTTGGCAGAAGCAGGGACCGAGCAACGGGAGCTCACCCCGTCGCGGGGATTCAAACCTTCTGATTGGCAAATCCTAGGTTCTGTGGTTTAACCCACAGCGCCACCCGGGTCCCCATTGTAACACATAGGAAGTAACAAACCAGAAAGGATGCTCGATAAAACTGAAGGTCCATGAGCAAACCAAAGATGTGACTTTATTTAACAAGATTAAGAAGCAAAGGCCTTTTGCGACTTCTGCTTGCCCACTAATTTACTGGCCTGTGTAAAGGAACATTTAGCTGTGCAAGTCCAACTATGCTTGTTTGTTTTCTAAATAGTTTCATCAAGGGCTATCGCAAAAGTTTGTCCTGACTGCCCAGTTCCCGGGGACCCAACTGAAGCCAGGTTCCAGGAGGCGGCAGCAGAGAGCCTTGACAAATTCAACTTAGAAAACAACCATGCTCATTATTTTGCCCTCCTCAACGTCACCAAGGCACGGTCACAGGTAAGTTTGCAACTGGACATCCTTGAAAGCAGGAACAGGGAACATGTGGCCTTCTGGATCTCGCTGGACCACAACTCCCATAATCCCTGGTCCTTGGCCATGCTGACTCTGGCTGATGGGAGTTGGAGTCTAACAAATACCTGGAAGACTGCAGCGTTGCCATTTAGAGGGGAAGTTTTCTCCATCACGCACGCCACCATTCGTCAGAGGATAGTTGATTTTGTTGCCTAGAGGCCTTCTTGCTATCTATAAGCCACGAATAACTGGAAATTCCATGTTTGGGGGCACAATACTTTCCAATACCAGCATGATGGCATGGTTAGGACTTAGGAGACCAGGGTTCAAAGCCCCACTCATCCATGAAGCTCACAGGGTCACCTTCTCTCAGTCTAACCTACCTCACAGGGTTGTCGTAAGGTTAAAATGAAGAGGAGAAGAAGCTTTAACTCCTTGGAGAAAAAATTGGATATAAAAGTAGCACTCTCCTGGTATGCCCCATGGAGGACCTTAAGGTCCATTAATAACAACACTTTGGAGGTCCCAAACCTCAAGGAGGTTAGATTGGTTTCAACTAGGGCCAGGGCCTTTTCAGCCCTGGCCCCGACTTGGTGGAATGCTCCGTCACAAGAGACTGGGGCCCTGCGGGATTTGACATCTTTCTGCAGGGCCTGCAAGACGAAGCTGTTCCGCCTGGCCTTTGGCTTAGATTCACTCTGACCCCTTATATGGGATTTGGTATATAAATTTTCCCTTGGCTTTTTTGCTGGCCCATGTAGGACCAGCATGGATAGCTAGCTCAGGTGAATATCTGATGTTTTCTCCCTTTATGGCCTTGATTTATGGGCTACTACTAAAATGAGGCTGCATTTTAAGCTGCATTTTAATTGTTTGTTTGTTTGTTTGTTTGTTGTTGTAGTTGTTGTTGTTTCTATTACATTTTATTGTAATTTTATTGTAATTCATATTTGGTTTTAGCTGCCCTGAGCCCGGCCCTGGCTGGGGAGGGCGGGATATAAATAAATAAAAATTATTATTATTATTATTAATTGCACCAGTTGCTGGGGAGCGAGGCGGAGGGCCAACAGGAATGTAAGAGGGCTGTTGTCTTCTATCTTGCTTGCACTTCATCCAGACGACACAGACTGCTCTAACACGTTGCCTCTGCCCTTTTGCACAGTGGGTTATTGGGCCTTCGAACTCAGTAGAATATACGATCCAGGAGACATCTTGCACCAAAGGCAAGGGTGTCCCCGACATCTCCAATTGCAAACTCCTCCCACGTGAAACGGCTGTGAGTATTTCTTCACTTGGTGCTGATTTTTTTTTATTTTTTTTGGTACCCTGCCCACCTGGCTGGGCTTCCCCAGCCACTCTGGGCGGCTTCCAAAAAAAATATTAAAATACTCTAATACATCAAACATTAAAAGCTTCCCTGAACAGGGCTGCCTTCAGATGTCTTCTAAAAGTCTCGTTGTTGTTGTTCTCTTTGACATCTGGTGGGAGGGCGTTCCACAGGGAGGGCGCCACTACCGAGAAGGCCCTCTGCCTGGTTCCCTGTAACTTGGCTTCTCGCAGTGAGGGAATCGCCAGAAGGCCCTCGGAGCTGGACCTCAGTGTCCGGGTAGAACGATGGGGGTGGAGACGCTCCTTCAGGTATACTGGACTGAGGCCGTTTAGGGCTTTAAAGGTCAGCACCAGTACTTTGAATTGTGCTTGGAAACGTACTGGGAGCCAATGTAGGTCTTTTAAGACCGGTGTTATGTGGTCTTGGCGGCCGCTGCCGCGTTCTGGATTAGTTGTAGTTTCTGGGTCACCTTCAAAGGTAGCCCCACGTAGAGCGCATTGCAGTAGTCCAAGCGGGAGATAACCAGAGCATGTACCACTCTGACGAGGCAGTCCGCAGGCAGATAGGGTCTCAGCCTGCATACCAGATGGAGCTGGTAAACAGCTGCCCTGGACACAGATTTGACCTGTGCCTCCATGGACAGGTGTGAGTCCAAAATGACTCCCAGGCTGCGCACCTGGTCCTTCAGGGGCACAGTTACCCCATTCAGGACCAGGGAATCCTCCATACCTGCCCACCTCCTGTCCCCCAAGAACAGTACTTCTGTCTTGTCAGGATTCAACCTCAATCTGTTAGCCTCCATCCAACCTCCATCCGCCTCCAGGCACTCACACAGGACCTTCACCGCCTTCACTGGTTCTGATTTGAAAGAGAGGTAGAGCTGGGTATCATCCGCATACTGATGAACACCCAGCCCAAACCCCCTGATGATCTCTCCCAGCGGCTGCATATAGATGTTGAAAGGGACATCCGTTAGCTAGGGATGATGGGAGTTGCAGTCCAAATACAGCTGGAGACTCAACTTTGGCAAACCCAGAAGCAGAACATTTTTGCACCACCACCAGCCTTCTTCTTCAAAGATATGAGTAGAGAGCATAAGAAGAACTGTCCTTGACAACTCCAGATTCCCCATTCATGCCCTGGATGTTTGCCTAAAGGGACCCCTGACCATTAGGTCCAGTCATGACCGATTCTGGGGTTGCCGCGCTCATCTCACTTTATTGGCCGAGGGAGCCGGTGTACAGCTTCTGGGTCATGTGGCCAGCATGACTAAGCCGCTTCTGGCGAACCAGAGCAGCGCATGGAACCTCCTTTTACCTTCCCGCCGGAGTGGTACTTATTTATCTACTTGCACTTTGATGTGCTTTCGAACTGCTAGGTTGGCAGGAGCAGGGACCGAGCAACGGGAGCTCACCCCGTCACGGGGATTCGAACTGCTGACCTTCTGGTTTTTGTTTTTTTAAAATAAATTTTTTATTATATTTTTCATAAAATCTCCAATCATACAAATTTTCACATCACATATTTTAACTTATTGGACCTCCCTCAACTTCTCTGACAATCATCCGTAATTAAATTTCTATCTTCACATTCCTTAATATTAGTATTGCCTTTAAGTACATTCTTTCTATCCTCTTTTACATTCTTGCAATATTCCTTATTTTTTTCACAAAGCTTCTTTAAAACACACTAGCGTTGTGTCTTCCTCACATACCGTTTTCAAATATTCTCTAAATTTTCCCCAGTCCTCTAAAAACTTATGATCTCTTTGGAATCTAATTTTTCCAGTTAATTTGTCCAGTTCTGCATAGTCTGTTAGTTTTGTTCTCCATTCTTCCAAAGTCGGTACTTCTTCTTGTTTCCATTTTTGAGCCCTCAATATCCTCGCTGCTGTTATTGCATACTGAAAAAGTTTACAGTCCCTCTTATTTATTTCCTTTCTAGTTATTCCCAGTAGGAAGGTTTCTGGTTTCTTTACAAAGCTATATTTCAGCATTTTCTTTAACTCATTATATATCATTTCCCAGAACCCCTTCACTTTCTTACATTCCCACCACATATGAATAAATGTACCCTCTTTCTCTTTACATTTCCAACATTTGTTACAAGTTTTGTACATTTTTGCTAATTTAGCTGGTGTCATATACCATCTGTATACCATTTTCATAACATTTTCTTTTAACGTAGTACATGCTGTAAACTTCAGATTTTCATTCCATATTTTTTGCCAATCTTCCATATCTATATTATATCCTAAATCTCTGGCCCATTGAATCATTACCACTTTTACTTCCTCATCTAACATGTGCCATTCCAATAGCATTTTGTACATTTTTGAGATTATCTTACAATCATTATTGACAATTTCTGTTTGAAATTTTGAATCTTTTTCTTTATACCCTTTTCCTTTCACATCCTTTTTGAACATATCGCTTATCTGATAATAGTGCAGCCAGTCATATACATGTTCTTTTACTTGCTCGTATGGTTTCAATCTCCATTTCTCTCCTTCTTTCACCACCAAATCTCCATAAGTAATCCATCCGCTCCTCATATTAGTTTTTTTGACTCCTATAACCTCTAATGGGGATAACCAATGTGGGATCCCCATTTCTAATATATTTTTGTATCTGTCCCAAACTTCAATTAACGATTTCCGGAAGATATGGTTTTCAAACGATTTGTAACCCTTTTTCTTTTCTTTCCATAGATGCGCATGCCACCCAAATCTGTTATCAAATCCTTCTAAGTCAAGAAGTTTTGTATTCTTAAGTTTTATCCATTCTTTTAACCAGCAAAGACATGATGCCTCATAGTATAACTTCAAATCTGGCAGGGCAAAGCCTCCTCTTTCTTTTGCATCTGTTAGTAATTTATATTTAATTCTCGGCTTTTTGCCCTGCCAGATATATCTTGAAATCATTCTTTGCCATTCCTTAAAAATAGTCACTCCTTTTAGTATTGGAATCATCTGAAATAAAAATAACATCTTTGGTAGCACCGACATCTTGATCATTGAAATTCTACCCCAAATTCTTACCTGGCAGGGGAGATACCATGATCACGAACTGCTGACCTTCTGATCGGCAATCCCTAGGCTCAGTGGTTTAGACCACAGCACCACCCACATCCCTTTTGGGTGTTTGCCTAAGCCTCCAGGCTTTCTACTGTGGGTATAGGGCGCTATGCACATCATTATTATTATTATTATTACACAGTTGGACTTGTGCACGTGGTTGCCACTATCCCTCCCTGTCTCTCAATCTCTGGTGAATGCGCAACTGAGACACGCGTCGCCAACCTTTTTTGGGCATATGGACCCATTTGCAACCTGGAGAACCTGTTGCAGGCGCCATGCACATGCCACAGCTCCCCACACCCCAGCTGCAACCTCCTCCCTCACCCCCCAAGTTGCATCCCACACCCAAGTTAGGCTTTCATTGGCTAAAGGAGGCTTCTGCCAAGCCTAATTTCAGTAGAGGTGTGGGAATGGGAACCTGCGGGTGCCAGAGAAAAATATTGTGCTTGGAAGTACATTGTTGACCTGTGGCCATCCCAGCTCCATCACATTCGCTCCAAGGACGGAAAGGTTCCCCACGACTGCTTTAGTTATTAGAACCTAAAGTCTAGGCAGGCTTGTTTTTTTATCGCTCGTGCTTTGCTGATGGAGGGATCTGGTTTATTTTGTAGGAGACAGGCCTGTGCAGAGGTTCGGTGGTGAACAGCCAGGTAGATCATCAGAAGTATGTCAGTGCGCAGTGTGAACTCTACCCCCCAAAGGTATGTGGCTCAGTCGGGCATATAATAATAATAATTTATTATTTATACCCCACCAATCTGGCTGGGTTTCCCCAGCCGCTCTGGGCGGCTCCCAACAGAATATTAAAAACAGGATAAAACATCAAACATTGAAAAATTCCTTGAACAGGGCTGCCTTCAGATGTCTCCTAAAAGTCAGATAGTTGTTTATTTCCTTGACATCTGATAGGAGGGCGTTCCACAGGGCAGGTGCCACTACCGAGAAGGCCCTCTGACTGGTTCCCTGTAACTTGCTTCTCACAGAGAGGGAACTGCCAGAAGGCCCTCGGCGCTCTACCTCAGTGTCCGGGTTGAACGATGGGGGTGGAGACACTCCTTCAGGTGTACTGGGCCGAGGCTGTTTAGGACTTTAAAGGTCAGCAACAACACTATGAATTGTGCTCGGAAACGTACTGGGAGCCAATGTAGGTCCTTCAGGACTGGTGGTATGTGGTCACAGCAGCCACTCCCAGTCACCAGTCTAGCTGCTGCATTATTTTCTGGGAGTAATAACCCACAGTAAATTAGCATATGCAATGCATTTATATCATGGGTTCGTAGAGCTGGAGGGGGTCTAAAGCGTCATCAACTCCCTGCAATGCAGAAATCACAGCGAAGGTATCCCTGAAACACGGCCACCCAACGTCTGTTTACAAGCCTCCAGCGAAGGAGAGTCCATCACCTTCTGAGGTAGCCCATTCCACTGTCAAACATTTCTTCCCGTTAGAAAGATCCTTCTAATTTTTAGTCGCCTTTCTTGCAATTTGAATCCATTGGTTTGGGTCCTACCCATTGGCATAGCCAGTATTTATGTTGCGGGGGGAGCAGGACTTTTGTTAGAGGGGGGGCAGGACCGAACTATCTGTGACACGAATGGTCAGTTAGTTAAGTATTTTATGTTTATTTATTTACTTGATTTGGGGGAGGGCCGCTGCCCCCGCCCCGCATCCCCCTGGCTATGCCCATGGTCCTACCCTCTATAGCAGGAGAAAACAATATTACTTCAAGCACTTGATTTGCAGGATGCATGTGAATAAACAGAAAATGAAACTGGGTAGAGTCAGCCAACAACAGAAACCCCAATAAGAATATCCTTTGAAAACACCAGATTGAATGTGTTAAAGCTCAGAGCTTAAAACCTCCAGGAGAACAAAATGGTATTTTTCACCTGGTGCTGAAAAGACATCAGCTCTGGTGCCAGGGAAGGCTCTCAGGCGAGGATGTGCCACGAATTTCCCACTGCCCAATCCCTGGGTGCCATCCACTCTCGGAAGCTAGAGGAAAGCCTTGGTCACCAACCAGTAGAACCAAGACAGCTTTCCGGGTCATGTGGCCAGCATGAGCAAGCCGCTTCTGGTGCAACGGAAACCAGAGCAGTGCACAGAAACGCTGTTTACCTTCCTGCTGCAGCAGTACCTTTTTATCTACTTGAACTGGTGTGCTTTTGAACTGCTAGGTTGGCAGGAGCTGGAATAGAGCAACGGGAGCTCACCCCGTTGTGCGGATTCGAACCGCCGACCTTCCGATCGGAAAGCCCAAGAGGCTCAGTGGTTTAGAGCACAGCGCCACCCGCTTTGGGTGGAAGATAAGTCCCAATAAATGCATATGTATATAAAGATGGGGAAAAAATTGCAAAGTGATTCAGAATGAACAATTCTAATATTTTTTTCCCTATTAGCCACTCGACACGGATGATCAGAATCCACAACCTGGACCTAAACCTGGGCAGGAAGGACACCGCGAAGATCACAAAAGCAGTGAAGAACTCCATCACCAGAAAGGGAACGGACACGGCCATGGCCACGATCATGGTCACGGTCACAGTCATGGCCGCGGCCACGGCCACGGCCACGGCCACAGCCATCGCCGCCACCACCACAAACATCACGGGAACCACTCGCATGAGCACCAGAGTCCACCAGGCCAGCCAGAAACACCGGGCCGTGTGGTTGTTCTCCCTCCTTCAAACGAACATGTATCTCTACATTCCCTGCCAGAAATTCAACCTGAACAATTAGATGGGGAACCCGTTCTCCCCGGGGCAGAGAGCCCAACAGGAACCCCTCAAGTCAACCGCCCTGATATATATGGTGCTCCGGGCAAACCACTGGCTAAGCCAAACATCTTTGCGTTCCCTGTTGGGTTTTCAAACTCAGCTACGTGTCCAGGAGACAGCACAATAACTATCCCTGGCGTCGAGCTGCCCCAAAGGCCTGCAATAAAATTGCCCCCAGAGCCCAAGAAGGCCTAAAGTTTGGGTACTGTAGAATCCCCAAAAGCTATTCAACATGTGGTACTGCATCCTCGCAGCATGAGAGGAGCAGTTTTGGACCAGGAAGGGGAGGGAGGAGGAGAAAAAGATGGTCATTATAATCTCTCACCACAAAAGGTAATTAAAAAAAATATCCAACTGGTTGTGCAGTGAATTGACACAAAGGGCACCAGAGGAATCTTTGTGGTACTAATGTTAGTGATTTGCACGAGTGCTTTGCCAAATGAGCTCCCTCTTATAGTATCCCCATGCTGTTTGGACCAAAGTCCACAGAGGGGAGGGATGACTGACAGTGAATAGGGAGCCCATCTTGGGCCTTATAGCATCCCAAAAGCAACACTTGAAAAGCCCCAAACGTTCACAGCTCAGCTGTGCATTCTTTAGTCCCTGCGGGGGGTGGGATATTTTCATGAATCTAAACAACATGGTGGCCAGAGATTTCTGTATTTCCTTTCTTTTCTCTGCCCATCCCTGACCTCCTTGTCCTTGTGAATGTGAGAAGAGTGATGTTTTCTCTGCTGCAAGGAAGCTTAACAATACTCAATAAAAGAGCGGTGCGACATTACTGCCTCTTGAGTGGCTGTTTTGGAAACCAGACCTTTCTCATTTTCACTTTGAAACAAAGCAGGCCTCTAGACCTCAAGGCGTCCAGGTGGTAACCGTGAAGTGTGTGTTTGGGGCAGTTTAGCCTGAGGAAACCAGGAGGTTCTGGAGGTGTCTGTCATGTAGAGTGAGAGAGATGAGACATATATTCTGAAATATACTCAGAGTCCTGTAGTGATTCCATGCTCTTTATTGCAGCTTGTAAAACAGTGATTGAATTGCCCCCCAAACCTCAGGCTTTTATATACATTTTTTACACAATGAGTCCTGTCTGATTGGCTGATTCTGCTTCCCTCCTAGAGCCTGATTGGTCTTTTCCCGCAGGCCAACCAGTTGTTGCATTCTAGGATCCTACCTGCCTATTGTTCTAGGATCCAAGCTTAGGTAAAGGTAAAGGTACCCCTGCCCGTACGGGCCAGTCTTGACAGACTCTGGGGTTGTGCGCCCATCTCACTTAAGAGGCCAGGGGCCAGCGCTGTCCGGAGACACTTCCGGGTCACGTGGCCAGCGTGACATCGCTGCTCTGGCCAGAGTCAGAGCCAGAGCCGCACACGGAAACGCCGTTTACCTTCCTGCTGGCAAGCGGTCCCTATTTATCTACTTGCACCCGGGGGTGCTTTCGAACTGCTAGGTTGGCAGGCGCTGGGACCGAGCAGCGGGAGCGCACCCCGCCGCAGGGATTCGAACCGCCGACCTTTCGATCGGCAAGCCCTAGGCGCTGAGGCTTTAACCCACAGCGCCACCTGCGTCCCAAGGATCCAAGCTTAGTACATAACATATTCTCACAGGAGAAATTTCACCTTCAGCCTGGCGGAGGTGGCTGAGGATGAAAGGGGGAAATCCCTCCCCAAAATTGTCAGGGTGGAGGAGTGAACAGGGACAGCTCATCCTGTTTCACCGTTTGAGGCAAAATGGGAGGTGCTGCCCTGCCATGCCATTGCCACCTGAAGCAGCAGCCTGAGTCCACCTAGTGTCCGTATCGGCTCTGGGAGTAAAACTCATATAGTGGGCATGGAAGAGAAAAACTCATTGGGTCAGCATCTGCGCTTCCATTCATGCTTGTCCCAATGGTCATGTCAGCCTTTTTTGTTTTCATCTTTGCCCAGAATGGTACCGTGTTATAATATAGCATAGCTTTAGCTTTCAGGGGTGAGGCCAAGAGTTCCTTCCATCACAGGGCAGAAACCTCTCTCGTTTTGAACCCAGAACCTTTTGTGACAGTGACACTTCTATATTTTATTTTATTTTTTAAAAAGGAGTGTCCTACAGCTAATGGGAGCAGCTCCGATGGTTGCCAGACACACATACACACACACACACACACACACACACACACACACACACACACAAACACACTGAGTTTTGCCCTGTGCCCAAAAATCATCTCCCATTTTATTGCCTAGCAAAAAGGTGTGTGTGTGTGTGGAGCAATACATTTTTTAATAATCATTTTTATTAATTTTCCAAATTATTTCAAACCAAATTACTTTAATTTATTTAACACAATTCCTTAAAATCAGGTTTCCCACTCCAGTTGCATCGTATGTCGGATGGGGGCATAGCAAAACCTTATTAAATTCCTTGTAAAGCATAAATCAACCCCCCCTTTTTTTCAAAGTATCAAGCAGAGCAGCAACTACACACGTCTCTTCATTATATAGAGGAGAAGAGGCAAAAAAAAAACCATTAGAAAACCATCAGAAAGCACATAACAGCACCTTGCCCTCCCCCTTTCTTTTCACAACTGTGGTAGGGATTCTCAAATTTCAGAAAACCATTCAAATACCTTCAGTCCCTGTTCTTTTGGCAGCTGATTGACTGCAACACATTTGCATATGACGCTTTGGGAGCACCTCTTGATTAACGCCTATTGGCCAGGTTGAGGAGGAACCTTCCACAAATCATGATGAAACAAAATAAAAAAAATTCCTTCCAGTAGCACCTTAAAGACCAACTAAGTTAGTTCTTGGTATGAGCTTTCATGTGCATGCACACTTCTTCAGATACACTGAAACAGAAGTCGCCAGACCCTTCTATATAGTGAGAAGGTGGGGAGGGGTATTACTCAGAAGGGTGGTGGGATTGGGTGATTGGCAGATAGCTGTGATGAGCCTGTTGACGACTCTTAACGACTGCAATAGGTCTTACAGGAAAAAGCAAGGGGTGAGAAGGTGAAAAATGGCTTTGTCATGTATAATGAGATAAGAATCCAATGTCTTTGTTCAGACCAGGTCTCTCCATGGTTTTAAGTTTGGTAAAGGTAAAGGTAAAGGTACCCCTGCCCGTACGGGCCAGTCTTGACAGACTCTGGGGTTGTGCGCCCATCTCACTTAAGAGGCCAGGGGCCAGCGCTGTCCGGAGACACTTCCGGGTCACGTGGCCAGCGTGACATCGCTGCTCTGGCGAGCCAGAGCCGCACACGGAAACGCCGTTTACCTTCCCGCTGGTAAGCGGTCCCTATTTATCTACTTGCACCCGGAGGTGCTTTCGAACTGCTAGGTTGGCAGGCGCTGGGACCGAGCAGCGGGAGCGCACCCCGCCGCAGGGATTCGAACCGCCGACCTTTCGATCGGCAAGTCCTAGGCGCTGAGGCTTTAACCCACAGCGCCACCTGCGCTTTAAGTTTGGTAATAAGTTGCAATTCAGCAGCTTCTCTTTCCAGTCTATTTCTGAAATTCCTTTGTAATAGAACAGCTACTTTGAGATCTTGTATAGAATGTCCTGGGTATCATGATGATAATGGTGGGGGCACACTCCCAAATTGCTGCCATTCTGCCTTCCAAATTGGCAGACACAGGATTGTGCAACACTGTGGGATACAGTGAACTTCCCAGACCCCCCTGGAAAGCATATGGAGGATTAATAATAATAATAATAAAATTTTATTTATATCCCGCCCTTCCTGGTTCAGAAAACCAGGCTCAGGGCAGCTAACAACAAATTTAAAACACTTAATTGATGCTACAAAAAACAGCATAAAATAAGGTATAAAACGTGAATAACAATAAAATCAAAAATCAATTTAGGGGAGAAATCCATCCAATAAACATTAGATGATCACCAGGGCTAGCTGGCTAAAGTAGTCCTATTTGGGCCAGCGAGGAGGCCAGGGGAGAATTAGCTGTGGGATCCCGGAGTGGGTAATCTTCATAAAAAGGAGAGGGGGAGGGAAGGAAGAGGAATAAAAGATCAGGCAAAGTTCAAATTGAAAGCCAGGCGGAATAGCTCTGTCTTACAGGCCCTGTGGAAGGAATTTAAATCCTGCAGGGCCCTAGTCTCATGGGACAGAGCATTCCCCCAGGTCGGAGCCATCACTGAGAAGGCCCTGGCCCTGGTATTTGTGCCTCATTCCCTCCCTTTCTCCTGCCTGAACTTTTTCGCAGCCCCTGGAGGGGTTACGGAGAGCCTCTACCATGGAATTGTGAGCAAGGCCAGAAAAAGTGTGTGTAGCAATACTTCACCCATTTTATGCAAGCACTATACCTGATTTCTGTCCTACAATACCATCCAATCAAATAAATATTTTCAGAGTTTAGAAGCATGGTCAACCCCTGTTTGACCAGAGACTAGAGCACATTTAGGAGGGATGAATACCTTTATATGGAGCAGCAGAAGAGCCATGGGATTCTGTTAAAAACAGACACGCTGAGAGACAGAGAAATGGAAAAGGGTGCATTTCAGATTCTGCCCAGTGCCTCCACTTTGTCAGCAACAAGATACAAAAACAGTCTTTAGGCACACCAAGGAATCTATTACAGGTCAGTGTAAAGCAGCAAAAGGCTAATTACCAGTGGACTTGTATGCTTAAGACACTTCTTTTTTTAAAAAACAACAATTTGGGAAAACATTAAAACAAACTGCAGAAGAGCTTGTCAGTCATCTGACCACTTATGCACTCATTGGCCATTTCATAAATATATTCATATTTATGCCCAATATAATTTACCCTAATATATGCATTTTTGCATTTCACTATACACACTCCTAGGGACACGGGTGGCGCTGTGGTGTAGGCTTGCCGATCAGAAGGTTGGCAGTTCGAATCCCCGTGACGGGGTGAGCTCCTGTTTCTCAGTCCCTGCTCCTGCCAACCTAGAGTTCAAAAGCACGTCAAAGTGTAGCCTTTTTAATCCACGGGTAGGAATAATTGTTGCACCCGAGCAGAGACAAAAGGAGTCAAACAACACCAAGGGGTTAATCCAGAGAAAGAGCGTTTTATTCTGCCATCCGGGGGGGCAGAAGGCACCTGTGTGATTCAGTTCACAAAAGACAGGCCGCGCCGAAAACATTTTACAAGCAGGTTTTATCCTTTTTTCAAACCCCTTTTTCCTCTCCCCCTTCACAGATTCTTACATAGAAATGTTGCTTTTCGTTCTCTGACTCTGTTCCCGGACGTATGTTGCAAATCAATGTACCAGGACAAGGTTATCTAGGATCTGGGAAGCGAAAGCTTTTTCTGTTCTCAGCTATGGGTTTGTTACAGCGTTTTTGTTACAGAGGACTGCTTAGCTCGTGCTTTTTGTCTTAGAGGAAAATGCAGTTTTTAAAATGCTTAAGGGGAGGCCTGGCTTGGGGGGGGGGAATTCACAAACAGGTTTTTTTAGGGCTTTCTGGGGTAACCCTAACTGTACCCCTTCATTCCATACCTCTCAAATTTGGACAGCCTTTTTCTCAAAAAGGCTCGTCCCAGGAAGGAACAGGCTGATATTCTCGGGTCAGAGCTATAATCTGAGGGCGAAGCATGCGAGAAATCATATTGCGTGTCATTGTATGCAAGCATTGCAGCAAGCAAGGTACAGAAAAGCAAAAAATTAGCAAAATGAAAAGTGGGCCAAGCAGCAGCAAAAACAGGCCTCTTGCCCATCCTAGGTTTGGCAACCAGTCAAGCCATGACATGTCCCAGCCCTCCCAGGTTTGGGTAGGAATATGGGCCACTGTTTCAAGTCCCGCGGCCAAATTGCGAATGGCCTCACCATGATCAGAGATGTTAAAGCAACAGGCCCCACCCGTGAGATTTAACGCTGCACAAAAGCCGCCATGTTGCGCCAGGAGAAAGTCCAACGCTAATCGGACTGAGAGAAATGCATTGCGTGTCTCATCTAATTGCGTGGCAATTAGCCTAAGGGCCGTGGCTGTTGTGTTAGCAACAATCTCTACCACTGCCTGGAGTCTGATTATGCGGTTCAAGTTATAGATCGGCCCCGTTGCACCAGAGATTTTCTCTCCCTGATTCCATGAGGCTGGAGCATAATGGGCCAGTATCCTTTCCGGAGGCCACTGATTTTTGCCCCAATTCTGGGAGCTGCCACCTGCAAGTGTTGCCAGGTCAGCCGAACGCCTCCTTCTAGGGGGTGCAGAGGCAATCTGGTCAGGAATCCACATGGGGGGTATTAAGTAGGCTGGAAAACAGACCCCATACCATCCTCTTGGGAGGGCATGATAGGCCTTCCTGCCACACACCCAGTAAACGTCCTGGCCATGGGCAGTTATGGTGCCTCTCAGCAAGCGGGCCAGGGATGCAGTCAAATTGGAACCAGAAAAGGTTCCTGTCTCCGACTCAGGCATGTTAGTGGGGGCTGGGAAGGTACGATCACAGTGGGAAGTGCCCACATAGGTCTGAGCATCACTTGATTTGTTGACACAAAGGCAGCCAGTGATCCTGTGAACCTGGAAAGGGACGGAATGATTCCATAAAGAAGAATGGTTGCCCAGAGGCTGGAAGGCAATGAGGCATCTAATCATAGCCTGCATTTTTATTAAGGCTTGATCAGGGCCTGTATTTTAAAATGAGCTTAAAGATTTTCAAAATGTTCATGCCAGGCAGAAGAACCTTAGCAAGATGTTTATCCTCCTGGACAAGGGGGCCCCCTGATTTATAGCAGAAAACAATTCTCAAAGTCGTAAAAAGGGAATTACAGGCTGAGAGCGAGGACACTGACCTTGCATGTTGCAAAGTACAATTAAGCTGTAAGAGTGGTTAAATTAAGAGTGGGTAAATAGTAAAATAAAACCATGTGCCTCCCATTAAACTTGAGCCATATTTTCCTAAGGTTGAAAGGTCAAGAGCAGTGAAAAAGGCAACTGGCTTGGCTGGAGAAGATAGGTTTCTTCCTATCTTATTTTGAGGCTGGAAACTGTTCCTTCCTTTTTTACTTTGAGAAGGTTTATTCTTCTAAAAAGCTATCTATGTTATGTATTAAATATATTGGCTTAAATGTAATTATGCAAAGGATTTAGAAACTAAGAAATGTTAAATCCTTATCCTAGATTCTTATTTCATATAGTTGGAAGAGATCACAGGGGCCATCAGCCCAGCCCCCCTGCCAAGCAGGAAACATCATTAGAGCACACATATGGTTGTCAGGCCTTTGTTTAGAGACCTCCAAAAGAAGGAGATATTTCAATGATGATGTGAACTCAAGATCCTTGACATCTGTTTAAGATAAAAATTTAAGATTAACCATCTGTTTTGGAGGGCAATAGGGCGAGGTGAGCTGGTAATTAAGGTTCCTTGTTGAGACACATGTAAGATATATTACTACTTATTTGTCATTTATAGATAGAAGAATATATAGCTTTTTGTTTCCCATAAAAGGGCAAGAGGAAATGGGTGTATCTTTTGTGATTGGTTCTAGCAAACAGCCAATAGGAATTTCAACCAGGCTGATTGGATAGAGGCAGCCACAGGAGGAGCAAGGGGGCTGGATTAAGGAAATATAAGTGCTGGCCATAACGGCAGGAGGGCAGGCCAGAGCTTGGTAACCATATACCACTGTGCCTCTCATTTATTTGTCTGACAAATAAATTATTATTTTAATTTCTCTATTGCTGCGTTGAATATTTCATTCCAGCTAAGCGTTAACCACAAGCAGGGTGCTACAGCAACAAGTGAAGTTGTAACCAAGGATTCATTCCAAGGCACAGGGAGGAGTGGCATTCCTCCCAGAGCATCTACAGGGGCCAGAGTGCAAACAGCACAATTGGTCCGATTTGCAGAGAACGCAACCATCTCAGCAATCTGAATCCACTTATTATATGTGTGGTGGGCCCCCCACGATTGCAGCAGTTGTCTGGTCACTGTGAGTGGTATTGGCATTTCAAAGGTCAAAGGCAGCAGAAATACCAGCATGGGGACCCACAGTTGTATTTGAGCCATTGTATGCACGGGGAGGGGCTTAGGTAAGTGCTAGAGAGTGGGCTGGGGTGTAATTACGCTGAAAGAAAAGACCCACTAGACACCCTCCTCTGCAGGGGTGGCGTAAAGCAAACCAGGCCCAGGTACCTTCAATAAAATTCAGTTATGCAAAAGGAAAGGAAAGAAAATGTGAAAATGTCCTCTTTCAATCCATGCTGGATTCTGGAGCCGTGCCAAGCGTCAGCGTGATGCAGGAAGGCAGGGTGGTCATCTCACGGGCGTCGGGGCGTCTGGTGGGCGTTGGGCGTCTTGAGTCCCTTCCAACAAGGCTGGAGCGATGTCTGGGGTGAGTCGAAGGGACCGGTGTAGATCAGGTGTCACAGATGCCGGCGCCCTAACAGCTGTAGATAACAGGACAGTCTCTGGCCGGTTTACCTGTCAAGAGAAGAGAAAAACAGACACGGCAGCGACTGCACATTGATAGATAACATTTTGCACATAGGTATAGTTCTAGGGTATGTGGCAGGAAGACTTCACACGTGGAACAGTGCAGGAGGTTAACATGGCAACCCTATTTTGACAGTCCCTTTTTTTCTTGGGTTAAGTTTTTTTTTTTTTTTGCCAGCTGAGATTTTTAAAAATCTTTTTCTCTGCTCTATTTTTTTCAGAGATTTAAGCCATTTTGCAAATTTCAGTTCATTTGCCAGTGTCTGTAGAAAGAACAATGCGCTCCTTGCTTCTGGCAAAGTTTCAAATTCCTCAAAGTATCGGTTCCTATGTTATGCTGCGGCTCCTTTTTCAGAGTAAAATTGCACCTTAAAAAGAAAAATACTTTTGACAAAGTTCACAGAAAAGTGCAAGTAGATAAATAGGTACTGCTCCGACAGGAAGGTAAACGGCGTTTCCGTGCGCTGCTCTGGTTCGCCAGAAGTGGCTTAGTCATGCTGGCCACATGACCCGGAAGCTGTATGCCAGCTCCCTCCGCCAATAAAGCGAGATGAGCGCCGCAACCCCAGAGTTGTCCGTGACTGGACCTAACGGTCAGGGGAACCTTTACCTTTATACACACACCTGCTATTTCAGCCATGTACCTTCATTCCTCCAGTGGGCCCACAACACCCACACAACTACCCTTTGTGATACTTGGGCAACAGCTGCTATTCCAACCGGCTTGAACCCAATGTTCCTCTTTTGCTATTCTGCTCTGGCTCCATGTCTGCATAAATCATTCATTTTCTGTTTACATTTCTCAACCTGGGATCAAGACGGCTGCCTTCATTACACGAATGCTATATCTTTTTTTCCTTCTTTAATAAACGAAACAAGTCGGTGTCCTGCTGAGCATCAACCCATGTGGCTATGTTGCGGCTTTCCTGGTGCAAAGTCTTCACAGAGCACAGAAGGGGTAAGGTGAGCTCCTAGCACTTATGACAGTGTTATGTACTGGGTTGAATAGGATCCAAACTGCAGCAGTCTGATTGGCCCTAGAACAATAGGATCCAAAAGGCAGCAGCCTGATTGGTCCTAGAACAATAGGATTCAGAATGCAGCAGTCTGATTGGTCCTAGAACAATGCAGCAGTATGATTGGTTGGCAGGAACTACCCAATCATGCTCCAGATAGAAGTGAATCCACAACCTGATTGGCTTACAGTAGAATTCCGGAATTAACCAATCATGTGCAGCCCATTGTGTAAATAATGTATATAAAGCAGATACCTTGAGGGGACTTTCATTCATTCCTCCTCACCACTATGAGCTGAATAAAGAGCATGAAATCACTTTGCGACTCTGAGTATATTTCAGACAGCTTTGTTCTGTTCTGATGCCCAAAGCCAGGTGTCCACAGTTTCTGCAGGCTGCAACGGTACAGAAAAGGAGGCAATTGTGGCCCTTGACTTGAGCACAGTCCCAGTAGGCTTTTCCTTCCCCCACCCACAGGGAATAAGAACAGCCTGACCCTTGCCAGCCTCCCATGTAATCTCCTGCACGCTGATAAAACTGAAGATCATGCAGGGCCTCTGCTACTGCCCTCCTTCTTGTGCATCGACTCAGAAGGCCCCTGAATGCTATTTTTAGTGTAGTGATAGGATCAGGTAGAATAAGCTCCCTTAAAGCACACTCTGCGTCCCCAGGCGTGTCGCTTAAGGGTCCCAAGAGGCTGGTCCTTTTGCGGGTAAGTTTGGGCTTCTTATTTTCAGGGGTCGTCTTTGTGGGGAATGAATGCCCTTCTCCCCAGTGCATGGGGCAGGGAGGAATCATGCTCACGGTGCACTTTCGGCAAGGATGTCAAAGAGTCTAGCATTTATACCGTGTATGCCTGTAGCCCTGATCTCAGAGTAAGGGAACTCTGAGCATTCGGCTGGACTGTGATGAGTGAGGGTTGAGGTTATTGTCCCCTCCCCTGTTTTGCTTCCCCGCAAGGACACGCTCTATAGGGAGCTGGCTTCGGGCACCACAAAGATGTCTGCAAACATGGCACGAAAGCTGGCAACATCAACCCTGCCGTGACGGCCGCAGTGCCTGGAGACAGGCAGTCAGGTTGTGTATCCACAGCAGTGACCAGAGGGGAAATGGTCGCTGGGAGGAGTGCAGAGAGAAGAAACGCCATGTTGCATCTGCAGCAGCACACCTTCATCTGCCCCAGCTGCAACAAAACATGTCTCTCCCATATCGGTCTCTACAGCTACAGCAGATGCTGCAATCTTCCAACAGTTTGACAATGTCTCCCGAGACAGACAGATGCCAAGCAGGTTTTGCATTCTCCAGGGTAACACCCTTTACGGTTTTGTTTGACTAGCATCTGACCAACGGATCAAGCCACTCTGCAATTTAAAGATGGCAGGCAGGGTTGGTACCACAAAAACCCTGGTCCCCAATTGAAGCACCAGCAGGCAATTGCAAACAACTCTCTTCCTTGAATGAGCAATGGAGGCCACCCTGTAAAATAATGGGCATCCCTTTTGTAGGCTGTGTGTGTGTGTGTGTGTGCGCGCGCACGCAAGCTGAGAGTGACAAAAGAGCAAAGATTGTGTCTTTGATTTGGCAACAAAACCTGCTTCTGCTTTTCTCTCATGTGAATCTAATATGCAAGTAAGTTTTTTAAAAATGACACAGGTGCCAAATTCAGTATACAAAGGTTCAAAGAAAACAAGATAAGCAAGAGCCAGGCTGTGTGAGCACTGAACCTTTCGCAAAGCTGGGGAGGAATTCGGTCGCTGGACATGTGAGCCTGTTGAAGCGCTGCATTGCCCAATAGGCAACTGCCCCCAAAGGTCTCTGTTATGCGCACCCCAATTTCCCAGTGGGAGACTCAGAAATGCCAGTCCACAGCTCAGGCATGGCTTCCTTAGAATGAAGGTCACTGAAGATGGTGGCGTCTTTGTAATATATTATTGTTATTATTATATTTATTAAATCTGTATACTGCATTTTGTCTGAAGATCTCAGGATGGCTCACAGCATAAGAATACAAGACAAAAACACAAAATGCATAATAAAAACAAAACAATAACTCTCCTCCCACAAATATATGAATATATGAGATTCATGAGATGGAAAGGATTATAGCAGTAACATTCCAATAGATCTTGTTCCTCTCTTAGGTTTCTAGGGGGCTCTCAAAAAGCCATAGTTTTGGATTCAGCACAAAGAGCAAGTCAAACTCATCCCAGCGCCATGCAAGACTGCCTATTTCCGTTGTTTATTTGTTTTGATTTATTACTTAGCAAAATGTATATCCCACTTGATGGGACTAGAACCTCTAATGAGCTTACAAGAAATATTACAATTATCAGTAAAAATATGTTTTTTTAATAAAATAATAATAATGAAGTTTAGAAAAAAATTAATCTTTTCTAGTGTTAATTTATTTATTTTTTAGAAAAAAAAATAATCGTAACAAAGATTCAAATATGTCAACATCTATGTTTCTGGATAAGGTTGCCTTAACAAAAATGCTTTAGTGCCTGCCTGATGTTCCCTTATACTCAGTGATAACATAATCTCCAACCACAAAAAAAGAGGAAAGCAGTGCTCCCTTTGCTCCGCTTCTAGATCTGAAGCATCCCCAGCTAGCCATTTCTATGGCAATTCCAGTCACCTGAGCTCCTTAGTCTTACAAAGAGATACTTAACTGACTTGATTGGAGCCATTAACTTCAGAAAGCGGCAGATACAACCACTTTAGCAGCCTCCCTTTCTGCAAAATCTTAAAGCCCCAAAGATGCTCTCTAGGCTAGGCATAGGCAAACTCAACCCTCCAGATGTTTTGAGACTACAATTCCCATCATCCCTGACCACTGGTCCTGTTAGCTAGGGATGGTGGGAGTTGTAGTTCCAAACCATCTGGAGGGCCGAGTTTGCCTATACCCCGCCTTCCCCCAGTTCTTCCATTTCTGCATTTCTTCCATTTCTTGGGTATCCCTTGAATGTAGAGCAGTTTATAAATCCTGAAGTTATGATAGCCATCTTCAAACATCTCAAGGGCTGTCACATGGAAGATGGAGCATGCTTGTTTTCTGCTGCTCTGGAGGGTAAAAGGTAAAGGTAAAGGTACCCCTGCCCGTACGGGCCAGTCTTGACAGACTCTGGGGTTGTGCGCCCATCTCACTTAAGAGGCCAGGGGCCAGCGCTGTCCGGAGACACTTCCGGGTCACGTGGCCAGCGTGACATCGCTCCTCTGGCGAGCCAGAGCCGCACACGGAAACGCCGTTTACCTTCCCGCCGGTAAGCGGTCCCTATTTATCTACTTGCACCCGGAGGTGCTTTCGAACTGCTAGGTTGGCAGGCGCTGGGACCGAGCAGCGGGAGCGCACCCCGCCGCAGGGATTCGAACCGCCGACCTTTCGATCGGCAAGTCCTAGGCGCTGAGGCTTTAACCCACAGCGCCACCTGCGTCCGCTCTGGAGGGTAGGACCCAACCAATGGCTTCCAGTTACAAGAAAGGAGATTCCGACTAAACGTCAGGAAGAACTTTCTGGCAGTAAGAGGTGATGGACAGTGGAACAAGAGTCCCTCAGGAGGTGGTAGACTCTCCTTCCTTGGAGGTTTTCAAGCAGAGGTTTGGGCGGCCATCTTGCATGGATGGTTTAGTTGAGATTCCTGCATTGCAGGGGTTTCCACTAGATGACGCTTGGGGGGGGTCTCTTCTAACTCTAAGATTCTATGATTAAATACAACAGATAACATGCACTCTCTTCATGAGACCATCACATCTGTGCAAAAACAGCTGCCTCTTCCCTATTTGCGGACTTTTTATTTCAGCCAAAGCCCACTTACCTTTGTTCCTTCACACATGGCTACTTTGGCCAACTTGAATGTCGTTCTGTTTGGCTTCCGGTCACTCTATTAATGATTCATTTTCTATTTGCCTCCCTTGACTGTGGATCAAGGCCACTGCTTTAGCTTTGCAGATGTTGTGTCGGTATAAAACGGTGCGCCTTTAAGCATCCCCCTGTGTGTGTGCGCATCTCTGAAAGGACACTTCAAATGTAAACTCCGAAGGGAGAGCAGAGAAGGGGTGAGAGGAGGAAGCCAGTTTCTACCACAGCCAAAATGGAGCTTCTGGCAGCTGCTGTGCTGATGGCGGTGTTGCTGGGCTCTAATGGCGAAAACCAAGCCGCCGTGGTTTCTGCAGACTGCAATGATGCAGGAATAGAAAAGGATGCTGGGTTGGCCCTCGACTTGATCAATAAGCACCGCAAGGATGGCTATATTTTCACCCTCTTGCGTGTTGCCGATGCTCACATACAACATGTGGTAAGTACTACAGCCCTGACTGGCTCCTTGGCTGACTTTTCTCTTAGGAACACAGTGGTACCTCTAGATGCGAACGGGATCCGTTCTGGAGCCCTGTTCGCATCCAGAAGTGAACACAACCCACGTCCACATGTCTGCGCGTGCGTGGGTCGCAATTTGCTGCTTCCGCGCATGCGCGTGATGTCATTTTGACCACCTGCGCATGCGCGAGCGGTGAAACCCGGAAGTAACATGCTCCGTTACTTCCGGGTCGCTGCAGCGCGCAACCCAAAAGTACTTATCCTGAAGCTACTTCAACCCAAGGTATGACTGTACAGGGAGTTGCCTTATACTAAGTCCTCTGGCCCATTGTCTACACCATGGTATCCCAAATTTGGGTCTTCAGCTCTTTTGGGGACTACAGCTCCCATCCTCCCTAGCTAGAAGGCTCCATGGAGGAAACCAAAGCTATTTGAAATTGTCTCAAAGTGAGACGTTTCATGCAAGAACACATTGGTGTGAAATACCTCTATATGTCTGATGCGAACTGGAGAAATGTCAAACCAATGTCAGCAGACATTCTGACCGAGCCTCTACCAAGAAACCATTTTGGGAATGAGTCAAGATGGGGCTCTGGGTGGTTCATTAATTGTGTGTGCAATGGTTATATTTGTCGGACAGGGCGTTGGTGGGATAACCCACCTCATATAACCAACATGCTTAAATCTAATTGATGCATGAAGAGGTTAATGTCATAGAATAAGCTGCCCTGCCAGGTTTAGCTCTGTTTGGGATGAACGAGGTAATCAAGCCTTTGTCCCCCTCCAGTCTACCTGAGAAGCTCAACTTGTAAAGAGCACATAGCTGGTTGCTCCAAGCTCAAACCACATGACTCTCACAAGAAGTTTTGTAAGGAGAAATATTGCAGAAAAGATTTATGAGAATGGATTTTAAGTTATGGATTATTTAAAGTAATAGTTAGGATAACAAATGTAAGATTAAGAGATGAGGTTTGAAAATCATTAGACGTGGTTGATGGAAGTCTCAGGTTAAAATAGCCAAAATGTTGTATAAGAAGAGATGAGATGTTCTGTTTGGAAAATATATGTAAAAACTAATAAAAATGTATATTAAAAACAAACAAACATGACTCTCACAAGCCGTTATAGAGTTACTATACAAATAATTTGGGAACTTTAACCACTTTGTAACAGCTAAGTTTTACTGCCTGTGCAATCTATTTGGAAGCACATGAATCTGATCATTGGATAGTTTGTAAGTTAACCCTAAAAAAAACATGTAGCCTTTTTATATGCTAGGGGAAGAAGGAAACTTTGGAAGAAACTCACAAGGGCATACAGTGGTACCTCGGGTTACATATGCTTCAGGTTACATACGCTTCAGGTTACAGACTCCATTAACCCAGAAATATTACCTCGGGTTAAGAACTTTGCTTCAGAATGAGAACAGAAATTGATCGTGCAACAGCGGCACAGTGGCAGCAGGAGGCCCCATTAGCTAAAGTGGTGCTTCAGGTTAAGAACAGTTTCAGGTTAAGAACGGACCTCCAGAACGAATTAAGTTCTTAACCCAAGGTACCACTGTATTTTAAAAATCTAACAACCTATACGTCCATGCTTTAATTTGCTGCATATTTTGTTGTTTTAAATCTCTGCTGCAGTTCTCTCACCAAAGATTACTTGCCCCAAATCTGGATCTTGGCATCCAGGGAAATCTCTTATATGTATTTTTTTCCTTGCCACCAACTCAAGGCATGCTGTAAAGGTGCCTGCCTGCTGAGAAATACATACCGTAATTCCCTAATTTATTGCTGCATATATATCCCGCCTTTCTGCCAAGGAGCTCAAGGTGACATCCCGCCTTCATTTAATTCCCACAGCAACTGGCAAGGCAGGTTAGGCTGAGAGAGAGGACGACTGGCCAAGGTGAGCTTCATGGCTGCAGCATTTGAACTCTGGCCTCCCAGGTCGAAGTCTAACACTAACAACTAGGCCACACCAATCGCAGGGGGAATTACTAAAAAAAAACTGTTGGATTGCACAGAATTGGGGGTGGGGTGGGGGGTAAATGGGGGGTAGCTGGATACTGCCAAAATATCTTCTGCAGAAATGCATTTGATTTTGTTGCATTTCCTCCCCTTTCAGGGAAATGATTCCATCTTGTACTTAACTCTGGATGTGCTGGAAACAGAATGCTCTGTATTATCTCGGAAAAACTGGTCATCTTGTGGAAACAGGCCGTTCTACGGCTATACAGTAAGTAACAACATCTCACGGATACTGCCGATACTCTGTGGCAGGCATAGGCAAACTCGGCCCTTCAGATGTTTTTGGTCTACAATTCCCATGATCCCTAGCTAACAGGACCAGTGGCCAGGGATGATGGGAGTTGTAGTCCCAAAACATCTGGAGAGCCGAGTTTGCCTATGCCTGCTCTATGGATATCAATGTTTTTGTGACTAAGGATCTCAGCGTTTGAAGCTGAGAGTGCTTGTCATTAGCCACAATCTCTATGTATTCTGTGGGCCCTTGAGAAATGCTACAGCTTGGTTCATTTCCCTTCAAACCGACTTCCATCCAGCTTGAAAACGTATGCCACGGTTAAGCTGAGATGTGCACATTTGAGACAGCTGCCGCACATGCGCAAATGACTGCACATGCGCAGAGGACAGCTTTGAGCAACAGGAGTTTGCGGGGGTTGCAGGTGCAAGGACACAAATCAGGTAATGTGCATCAGGTGAAGACATTCCAAGCCCCTTGTTGATGTGTACAAAAAGGTAAAAATGTGACTTGAATTGCAGCAGCGGAAACAGACTTCCAGCGTTTTAAGTCACTAATGTGTACACAGCTTAAGAAAAGTACAGTAACCGTCAGAGCAGGGAGGCAAACATCCCTTGTGGCTTTTGGAAAAGACGGGTGCTTGTATCAGAGCTTCCGACAGATGTCTGTCTTTTGCCTTCTCCAGGACTTTGGGCGATGTAAAGCTGTTGTGCAAATAAACCGGTTCCTTGAGGAAGAGAAACTGCATAGATACAACTGCACTATGAGCCCAGGTATTCATAGCTTCCAAATGAAGTGTCTGTGAACTCACGCAGGATACAGACAAAAAGATGGGTCACTGCAATCTGGTAGCTCACTCACAGCATTACAGGGGAAGCTGCCTTATAACAGAATTCTTGCTGCTGTGGTGGCATACACAAACAGTGGTCTTATGTCTTTTTTAATTTCTAATGGTAAAATGCCTAAAAGAAAAATCTCTGGGTTTTTTTTAATAGGTAAGTCTGAATAATTTCTTAAATTCATTATATCTATTATCCCAGAATTCCCTAATGATTGTACAAGTCCACCAAATGTGATAGTATGACGCCACATCTATTTTACATCTCCAACAAATCGGTGATCCTCCTTTATACATTTTCACTAGTTTCAAGTGGGGTATGATGTCCAAGAAGGACACTGACAAACTGGTACGTGTCCAGAGGAGGGCAACCAAAATGGTCAAAGGCCTGGAAACGATGCCTTATGAGGAACGGCTAAGGGAGCTGGGCATGTTTAGCCTGGAGAAGAGGAGGTTAAGGGGTGATATGATAGCCATGTTCAAATATATAAAAGGATGTCACATAGAGGAGGGAGAAAGGTTGTTTTCTGCTGCTCCAGACAGCAGACACGGAGCAATGGATCCAAAGTGCAAGAAAAAAGATTCCACCTAAACATTAGAAAGAACTTCCTGACAGTAAGAGCTGTTTGACAGTGGAATTTGCTGCCAAGGAGTGTGGTGGAGTCTCCTTCTTTGGAGGTCTTTAAGCAGAGGCTTGACAACCATATGTCAGGAGTGCTCTGATGGTGTTTCCTGCTTGGCAGGGGGTTGGACTCGATGGCCCTTGTGGTCTCTTCCAACTCTATGATTCTATGATTCTATGAGTCAGATCATTGGGTCCATCTTGCTCAGAATACCAGGGCTGGGGAACCATTTTGAGTCCTTTGCCTGTGGAAAACCTCCTAAGGGGCACATGGGTGCCAGGGATGGGTGGGTGCCAGAGGGGGAGAAATGGAACACTAGATGTGAGTCTTAGCCTTTGTGCACAAGGCTACATTCCAGACACACAAAAGCAGGTGGTTTAGTCTAAAAGGACTCGCAGTGGCCCTATAGCCCTACCTAGAGATGCTAGCTACCTTTGAAGGTGACCCAGAAACTACAGCTAATCCAGAATGCGGCAGCTAGACTGGTGACTGGGAGTGGCCGCCGAGACCACATAATACCAGTCCTGAAAGACCTACATTGGCTCCCAGTACATTTCCGAGCACAATTCAAAGTGTTGGTGCTGACCCTTAAAGCCCTAAACAGCTTTGTCCCAGTATACCTGAAGGAGCGTCTCCACCCCCAACGTTCAAACCGGACACTTAGGTCCAGCTCCGAGGGCCTTCTGGCAGCTCCCTCACTGCGAGGTTACAGGGAACCAGGCAGAGGGCCTTCTCAGTAGTGGCACCAGCCTTGTGGAATGCCCTCCCATCATATAACAAGGAAATAAACAACTATATGACTTTTAGAAGGCAGCCCTGTTTAGGGAAGTTTTTGATGTTTGATGTTTTATCCTGTTTTTAATATTCTGTTGGGAGCTGCCCAGAGTGGGCAGGGTATAAATGATAAATAATAATAATAATAATAATAATAATAATAATAATAATAGTTGTTGTTGTTGTTGTTGTTGTTGTTGTTGTTAGAGATTGAACCTGGGCCTTTTCCATGCAGTCCAGATGGTGTGCCACTGAACCACAGCCCTTAATTGTCATCATATGAATTATCTTTTCTCCCAAGCTGATCCCAGTAGAAACCTTTCCCCCCCCCTCTACTTTTCAGCAGGTGCTGGCAGCAGACTTTGGTGATTGGGTAGGGATTTGTGATGTCAGAAACCTACTTTTCAGGACCATTTTTCAGGTTTAATTTTAAAAAAGCACCGTCTTAACTTTTAAAGGTATAAATGCAATATCTTTAAAAACACAGGCAGGTAATTCACCTGAAGAGAGAGAATTCACTGCTGAAGAGAATTGGGATTGATACAGAGGAAGATACAGGGCGAGGGAAGTCAGGGATTAAAGGACAACACTGGGACATTGGACGTGCTATAAATCAATGACTTCACCCTGCATGTTAATTATAATCCCAGGCAACAAAATACAATGCTGATAACTGCTCACTTTTCTCAGTTCCACCTCAATTATACGAGTGCAAGGATTGTCCAGTGAGGGTAACAGTCATAGAAGCCACTGAAGAGCACATGAAGTACGCCAATGGGGTCTTGGAGCAATACAATCAGGACAGCAACCAGACGAACTATTACAAGGTGGAGGAAATAAAAAAAGTTTTCAGTGCGGTATGTATCAGTCTGCCCTGGAACTTAAATTGCTGGATACAGGTGAAGCTTTCCCCATCTCCCATTCATAGCTGTCAACCGTCCCTTATTTGTCGGGAAACTCCCTTATCCCAGCACCATTTCCCGCGGCTGTCTTGGATTGATGATGTCCCTTAAATTTCCCGGGTTTCAAAGGAAGCATCTCCTCTGCCTCCCTCCCTCCCTGTCGGCCAGGGAGGAGGGAGGCTCCAACTGTGTTGTTTGGCTGCGTTGCTCACCCAATAAGGAGTCTGAGAACAACTGGGGGGTGGAGCTTGCATGCCCTGTGCTGATCAAATCGGCCGCATTGCCTGGGGACTCGCCTTTGCTCAGCGCTTCCCTGTGGTTTTCCTTGCTGCATCCCCTTTGCCGGGTTGCTGCGCTGTGGGAACCACCGCTTGAGGCTTCGTTTGGATGCTGGTTGACTAAAATCCCTTATTTTGGCTGCTGAGCCCTTATTTTCGAGGCTGCTGGCCCCTTATTTTCCAATCTTTAAGTTGACAGCTATGCCCATTTCTTTGCTAGGAAAGAGGCCATGTGCTCTTTTGTGTACTATTAGGATGGTGTCAAAGGCCCACAATGCTTGGCAAGTACATTCTCAGAGTTCACTGGGGCAAACCATGTCTATTCAGTTCATTTGACAGTGCAGAACTGGCACCGTTACAAAGGTGCCACGTAATGCTTGTTCCGCATGGAAAAGAAATGGATTTCTTTAGTGTGGTGGCACCTGCAGTCTGGAGCTCAGTGCCTATTGACATCTGGCAGGCTCTGGGAGTAAACCCAAGGAAAAATCCATACCTTGCAGGACATCTTCGGGAGGAGGAAAGGCCACAAGGAGTAAAGCCTGCGCAGCCCAAGACCTCCAGACACACTGCCCAGGCTTGTGGCCTGGAGAGATTGTTGCAGTGCTTCTAATGCAACAAAAACAACACAGGAGGCAGCCATTCCCAGTTATGGGTCTCTGAAGCCACAGCAGGCGCTGTGATTCTGCAGCAGTTTGACTTCACCCCCGGAGGCACACTCCATTGTCAGATGCCAACAACAAAGGCACTATAAATGCACTCTGTTCAGCACCTGCTTCAATCCCTTTTGTTTAGGGAAGCCTATCCCGACACAAATGGGACGCAGGTGGCGCTGTGGGTAAAAGCCTCAGCGCCTAGGACTTGCCGATCGAAAGGTCGGCAGTTCGAATCCCTGCGGCGGGGTGCGCTCCCGCTGCTCGGTCCCAGCGCCTGCCAACCTAGCAGTTCGAAAGCACCTCCAGGTGCAAGTAGATAAATAGGGACCGCTTACCAGCGGGAAGGTAAACGGCGTTTCCGTGTGCGGCTCTGGCTCTGGCCAGAGCAGCGATGTCACGCTGGCCACGTGACCCGGAAGTGTCTCCGGACAGCGCTGGCCCCTGGCCTCTTAAGTGAGATGGGCGCACAACCCCAGAGTCTGTCAAGACTGGCCCGTACGGGCAGGGGTACCTTTACCTTTACCTTTATCCCGACACAAAGAAGTTAGAAGTGTTTTGTTTTATGTTTTAATCATATTTTGACTATTTTTAAATACCTGCTTCCGACTGTTTTTAATCTATGATTTTAATGTTTTAATGTATATATTTGTAAACCTTTTAGAGGGGCAGTGATTTGGGGTTGTTATTGTTTTTTTACAATTATGTGATATATAATTTTTGGTAATTAATGAAATTCAGCTGGTTTAAATTTGCCGTGTAGCTACCAGGGGCCCAACGCAAAGAAGAAAGGTGTGTCTTGGCATTTCAAATGGCTGCGCCACCTTCATCATTCTGCCCGAACACTGAGGTCCAGCACCGAGGGCCTTCTGGCAGTTCCCTCACTGCAAGAAGCCAAGTTACAGGGAACCAGGCAGAGGGCCTTCTCGGTGGTGGCACCCGCCCTGTAGAACACCCTCCCACCAGATGTCAAAGAGAAAAATAACTACCAAACTTTTAAAAGACATCTGGAGGCAGCCCTGTTTAGGGAAGCTTTTAATGTTTAATAGGTTACTGTATTTTAGTGTTCTGTTGGAAGCTGCCCAGAGTGGCTGGGGAAACCTAGCCAGATGAGCAGGGTATAAATAATATATTATTATTATTATTATTATTATTATTATTATTATTATTATTATTATTATTATTTGGGCTCTTGCCTGGCCTTTCCCCTGCAGGTGGCTGATCGTACGGCGTACGTAGTTGAGTTTACCATCAAAGAAACCTCGTGCCCCAAAGCCAGTCTTGCAAGGAATATCTCGGCATGTGAATTTCTCCCTGACGGAACTGCGGTAAGAGAAGAGTCTAGCATAACCTCTGCAATGTGGCGCTTTCTGGGTGTTTTGAACTACAACTCCCACCAGCCCCAGTTCAACAGGCTGTGGGTTAGCTAACCCTAGAAGCTAAATCTTGAGGGGAAATGTGAGAGGTTTCTAGACACACACTCACAGCTCTTCGCCGCCTATCCAGGCAAGCAGGAGCCATTATCAGAGTTCAAGGATGCAATCCAGCACATGAGGAGGGTGCAGAGGCAGGGGGGTGGCCTGGGGAGAGGGCATGGCCTAGTGAGAGCCCCAAGGGCCTGGTGGAGAGGTCTTGAGGTCCACATTTAGCCCACAGGCCTGAAGTTCCCCCAGGCTGATTTAAATATCATCACAATTACAGCGTAACTCTTGCTCACAAATTTATTGACAGCTGCACGAATTGCAATGGCTAGGAAGTGGAAGGGGCATGCAGAATATAAAATGGAAGAATGGTATAAAGAGGTGTGGGATATAGCTATGAATGATTAATTCACATGTGCCATTAAGGTAAGACAGGGAATATGCAGGAGAAATGATTTTGAGGAGATATGGAGGGTGTCTGTAGAATTTGTACTGTTAAAACGGAAAGGGGTCAAACCATCGCAAGAGGTGTTGAAATTTTGGGAGGTTGGATAGTTACAATGGAACGGTCTCAGTGGTGCTGTGCACATTTTTATTCTTATTTGTTTATGATTATTAATTGTCAAATAAATGTATAAAATGGAAATAAATGTATAAAAAAAAACAATTACAGTGTAAATCATGCAGAATAACAAACAAGTCATCAGTAAAACAATTACAAATCTTCAGTAGAACAATCTTCTATAAACACTGTTAACAAAACGACTAAAAAATAAGTTAAACTGCAGAACGACAAGAAACTACAAAGCATTACAGCACTCGTAATCCACAAAACCAGGGCTTTTTTTTCCCAGCCAGAACTCACCAGAACTCAGTTCTGGCACCTCTCAGGTGGGCGCCATTGCCATTCTAAGAGAACAAGGGAGGTGTTCGTGGTGAGTTCTGGCACCTCTTTTTCTAGAAAAAGAGCACTGCACAAAACAATATTAGCAACATTAACAAACCAACAACCAAAAACAAACTAAGCGCTGTTGAGTTCACACACCCCCATGACTCACAGTCTTCCACTCTGTTCATCAAAGGACACAAACTCTCAATGTCTGTGGCAACAACTCCATTCTGAAGGCTCTTAGAGCTGGAGCGATGGGCAAGGCAGGTGGAAAAAGCCATTGTCTGATGGCCAGCACAACATCTGACTGTATTTAAATGATTTCCTCTCAAACTACATCTCTAAATGCATTTTCTTTCAAAATATATGCATTTTGACACTTTTTTTTAACCTCCCTCCCTTGACAAGGGCTGTTGGGGCCATGGCTCTCTTAGGGATAACAGGATTGCACCTTTAGAAGCAAAGCTTAGGCCTCTCCATTTGGTATCAATGGCTACCAGCCATGATGGCTCTGTGCTACCATAACAGTTGGAGGCAGTATGGGTCCTAATACTGGCAGCTGGGATCGCCAAGGGGGAGAGTTGCTGTGGTGCTCAGGTCCTGCCTGTGAGCATCTCAGGGGCATTCAGTCAGCCAGTGTGAGAACAGGATGCTTGTCTACCTGGGCCTTTGGCCTGACCCAGCAGTCTCTTCTTACGCCCCTGGAAAAGAATCTGCAGCACCATCCTTTCCCCTACGTCACAGCCGGCCGCGTCAGCAGTGCTGTGAGACAGCCCCAATCAGCTGGCAGGGTGGGTGTGCCGCAAGTAATGTAATCCTGGAGCAGCCAGCTGGCACCCTCTTTCTCACCCCCTTCCCTGGATCTTGGGCTCAAGTGGCAGTAGGCATTGGGTAAGCCTTTGGTTGGAGGGGAGCTTGTAGCCTTTGCCTGCCCCTCCTCAGTAAGGGTATCCTGTTAAAGGGATCTGGAGTGTGACATGCTGTCCGAAGCTCCTACAGGGACCCCTTGGGGTGCTGCCTCTTGTTAGAATTCCTCCTCCATGGTTGCAGTCATGGGATTTTTTCTATCACATGACGGTATATGTTTTGACTCCACAGAGTGGGAAGTGATGGAGACAGGATGTTTGTGTTACTGTCTTACGTGAGGTGGGACTATTGTCCTTTGTTCTTTTTCCCTTTGCTGTCTGATGCTAGAGAGAAAGGGAGCCATGTTGCAGTGCTCCGTGTGTGTTTATATGTAAATAAAGTAGATTAGCCAAAATGCTGAGTTGCTGAGGTCTGTTACACAAGCTGCAAAGACTCTGTGGATCCCTAAGTGTGCCGATGTCTGTTGGCATCGGTCGCTGTGATGTTTGGGCTGAAGAAAGCTTATGAAGCTCCCGAACGAGCGACCAGGAGGGAGAGAACATGCCAGTCGGGCATGTTTCTCTGCCAGGGTCCTACTTGAGTGTAGGATGAGCTCCTGACACCTCTATCTAATGTAAGTCATAGGACACCCCCTATCAGTGGTTTATCTTTCCATGGACTCTCTACAGATGGGCAGGAGTCAAGATGTAGCCTGACTTCACTCCAATGCCTAAGCCAAACTGCTCACATCTGTAACCAATGAAATTGTGGCCTATTTGAACCCATAAACCAAACTACTCCGTGTCATTGTGTTTTATTGTTCTTCTGGGAACTTTGTGGCTCGGGTGCCTTGACACACAAAAGAATCTGCAGCACCATCTAGTGCAGGGGCACAGATTCACACTGACATTTCCTTCTTCTCCGCAGCACAAAGGACTCTGCAGAGGAAAAGCCGTTAAGGAGTCGGATGCAAAAGTTCCCAGTGTGATTGAAATAGAGTCCTGTGAAATCTACAATATTCAAGTAAGTCTATTCCCCTGCCCCCTGCTCCGTGGCTAAAGGGAGTGTCCTTCCCACCTACCTTTAAGTCAGGCTTCCTCAACCTCGGCCCTCCAGATGTTTTTGGCCTACAACTCCCATGTTCCCTAGCTAGCAGGACCAGTGGTCAGGGATGCTGGGAATTGTAGTCTCAAAACATCTGGAGGGCCGAGGTTGAGGAAGCCTGCTTTAAGGCAAGGACAGAAGCAGGCAGCATCAACAGAAACAAGCGCACCGCCTTGCCTCCATAGTTGAGGGGGCCGGTGCCTGCAACATGCGCAAGTGACGTCAGCAAGCCACAGGACGTGCTGATGTCATGTGCCATTTGCCGTGCTCGCACTGTGGATGCACGATGAACAGTGTGCTGATGGCAGTTGTGTCACGGTGTGCAATTAAGGTAAGCATGTTACACAGCATGCACACACAGCCGCTGCAGGTTTGGGGGGGCAGGACATTAAAGGGGGGAACATTCAAGGACACCGTCTGTGCAGCATAAACCAATCCACCAGGTGGTGGCAGAAAATTTAGGTGCACTGCAATTACAGTGGAACTTTGGTTTTCGAACCTAATCCGTTCCGGAAGTCCATTTGACTTCCAAAATGTTCGAAAACCGAAAATCAAAGGGCTGTCAGCAAATTGAATGGTGAAAATGGAAGAACGTACGGCGGAAGCCGTTTGACTTCCGAGGCATGTTCGAAAACAGAAGAATTCACTTCCGGGTTTTTGGTGTTCGGCTTCTGAATCATTCAGCAGCCGAGACGTTCGAAAACCAATGTTCCACTGTACTTCCGTTCGGAAGTGGCAATAGCAAATTTATATTCCACCCAGCAGAGAGCACCAAAGAGGTTCCTATACTGTGCTTTCTTTTGGTCTCTAGAGTTTCAATGAATAGGAAGTACAAGCTGCTAATGTGGCTCACATTAATTGGAGATTTTGCAAAATGAAAACAAAAAACTCAGCAAAACTCAACAACTTTGTGAAAAAACATTCAGCAACTTTTGGAGAGGACGAATGGTAGGCTGCTGTTTCATGGTGAGCGTGATAGCAGCCCAAAGTCCAAGGACTGACAATCTACATCCAAGGCAAAAAAAAAAGGAGTTGGGTGCATTCGCTGGTGCAATGAAAATTGTGAAAGGTTCGTAAGCTAACTCCTTTTCTTTCTTTTCTTTCTTTCTTTCTTTCTTTCTTTCTTTCTTTCTTTCTTTCTTTTCTCCTTTTGCTTCCCGTTCTCATGTGTGCTGCATGCACACCTGGTGGCTGCGCTCCAGGATACAGGAAAAGGTTGCCATGTGTGCGGGCACACATGCAGGCACCCGCCACATGGGGACCATCACAACCATGACCACCACCACCATGGTTCTTGTCACCATCATCAACATCACAGCTTCGGACCTCACCATGGGCATCACAAACGTCATGGGCATCACAGGCATGGGCATGGGCATCACAGGCATGCAGGGCCCAGAGGTGACCACAATTGCTCTGAAGAATATCCTGACTTTCCCCCTCCTCCAGGACCTTGCTACCCTCCTCCACCCCCTGGCGGACCACACCATTTCCCACCTCTTAACGGTCCCCCACCTCCTCCAGGGCCACCACATGGGCCTCTTTGCCATCCTCCGCCCCCTCCTGATGTCCCCGACGATCGTCCCACATCTCCCCCGAATCAGCGGGTTCGTAGGCATAGCAACCACCACAAGCGCTGTCACGGCCCCAGGTGTCGTATGAGGTCAGCTGGGAGAAGAGGAGGAGGATCCTCTGAAGAGCACAGTTCCTTTGAAGACCACCACCCTTTCCATGGCAGCAAAGCCGGGTCGGTCTACTACATCCCAGTTGTGAGTCCAAACAATGTCCTCCAAGTTCCTGGGGCAGACTTCTTTGGTGGCCCAGACAGTCAGCAGAGAGGCCACAGGGGGCCGCCTTTGTGCGGCAAAGGACTTCGCCAGAAACCAGCACTGCAGCCATTCCCCGATGCTGATTCAGAATCGAAATCATGCCCAGGGAAGCCCAAGTATGATCGGCCGGGCCTTTTGTCTTTGTATCCGCAATGAAACACATTCCCATTAAGCCGAAGTGTTTCCGTAACTACATAGCTCCACGGCCTTCAATAGTGAAAAATAAAACATCTCTATACACAAAACAGTTTCTTTTATTCTGAGAGGGAATGAGCATTTATGGAAAGAGGTATGTCTCAAGCAGAAAACCTATGTTTGGTTTGTTGGTTTTATTAAATTTATATATCAGCTGTCAGGGGCTCAGGAGCAGAGGCACAGGGAAGAGAGGAGATGGAGAGCGAAGGGGAAGAATCCGAGGGGAGCGTAGAAGAGGACAGTGGACCGAGGGATTCCATGAGCCTCTCCAGTGAATCGGAAGATTCACAGAAGGGGGCGCCAGTGGCCAGGGGTAGGGGGTTCCCAAGGGGAATGCCCCAGGAGCAAGGGGGCAGCAGGGACTCCCAGAGCAGTAGCTGGAAATCAGGACCAGCTTCCCCACCAGAGCAGAGTGGGGGGGAAGAGTCCCAAGGATTGGGGCCAGTGCATTCCCCACCAGGGAGAGAAGATAAAGCAGGGCTGACCACGCCTCCATCAGAAAGTCGGACAACGGAGGAGAGGTCAGATCCGGCCAGTGTCCCGGAAGAGGGAAGCAGTGACTGAAGTAGTGTAACGGTTAGGAGAAAGGTCACTGGGCTGGCGCGAGAGGCAAGTTCAAATGTACAGGAGCGCAGGACAGCAGAGAATGAGGATTGGGAACCGGGTCCTAAAGCCCGCCGGAGGGAGGGGGAGGAGCTAAGCGACTCAGCATCGGAAGAGTCCAGAAAGGGCAATGCCCCAGCGGGCAGGAGGACCCAGAGGAGGAGAGAGCAGCGTAAAAGGTGGAGCAGGGCTAGGATCTTAAACTGGTGTCATAGGGAAGGAGACTCAGACGGGACTTCGCCGATCTAGGGTTTAAGACGTAGGGCTGCACGCTGTGGCTTTGAAATGGAAACTGAACTTCAATAAAGACTTTTGTACATTACTACAGCCTAGCGTTGGTCCTCTGTGAGCTGGGACCTAGAGGCAGCTCTGACAGTAAGTCCCGTCTCACTAAAAACCTCGCAACGTGAGTGGACGCAGCGAGGGGCCAAAATTGGTACTTCGCGAGCTCACGAAAGCAGCACAAGATGACTACCGAAGAACAAATGGCAGCCCTGCAAAACGCAGTGACACAACTTAACGCAGAAATACTAGCGTCCAGGAGGAGAGAAGAGGAAGCAGCTGCTGTCTGCAAGGATCTGCAAGCCAGGTTGGAAATGTTGACTAAACAGGGGCTACCGGGAGCCAGACCAGAGGGGATTGGGCTGGGAAAGAGAGGAGGCAGCTTTGTGTCTCATTTCGATGGGAGTCTGCAGCACTATCCTAACTTCAGAGCAGACGTGGTTTTTGCGCTAAAGTTACTGGAGAAGGACTTTAGAGATGAGCAGGAGAAAGTAGGCTTCATACTAACTCATCTCCATGGAGAAGCTAAAGCGTGGTTGCGCAATCTGTGGAGAGATAATGATCCAGCCCTCCAAAACGCGAATGCCTTCATTAAGGCAATGGATGCTTGTTTTTTATCAGCGATAGATGTAGATGTCGCCAGAAAAGAGATACATGGATTGAAACAAGGCAGAGCCACTGTGAGGCAATATCACTCCCGCTTTTTTGCATTGGTCAACGCGCTGGGATGGGAAAAAGATTCAGCGGCCGTCAGGGACCTGTTCTGGGAGGGGTTGAACGGGGCTGTGAAAGACGAAATCGCAAGGGGGGGAGAGACCCCAGAGCACTCAAGAAGTTGTCCAGAGAGCGCTGACGATTGGGGTGCGTCTGGAAGAACGTCCCTGGAGCAAAGACGAAGGGCGTTGGGGACGCACACCAGTGAGAGCACCTCCCTTCTTTCCCAGGGACTCAGCGCGCGCTCAATCCACGCCTCCACTGGGAGGGGGAGAGGAGCCGATGGAGATAGGTGGTGCCAAGGCTCAGTCAGCAACCAGAGCCCTAACACCGGGAGCAGCCAAAGTGAAGCCTCCTAGAGGGAACAGGAAGTGTTACATCTGCGACAGTGCTCAGCACATGGCAAAAGAGTGCCCCCAGAGGCTCCACAAGCACACTGCAGCCTCAGCAACAGTAACAGAAGCAGTTCAGCAGAGAGAACCACAGCAGGGAAACGACGAAGTCTGGCTGGAAGCAGAGCCACTGGGGCCCAGCCAGACGAGTCAGTGAAGCAGTCCCCAGGAATCTTACAGCCCACAGACCCCCTCCCGCCCAAACCAGTGGTGCAGCTCACCGCAGCACTCCAGCTTCCCAATGGGCTCACCATGGAAGTCCCTATTACCATTGACTCTGGTAGCAATGCAGACTTTATAGGAGTGGATTTCATCAAGCAACATAGCATAGCGCTCCTGCCTGCCACGATGCCCCTGAAAGTAGTGACAGTCGATGGAAGAGAATTGCTGGGGGGACAGGTGGTACAGCAAATGCCGCCAATGGTGATGCGAATTGGAAATCACCGCGAAGTCATCAGCTTCAATGTCACCCACCTGTCAGACACGCCCATAGTATTGGGCATGAGCTGGTTGGACAGGCACAGCCTGGCATTGGCATGGTACCAGCGTAAATTGACCTTCTGCTCCTCCTACTGCGCAGAACATTGCATCATGACTAACCAGGAAGACGAGGGGCAAGAGGATGACCCACAGCTACAACTGGGCATGCTGCAAGCGGTACCCGACAAGTACAAGGCGTTTTTGGAGGTCTTCTGCGAGAAGGAAGCGGACAAGCTGCCTCCCCACAGACCCTACAACTGCAAGATTGACCTCCTGCCGGGGGCGACGCTGCCGACGGGAAAACTGTATTCCATGTCTGAAGACGAACTGCAAGAGCTCAGGGAGTTCATAGATCACAACTTGAAGCGGGGATTCATCCGGGAATCCAAAGCAGTGGGGGGCAGTCCTGTGTTCTTCGTGAAGAAAAAAGACACGCCCCAAAAGAGGTTGGTAGTTGATTTCAGAATCTTGAACTCGAAAACCAAGCCCACAGCTTTCCCGATGCCCAAGATCGACGACTTGCTCGCGACGGTGAGGAAGGGACGCATCTTCACCAAGTTGGATCTACGAGGGGCGTACAATCTTATACGCATGCGGGAGGGCGACGAGTGGAAGACGGCCATGTTTATACCCTTGGGCACCTATGAATATAGGGTTATGCCGTTCGGTTTACAAAATGGCTCCCACTGCTTCCAAGCCTTCATGCATCCCGTGTTAGCGGGGCTCCTCTACAAGAAGTGCGTCTGCTTCCTGGACGACATTCTGATCTTCCCGGAATCGCAGGAGGCTCACGAGAGAGATGTCAAGGAAGTCCTGCAAAGACTACGGGAGCACAGACTTTACGCCAAACTGGAGAAGTGCCAGTTCGACATGACGGAGGTGGATTTCCTGGGCTACAAGCTGTCCGACAAGGGAATCGCCATGGACAGCGCCAAGGTACGCTCGGTACTGGACTGGAAAAGCCCGCGCAATCGGAAGGAGGTCCAGAAGTTTGTCGGCTTTGCCAACTTTTATCGCAAGTTTATCAAGGGTTTCGCTATGCAGACGGCGGCCATCACGGACACCCTCAGCTCCAAGAAGAAGAAGTTCATCCGGACGGAGCAGGCGGAGCAGTCCTTTCAGAAACTCAAGCGTCTCTTCGCTTCCGAAGAACAACTGCTACATGTGAACCCCAGCAGACCCATGAGGGTTGAGACGGATGCCTCCGACAGAGCCGTGGGGGCAGTCCTGTTGCAGCAAGACCCGCAAGGGGATTGGAGGCCGTGCGCTTTCTACTCCAGGAAACTCAGCAAGTCGGAGCAGAACTACACCATCTGGGACAGAGAGTTGCTGGCCATTCATGCAGCCTTCAAGGCATGGCGGCACTTCCTCATCAGAGCCAAACACACAGTGCAAGTTCGCACGGACCATAAGAACCTGGAATACTGGCGCACGGCGCGGTTCCTGAACCAGAGACACATCCGCTGGGCGGAGTTCTTTGCGGATTTCGACTTCAGGATAGAATATATCCCCGGAGACAACAACATCATGGCTGATGCGCTATCCAGGAAGCCGCAGTATCTGGAGGAAGCAGCACCGGTAGCGGCCAAACACATTTTCGCACCTAAGGCGTGGGCATGCGCTTCGGCCACCGTGGACCTGGAAGCAATACGGCGCGAGCTTCGAACGGATTCCTTCGCACGATCCAAGATGGAGGAGGTGCGCAGTGGCACAGCGAAGGATGACGAGTTCCAGATACGCAACGGACTGCTCCTCCGCAAAGGGGCCATCTACGTGCCGGGAGATGAACTCCGCGCGAGAGTACTGCAACAGCTACACGACGCACCCAGCGCCGGACATTTCGGCAAGGACAAGACGGTGGAATTAGTAGCCAGAGACTTTTGGTGGCCCAAGATGCGGGGAGAAGTCGCGGATTACGTCACGAGGTGCGACACATGCCAAAGGGCCAAGCCAGTACACAGACCGCCGGCGGGACTGTTGGAACCGCTACAGACCCCGTCCGAACCGTGGGAGAGGGTGGCCTTGGACTTTGTCACTGATCTGCCCAGCTCGAGGGGCAAAACAGCAGTACTCGTGGTAGTCGACATGTTCACCAAGATGGCGCACTTCATTCCTTGCGCGAAGGTGGCCACAGCGGAACAGACAGCCAAGCTGTTCATAGACCACGTGTTCAAGGTGCACGGCCTGCCACGGTCTATCCTGTCCGACCGGGGGCGCCAGTTCATCTCGAGTTTCTGGCAGAAGCTGATGGGGATCCTGAACGTCAAGGTCAACCTAGCGTCGGCAAGACACCCGCAGACCAACGGACAAGCGGAGAGGGTCAACGCCATCATGCAGCAGTACCTGAGATGCTACGCGAACCAGCAGCCCTCGACCTGGGTGGACTACCTACCGCTGGCCGAGTTTGCCTACAACAACACGAAACACGTGTCCACAGGGGTGACACCGTTTTTCGCCAACAATGGACGACATCCCAGGACCTTCCCGGGCTTAGAGAAAGAGGGGGAAGGGGAGCCGCAGGGAGCAGAGGCATTGGCAGAGGAGTTACAGGAGGTCCATGAACAGCTCCGAAGGCAGTTAGAGCTAGCAAAACACGTGTACAAGATGCAGGCAGACAGACACAGGAGAGTTGGGGAGGACATACGGGTAGGGGACTGGGTCTGGTTAGCAGCCCAGGCAGTGCCGGCCAGATCCTTAGCTAAGAAGAAGCTCGGACACAAGCAGCTAGGCCCTTACCAAGTCGAGGCACAGATCAACCCAGTGGCCTTCCGGTTGACACTACCAGAGGGATCCATAATGCACCCGGTCTTTCATAGATCGGTGCTCACGCCCTACAAGGCACCTCACAGGTTTCAGGCGCCAGGGACAGCTCCTAGCCCGCTTAGAGACGCACCCACGACAGGGGGGTCGCCGAGGGCGGGGCTGCTCAACGAGGTCACGGAGATTTTGGACTCAAGATGGGGGGAAGAGGGGGTTGAATATCTCCTCGCAAGGGAAGGTACCCCGGCCAGCGCCAACAGCTGGGTACCATACTATGCGGTGGAGGAGCACTACCTCAAAGACGAGTTCCACGCACTCTTCCCACACAGGCCCATGCCGGAGGATTATTTCGACGAATATCTTTTCACACCCACACTTTCAGCCAGCACGTTCCGGGGTTTCTCTTCAGAGGAGGATACGGTGCCGGAGACTAGCTCCCCAGAGGGGTCCCTCTCAGGGTTTGGCACAGGCGGCTCTTATTGGTGGGAAGATCAACCTGAGGTGGGGTGGCGCAGAGAACTGCCGAGCGGGCCCGCGCACGCAGCGTCACCCCAGGCGACAGGGGGAGAGTGAGTCATGGACGTGTTGGGGGAGGATCCGGGGTTCGAACACACCGGCAGAGAGATGGAAGCTGAGGAGATCGACGTCGACGAGCCCGTTGAGGACTGGCCGGATCTAACCGGCTGGAGGCACACCGCGGGGGAAGAACTGTATCCTGCACTCACCCCCACAACACTGGAGCACCCAAAACCCACGCCAGAAGAAGGGGAGGGGGGAAGGGGGGGCTTTGAGGGGGGGATGGATGTCAGGGGCTCAGGAGCAGAGGCACAGGGAAGAGAGGAGATGGGAAGCAGTGACCGAAGTACTGTAACGGTTAGGAGAAAGGTCACTGGGCTGGCGCGAGAGGCAAGTTCAAATGTACAGGAGCGTGGGACAGCAGAGAATGAGAATTGGGAACCGGGTCCTAAAGCCCGCCGGAGGGAGGGGGAGGAGCTAAGCGACTCAGCGTCGGAAGAGTCCAGAAAGGGCAATGCCCCAGCGGGCAGGAGGACCCAGAGGAGGAGAGAGCAGCGTAAAAGGTGGAGCAGGGCTAGGATCTTAAACTGGTGTCATAGGGGAGGAGACTCAGACGGGACTTCGCCGATCTAGGGTTTAAGACGTAGGGCTGCACGCTGTGGCTTTGAAGTGGCTCGGAGATATGAATGGTGTCCCAGTACCTGATTTGGATAGAAGTGTAAAGAAGGGGAAATCTAACCAGGGGAAATTGCCGAAATCATTTAATAACCTCGAGGAGAATTTAGATTTAATTGATATTTGGAGGCATAAAAACCCTCTTACAAAACAGTTCACTCATTTCTCGGAGCCCCACCAGAGTTGGGGCAGAATTGATCAGATTTGGGTGTCAAGGAGACTAGCGCCTAGGGTAGCGAGATGTGAAATCCAACCCAGGACTCTCTCTGACCACTGTCCTTTAATTTTGGAAATAAAAAATGAAGTAAAGGGACAATATAGGTGGAGGATGAATGAATACTTATTTGAAACCGAAGAGGTGACGGAAAAGGCTAGAAGTACCCTGAAAAATTACTTTGATCTAAACTTGAATAGGGACACCCCCATAGATATAGTATGGGACGCCGGTAAGGCAGTCCTAAGGGGTCTCTTGATACAACAAAATAGTTATAGAAGGAAACTAAGGGAACAAAAGAAGGAGGATATCCTCACCCAGTTAAAAGATTGTGAGAAGAAACTGACCATAAACCCGGGGGATGAAAGGACTAACCAAACCTCTAAAGTGCTACAGTCACGATACTCAGCCTTATTAAACCAAGAGGTAGAATGGAGGATTAAGTTTATGAAGCAAAAATATTTTGAGTCGGCTAACAAAACGGGGAAGCTACTTGCGTGGCAGTTAAGAAAAAGGAATAAACAAAAAGTAATTAACAAACTGATAATGGAGGATAAGATTATAGAAGAACCAGATGAAATAGAAAAAAGGTTTGTCCAATTCTTTGAGAAGCTGTATGAAAAAGGAGAGGAGGACAGTGTGGAAATAGGGAAGTACCTGGATCAATGTGGAAGGAAATATCTGACAGAAGAGGATAGTGCCCAATTAAATAAGAAGATTACAGTAGAGGAGATTAAGGAGGCTATTAAGAGAATGAAGCCTGGGAAAGCTCCCGGACCGGACGGTCTGTCCTCTAAATATTATAAAACATTAGGGGAATACCTAGCCCCGGTGCTTGCGGACGTTATAAATAATATTTTACAAGGAGGGAAGATCCCTGAATCGTGGAAAGAGGCATACATTACCTTAATACCAAAAACGGAAACTGAAAAAACAGATATAAGAAACTATAGACCAATTTCTTTGCTTAATTGCGATTATAAGATCTTCGCAGATATTCTGGCAAACAGACTTAAGAAGCATTTAAAGAAATATATCCATAAAGACCAAGTGGGATTCCTCCCTGGCAGGCAACAGAAAGATAACGTCCGGCACATTTTAAACGTCATCGAATATTTAGACATGAGGATAGACATCCCGGCGGCCCTGATTTTTATTGATGCCGAAAAGGCCTTCGACAATGTTTCATGGGAATTTTTATTACAATGTATGAAAACGGCAGGAATAGAAGGCCCTTATATGGAAGGAATAAAGGCTATATATTCAGGGCAACGGGCCAGGTTGATTATTAATAGCAACCTCTCCAAATCCTTCATGATTATGAAAGGCACAAGACAGGGATGCCCATTGTCACCTTTGTTATTTATCATGGTGTTGGAAGTAATTGCAAATAAAATCAGGGAAACATCTAAGGTAAAGGGGATAAGAATCGGAGAAAAAGAGTACAAATTAAAGGCTTATGCCGATGATCTGGTTTTATCTTTAGAAAATCCAGTGGATAGCACCAGCAGTGTAATAGATCTTTTAGAGGAATTTGGGAACTTGTCCGGATTTAAATTAAATAGGAAAAAAACTAAAATTTTAATAAAAAATGTGGATGACCATGTGAAAACTCAGCTGGAGCAAAAAATAGGCATTAAGGTCGTGAATAAGGTAAAATACCTGGGAATTTGGATAACCCCGAAAAATATAAATTTAGTGGAAGATAATTACAACAAGGTGTGGCAAGAAAGACCTGGAAACCTGGAATAGGTTGAAATTAACTTGGACAGGAAGGATGGCAGCGATAAAGATGTGTATCCTTCCGAGACTGCTATTCTTATTCCAGAATATTCCTGTAATTAAAGGTACCACATGCTTTAAGAACTGGCAAAAAACCCTCGCTAATTTCATATGGCAAGGAAAAAGGGCTAGAGTCAAATTCAAACTCCTTACAGACTCAAGAGAGAGAGGGGGCTTTGCAGTCCCGAATATAAGGCTTTACTATGAGGCAGTTTGTCTTTGTTGGATAAAGGACTGGGCCACCCTAAAAAACACAGATTTACTAGATCTAGAGGGTTTTAACATCAGGTTTGGTTGGCACGCCTACATGTGGCAGGGGAAAGGTAAGGTCCACAGAGGCTTTTCTAATCATGTTATTAGAGGTTCACTACTTGAAGTGTGGAATAGGAATAAAAATCTGATTGAAGAAGGCACTCCCTGGTGGCTCTCCCCTATTGATATTATCAAAATAAAAAAAATTAAATATGACAGGTGAAAGGTGGACGTATGAAGATCTCCTAGTCAAAACAGAAGAGGGATGGAAACTTAGGCCATATGATGAGATGAAGGAAAAGATTAAGGAATGGATACAATTCCACCAAATCAATGCTCTCTGGAGCGAACATAAAAAATCAGGGATGAGCGAAAAAAAGTCGAAATACCAGGTAGAAATACTAGAAAGTAATAATAAAATTCTTTCCAAAATGTACAAGCAATTACTGGATTGGGATACCAAAGATGTACAGGTGAAAGGAGTAATGGTTAAATGGGATAGAGATCTTGGTCACAATGTGGAATATAATAAATGGCAGGCACTTTGGAAGAAGGGTATGAAGTTTACGGCATGTGCTGCTCTCCGAGAAAATTTAGAAAAAATGATGTACCGTTGGTACCTGACCCTGGCAAAACTGGGGAAGATGTACAAAACCGGAGACATCGCATGCTGGAGGTGCAAAGCAAAGGTAGGGACTTTTTTTCATATTTGGTGGACCTGTGACGGGGTGAAAAAATTCTGGGGGCAAATCTATGAGGAATTGAAAAAAATATTGAAGTACAACTTCCCTAAAACACCCGAGGCGTTTCTCTTAGGTATAATTGGTGAGGAGATAAAGAATGTGGATCAAACCTTTTTTCAGTATGCCACGGCGGCGGCTAGAATTTTAATAGCGCAAAATTGGAAATCCCCCGATATGCCTACGATCAGAGACTGGCAAGTGAGACTGCATCAGTACATAGAATTAGTGAGATTGACACAAAGAATTAGGCATCATAATAGTATAAAATTAAAAAATGATTGGAATAAATTTATAAGTTATATGGAGGTTAATTTTGGAATTAATAATTTAACAGCAGACGGTACTTAATACCTACCACGTTTTAGTATGATGGTATTAATAACTGCAGAAAGAGTATAAGATAAGGTAATCCTAAACCGAGTTGGACGGAGGTCTATTGTTTGTCGGTTTGTAAGTTTGTAAGTCTTTTGTATTTTTTACTCTTTTTTTTTCTTTTTTTTTTCTTTCTCTTTCATCTGTGTTTGCTTTCTTCCTATATGCTTGTTATCATCTCTGTTATATTTTTGTATGTGGTTTTTAAAACTTGCTTAATAAAGATATTTATATTGGGGAGAAAAAAAATGAAATGGAAACTGAACTTCAATAAAGACTTTTGTACATTACTACAGCCTAGCGTTGGTCCTCTGTGAGCTGGGACCTAGAGGCAGCTCTGACATCAGCCTTCATCATAAGATCTCAGGGCAGTTCACAGAATAAAATACAGGATGAAAACGTGAGAATAAATAAAACGAAACAGCACAACAATTACACACACACTCTTCCCACAGACACATTTAATTAGCCAAAAGTCTGGCTGAAGAGGAACATTTTCGTCTGGCACCTAAAAATATATAATGAAGGCACCAGGCAAACCTCCCTGGGGAGAGCATTTCATAGATGGGGAGCCACTACAGAGAAGGCCCGTTCTCGTGTTGCCACCCTCTGAACCTTATGTGGAGGAGGCACATGAAGAAGGGGGGCAGATGATGAGTGCAGAATCTGGGACGGCTTGCTCCATCTTCCATGTGACAACCCTTTAGATATTTGAAGATGGCTATCATATCTCCTCTCAGTCTCCTCTTATCTAGGCCAAGCATCCTAGCAACTTCAACTGTTCCTCATAAGCTTTGGTTTCCAGACCTTTTATCATCTTGGTTGCCCTCCTTTGCGCCCATTCCAGCTTATCAATATCCTTCTTAAATTGTGGTGCCCACAACTGGACACAGTATTCTAGGTGGGGTCTGACCAAGGCAGAAAAGTGCATTACTATGACTTCCCTTGATTGGGACACTATACTTCTGTTGATGCAGTCTAGAATAGCCTAAGGTTTTCTCTCTCTTTTTTGCCGCTGCATCACACTGTTGACTCATGTTAAGTTTGTGTTCTACTAAGATCCCTAGATCCTTTTCACATGTACTGCTGGCAAGCCAGGTGTAATGAATGTATGGGGGTTGCTCGTGCGTAAGTTGCCACCACTCCTGGCTAGGTAGCCTGGTTAAACCTTTCCTGACTGGACAGCCCTTCACTTCGTGGCTGTTCAGTCGCTAGCAGAATCCGTCAGTGGGCTTTTCTTAAACTTCTTCCAGCACAAAAGCTCTTTGACGCCAAGTCTACGCCTACTTTCCCTGCGCGGAAGTCTTCTGCGCAGGGTGGGTGTGGGCAGAGGAGGACCTGTGCTCTCCCCGCTGGTCTCCAGCAAAGAGTCCTGGAGACCCCTCTCCAATTCCCCCAACCGCCCCCCTTTATCCCTGGTGTTACGCTGATTTCCTTCCCCAGCCGATGAGTTCCCTCTCTCCCTGCTTGGCCCTTCTCCGGCATCGCTTGGGAGCCCTGCCTCCACTTCTGGCTCTGATGTCAGTTCCCTGACACCAGGTGTCTCCCTTCTTGTATTTGTGCAGGTGGTTTTATCTTGCCTATGTGCAGAACCTTACATTTGTCCCTATTGAAATTCATTCTGTTAGTTTGGCCCCAGTTCTCCAATCTGTTAAGCTTATCTTGAATTCCAATTCTGTCTTCTGCAGCAAGTTGCTACTATTGCTTCTTCGTATATACAGCCCTTCACATTTGGGGATCAGTTTACTTGTGAGATTGCCTTACCCATATAGGCCCGTGCAACTGCTTTGATCTGAAGAATTGGCACTGTTACAGGTGCAAATATTCATTCTGCAATTTTAAATAATCCGTACTTTACTGCAGCAGCATCTACACTTTGGAACTCCCTGCCAATTGAAAACATGCAGATGCCTTCCCCTTTGCTCTTTTTGGCACCTGCTTGAAACATTGTCGGCCTACGTGGAGAGGTGTTTTTAATCTCTTTTGCTGTTAATTTCAATTATCTTTAAATGCTTTTAGTTTTGTTTGTTTTTTAATCATTTTAAACAAACTGGTTTTATTGATCATTGTAATATTATAAACCACTCAGAAGTTTTGTTGCAATCAATCAGCCTTCAAATTTTAGTGAAATAAACAAGCAAATGCCAAGGTAAACAGGTACCAGGTACGTATCTAAGGGAAAGCATCCCACGATGACTGCCTATGCAGCCAGGGACCTGCATCTCTCCCCTAAGTCACTTTCTTGGTTCTCACCTCCTTGGCAAACTTGCATTCTCTGAAGGATGGTGTTACAGAGGGGGAAAGGTCCCCTCTGGGGGCTGGAACAGGGCCTCTTGGTTTGTTTTCCTGAGGTTCCACTTCAGCTTTCTCTGTATGCATCTAAGTTTTGAAATCGGCATATTCATCATAAGGCTGCAGAATGTTCTAGGGCGTACAAAACATGACCTAGAACTGGTAATCTTTGTTCTGACCCTGACATCCTGAGGTTCGCCCTGTAACCAGAGCGGCAGGTGAACAAACATGGTGTCATCACAGTGCAGGGCTGCCTCTTTAAAATGAAAACAGCAGATGTTTGGATAAACCCTAAAGGTTGTTTGCACTGTACACAGGAAGTGACAAGAGTCCATCAAACCCTCCTGCCCTCTTTCTGCTTTTGCTTGATTACCTTAAATCAAAAGAAAGCTGCTCCAGTCTTCCACGGCAAGGCATTTCCCCGTCAGGCTTTTGGAGAGTCTTTTCTCTCCCTTTTCCTCTCCCCAGGTTTCAGGACCTTCTTCCTCGCCTGGACATGGGACTCTTCATTCTGTTAGCCTTCACCTTCTGCTGCTGCCATGCCAGCCCTCTCCAAGGCCAGAAGGTAGACTGCGATGATCCTGGGGTCTTTGATGCAGTGGATCTAGCCCTGAAGGAACTGAATCGAGGCATAACTAATGGCAACAAATATGCACTCAGTGTAGTCCTTGATGCCAGCAAAACAGTAAGTAAACTCTGGAACAGCAGAAAAATCATCTCTGATTATTAATCTTCTCATGCAAGGACTATTAATTTGTTCTACAAAAAGACATTTCCTACAAATCAATGGATCGGTTGCAGGAGGGGACATTGCTCATGAGTCAGGAGTGGTAATTTTCTCTCTCCTATCGTCATTGCTCTCATATAGTTCTCTCTCTCTCTCTCCTTAATACTGAAGCACTCTAACTAGTATAAAATTAAATGAGCACCAATTACGACTCCGTTTACTGAATATTTCAATTGTATTAATAATTATCACTGCATAGAGCTCACGCCGGACTTCAGAAAGTGTTCACCCACAGAGTTTTATGCTGGTAACTTGCAACTTACATGAGGGTCCGGTTCCGTGGGTCCATGCAAGTACGCAAAAATGCGTAAAGCCAGAAATTCCGGGAACACCGCTCCCCAGCAAGGCGGAAGGGTGCTTTCCCAGTTTTGTCTTTTTCTAAACCTTTAGTCCTTTTTTTGAAAGCACCTCTCACAATTTGATTAATACCTCCACTCAGTAGCTGACGATTGTGGGGTGAGATGGCAGTGCTCAAAGAACCACCCATAAGTTGCATGGTTGCTGTTTACCGGGAGGTAGTACTTAGTTTTAGCATTATATTCCATCTTTCCTCCTGAAGGAGCCTAGGGTGGCAAGAGGGGGGGAGGGCAAGGCACGGTCCAAGTATAATGGCAAGAAGTGCCAGATTGGCTCCAGTGTCAATCTCATTGCTGCCTCTCCTCCTCTAAGGCAACAGTGTGACCAGTTAAAGGTCAGGTGAGCATCAGCATCCACTACTGCCTTTGCTCTAGGCCCAGATTACATTGTTATTATTACAGTAGTACCTCCGGTTACATAACCCTCTGGTTACATAATCTTCAGGATGCGAAAGCGGCAAACCTGGAAGTATTTGACCAGGTTTCGCCACGCGCGCATGCGCAGAAGCAGTCCTCAGATTGCGGAAACCTTGGGTTCTGACTGGACCTCCGGAACAGATCCCATTTGCAACCAGAGGTACCACTGTATTATTAATTGAAGTTATATTGGCAAACTGGCCAAAATGTATTAAAAAACCCCTCAAATGTTTGTTGGAGATTTAAGAAGGGGGACGGTACCTTCATGCACATGTGGTGGGACTGTGTGAGGATATGATAATTTTTGGATATAATATACAACAAGCTCAAAAAGATCATTAAATTCTCCTTTTAAAAAAACCCAGAAGCTTTTTTGTTAGGCATTATGTCCACTGAAATCCAAAACAACTTTAGAACCATCTTTATGTATGCAACTATGGCGGCTAGAATTTTAGTAGCAAAAAACTGGAGATGTGGCTCAATTCCTACAAAGCTTGACTGGCAGGTGAAGATGATAGAATACTTGGAACTTGCAAAAATGACTGGGAGAATAAGAGGAAACTCAAACCAGAAAGTGTGTAAAGAATGGATAACATTTAAAGAATATCTAAAACTATAAATGAAGAAAAATTTCTGGATATGTAACAGATATAACAGGAAATGCGTAAAGTTTAAGAATATGTAGAAAACACAATGAGGTGAATTGGAAGTCAAAATTGTGTGTGATGTTAGATGCTATGTTGTTCATTAATGTTTAGTTGTCACTGAGGTATTGCATTTGTTTGTCTGTGTTGTTATATGTAAATTGTTTTGCAATAAAGTTTAAAGGGGGGGGGGATTTATATACTGCCCGATACCAGGGGGATCTCACAGAATAAAATCTGTTTCTAGGCCTATGTGAGTGAGTGTTTTAAAGACAAAAAGTTCCAATGACTTTACTTAAAAGGTAAAGGGACCCCTGACCATTAGGTCCAGTCGTGACCGACTCTGGGGTTGCGGCGCTCATCTTGCTTTATTGGCTGAGGGAGCCGGCGTACAGCTTCCAGGTCATGTGGCCAGCATGGCTAAGCCGCTTCTGGCGAACCAGAACACCGTTTACCTTCCCGCCGGAGTGGTACCTATTTATCTACTTGCACTTTGACGTGCTTTTGAACTGCTAGGTGGGCAGGAGCAGGGACTGAGCAACGGGAGCTCACCCCGTTGCAGGGATTCGAACCGCCAACCTTCTGATCGGCAAGTCCTAGGCTCTGTGAACCCACAGCACCACCTGTGTCCCTTAATGACTTTACTTACCTTCCCTTTAAATATGTTTTAGATCAGACTGTCCTTCCCAGAGAGGCTTGCTCACTTGGTACTACCCTTTATGGTCATTTTGGTGCTAGGTGAAGACTTTTAAAAATTATTCCCTAGCTTTTAAAAAAAAACAGAAAACCTGAGATTTTAACAAATCTGTGATTTTAGTATCGTGAGGTACTGTTTTCACATGCTGTGCATTGATCTGCTTTTACATTTTTCTCTGCTCAGCACCGCAATGCTGCAATGCTATGGTATTTTTGCACTGCGTTTTTAATTGTATTCTGACATTTCGTGCCAGGAGCTGCCCCCAAGGACCAAGTCTTTGGGTGGCTTTCTATTAATATTGTAAATAAATAAGTAATTTGACTCCGCATTAGAAATAGTCGCTGCATAGTTGTGGGATGGAATTCCACAAGCATTGTGTGATGAATTGCTTCTTATTGTAAGACCAAATTGCTGCAAATCAGTTTCTCTGAATGACTCCAAGTTCTTTGGTATTGTGAGAGGGACTCCAATAATCCCACTCTTTTGTGACACTTCTGAATGACACACCAAGGCGGCTGCTTCTAGCTGAACTTTGCTTCCCATGAAATTACATGCTTTGGGGTTCTACAGTGGTACCTCAGGTTACAGATGCTTCAGTTTACAGATGCTTCAGGTTACAGACTCCGCTAACCCAGAAATTGTACCTCGGGTTAAGAACTTTGCTTCAGGATGAGAACAGAAATCACGCAGCGGCAGCGGCAGGAGGCCCCATTAGCTAAAGTGGTACCTCAGGTTAAGAACAATTTCAGGTTTAGAACGGACCTCCAGAACGAATTAAGTTCTTTACCCGAGGTACCACTGTACTGAAATTAATATGATTTTTTGAGCTGAAGTTGATGCTAACATAGGAGAGATTTGGCTCATATCTATCTATCATCTTTCTATCATCTATATCTATCTATCTATCTATCTATCTATCTATCTATCTATCTATCTATCTATCAATCATCTATCTATCTATCTATCTATCATCTATCTATCCATCCATCCTTAATTTATTCTAGAATATAGGCATTGCTGCTCTGCTGGCATTTCTTAAATGGATCGTTCAAACCCATCTATTATTGATGGACTAATTAAGCATAAAAGCTTTCTTGTACAAGAGACTGGTGTCACTCTGGTTTCAAGCACAGTGGGTAGGGCTCGCCATCGTAGGAGAAAACAGCACGTAGCTTTATCAAAGGAGCCAAATATTGATGTTGAGGTGCGGCAACTGCAAGTCTGGATGCAGCTGTAGATCACACAGTGTGTCGACCGCAGCGGAATTTGGAACAAGTCTTCTGCTTGGAAAGTTCACAACACGCCGGCTGAAGAGCTGGCTTTGTTTACAGAGGTTAAATATTCCCATCAGTTACCTTTCATTTATGAAATGTTTGCTCTGCTTTGCTCCTTGCGGACAACGGTTCAAAGAATGCTTAGCTGAAAGGGCTGTTTCATGGCATGTAGCAAAGAAACACATCAGTGTGCTGGGTCCAGTTTCATTCTGTTGCTTCTGTGTTAACTCGGCACAAATTGCTGCAGTTGAGTTAATGAGTCTGGGTGTTGTGTCCGATTCTGCCGTTCCACACGCACAACACACTTCTGCTTGTGCAACTCCTCTCTCACACAATTTCCCCTATGCACAATCAAAATCTGTTCCAGAGGATTGAGGGACCTTCTGGAGCAGATTGGGGGAGAGGGCACAGAGAGAGGAGAGGAAGGGAATGCCCTGTTGTGAAAGCAAAAATATTTATTTATTTGAAGCATTTCTAAAGTGCTTAATTTTTTTTTTTTTTAATCTGTAAGCGGTATACAAAAATGACACATAATAAAAACAACATCAGATAGAGAGATAGATGATAGATGATAGATTGATCGAGTGATCGAGCAATAGATAGATAGATATAGGTAAAAACAGGAATTCAGAAATTATGGGCTCTGATCTTAAGTGTCAGGGAATTACCAGGCAAAAGAATAAAACCTTCAAGAGATATCTGAATACATCTGATATAGGCTACGTTTTGGGATGTGCTGTCATGTTCTTCCTTATGTGTAGAGGATTTTTAATTTTTCTTTAAAGAGAAGTGTATATTATTTATTTCATCTGCAAATTGCTTCCCATAAGGCATTCCAAAGTGATTTAGCATCAGGCTATGAGATTCCCCCACATGTAATGGGGCTACCTAAACACAGGTTTATCACTTCATTTGCCATTTTCAAAAAACTAGGCCTTACAGCAGGGGGCACCAACCTTTTTGGACCAGTGGGTACATTTTGAATTTGAATTTTGATGAAGTGCTGCATTCTACGATTCTATGAACAGAATGGGAGCAGCTATCGGTGCTCCCCCCCCCCCCCCCGCTTAACCCCAGACAACTTCAAGCTTACTAAGAGAAATCGTCTATATGTCCTGCTGGTTTTGACTGTGGCGCACAACTCGGGCACATTATTTTCATTGGGTTTTCTTTGAGTAAAACCGAGCTGGACACAAGCTTAAAACACAGATGAAATCGGCAGCACCTTCGAAACAAGTATAGGTGACTGAATTGTATGTCCAGATTAGGCTTGCGGAAAATAATAATAAAAGGGTTTTGGATACTTCTTCCACCTCCAAGTCCTCTTGCACACCCAAAATCTGCTCTGGAGGATCCCCCCAACCCTCTAGAGCAAATGGCGGGCAGGTGTTTGCAAAGAAGCTATAGAGGGGAGGAGAAAAAGAAGGTGATCAGGGTCGCAATGCAGGTTACAACAATTTAAACTTGGTTCTCGAACTTAATCCGTTCCAGGAGTCCGTTCAACTCCCGAAACTGTTCTGCAACCAAGGCGCAGCTTCTGATTGGCTGCTGGAGCTTCCTGAACTCAAGCGGAAGCTAATAATAATAATAATAATTTATTATTTATCCCCTGCCCATCTGGCTGGGTTTCCCCAGCCACTCTGGGCGGCTTCCAACAAAACACTAAAATACAATAACCTAAGCTGCGTTAGATGTTCAGCTTCTGAAAAACCGGAAGACTTAATTCTGGGTTTGCGGCGTTCGGGAGCCAGGGTGTTCGAGTACCAAGGTACCACTGTACCAAAAACAGTTCAAAACTAAATACAGTGATGAATTCGGAGTATTTACTTAATTCTCATGAATATTGATCCAAGGGTAGCAGCACAGGGTATGTGTTTGATATATGGTAATTCTATTTTGATATTTAATTTGATTGGGAAAGTCTTTATCAACCTCCTCTAAACTGAAGCCATGTGGGGTTTTTTTAGACTCTAGGGCCATCTTCCCCAGTTAGCATGGCCCAATGGTCAGGGATGGGGAGATCAGTGGTCGGAAACATCTGAAGGGCCCCATGTAGAAAGCTGATTTAAATATTCATTTTACTATGCAACTCCCTCTTTCGATATTTAGGTGTAGTGATTTCAGTTTGTCTACCACTGGTTGAACAAAGGCACTGAAGTATTCTGAACAGAAGCATTTAAAATGTAAAAAAAAGAAAGCAAGCTGAGAATACACTGTCTACCAAACAAAATTTCTTGCACACTTTTATGAAAATGGGTTTCCAGCAGGGAAGAGCCTGGTCATTTATGATCCTGGGGAATAGGCCTCATTTAAAATGCTGCACATATTAATAAGTCATTAAGAAATCCTTCTGAAAACGATCTTCCTGGCTCGCTGTGGAAATGATGAGCACTTACATAAATGTTTTCTTCAGCCAGGCCCTGGCCAAAATTACATTGTGACATATCAGCTAAAGAAAACCTCTTGCGTTGCTGGAGATGCAACTCCCTGGCAAAACTGCGAGTTCATGCTATTATCGGAGGGAGTAAGTATCTATATTTTCTCTCTAAAATGTATGTATAATTTAGCACAAACGTGGTGGGAAGGTGCTACAGGAAAGGGCAACAGACACAGCATACCCGTCAACAGTCCCGATTGCTGATTGGATCAGACCAAAAGACGCCCATTTTATTATTATTTTGTCTCATGCTGTGGTGCAAGTCAGCTGATCTGCGCCAGAGTGCCGGGCCAAAGGGCTATCGCTTTTTGGGTGTCTCATGTTCTTGAGGGAATCCTCTGGTTTCCGCAAAAACTGGAAACCAAAAAAACAAGTGTCCCAATTTTGATCAGCGGGATGTTGGAGGGTATTCAGTGTTAGGATATAGTTCCATTCCACCTTAAAATGGTACAGGCATGACGTTTGTGTATCACATGCCTGTTTACTGCCAGCACTGTTTGCTGGGAACTTCTGTTGTGTGTTGCTTTTGCTATGCGGCTGTTTTTGCTGGACACGAAGGCAAGCAGTCATGTTTTCCTTTGTTCCTGGACTACGCTGTATAAATGCTGTCAATGATGCTTGCACAACTCTCTCTGTCTGCCTCTTCCGTTGTGGGTGATTTATACACTCTGCTGACAGAGTGTGCACGGGTCTCGGAACGTATCTGAGGCTCGTGTCACTGACTGACTGATGCTGTTCCACGGGAGACCGGTGTTCGTCCGGAGCCAGCTGGGGGCCTGCCTGATGCCCCCGTCTCCCCGGCAGTATCCCAACATGCAGGAGTGCCCATGTGGAAATGCGTTACACAGAACATGGGAGAACTGTGCTCTGGGTACAGGTGGCACCGACATCTTTAGCAGGGATTCCAATGATGAAATTGTGTTGGTTGCCCAAGCATGCAAGCTACAGTGTGTATGACCCTTTGCTTGTATGTACAACTCACAAGCGTGTATTGCTCTCAGTGCTTTCCAAATCTCACTTGCTGTTTCAAGGTCTCGCACATGAGATAACTGAGACTTCTCTAAACTCAAAATTAAATTGGCATAGGCTTTGTCCTCCAGCCTTTGGTCTGCTTCATCTACTTCTTCATCCTCATCTTTTACAGGAGGGTTAACAATAACAGGCCAACATTGTTCTTTCTTTAAAAACGTCTGCATTTGTAAACTCCATGACATATAATTGGACTCTCCCAGTTTCTCTGCCGGAAAATAGGAAGCTCCCCCTTGAGCTCCAGCTCCAAATTCAGCCATGGCGCCACCCAGCTTCCAGCTTTCCACTCAGTCCTTACTCACACGTGGCTTGAAGCAATGTTCGGCTCCTGGTCTCAAACAGACACTCCCTGCCAACGCCTTCACACAGCCAGCTGCTTGAGAAACGCTGAGTTGCTTCCAGTCTCTGGGTTCTTTTCACACTCTGTCTCTGCCCACTCAGGACTGGGCCCATAACCTATTGGAGGGGGGTTTTCAACTGGAGGCAGAGGACAGACTGTGACTCCAGGAGACAGGTGTAAAACCAAACTTAAACGAAGACTTTATTACAAAACAACAAACAGAAATGCTGGTGGGTGTTATTCCTGCAGGCAGGGGACAAACTGCAGCTTTTTTTCCTTTTGTAGCCACGGCCAGCTGCAAACAATTAACCCAGAGTTTACAGAGACTTCTTAAAGGTACACACGTTTCTGTGCAGAATGTCTCCCAACATGAAGGACACATACCTAATGTCAATAGACATAACAGCAGTATCCAAGATGGAAACGGAAGAGAAGCGCTTGCTGGATCCGACCAGAGGCCCATCTAGTCTAGCTTTTTCTCCTTGCATTGGCCAATCAGATGCCTAAGGGAAGCTCAGTGTGGAATAAGGGCTTGTGTACATCAGAAAGCTGATCCGCGTGAGGAAAAAAAAAATCCTACCAACTGCTAGATTGTGGTGCTACTATTGATATATTTACTGCTGAAAAACCCAGAGATTCATTTCCATGCTAATTCCATCCTTACAGGGATCAATATATTCGCCATTAGCACTACATCAGACTATATCCACACAGGTTTTTGTTTGTTTTTTTTCAAATACCTAAGCAAGATTATCCCTGCTTCAAAGCACTTGGTCATTCATTAGTGAATTACGGTTAAGCAGTTCTCCAGCAAACGTTAATCTTTTGAAATAAATAAATAAATAAATGAAACCACCCACAATGGATAAAAAACCCCACATTTGCAGCATTGCTCCATTATATGATCAATTTTCCTTTATCACATGCTTTCAACTGACTTTCAATGTGAGATTAATCCTTTTCGGAAACAAATCACACGATATCACCTCAGGATATCGTTTTGGGTAAAGAACGCCTGCTTGGATTAGTTCTGGATGAGAACATTAACAAATGATAGTTTCCAAAGGAGTTGGCTAAATCAGCTTCAAATATCAACGCTAAATTATTCACCTAGTTTTCCATTTACACACAGTCTGCCTGAAGGCAACTGTGGCGATGTTTGAACACAGCCTGAAACAATAATAAAATAGAGGGCCATAGAATAATTTTGAAACATCAGTTAAATGTCAACGGCAACTAGAGATGGGAAAAGATTTTTATTCGGTCCACTTTTTTAAACAAAAATGACCTAACTTGTATAATAATAATAATAATAATAATAATAATAATTTATTATTTATTATTTATACCCCACCCATTTGGGTGGGTCTCCCCAGACGCTCTGGGTGGCTCCCAACAGAATATTAAAACACGATGAAACATCAAACATTAAAAAATTCCCTAAACAGGGCTGCCTTCAGATGTTTTGTAAAAGTCAGATAGTTGTATTATTTCCTTGACATCTGATGGGAGGGCGTTCTACAGGGCAGGCGCCACTACCGAGAAGGCCCTCTGCCTGGTTCCCTGTAAATTTGCTTCTCTCAGAGAGGGAACCGCCAGAAGGCCCTCGGCGCTGGACCTTAGTGTCCGAGCTGAACGATGGGCGTGGAGACGCTCCTTCAGATATACTGGGCCAAGGCCATTTAGGGCAGGCTTCCTCAACCTCGGCCCTCCAGATATTTTTGGCCTACAACTCCCATGATCCCCAGCTAGCAGGACCACTGGTCAGGGATGTTGGGAATTGTCGTCTCAAAACATCTGGAGGGCCGAGGTTGAGGAAGCCTGGTTTAGGGCTTTAAATGTCAGCATCAACACTTTGGATTGTGCTTAGAAACGTACTGGGAGCTAATGGAGGTCTTTCAGAACCAGTGTTATATGGTCTCAGTGGCCGCTCCCAGTCACCAGTCTAGCTGCCATAAGAATAGAAGAAGACTCTGCTGGATAAGCCAATGGCCTATCTAGTCCAACATTCGGTTTTTACAATGGGCAACCAGGTGCCTATTGAAAACATGCATGGAGGAGCCAAGCAGAAGAACACTCTCCCTTCTTGCAGCTTCCAGCAACTGCTGTTGAGATGCATTATTGCCTCCAACCGTAGAGGCAGAGAATAGCCATCACATCTAGTAGCCCAAACTAATGCACAGATCGGAACGTAATTATTAGGGCTCTGTCCCTGATTCAGCTGAAGCCCTAATTCCACACCAGATCAGGTTGATCTGGGCTCCAGCTGAATCCAGCTGAGATGGCTTTCGATCAGTCACCTGGGGTTGCCAAAAGGCAGGACAGTTGGGTGGGAGGGGAGAAGGAGAGACAAACAGCCTCTGCAGTGTTTGCCGCAGGGAACTGGCAAAGCAACACCCAGCGGGATTGAACCCTCTACTCACCAGCTGGTGATTGGAAGGTGTGATTGTGCTCTCTGCAGTGTGATAAGGAGGAAGGAGACCTGTAGCATCTCCATCTTCCCCTCCCAGCTCCCAATCATAGGCTTGCCATATGTCAGGAAAATTCCTGACATGTCCTGGTTTTTGGATGTAAAAATGGCGTCCAGGGGGAATTTTGCTGAATCGGCAAAATGTCAGGGAAAACCCAGGTGTATGGCAACGCGGTGGGAAAAGCAGAAACAGCTCCAAAAACTTAAAATCACCCAAAGAAGCTCAACAGTTTTTGAAATATGGCAACCCTACCCAACCACATGTTTAAAAGGTAAAGGGACCCCTGACCGTTTAGTCCAGTCGCGGATGGCAGTGGGGTTGCGGCGCTCATCTCGCTTTACTGGGCAAGGGAGCCAGCGTTTGTCCACAGACAGTTTCCTGGTCATGTGGCCAGCATGACTAAGCCGCTTCTAGCGACCCAGAGAAGCACACGGAAACGCCTTTTACCTTCCCACTGGAGTGGTACCTATTTATCCACTTGCACTTTGACGTGCTTTCGAACTGCTAGGTTGGCAGGAGCAGGGACCGAGCAACGGGAGCTCACCTCGTCACGGGGATTCGAACCACCGACCTTCTGATCGACAAGTCCTAGGCTCAGTGGTTTAGACCACAGCTTAAAACTGTAATTAAAGTTGTGAGTGGGGGAAGTGAAGCCGCATCTTCTTCCCCTGCCCCACTCCTGACCACAAGTTTAATCAGAGGTTTTAACCCTAATTAGCACTAAGGTTGGCCTGCAAACTGATTTGAGAACTTGATCTGAGTCAGTTTGGCCCTGGGTCAGTGCTGAGCCAAAGTGCCAGACTGAGGGGACCTTGCAAAGCCTTAATTCTTATTCTTCAGGTATTCCTTTATGTATCAAGTTTCTCTTTCTTAACAATTTTTTTATTAAATTTTCAACAACAAAAAACCAATATCGACTACAACAACAAAGAAAGAAGGAAAAATATACACGAAAACAATATCAATTCCATAAAATGGGATTCTCTGAATCCCGTGACACACACACACACCCGGTTCCTTAAATTTTTCTTTTCAGCTGCATATCGTTTCTACTCCAAATTATTTTCATCTCAAATTTCCTATACTATCTCTATAATTACAAGTGTTCTTAAAATGCTGCCAATACATTAACCTGTTTACAATACTTTTGCAAATATATAATAAACATTTCCCATTCTTTTTTAAATTTCTTGTCGTCTTGATTTCTGAGCTTTCCAGTTAATTTCGCCATTTTAGCATAGTCCATGGTTTGCCAATCTTTTTTGGTCGGGACTGCTTCCTTTTGTGTCAAGTTTCTGTCCTGCCCTTCTTCCCAAAGAATCCCAGGCCTGCATTTCTCAGAATTTTGCATTTCTTCAAATTTTGCAGTACAGTTCTAGCAGTAACTAACAGCATAACTATCAGAGAAGAGGAATTTTATCTCTGGTAAACACTAATCATTGTCCTTCTCACTCCTTGTAGGACTCCGGCGAGTGTAAAGCTGAAGTTCACATCGATGACTCCGCCGAACATTCCAACGTTTTGCAGAAATGCACTAACATTACTGGTAGGCGGTACTCTTAAGTTAGCACACAGTAGGCTGACCGAATAGGAAAATAGTGACTAGGAATGGGCAGAAGAATGGTCCATGTTGATAATTGCAAAGAAATGCTCCCCAGGAAAAGATGAAAGCCCCAAGCTTGGTTTTATTTTGTTGTTGTTGAGTCGTTAAGTCGTGTCCGACTCTTCGTGACCCCATGAACCAGAGCACGCCAGGCACTCCTGTCTTCCACTGCCTCCCACAGTTTGGTCAAACTCATGCTGGTAGCTTTGAGAACACTGTCCCACCATCTTGTCCTCTGTCATCCCCTTCTCCTTGTGCCCTCCATCTTTCCCAACTTCAGGGTCTTTTCCAGGGAGTCTTCTCTTCTCATGAGGTGGCCAGAGTATTGGAGCCTCAGCTTCAGGATCTGTCCTTCCAGTGAGCACTCAGGGCTGATTTCCTTAAGAACGGATAGGTTTGATCTTCTTGCAGTCCATGGGACTCTCAAGAGTCTCCTCCAGCACCATAATTCAAAAGCATCAATTCTTTGGCAATCAGCCTTCTTTATGGTCCAGCTCTCACTTCCATACATCACTACTGGGAAAACCATAGCTTTAACTATAGGGACCTTTGTCGGCAAGGTGATGTCTCTGCTTTTTAAGATGCTATTTACTTAAATTAAAAGGAGCCCATTTCGTGATGGGTTACTTTAGTACGTGTGGAGCAAGATAGGAATTGAGAAATGGGCCACAAGGAGATATTCAGCCAATAGGTTCGTGTATTTGAAGGGGTTTGTGTGTCTATGAATATATTTGAGACATATATGCTACCAGTACTTACCATGAAGCAGAAGGAAGCCTGGCTAAGACCCCCATTAATATTTCCCAGCATGTACATATTTCGTTTAGATTTATGGTTTATTGAGGTAATTAAGAAACAAGGCTAGGAACTGGATGCCAGGCTGGCAGGACTGAACAACTGAGGCAGAAGCCTACCAAATTCTCAGATGGACACATGTGAGGGGGCAGTGCCCAGACCTGAAGGATCGATGCCCATCAGATGTGTATGAGGCCTGAGTATTTGCAATACGGTTTGTTAAAGCCATTTAGCACCAAACTTGGAGCTGCAACTTGGAGCTTCGTGTGGCAGCACTGTGGCAAGTTACCGTATTTTTCGCCCTATAAGGCGCACCAGACCACAAGACGCACCTAGTTTTTGGAGGAGGAAAACAAGGAAAAAAATATTCTGAATCTCAGAAGCCAGAACAGCAAGAGGGATCACTGCACAGTGAAAGCAGCAATCCCTCTTGCTATTCTGGCTTCTGTGATAGCTGCGCAGCCTGCATTTGCTCCATAAGACGCACACACATTTCCCCTTACTTTTTAGAAGGGAAAAAGTGAGTCTTATAGAGCAAAAAATACGGTATGTTGTAGCGCCTATGCAAATACATCCCCAATTACTGAGAACCTGAACTGTTTGCAGGCACCTTAGCTAAGCTCCTTTCTGCGAAAGGCTGGCTGGCTTTATTTTTACCTACCAGCAAGTCTTCTAACTTCGTTCTCAAACACATTTATAAGGCAATGGTGACACCTAGTTGTCACTGTTAAATGGTAGCTGTATGCGTTCTGCAGGGACACTTTCTGGCCCCTTTGTGAAAGCTGAAATCTAACATGCGCTGTGCACCGCCAGAAAATACAGCTCTGATTCCGAAGTCTGGGAAAGTTCCCCATTGTATCTGAAGAAATGTAAAAACTAGAAGTACCCTCCAAATCTATTGAATCAGATTTGCTATGTTCAGGGTGCCTTGTCAATCACAGGAGCCAATTCCTAGGGACCATAGGGGCTTCAGCTCCCACAATAAAATATTTGAAGGGGCCGCCTTCCCAAGTTTTGGGACATTTCCATTCAAAGGGGGGGGTGCATTGTGTCATGGGCCCCCACAATATTTTATTCAAATGGCACCCCGGTTGTCAATAGCTGGATGAATTTGCACGGCCATGGGGACCAAGAGAAGGGGAGATTGCCAGTTTTATTAATGCTGCAGCATTAATGAAATTAAAAATTGCCATGTTCAAGCCCAGTGATAGACTATTTGTGTACAGTGCTCAGACCTACTCTGCCTTTGACTACATTCCTCTGGTCCTTCACCTCCTGTGTTTTTATTATCTGCAAGCTGCCTTGAGTCCCTGTCAGCTAAAAAGGTGGGGCATAAATAAATTTATTAGTAATAGTAGTACCACTTATAAATGCCATCTCCAACTCCTCGAAAGATTCCATCAACGGTGTCTCCAAAAAATTTTACACATCACTTGGGAAGACAGGCGAACTAATAGTACTGGAAGAAGCAAAGATCACCAGTGTTGAAGCAATGATTCTTCAACATCAACTTCGTTAGACTGGTCATGTTGTGTGGATGCCTGATGATCATCTTCCAAAGCAACTACTCTATTCCAAACTTAAAAATGAAAAGTGTAATGCTGGTGGTCAACAAAAGAGGTTTAAAGACTCTCTTAAGGCAAATCTTAAAAAATGTAGTATAAACACTGACAACTGGGAAACACTGGCCTGAGGGAGCTCCAGTTGGAGAACAGCCTTTACCAAAGGTGTCATGGGCTTTGAAGACACTCGAACTCAGGACGCAAGAGAGAAACGTACTAAGAGGAAGGCACGCTTGGCAAATCCACACCGTGATCAACAATGTCCACACTGTGGAAGGACGTGTGGATCCAGAATTGGCCTCCACAGTCACTTACGGACTCATTGTTAAAACCGTGTTTATGGAAGACAATCTTACTCGGCTACTAGTGATCGCCAAAGAAGAGTAGTATTTCTTTTCCCTTGCCTCCCATAGCAGCCCAAGGTGGCAGAATTGTTGGTTTCTGCTCTCTTCACTGGGCAGCGAAGTGCTTGTCACGAGACAGGTGTTTACATTCCACAGACAGCATTGCTGTTGGGTTTTCCCACAGGAAAGGGAGACTGGATGTGACGTACACTGGTTTCCTGTTTTTCACTGTTCACACAGTGTTTTTCTCTCAGTGTTTCTCTCTGTGCTTCAGAGGAGAGAGGATGCCTTTTCTGCTCCGGCAGAGGCAAGATGTTTTTCTGTAATCTACCAGCTTTGAAATGTAAATAAAGCAATTAAGAGTATGTGCACGTATTCCTCATCATTCCGCTGTGCACGAGACGCTGCTAAATCAACAAGAATAACAAAACAGCAAACAAAATGAAACAAAAGCAGTTTTTCCACATGGTCATTTTGTTCTGCAAAACAAAAAGGGGTCCTTTGTACAGTAGGACTACTGTATACCCTAACTAAAAGGACTACTATAGCTGTACTGTACAAAGGGGTCCTTCTGACTGGTGTTCTATGGCAGCTGTATTATGCAACATGTTCCTGAGTCAATAATTATGATACATTAATGGTCGGTTGATACTGCATCATTAGTTCTTCTGCTATGCTTCCTGAAAGCTACCACACTCCTGCTGTCAGGAGGCACTATAAGTGCAACAAATGCAGGGCAAAGCCGGAAAGTTTGCAATATGAAATGTCACATGATTTCAGCAGGACCTTGTAGGATGTGCACCTATTGCAAGTTAAGCATTGATTGGATGTTAAGCAGTTTTCTCACCCCTAAGGCTTTGCAGGTGCAAAAGTGGCGTGACGTATGACCACAGAGATACCATCATGAGTGCAAATCATCATGAATGTGCAATAAAAGGGAGGTTTGGAGGGGCCCTACATTTTGGAGAAGTGGGCTCTCGCTTCTATTTAAATTTTGATTAAAAGCACCCACAATTAGACTGGGACCACGGCACTGAGGGAAGAGGGTTGAACGTTTTTCTTAATGTTGTTCATCTACTGTGAATGTCTTACCTCAACCACTATTCCCCCCCAGGAAATTTCTTTCTTTCTGCTTTGTACCAGTTTGTGCACTGGGCAGTGGAACTGGAGCTTTGCAGCTTACCAAAGCTGGCATAGTGCTGTTCTTGTTTTGCTTGTTCTTCAGTCCCAGACAAGGTGACCAGGGTGCATGCCGGATGCCTAGGCTGCTGGCAATCCATATCCACCAAGATTTTGGAGTTGCTGCCCATTTTGAGACACGCCATACAGCTACATAACAACCAGAGCGCAATGCCAAACCTTTTTGAAGCTGGAGAGATAGTGAAAGCCCAGCGGCAGGTTTGTATATGTCTGGGGTGGGGGGAACCTAATGTCATGCGCCCCTTGACATCATCTGGGTCTCCATACGCTGGTGTCATGACCTCAGGGTCTGCCTCGCCCTCTTCAGGGGATAATAATAATAATAATAATAATAATAATAATAATAATAATAATAAATTTTAATTTTTTTAATTTATATCCTGCCCATCTGGCTGGGTTTCGCTAGCCACTGTGGGCAGCTCACAACATATACAGTCGTACCTTGGTTTTTGAACAGTTTAGTTCTCTAATGTTTTGGCTCCCGAATGCCGTAAAACCGGAAGTGACTGTTCTGGTTTTTGAACGTTCATTTGGAAGCCGAACGTCTGACAGGGCTTCCGCAGCTTCTGATTGGCTGCAGGAGCTTCCTGCAGCCAATCAGAAGCCACGCTTTGGTTTCCAAATGTCTTGGAAGTCGAACAGACTTCCAGAATGGATTCTGTTTGACTTCCAAGGTACGACTGTGTGTGTGTATGGGTGTGTGTGTGACACAACATCAAACATTAAAATGAAAATATCTTATACATTCAACAGACCAATAAATCAATAGAAACCAATTACAATAATAACAACAATAGTGATAATAATAGTAGACTGTTTACAGTTATACCCAAATTAAAGTAACCGCCAACCTCAACTACCGTATTGTTCGCTCCATAGGATGCATTTTTCCTTCTTAAAAACTAAGGGGGAAAGTCTGTATGTCCTATGGAGTGAGTGCAGGGGGAAGGCAGGGAGGAAAAGCCCCTAAGAGCTGCGCACAAGCTTCGCGCGGCTCTTGCGGGCTTTTCCCCAGGAGGGAGAAGGGACCGCCGCTCCCCGACCTGTTCTGGGGGCTGGGGTCGCGGGAAGCTCGGGCTTACCCCGCCCCCAGCCCCACAAGCTCCAGGAGTGGAGGCAAGGCTGCGGGCAACCTTGCCGCCGCTCCTGGACCTGTTCTGCTGGCTGAGTTCCCCCCACACTCCGAAGGCTTGCGGATAGCAGCCTGAAGCCTGAAGCCCAGGGAGCGCAGCACCAACTCCCGCTGTGCTCCCCGGGCTTCAGAGCGTGGCCCCAGCCCTGCAAGCTCTGGGAGCGGTGGCAAGGATGCACGCAACCTTGACGCTGCTCCCGGACCTGTTCTGGGGGCTGGGGTCGGGGGGAGCTCGAGCTTCCCCCTCCCCAGCCCTGCGGCTAAAAACGAAGCCATGACAGCGAGCGGGATGGATCCCGCTCGCTGTCTTGGCTTCTGCCAAAGCCGCGTGCAGCCTCTCCTGGCTGGAGAGGTTGCACGCGGCTAAAGAGGAAGCCAAGACAGCCAGCGGGATGGATCCCACTAGCTGTCTTGGCTTTTTTGCTCTTTGGGGCTGGTGAGGGGGAAATAAAAAAAAATTTCTTTAATTCACCCCCTAAAAACTAGGTGCGCCCTATGGTCCGGTCCGCCCTATGGAGCGAAAAATACAGTAAACATTTAACCAACACCAACCCAACAAAAATGAAACAGAGGAGCCAAAATTAGAACATTTTAAAACATTTTAGCTAGTTGCCCCAACCCAAGATTTGTTACAGCAAGACTGTGGGCTTGGAGGAAAAACAATGGGAGGAGTGGGAATTGCCCACAGAGCCACCCCCAATGGTCCTCACTGCGTCAGAAGGTCCAGCATGGGAAGAGACGTTCACTTCCCCAACCTGAAGAGGTTTCATTGCCCCTTGTGACTTTGAGAACTTCAGCCCAGAAGCTCAGCAGAACCTCCATCTCCCTTGAGCTGTAGGGGAACTTTTGTGAGTCATTTGCAACCTCTCCTAAACGTTTCTTCCAGGTGGTGGCTGGATGGAAGTATAATTTTGAGTATTTGGCCAGAGAGACAAATTGTTCCAAGGCTGAATTTACAGATTTGACTGCAGAATGCAAAGCTCTTCCTCAAGGCGTAAGTGAACCTCTCTGTTTATTCTGGAATAAAGAAGGGTTCCAGAATTTTGTGCAAAAAACACCTCAAAATGTTAGAATCAGCAAACGTACATGAACCAATGGGTGAATGAACCATACAAATTGGACATATTAGCATTTTTGAAAATTGCATACAACGTGCATATTTGATTTACACAGAATTTGGAACATAAGTTGAAGCAGGACAAAGACAGATGGAATTGTATGTAACCAGCAGAAAAATATATAGAGTGCATAGAAATGTGATAGCATTTGATGTACCTGAGGTTGTCCTCCATCCCTAACCTCACTCTCCACCTTTGTAATGTATGATGGAGATTGTGAACAGAATTGCCAGGGAGCCAGAGCAGACAAACTAGTTCAGGGAAGGGTTTCTTTTTCTTTTCTTGAACCATACCTAGGGACGAAGGAAAAACTCAATTCAGCAGGTATTTATTTTATTAATTAATTTATTGTTTTATTAATTATTTTTTTATACCGCTCTTTATCTGTAGATCTCTGTGAAGTTCACAACATTTAATGGCAAACTTACCAAATTAGCACTTTACGAAACAATATGCGCAGCAAAACACAGTCGTACTGTATACTGAAGTTAACACTTCTCTGAATTTTGCAAAGCAATTCTCCAGTCAAGAGATGTATACAAAAATGCAGTGCTTTTTTTCTTAAAAAAGAATGTTTAGGGGTACTCTTGTTTTGACTCAAGAAAATCACTATTTGATTGTTCAAATCAAGAAAAATCAGTACAGGAAATGAAGTACAAAGATTCACAAAATGTTTAGGGGTATGCGTACCCCTGCGTCCCCCCCCCGAAAAAAGCACTGCAAAAATGCATATACTAGGATAAAAGAGTGCATATAAATGTATGTATGTATTTGTGAATATAGCATACAAAAGAATATTACACAGGGGGAAATTGCTTTGCAGAAATGTGTGTATTAGGAGACATCCTTTGCAAAAATGTGCACACTGGAAGAAATTAGCAGTAAGATGCTGTTGAATTTTCATAAGAACGTAAACTTAAAAAAAAAAAAAAGATTTCAATACTGTTTGCACCTGAAAAAGTTTCAGGGTGGACATGCTGTTTTGTTTCTAATCTATACATGTCCCATAGCTTCCTGCTCAAGTCCTGTATCTTTTCAGACCACAAGTGTTCTGGTTTCTCCCTCCCCCGGTTTTCTTGTGCTATACTGAAAATATTGCCCCTCCAAACTGCAATATTGCAGTAACGTTAGGCTAGCATCGCTGAACAAGTAATAAAGCAGAATGATGTGTGGATGCTTCGGTATAAATCCACCTTTAACGCATTATTATTGTGTCAGTGACATGTTGCAGAACGCACCTGCAAAAACAACACCAGTCTGGTGGGATCCCGGGGCTGCAACAACATCCTAGCAAAAGTGGGAACTGAAGTCCTGTCTAGCTCCTAGACGGTAGCTTCCTCCGGGGATATTTGGCTGGGCAGCCAAAAGCACTTCAGGAAACAGCAGTCTAATTCATTCTGTTTCTCCTCTTGGCCAAGAGAGCTGTGCTGGAAGAGTTGCCAAAAGAAATAAAAAGATTAAGGCAGCAACCAATTTAACTCCAGGCAAATATTTCCATAAAAAGGAAGTTGTTAAACGATCCTCTAAAGCATATATATCTGCAATGCAGTTCAGAGGAGGGATGTTTCGAGTGAAGAGATATATATATTCCAGCCAGGAACTTACTAGCTACTGCATTGTTAGAGAAGTCTCTGAGTTAGAAAGAACAGCTGATTTGCTTGTTCTTGCTCTGCGATTCTGCCTCCTAATTCCCCCATCAGTGGTCCAGGCCAGATTACAGGGGATCGGGGGAATGTGGATCAGGAACATTGTTTGGAGACCCTGCAAAGTAGGCGTGGGAACTGCAGCTCACCAGACTACAACCCCCATCATCCCTGTCCATCAGACAGGATGGCTGCAGCTCATAGAAGCTGGAGTCTGACAACTGCTGAAGGTTCTCAGGTTCCTCACTGCTGGGGTAGATGAGAAAGGGAGAAATTGTAACCCTAACCCCTATCATAATGAAAGCATGGTACAGTACTGTTCTCGCCCCCTCACCCCAACAGCTATGCTATTGCCTACCCAACTTTCTTAAGGAACCGCCCAGCTGAACTTAAGCCTCTACGGAAGCAATGGACATCAAAAAATCTCTGAAACAGAAGCAAGGTCATGAGAGGGTAGGAGAGGGTATATTAATTGCAATTCATCCCTCCAAGCGCCCATATGTGTGAGTCAAACATACACTGAGCAGACCTTAAAGTCCCACCCTTGGCAGAAAAATGGAATTAAGTGCCTCTGCTCAGCTTCTAAACTATGGGTTACTATTTGACTACAAGAACTCAAGGGACGTGGGTGGCGCTGTGGGTTAAACCACAGAGCCTAGGACTTGCCGATCAGAAGGTCAGCGGTTTGAATCCCCGTGACGGGGTGAGCTCCCGTTGCTCGGTCCCTGCTCCTGCCAACCTAGCAGTTCGAAAGCATGTCAGAGTGCAAGTAGATAAATAGGTACTGCTCCGGCGGGAAGGTAAACGGCATTTCCGTGCGCTGCTCTGGTTCGCCAGAAGCGGCTTAGTCATGCTGGCCACATGACCTGGAAACTGTACAGCGGCTCCCTCGGCCAATAAAGCGAGATGAGCGCCGCAACCCCAGAGTCGGCCACGACTGGACTTAACAGTCAGGGGTCCCTTTACCTTTACAAGAACTGAGCTTAATACTAATGAAATTTCATCAGTAATTTAGTGCCCGTTTCTCCTCATGTACATAGTTTTGTATACAATATTACCTTATTTTTGCAAACCAATTTCCCCCTAATTTAATGCAATTTTGTGTGTTATTCTTTGTAATATATCTATTTTAAGCACACTTAGCCCTGGTATATGCAGCTTTGTGCATGTTGCTTGTCGGGAGAACTGCATTGCAAAATTCAAAGAAGTGTGAATTTTGAAGGCGGTGTTTTGGTTCATGTGCTGTTTCAGACACTGCAAATTTGGGAGGGTGAACCGAATCGAATTTCTCTTCCATCCCTGCTGCCCTATGAATATTTAAAAAGGAATGGGAATGGGAATGGGGAGGGAGGTGTGGTATGTCCTTAACATCTGGGGATTCCCTTTCTCCTTTTCCAATTCAACCAAGAGGACCACATCAGGACATCAAAAAAAGAAGAGCAAAGCCTGAGATGTAGCGGCCAACACACAGCATTTGCTTTTATTTTCGGGGTTTAATGACCACTTCACCTTGTCTTCTTTTTGCTTTCTGTCCCCCCTCCAGCACATAGCTAGTTGTGTAGTTGATGCCGTTGTGGACTTGAAAGGGAAGCTTGTGCATGCTGAACAGAAGTGCATCCTTCGAGGTTTGTAACTGCGGTATTATAAAAATTGAGGGGGGAGTGAAGTTAATATTCATCATCTCTACGTGGGGGCAAAAAAGGTAGGGCACTTTTTGACTCTGTTTGGGCCACAGTGCTGTGTCACACGGGACCTGGCATTAATTCCTAAGGGCCAAAGAGACAAGTGAGAAACAGACCAGTTGACAGAGCGCAGGCTCAGCTTACTTAAGACAATGCGGAGACGGGAGACCAAAGCGTAGCCTCTTCGACGTAGCTATGGCAGCAGTGCCCATGCCCACTGTCAGGGGACTGCCATCAGGACTGGCGAGGGAAGCAAGGGGATACAGGGAGCCTCCGAAGCTTCGGAGGAGCAGCCACTCGTCAAGCGGTGTGGAAAGCCAGTAGAACGGAGGGGGAAGGGGATAGCCAGGCGAGGGGAGGGCTCGAAGATGCTACTGAGAGCCCCAGCACCTCACCTAGCCCAGCTGGCCAGCAGACAGACACGCCATTTCTGTCACCCAGCTTACGCAGAGGGGTGAAACGTAAGGAGGGGAGGTGGCGATTTGGGGTGTCTAAGTTCTTATGTTGGGGGAGAAACCGGAAAGGGCCACTCCTGGAATCTGCAAGCAACTAGGACAGACAAGAACTTTGTGTTTCTGCACTGTATATAGTTTGCACCAAATAAAACCTGTAAAAGACAGGTCTGAGTCCTGCCTGGTTACTCGCGAGCAACCACCGCCAGCGCCTGACACCCACGTAGGCCTTCTATAGCTTCCTCTGGGCTTCCTCCCCTCTCCCCGCAGAAATTAGGCTTGAAAGAAGCATTCTGTTGTAACCAATAGAATGTGGTCGTGGCATGTGCTCAGTCGCAATGCATGCATGGTGCCTGCAGTGAGGTCTCCGTTTTGGAAATTATTTGATTTTGATGAAATCTAACGTGTTTTATTTGGTTTATTCGTTTACTTACAGAAAAGGGAAAGTTTTCTGGCGCTGTTTGTCCTGGTTGCCCTCAACGTATTCCAACAGACAGCCCAGAACTAAAGGAGCCACTGGCGGTTACCCTGGAGAAATACAACTCGCAATGTGGTGGCGATTTCTATTACAAAATTGAAAACATTACAGAAGCTTCAAGCCAGGTCTGAACTCTGTTGCTACTGTTATATTTCAATGTAATATTTTAAGAAAATTGACTCAAACTGGGATGAACTGTCCAATCTGTCTCGAGAGACAATGGAATGTGCCTCAGGGGGTGAAGTCAAATCGCTGGGGAATCACAGTGCCTGCTGTGGCTGCAGAGACTGATGACTCGTAACCGCTGCCCCCTGTGTTGTTTTTTATGCGTTATCAGCACCAAATTGGCCTCCCTGGGGCACAAGCCTGGGCAGTGTTTATGGAAGCCCTGAGCTGCCCAGACTAAAAGACCCACCTCTCAATTTTCAAGACCCCCTTCTCAGCCTCGCTGGTGTGTTCTAAAGGAAAGCAGAGCAATCCGTTTGGCACCAGCTTGGCTGCAGGAGTTGCAAGAAGGAGGCATACAAGACGCCATCCAAACACCTTAGGGACTCCACTCAATTTGTTTAGGGTTTACTTCTTAGCCTTTTCTTCTCCCAAATATATCCTGCAAGGCAGAGGAGCTTTAGAGTCAGAGTTTTCCTACTAGAAGGGTTACCTTCTCATGTTGATGAGCCCCACCTGTCCCTTATGGGAACATAGAAAGCTGCCTTTTACTGAATCAGGCCAACGATTCATCAGTTCAGTGGTGTCCACACTGGCTGGCAGTGGCTCCCCAGGGTTTAAGGCAAGGGATAATCTGAGCCCTACCTGGAGACATCTGGGATGAAACCTGGGACCTTCTGCATGCAAAACAGGCAACCCATCACACTGAGCTGCAGCCCTTCCCCAAAATTTAGACTTTCCCATACTGGGAGTCAAACCTGGGCCACTTGGGTGAAAACTGTGGGAATGTTCAGGGATGCAATTTAGCAGAGCAACTTTCCCCTTTTTTAAACTTACACAGCGGATGTGTTTGCTCAGGCTCGCTAAAGCCTCTAAAATATGTTTTCCTTTTTGGTAATTCCCCATTTAGTCCCTCGTAAAAAGATAGACACGACACAGTCTTCTTTAAAAGTATAAAAAGAGTTTACTCACACATTCTGTTCACAATTGGATCACAGAAGGCAGACTTAAGTTAGAAAAGTAATATACACCTGGAAACTATCCCATAAGGAGACGGCTCCTTTGTCCATTCTTGGCTGCACGCCAAGGGAGCATCTTAGGCAAAGCAGATGTTGCTTCTTCGACAAATGTGGTCAGAGAGAGAGAGAGATGGCTGACCAGTCCTGCTCTTTTGTTACCTGGGCAGGTGAGCTCACGCCCACCTCTAGTCACATACAGAAGAAGTCTGTCCCAGCCAAGAAGAAACAGGAAGTTCCGACTGGCTGGTCCAGACACCCCTTTTTATGTCCACTCTAGGGATGTTGTATTTGACTGCTCTTGTGTTTCACATCCCACAAAAATCAGGATTCCTAACTGCTAGACCACATGAGAATATATACATTAAGCCAGATGGGATAGTAATTTTCATGCAAGACATGCCCCTACTGCTTAACCCCTTCTGTGCAAAAGTCCTGACTTGGGTTTTGAGGCTGCGCTTGAACTGCGTGAAGGCTTCACTCCCAACATGAGGTGTGTCCCATCTCAACGCCATCCTGACAACCTCCACGCTGTTTTTAAATATAACAATACTAAGTATTCACAGTGTGCTCTACAACATCCATTCCCCTTTACTCATGCTTTTCCTGATTATCTTTCTCCTTAAATTTCAGGTTGTCGCTGGAATAATGTACCGAGTTCACTTTCAAATTAAGGAGACAAATTGCTCTAAGCACATTGTCCCGAAATTGAATGATGATTGTCAGACTACAGAAGACAGTGTAAGTTACTGGGAGAGGTTCTAAGATGAATATTTTATTTCAATCCGCTAAATAAATCTTAAATTTGGATGTGGGTGGGAATATTGCAGATCCATGTGGTTATTTGTATTCTTACTTTTTGAGAAGTCCATTCCTGATTCACTTTGATTTAAGCTTCTTTAGTTCCCTGGTTAGACCTGAATGCTAGGTAATATTTAATTCAGTTAAGATTTGTAGCCTTAATTTGTGTTTGGTTTTGGCCTTAATGTTAATAAATTTTATTCCTCTTCACATGAAAACCCAGCACAACTGTTTATAAACGAAATGGTTTTTTTAAAAAAAATACAGATAAGAAAATGCCACAAGCTTTCACAATACATTCCAAGCTATAATAATTTGCCAGGGTTTGTATTTCATTATAACCTTTGACTAGAGATGTGCCACTGCTCTGTCTTGTTTTGGCTACAGAAACTGTTATACTGCTATGCATCTATTTACGAGAGACCCTGGATGTCAGAAATCCAGCCCAAATTGAAATGTGGTGAGGAACCTCAGGAGGTATGAAAATCCAAATTGTTACAAAACCACCCCCACTCTGCTAAGCGGTAGCAAAAGTCCAGGGGGTTCCAGACACTCATCCAGGGTCTGTGTTCCTTTGGAGAATTGAGACACAGCAGGGACTGTCATAGCTTTAAGAAATGTGGTTTATTCACTTATTTACAGCTTCTGTTTGCACGGAGGGAGTCCAGATCTTGCAGCATGGTCATTTCAAGAGGGGCTTGTTCCCCATAGCAGTGCAGTCCAAGGCATCTGTCCCAGCCAGCCTTCAGCCAGCCAGCCCAAGATGGATCCCAGTCTTTCTTCTCCTTTTTCTTCCCAGCACACTTTGCTAAAGACTCTCTTTTCCTGTCACCTCACATCTAGTTATCCTGGCAGCCTTCTGTCTGCCCCGGCCCAAGATTCCTCTTAGACGGGCCATCAACCCATTTTGTCATATGAATACCTCTATCCCAGGTGATAGAGTTTTAAGATGAGGCACTGCTGTTTTTAATATTGAATTTTAAATTGCTGTAACCTCTCCTTAGAGGAAGAGCAGGTAAGAAATTGAAATAATAACGAGCCAGATAAACTTGGAACAGTCTTGTCCAGTGATATCTAGAAGGTATCTGGCTGGAGTACAACTCTCATCATTGCAGACCGCTGATGTTGCTGGTGGTTGCTGATGTCCAAAGGACATCAAAGTGCAGAAAACTGGCTTGAAGGTTTGGTGTGGTTTGGTACAGACTGGAGAGAGACACTTCCCATGCTAGTTCTTCTAGTCTTTAGAGCTCCAGTGAGAGCCAGTGTGGAGTAGTGGTTAAGAGCGATAGACTCGTAATCTGATGAACCGGGTTCGATTCCCTGCTCCTCCACATGCAGCTGCTGGGTGACCTTGGGCTAGTCACACTTCTCTGAAGTCTCTCAGCCCCACTCACCTCACAGAGTGTTTGTTGTGGGGGAGGAAGGGAAAAGAGAATGTTAGCCTCTTTGAGATTCCTTCAGGTAGTGATAAAGCGGGATATCAAATCCAAACTACTCTTCTTCTTCTTCTTCTTCTTCTTCTTCTTCTTCTTCTTCTTCTTCTTCTTCTTCCAGTCAAGATGTTGATTGCATTTGGCCTATAAGACTTAATGCTCTTAGCCCAATGTACAGTGGTACCTCGGGTTACAGGCACTCCAGGTTACAGATGCTTCAGGTTACAAGACTCCGCTAACCCACAAATAGTACCTCGGGTTAAGAACTTTGCTTCAGGATGAGAATAGAAATCGCGTGGCAGTGACAGCAGGAGGCCCCATTAGCTAAAGTGGTGCTTCAGGTTAAGAACAGTTTCAGGTTAAGAATGAACCTCCGGAACAAATTAAGTACGTAACTAGAGGTACCGCTGTATCTGAGAGACTTGCTTTTCTGTGTGCCATTGTAGGAAACAGAAGAAAGCCAGCCCTTGAAGAAACCACTCATGATGCAGGTACAGGCAACACAATAATGGGGGGGGCTGTTATGCTTTAGCAGTTTTGGAGCCACCCCTAGAGTCTAATCACTCTGGGCACATCTGTTGCTGCAACCTCATAATTTTAATAGTCATCATGACTTCTCCCATAGAATACTTGGATTTGCAGTTTAGTGAGGATTCTATTTGAAATCCTGAACTTCCCCTCATAGAACTGCAGCTCAGTAGATCCCTGTCTGGGCTGAGGGAATGACTTTTAAAACAGTTTTAAGCCTGAAGTGGAGCTATGCCCTCAAAGATCAGAACAACTTTCAGAAAGTTCATTATTGGGGCTTGTGGGGGGGGGGAGTTCCTGGATTCAGCATGGTCCGAGTTTCCAATTTACATTTCACCATATTTTAAGAGTTAAGTCTAATTCTTGTCTGTTATTACGCAATCTTGACTTTCGGGGTCTGTTTTAAGCTCCTAATTAAATACATTGTGATGGCTTTTCAGCTTATGAGGAGACCTCCAGGTTACACCCCATTCCGAAGGGCTGATCTAGCCCTCATCACAGGAACAAGCGGAGGTGAACCAAGTGGGGCTTGTAACCTAGGCTTCGGCAGCAATCATGGCCACAGCCACAAACATGGCCACAGCCACAAATATGTCCTTAAAAAGCCCAAAAGCAAGCCGAAAAACAAGTCTTCTGAAGAATCTGATGAAGACAAAACTACACTTACACCAGCTGCTGAAATCCCAGAACAGCTACCTACTTTAGACATGCTTCAACAAGAGGAAGTTGAGACACCACAAGACAGCAATGGACCTCCACCTTCTTTGTTTGAACCTTTACCGGATTTGCCAGAACCACCAGCTCCTAAGTGTCCAGGGAAACCGTGGAAACCCATTATAGCCCTTCAGGAACCTAGTCGTGACTTCACACTCGAAGATCTTTTACCTCCCTCTGTGGACACCGCTGAACCGATCGAAACAACATCAGCTCCCAACCCGTCAATCTCCCTCGATTTTGATCTCACAGATGCTCTGTAACCAGTTTATTATTTCTTCAGGAATTCAAGAAATCCCACAGCAGTTGAAGTGGGAAAGTGACTCGGATTTTAAGGCTGCGTGCAAACATAACACTGAAACAGGAGTTGCGGCAAATTGTTTTCCCACACGGCAAACCTGCCTCCCCCCTTTTGCAATGCAATTGGCAGGTGTACAACCCTGAAATTTAAACGTTGAGTCAGCAACCTTGCCTCTCACATGCTTTTTTTGTTTTGTTTTTCGAATTATTTATTTCAGCATTTGTCCTCTTCCTCCTTTTCTTACATTGGGACGAAAAAGCAAAATTTAAGAGTTACCAAAGTGTTCCAAGGACGTGGGGGTGGTAGGCTCAGTATATCACAGGCAACCTGCCAATCTGCAATGTATAGATGGCTGCTATACCAAATTCTCAGATCTAGTTGCCTCTGTACCAATCCCTGGAAAGAATCATTTGTTTGAACAGAATGTCCTAATTGCACTTTTCGAGCAACCTCGCTACACCAATAGTGTTATGTTTGTCTGCAGCCTTGTTAGCCAGTAATTTTCTGAATGAATTCCAAGTATGATCTAGCGTATTGCACCTGATTATTTCCCACTCCCGCCCCGACTCAGTTGAAATCAGTAGAATGTTCCAGCTTTGAAACAGTAAGGATGAAAGCAATGTAGCCTACTTTGTCTGTTACTCTAATGCAAAGTACATTTGGTGATTGAGCTGCGCTCTCTTCCCTGGCTATTGCAAATAATAAAGCAAGCATCGGAAAAGCACTCAAGTGCTGAATATACTTTGTTGGCAACGAACCAGGAAGATCTTTGAAGGCTTGGCCAGAGAAACTCAGTTTTCTCAAATGCCTCTGGGCCTCAAACTCAGAGTTAAAGCAAAATTTAAAAAGTGATAAACCTCGCTAAATTTAGGCACCCCCTACTTCATGAACCACAGAAGCTGAAATCTTGAATTTTTCAAAAATAGGTTGGTTATGAAATCCAACATGATGACTCTCATTCCAGGCAATGTATGCATCATCATCTACTGATAATAATTATTATTATTACTATTTATTAAATTTGTATACCGCCCTATACTCGCAGGTCTCAGGGTGGTTCACAAGAAGAAAAAAAATCACAATATAAAAACATAGAATGCATAATCAAAACAAAAACAACTCAATAGTCATGTGGCACCGTGAAGCCCAGAATGCATCATAGGATACTGTCACCTGTTGTATCTGTCAGGAGCTCGTCCTACTCTCAAGTAGGACCCTGGCAGAGACACATGCCCGACTGGCATATTCCCTTTCTCCTAGTCGATCGTTCGGGAGCTTCAAAAGCTTTCTTCTGCCCAAACAACACAGGGACCGACGCCAACAGGCACCGGCACACTTAGGGATCCGCAGAGTTTGCGCATCATGCCTAACAGACGTCAGCATTTTGGCTAATCTACTTTATTTACATAGAAACACACACGGAGCACTGCAACATGGCTCCCTCTCTCTCTCTAGCATCAGACAGCAAAGGGAAAAAGAACGAAGGACAATAGTCCCACTGCACAGAACACAGTAACACAAACATCCTGTCTCCGTCACTTCCCACTTTGTCAAAACATATACTGTCATGTGAAAGACAACAATCCCATGACTGCAGTCATGGAGCAGGAATTCTAACAGTATCTGTTTGAAACTTTGCTTTCTTTCCCTTTCCATGTGATGCTTTATACATCAGGGCTAAGGAACTTTTTTTTTTTAAGTTTGAGGGCCACATTCCCTAGTGGATAACCTTTTAGGGGCCGCAGGCCAAGTGTCGGTGGGGTTGGAGGCAAGAGGGTGGGGCAACAGGTGTGACTCATACCCTTTGCAATATCAGAGGTTTATACACATACCTCTCCCCTTTCAGGAAAGCAAGGTTCATCATCATGTCGCAGCCAGGCAAAAAAAAACTCAAGGAAAGCAGGAAATACGGTTGGACTAGGGAGAGGTAAGGGTCATGGATTGTCCCAGGGCCTGATAGAGAGGCAGGGAGGACTTTATTTGTCCTTTAGGGCTGGAGTTCCCCATTGCTACAGAGCAGGGATTTGAAGCTTGACTTTGGCTGGACACATCAAAGAGGGTCAGTGGGCCGGCCCCCTGCTGAAAAAGTTTGCTGACCCCTGATTTCTACCAGTGATAACCATCTTCACTTGCCCACAAGTGGGGGGGTCTGTGTCAGCTATTTCCTCGAAAGGTGTCAAACCTGAAGCTGACCACCTATGCTGTGTTACATGAGAGAGAGAGAGAAGAAGAATCTTTATTTGCATCAGCCACTAGCCACAGCAATAAAATAAAATGTACTGTGTTACATTTGAGGAGGCCAGAAACCTGTTTGTAAGTAACTAGGTCGGCACAGGTAGATTTGAGCTATAGAGCTCCTTTTATTTTCAGTAATTCTACTTTGTGCTCTCAATTTATTTCACAGGAGGCACAAATAGTGTTAAATTTTCTTGTGTGTGCAATCCAGCCAGTGTTCCCCAGTGTTTGTTGAAGGAACATTTCATTTCCCCCAACATTCAAACTGCTAGAATAAATTGCTGAGGGGATGTGTGCTGGATAGGCTTGGATACGATGGAAACATTCTACGTTTTGAATGCTGGGTGGATATTTATTTATTTACTTACTGCATTTAGACACACCTTTTTCCTTCCAAGGAGCTCAAGGTTCTCCTCTTCCCCGTTTCATCTTCACCACAACCCTGTGAGGTGAAGGTTAAGCTAATTGATGGTGACAGGCCCAAGGTCACACAGTAAGCTTCATGGCTGAGTGGGGATTCGAACTCTGGTCTCACAGGTCATAGTCCAATACTCTAACCATTATGCCACACTGGATAGTGGTGGGTGTTTTTGCAGTTGTTTTGGATTACAGTCATACCTCGGGTTGAAGTAGCTTCGGGATAAGTATTTTCAGGTTGTGCACTGCAGCGACCCAGAAGTAACGGAGTGCGTTACTTCCAGGTTTCGCCACTCGCGCATGCGCAGACGGTCAAAATGATGTCACGCGCATGCACGGAAACAGCGAATTGCAACCCGCGCACATGCAGATGCGCAGACGCGGGTTGCGTTCGCTTCTGGAAGCGAATGGGACTCCAGAACGGATCCCGTTCGCATCCAGAGGTACCACTGCATATTGTATGGAGGGATTTTTAAAATCTAGATTTGATAGATGGCACTTGTGCACTCACTGTGATCTGAAATACAAATCCCTCTCTCTCTCTCTCTCTCACATAATAATAATTTATTATTTAGACCCCGCCCATCTGGCTGGGTTTCCCCTGCCACTCTGGGTGGCTTCCAACTGAATATTAAAAACAATACAGCATCAGACATTAAAAACTTCCCTAAACAGCGCTGCCTTCAGTTGTCCTTTAAAAGTAAAATAGTTGTTTACTGCCTTGAAATCCAGTGGGAGGGTGTTCCACCGGGCGGGCGCCACTACTGAGAAGGCCCTCTGCCTGGTTCCCTGTAGCTTCACTTCTCGCAGGGAGGGAACCACCAGAAGGTCCTCAGCGCTGGACCTCAGTGTCCGGGCAGAATGATGGGGTGGAGATGCTCCTTCAGGTATACTGGACCAAGGCCGTTTAGGGCTTTAAAGGTCAGCACCAACACTTTGGATTGTGCTTGGAAACGCATACCATTTTCTGATTTAGCTTTCAGCCTTCTTCCTCCCAGCCTTACCTTCAGAGGCTATGCATTTTTCCAGCATAGTCATATTCTTCATTCATCTTATGCAGCAGCCTTCTCTGTTCTTTGGATGGGCCACTGGCTGAGAGATACATGCATCATTCCTGCCCTGCCAAAAATGAAAACAGGCAAGCAGCCATCTCAAATTGTTGTTACCCTCTAACCGCAAGACTTTTGTCATCTTTTGGCTCCTTCTAGCAAGTTGCTGTTCCTTCCCTTTGGCCATTAGAGGGCAGCTTGTTCTGAATTTATTCCAGGAATCTCCTTGTCTGTTGACCGTGCCAGTTTGCAGAAAGGGGTTTGTGCAGATAATGACGTACCACGCCTCAGCTTACTCAAAAGGTGACGCTGGCTTGGCCTATCAAACAAGGCTGCTCCCATTATCAGTGACAAGATACAAGGCATTTTCACGTCTAAAACGGATGGCTAGTATCTCGCTTGCAGCACACAGGGCTTATCCAGACACAGTGGCGTAGGAGGGGGGGTGCAGGGGGTGTCACCACTGAGGGGGGCGACAAAAAATAACTCCCGCACCCACCACATGCCCCTTCCTACACCACTGCAGGAACACTCTCCCCTTGAGTGATTTCCAGAAACCAGAAGCATTGCTGCCTCCAACTTTGCAGGCAGAACACAGCCTTTATGGCTAGTGGCCTTTGGCAGCCCTCTCCTCCAGGAATCTGCCTAAACTGCCTCCTCCTCTCTGTCTCCCTCACCTGCTCACTTTGGCATAGTAAGTCTCCGTGGAGGGAAGCCGCTTCCCTCTGCAAGAATCGGGAGAGTCCCAGCGTGGCCAGCCGGGCAGAGAGCAAGGCTTCCCCTGGAGGCCAGGAGGGGCGGCAGGGATCTTCCTGCCACCTGTCAGCCGCCTGGAAGGTTTCCAAGGCTTGGCTGGGTTGAAATGGGCTGAGGCTGCTTGGGACAGTTTTCTGTGAGGGCTGCCTCTCTGGTATTGTTGGGGGCGGGTGGGAGTGAGTTAATACTTTTGGTTTGGTCTGGGTTGCCCTGGGTTTTATGACTGCATGGTGGGAGCCGCCTTTGGAGGCTCGTTGCCCTAAAAAGTGGCTTTTGAATTAATTAATAATAATAATAATAATAATAATAATAATAATAATAATAATAATTTACTATTTATACCCCACCCATCTGGCTGGGCTTACCCAGCCACTCTGGGTGACTTCCAACAAAATATTAAAATACAGTAATGCATCGAACGTTAAAAGCTTCTCTAAACAGGGCTGCCTTCAGATGTCTTCTAAAAGTCTGGTAGTTGTTGTTCTCTTTGACATCTGGTGGGAGGGCGTTCCACAGGGTGGGTGCCACTACCAAGAAGGCCCTCTGCCTGGTTCCCTTTAACTTGGTGTGATGTTAACATATGAGAGTGCTGGAGGTGAAATAGTTAAACAAGTTACCCAATCAGAACCCAGAGGGTGGAGTCAGAGGGACTATAAAACCAGCTCTGGGAGGGGCAAAGGGAGGAGTTTGTTGGGAGTTGGGTGGTTGGTTGGAGTGGGAGTGAATTGGGATAGAGTCTGTGGGGAGGTTGAGTTAGTGTAGCGAAATAGGCTGAGTCAGGAACAGTTAGGGGCTAGGAAGACAAGTAAATATCTGAGAGGTGGTTTAGTGAGTGAGAGCAGGTAGCGGAAGTTATAGGTCTGGATAGGCACCCCATGATTGTAATTGACCGATACTTTTTATGAAACCACATGTTTGTTAAACTGCAATAATTAAACAGAAGTTTGTGTTCCAATTTAACCCTGACTGGACTCAGTATTGTACCAGGTAGGCCTGGTGGTGGCACAGGGATCAATAGACGGTGAAATGTCCGGGGACCCTGTTTGATCGCCACACTTGGCTTCTTGCAGTGAATCTCTGCAATAAGCCAGAAACCCACAATCTGGCCCCATTTCTTCTGCTTGCCATAATATGAGCTGCATTCCTCTCACGAGCATCAGCATACGTCCAGCCACAGTTTGGCCGCTGGCTGCTATGGCAGGGTTAAGAGCAATGAGGGGAGGGCTTGGGGAATTGAGGGGGAAGAGTTTGGAGACCCACACTTAGGTGAGCATGAAGGCAGAGGCGTAGCTAGGTGAGGCGGTGGGCACTGGGTGTCACACCGCGGGGCCTGCAGCGTGCCTGAGCCATGCGTCTCTCCTGAGGGGAAGGCGGTGGGCAGACTGCCTACAAACTGCACGCTGCTTTTTCGAGCAGCGTGGGGCTTGAGTCTGCCCCACCACAGCCGCCCTACAGCTGAGGGGAAGGCTGCGGAGAGGCTCCAGGCAGCTCACCCTGCCCCCATAGGTGGCTCGCTCCGCCCCTGGCTGCAGGGCGCGTGCGCCTCCCGAGCACCTGAGCAACTAGTCATGTCACTGTCCAGGCGTCCCCAATGCTGCTGCTTTCTCCTAGTGCTCAGTTGGAGCAAACAGCAGGTAGAAAACTGCTTTCTAAACAAAAGAAAAACAGAATTGTATACGAGCCCTCGGTGGAGAATGCAGCTCCTTTGAGGCAGAAGGACGATTCAGAAATGCAACAAACAAACAAAACAAAACAGACCTCCATACATTTAAAGAACATTCCTGCAATAATACGACTGGAAGCAGGCTTAATTTCAATAGTATCTCAAATATGGTTTCATAGGTTCCACTTTTGGTTGAAAGTCATGCATGTGCCTGTGAGACTGGCTCCCCTCGCATTGACCGATTCTTTTTTCTCCAAGTGGGGTGGGGGAAACCATCCAAATACCAAATTATTAAAGCTGGGTTTCTCCAGCAGCGATATCCCACCCCAAGGATACGATAAAGCAAAAATGAACATTGCACAGAGAATCAGAGATATCGAATTACAAAACCACTTAGCCCAAGCTGATTCATATCTCGTGCCCAGGACAAACAGATTGGCGCTGGCAATTCCCAAATATTGGACAAATTTGACTATCCACAAATTTAGAAAGGCATTTTTACGCAAGCCGAATTTAATGTTATACCATCTGCTCTATTGGAAGGGAGATACAGAAAAATTCCTCACAGTGAGCGGAGCTGTCCATGGCAGAGCAGTCAAATAGAAACAGTGGGCCATGTTCTCTTTCATTGTAGATTTCATTCAGATTCCAGAGCCTCCCTCATAACTCCCCTGGTATGAAAAGTGCCAGTGAGGATGGAGGAATACTATTTAAACTACCTCTTGTCTGACTGGAATTCATATGTTACTAGAAATGTAGCAAGATTTTGTGCAATAGCCGTAAGTCAAAGAAAGCAACAGATTAAACAGCTACATAAATCGTCACGAACTGCTACAGTTCTTAGCTAAATCTCTTGATCTTTTAAACTTGTATGGTGTTTTATTCCTCTGGTTATGTAAGGTGAAGGTAAAGGACCCCTGACAGTTAAGTCCAGTCACAAACGACTCTGGGGTTGCGGCGCTCATCTTGCTTTACTGGCTGAGGGAGCCAGCGTACAGCTTCCGGGTCATGTGGCCAGCATGACTAAGCCACTTCTGGCGAACAAGAGCAGCACACAGAAACGCCGTTTACCTTCCCACCGGAGTGGTACCTATTTATCTACTTGCACTTTGATGTGCTTTCGAACTGCTAGGTTGGCAGGAGCAGGGACCGAGTAATGGGAGCTCACCCCGTTGTGGGGATACAAACTGCTGACCTTCTGATCGGCAAGTCCTAGGCTCTGCGGTTTAACCCACAGCACCACCTGCATCCCTGTATGTATTTTAAGTATACACTTAATTAGTATACTGGTTGTTAAACTCCAGACTGATCATGTTTATTGTTTTTGTAGAGAATTATGCTGGCTGTTTGCTGTAAAAAGCATTGATTGATTGATAAAGCGCGTGCACACACATTCACAGGAATCCTTCGAACCGTAGTTTACCCCTTACAAATGTACAATACCCAGCACCTTTAGCAAACTACAGCTCCCAGGGGGAAAATTTGGGACGGTACTTTAAACTTATGATATGTAAGCAGCCAGAGATGGAGAAATGGAAAAAGCAAAATGGTACACCACCAGCTCTGTGACTCTGTAGCTTCCCAGCTCTTCCCAGCAAGTGCTGGCCCTGCCAGTTATTGACAAAGCATCAAATTCCTGACCTGCAAGCTGTTTTATGAAATGGAAGCCCGACAAAAGGTCCCACAGCAGCAAAATTGCCTTTTGTAAACACGGGGAGATGGAGATTCCATCTGAAGCCCAAGCTCAGCTTCAGAACTTCAGAGCAAGTTAACAGCCTTTGGATCTTTAAAAGAGCTTGGAGGAAATAGGAGGAGGGACTGTTGCTCCGTTGGGGGGAGAAATATCCATTGGCAAAAAAAGAGAGAGGAAATATGCAGCATCAAAAAAGAGGGCACAGATCTGCATAACATTTGCATGCACCAATTTATATGTCTGGATGCACATTTAGAGTTGCTGAAATTTAAACAGAAATACATCCCTTTTTAATATAATTTTTTATTAGTTTTTTTTTAACATATCATTTTCAACAGTAATTAAACATACTTTTACATCTTATTCAAATTTTTGACTTCCATCAATCCTGTCTGAAAATTTTCCAATCTAATCTCTTAGTATGCATTTCTTATCTTCCTTATTACATTTCAAACTCATAACCAATATCTCTATCTTTTTCTACTTTGTAACACTTCATATATTTCTCCTTACTAAACTTCTTGTAGTCCTACTAGCGTAATTTGTTGATTACAGCTGCTCTTCAAATAATTCATATACTTCTTCCAATCTTCTGTAAAACTCCAGTCCCGCAGGTTTCGAATGCTTCCTGTCATTTTGTCCAAATCTGCATAGTCCATTAATTTCATCTGTCATTCTTCTTTCGTCGGAATTTCTTCTTGTTTCCATTTCTGGGAAATACATCTCTCCATAAAGAGAAATACATAGAATCATAGAGTTGGAAGAGACCACAAGGGCCATCGAGTCCAACCCCCTGCCAAGCAGGAAACACCATCAGAGCACTCCTGACATATGGTTATCAAGCCTCTGCTTAAAGACCTCCAAAGAAGGAGACTCCACCACACTCCTTGGCAGCAAATTCCACTGTCAAACAGCTCTTACTGTCAGGAAGTTCTTCCTAATGTTTAGGAATCTCTCCATAATGGGGAAAGCCTGTAACCAGGTGACCTGAGTGCATCTGCTCAGTGTGCTACCCAGGTGATTCCATTTGATTGACAACTTCAAGCCCCTCCCCCATGCCACCCTGCTCCCGCTTCTTCTGGTTCTCTAAACTGTACTTGAACCAGAAAGCCCATCAAATAGGATGCTGTCCTCTGGAATGTAGGGCGGATGGCTATCTGACTTTATTTTGACATTGCTGGGTTGGCTCAGTAGGTAGAGTATAAGACACTTAATCTCAGGGTCGTGAGTGAGACCCACATCGCGCAAAATATTCCTTCATGGCAGGGGGTTGGACTAGATGACCCTTGTGGTCCCATCCAACTCTACAAGGCTCTCTGGGCAGGTTGCAATAAATAAGTAAAATAAGTTCCTTAAAAAGCCACTGAAATACAAAGGAAAACATAAAACAATGAAAAAGATGGGGATCACATAAATATGATAAAATAGAACTCACTTGCCTCCCCCTCAATAAAAAAAAACATATTAAAAGCCTAAACTACCTCAATTAAAAGGCCTGGAAAACAACAAAGCTCTCTCCTTGTGCTGAAAGGATCTTGTTCACTGGACCTGACCTTTATTTCTATTTAGCAAGATTTACATACCAGTCACTTTTTAAAGAGTCTCTAAGCAGTTTACATAAAATGGTACAAAATATTCATTTAAAAAGCAGCAATAAAGCAGACTTTAGCCTTGCTTCTCAACTGACTTACTCTTTGCTCCTTGCCTTGTGCCTCAGCTCCTGATTTGAATAGCCAAGTCCTCAAAGTGGGCATACAAGATTACTTAACACCAAATTAGTTACCCTTTTAATTTGCAGAGCCCATCACCCTCACAGTCAGGGTGATGAAAGGCTGCATTTTCCCACCCTTTCAACTGAAGTACAAATGGGCTGGTTGATTGCTCCAAATTAATTAATCCTAGAAGAAGGTAAGATACACAGAGAGAGAGAGATGTTGCTATTCTATGAGTTGCAAGGCCATCGTTTCAACTGCTATTAAGCAGGGTATTCTGATTGCTTAAGTGTCAACTCCTGCTACAAAATGCATTTCGGTGCTTCTGAACAGCCTGCAAGAAGCTGCCTTATAAAAGCCCCCTGCAAAATACCAATTTAAAAACATTCCAAACAGATTCTTTTCTGCAACAAAACAACTCCCCCAAACATTCCCTGCCTCCCCCAAAACTGACTCCCTGGCCGACCCCAACAAAACTTTGCTGTCAAAGACAACTCCAGCCTAGAAAAAGCAAAATCGCTTGGGCAATGCAGAAAATCGAGACAGTGAGCTGACAAGGCCATTCAAGGATGAGGAATAGAGGGCATCTTTTTGGCTCACACAGCCCAATGAGGACAATTTTTCTCACACACACACACACACACACACACACACACACACACTCCCCTTTTCAAGTTGCTATTCAAGAACTATTCAAGGGACACAGACTGGCTGCATTAAATGCTTTGCTGAATGTCGGAGAAGGCGCTCAGCCTTTCAAGGATTATAGGGTCGTCCTTCGCGAAGGAGTGGGAACATCTGCCACAGAAAACAGGCTGGGGTGGGGACTTGGTTTGAAAGAATAATTGCAAACTAGAAAACGGCAAAAGAAAAAAAATCTAGTTCAGCAAAGCTTCAGTTGCTGAGCATCCAATGTAATAATTAAAAGTGTGCCTCTGTGTACATGCAGGGTAGTTCCTCTCACCCTGTTGCAAAGGCCTCCAAGACATCTGAGATTAAGGGAAAGGGCTGGCTTCCAAGAAAGCTTGAGATCTAGTAACTTGGTTTTGATTAGTTAATGGCAATAAACAGGCAAGAGCTTGCCAGGAGAGATTAGCATAGCTAACTTCACCTATCCTAACAGAATAGAGGAACATAAGAAACTGTCTTACACCAAGTACAGTCGTACCTTGGTTTTCAAACAGCTTAGTTCCTGACTATTTTGGCTCCCGGACATCGCAAACTCAGAAGTGACTGTTCCGGTTTGCAAACTATTTTTGGAAGCCAAACATCCGATGGGGCTTCCAAGGCTTGGCTGCAGGAGCTTCCATTTGTTCTCTGTCAAAATATCACCACCAAACTCAGCAAGAGGGTTCCTGAGGTGGGGGCGGCAATCTTTGTTGATTTTTGGATGCCGGGAGCCGTTCTGAATCATGATGGCAGCCCAAATGCAACTTTGGCATGGCATTGCCCATTTTTTGGCATAGGTCCAGCCACCTCTCCAGATATCAACTTGGTGCAAGGGTTTCCAATGGGGGAGCCAGTGGTCTGCATCGATGTTTAGATGCCAGGTGCCATTTTGAATCATGATGGCGGACAGAAATGCTACATTGACATGACGTTGCCTGTTTTTTTTTTGGCTTACGGAAGGCAGTTTGCTATGCTCCCGAGTTCGGCCCCCTTCCCGTAAATCCGTTCCACTTCCCAGTGGGGAGAAGTTGCGGTGGACCGCGTGGCCACCCACTCCCCACCAGGGGCGGGGGACTTTGTCCCCCATTGCCTGGGGGATCCCGGCCACATCAGAGCCCGGCCAGCCAATCCGCTGCCCGGGGGACGTGGTCGGGTCCATTTAAACAGAGGAGCGAGCCCAGAGGGCTTCCTCTTTGGTTCGCTTCCTCAATCACCTGCCCTCCCTCCTTATTTTGAAAGGTCTTGGCACTGGCCTTGCTATGGACCTTGGTTGGTCGCTGTTGAGGGGCCTGGTAGGAATTTTTCCACTTGGCAAACCGGCACTGGTTTTCGCCTACCTCGTAGCAATCATTACAACTTTGTTAGGCATTGTTTGACCTTGTGGGGTGGAGGGGAGGTGTTGGCCATCACCTGCCCCTCCAGGCTTAAGAGTATTCCGTTAAAGGAATCCAGGGGTGTTGATCTGGTCCAAAGCCCAGGTCGGGGTCTAGGGCCATGACACGACCCCGACGGGAACACCAGGGGGAGGTCGAGTTGGTCTGCATTGACAGGGCTCCCCCTACCAGTGGTTTACCCTTACCGTACTTCCTGTGCATCAGGCAGGAGTCAGATATAGTCGGGTCCAATCAATGCCTAAGCCAATACCGCTCACATTCTATAATTCAATAAAGTTGTGGCCAAATTTGCCCAATAACATAAACCTAATATCCGTGTCCTTGTGTGAGTTATTTCCCAATGAGGGGATGACTGCGGGGTCTTGACACGCAATCCTCCTCTGCAATGTACAGCCATGGGAAGAGGATCAGGCCACACTCTCTGCTAACTTGAGGAAGCCACAACGCTCGAGGCCAGGAAAACACCCTGTGTGAATGGGGCACGTCCCTCATCTAGGACTTGCCCCAGAAGTCTCTAGAATTCACAGGGATCCCATGGCAGGCATAGTGATGTGGAAAGAGATTCCTGGAATTTTAAAGTTTGAAGAAGAAAACCTGCTTTCTTATTTTTCTCCTAATCACCAGCACATCACTGCCAGGAAGCGGTAGATGCAGAGCTAAGCTAGTGTCAAAAACATTGCAAAAGTGACAAAAAGAGAAAACTGCAGTGTGCATGGCGGGCGGGGGGGCGGGGAGGTCAGGGATAAGCGGCTCTGGAGATTTCAGCAACAGCAAAAATGGGGGGGAAGCACTGTAAGCTTCTGTCTGTGTTTGTGGAGATGACTCGCGTTTTCCTGTATAGGATTTTCATCAAAATACGACAGGCACAAATACACAGAATGCCACCTGAAGAGATATAGGATTGCATATGTCATTTTCGCCCTCCCCGCAGCGTCCTGGCCTCATTCTGCTTGCAAGATTTCACTGCTTTCTCCAACTGAGGTGAAAATATTTGGGGAGGCAGCACTTCAAAATGTTTCGTGGTGCAAATGATGGCTGTAAATATGCCTCAGTAGATGAGACTTTGATTCTGACCCTGCAGGGCTCTTCTTGTTCCCCCTTGACCCATATCAGGTGGCGTAAAGGGTGACTCCGAGTATTGGCAGACATGAACAAATTCTCCCCAAGTCCTGCGCAAGTCCGAGCTTTTGCCCAATGAAGTCAACCCAGGTATATTTAGCAGTCCTTTCTCGTTCTCCTCGCTGCCGGCCAGACATGCTGTACTTGAATAGCTTTCAAGTTTCAGTTGCCCTCTGACCAGGGAGGCTTCTGCAACAGCCAACAAGACAGATCCCACAGCAGCAAAGAGCTTCTGGAAATTTTCACAAAAGTGGCTCATTCCTTAATTGCGGTGTAAAGCGGAGTGCTGCCCAACTTGCTTGCTCAAAATTCTTTGCAGCCCTGGGCAGCTGAACTAAAAAAGAATCTGTTGGTCATCAGTTCCTTTTCTCTAACATGCCGTTTCCCTTTTTTAGACAGCAGCGAGGTCGTAGATTTTGTTTCTCTTTCAACTCCTCGCTGTTGCTGCTGCCTCGGAGTTTTCATTGTGCCCTCATCTTATGTGGCTTCCCCAGGGGAAGAAATCCAGGCTGAGATGATTTTTTCCCCTTTCCGAAGCAGCGCTATGGCAACAGCACTTCTGAGGCAGCATTTCCCTCCTCTGTTCATGTTTATGCACTGCCATTAGCATGCAAAGGAATTGCTTGTTTGCACACTGTAATATTAAAAAGACACGGTTCCAGTGCGCCTTTCTACTGCAAATAGTTTCCACAAAACTGCAAAATTTGCTGATTCTTTTTTTCTTCTCTCAGGATGCTCGCCTTATTCTTCCCTAGGAAAACTAACATTTGTTTTAGATTATATAAAATAAACGCAGTTGTTAAAGCTGTAACACTTGTTGGCATCCATCTATCTCAAGACAAATGGAGTGCACCTCTGGGGGTGAAGTCAACTCGGGGCGAATGCCTGAGCAGCGTGTATGGAGGTTCTGGGCTACCCAGACGACAAGACCCCCCTCTGGGCCTCACTGATGTGGTCTGAACGAAAGCAGAGCAATACATTTGGCACTAGCTTGGCTACAGGAGTTGCCAGAAGGAGGTGTACAACTGTCTTAGGGACTCCACTCCAGATTTGTGTAGTGGAGAGTTTTCCTTCTCCTAGATGGGCTGCGTTCCCAGGTTGAAGCCTCTGAGAACTGGATAGAGATGGGTCTGTATCAGGCACCCTGAACCAGTTTTGGGTCCAGATCACAATGCCTTTCCTAAACAAGGGGAATAAAATATGGTCACCATTTGAGCATGTGTTGTAGGCCAGACCCTTGTGTATTAAGCTGTGTGCTAGACCATGCTAATCCTCTGGAATCAGCATGTGTTAAGTGGTAATTAAGCCAGGCTGGCCTCCTATGTGAGGTGATAGCCTGGGGACTGGCCATTAGGATGACACAAAAACCAGAGGGAACCCTGTGTGAGACAGCAAAATATGTGGGGTCTTTCACTCCACAGATAAAGCGGTATGAGCTAGAAGCTTGGGGCAGGAGTTATGTGATGGGGAAGTAGAAAGGCAGGAGGCATGGCATGATGGCTGATGTTTGCTTGGATCCTAAGTTGCACCTGTGGAGGAAGCAATACCTTCTTGGGGTGTAATGTTGGGAACCCCTCCATTGTAGGGTGGGGTTGCATTTGGAACTCTTGTTGGAGGAAAGACATGGCAGTGAAGTGTGCATTTTGGAATGAGGAACTAGAAACCGGTAACCTGTATAAGATCAATTTTGGAGCATGTAGGTTTTAGGTATTATTCAGAGAGCGCAATAACATCCTTAGGCATGCAATGGAGCCTCTTCCTTTCCTCCCAACTGAATAGACATTCTTTCAAGCCACATTGCAAGCTGTTATTGAAACTCTGAGAATTTTTCTAAGCAGCTAAGAATACAGGATAAATAATTTTCCTTGTGAGTGTGAAGAAACCATTCCCGTTACATTCTGGCTTTCACCAAGTGTTGCATGTGAAATGAAATACATTGCACTGTAAATGAAATGTTAATGCAACACAATTCCAGAAGTTTATCAGCAGCTATCACCTGCTTCAGCTCCCTTAGTCTATCTCTGGGCAGCCTGAAGGGCAAACTCTGCACTCAAACATGTGCACATTTCCTCCCATTGAGCACTGTGCATCACTTTCCCATTCAAGATGTAAGTTGGTAGAGTATGGGACTCTCAATCTCAGGGCTGTGGGTTCAAGCCCCACATTGAGCAAAAGATTCCTGCATTGCAAGAGGTTGGAATAGATGACCCTTGTGAATTAATGAATGTTAGAATGATGTTGGATAGAAATTAAGTGGTTTCCAGCTGTAATGCTTAAGAGACATGCAAAATAAGGTTTTGAAATAAGTAAAAATTAATGGTGAGGATTTGCTGAACTAATAATTTGAATTGGAATATAAGAAAGGGAGGTATGAGGAGGTCTGGAAAATAAGTTAAAAGAAAATAAGTAAATGGAAATTCTATGTGTTTTTAATTGTTTTTATTTTTGTATTTTTGTTGTTTCTTTTCTTTTTGTTTTACATTGTATTATTCTTGAAAACTTCAATAAATATCTTACAAATGGAATAGATGACCTTTGTGGTCCCTTCCAATTCTACAGTTTTGTGATTCTATGACCTCTGTATGCTGGGCGTTGAAAAACTGTACCAAAATGTTGGAGAAAGCTCTTCTCCTCTAGAACGGAAGGCCATCTTCCCAACAGATTTTATGAGGGCAGAGCAATATATATATTTTTTTCATGTTTCTCTTTGTGAGATCCTATCTGAAATTTCTCCTGCTAGCTTCCCACAGAATTACTTGGGTGACTGAGATGCTTCTTTGAGATGGTTCCACACCCCAACTCAAGGACTAGGCTTAAAAAAAAAAGTCCCCCTGCAGTCCAAACAGTAATAAGAAACAGCCCTTGTCCAGTATAGTATTGGCATTAAGGTCCATAATCTCACCAAAGAGGTTGTCATCCTTTATATACTTGACAATTTGTGTACCCCTGGCAAAAAATAAATTAACATACTGAGCCCTGGATTTTGGTGGTACAATGACCAATTGGCCCCTTGGCCCACATAAATCCCTGGACTTAACTTAGTGTTTTTCTTTCAAACCTATTTCCTCTTGTACTATTTTGCTTGGACAGCTTCAGCTATTTGGAGTTGTTTGCTCAGCTGACAGCCTGAGGAGATGCTTCTACTCTTTCTGATCATAGCACCACAGTGGGCAGACGGAAGCTGTTCTTTTACAGACAGCTACTGAAATTGCTGCATTAGCATGTGGCTATCGCAACAACTATTGGGACGCAGGTGGCGCTGTGGGTTAAAGCCTCAGCGCCTAGGGCTTGCCGATTGAAAGGTCGGTGGTTCGAATCCCTGCGGCGGGGTGCGCTCCCGCTGCTCGGTCCCAGCGCCTGCCAACCTAGCAGTTCGAAAGCACCTCCGGGTGCAAGTAGATAAATAGGGACCGCTTACCAGCGGGAAGGTAAACGGCGTTTCCGTGTGCGGCTCTGGCTCGCCAGAGCAGCGATGTCACGCTGGCCACGTGACCCGGAAGTGTCTCCGGACAGCGCTGGCCCCCGGCCTCTTGAGTGAGATGGGCGCACAACCCCAGTCTGTCAAGACTAGCCCGTACGGGCAGGGGTACCTTTACCTTTACCTATTGCAACAACTAACCCGAAGCTAACGTACTGCTTCAGGTTTACTCCTGGTTCATTTATTTTCAAGGCAGCAAGCTTTCCAGAATAACTGTGTTGCTTCAAAAATGGGTAAAATCAGACCTAAATGGTATGCAGTGTCTATGTGGACGGTAATGGTGGTGAGCTTGCCAGATAAATCCAGCTGTAAAGACTAGAAAGGGCACAACGTGTGGTGGAATGCATGCAGAATGAGCCAGGTTTGGTGCCTAGTACGCAGGTGGCGCTGTGGGTTAAAGCCTCAGCGCCTAGGGCTTGCCGATCGAAAGGTCGGCGGTTCGAATCCCTGCGGCGGGGTGCGCTCCCGCTGCTCGGTCCCAGCGCCTGCCAACCTAGCAGTTCGAAAGCACCTCCATGTGCAAGTAGATAAATAGGGACCGCTTACCAGCGGGAAGGTAAACGGCGTTTCCGTGTGCGGCTCTGGCTCTGGCCAGAGCAGCGATGTCACGCTGGCCACGTGACCCGGAAGTGTCTCCGGACAGCGCTGGCCCCTGGCCTCTTAAGTGAGATGGGCGCACAACCCCAGAGTCTGTCAAGACTGGCCCGTACGGGCAGGGGTACCTTTACCTTTACCTTTACCTCTAGGGTGAGGAAACAGGGCTGGGAATAAGCTCTGCCTGAGGCTCTGGAGAATTGCTGGCAGTCAAAGTAGACAATCTGATCAATGATCTGGTATGGCCTAGTATAAAGTAGCTTCTGGCAAGCAACATCAGCTTTAAAGCTGCAATCTTACACTAATGAACAATCTAATTTTACATACTAAGTTGCTGTGGTCTGCAGTGGTATTCCCTAAACTGCTTTACACGGCCGCACCATTTAGGCCAGTATTGTCTTGCTTTACGTTCGCTGGCAGTGGCTACAAATCCTTCCCAGGGCTATCATTTTGAATTATGAGAGCATGTGCTCGATGCTGCTTTAAACAAGTTTTCAAAGTGCTCCACTGAGCCCTGCAAGATAGGTAACCTGAATAATCCCCTACTGCAGGCAGGAGAGTTGAGGCAGGTAGAGCAAGAACAGCATTGCCAAAGGAGCTTGAGCTCCAAGTGAGGTATGAATCAGGACCTTCCAGGTACCAACTGTCGTTTACTTATTTATTATTATTATTATTATTAATACCCCGTCCATCTGGCTGAGTTTCCCCAGCCACTCTGGGCGGCTTCCAATCAAGTGTTAAAAACAATACAAATATTAAAAACTTCCCTAAACAGGGCTGCCTTCAGATGTCTTTTAAAGATAAGATAGCTACTTATTTCCTTCACATCTGAAGGGAGGGCGTTCCACGGGGTGGGTGCCACGACTGAGAAGGCCCTCTGCCTGGTTCTCTGTAACCTCACTTCTCGCAATGAGGGAACCGCCAGAAGGCCCTCGGAGCTGGACCTCAGTGTCTGGGCTGGACAATGGGGGTGGAGACGCTCCTTCAGGGATACAGGACTGAGGCCGTTTAGGGCTTTAAAGGTCAGCACCAACACTTTGAATTGTACTCGGAAATGTACTGGGAGCCAATGCAGATCTCTCAGGACCGGTGTTATGTGGTCCCAGCGGCCGCTCCCAGTCACCAGTCTAGCTGGATTAATTGCAGTCTCCGGGTCACCTTCAAAGGTAGCCCCACGTAGAGCGCACTGCAGTAGTCCAAGCGGGAGATAACTAGAGCATGCACCACTCTGGTGAGACAGTCCGCGGGCAGGGAGGGTCTCAGCAGTAGGAGCCAGCAGTGTAGCCTAGGTGCTGGACCTGGGAGACCAGAGTCTGGAACTCACTGGGTGACCTTGGACCAGACACCATCTCTTAGCCTAATCTACCTCGCAGGGGTGTTGTGGGGGGTGAAATGGGGAGAACCATGCACACCACCTTGAGCTTCTGTGAAGATAAGGGTGGTATATAAACGCAAAGAAGACGACAACTGTAGAGGATAGCAAGTGGTGGAAACTGGGCCAGAAGGTATTCAATGGATTCTGGGTGCCAGGGAAGTGTAAGAAAGAGGAACAAAGAAGGAAATCAGGTTATAGATAGATGTATTAAAGCCTCAGCGCCTAGGGCTTGCCGATCGAAAGGTCGGCGGTTCGAATCCCTGCGGCGGGGTGCGCTCCCGCTGCTCGGTCCCAGCGCCTGCCAACCTAGCAGTTCGAAAGCACCTCCGGGTGCAAGTAGATAAATAGGGACCGCTTACCAGCGGGAAGGTAAACGGCGTTTCCGTGTGCGGCTCTGGCTTGCCAGAGCAGCGATGTCACGCTGGCCACGTGACCCGGAAGTGTCTCCGGACAGCGCTGGCCCCTGGCCTCTTAAGTGAGATGGGCGCACAACCCCAGAGTCTGTCAAGACTGGCCCGTACGGGCAGGGGTACCTTTACCTTTACCTTTTAAGTAAGAGATGGAGTGGCCGGGAAAGGGGCAGAATTGGAGCGAAGAAGGGGGAAGAGAGGAGGAATAAGGCACATAAGCAGCCACTTTTGCTGAAGCAAGCCAGATCTTGAGTGCGGTCTCTGCCTGGGAGACCTCCTTGTAGCACACCTTCAACTCCATGGAGGAAGATATATATATATATCTGAAGCAAGCCTGATCTTGATATATATATGAAGATCAGGCTTGTTTCAGATGCCTTATTTCTCCTCTCTTCCCCCTTCTCGACTCCAATTCTGCCCCTCTCCTGGTCACTCCATTTCTTACTTCCCCTCATGGATGCCCTCAGCCCGTCCGTCTTGCACCCATTTTACAGTTTCTCCTCACACCGATTTCACCGGCGCCCTTTCCCTCTTATTCCTCATTTATCGCCCAACGCCCCCTGGTTTTCCCTCCCCCACCCCCTTCTTTACCTTACAACTAACCTCCCCTCCCCCATTCTCTCCCCCGTCCTGAAGCAGCAGCAGCCGCCACTAATTCTCTCCTCCCGCACTCCCTTCATTGCTCCTCCCCACTACGATTTCAACCCAGCCGCCTTCCCCGCCGGGGCAGGGGCGAACTCGGAAACCCCGTTTACAAGACTCGGGGTGGCGGGAGGAGGGGGAGGGGGAAAAAGCGGGACGCAGTCGGCCTCCTCAACTGCTGCAATATCCCTCCGCGACTCACAACGTAAAGTAGTCCCACACAAGGTCCCTCCGTTTTCCTGCTTGAAAAAGCCAGAATCCTCGTTAGTCTTCATTAATGAGGGTTGGGGGAAACGTACAAAACAACTGGTCCTGGTTCTGTGGTGGGCTTGCTCTCGCTCTCCCTCCCCCCCGCCCACGCCGCACCGCAAGTCGCTGTCCATATCCCTCCGCAGCAAGAGGAAGGGGGAGTAAAAGTAGTCCCGGCCAACGGGAAGGCTATATAAAGCCGGCGCCGCGGAGGCGCTGCCTTTTCAGTTGAAGAGAGCGGTGGCTATCGGAATATGTCAGGCGGCTCCGCGGATTACGGCAGGTAAAGTGTGGCGCGCGGGGAAAGGGGAGGCGCGGCCCTGCGTGCCAAGGGCGGCGCCGGGCTATTTAAGGCTCGAAGCGGAGGCGTCGAGAGTGACGGGAGAAGCGCTTTCGAGGGCCGTGACGTTGGACAAGCGGGGCGGCGAGAGGGACGCGCCATGGTCGCCGCGCTGCCTCCCAAGGCCGCTGCGGCTGCCGTCCTCTTCGCCCTCCCCTCGCTCCGTAGGTCGAGGCCCCGCTCTTAAAACTGCCTCCCTCTCACGGGGCAACGGGGCCGCCTTTTCCCTCTGTAAATGCCTCGGATAGTACAGCCCGAAACGGTTGGTTTCCCCCCCCCCCAATCTCGCTTTCATGATTGGTGCCTTCCCCCCCCCCCCCGAGTCTCAGCTGCGCCGCATCGGGGGACGGGCCTCCCCCCCTTTTTTTCAGGGAGGCTGCGTGGTTTCGTCCAAGAGGCTGCCTCCCCGAGCGCGCCTGCTTCGGAAGATTCCATTTTCACTCGATCGAAAGGGGGGGGGACAGGGTCGGGAGGGGTGCGGCTCGCAAGCTGTTCTCGTCCGTCGGCGGCCTCGCCAGTCCCCGGCGTGTCCTCGACTTGCGCAGTCGAGGCTCAGGGGCGGGGTTCTCGCGAGATTTCGGCGAGAGGGCTGAGCACGGGAAGGACGGGGACGGGAATGCACGGGTGGAGAGTGGGTCTCGCTGCTGATAACGCGGCACGTACCCTGCCTTCCTTTTCCTTAACTCGCCCTCCCTCTCTTCGCACGCCGCCTTGCAGGCATCGCAAGGTGCGGAAGCTGCTTGTCAAAACCAGCTTTCCTTACATTGCAACCTGTGCTGACTGAAGATAAATGGAGCAGCTTCTCTTCCGCGTGTAGGCCAGGGTTTCACTTTAACGCGAAAATGTCTTTCTCCCCCACCCCACCCCCAAAAAAGATTCCTCCTTAATCAATGCATATTGGTGATGTGAAATTTACATTGAAAACGACTTAAAACGACTTTAACTTACTATAGCCGGGGCTGTAGATCTGGATTGCGGTGGGGGGTGATCTGGATCTGCTCAACCTAAAATGGCGGGGACAAACTGTTTGCAACAGTGAAGCAACCTCTGAGCATTTTTTTGAGGTAGCAGGTAACATGTGAGAAGTAGACTGCAATCTGCTTCTAGCTTTCTTCGGGAAACAAAAACGCCTACCAAATTTTCCTTAGTTTATTTCTATTTCCTTAGACTTTGTATTCCTGATGGTGGCCTGTATGCAGCACGTGCTGTGTGTAGCCATGTGATTGCCATGCCAGCATCATATTACACAAAGATTTCACTTCTGAGTACCACTGGTGTTTGATTCTGGTCTAAATAGAAATTGAGAATTTACGCTTTATCACAAAGACTTAAATATAGTAAGTCTTTAGTGTATAATGGTGGAGCTCACCACCTTGTGGAAAAGTAGGTTGAGTGAAGACTTACCAAGTTAGTCTTGGGTCTAAAAATTTCCATTTCACAGTACACCAAGTACATTTCTGACAAAGCAATAAATGTGGGTGCTCATCCTGAATTCTGAGAGTGCATTTATCTGGGTCTTACCATTTTATGCTTACAAAATATACATACTGAAGGGTTTGGAAAATGAACAAAACCAAATCCCTGATTCTTTTGAAATGGCATTCCTTGATTTAAGGATTATTTTTAAAAATACTTTGAATAAAGTGAGCAGTTCAATAATGGCGATATTCAAATAAGTTGCTTAGAGTAAACCAATTTAAATTATTGGCCCTCATTTAGTCACCAATTTCAGCTTATCTGCTCTAAATAAAAGTTGATTTCCAACTTATGTTGGGAGATGGCAGCTGTAACGTTGGTAGATGTGCTCTGGAGTAATTCATCACAGTATTTGTATCAGTAATTTGGTTGCATCCATAGAAGTTAGAAACTTACTGGTTTGGCTGACAGCTTTGGCTTTTTTATTTAAACAGAGACCATGGCCCAGAGGGAATGGACCCCGATGGCGTCATTGAGGTTAGTATTTCATTGATAGTTACTTTAAAATGTTGCTAGGGATGACGAGCGAAGTAAAACATTTTTTTTTCTTTTGCAGAGCAACTGGAATGAAATTGTTGACAATTTTGATGATATGAACTTAAAAGAATCCCTCCTCAGGGGCATTTATGCATATGGTTTTGAGAAACCTTCAGCTATTCAGCAGCGTGCTATTATTCCATGCATCAAAGGTAAGCTAGTAGTAATGTGCTTATTGGTAGGTACTAAGTACTGTTCTTTGGCTTGAGTTCCCAGCCTTGGGGTGGAAGTAAAACACATCTTTCCTTGTAAAGTGAGATGATGGTATACCATCTTTCGGGACTGACCTGAAATGGAGATAATTTGTAACTGCTGATCACTTGAAAAGGAAATAACAGTTAAACTGAATCCTTGATGTGTTGTGTGGGAGCAGTAAATATCTATCCTTTTTTTAGGGTATGATGTGATTGCTCAAGCTCAGTCAGGTACTGGCAAGACAGCCACATTTGCTATTTCCATCCTGCAACAGTTGGAGATTGATCTCAAGGAGACCCAAGCACTAGTATTGGCCCCAACCAGAGAACTGGCTCAACAGGTATTGATAGTGTAGTTAAAAGCTGCTTACATGTTGCATAGGTTTCAGGTTTCACAACTGTAGGACAGTTAACATTCCTTGCAGGGTGACTTCTTATCTCTGGGTTATAAAAATGGAAACAGGTCTCTGTCCCTCTAACTTTGCTCCTTTAAATACATGGAGAGAAGTCAGCTGGGACAGTGGGCCTCTGAAGCTGTGATGAAGTTGGGTAACAGCTGTGTAGGAGTGATGAAGGGGCGTATCCAGTAGTCTCCATTATATTAAAACATTTTAATCTGAATTTTAAGCCTTTGTAAAAAAAAGGCACTCTTAAAAAATGCATGCAGTTGTGCAACATGGAAACTGCAGTGCGCATGTGATCAGTTGATTTTTCTCTGTATGTATGTAATTTGTACTGTGTGTGCTTCAGTCTCTTAAATCTTCTGTTTTGAACAGCTTTTTGTGGCACTACACACTTCCATTAAATTCTAGTTCTTCTGAATAGGACTTTCAATATTGCGATAAATGTTTAAGACCTACTTCTGGAGAATTTTATAGTTTGAGTGCATAACAACTTTAAAAAAAAATTGAAACAATTGTCCAAGTGACTTAGGGGGAGGGGGGTGGGATCTATGCATTTGCTGTTAATACAGTTCAACAAGAAGATCCTAGTGAACTTTTGAGTTGAATTTTACATCATTTCTTGTGGAGGACAGCGGGATATTAGAAATGAAATTAAGCATTGACAGCAATCCATAACTTGCTTCAGGGAAGGAAAGGAGTCTAGGATGGGTTGACACAGCATCAGTTACTTTTCAGTTTAGATGATTTTGCCTAAGTTAAACTGCTTTAAATATAGCATTGTCAAGAAAGCTATCTATAACTGGTAATTGCAGTTAAGTGGATATACCAAGCTCGATAGGTGGACATTTGTAAAGAACCTGCCAAGTTTTCACCTCTAATCTCTGAGGGTCATTTATTTAAATGTTACCATAAAGTTGTACTGTAAGATGTACACTGAAACAATGTGGCCCAGGTAGATCCTAGTTTTAAAAGGCACTACAATGCTTCTGCATGTGTGGTGACTAGTAGCTATTTTCTGTTCCAATGTGCAACCAAAACTAATCTGCAATTCTACATTGGGAGTACTTTATATCGCTTTGCAAAACCAAGGCTCCCCTCAGTGTAGAAGAACAAATACTTCTCTGTAGTAGACTACCTGACTGAGGCCAGCTTCAGATGTATTACATTTCTTATGGAGATAACGTTTGTGGATAGGAAAGGCATTGTAAGCTGCATGTAAAATAATCAAGTACAAGTTACATGTGTCAGTCACTGCATACAGTATAGATGCATTGGGAAGCTGTGGCTGGTGAATAAATGGAGCAATGCTTAATAACATTCTAATTGAGATATATTATTTCAGATCCAAAAGGTTATTCTGGCTCTTGGCGATTATATGGGTGCAACTTGTCATGCTTGCATTGGTGGCACAAATGTTCGCAATGAGATGCAGAAGCTGCAAGCAGAAGCTCCCCATATTGTGGTGGGAACTCCAGGACGTGTGTTTGACATGTTAAACAGGCGTTATCTGTGTAAGTAGTGAAGTACTAATTAAACTCTTACTGGGAATGTGTTTGAACAAGCAGTGACTAAAATATCTTTAATAGGTGTACTATTCAACTGAATAGGCAGAAGTTCCAGACGTAGGAATGTGCAAGATGGGTGGTTTAGCATTGATTTTTCCTGCTGAAGAAGAAATCAAAAGTGTAGTTTAAAAGAACCCTTATAATGCTTCCAAAATGTTTCCTTTTCGTTCTAGCACCTAAATGGATCAAAATGTTTGTATTGGATGAAGCAGATGAAATGTTGAGCCGGGGATTTAAGGATCAAATCTATGAAATTTTTCAGAAATTGAGCACAAACATTCAGGTAAAAGCAATCTCGCAGTAACAATGGCCATTAAATTTGGCTGCATTGTACTAGTGCAGGTAAAGTTACAATGTAGCTGTGTAGTGCTGTATTGTCGTTCCCCCTGCACAAAGCAAAATTGTCTCTTTTCTATCCTTGTCTGTTTTGATTCCACGGCAGACAGGGACGCTTGGTTTCATACATTAGCTCCTCATTGACCAGCTTCTTGAGCAATTTTAGACCAAACCACTTAAAAGAAACACTCCTTTCCTGTTCAGGTTGTGTTGCTGTCTGCCACTATGCCAATGGATGTGCTGGAAGTGACCAAAAAGTTTATGAGAGATCCCATTCGTATTCTTGTGAAGAAAGAGGAATTGACCCTTGAGGGTATTAAACAATTCTACATTAATGTGGAGAGAGAGGTAAGGGGGAAGTTTAATAATCTTGAAGGCACTTCTTGTACAAGCACTGTGCTAAAACCACAGAAGTTGGGGTTATGCCTTGGCTTCTGTAGTAATGCTAGCACGGTACACACAAGAAGAACAACAAATGCACTGGATCAGTAAAAGACTTGGGTGGACCTCTTTCTTAATGTCCAGTGTCCTAGTCTGGAGTTTTGGTGCAACACTACTTAATGTCTAGAAATACGAGTCCCCTTTAAGATTCTACTTTGGAGTTTTGTATGTACCTCATGCAACTCTCTTCCTTGTGTGTACATGACAATTTCCTTAACTTTACAGGAATGGAAGCTTGATACTCTCTGTGATTTGTATGAAACCCTGACCATTACGCAGGCTGTTATTTTCCTTAACACAAGGAGGAAAGTAGATTGGCTTACAGAGAAAATGCATGCACGAGACTTCACTGTTTCTGCTCTGGTAAGTGTTGATATTGAAGATGCATTGCATGCTATGGTAATTGAGAAGCAAATACTAAGGTGCAGTGTCATGGGAAATGGCATTCCTAGTCCTAATGCCATGGTATTGCACACTTGAGTGGTGAAATTTGAGCACTGGAAGAGACTTCTAGACCCCTTGGAAGCAAGGTTCCTCTTTTGCTTAACAACATTCTCTGAGGTTTAAACCTGCTACATTCTTCATCCCCTCTGTACAGTGGTGCCTCGCAAGACGAAATTAATCCGTTCCGTGAGGTTCTTCGTATAGCATTTTTTTCGTCTTGCGAAGCAAGCCCATTGACAGCTTAGTGGTTTAGCGGCTTTTAGCGGATCAGCTGATAAGCGGCTTAGGAAAAGGGGGGGGAGGGAAAAAACCCCGCAGGAACTCGCAAGACATTTTCATCTTGCGAAGCAAGCCCATAGGGAAATTCGTTTTGCGAAGCGCCTCCAAAACGGAAAACCCTTTCGTCTAGCGGGTTTTCCGTCTTGCGAGGCGTTCGTCTTGCGGGGCACCACTATTTTCCAGTATACTTGACTATTGCAGATAAGAAATGTGCCTCAATTACCAGAGGAATAGTTTAGCAAAGTTTTGAATATTTTATATTTAAAAGGCCATAAGTTGAAGCCTTTAGATACTTCAAAAGTTGGTTAACAAGCTTTCATTATTCATACAGCATGGTGACATGGACCAGAAGGAGCGAGATGTTATCATGAGAGAATTTAGGTCAGGTTCAAGCCGTGTCTTGATCACTACTGATTTATTGGTAAGTAATCATGGTCTCTGCCTTTTGTGCGAACTTATCCAAAGCTGTTTTGTTTGGTGCAGGTTCTTGTAACCTGAGCTGCTCAAGCTGTTGGAAGAGTAAAGACCATGCTCCACTATGGACTTGCATTATTGTAGTTCATCACTATAACATGGTCAACAAAGCTATAAGTATACTGTGACCCTGGGGGAAGTTTCTTTGTGTTTAAAGTAATTTATTACTTGGGTTTATAGGCTCGTGGCATTGACGTGCAGCAAGTATCGTTGGTTATAAATTACGATCTGCCGACCAATCGTGAGAACTACATTCACAGGTCAGTTGAATTTCCACTCAGTTTCCATTCCGAAGCTTCTTCAGAATCTGCACACCCTAAATACTTGTCTTTCTTTCTTGCATTATATAGTACAGTGTGTGTGTGTGTGTACGTACACATAGTGTTGTGAGGATGGGAGGGGCAGAGCTTCTTTGTTAGCCAATGAAACAAAACAGTGGGAAAACTTGTTTGTATTGGAACCTCAGCAATTAATTATTGGCTTTCGGGATAGAGCTGCTGAATTAATGTTCTGCGGCATGTGTTGTTGAGTCTGCAAAAGTTCTTTAAAGAACTACTACTGTTGTATTGTGATTAGGAAAGCAGAGGTTTATGTTGTTTCCAAAGTTGCTATTAGTTTTCCTTCCTAGAAGTAAATACTTTGCCTCTTTCAGCTTGTTCTGTTGCTTTATTGGAAGTTTCTTTGTGCCAATACCTTCACTGCTGCTCTTTGGTTCTTCTTACAGTGGGATTCTTTCTCTGGTGTATCTTCTAATAGCTTTCAGTTTATCTCCCTAAGCTTAGCTATCTATCATAGTGGCTTTGTCCCCTAAACAAAGTAAATTGTACCTTGTTACTTGATGTAAAAAAATACAGGAGTCGCTAGCCCAGTTGATGACGGGATGGTGCTCAGAAGCGACGTTGGCGTAATTTAGGACGTGGATTCGTAAGCGGCACACTGTTTCAATAAAGAGCGAGTTGGTATTTATATACTTTTCTTTTGTAATGATTGTTGTGAGCTATGTTTTGTCTTAAAAGCTCTTAATACCTTGGTCAGGTGAAAGCAGAAGTTGTGGGCTTTGTTTTTGTTAAACTATATATCTCCAGTGTGCCCTGTAAATGATACTGCAAAAACTGGTGGTTCTGCAAAAAGTGGTGGTAAGTTTTCCCACTGAATAAATTTGTGTCTTTGAGGAAGTAAATGTAATGTCTGGCTTCAAGGGATTTGGATTTGGAAAATTTCGGCTAAAAAAAAAAGGTTTGTAATTTGTAGGCTGACATCAAGCTCTGTCCATGTTCAAAAGCCGATAGTGAGCTTATAACTTGCCTGAGTTATGCAGAAGGGGGGTGGGGGTGGGGGAGGTAAAGTTTTGCTGGGTATAACGTGGCTTGTCTGTGCTGCCAAAACCTTTCTTTAGTTGGTATCTGCCAGTACTCAAGAGAGTAAAATAAATCTTGCATATGCTTTCGGCACAAAAGAATAACAGTGCTATAGCACAGCGCAACAATGTGTGACAACATTAATCTTCCAGTGAGTACCACTTAAAACAATTTTTGTCCCTGGAAACAGGCTATTTAAAATGAGTTTAAAAGTAGCTTCTTCATACTCTTTTCCCTGTTCTGTGCAGGATTGGCCGCGGTGGTCGTTTTGGCAGGAAAGGTGTGGCTATAAACTTTGTCACTGAGGAGGACAAGCGGATCCTTCGGGATATTGAGACTTTCTACAATACTACAGTGGAGGAAATGCCAATGAATGTGGCTGACCTCATTTAATCCCTGGGATTGAGATGTTTTTGGAATGCAGTGCTCGCTGTTGCTGACTAGGCGATCCACAACGGGCATTGTGCTTCTTTCTTGGGAGATACATTGAATCTTGTCTCAATGCTCATTACGGATCAGAAATACAGATTTTTGATAAGCGAAACGACATTTTGTCGTGAGCTTTTGTGGGGAGAGCCTTTGGCTTTCTCCTCTTTAGGGTTTTAGACTGTTGGGGTTGGGTGGAAAGTCATGGGGTCTGTAAATTTTTTCTTTATTAGAAATTTATTTCCTAGTTCTGTAGAAGTGGTTGTGCTAGATGTTCTTTTTCATTTAATTATTTACTTATGGACTAAAAGGTATAAGTGCTGCATAAAATCAGCCAATTATGTTAAACTGGCATACCTACTTTTATTGTATATTATAGTTATATAATAGACTAAATTGGCCTTTCAAAATGACTAATCTTTTATAAGAGCATTAAAAATGCATTTTTGTTTGCTATGTATTTATTGAATAAAGTATTTAATTAGTGTTAAGTGTGATCTGGACCCTGTTGCTAAACCCCAACAAGCAATCATTACTATTGTCCTAGTTAGGGTTAAACCCATTAAAATTGCCATTTGCACATGTCTTAATGAAGTTTGAATGTTCAATAAAATGCTTATATATTCACTTGACTGAGCTGCAGGTTTCTTTGGGTAAGTGCCCATAGTCTTGCATTAAATGAACCAATATTTCATTCTACCCTAGGGAAAATACCATATTCACTTGAGTCTAGTGTGGCATCGGATCTAATGCACACCTTGTTTTCTGCAACGTGATTTGGCCAAAAGTGAGCATTAGATTTGAGAAAATATGGTATTTGCCTAAATTGATGTTAGACTCGGTGGTGATAGGCCTTTATAACCTGGTTTTGGCGTATTGGTGCTGTGTCATTCATCAGATCACCAATTTATCTCTTGTTTCTTCTTTAGCCCAGAACTATTGCGGCCTTTCCAGCTATATGACTTGGGCTTAGACTGACAGAAAAACTTTACTCTTGACATTACAAATCAGTTAAAAATAATTATTCCAGCTTGCAGAAAAAGAAGAAAAATCTGGCAACCCAAAGGAAGTAAAAGCAAAACTGGCCCATTTGTCAGCAATATAATTTCACAGTATTATCTGCTGATACCTAGGCTAGGAATGAATAAGCCTTTCTAAATACTGGAGCAGGTAAATTCCCTGCGGAAGCTGGTACGCTGGCCCATAAATCACACACAACCTTGCAAATTTCGAGGGTTTTAAACCAATGCTCCCAACTATGAGCTCTTGACAACACAATCCTTACCTTCCCATGTGATTGACAGTCTCAACTTTGAGTTCTGTATGTGTGCCTCAGATGAGGGATTACTACTTTCCTCAGGAGAATAGCAGTACTATAGCTGTTGCTTCTGTGGCTGGCAAGATTCATTTCTAACAAGTGATTTATAAACTGATTTAAATAGGGGTGTTGATGCTATTTAACTTGTAGTTCTTTATATTCTGCACTTTTGCCTCACAGGGACAAAAACCAAGAGGTTAAAATGGATACCTTAAAGGTAAAGGTACCCCTGCCCGTACGGGCCAGTCTTGACAGACTCTGGGGTTGTGCGCCCATCTCACTTAAGAGGCCAGGGGCCAGCGCTGTCCGGAGACACTTCCGGGTCACGTGGCCAGCGTGACATCGCTGCTCTGGCCAGAGCCAGAGCCGCACACGGAAACGCCGTTTACCTTCCCGCTGGTAAGCAGTCCCTATTTATCTACTTGCACCCGGAGGTGCTTTCGAACTGCTAGGTTGGCAGGCGCTGGGACCGTGCAGCAGGAGCGCACCCCGCCGCAGGGATTCGAACCGCCGACCTTTCAATCGGCAAGTCCTAGGCGTTGAGGCTTTAATCCACAGCGCCACCTGCGTCCCATAAAATGGATACCTTAAGATCTAGTAAAAACATGCAGATCATTACAGTGGAATCGCAGCACCAGCCCTTTGCTTAGAAACAAGCCTGTTCCCAAGTTGTCTGTAAAAGCATTGAAAAGTGATCAGTGGGACAAAAATATATTCTGTTCTTCAGTTTGTTTCCTGGGCTTGTAATCCAGACTTTTAGCATACTTGCTGCATGTTGTACACATGTAAATGAACAGCTTCCCCAATCTGGGAAATGGTTAGATTTTCTCAAGAGGGGGATATAGATGCATCTGACAACCAAGTGGCCAGACCAAAGGACTTTACTCTCCTGGGCAATTTGGAAGGTCAGCTGTGAAAGTACTTTCTCCCATTACCTGATGCACTGGGGGTTGCAGCCTTTTTTATCCCTTCAGCTCAACTACAGTGGTACCTCGGGTTAAGTACTTAATTCATTCCAGAGGTCCGTTCTTAACCTGAAACTGTTCTTAACCTGAAGCACCACTTTAGCTAATGGGGCCTGCGCTGCCAGAGCACAATTTCTGTTCTCATCCTGAAGCAAAGGTACTTAACCCGAGGTACTATTTGTGGGTTAGCAGAGTCTGTAACCTGAAGCATCTGTAACCCAAGGTACCACTGTATAGGCAAAAGCAGTGGCTGGTCTGGATCCAGGCTTTGCAATGGGGACTTTGTCTTGGGGGACATGATAGAAGTTTATAAAATATGTGTTGGAATGAAAAGGAGATAAATGAATTTGAAAACTTGTGGACATCCAAGGAAGATCATTATGTAACTTGCCTCTGCAGGAGGCGGCAATGGCCACCAAAGGATTAAATTCATGGGGGATTAGGCTATCAATCACTATTCGCTATAGTACTTCTGAACACACCAGATCCTGGAAACTGGAGGGGGGAGATGGCTATTGTGCCTAGATCCTGCTTAAGCTTTTCCACAGGTATTGGCTGCTGGCCACTGCAAGAACAGTCCTGGAACAGATTGGTCTCCCAATAGGCTGTACCTCTGTCCTGTGTGTCATTCCCATGACCCAGCAATGTTAGGTCTTCAACACCAAATAAGCCACATTTCAGTGTGGGTCGACAGGAAAAGTAAAATCAATGCAAGAATGTGCATGGTGAAAGGTATTTAGGAGTCGGATTCAAAGTTAATGGTCAAGGAGAAAGTACTTTGCTTTCTTATGAAATGTAGCTTACACTAAAACTTTCTTGTAGCCCTGCTTAAGACACAAGCAAAGTCTGTAAAGCTTATGCCATAATTTGTGTAAAATCTTCAAATTCCACGGGATGATTTATTTCAATAAGACCGCTAGGTGTAGAGAAACTTATCCTGAGTTATTGTGCATTCTACGGCAACCTAAACCAAATCCTAGTGAATGACAATACAGTAGAAGGAATGCTAAAGTGAATTGGACTATGAAAGGTGAAATGACAAATGCTTAGCTATGGCAGCACTGTACTAGTTTTAAAGTATAACATTTAGTAAAAAAGTACAAGAATAAAAAGTTGCATTCCTTTTTTTAAAGCAGCAGAAATGCTGTAAAAGTAAAGCTCATTTTCATTGTACTGTTATACCACTAGAATGTCAGGCACAAAGGCTGTATTTTATTATCAAAAAGTACGAAGTAATCAAAAGGAAAATATTTTGCTGTGCTGTTAGTTATTTTGAATTAGCTGCTGCATCACCACCGCACAGAGGCTAATCAACTGCAAGAACTCATCAGACCCATCTGCCAAGCACTTGTCTGTCTCCTGCCAAAAAAAGGAAAAATTACAAGTTTTCAAGATCTCCCAAGATAACTATATAATGCAGTCGGAGAAGAGCAGACTTTTATATCTCCCTGCCTCTCAGGAACATAAATTAGTTTTTCAAGCTGTTATAGGGAGCTTCAAAATCTAAAGTTTGACCGCCCCCAAGTGTACTTTACTCAAGCCAACATTTTCTAAAGCTGGTTGGCAGAGCTCTATATGACCATTTGTTAGAGGAATCCCTACCTAAATTTAAATTTGCATTTCTCAGCCAGTCTTGCAAGCAGGCACTGCAGTTGCCTGTAACAAGACTGGTCTACAGGTATTGTCTCCTTCCCTCCCAGGACAGAAAAAGGCACACCCAAAAAGTTACTGCCTTTGTTTCTCCCTAGCAGGAGTGAAAATCACACCTGTGAAATCTGTGTAAGCTCACTGTGTCTTCCTGTTCTGAACAGGAATAAAATACCTCTGTTAATCACTGCATAAATGTAGTGCAATGCTAAAAATCTTCCCTCTGCTTTTCCATTGTGTGTAATGACTAGACAGATAGCTCAAGCAAGTTGGCTGGGGTAACAACGGCCAATGTCCATTTCTCTTGAAGCCCTTCTTACTACTGCCTGCTACCATAAAAGGAGAATTGCCTCATACAGGGAGAGTACCATTAGTATACAATTCTTTGGGAAGAATTCACTAATGCACAAATACTGTAAAGGATTTCTTATGGCCCCCAAACCACAAGCAAACATGCATTCTAGATATAAAAAGAACTGAAACAGAATGAAGACTCACAGCAAGCTTCTCTGCAATAACAGATTTCTGCTTGTCACTGAGATCCTTCCTCTCAATAATGGTATCATGAAGCTGGTTTATAAACTGAGTAGCTGCGTAACCTTCATTGATCAGATTCTGGACATAGGGGAAAACAAATATTGGAAGCAGCTAGCATTAGCCGATTTAAACTAATAAGCTACAGGCTTAGACATCCAAAACATTACATCACTGCAGACGGAAAGTACTCCTTGACTTACTGTAAATCACAGAAAGCTAGGAGAGACAAAGCTTAGTTTATCATTGGCTCCCTACAATACCATGTAAGGTATATTGCAATATGAGATTTCTGAAAATAGAGAGTAACGGTATTACCAAATACAAGCGTGCTACGTGATACAAATTCAGAACAGGTAGTTTAAATTGGATCTGTCTAATACCCAGAGGATTATTTGATGGTTCAGACAACAGGAGGCTATCTTGTTTTATTGTACACAAGTACCACACCATTGTTTAATGAGTCATTTTAGACACAAATCAGATTATTAGCTTAAGTGAAGTCTTGGAGTCAGCCTCATTGAGTATTCTGGAATACGTGTGTGTGTCACATGCCTAAGCACAGACCAGTTGCCGGGAAAGACTAAAGAGGTACGATAAACTAAAAATTCATCTTTACAATTCATCTATTCCATCACCCAATTGTAAGGAAGTATATACAACACTCTAAAGCAAGAAGTGAGCTTAGGGAAGCTCTAACCTTAAAACAGTTGTAGTTAGCTAAAGTTTTTTAGCATCACCAGGGGCCAAGTTGTGATGACATGTTAGCCACTCCTGCTTTTAAAGTACTAACGTGCACTGTTAATCGCAAGCCAATGTCTCGTCCACCTAGTCTCACACTACAGAAAGGCCATTTCATGTGCAGCTACCACTCATGCTTAGTAGGGCAGCTAGTGAAGCTGCCAAGAGGCTTGAAATGTCAGGCTTGGCAGCAAAGGATCTGGGATTATCAGATGTGCCGCCCCACAAGAAGTGTGTTGGAGATTAATGCAAGCCTACAGTTTTTGGACACACATTGCAGTAAGGACTGCAGAGCTGTTTGCACGTGTGTAAGGCACATTTTGTAGCTGGAGGGGCCCACTCCCTCTGGGAAACCTTTGGGGAAAGGGGGCACATATCAGTGGACAGAACCAGGGACAGAAGTAGGCAATGCTTTTGTGGGTAGAATAAATTTTACCCACACATAATGCATTTACTTCTGGGGATTTTTGTAACCAGGGAGTGCTACTCCTCCCTTTGAGAGTGCTTTCCCACCTAAGGTCACAGGGAATAAATGTCAGGGAGTTCATGTTACATTTACACCATGACTGGCTTAAAGACGAGCAGTTTTTTGTTTCAACATGCTTACATAACCACTACTACCTCCTCTACAACTTGCCAATACAGAAAGAAAAGTAGCATAAAAAAAAAATCTGATCTGAACCTTGTACATTTTAGATCTAAAGCAAGCTACCTTTGTTGCAGCTTCCAGTTTTTCAAATGAACCACTCTGACATGCGGTTAGTAGACGGTCTAAAATTCCTTGAGGGACAATCTAAAACAAAAGTTGCATAAAGAAAAACATTGAAGCACCGAGAATAAAAAATAGAAACAGTGACTGCAAGTCCTGATGTGTAGGCAAAAGTTCAGAAGCCATCACCAGAACATACCATTTTCTATAGGTTGTCTTCACTTCAACCAATGTTCTAGGGTTTACACACACCTTTTAGGTAGGAAAATCCTCATATGGCAACTGCTGCACCACTGGTTTTTCCTCCAGTTTCATTCATCGCGCAATGCCAAAAAGGGGATGGCAGAACCTCTTTTCCCCAGTTAGTGAGAGCCAGCAGTTAGGTTAGCAGTAAAGCAGCAGCAGTAGATTAGTGAAAGTCGTGTGTAGTTGCAGTATCTGTTGGGGATACCGTAACTTCACTCCATGGCCTCATTTCCCTCCTGACAAATGGTTCAGAGTGGAATAGGTATCCTTCCTATGTTTTAACCACCCCTTCATCATGGAACCAAGATGATAGAAACATCAGTTCTGCAACATTTGCAATGCAATTTATGAAAGATTATGAATCCACAGTGTTGATTTCTGCCATATTCTATGCCTCTCTGTCTTCTGCTGGATCAGCAAACATAAGTCTGTTTCAAACTTCCAGAACCACAGGTGTTCAGAGACAACATGCTCTGCCCCAAGATTCTGCTTTGGGAATGGATTTGGTCTCACATTTCCAAACTTATAAATGATCCTGTGACATAAGTTAGATGCAATAGCATCCACCTAGTAAATAAACATGTAATAAATCAGTCAGACCTAGCAGAAACAGAAAATTAAGCAAAATGAAAGAGGACTGTATTCAAAAGCTTTTCTTCATGTTTGAATAATTCACAAGTTTCCATGGAATATATTTCTGTATGCCCTGTTTTGCACCCCTGAGAACTTCAGTATTAAGGGCAAGTCATGAAAGAAAAAGCAAGCGTGGTACAACTGAACAGATAGCGGTGAAGAAAAAATACCATTTTATGTAAGCAGTTTTCCAATATTTGCAAGCATAGACTGGGCCAACTAAAATACGCAGACTAGACCTACCCCTGCAATTTCAGTGACAACTTTCTCAGTGACCTCTTTCCCGCCTGTTAATCGTGTAGCGCTTTGAAGAAGTGTGATTGCTTTTCTCAAGTCCCCTTCTGCTGCACGGACAAGGTAAGAGACTGCCTGTGGAAGAAATAAATACTGCTTTATAAGAAAATCAAAGAAGAGATGAGACAGTTGAGATCCTTTTCTGAAGCACTCTTCTTTTCCTACAGCGGATTCCATATCTTACCCAATTCAGTAGGAAGGCTAACACATTCAGGGGGGCGAACACAGCACTTTCCCCATTTGTCACATGTAGTTACACATTTTCCTTCTCAACTACAAATCAACAAATGCTCTAATGGTAATCACGTTGTAAGTGGTGTGATCTGTCCCCATGGCTTTTGTCCAACACTGTCAGATCTCTGTATCACAACACGGATAACGTTCTAGGAACACAAGAGTAAGCTTTATGTTTAATCTCACAAGTTTGAGCTAGAACAGAATGCTTCCTTTAGCAAAGTTAATCAAATATACAAATAATTTACAAATAAGTTTTCCTCCTCCCTCTCCTGTAACTATGTGTGAGCTCTCTCACTGCTGCCAGAGAGGCCTACTGTGTTTATTTAAACAGGGATGCAGTTCAGTGTGACTGCGGATGCCAGGACTGATATGAATGGGTAGGCACTATTTGCTCCAAACAAAGCCCCGTGACACTGGCCGCATGAGGCTGCAGCACTTCTGAATAAAAGCAGGGTAGCATGTGTCTTGATATTGCAGAGGCAGGCCTAAGCTCAGCCTCTCCAGCACTGCCCTGCAGTCTGCACCCTAGCTTAATAAACTTAATAAAGAGGTAAGGCCACACAGGGACGCGGGTGGCGCTGTGGGTAAAAGCCTCAGCGCCTAGGGCTTGCCGATTGAAAGGTCGGCGGTTCGAATCCCCGCGGCGGGGTGCGCTCCCGCTGCTCGGTCCCAGCGCCTGCCAACCTAGCAGTTCGAAAGCACCTCCGGGTGCAAGTAGATAAATAGGGACCGCTTACCAGCGGGAAGGTAAACGGCGTTTCCGTGTGCGGCTCTGGCTTGCCAGAGCAGCGATGTCACGCTGGCCACGTGACGCGGAAGTGTCTCCGGACAGCGCTGGCCCCCGGCCTCTTGAGTGAGATGGGCGCACAACCCCAGAGTCTGTCAAGACTGGCCCGTACGGGCAGGGCTACCTTTACCTTTAAGGCCACACCACTGCACTGCAAAACCACTTGTGTACTCTAGAATGCCACTAGTCTGTACTTTGAACTTGTGGCATACTTGCCAAAAATACTAGCCACCACTGACCTGGCACAGAAATTCCCTAACTATGCTCAATTATTTTGACTAAGTTGCTGGACCAACGCCCCTTCTGTAAAATATGGGTAATGATTATACTATGCATGTAGCTCAGCAGTGACCCAGAAAAAAAGACACTAAGCATTGCGTCCGTCTCTTTTCCCACAATTAAAAACCATGAATCTCTGAATGAACAGAAAAGCTACCTCACTGCTGACTGTCACATTCTCCTTTTCAGCAATGTCTAGAAGTCTCTCTTCTTGGATTTTGTCTGAAAGGGGCTTGAAACGAAATTTGGAGCATCGGGATGTTATGGGTTCAATTATCCTGTGAAAAAGAGAAAGTGAAACGCAATTACAAAAGGAATCCATCCTCTCTAGTTTCCGCAGAACACGACAATATATTTTCCACTACTTCCTGCCCCTTAGCAATAAAATAAAATTTAGCAATGCATCACTTGTGCTATGTTCCTCATTTCCCAAGGGGAATTAAGCAACTCTTTACAATGCAAGTTTAGGATTTTTACAATGGGAACCAGGAAATAATAAATATTTTCCATCAAACATTAAATAAGAAAGCATGGTGAAACCCATACATACCTGCTGATGTAATTACAAATAAGGCAGAAGCGTGTTGTTTTGGATTCTCTCTCCATGGTGCGCCGTAAAGCTGCCTGGGCTGCTGAGGTCATAGAATCCGCTTCGTCCAAGATTATAATCTTAAACGGGGGACACGGCTTGCCACTAAACACACACCCATTGCAAAAACATGCATTAACAACTTAAGGTACTAGTGCAGGTTATATTTGCAAATCCAACAAATGATGATATCAGTATTGCTTAGCCACTTTTATCCATTTCTGAGATTTGAAAGATGTTTTAATATTTCAGAACTTCTATTTCAAGGATGACACGTGTCTCAGAACATATCCTGTTCAAGTTCTGACAGTGTATTCAGGGCTGGCCAAGACAATTTGCTGCCTGAAGGACAAGCTAATGTCCCTCAAACTATTCCAGCGTACTGCAATCTTGAGTTCCCTGGTGTCGTGGCCCACAGACTCCCATCTTCCCCAGCCAGCTTGGCCATAACTCAGCCAACTCTTCAAGTAACTGGCAGACTGAATGTTGGAAATAAAATGTCACACACAACGACTGACAAGCTGCTGTCTGTATGCCAGCAACTGAATCATTCAGGGTGCAATAGAAGACAAGTGCATTCAGCATTTGGGAAGCTTGCACACAATTCACGGCTTCCATAAATGTCCTATCTGGTACAGTGGTGCAAGACATGTGAAGGATAAATTCCCTCAGAATGCAGTTATGCTCCCGTGACTCACTTGAGAGCCCAAAATCCACCATGCGATGCTGACTCGTGGCTTAATTTAGCATTACAGAGCGAACCCTTATAAAACTAAAGCAGAGAGAAATACAATCCTACGAGGCAGCTTTGATCATTGCGCTTACTCTGAACGACTTCCTGACACCGTTAGCTGAGCAAAGCTCTTCACTTTCTCTCGAATGACTTGTATTCCACGTTCATCGGATGCATTCAGCTCGAGGACTCTCTGCCGGAACAGTTCGGGTCTGTTTATCAGAACAGAAATTCAGCCAAATTTTAACCTATTTGTTATACTGAGCTATTAATCTGGTTTCGCATTTTGAATTCTGGACGTTGGTTTTCCTTGGTTAAAACAAGGTTTTCTCGCTCCCCTTCCTCCCTTTTGTTTGGGGAACTGGACTACAGATTCATTATTTAGTTAACTTATGAATCACTAACATCCCGAAGTGATTTGACAACAAAAACATGAAACTATAAAAACAATGGTCCCCCAATACAGATACAGACTAGGATAAAGCATCTCTGCTTGAAAGGCTCTAAGCTCTGGATTTCCCGCATGAAGTTGCTCTAGATCAGCATTTTCCAACCAAGTGTCCTCCATATGTTCCCTACTACAACTCCCTTCAGCTGTACAGTGGTGCCCCGCAAGACGAATGCCTCGCAAGACGGAAAACCCGCTAGACGAAAGGGTTTTCCATTTTGGAGGTGCTTCGCAAAACGAATTTCCTATGGGCTTGCTTCGCAAGACGAAAATGTCTTGCGAGTTCCTGCAGGTTTTTTCCCCTTCCCCCCCCTTTTTCTAAGCCACTAAGCCGCTTATCTGCTTATCCGCTAAGCCGCTAAAAGCCGCTAAAAGCTGCTAATAGCGCTAATCCGCTAAGCCGTCAATGGGCTTGCTTCGCAAGACGAAAAAACCGCAAGACGAAGAGACTTGCGGATCGGATTAATTTTGTCTCGCGAGGCACCACTGTACTTGATAGGTCTGGTGGGAATTGCAGTCCAAAGGGCATCAGCTTGGTGAAGGCTGTACTAGAAGGCATACAAGGCCTTCTCTAGCCCTATGATTAGGGATCAGAACGTCCTAAATTTGTTAAAACTTCTATACTGATTGTAAAAGGAACTCACTTGGATAATTAACAAAACACTCAAATCACTGAGTGACGTTCCCCCCATTTCTGTGCATCTCTTCTCTATTTATACATGCAAGTTATGAATATGCAACTGAAGGAAAATCTCAGTTTAAAAAACCCCACCTAGTCTCAAGGAGGAGACTGCATGAATGGGGGTGGGCAGTTCAAGTACCTGTCTTGCTCCATAATACATAGTGTTAGACTTCGTGGCCACAAGTTCTGCAGCCATGCATTACTGTTTTGCTTCCAAACACTCAAAATCATCATGATCTCAATTTCGAAAATTAACTTTTGGTTACCTTTCTTAAAGTCTCAGCTTCAGTAACTATGGCTTAAAACTGTTCTGCCAATGTTAACTACAGGTTTGTCTCTTCTGGAGGAAGAAAAATGCCTGCAAACTCAAGATTCACTCTGCCTAATTTCTGCTTCTTCATGTTGCACTAAACCAAGTGCCTACTATTAAGTCACCAAAAGTACTAGAGGATTGTCGGACTCAAAACAGACACTTGAATGCCACCAGATCCCACACTTACCCAAAGAGTTCTCTGGCTGCTGCTAAAATAGTGGATGTTTTTCCAGTTCCAGGTGGGCCATAGAACAAGAGATTGGGAAGCTGCAACAGCAGGAGGTTAAACAATGCTGTCATACAATATTTTGTAAGTAGATATTTTAGAGGAACAAGAAACCTCAGGCGATGTTATCACTGAGTGTTTGTTTTACAACACTTACATAGGTGTCTAGGCCACAACTCAAGCATGTGACACGATTCTGCAAATAAGAGTTGTGTATAATTGCAGGCATAGATTTTAATCTGATCAATATTTACCGGCCTGTTTCAAATACTATCTTTACGCTTTACTTTTTTTATTTTCAAAATGTTGTAATTGGTAATCCCAAGACAGAAGGAAAGAAGTGAAGCAGATGCTTTAGATAATATTTTAAATACTATACAGAGATGCATACTTGAGTTCGACACAGGACAGGTCCATAAATGATTTGGTCAAACAGAAATCTAGTGTTCTAATTAATTTAATGCTTTAAAGCAATAACAAAAGGCAATTTAATCATCAACAGGTCTGATAATTATGTTAACCATGAAATGAACTAATTGTGAATAAATGATATTAACTTGCTTATTTAAAAAAAAAATTAATTACAATGCTTGTAACAATGCAAAGGAACATTTTCTGTTAAAGTCAACAAGAGTTCTTCGCTTTGGATTTTGTCACAGAACACAAACAGAAGTATCTTTTGTGTTTTACTTCAACCAATTTCCTTCAGCTTTTTTAAAAAAAAATAGTGACTGTTTATGCCCAATACCTCAAAGGACCTTTAAGGTAAAGGTAAAGGTACCCCTGCCCGTACGGGCCAGTCTTGACAGACTCTGGGGTTGTGCGCCCATCTCACTTAAGAGGCCAGGGGCCAGCGCTGTCCGGAGACACTTCCGGGTCACGTGGCCAGCGTGACATCGCTGCTCTGGCCAGAGCCAGAGCCAGAGCCAGAGCCGCACACGGAAACGCTGTTTACCTTCCCGCTGGTAAGCGGTCCCTATTTATCTACTTGCACCCGGAGGTGCTTTCGAACTGCTAGGTTGGCAGGCGCTGGGACCGAGCAGCGGGAGCGCACCCCGCCGCAGGGATTCGAACCGCCGACCTTTCGATCGGCAAGCCCTAGGCGCTGAGGCTTTAACCCACAGCGCCACCTGCGTCCCACCAAAGGACCTTTACAGGGGGGGAAATAGCCAGATCACATTGAGGAAGCCCTTCAGCAAGGAAGACTTTTGTCGCAGGGCAATTCTAGGGGATCAGGAGCCCTCACACACCTGCTGACAAAATCACACTATAATACAATTGAAATACGTAGATGGCCACCTATCCAGCAGCATTTTTGGCTTCATGGAACATTGGGCTGCAGGCAAATAAGTAGGCTGTCAATTAGAATCACAGAACTGTATAGTTGGAAGGGAGCATAAGGGTCATCTAGTCCCCCTGCAATACAGGAATCATTTGCCCAGCATGGGGCTCAATTGACAATATTTGATCAGTACATACTAACTAATGAACATGTATGTTTTAAAAATTCGGGCAAAAATAGAAAGAGAAAGAAATCAGTGGGATTTCTGGTCCTTTCTCTTGCAACCACAGAAATATCAGACTGTCTTTTGAAAGTCATCATCTCCACTCTCCTTTTTAAAAGAAGCTCATGCTTGCATTTTTAAAATCTGTGTGTCTTTGTCTCTGATTACTGCAAAAGATAATTAAAAAAGCCAATCGTCTTTTTAAAGAGCCATTTGACACTTAGTGCTCCATGGAACCCAAACGTCCCCTTGGGTGTGCTGAGAGCTCACTGCTTGGTTCTGTGGATTCCAACCTCCATGCTTCAGAGCATGTTTAGGGTTATACAGGACCCACCTGAATTTTCATTTTCATAATGGTATGGCAGGAATAATGCACTATTCTGCAGGTTTGTGGGGTTCATACACAAACAGAGCTGCACACCAAACAGCCACTATCCTGCCACTTTACTCAACATTTGGTACTTTTACGGAAAACCTACACTTACCAATCAATGAATGAATACCACAAACTTGAACAGCACATTTAACCGGCACCTACAATAAGGTCTGATGAAGGATCTCCTAATCCTTTATCTAACTTAAATGGCTGTATTTTTAGCAGAGCTGTAACATGACCAAGCTACGCTATTTCTGACTGTTGCCAATGATTAAGTTATGGTGCCTATAGGTGGCTTATTATCGGGCTAAAGATACATGGAAATTTACAACACACGGTGCAAAACACTTTCAAAAGCATGGACATTTCCACATAGAAAACATGTTATAATCGTAGGGTTAGAAGGGACCCTGAGGATCATCTAGTCCAACCCCCTGCCATGCAGGAAAATGCAGCTGTCCCATATGGGGATCGAACCTCCAACCTTGATGTTATCAGCACCACGCTCTAACCAACTGAGCTATTCTAACAAGCTGTAGACTAATTTCAAGATGCTGGTCAATTGATTACTTATTATTTAACGATGGTCAAATATCCCATGTAGTACTCTGAATCATCTTAAAATGAAACTACTCAATACAATGGCCAGGACGCAAATAGCTACTTCAGGTGCTAAAGAGACTGGACATGTTCAGGGGCAGATTAAGGTGCCCTGGAGCAGTGTTGACAAGAGATATCCTGCTTTTTAACATGTGAAATGTTTGTTGTAGTTGAGTTCTTAGAAATGAGCCATGTACAACCCATCATTACTGTCCTGCCCTTCCCCCACAATTATTAGCACCTAGCCTTAGCACTTGATATCTCCTCCAAAGAATGCATGAGATGGAGTGGCAGTTTAGCTGCAAGTTTTAAGATGTTCCAGTGGAAGCATATCTTCTTCAAACTCCAGCTAAATATTCTTACCAAAAGACTAGGTTGCAAAGTATTTTATTTACTTAAAAGCATTTTTATCATGCTTTACCGCAGCAACTTACAGATGTAAGACCTTGGGCATCTTTTTTTTTAATGACACAAAAGGAAAAGGAATGGGGGGGGACAAAAAAAATCAGGTACTATTTCTTAGTTACAGAGTTCTTGTAATAAACAGCTGGAATGAAAAGATTACAAGAGTAGGAGGAGCCTAGTACTACTGGCCTTTCGTACAAAGCAGATACTGGGAAGAATGATACAAAGGATGAATATGATTAAACATGATGCACATTTCCCTAGGAAGGCAAGATTGAGCTCTATGTGAAACATCAGATACAGAAAAAGGGTGGCATTCAGCTAATTTTTTGCTCTAAGGCAAAGGTAGTTCCTCCCTCCACACATTCCCTATGCTGTCCCAAAATCTGCTCTGGAGGACTGAGGGAAACTCCTGAACAGATCATGGGGGCATGCAGAAGAAGAGGGGGAAGAACATTTCATTGTGCAAGAGGGAATCCTTGTACTGATGCAATGCTCATCTTAGCACTAAGTTAAATACAACCAATACAGTGAAGAAGTTTGGGTTTATGTACAAGAGGAACAGACTTCCATTCTTGCAACAAGACTTCCCCCTCTTCCCCTTTCCCTGAAGCCCCCTAATATCTACTCCAGAAGATCCCCCAATCCTTTACAGCAAATTTGAGAACTGTTCAAGGAACTTCAGGGCAGGGGAAGGAGAGGAAGAGGAAGAGGAAGGGGGAAGTCCCATTGCAAGAGTTAAGTCCACTTGTACAATGTTCTATTTCACATAGACTAGGCCGGACTTATAATGGTGCCATTACATTAAGTGCACCAGATTACAGTGGTGCCCCGCAAGACGAATGCCTTGCAAGACGGAATACCCCCCAAAACGAAAGGGTTTTCCGTTTTGGAGGTGCTTCGCAAAACAAATTTCCTATGGGCTTGCTTCGCAAGACGAAAATGTCTTGCGAGTTCCTGAGGGTTTTTTTTTCCTTTTTCTAAGCCGCTAAGCCGCTTATCAGCTGATCCGTTAAGCCGCTAATCAGCTGATCCGCTAAGCCGCTTATCAGCTTATCAGCTGATCCGCTAAGCCGCTTATCAGCTGATCCGCTAAGCCGCTTATCAGCTGATCCGCTAAGCCGCTAATAGCACTAATCCGCTAAGCTGTCAAAGGGCTTGCTTCGCAAGACGAAAAAACCGCAAGACGAAGAGACTCGCGGAACGGATTCTTTTCGTCTTGCGAGGCACCACTGTATTTTTTGTAGCCCTTGAAAGCTTATGCCATAGCCCTTAATATACCACAGTACTTATTTTGTAATACTTTCATGTGTTCCTTTCAGCGTAAGGGGGAGCCCTATTCGGAAAGGCCCATATCTCCTCAATCAGGCCTTGCACCCAGACATCCAGCCTTCTACAATTTAAACTGGTAGGTCTGGAGCCTCAGCATTATCTGTCAATCATTCGTCAGAAGTCACTCATCACCACAGAGGTAGAAAAAGGCAGGAATAAGGCACTGTGACCTAAGGGTTGGCTTGCTCTGGTTATTTGATGTTTTGCTGGGACAAAAGTGCAATGGGTAACTGGCTGCAAGCAGGTCAATGGAGTGTGAAATGTCTGCATGCAGTGGAGTGCTGGATTTGGCCTGGGAGGAAACCTGAGATGGGGCAAGTGAATTACATTGACCTTTTCTGTGACCCAAAGTACGGGTGTATTTTTGGGCCAGAGAGCCAAACCAGCCACTAATATAAACGACAAGAGAAAGGCCAGGGCGGGGGAGGGGCGGAGTTGTCTTAGCTTCTATTGCCGCATTTTAAAGCATTGTTTAACAACCCTAAAAATACACATGAGGTTGTACCTAGCTAAGTTCTATGCATAGAGGAAATGCATTTAAATTAATGACTGTAAGTTAGTCATGCCTGTTAACTTCAGTGGGTTCGTTCTGAGTAGGACTAGCACTGGATATGCAACCCTGGTTGTTTCAGAGTTTGGTGTTCATTTGCTTCTTTTAGGAAATGCAGAGGGAAGCCTTTGAAGTTTATTTCAGCAGTGGCACTGGGAAAGGGCTGATTAAACTGGGCAGGAGCCGTAACTCAGCGGCAGAGCAGCACACTGTTCAGTCTGTGGCATGTCCAGAAAGGACTGAGAAAGATGTCTGTCTGAAGTCCCGGACAGCTGCAGCAAATCAGTATAGACAGTACCTCGAGCCAGATAGACCAACGGGACAATGCAGCTTCCTATACCGTTCCAGAACTTTCCCTTCTGGTTGTTTTTTGGCCATCAAAATCTATTCCCCACAAAAAGAGTCCCAAGAGCACGATACTCCTGGAGACTCACTGAAGAAGTTGTCCCATATTACACGTTACCTCTCAACTGTTAAGGATTTATTGTAATTTTTGTTGTTGTTCTGTAAGCTGTTCTGGGAGCATACAGCTGCAGAAGGGCCAATAAATTTTATTCTGACTATATAGACACATAAGTATGATTCATAAGACTACACACAATAATTATCTTCTACTGGAAAAATTAACTTGCATATGCCACGAAGCATTGGGAGAACTACAACACTCACGTCAGCTCCTTGTAAGGTTTTCTTCAATACTGCAACAACTTCCTCTTGAAATGCAACTTCATCCATGCATTTTGGGCGGCTACATAAAAAAAAGAATGAAAAAAACTTAGCATGTATTATTAATATTTTCTGAACAAAAGTAATGATACATGTAACTTCTCTGTTCCTTTAGTTCAATGAGCAAAGCCATTCTCTTTTATGGAAGTTAGTGGTCCAAGGATGCAGAGCATAGCTGTCACAGTTGTGTCACCCATCCTGTGGAAATCATTCCAAAGGCCTGCATTTGGCTTCCTTGCTATTTTCACTGCCTGCTGAAAATGATTTTAGGAAAGCTTTTAAATGAATACACTGCAGAGTCTAATAAATTTCTGCAGCTACCAGCTTTTCTTTTTCTTTTTACAGAGATAAACAAGCAAATAACCCGTCAAATCTGGAGCCTAACAAATATTTCAGTCAAAGCAGCAAGTCTTAATAGCTAATACTCTGATGCAAAAAAATAGACATCTGGCGATGTAGTAACCAGCCACAGATGAGCAACGTGGCCTGCGTGTGCAAGCAGTGCAACATCAAAGAAGCTGTCAACAGAAGTTCAGCTTCTACTTTTCCACAGAAAGAACCTCTGCAATCTTCCACAGGCCACTCCTCTGACACTGCACTGCTTATATACGAGAATTAACTTTGGACTGGCATTCATATAACACAGTCCTCTGAAGTGAAACAGAGCACCAACACAAGGAGAGGCATAATATATGTGGAGACATCTAGTGGTTACAGTCATAGTCATTATTTAAAACAGTGGTTTTCAACCAGTGTGGCCTAGCACCCTGGGGTGCCTTGACTGATGGTCAAGGGTGCAGAGGGAAACACTGGCCTCTGTCCCTCTTTCCTTCCCTTTCTCCTAAGATGCCTTCTCGGGTCTCTGCCTCCCAAAGGCTTGCATGGCTGCTTGTTACGGCAGCCTTGGCTACAAGCTCCCTAGGCGAATGGTGCCTCTGGGCTCGCCAGGGGTGCTGGTTGTCAGGAGCTGAGGTAGCCTTGGAGTAAGCAAGCAAGGGAGGGAACCCATCCAGCCAGTCCACCAGCCCCAGGCACCTCTCTTTGGGGTGGGGGGGGCAGCTCAGAGACCATGGGCGGTGGCTGCCCAGAGGACTACCAATGATAGGCGAGAGGAGGCTGAGGGAGCACTCCATAAGAGAGGGGTGAGGGGCTGCCAGCTCTGCAGGCAAGGGGTGACATAACTGGGCTCCTGAGCCCCAAAGGGGTGCCGCAGAAAGAATGTAGTTGGTCAAGGGAGCCATGGACTCAAAAAAAGGTGAAAACCTATGATTTAAAACGCCTCCAATGTAGATGATCACATTCCCCTAGCAATGAGGCTGGGAAACTTTTTATGCAAAAGGCCACATTTCCACATGGACAACCTTCTGGGGGCTGCATGCCAGTGGTGGGTGGGTCAAGAGGAAATAGTGGGCAGATCAACAGATGCAGTTCTTTATCTTTGCACAGCAGGCTACATGCCAGCCATACAAGAGTCAATTTCTACACACCCCTTCACTCAGGCAAGCAAGAGGCATTCTTCATCCCTCGCATTCATCTTGGGCAATTACAACACTCATTTAGATACCAAAGCAGAGTCCAATACTTACTATTTTTCTACCCAAGGAATAGCTCTGACCCTTTTGCCCTCCCCACTGCCTCCTGCAGTGGCAGCTGTTCCCCGATCTTTGGTAGATGGGGGTTTAGTGCTGATTGAAGATGGTCCTTTCAGAAATGCCTGCATTGCTGCTGTTTCTCACCAGTCTGCAAAGGAGAAACGGGAAGAAAATGATGCACATGTGTCATTTGAAAAATTAGTTTTGTAATTTGATACCTCCACTCATTTCTCAGTTGCCTCAATCCTGTCACCACTGATAAGAATAAATAGTGAAGCAATTATTTTTGTTGAACCATTTCATTTATAACCATAAAAGCCTTCAAGGCTATATTTTTTTCTTCTGATATAAGAACAAAAAGGGTGAAGTCTGCAAGGATACGTTGTCACATGATCAAGAACCAACAAAGACTTTTTACTCAGAAATGTCATTTTCACACTTTAAAATCATGAGATTAAAGTCCTGCTATACAACAGGAAAAAGTAGTTTAATTTTGCTGATTTCATGGACCAGCTGGCTTCCACCTCAATAGAGGAAAATGTATCAGATCCAGCTTTTTGTAAAGTGTGTGTTCCAGGAGCAGGCAACAAGGTGCCCTTCACAATTCAGAGAACTGTGGTGTACAATTCCCATCAACCCCAGCTAGTATAGGCAACGAGATGGGATTAAGTGAGTTGTAGTCCACAAACAGCACCTGTGTAGCATCACATTGGCTACCTTATGGTGTATGTTTTATTTTGACCAGTCATGAGCTGCACCCAATCATGGCTTCTCTATGCACATCCATGAAACATACACTACAATCTGCAAGCAAGTTGCACAGAAACCCTGATGACAATTACACAACTCCAATGTCCATGCATTCTTCTATACAGTGAACAATCCTCTATCTGAAGGGCTGTCAAGAGAACAGTTTTCTGTTTGAAGGAGTCCCTGGCGTACATCTCCTGTTCAAAGATAAGCAGACTGTATCAAGCTCCCCAAGTTCTGAGATCTGGAGGGGCGAAGGGATAGCTCAGGAAGTGGAGCATGAAACTCTTAATCCGAGGGTTGTGGGTTCAAATCCCATGTTGGGTAAAAGATTCCTGCATTGCAGGGAGCTGGATTAGATGATCCTTGTGGTCCCTTCCGACTCTACAATTCTGTGATTCAATCACCCTGCCAGCAGTTCTGCCACTATCTAAAATCCTGCGAGGCAGTCAAGCAAGAGACAGCCTTTTCTGCGGTAGACACTCCCCCCCCCCCCCGCAGGAGCATTTGGCCCCATCCCTACATATATTTAAGGCGCACCTTTTTCGCACAAGCCCCTTTGGGGTTGGGACACTACACGGCTTAACTAAGCTGCATATAGCCCACCCTGAGACTGCATGGGGGAAGGGGAGCAGTTGGGGCCTGGAAGCTGCCTGTCAAAAGCAGGTGGGCAGCGACAGCAACCCCCACTCCCATTACTGCGGGAGGGTATTTCTATTTCGGTTTGTCCAATTTTTCCAAATTTAAACATCAACATACATACATACATATATATATAATACACACACACACCGTATATATATATATATATATATATATATATGTATGTATAGTTTTGTGCATATATATCTATTACCTACATATCAGATATAGATATGATATAGATATATCAGATATAGATCTGTACGATGATTTTTGTCTCTCTAGTTGGTTGGATGTAAGTTGCTTTGGGCTGCCCTGGGCAGGATAAAGCAACAACAAGAAGTGTAAGCAACCACCCTCCGCCCACCCCCTCAATGCTCCAGCTACATAATAATAATAATAATAATAATTTATTATTTATACCCCCCCCCATCTGGCTGGGTTTCCCCAGCCACTCTGGGCGGCTTCCAACAGAACACTAAAATACAATAACCTACTAAACATTAAAAGCTTCCCTAAACAGGGCTATGTTATCTAAGTAAACACAGGGACTCCTCGCGGCCCACAAAACACAGCAGTGCCCCGGATCCCTGAAGGGGGTGGGACGGAGGTGGAGGAATAAACTCTCTTCTTCCCCTCCCCCCCCCCCCGCTCGCTCCTTCAAGGGGTTCGCCACCGCGTGCGCGCGCCCGCCCCCCCCCCCCCCTCATTAAAGGCACCTGCGAAGCGGCCGCGCGCACAGATCTCCTCAGGCCTCTTTAGCGCGCAGCTGAAGCGGCCTCCCTTTCCCATCCCTTCCCCCAGAACTCCCGCCAAAACCGATCGTTTGGGTCAAGGGGCGGGACCACTTCCGTGTATATCCGTATGTATGAGGGCGCGCTAGCAACACGAATGGACCATAGAGATCCGACCCAAGATTCCGTTCCCCGAGGGAGGGAAATAAGGAGGGAGGGAAGGTGGGCGGGGGGAAAGGGACACTGGCGCATCACGTGCCGCGCCATATATGGAGATGTGGGCCGGCCGGCCTTCCCTCGCCTAAGGCGGAGAGGCGAACGTCGTTTGCGAGAGGGAAGCGACGCGCGGGCGCTGAGCTGTAAGTTCCCTCCCCGTTCTCTGGATAGAGGAGGAGGAGGAGGGAATTGTCCGCGTGAGAAGAGATTTGAGCATGCGCGCACAAAGTATTTGCCGACCATTCCCTGCCGACGCGGGTCGTGGGGCGCATGCGTGCGCGAGAGTGTGCTTGGAGTATTGAACTTGAGCTTTAGCTGCAGGCAGCGTTTTGTTAGTCATACGGGGCTGTCCGTCGCTTATTGGAAACGATGTAGAAATCCAGGCATTTTGAAACGTTCAGGGTTCGCACCCAGCACCCCAGTCCTTTTATTTTCATTCACACCAAGGCTGACCCTAGACATTTATTTTTTAAAAAATAATATTTATTAAGTTTTCAACAAGAAAAAGGTTACAAAACAGTAAAAGGAAAACACAAAAAATACAAAAACCAAAAATAGACATAAAAAGAAAAAAAGAGAAAAAATCCCTCTTTCTGATATCTTACCTCTCATTTACTTATTTTCATGACTTCCTCACACCTCCCTTTTTTGTATTCCATTTAAAAATTTGTTCAGCAAATCCGTACCCTCTCAGTTTACCCTTAATTGTTTATCCTCACATATTATAACTTCAAATTTTCGTCTAATATCAATCCATTCTTACATATTCTTATTTTACCTTATTACTAGAACCACTTCGTTTCATTCCAACGTCATTAACATTCAATAATTTTACAGTATTTCTGTAGGTAGATTTTAAGTTTCTTCCAATCTTCTTCCACCAACTCTTCTCCCTGGTCTCGGATTCTGCCAGTCATTTCCGCCATTTAGACACCTGAGGAGAACCACAAAATGGTGCCTCACCCTCCCTGTCAGGGAAGAAGGCATGAGGGAAGAGCTGCATGAGGAACAAGAGTGAGGAATAAAGATATATATTGGAAACAATGGACAAATAAATATCTACATGATCATCTGCTGTCCCTGTGGATCCTGCGATCGCCTCATAGGTGGGCCGGCCCTGATTCAGACTGATACTGTGAACTGCGAAAATACCTTTTGGGTGTGTTTTTTTCCCTGCCTCTTTCTTTATGTAATTTTTATTAAATTTTCAGTTTTACAATTTAAAATACTCATTTTACATCCTTAAAATAACAATCACTTCCCTTCTCTTTCCATGGTTCATTTTACATATCATAAATCCCTGCATATTTTACAAAAACGATGCCATTCAGTATTCCATTATTGCATCCATCAAAACTTGTTTACGCTGCTGGATTTATCTTAACGCTGCTAGCGTTTTTCAGCTGTACACAATCACACCAAGGAGGAGGAAAGCAACCAACCACCTCACATGGTTGGCATCTGTCAGTCTCGAGAGACAAAGGAGTGCGCCTCTGAGGGTGGAGGGAGCCAGTGTTAGCAGCATTGAAATGACCTCCCTGGGGCGCAAGCCTGGGCAGTGTGTTTGAAGGCCCTGGGCTGCCCAGACGACAAGACCCCCCTCTCTGTCGGGAATCAAGCCCTTATCAGGAGAAACTGGCAACTCTCCTAGGCACCCGGCATGATTCCCTGTTGACCTCCCTGGCTGCATTCCCCAGCAAGATCCAGGCGAGGTCTCAATAGGCGATTCTTCTCAAACGTGAGAAGAACACCCCCCCCCCTCTTCCCTGCCCCCTGGCAGGGGAAAGAGATAGACAGAAATGTATTTACATGCCTTTATTTCTGTCTTTGCAGCATTACAAAAAACGTGACTGCTCTCTTCAAGCTCCAGCAGTCTAGAGACAAACACATCCTGCACTTCCGGGACAGGAACAAACGGAAGAGCTCATATTACACTCTGAGCTAATTCCAGTGCTTCGCACTGTGAATTGACTGTCCCTCTGATTCCCACGGGCAGTCCCAACATTCCCATCATGTTTACTTTTCAAGCTAGCACTTTGCAGCTGCATTGCATCCATATCGTAACACTCTCGTCCTCACTTATTTGGCCCAAAGGAAAGCAGAGCAAGACGTTTAGCACCAGCTTGGCTGCAGGAGTTGCCAGAAAGAGGCATACAAGGCACCATCCAACCTCCTTAGGGACTTAGGGTCTACTGCTCAGCCTTTTCCTCTCCTGAAGATGTCCCACAAGGCAGCAGGTACGGATTTTTCCTTGAGTATAGTTGCAAGGCAGTTGAGGTTTAGGATCAGAGTTTTCCTCCTACAGCATGTGCAGAAACCACCTTCTTGACTATTAGACCTGCTTTTGGTCCTGTCCACTCAATCTGCCAGATCCTGTCTTTGCATGCAGGGAAGTCCCTAACTCACCAAGGATTTGAGACCCATTGGCTACCCTCACCTGGTAGACCTAGCTGGCCAGTCGAAGCCGTTTCCACAGTGCCATGAGCTGACAGCTTATTGGAGCCACAGGTGAGGGCTGAGTGCAGGATGGGGGACCAAAGGTGGACAAACTACCCCAGAAGGCATGTCCCCCACCAGGGGTACTACCCCTCCCTTAACACCCCAAACATCCCAACATAATTATCCATAATTACCCACAAAGGGCACATTTCTCCATTGCCTCCTGAGACAGATGGCTTCTGTTATGTACTGAGTTGAATAGGATCCAAAAGGCAGCAGTCTGATTGGTCCTAGAACAATAGGATCCAGAATGCAGCAGTCTGATTGGTCCACAGGAACCACCCAATCCAGCTCTAGGTGGAAGGGAATCCGCAACCTGATTGGCCTACAGGAGAATTCCGGAAGTAGCCAATCACGTGGGGCCCATTGTGTAAATAATGTATATAAGGCAGACATTCTGGGGGAACTTCCATTCCTCCTCACCACTATGAGCTGAATAAAGAGCATGAAATCCACTCTTGACTCCGAGTATATTTCAGTTTCCAACACAGGCAGTGGGGAAGAAAGTTTGAGCTTAAGGCAACAGATAAGTTGCAAGAGATTGTAACAACCTTGCTGAGTGTGTGTGTTTTAATGCATCTTTGTGCATTGGTTGGTTGGTTGGTTGGTTATTTATTTCTTTGGGTAGCCTTGGGCAAGATAAAGCTATTAACAAATGTAATTATTATTAATAATAATCCTTATGTTGTGGAGGAGCCTCAAGAAAAGCTTGTGATAAACCTCCTTGCACTTTTATTCAGCATTATTTTCAAAGATGGTTACGCACTTTCATTTGTTGTTGGTTTTTTAACTGAATAAACTGCTTTGAGGTGGTGGTGGTTGTTTTTGCAATCAAATCGTGTGTAAAATGTTTATTAAATAATCAGACGCCTACATAAATCACTTAACATTGCACATGGAGGTGAGTGACACTGAAAAGGAGTAACACAGAAAGCAGTGTTGGCCCATCTACGTCCACACAGATGCATTGTGCTCTTGAGATGTGTTGTGACGTGGGGTTTGTGATTTCAGCTCTCTTGACATAATATGCTGGAGACAGTTCTCTAGTAACACTTCTTTATTAAAGCAACAAGACTGAGACCTGAGGAGGGGAGAGCTACATTTATAGGGACAGGGAACTAGCTAGAAAGGATACATTTTGGAGGGAACAATATCAGGCAATCACAGTCCTGCCTTTTGGAGGAAACCAATAAGACAGAGGATCCAAATACAGCAGCTTAAATGAACCAATAGTAGCTGTACCCTCTGGAACCAAAAGGCAGTTACTTTACCCTAATGCAAATACAGACAATAATAATACAGATATAAAATCCTTTGACTCAATACACAACACGATGGAGATCTCATACATACTGGTTGGCAGGCGTAATATGTATTGTTTTCTGCACACAGTTTTTCCAATGTACCAGATTTGTACAATGGTCAGTAGAGTGGTTGGACCTGCTGAAATGTTGGGGGCCCTGACTCCTGCTCAAGGATTCTGAGGCAAGTCCTGTGGCTACCTTTTCCTTCCTTTCAGACAGGTACCTGGTGGTATGGCAACAAGGACTAGAAAGGGCCCATTACTTTACTGTACAACAAGTATCTATAGATGAAGTCCAACTCTCTCAGCAGATTTGTAGCTATCCTGTTGTCGTGGCCCTGATTATCATTGTAGAGTCAACAGTGCTTACTTGTACAAGAAGTGCTCCGCTACACGCATTATTGAGCAAAAGCAAAGGCACAGACAATTAAACTAGACGGCAACAGGAGTAATCACTTGGGAGAGGAGCTATACAAGGGCGTACAGCTAACCTGGAGAGGGTCTCTATAGCAACAACAGTTTATTGAAAAGGAAGCTGCAGGGAAGGCAACATACTGAAAATTACATCATTCTACTGGGAAAGGAAAGCTATAATTTTGTTTTGGGCAATTTGAAATAAATAGCTTCCTGCTATTGGGCACAGTGGCGGCATCCTGTATTGAATCAGACCAAATCACAACTCAAGGGCAGCAAAGGGTCAGCAGTATTTGTGCAGTGTGGCACCTGTCTTTTAAAAAAACAACAACACAAGAGTTGTTTTCTGTACAGTACAAGGAGGGGGATGTTACTTGTACAGAATGGATTGATTATAGACATTATTTAAAGAAGAAGAAGGAATGGGTTGTGGAAATTCTGGGTGTATAGAATTGTCTTCACAGAGTTGAAGGGAAGCTCATTTGCTCTGGCACAATATGCATCTGGCTTTCTGTGAATTATTTCTACGCAACAATTTATCACTCCCACCCTCCGTTTAAAATGAATTTGCAGGGCAATCCTACAGTCTCTGTACACTTGCATCTTAGGCCAATAAAACACAAAGATGATTCTACGTTCTCCCAGCAGTTGTCAGGTTTCTTTTTGGTGTTTCTTTAAAAAAAAAAAAAAAACACTAGAAGGGCTAACCATTTGGTTTCTGTGCCTTAAGTGAAAAAATGTATCGCCCCAGAAGACATGTTAATTATTGCATGTGCAATTAATTATATTAATTTACAAAGACCTGAACAACTTTTGTCCAGGGTTCCTTAGGAACCACTTAAACCCTCACATCCCGGTTTGATCGCTGAGAGCATCTGCAGGAGTATCCCTGGCCTCAGGTCTGCAGGCTCCAGAGAGCTGCAGAGCTGGCAGATCCAGTCTCCATGGAGTGCGCCGCTCACAGCCTTCTGCCCCTGTCTTCTGAAACCATCTCCTCCTTCATTGCACGCCTGCCATGCAGAAACGCAGCAGAGGATCCAGAAGGTGGCATTTTCTGTTTGGCCCCAGCAGCAAAACGTCCAGGGCCAGCCTTGCTCCCTTGAATTGGTGTAATTCACTTATTTGAGTCTTTCTGTGCATGTTTTATGATGGAGGAGACTTCAAAGTATGCTGGTAGGTGGAATTCTGATTCCCGTAAATACTCTATCCAGCTAATGTTCACCTCCCATCCCTTAACCACAAATTCATGCCATAAACTTTCAAGCAAATGCAAAAGCAAAGGTATAGTTCAGGCCCCTTGTCTGTATTTCTGTACTCTCAGGAAATACCATAGCTCTGAGGTATCTCCAGCTTCAAAGTCAGGAACAATACAGAAGGTGGTAGTGGTTATTTTATTTAAAGGAATGCATCGCAGTAAAGAGTAGGGAAGAAAGAGAAATTCTATTCAGTTTGCACTTAAAGGAGAATCTACCCAATTTACATAGGAATTGAAACACAGCCATCCTTTTCAATTTGCATTTCTCTGGAATTTTGCAATGCAGTTCACCAAGGTAGGAAACACCCAGGTGTTTACCTGGGTTAAGTGTTATTTTTACTACAGACTTCCGGTCGGCGCCAGCGTTTAATGGCGGTCCTTTCTTCGAGCTCCGAAGGAGGACTGCTCCGTGAGTTCGGGTCTGTCCCGCTACGGCGAGCGGGGGACCCCTAAAATCACAGGCGCGGAAGCCTGTGAACAAGGAGACTCGGTTGGCACCCTTTGCGCCCCCCGGTACTGCGAAAGAGCCTTTTTAAAGGCTCCGGAACGGCATCGGGAGTGAGCGCGGTGCTGAGAGCCGATACCCAGCCCGTGGAGCGAAGCCGCGTCGCCATGAACGGAGAGCGCCGATTCCTTCCTGAAACAAAGATCTGACCGCAACACCCATGAGTAAGACTGAGGGACTGAACGGGACATTAAAATTTAAACCCTGAAATTTGGCTGAAAACGGGAAAGGCATAAATTAAGGAAGTCTGCCTCCCCGAACTGCATGAAAAGTAAAGCAATGAAAAAGCAAAGCTGCATTTGAAAGAAACTAATCTTTTAAACTGACTAACTGACATCGGACTTTAACTCCCCCCCCAATAAGCAGGGAAAAGGGGGGAGGAAAATTGGACACTGCTAACCTGCTTGAATTTAACGGGGAAAAAGGAGATCTTTCACTGCCAAATCCCCTGGCCGAACTGCCTGAGCAAGGCACCGGGAAAGTGAGCTGTCAGTAGAGACTGGATACAAAGTGTATCTATGAAGTTGGGGTTTTGTCTGAGACAAAGTTACTGGGCTCTAGTTGGGATTACTTTGTTGAACTTTTGAAGGGAAAGAAAACGCGACAGAAACTTTTATCGTGGACTTTCGAACTCTTGGTTCATAGCTCTATGTTTCCCTTTTGTTCTTTTCATTTGGATACAATTGAATGCTCCCTCTAGAGGGCTTAAAGAGAAACTGTTACAGTGAAAAAGAAACAGTGGGATTTTCCACTTGCAAGTTTTTCCTGTGAGAACGACCTTGAGGATATGAGTGGCCCAGCAGATGAGATAGTAACTAGATCTAAAGTAAAACAGTCACAAAAGAAGAGGGCCTCAATAACAAGCACATTACCAGCTGCACAGGAAAAAATACCAACAGCATCTATGGAATCAATGACACAGGCACTGCTCAAAATAAATCAATCTCTAGAAGCACTGACAAAGCAGTCCACGGAAAATTCTAAAAAATTGACAGAACTGACAGCAAGACTGGACTTGAACACGGCAAGCGTAGCATCTAATACAGATTCTATTAATAAGCTGATTCAAGAGAATTCTGAAACACGAAAGATAGCTGAAAGTGCAAAAAAGACAGCAGAGGAGACAAGGGAAAAGCTTGCACCGATTACAGAAAAAGTGAATGAACATGATGCAGCCCTCTCTTTGCTGGAACTACAGAGGAAGGAGAAAAATCTGAAATTGAGACTGGTTCCTGAGAACGAGGGCGACAACCTTGTGGACTTCCTTACACAGAACTTTTCGGAATTTTGGTTAGAAGATTTGGAGGAAGATGAATTTGAAATAACAGCAGCCTTTCGGCTGGGCAGGAGGCAAGGAAAGAAGCCAAGGGATTGTTTAATCACACTGAGATCCAAGGAAGAAAGAGACAAATTACTGAACTTGCACTATCAAAAGGCCTTGGAGATCCAAAATTGTCAAGTACAAATTTTTAAAGACATCCCTAAATATATTTTGGGGGTGAGAACCCTCTACAAAGACTTGGTCCTCCTGCTGAAGAAAAATCTCATACCTTTTAGGTGGGAGTTTCCACAAGGACTGTCTTTTAACTTTAAAGGAAGGAAAATCAAAATAAAAACAATTCAGGACAAAGAACAGTTTTTGGAGAGATACTTCGAGGACCTGCAGAAAGGAACAGCAGAAACAACAACAGAAGAAAGACCGACGGACATCGCTAACCTGTCTTTTGGACTTATACCACCATCAGAAGAGGAACAAAAGCTAGGAGCAGTCGGAGGAACAGGTACCTAATAACAAAATGTCTCTGCAACTTCTTAGCTGGAACTGCAATGGCTTGAACCTTCCCCGAAAAAGACGCCAAGTTTTTCATATATTGAAGAGAGAACAATTAGACTTAATATGTTTACAAGAAACCCATGTGACCAGGGCCCACAGAAAATTGCTGGTAAATAAGAGACTCGGACAGGAATTTATTTCATCAGATAAAGTGAAGAAAAGAGGTGTGGTGATTTATGCAAAGGAAAAATTGGCTCCAAAGATGATATTTAAAGATGAACAAGGAAGATACCTGGCAATTGAAATACAAGTTCAAGGAGAAAAAATTTTGATAGTTGGAATTTATGCACCAAATGATGGGAAGGCTGAATTTTTCAAGAAGTTGCATGAGATTTTAATGGACTATTTAGACTGTAAAGTAATAATGATGGGAGATATGAACGGAGTAGTCTCCGCATACATGGACAAGGCACAGAGACAAGTAATTTCTAAGGAAGGGAGACTACCTAAGACTTTCTTTGAGATGACTGAAACTATGGACTTAATTGACATTTGGAGAACAAGAAACCCTCTTGAGAGAGGGGGAACTTTTTTCTCTGAAGCTAAAATGACATGGACAAGAATTGACCAAATCTGGGTAACTAGTAGTATGGCACCAAGGATAAAAAAAGTAGAAATCTGCCCAAAGACCTGCTCCGACCATAATGCGGTGAAGATGGAGATGAAACTAACATCAACTGGATCCTTTAGATGGAGAATGAATGACACCCTTTTTAGAGATGAAGAGATTTATAAGAAGGCCCAAAAGACACTGAAAGATTACTTTGAGATAAACTTAAGAACAGAAACGGAAAAAAGAATAATTTGGGACGCAAGTAAGGCCGTGATGCGAGGTTTCCTAATACAACAGAATTCTATAAAGAGGAAAAAGCAAAATGAGAGGAAAGAAAAATTTTTGGAAAAAATAAAAGAAGGTGAAAAGAAATTGAGGTCTAAGCCAGTCTCATGAGATTTTGAGAGAAATAAAGTACTACCAGAAGCAATATATGGAATTGATGAATCAAGAGATAGAATGGAAAATAAAGCAAATGAGACAAAAGACATTTGAATCAGTGGACAAATGTGGGAAACTGCTATCATGGCAACTGAAAAAGAGGCAAAAAATGAATACAATGACAAGTTTAGAAGTGGACGGAAAAACCATTTCCAAACCAAATGAGATAAGTAATTGTTTTCAAAGTTTTTTTTAGGAAATTATATGCACAAGGGCCAATAAACGAACAAGAAATAGAAGAATTTATCAAGAAGTATGGACTACCAAAAATTTCAGAGCAAAGTAAAATGATTTTGAATGAGAAAATAACAGCACAAGAGATAGAGAGTGCCATTCAGAATATGCAACTGGGAAAATCTCCAGGACCAGATGGTTTGACCGCCAGATATTATAAAGCACTGAAGGAATGGTTAATACATCCATTGAAAGAAGTTTGTAATGAAATTCTAGAGGGGAAAAAGGCACCCGAATCGTGGAAAGAAGCTTTTATTTCACTTATACCGAAAACTGAGAATGAAAAGAACCAGGTTAAAAACTACCGCCCCATATCATTACTTAATGTGGATTACAAAATTTTTGCAGACATTTTGGCAAAAAGATTGAAGAGAGTGTTGTTAGAGGAGATTGATAAGGACCAAGCTGGCTTTCTTCCGGGGAGACATATGTCAGATAATGTGAGGAACATTATAGATATTTTGGAAATGCTAGAAGTGGACATCAATAGGAAGGTGGTTCTAATTTTTGTGGACGCGGAGAAAGCTTTTGATAACATTTGCTGGAGTTTTATGAAGAAAAATCTCCAAGGAATGGGGGTGGGCCAAGGTTTTGAAAATGGTATAGGTGCAATATACTCTAAACAAAGAGCAACGCTGATTGTAAATAATGTGGTTACGGAAGAAATACCAATAGAAAAAGGTACACGACAAGGATGCCCAATATCCCCTCTACTTTTTATATCAGTTCTGGAAGTTTTGTTAAATATGATTAGAGGGGACCAGTTGGTTAAAGGAGTTCAGGTCGGAGCCAGACATTACAAATTAAGGGCATTTGCAGATGACCTGGTATTAACTTTGCAACAGCCAGACACTAGTACCAAAAGAGTATTAGAATTAATTGAGACATTTGGTCAAGTGGCAGGATTTAAATTGAATAAACAAAAGACGAAAGTGTTGGAGAAAAATCTTACAATGGCTGAAAAAGAGAAGTTTCAGAGTGAAACAGGTTTAGTGATAACAAAAAAAGTGAAATACCTGGGGGTAAACTTAACATCTAAGAATGTGAATTTATTTAAGGATAATTATGATAAATGTTGGACAGAGGTAAAGAAAGATCTAGAAATATGGTCAAGGTTGAGACTTTCCTTGTTAGGCCGAATTGCTGTTATTAAGATGAATGTGCTGCCCAGAATGTTGTTTTTATTTCAAACATTGCAGATATTGGACAAGATGGATTGTTTCAAGAAGTGGCAGAAAGATATATCTAAATTTGTCTGGCAGGGCAAAAAGCCCAGAATAAAATTTAAGATTTTAACTGATGTAAAAGAAAGAGGGGGGTTTGCCCTGCCGGACTTAAGACTTTATTATGAATCGGCAGCTTTTTGCTGGTTGAAACAATGGCTGCTTCTTGAGAACACAGACATTTTGGATCTGGAAAGGTTCGATAATAGATTTGGTTGGCATGCATATATATGGTATGACAAGGTAAAAGTACATAAGGGTTTTAAAAACTATATTGTTAGAAAAGCATTATATAATGTTTGGATGCGGTATAAAGATTTGTTAGAAAGTAAAACTCCCAGGTGGTTGTCACCAATGGAAGCCAAAGAGGTGAAAAAACTTAATATGGAGTCTAATTGGCCAAAATACTGTGAAATTCTAGAACAAGACGGTGAAAAAGTTAAATTACAGAGTTATGAGAAACTAAAGCCTAAAGTACGAGATTGGTTACATTATCATCAGATAAATGAAGCATTCAAACAGGACAGGAAAATAGGCTTCCAGAAGTGTAGCACCCTGCTTGTGGTTAACGCTTAGCTGGAGTGAAATATTCAACGCAGCAATAGAGAAATTAAAATAATAATTTATTTGTCAGACAAATAAATATGAGGCACAGTGGTATATGGTTACCAAGCTCTGGCCTGGCCTCCTGCCATTCTGGCCAGCACTTATATTTCCTTAATCCAGCCCCCTTGCTCCTCCTGTGGCTGCCTCTGTCCAATCAGCCTGGCTGAAATTCCTATTGGCTGTTTGCTAGAACCAATCACAAAAGATACACCCATTTCCTCATGCCCTTTTATGGGAAACAAAAAGATATATATTCTTCTATCTATAAATGACAAATAAGTAGTAATATATCTTACATGTGTCTCAACAAGGAACCTTAATTACCAGCTCACCTCGCCCTATTGCCCTCCAAAACAAATGGTTTAATCTCAAATTTTTATCTTAAACAGATGTCAAGGATCTTGAATTTACATCGTCATTGAAAGATATCCTTCTCTTGAAGGTCTTTTAAACAAAGGCCTGACAACCATATATGTGTGCTCTAATGATGTTTCCTGCTTGGCAGGGGGGGGCTGGGCTGGTGGCTGATGGCCCCTGTGATCTCTTCCAACTATATGAAATAAGAATCTAGCATAAGGATTTAACATTTCTTAGCTTCTAATTCCTTTGCATAATTACATTTAAGCCAATATATTTAATACATAACATAGATAGCTTTTTAGAAGAATAAACCTTTTCAAAGTAAGGAACAGTTTCCAGCCTTAAAAATAGAAAGAAAGAAAACCTATCTTCTCCAGCCAAGCCAGTTGCCTTTTTCACTGCTCTTGACCTTTCAACCTTAGGAAAATATGGCTCAAGTTGAATGGGAGGCACATGGTTTTATTTTACTATTTACCCACTCTTAATTATGTTTATCTCTTCTTTTTTATCTTCTGTAATATGTAGGGTCAGTGTAACCTTGGCTGTCAGCCTGTAATTCCCTTTTTACGACTTTGAGAATTGTTTTCTGCTATAAATCAGGGGGGCCCCTTATCCAGGAGAATAAACATCTTGCCAAGGTTCTTAGGCAGCTGGTCTTCTGCCTGGCATGAACATTTGAAAATCTTTAAGCTCATTTTAAAATACAGGCCCTGATCAAGCCTCAATAAACATGCAGGCTTATGATTAGATGCCTCAGAAGGAGAGGTCTAAACTAGAAACAGAATTGTTAGAACCCAATACTAAGAATTTGTCAAGAATGTATAATTTGCTGCTAAAATGGAATACACAGGATGAAACGGTGAAATCAGCTATGATTAAATGGGCACAAGACATTGGTCATGACATTATGTTTGCAGACTGGGAGCAGTTATGGACCACCGGTGTTAAATTTACGGCATGTAATGCCTTAAAAGAAAATTTAATGAAAATGATTTATAGGTGGTACATGACCCCAGTCAAGCTTGCAAAAATTTATCATTTGCCCAATAATAATTGCTGGAAGTGTAATGAGACTGAAGGCACTTTCTATCACCTTTGGTGGACCTGCCCGAGGATTAAGGCCTTTTGGGAAATGAACTATAATGAAATTAAGAAAGTCCTAAAGTGGACTTTTCCTAAGAAACCTGAGGCTTTTCTTCTGGTAATGGTCGGCCAATTGGTGTCAAGGAAGGATAGGACGTTTTTTATGTACGCTACTACAGCAGCAAGAATTCTCCTCGCAAAGTATTGGAAGACACAAGAACTACCTACTCTGGAAGAATGGCAGACGAAGGTGATTGAATATATGGGACTGGCAGAGATGACCGGCAGAATTCGTGACCAAGGGAAAGAGACAGTGGAAGAAGATTGGAAGAAATTCAAGATATATCTTAAAAATTATTGTAAAATTGAGGAGTATTAGATGTCAGGGAATAAGAAATAGAGAATTGCAGCTGTAACTAATAAGTCAAAGAAAAAGGAATGTAATGAAAGTGAATTAAATAATTAATTATTGGAGAATTGCTAAAAAAAATGTTAAAAATAAGGATGCAGCAAAAGGGAGGTATGGGGAAGTCGGAGAAACAAGGGGTATGAAAACAGGATTATGAAATTATACATGTTTATATGTTTTTGTTTGTGCATGTGAGTGTGTTGTTTGTTTTTATTTGTGTTGGAAAACTAATAAAAATCATTATAAAAAAGTGTTATTTTTACTAATGCATGCATAGTATTAGGAGGAAATGCTTTGTGAAAAATAATGTGTATATGTTTGTAGCTTCGAGTACACTCAACTGACAGTACAGTACACACTCTGATTATTTCTCATTTTTTCCAAAACTATTGCTTTGAAAAATACCAGGCAACAGGCAGTAGTAACCCAGATACAACTGGATCTTGTGCAGATAACTTTTATATGCCAAAACATTTTTCTCCCTTTTCTGTAATCAACCCCATGTACCTTGACTGGTACAAGGTCAAAACAACTGTATTGAAGGCCAAAACAAATAAATATAGAATGTTTAGAACAAGACCAAACAGCCATATTACCCAGTTCATAGAAAGCTAAACTTCTAATCTCAGACACTTTCTCTTTGATACCTCCTTGATACCTCTTTTAAACCATCCACTGTGCTATAATAAATATAAATTTGAACAATTTAAAGACTGGGAGAAACAAGAACTTTATTCCTTTAAATACATTTTCTCTGGACGTAATCCCATATCAAATGCTGAAATGAAGGGAAAGCTAGGTTCCACTAGACATGCATGGTTACAAATACATTTTATTCCTATAAAAAGAGGTGACTAGACACTAGAGCATTTACATGTATTGAGAATTTAATTTCATTTACAGATCATTTACAGATAAAGAATTGTTATCAGAACTTTATCCTGTAGATGGTATGGGGAGATAGTTATCTTCTATCCTATGTGGTGGACCTGCTCAGTGGTCCAGGATTTCTGGGCAATGATATTTCACAAAGCTGGTATAATAACAAGCCAAATAATAAAACCTAACCTTTTGATAGCACTCCTGTGTGTACATGAAGGGGACCTATTTACTATTTTGTGGCAGCAAGAATCATAATTGTGAAGCCTTGAGCAATGGCAACCTTGAAAATGATTAATAACTGGTACAGCCAGGCCCTAATGGAAAAACTGACAAAACAGACTAGAAGGAGAACAAATAGAAGTAGTATAGACACATTCAATGAACACTGGTGTAGGTTTTATTTCATATCTTTCCCAGCTATAACATGCCTGAAGTCAACCCTCAACATGCAGAAGATTTCGGAGGGATCCCTTGAGGTGACTTGTATACGGTAGTTATTAATTTGTGTATACCATGCTTGGTACAGTGGTACCTCAGGTTACATACACTTCAGGTTACATATGCTTCAGGTTACAGACTCCGCTAACCCAGAAATAGTACCTCAGGTTAAGAACTTTGCTTCAGGATGAGAACAGAAATCGTGCTCCAGCGGCGCGCCGGCAGCGGGAGGCCCCATTAGCTAAAGTGGTGCTTCAGGTTAAGAACAGTTTCAGGTTAAGAACGGACCTCCAGAACAAATTAAGTACTTAACCCGAGGTACCACTGTACTTTATTTTTATTATTCTATATGATTGGGTCAACTATATGTGTAATTGATATTGATATGAATGGTACAATTGTTTTGTATTGAATTGTTGTATGATTATGTAATAGGATTACATTAATGGTTCCACGTCATCCTGGGAAAATGTGACAAGTGGGGTGCCGCAGGGTTCTGTCCTGGGCCTGTTGTTGTACAATGTCTTGGATGAAGGAATTGAGGGAATACTCGTCAGATTTGCAGACGACACCAAACTGTGAGGGGTAGCTAATGCTGCAGAAGACAGAAGCAGAATTCGAAACGACCTTAATAGATTGGAGAACTGGGTGCAAGCTAACAAAATGAATTTCAATAGGGACAAATGTAAGATTCTACACTTAGGAAGAACCAGATGCACAAATATAGGATGGAGGGCACCTGGCTTACTAGCAGTACATGTGAAAAGGATCTAGGGGTCCTGGTGAACCACAAATTGAACATCAGTCAACAGTGTGGTGCAGCAGCAAAAAAAGCTAGTGTCATTCTAGGCTGCATCAACAGAAGTAAAGTTTCCAGATCAAGGGAAGTAATAGTACCACTCTAATCTGTCTTAGTCAGACTTGGAATACTCTGGGCAGTTCTGGGTACCACAATTTAAGAAGGATGTTGACAAACTGGAACATTTGCAGAGGAGGGGTCTGGAAACCAAGCCTTACGAGGAGCTCTTGAAGGAGCTGGGTATGTTTAGCTTGGGAAAGAGGAGACTGGGAGGAGATATGAAAGCCATCTTCAAATATCTTTTTTTATTTTAAATAATATTTATTAGCTTTTCAACAAGAAAAAAGTTACAAAAATAGTAAAGAGAAAATACAAAAAATACAAACACCAGAAAAGAAAAAAAGAAAAAAGAATAAAAACAGTTAAAAATAAACCCCTCTTTCTATTGTCTTACCACTCGTTTACTTATTTTCATGACTTCCTCACACCTCCCTTTTTTGTATTCCAGTTAATAGTTAGTTCAGCAAATCCATACCCTCTTTGTTTACTCTTAGTTCTTTATCTTCACATATTATAACTTCCAATTTTCATCTAATATCAATCCAATTTTACATATTCCTATTTTGCCTTATTGCTAAAACCACTTCATTTCATTCCAACATCATTAACATTCAATAATTCTACAGTGTTTCTGTAAATAGTCTTTAGATCATCTTCAAATATCTTACAGGCTGTCACATGGAGGAGGGAGCATGCTTGTTTTCTCCTGCTCTGGAGGGCAGGATTCGAACCAATGGCTTCAAGTTGCAAGAAAAGAGATTCCAACTAAACATTTGGGGAAACTTTCTGACAGTAAGATCTATTCAGCAGTGCAACAGACTCCCACAAGAGGCGTTGGACTCTCCTTCCTTGGAGGTTTTCAAACAGAGGTTGGATGGCCATCTATCATGGATGCTTTAGCTGAGATTCCTGCACTGCAGGGGGTTGGACTAGATGACCCTTGGGGTCCCTTCAACTCTAAGATTCTATGATTTTAAAAATATGATTGTAATGTGATTGTCATTGTCCATTTCATCAACTGCTCTATCCATTTTTTATACATCTAGTCCAGCAGACCAGCTGGGCTCCAAATTGGGATCAGAGCTCTCTGTCCATTATGGCTGTTGTGAAGGACATCTGGAAATACCCAGGGGATCCATAAGCTGTTGGGGTTCAGAACTTACTGGGTTAATGTTTGTTCTGAGTGTGCCTCCCATTCTGACGTTTGAAAGGAGGGAGGAGCTCTAGTTGTTGTTCTCTCTGTGTCTCTGAGAGAGGACGCCATGAATGCTAGCAGTCCAGGAGAATTTGGGAAATGCTGAGCTGTAAATATTTGCTGCAATAAAGAACTGATGAATTTGGACATACACAGTGCTTGGTGTGTTTGGATCTGAAGCAGACTGCAATAGTTTTGATCCGCTGTGTTTTTACTCTGCAAGGCGAAACCGGAGAAGAAGAAGGTCTGAGATCAGCTTGGCTGGGAAGCGTGCCGGACCGCATTATGCTGGGGCTAATTGGGGCCATAAAGCAATTAGCTGGCCAGTGCAATTAAGATCTTATCAGATCTTCACAGGTTATGGAGGACCTAATTACCGCTAATAAAACTGTTGCTAAGAGTCTGCCGGTGAGCTTTGAAGTCTTGAAGTCAGCTTGGCAATAGCTGGAAGACGCTACTGAAGCGGCAGAGGTCTGCGTTCTGTGTTTTGCCTGCTGCAGAGAGGCAAGAGTTGCTGAGGCAGAGAGCTGGGAAAGCAGCTGTGAGGAATCGGGTGCCGGAGAGCTGACTGGTGAAACGTGAGTACAGCAGCTGGGGCCCCGGGAAAGAGGAGAGAATGGCAGACAGCCAGGTCTTTGAGGACGTTCCGCTTGAAAAGCTCACTTTAAGAAGTTGGGCAACCTGGTCCAGAAGAGTAAGGGGTTGGTTTCTGGTTACTGGGCTTTGGGATGCAAGCCAGAAAGAACCACGTCCCCTGAATCCAGGTCCTGAAGGGACAGACATTACAGGCTTTGAGGCTGCGTTGCCTGAAGAAAGCCAGCAGAGAATGCAAAGAGAGCTTGCTATGCTGAAAGCATGTGTACATGCATCACTTTTGCCCAGTTTGGAGGGCGTAAAGTCAGCAAGGGCTGCCTGGGAGGTGCTGAGAAGTTTGTGTGAAACTTCAGCAGGATGCCAGAGCCCTGGAGAAGTCATGCAGAGCCTGGAAATGGCTGTAGCCCCAGTCCCTGAGGTGCATGTCGGGGGGGCTGAGAATTCCAAAGGCAAGTTTCAAAAGTTTTCCACTGTGAGTGCTGAAGTGAAACGCAGTTTCAGCGAGGGCAGGGCTGGCACAGAGTGCTCTTCCGGAAGAAGGGGGGCCAGGCCAGCTGAAAGGAGCCCTGGCCAGTGTTTTTCCACTGGGGATCGTCGTCGTCAGCCAAAGTCTGGGAAGCGGCGTAGAGCTAGACGCTTCAAGGTCGGCCACCTGGACAAAGTGAAGATAAGGCCTAAAGAGTCGCGTGGGAACGCAGAGGCCAGGCCGGTCTCCAAGGCAACGGAGGAGGCTACTTCTACGGAAGCTGCCAAGGTCCTGAGCAAGGGGGAGTTGGTTGCCAAGACAACCAGACAGAATCGCTGCAGAAGCCCAAAGAGAGGGGGCAACGGGACGTTTGTTGCCAGCATGGCTTTGTTTGAGAACAGCTCTGAGAGACACGCTGATTTTCGTTTTCTAATCGACTCAGCAGCTAACTGCCACCTGATCCCAGAGACCCCTGCAGTCGAGATGTGGAATTGCAAGGCAATTCCGGCTGGGAAAACTGTTCAGTTTGCAAGTGGGGAAAAGAAAAATGTCAATAACATTGCAAATGCTTATTTTTCTGTTTTGCAGGAGCAGATGGAAGTTTGCATTGTACCAGGAGTGCAACACTGTATTTTATCTGTGCCTTATTTGTTGAAAAAGGGGTTTAAGGTTTGCTTTGAACACGATGTTTGTACAATCTCCAAAGGAGGGAAGCAACTGGTCAGAGTTGCAAAGGGGCAGAATGATCTCTTCATTCTTAAAACGTCTCTGGAGGGTGAGGGGAAGGTTGAGAAAGCACAAGCCCTGCGTGCTACAGTTCCCACTCATGTTTCATGTTCTTGTGTGTGGCATAAGAAGACAGCGCATGCCTGTCTTGAAGAACTACAGGTGCTACCTGAGGTTTCCAAAGGCTGTAAAATTGAGGAATGTGCAAGAGTCCTAGATTGTCAGGCTTGCAGACAGGCAAAGGTAAGAGGGTGCAGTTACCCCAGGGTGGAGAGGGTAACCACAAAACCTTTTGATCTTGTACACATAGATCTGTTGGGTCCCATGAAGGAACCAAGTTTGGGAGGGGCCAGGTTTCTGCTGACACTGCAGGATGATTTTTCGCAGAACACCTGGACACATGGTCTCAAATCCAAGGAAGATGCAGCACAGCTGATTAGACGTTGGATTGAGGAGGTGGAACTAAGGTTCTCCACCAGAGTCAGGGAAATTGCTAGTGACAGAGGCGCACAGTTTACTGGGTCTGCTTTGCAGAAGTTCTTTCACAAGAAAGGGATAAGTCACACAGTGACTTCTCCTCAACAGAGGGGGGTGGCAGAGCTAAGAAGTGAGGCTCTGGTTAAAGCTACACAGGTGATGCTGTCAGATTCTGGGTTATCTCCAAAGTTTTGGATGGAGGCAGTTAAATATGTGAGCTTCACCTGGAATCGGTCCTACAATTCAGTGGTAGGAGACACACCGTTTTTCATGCTTCACGGGAGGAAACCGCAGGTTCACTTCCTCCGTGAGTTCGGATCAACGGCCTTGCTGCCGGTGCCTGAAGCTTTGCGAGGGCCAGGTGAACCCAAGTTCCAGAAAATGATCTTCTGTGGGTATGAGCCAACGGCTCGTGCATGGAGGTTTGCGTACCCGTCAGGTGATCAGAGTAAGCTGCTGATCAGCAAACACGCTGAGTTCTGTAAGCAGGAGGAAAGGTCAAAGACCCCTGCCAGACGCGATATTCTTTCAGAATGTCTTTCCGATTCAGAGCAGGAAGGTTCTGATGAGGAGGAAGGAGAGCCAGGGGCTGAGTCTGCTGATGACGATCAGCTCACTGACCAAAGTCAGGAGCAGGATGGGGCATCTCCGCAAGTTGTAAAAAGGGAGCCCAAGAGTGAGCCTAGTTCTCCTGTGAGGGTAATTCCAAGGGTTCGAAGACGTGTTAAGTCAGAGGGAGAATCCCAGGATGCAAAGGACACACCTGCTGACCACAGTGAGTCAGAGGAAGTGCCTGAGTTTGTGCCCAGGCGGTCCAGTCGCACAACGAAGGGAATTCCACCTGAGAGGTATCAGGCCACAGGTGCGTGGGTGAGTTTCGCACAGTGCGAATCTGAGAGTTGTGAGGATGTTCCACAGATGCCTGACAGGAACGCCAGGAGAGGGCGCAAGGCATTGGGGAAGGGATTGATCTCACAGAGGTCTGCAAAGGTACATCCACAGGTCTTGTCAGAATGCTCTGCAAGAGGGGGTGTTGGGGTTCAGAACTTACTGGGTTAATGTTTGTTCTGAGTGTGCCTCCCATTCTGACGTTTGAAAGGAGGGAGGAGCTCTAGTTGTTGTTCTCTCTGTGTCTCTGAGAGAGGACGCCATGAATGCTAGCAGTCCAGGAGAATTTGGGAAATGCTGAGCTGTAAATATTTGCTGCAATAAAGAACTGATGAATTTGGACATACACAGTGCTTGGTGTGTTTGGATCTGAAGCAGACTGCAATAGTTTTGATCCGCTGTGTTTTTACTCTGCAAGGCGAAACCGGAGAAGAAGAAGGTCTGAGATCAGCTTGGCTGGGAAGCGTGCCGGACCGCATTATGCTGGGGCTAATTGGGGCCATAAAGCAATTAGCTGGCCAGTGCAATTAAGATCTTATCAGATCTTCACATAAGCATCTATCCAAAGGCAGCTGCTCCTCTCATGTATTCAAGCTCAGGCCTGCTTCTGGACAGCCCTGATCTGCAATTCCTACTCTTATTTAATTTATTCCACCCGATAGGTTACCTTTACTAATTTAAACAGTTCTCGCTCTCTCTTCCTCCATTTCTAAAAATTGCTCCCAGCCTGACCCAGCCCCCTGAGAGCATCCCTCAGTGTGCACAGGGAATCACATTAATGTTTTATTTTTAAATGATGAGAAAATGATTAATTTGGTGTCCCATGGGATTTCCTGCATATGGATGCTATGTTTACATAAGGCTTCTCTTTGCTTGCCCTAACAGAGAGCAGAATTAGACATAAATTCGTCTCTGTGCTGGTGTAGTCTGTGATAAACTGTATTACCGTGTTCCGGCTTATACACAGTCACATGCACAGTGTACAAAATTATGCTTACTCCCCTTGTTTGCACTGCCAATGACTTTTATGCATTGTCATTTGACATATTAGGATTGCTTCATGCATTACAGTTTGCAGGTTTGAGGGCTGGTTCTGCTACCTTTGTTTGTGTACGTACAAAAATATACTGTAAAATGCTGTATAAAGCAAAAAGTAAAATCATAGTTGGGCTACAGTAGATATAATAATAATAATAATAATAATAATAATAATAAGAAGAAGAAGAAGAAGAAGAAGAAGAAGAAGAAGAAGAAGAAGAAGAAGAAGAAGAAGAAGCCGCCTCTGGGCGGCTTCCAACAAAATATTAAAATATCATAATGCATCAAACATTAAAAGCTTCCCTAAACAGGGCTGCCTTCAGATGTCTTCTAAAAGTCTGATAGTTGTTGTTCTCTTTGACATCTGGTGGTAGGGCGTTCCACAGGACGGGCGCCACTACCTCAGAGCACAGTGTGTTGTGGTCAAGCACAGTGAATTAACTACAGTAAGTTTCCTTAGGCACAATACCACTTCCACTCTCATTCCCTTTCTTCTCTTGGCCTAGAAAAAAGCCTGCTGTAGATCTGTGCTAAGGGCTCTTCCAGAATCCTGCTTTCAGTACTGTCTGCACCTGCAAATGTTTTGGAGTACAATCACTGCACGTCCCATAAATTCCTCCTGAAATCCTGTAACTTTGAACATCACAAATGGTCTGACTTATTTATTGTCCTGATTTTGTTGTGCTATAGTGCAAGAGTCGGATAGCAACATTGGAGAAGCATTGCAGAGCTGCTACTAAAATTAAATGATATATGGACAGTCTTAATACAAATATACAAATTAATGCATTATAATTGCATCGATAATATGTTGCAGAATATACCCACAAAAACGACACTAACACAAAAAACAGGGGAGGCCAGGTTATTAAAACTAGATATGTTACTGATATTGTGTGAAGCCTGAATTCAATAATCAAGGTATATAATCAGACAATAAACATAAGCAGAAGGGGAGGGGGGAATCACATGTAAAAATATGTGTGTGTGTGTGTTTTCTCCTGCGGGTGAGAGAGACCCACTGTATGCATCTGTCACGCTGTTTCCTCATATAGCATAGTGGAGGCGTTGCCAATGTGAGGCTCTCCAGTTGTGGACTACAGCTTCCATCATCCCTACCCATTGACTATGCTGGCCAGGGCTGGTGGGAACTGGAGTCCATCAGCATCCTAAGGGCTGTCATTGTCTGAACTGGGAATTTCCAGGTTCAAATCTTACTTTTGCTATGAACTCATTAGGCAAGTCACTCTGCCCCAGCCTTCCTACCTGCATTATTGTGTGTGTGTGTTTGTTTATATTTGTGTTGGAAAACCAATAAAAATTATTTAAATATATATATATATATATATATTGTGTGTGTGTGTGTACATATGTGTGTTGAGTGTGTGATCAACTTGATCTATGTTACATAGATTGTGTATTTTTTGTGTATTTTGTGTATTTTATGGAAGGATTACACCAAGATAATATTTGCAAAACACTTTAAATGCTCTACAATGTTCTGTGAACCACCCTGAGGTCTTATGATGAAGAGCAGTGTATAAATGAATGAATGAATGAATGATATACATGCTAGCTATCACCATCAACATTTTCTTTCTACACAGAAGTGTTTTCTGTGCAGCAAGTTCATCACATTTGCAGTGGTCCGTAGGCTGTATGCCTTTTTTCCCTGCAAGTTAACTACTGCACGTATGAATTGTCCACCACACACAGGGTAAAAAAAATATCCAAGCCTTAGCCAATGTCATTTTGTTGAAAGGAAGTACATTTTCCTGCACGCCTTCCCTCTTGCAAGAGGCTCTTTTGGTCTGTTCTATGCAGTAGTGTGATTTGTGCCATGAATCTTAAGAAATGACTGAATTAGACCGATCCTGGTACATGTCTATCTTTGCCAGCAAAGATGTGATGAAGATCCTGCTCTCCTCCCTAGACATCTCTCTCTCTCTCTCTCTCTCTCTCTCTCTCTCTCTCTCTCTCTCTCTCCATCCACGTGCGTCCATGATCCCATTTGTGCTTTCCTCATTCTTCCTAGCCATCAGCCTTGAGTGCCTAACCCACATCCATCCCTTTAATAGCAAAGGTGGAGCTGGGGAGGCGGAGGAAGAGAGACGGGGTGGGGGCGCGCGAGGGAGACGCTTGATGCCTCTGCCTAAGAAAAGGGAAGCGGGGAAAACGCATTCCGGGGCCCTGGGTCCAAAAGATCTCCTTGTGCAAGCCTGCTGCTGCCTGTTCTTCACAATCTTGCAGCCTTAGGGTCCCCTTGGAACAGCTCTCATATTCTTATGATTATCACTCCTACTAGTGATTTTGAAATCCAGGAAAGCTGGCGCCGGGCAACCGGCTGAGTGGCACCAGGGTTCAGTGTGCCAAGAAGATTTGGGGGGCAGAAAGTTGAGGCCCCCGGCGCCTGTGCGCTTTGGGGAGGACCTGGCGAGGGGCGGGCCAGCGCGCTCAGGATGTGCCCAGCGCCGGCCAATGCCGAAGCCCGTGTAAGACCTACGAAGCCCGGCGGCGGCGGCGGCCGGGAAGGATCCTGCGCGCAGTGGGAGTGGCACAGGCGCCGTGTCTGTGGCTGAGCCGCCTGCCGCTCCTGCTACATCTTGGGGGCGGTGTGGGGTGTGGGTAGGCGCTTTCCTCCTCTCTCCCTCTCTTGGATGCTGTGTGGTCCTTTCGGTGGGAGATGCTTTTTTGGCTCAAAGAAGAAGAGATGTCGCATCAGGAGCTGAGCCAGCGGCTGGCTACGGTCATCACCCATGTGGGTAAGGAAAGCATCTCTTTCTCTCCTGCTACCTGCTTTTTTCTTCTATCTCCCCATTATTATTATTATTTCTGTGGATGTGTCGGGATCTCCTCCCTGCAGGGCTGCGATGGTGCCATGCTGCTCACTCACAAAGGCTAGGAAGCGTTGGTGTGTCAGTGTTACACCTGGGGAGGGTGCGAGTGTGGCATCCTGGTACATCTGTGCAGGGTGGTGCCTCCTCGTGCATCTTCTGTGCCTTGAGCTATCAAATATGGTCGGTGCCTTTCGCCAATTAGCCGGGTACTTTTAAGGTTGGGCTCTGCCTGGCTAATTGTTGCAACTGATGCACTTAAGCGAGCCTGGTGTGATCTGTGTGGTTTTGGTTTGTAACTAAAGGTTCTGGAGGTTACCTTTCGTGCTAAATTTGGCTTCATCCTACTGAGCTAAATTTGCAGAATGTGTGCAAAGGTTGCACATGCATGAATAATTATTGCAGATGAATTCTAGAAGGCGAGGCCATTTGGGAGCAGGGGGGGGGGTGGCTGTTAAATGCAGCATGTCCGCAAGCGTCGTCTTGTCAAGCTAAAAAACTGCAACCGGTTGAAACGTTCAGAAGCGAAGCGCAGGTGCTCCCTCTCTCCCAACCATCTGTGCCGCTTCAGCGGTTCTGGAATAAGGAAGCCGGAGGGTAGCCCCAGCCTTGAATTCTAGATGGATCATTTTCCTGCTCCCTCTTTCCCCCCCTGAATGAGGTTACTGCATGCACATCATCTTGTACAGCTCAGTAATGCCGTCGGCTCATTGGAAAGGGAGCCATGACGCCATGCTTGGCACATTTGACAAGAGAATGCAAAGGAAGAGATTTTCCACCCACAAGAGCCCATTTCGGATTAGAAGATGCAATGTGTTGTATGACATGCCCATATTATATAGAAAAAAGCATAGCTTTTGCATCTATCGCTGGTTACCCATCAGTGGGCAAGAGGCAGGTGTGGTGTGTCAGACTAGGACCTGAGAGACCAGGGTTCGAGTCCTCACTCGACTGGAGGGTGACCTTGGCCCACCTCTCAGTTTAACCTACCACACAGGGATGCTCTGAGGATAGTGTGGAAAGGGCCATATACTCCGCCTTGAGCTTTTTGGAGAAAGGATGAGATATAAATGCAATATAAATTTAAATAAAAAGTTGCTTTCCATGGGACCCTCCTCCTCTTCCTCCTCTTCCTCACCTTGGCCGCAGCTGTCAATTCAGTTGCTTCTCCTTTTGGACCACCTCCCAGAGGGAGAGGCAATGGATGTTGAAAGCTGCTGCTCTTCCTCCATGTTCCTTTCACTGCTCATTTACTTGGAGAGGGAATGTGAGCAGGCAGCAATGGTGCCAGGAGACTCCAGGGATAAGCAATGGAGTTGAATCTTTGAATCTTGGTGGGTTCTCAGCAGTGCCAACCCTCTGATGCCAGCCTTGCTCTGAGCAGGTTTCTTTCTACCCCTTTCATTGATTTGCCTGTTTCTTTGCAAAGTCCTTAATGTTAGGGCTTGTGCAAATTACTAAAAAGAAAAGCAGGCCCTGCCCAGAGATCTACCATCTAATTAGTCTTTTTACTAGTAGCTAATGGTGATGATTTCTGCTAGAAAGCAAAGGCACCGATTGGTAGTAGTTCTGTTTGTACAGGGCACTCGAGAAATAAAGGGCAATCTTATTAAATAAAAAATTAAAGGGTCTATCCACACAAAGCCATTTGTGTAGTGGGTGGGTGTCCAAGCAGTACTTTTACATGAGACTGTTTATCCAAAAATAATGCTTATTACTTTTTTATTTATGTATTTCTACAAATTGGTATTCAAAGCAGTTTAAAAAAGAAAGTACATCCAAAACATATGTACATTATACCATACCTGTCCTCTGCCTCTCAGCCTAACCTCTCATGGGTTTTTGTTGTGTGTGGATGAATTGTAGTGATAGGGGATCTTGAGTTCCTTGAGGGAAAAGGTAGGATAAAATTGCAATTAAAATGAATAAAAAAAGAATTTCATACAAGATCTAAAATAAACAAAATACTTTTAAAAATGGGAACATTTACCGGGCTCCCAAGGCTTGGGGAGAGCTGCCAGAAGCCCGGGGCGCGTTACTCAGCACGCCCCAAGCTTTGGGATGCAGGCTGCTATCCGCAAGCCTAGGGAGCCCGGCGGGAACTCTCGCGGGCTCCCAAGGCTTGCGGATAGCTTCCAGAAGCCTGGAGAGCAAGAGGGGTCGGTGCGCACCGACCCCTCTTGCTCTCCAGGCTTCAGCGAAAGCCTGCATTCGCCCCATAGGATGCACACACTCCCTTTCATTTTTGGAGGGGGAAAAGTGCGTCCTATAGGGCGAAAAATACAGTAATACATTTAATACACACACACACACAATATCACTAAGCAGAACTACTGTATAAAATTGCATGGGACCGGGAGCTTGTCCTGGGCAGAAATAAAATTAACCTCTAGTAACCAATGCTCTTGGGGCTGTTTGTTGCAGAAGTGCAGGGTCCACCAATTTACATCTCCATCCTGTAGCATTCAAAGAGAGGATACAAATAGGAGCCATCCTGTAGACCTAATCAGTCATTTATTGAACCAGTTGGTTGGAAGCAGTTAAACAAAGGGACATCTCCACAGATTCTCTCCCTGTCCATTTTATCTTAACTCCAAAACCCAGATCTAGCTTCCTTTATAGGGCAAGTCTCAAGAACCTTATTTGGTTTTGAACTCTCTTGGGAAGATCCTTTCATTTTCCTTTGAGGACATAGCAATTTTCTTTTAGAATTGTTTTGTACCTGCAGTGGGGGTAGCAGTAGCCGGTCCTGCCATAAGCACTTAAGAAGTCCTAATGGGAATGCTATTTGGGAAAGTCAGTGGGGTATACCTCCTCTCTCCTCACTCCAGTACTTCTGTGTGTGTTTGAGACCCACCAGTTTCAGCAGAACTAGACTCCTTCCTAAACAAGATGGAATAGATTATAAAGGACCTTGCAGTGTTTGAAGCACAGATAGTTATCTGCAAATGCATGGCCGACCTGTCTTGAGCCACAAGGGATACACTGGCAGTGGGAGTTCACATACATATAATGTAGTAATCACTAGATAACTGCAGCCTTGAGTGATATTTTTTAGTGGAGGTAGTCACATGTGTGCCTTGAGAGGTGGGGTTATTTGAGAAATGTGAATTTTGAATATATGCATACGTCATAACTGCATTTACATTACAGATGCAAAGGGAGGAATAGAAGTTTGAGAATGGGGGTGATGTCAAAGTTTGGGCAGCACTCCAGACTCATTCAGCCAGGCTGTTGTGGCTTTTGTTAGCCTCCTCCATGAGCAGCAAGAGGTTATTTGTGTGGTGATTCCCTTCCATGTCTTTGCAAACCATGTCAGCGCCACTGTTAACCTGGGACCCGTGGCACAATCAGGCACCTCTATTTAATGCACTGCCTGCAGTTAAAGCTTGGCTTAATTATGTTAAATTAGGTTGCTCAGCTCTTTTTTTAAAAAAAAAACTAAGCTAGAATCACCATGGAAGCAATTTTAATAGCTCCCAGTTCCATTTAAAGGGTTGTATGTAGTAAATTTGTCTTTGAACTTTGCCCACTCTGTCATAGACATGCCTTACGTGTGATCTGTATATGCTGTGGGTTTTATTCTCTTGTTTCCAGATGATTTGCTATGGACAGCTTACATTTCACCACATCTGGATGTCGTTTGGCATGTCTCTTTCATTGGCTTTTAAAAATCAAAAAGTGGGCACAGAAGATGAAAGCAATTCATGGACTGCTGGTTGCATTACAGAATTCCTTTAAACAGGAGCTATCAGCTGGGTAAAGAATGAAAGAAAATCATCTGCAAATGGCTAATTTATTGACTAACTTAATTGGCTTTCGAAAGTGGCTTAACTTTAGGCTAATAAAAGCAAGCCGGGAAGGGCTGGGCGATGGGCTCTGCAGGGTGGTGAATGCTTCCCTCTGTGAGGGAGCCTTCCCAGACCCACTGAAAGAGGTCATTAAACTGCTTCTTAAAAAAAAAATCTTTAGACCCAGCCAGTATGGCCAACTATCACCCAGTCTCAAATCTTCCATTCTTGGGCAAGGTGATTGAGCGCGTGGTTGCTGAACAACTCCAGGCATGCCTGGAGGATGCGGACCATTTGGATCCCTTCCAATCGGGATTCAGGCCTCATCATGGGACTGAAACTGCCTTGGTCGCGCTGGTTGATGATCTCCAGTGGGCTAAGGACAAAGGTGAGGGCTGTTTCCTAGTTCTGCTGGATCTCTCAGCGGCCTTTGATACAATCGACCATAACATCCTTCTGGACCGTCTAGAGGGGCTGGGAGCTGGGGGCTCTGTTATACAATGGTATAACTCCTTCCTCCTGAGCCATGTACAGAAAGTGGTGGGGGGGATGAGTGTTCAGACCCCCGGGCCCTCACTTGTGGGGCACCTCAGGGTTCCGTCCTCTCCCCCATGCTTTTTAACATCTACATGAAGCTGCTGGGAGAGATCATCAGGGAGTTTGGACTGGGTGTCCATCAATATGCAGATGATACCCAGCTCTACCTCTCTTTCAAATCAGAACCAGTGAAGGCGGTGAAGGTCCTGTGTGAGTGCCTGGAGGCGGTTGGAGGATGGATGGCGGCTAATGGATTGAGGTTGAATCCTGACAAGACAGAAGTACTGTTCTTGGGGGACATGGGGTGGGCAGGTGTGGAGGACTCCCTGATCCTGAATGGGGTAACTGTGCCCCTGAAGGACCAGGTGCGCAGCCTGGGAGTCATTTTGGACTCACAGCTGTCCATGGAGGCGCAGGTCAATTCTGTATCCAGGGCAGCTGTCTACCAGCTCCACCTGGTACGCAGGCTGAGACCCTACCTGCCTGCAGACTGTCTCGCCAGAGTGGTGCATGCTCTAGTTATCTCCCGCTTGGACTACTGCAACGCGCTCTACGTGGGGCTACCTTTGAAGGTGACCCGGAAACTACGACTAATTCAGAATGCGGCAGCTAGACTGGTGACTGGGGGCAGCCGCCAAGACCACATAACACCGGTCTTGAAAGACCAACATTGGCTCCCAGTATGTTTCCGAGCACAATTCAAAGTGTTGGTGTTGACCTTTAAAGCCCTAAATGGCCTCGGCCCAGAATACCTGAAGGAGCATCTCCACCCCCATCGTTCTGCCCGAACGCTGAGGTCCAGCGCCGAGGGCCTTCTGGTGGTTCCCTCATTCCGAGAAGCAAAGCTACAGGGAACCAGGCAGAGGGCCTTCTCGATAGTGGCACCCGCCTTGTGGAACGCCCTCCCATCAGATGTCAAAGAGATAAACAACTACCTGACATTCAGAAGACATCTGAAGGCAGCCCTGTTCAGGGAAGTTTTTAATGTGTGACATTTTAATGTATTTTTAATCTTGGAAGCCGCTTGGAGTGGCTGGGGAAACCCAGCCAGATGGGCGGGGTCAAAATAATTTATTATTATTATTATTATTATTATAGCCGTTTTCATATTGACTTGTGTGCTGTAGATCGCTGAGGATCCCTGAATCTGCCACAAAACCCATGTGCTTTGCAGAGGATATTGAAACATGAACTAGGCCACACAGTTTTCCTCCAGAGACCTTATTTATTGAGCACTTATCCTGATTTGCTTTCACAGAGTTTACATGCAGAGAACTCATTCTCCCCCCCCCCACTGCATTTCAAGTTACATTTTACATTGCTGTCCACACCATTACCTGATTTGTTTCCCCATGCCTGCAACCCCCCAAACTCCTGTGCAATGAAGCTGTTGTCTGCACACACAAAACTGATGCCTAAAATGTGCAACCCTCAGCACCACTGTTATGTTTCCAGATCAGATGAAAGGTAGCTTGAGGGAAAACACATCAGACAGCAGCATCTCTCAAGAAAAGACACAAAATATATGGATTATAGAATCATAGAGTTTGAAGGGCCCGGAAGGGTCATCTAGTGCAACCCCTTGCAATGCAGGCATCTCAACTAAAGCAGGCGACAATATATTCAAAATACACAAGGAAGGGCAAAAGCTTGCACAGGTTTATGCCCAGTCATCAGGTGTTCCACTCTGCTTTTCAGTCTCTTGGCCACAGCAGAGCTCCAAGGAATTAAGCCTGGCCTGGAAATAGTTGCCAGAGCAGACAGATGTTAGATTGTATAGACACCATGACTTTAAAGCACATAGCTTCCTCCCCAAAAAAGAATCGTGGGAACTGCAGATTGCCCCTCACAGATAAAGGCTATAACACCCTTAACAAACTACAATTCCCAGGATTCTCTGGGGGAAGTAGCCAATCAGATGCCTATGGGAAGCCCACAAGCAGTACAGTGGTACCTCGGGTTAAGTACTTAATTCGTACCAGAGGTCCGTTCTTAACCTGAAACTGTTCTTAACCTGAAGCACCACTTTAGCTAATGGGGCCTCCCGCTGCTGCCGCGTCGCCGGAGCATGATTTCTGTTCTCATCCTGAAGCAAAGTTCTTAACCCGAGGTAATATTTCTGGGTTAGCGGATTCTGTAACCTGAAGCGTATGCAACCTGAGGTACCACTCTATGTCAGCACACAGTAGCCAATGTGAGATGCAGTCTGCCCATAGCTGTTAACTTTCAGATTTGAAAATAAGAGATCAGCAGCCTCGAAAATAAGGGATCAGCAGCCTCACCTGTCCCAGGGACAGTCTACGGGATATCTAACAATCCGGGATAGCAGTGGGAAACGGCGCTGGAATAAGGGAATTTCCCGCAAAAAAAGGGAAGGTTGACAGCTACAAGTCTGCCTTTCCCACACAACCTATCCCACATTATTATCTATCAGCCACTAAAGTGTATTATTATCTCCGCATACACGGTGAACGCGGGTGGCGCTTTGGGTAAAACCTCAGCACCTAGGACTTGCCGATCCTATGGTCGGCGGTTCAAATCCCTGCAGCGGGGTGAGCGCCCGTCGTTCGGTCCCAGCTCCTGCCCACCTAGCAGTTCGAAAGCATTCTTAAGTGCAAGTAGATAAATAGGTACCGCTTTATAGCGGGAAGGTAAACGGTGCAGGCTCGCCAGAGCAGCTTTGTCACGCTGGCCACGTGACCCAGAAGTGTCTCCAGACAGCGCTGGCCCCCGGCCTCTTAAGCGAGATGGGCGCGCAACCCCAGAGTCGGACACGACTGGCCCGTAATGGCAGGGGTACCTTTACCTTTACCTTTACACAGTGAAAAGCCTGGGTCCATTTGCACTGCTGAGGCACTGCTTTTCTAATACAAGCTACAAGCAAAACTGAAATAGTGGTTCCAGACAACAATTAATATAGCCTCAAATTATCCAGCATTCCTCACCATCGACTTTTATACAGTGTTTACTCAGAAGTATATAATAATAATAATAATAAATAAGGGGACGCGGGTGGCGCTGTGGGTAAAAGCCTCAGCGCCTAGGGCTTGCCGATCGAAAGGTCGGCGGTTCGAATCCCCGCGGTGGGGTGCGCTCCCGCTGCTCGGTCCCAGCGCCTGCCAACCTAGCAGTTCGAAAGCACCCCCGGGTGCAAGTAGATAAATAGGGACCACTTACTGGTGGGAAGGTAAACGGCGTTTCCGTGTGCTGCGCTGGCTCGCCAGATGCAGCTTTGTCACGCTGGCCACGTGACCCGGAAGTGTCTCCGGACAGCGCTGGCCCCCGGCCTCTTGAGTGAGATGGGCGCACAACCCCAGAGTCTGTCAAGACTGGCCCGTACGGGCAGGGGTACCTTTACCTTTACCTTTATATAATAATAATAATAATAATAATAATAATAATAATAATAATAGAAAGAGAGGAGTGCTGTTTGCAAGTGGACTAAACGGGATAAAAAGGTCTAACAACCTATATTCCCAACTCTCTACTGTTGCTTGACTTTTGTGAGTTTAAACTCTGCTACTGTGGTCTCTGTTGCTGGAGAATGAGTTCTGACCCACATTTTGAATCCAGGCAGCTTTTGTTACACCCCCCCCCCCACACACACATGTGGGTCATAGGAATTCATATTTTCCTCTCACAACCTGCAACTTTAATTATAAGCTTCTTCCTTAGGCTTGCAGGTGCATGGTGTTTGCCACTGCATGCACTTATCTATACAATCAACAGTTTATTTTTGTGATTTTTAAAAACACATATCAGTTATTGCCCTAGCGTGAACACTTTGTGTGGGGCAGTAGGCATGTAATAGCCCATTCTCGCACCCATCACAACTTAAATAATTGGATAGTGAACCCTGGTGTTTTTCAATAGTCTTCCCCAACTTGATTCCCGACGAGTATCTTAAACTGCACCTTCCATCAGCCACAGGCAGTACGGCTATTGGAGAAGACTGGTTTACAGGTTGTGCAGTGTGAAAAGGTACACATCTTATGCAAAACTGGAAGGGACCTATTTTGTAAAGTCTCCTTATTTATTTTTTCTTTGTCTGGACCAGTCCCCTGTGTTTTAAATAGTATATCCTAGCGATATACTCCAGCCCAAATGACACAGTCAGCCATGAATCATGTTATAGCTGAATCAGCACCAGCTTATTAGAGGTCAGGAAAAAGAGCACCTTTTGTGGTGGCTGATGTGATCTGTTTGAAAGGCAATTTCAGTGCAGCGGCAAGCACTATTTTACAAGAGCATATTCCATAAGGTCTGTTGCAGTCCCTGCTTCCCCCCCAGCAATTCCATAATTGCTTGAAACCAATTAATCCACAAAACTGTGGTGGCCATCAGATCAGAGATGGAGCGGCTTCATTCCTGTCCTGTGTGGTACATACTCAGTGAAGGCATAAGTGATCTGTGTGAAGTAATCCTGAGTGTGTACTCTTCCTTGAGAATGTTAGAACCTTCATTTAAATAAACAGCATTGTCTAATCTCTCTGCAAACATGATGAATGTTCAGCAGTTCATCTAGAAGCATTCTTGACCTGCTCTGCTCCAAGAAAGCAGTTATTCTGCTCTCAAGTAATCTGTGGAACTCATCGTCACAGGATGTTTTCTTTTCTGAGTAGGAGGATGGTGTGCTTTGGCTGCTCAGGCTTACGGCTCTGTGACTTTACAACCAATTCCACCCACCTTTGCACTGTAAACTAGAGTTCGAAAAGCGACTTCGAAAAGAAACAGCTATTTGAATGCGCTATAAGCAAGCAACACCTGATGATGCTAGAGAGCAGGACATTTTAAAACAGGATTTTCCATGGAGATTTCCCCCCTTTTGTTAAAACGATCTAATTTCTGATTTATTTACAGTGGGTTTTTTCCTGTGTTTAGATCTGCCCTCTGCCAAACGTGGGAAAGTTCTGAACATTGATATGCAATGTTCTCAAGTCTTTGTCACAGGATAATTCCTGTTTTGTAATGAGACAAAGGTAATAGGAAAACAAACAATAACTACAATGGCATCATAAAACCCTTAACTCTGAGAATAGATCAAAAGTAAGGGTGGATCTACATATGGTGATACCTTGATTTGCATAGGTTTTGGATTACAAACAGTTCAAACCTGGAAGTGCGTTTCCCGGTTTGCAACCTTTTTTGGGATTACAACCCTTTTCTTTGGATTACGAACACATTTTTTTTGGAGGCCCCATTGGCGAAAGCGCGCCTTGGGTTACAATTTATTTTGGTTTACAAACAGACCTCCGGAACGGATTATGGTTGTAAACCAAGGTACCACTGTATACTTTTTGAGATCTACATCTTTTTACCTTTCAGGGCAGCAGGGGATATTTTTTAGCTCAGGGGCCACATTGCCTTCTTAGCAGGCTTCTGGGGGGCCACATGCCAGTGCTGGGTGTTATGTACTGAAGTTCTCACCCTGGGCCAGCAGGGGGATACTGTAGATAGTTTTCACTCAGGTCCACTTATGCAAATAAGGAATTGAAAGTGACGTTACAGAAAATTGTTACAGTTGCGTTGTAGTGGAGCTCTATATAAGCAGGCTGGCTGAACCCTTCAGTTCAGTTTTGTTCTGGCCTGTGAATAAACAAGAGCAGTTTGAAGAATCGCTGTATCATCTGATATGTTCACCCACAACTTAACACTGGGCATGGCCAGAGGCAGAAGTGGCCAGAGCAAGGAATAGAAATTTTACCTTGGTACAGTAGGGTAGTGTCTATGCACTCTTCTCTTTCCTCCATCTAGGGAAACAAGAGTCGTTATCAGAATTCTAAGACACAGTAAGGCTATATATATATATATATATATATATATATATATATATACCCACTCAAGAATGGTGTGAACCAAGGCTAGTGAGAGGTGTGGCCTGATAAGAAGGTGTGGCCTGACTGGGAAATATCAAGGCCCAAATTGAGAGGCCTGGACTGCCCCACCCCTGTGGCAGGAAGAAAATCAGATGAGTATTTTGAATAGACCAATGGCTACAAAAGCAGAGCATTAGCCTTCCTCCCCTTCCACAACCCTCCACTCAAGCTATGCATACCCCATACTTTCAAAAAACATTCAAAGCACATATCACAGAACAATAGAGTTGGCAGGGACCCAAACCCCCTGCAATCACTGCTAATTATTTCCCTCAAAGAATTCTAGGCACCGCAGTTTACACTGCACAGAGTTATAACTCCCAGCAATCCTTAACAACAAACGACAGTGGCCATAACTCTTCCTAGGTGGAGAAATGACAAACCTGGCAGGCAAGCAAGGATCACACTCTAGGCATTCAGAGCATGGAGGAACATCTGTGAACAACTTTACTCCTCAGTACGCATATAGCATTGTTAAAAATATCAAGGGTTTTTTCCCTCCTTGCCAGCATTCACGAGAAATTGCTCACTTCATTTATTGGTGTTAATCACCCCCTTTTTATTTATATATCTCTTTGATGAATGGGTGGGAGTGAAGCTATTATTAAGGAAAAGCCAAGGCGGCTCCTTTTTGCATAGATTGGAAGAGCAAAATAACAGCATTGCTTGCAATTAATGCCTGGTGCTGTTTTCTACATTCATTTGCCCTTGGACAGTTGCACTTCAGCTTGTTTCCTTGGTTTCTTTTTATTAATGCTGGTCTTTCCAAGACTTCACAGTGAGAAGAGATGGGCTGGAACAAGAATCTCCATTTGTGGCCATTAACTGGGGATGGGCAAGTTTGTCAGTAAACGTACCAAAGTTGTTGTTGTTGTTTAGTCGTGTCCGACTCTTCGTGACCCCATGGACCAGAGCACACCAGGCACTCCTGTCTTCCACTGCCTCCTGCAGTTTGGTCAAACTCATGCTTTGAGAACACTGTCCAACCATCTCATCCTCTGTCGTCCCCTTCTCCTTGTGCCCTCCATCTTTCCCAACATCAGGGTCTTTTCCAGGGAGTCTTCTCTTCTCACTGAGGTGGCCAAAGTATTGGAGCCTCAGCTTCACAATCTGTCCTTCCAGTGAGCATTCATTTCAGTGGGTTGGCTCCAAGCAGGGCTAGCTCTGGATACAGCATGTAGAATATTTTTTTGTATTTATACTTTGTGCATAAATCTTGCTAAAATATTCACAAACCCTTTTAAAATAGTTGGAAGACTGATAGCTGGATGGGGAGGAGTCAGGTTAATGACTTTACAGATGCTAGCCAATAGGTGCCCATCACAGCTGGCTTTTTCAGTGCATGATGCTGAAAACCTTGGATTCTGCACGGATTCTTTTTTCTGGGTTCATCTCGGGGCAGAAAAATGTGTGTGTGTTTGCAGTTTCTTGAGTGATAGCTTTGTTAGCTTGATGAAGCAAAAACAAAAATAAGGTCTACCAAATTTCTTATGTCATAAGCTTTGTTGTTCATGTGTTTGCACAGCAGTGACAGCACTATAAACAACTCTTCAATTCTCTTTCTATGTTACGTTTGTTGCTTGAAAGCTGCAGACTGTGCCTGAAAACTGGCTTTGTTTGCGATCCTTAATAGTCTTGTTTCATACAGCACTGTTGTTCCTTGCTGTGTCCCAGACAGCGCAAGCAAACAGAGTTCAAGCCAAGTGCACCCTGTCACGCCTTTCCGCCTTTCCTTGATTAGCAGCTGTGCTTTACATTATCAACGTGAGCCTAAGCATTTTATTAATTGTGCTGCATTTGTGCACAGGCGGATGTGCTCAGGTCAGCTTGCATATTGTTCTGTGCATCTGTGGTTTCCTCTTTTAGCACTTAGACGGGGCCCTATACTGTCAGCTCCAAGAGCAGTACCGAATTAAAAGCTGGTGCTGAAGAATAAACAATGATCTCAGTTAAGCCAGTTAAGTCACCCAGGAGCAGTGACTCACCACAGCAATGGATGCTGAGTCATCACCCATCCGATCCATGCTTATTTCTCAGGAGAAAAGGGCACTTGTTGCAGAAGTGGGAGCTGGGTACCACTTACCCCCTTTAACAGGCCCCCACACCTGTGTTTTCAACCGGCAGCCTGCTCTGTAGAAATCAACCTGGTGAACCTTTTCACAGCATGCAGATGAAATCACAGGAAAATCTTTGCTCACTTGATTTGTGCATTTGTTGTTTTAAAAGCACAGGGGCAGAGTCAGTAACAAAGACCAAAAAAAGAAAGAAAAAGGCAGGGGGAGAGAAAATAAGTGGTAATCCTACAAGAAGTAAGAACAGCTTAAGTGCTTCGTTTGCTTTGTCCTCGTTATGATAATTAGTCGCAGTGCCTCTGTGCCTTCCTAGAGGCAGGAAGACCAGGCAGGAGTGCTGCTGTCGAGGTTTTAATAGGAAGGAGTCAAGGAGATTTCAAGGACGGGGAGGAAAAATTAACAGCAAGGTTCCACCAGTGTCTTGTTCTTTTGGACACCTTCATGATTAAATTGCTCTTAACTGGAGGTATGGGTGCTACTAATGATTGCGCTCAAAATACGATGAGCTTTGTTGTGGTTGCTCTAATAATAACTGGAGAGAGATGTGTTACTGCAGAAGAGTCATCTGTGGTCTGAACCATACAGTGGTGGAAACTGACAGCCCCTCTCTAAATTGTGCATGTATTTATTCAATAAATGTGAACCTTGGGGGATTCACCAGAGAGGCTGTTTCAGTGCTTTCTGTCTCTTCAGGGCTCAGATAATACAGCAGGGATGGGGAACACCTGGCTCTCCAGATGCTTTTGGACTCCAACTCCCATCAGCCAGTCGTCAGGGAATCTGGGAGTTGTAGTCCAGCAACATCTGTAGGGCTGTGGGAGACAATTTGCCCCCATCCCAAACACTTTCCTTCCCTGACTTCTTCATTCCAACCCCATCTAGGGTCCTAGAGCCATGCTTGCAAGAGAAATGGGGATTAATACGTACAAAGATATTCCTCTGATTCTTAGGTGTAATTTGTCAAACCGAATAGCGCAGGATTTAATCTCCTACCTGACCAAGTCACTTGGATGTTCCTTGCGTTACTGTAGCATCAGAAGGCTCAAGCCCAGGGCTTTCCAAGTGCTGATCTGGGTTTTTGAAACCTTCTGACAAAGCCTTCCTTGGAACCGAGGGTGAGTTGTGCGGAGCAGGCAGTTGCCAAGGGAAACGCTACGCATCTGGGCTGCTTCTGCTGCTACTGCTGCCTACTACAACCGGGCTGCATGATTTTCCCATTTGCTGGGGGCGATGATGAGACCTTCGCAGCTACCCCTGCCTGCTGCAGCTATTTTTCTGGCAGAGAGAGAGGATGCACAAGACCTCTGGCACTAATGTGGAAGAAGCTTCGGCAACAGCTTCCAGATTAGGTAAGCTCTCCTGTGCCTTGCTGCATTGGGGGTACTGCAGGCAAAATGGAACGGGGGTCAGGACAGATCTAAGAAGAGGAGAAGCATGGGCGCTTGCTGGGTTGGCGTTGGAGGTCAGCACTGAGGACCATTCCCATGGCTGACCCTTCCAGGGACCCCCTTTGCCATGCTCCTCTTCCTCTTCCTCCTCTTCCTTTCTGTTCTGGCTTGTTCACCTGCCTTCTGCAAGCAGAGGCGAGAGCAAGAAAAAAGGAGCAGCAGCGTTTACTCGCCTTGTCTTCTCTCCTTCTGGGCAGGGGGAGACAGCGGCAAGCAGGTGGCCCCAGTCAGGAAAGGGGCCCGCCGACGGCAACTTGCCCAAGGACCCCACACAATCTGGAGCCAGCGCTGCCTGCATGTTTCCCACAACTGCACTGTGGAAGTGCAAAAAATTGGTAACAGGCACAGAGCAGAATATCCTGGGTGTCGTCAGCTTCGATGGCTTGCTTATTTCTCACAGTTTATAGCTCTTAAGGTTTCAGAGTTAGGCATCTTCTGGAACACCTCTCCCAGTAATAACTTACCTGGACCCTTAGATCATCATCTGGGGGGCTTCTCTGAGAGAGCCTTGGAGGAGGAGGACAAAGAAGAAGGCTCCCTGTCCGTAGAACACACTGTCCAGTGAGGGCTGCCTGGTGTGTTTGCCAACGTCTTTTCGGCGCCAGGTAAAATCCTACCCCTTTCCCCTGGTTGCTGATAGACTGTGATGGTGATGTTCATTGTTAGCTGAGCATTTTGCTATTGGTTTGGAGGGCAGCATTGTGGATTTTTATGAATTGCACATGAATTTCATTTTTCCTTTGCGTAGGCTCTTTGAAATGTTGCAAGTCGCTTAGGAGATCTTTTTTTGTATAAGAAGCAGCTAACAAGTGATATTAAGAATTAGACCAGGCAGTGGCCATCTCTGCCCAAGTAATAGTATATTAATAGTATGGAACAAGAGGCCTCATAGTTAGAGAGGGGTGAAGTAGTTGTTCTGGTCTTCAGGTAGCTTCATAGCTTCAGGTAGCTTCATAGCTTTCTGCTCCTCTCTTCATTATTAGGATCAGTAGGCTCAATTTATGCAAATTAAGAAAAACATGCAAATATTGCCAACTTGCATGAGCCATACAAGCTTCACGTTTCAGCATTTATTGGCACAGGATTTCAGAGCTGAGCTGAGGTTTTAAAGAGGGTGAGGTGAGAAGGATGGGGGGCGGGGGGAGAGACATTATTGTTTTTTAACCTAAGGGGGAAAGGAAGCTAAGCAGGGCTTAGCAAATGGAAGGCAGGCACAAAGCCTTTCCTTGGTTTCAGTATCAATAACTAAGAAGCTTTTCCGGCTGAAAATCTGAGAGAGGGGAAGATGGAATCCGAATTAACATCCAGTGGGACTGTAATAACTTGAGCCGGGGACTGGGGTGGGGGGATGTGGCTATTTCAAATATACCAAATCTTGACTGAGCAGAAGATAGTAAAGGAAATAATTTCCAAAGAAAGATGGGGAAGGGATGCTAGAGATAGAAATCTGGACATATTTTTTCTCTCTGATCAGCCAGTATATTGCCTCCTAGTATTAACTTAAAATTATTTTAAGGTATTGCGTTGTTGATATCCGACAAATTCTAGCGATGTATGGTTTTTTTAATTAAAAAAAATATCTTTAATTGTTGTTGTTGGAAAAGTAGTATGCCCTGTGGAAAAACATGATTGGGAAACAACTAGATATCAATTTAATCAATCACATTGCTGACTTAGTGTTACATGTGTGGTTTGTTTCTCCCAAACAAGCCTTGAGCTTGTAAGCAAGGAACAAACTCTGGTTTCCACTCATCGTTTGTTTGGAGACAGGCAAACCATAGTCTCTGATTCACAGGTAACTCTAAGCTACAGTTTGGTAGGTTCCCTGTCTGCTCAGTAAATCATGGAATGCTGTGTGTCTTTTAGGGTGAGGGATGGAGAGGGGAACAGAATGGAGGGCATGCTTGGCAGCGACCCTGAACACTCCACATTGCAACATTTTGTTGCCGTTCCAAATTACAATATCTATTTCTGTCCTTAGAATCCAGGTCTTTAAGCTTGTTGCTGACAGCTCACTACCTATTTCATAACATTAATGTTGCTTAAAATACACTTAACAACGTGTTGGCTCTGAGGTCAGCCTCTTAATGGGATTACTCTGGCTCCATTTACTGCTGCTCCTGGCTGATCAAAACCCTCCCTCCTATAACAACAGAGGAGGACTGTAAATATTTTCTTCCTGCGCTTTGGAAGTTGAGACCTGCTATACTTCTTAATGCCACTGAAGCTTTGCATGTCTGAAGGGAATCAGTACTGGTGTTGCTACACAGGAGCTTTCAGCAAAGCACCGGAGTTATATATAAGAGCTGTCCTATTGATCTTTTATAAGGTGGAAAGAGAAAAAAGCTAGGAAAAAAATGACTTTGTTCCCTGTCTGTCATTGCAAGCTCACAGCAGACAAATTAATGACCAATTGCTCTGCATTCCAACAACTTTGAGAAACTGATCAGGTTTTTACCAATCTTCCAAACACTTTCAGCCAAAGTGCTATAAATTGTAAAGGGGATAAATAAGATAAGCTTTTCAAGAAACAAGTTCTACAGAATTATTCCTTGTAGGATAAGCTTTGGTGCTCCTTCAAGCCAGAACTTCTTGCATGAGAGCAAGTACATCACCACTGGCAGCTACAAAGTGCAATGTAACTTTTGCAAAAGATAAACTCCTAAATTCAAACCCTAATTATTTGTACTTTGGGATGGCAAAATGACTCCAGTGTCAGTCAGTTTAGTCAATATTGAGATAAGTGAGCTGTTGGTGTGACTTGGTATATTGTGTTCCCAGCTAATAATCTAAAGCTACCATGGCTTCTCATTTGGGGCCATAGAAAAGAAAAGCCTATTTTATGCCAGATGATGAATTTTTGCCAAGGGTCCAACCCCCCCCCTTTTTTTTTACAATGCAACATTAATGTAAAATTGCAGTTTTGAGTGGGACTCTGTTTTACAAGGCTCATTATAGCTGCCTTCCTCTGCATCGTTTTGTATGGCGCTCTGCTTTGCATGAACCAAAATCGAAGTCCTGGGGGTTTGTCAGATGTTGTCAAATCCCATTACGGCTTGCCTACAGATTCTTCATTCTTTAACAGAAAATTCAGTTGCATCGTGAACAGGGCGGCAAAAGAGTCCAGAGCACCTTTTGTAGAAGGTGGAATTTAAGCAGGCATAGTATGCATGGCAAGTCTGGATGAATTTCGTTCATCAGACTTTATGTTGTTAGCTGCCCTGGGCAGGATATAAACAGAACAGATAGACAGATAAATAAGTAATTCAGTGGAGCTGAGTCCCAAGTATAATGTGCAATAGGGTTGCAACTTAACAACTTGTTCATATTTACATGGCAGTAAGAACATCTAGGGACGCAGGTGGTGCTGTGGGTTAAACCACAGAGCCTAGGACTTGCCGATCAGAAAGTCGGCGGTTCGAATCCCCGCAACAGGGTGAGCTCCCGTTGCTCAGTCCCTGTTCCTGCCAACCTAGCAGTTCGAAAGTATGTCAGAATGCAAGTAGATAAATAGGTACCCCTCCGGCAGGAAGGTAAACGGCATTTCCCTGCACTGCTCTGGTTCTCCAGAAGCAGCTTAGTCATGCTGGCCACATGACCTGGAAGCTGTATGCCGACTCCCTCGGCCAATAAAGCGAGATGAGCGCCGCAGCCCCAGAGTCGGTCACGAGTGGACCTAATGGTCAGGGGTCCCTTTACCCTTTAAGAACATCTAGTCCAGCGTCCTGTTCTCACAGTGACCAGCCAGATGCCTGTGGGAACCTGCAAACAGGACTTGAGCATAAGAGCACTCTCTCCTCCTGCAGTTTCCATCAGATGGTATTCAGAAGCATACTGTAAGTGCCACTGAACTTAAAATGTCATTGGATGCAAAGTTCAGTAGTACTCCTAGTACAGTGGTACCTCGGGTTAAGAACTTAATTCATTCCGGAGGTCCGTTTTTAACCTGAAACTGTTCTTAACCTGAAGCACCACTTTAGCTAATGGGGCCTCCCGCTGCTGCTGCACCGCCAGAGCACGATTTCTGTTCTCATCCTGAAGCAAAGTTCTTAACCCGAGGTGCTATTTCTGGGTTAGCGGAGTCTGTAACCTGAAGCGTCTGTAACCTGAAGCGTCTGTAACCTGAAGCGTCTGTGACCCAAGGTACCACTGTAGTACATAGCTGTCAACGTTTTCCTTTTTTTTTAAGGGAAATTCCCTTATTCTGAATAGGATTCCTCGCAAGAAAAGGGAAATGTTGACAGCTATGCTGTAGTAGCTCTTCAGTCTGATAATTAATGGTGATGACAAAAAAAGAAGAGAAAAGAAAAATGCCCATCTTGACAGTGACAAAATCTCATTAAGCAAATCAGGCTAATGCTATTTTGGACCCTGACATATGGTGTTAAATCAGAAGACAGTGCAGTAAAAGTCAATGCCAGCAGCTTTTGCTGGATGGATTCAACACAGGCACAACCACCCTCTTGTCAGCTGAGATGCCCAGGGACAGGGGTAGCAATGCTCAGTGAGCTGGGGGAGTCTGTGGCAGAGAAGTCCGGAATCAGAGGCAGAGGCTGAAGCAGAGGAGTGGGATGAGGAGGCCAAGAGGCAGAGATGAGTCTGACTGGTGAAGAGTCATGGGGTCTCCCCCTTCTACTGCAACAAGCTCCCCTCCCGCCTGGGCTCCCAGAACCAGAAGAGGCTTCAAAAAGGTGGATGAGAGGTTGTCTTGATGCAGGCACAGTCTCCAGTTGCTTGGGAAAACCCTGGAGAGGAGGGGACTGAGATGGCTATGGGGAGGCAGAGACTTTTAGCCTCAGCAACTGACACATGGGGCAAGATCTAGCGGGGATGAGCTGCTTTGCTCATTAGGCCTGACATTCTGCCAAGTCTGTGCAGATAGTTAATAAAGAGTTGACTTTTAATTCTTGCTAATAAAGAGTTAACTCCAACTTACATGGTGTGATTTACTGCCAGCTCACTCCTGACACTAAATAACTAGGAAAGGGTCTGTCAACATGCCAGGTGTGTGGTCTCAATGGGCATTCTCTGCACACCTGGGGGGATCCATGTCTGTAAAAGTGTCATCATCTGTCTAGGGTGGATGGGAAGCTTTTCCCCACAGGAATGAATGGCAGGGATGGGTCACTAAACTCTCTCCTTTGGCAACCCCAACAAGTCAAGCATCCTCCTATTTGCATAGCCCCACCTCTTCATCTGCATATCCCCCTTCTGTTTTACTGGCCTGCTTTGTATAGATGCAAAAATGAATCAGGTGTTCTTCCTCATATTATTGGAGGCTTATTGTCGTATGTGGCCAGAACAGAATGCGCCGCCAAGACAAACGCTGTAATGTCCTTGGGTGAAGAGCACGAGCTTTTTGATGCATCATCAAGCAAGAACGGGGTGGAGAGAAGATGTTCCAGGTATAAATGATGCAAGGTCAGAGTCAATGGTCTCCTTTTTTGAGATGCACAGCGGTATTTGTATAGGTGCATCCTGAACTTAGCTGCAAGCCATAGCGATCAATGGATGATAAGGAGGCCATGCCAGGAAGAAGCTGTATTCCAGGTTGCCACTCCCACACAGCCATCCCCTTCCGTCAATATCAAAGTACATGGATTTGATATTTAAAACAAATGAGAGGAAGTAAGCGCAGTCAATAAGCCTATCAAGGCCTTGGCCAATGGCATCGGGGAGATTTCTGCACGTTGAAACGACCTTGAATGAACTTAAGCTGGATAAGTCATCTGCAGGGATTGACAGCTGGCATGAGTAAAAGCTGACGACTGTCAGGGAAGCATGGTAAGGGGGCGGGTGTCTGATAGCCAGCTTCGCGCTGGCTTGTTCAATGGCTTCTTGGTGTAACAGATGTAGGAAGCATGTGTGTGAAAACCCTCCTTTCTCCACCGTCCGGATAACAGAAGGAGAAATGAAGTCCTACTACAATTTTCTCCGGGAGTGCGCAAAACTGGAGAAAATGGCTTGTGCAGGTATGTTGATGCCTCTTTACAATAGGAACTCAAACAGCTTTGTTGAGATGTAAACACCAGAGTGTTCTGTGAGATTTATTCCGTAGTAAAAGCGTTCAGTTATGCTGTCTTCGAAGGGAGGAGTGCTGTTGTATGATCCAAGTGCCTGCTGATTTTGTGGCTGAATTTTATTTAAATTATTTTCCTGTGGATTTTGAACTTCTGCTGCCCCTGAAGGCTGGTGGATAATATTTGGAAATGTCATGTGTGGTTTTGGGTAAATATACTCAGAAGTAAGGCTCGCTGAGTTCATTGGGACTCCCTAGGAATCATGTTAAGGAGTGTGTGATCTTAAGGGGTCTGGGCTTGAATGCCCACATCAAGGATAGACATTCGTAGTACAACCTAGAGCAAGACATTCTCTCCAAGCCTCAGTCCTACATTTGTAAAACTGAACTAAGAGTGGCCTACCTTTTGGAGCTGTGAAGCCTATCATCATATTTGTTGTAAAGCACAGTGCAGAGATAAAAACGTCTCTCTCCCCCTCATCTTATTAACATTTTATTATTGCTCTTTGTTATTGTATATACCGCTTAATTGCCATTATGGCTTCTAAGCAGCTGATATGTATAAAGTCAACTGCAAAATAGAGACATGCAATAAAACAACTCCATCATAACATTTTAAAAAAATGTCCGCAACTGAAATTGCGCAGTAAAACAATCCCATTGAAACAGCGCAACAGTTAACACAGCCATTTAAACAGGAGGTTCGGGTCTGGAGATAAGAGGATCTCCTTCAAGACCTGGCGGAATGCCAGTTTTGACACACAAGCTCCTTTCCATCGTTCTGTCACATGTGATTGTAACCAAGAAACAGAATTCAGGGTGGGACCCAGCAATTAGAAGCTTGCTTGACTCCCTGTGACTTTGATCGCTGGAATCACCAGGGCTAGGAAGCACGTCTAGTTTGGTATATCTATATTCCAAAATTCACCTCTTTTTGATTAGCCAAGATTCGCTCCAAAGGACTGCTTGATAATATTCTGGCAAGGAGGGCAAAGCCTGCCTTCTCTTTGACACTAGATGGCCCAGTTTTCACGGAAAGGGATTTTACTACTGAGACTGGGTTCGGAATTGCTCTGGGAGACAGGTGGGAACAGGTAAAACACCTTGAAGGCTTAGGCTTGCACACAACACCACCTCACTGTAACAGGTGGGGTCCAGAAAGCAAGGTCAAGCAGATGAAATTGGGCCACAATCATAAACACAATCCAGGGTAGCAGCAGTAAAGAGGAGCCCAGGGGTAAGCAGACAAAGCAGAGGAATCATGTTGGTCCGGAAGTTGAATGGCACACATTGTTCCACCCAAGGCGGACAACGCCCAACACCATTTGCAGGTGCTTAAATCTACTCTCAGCCCTTCCTCTTAAGGAGCACATTCATTGTACTGTTTTCACCCTCTGCTAAAAAATCTTTTTGTTAATGTATGCTTAACTTGGAGAAATAGATTTCCCCCCCCCCCCCAGCAGTACAGAGATTTTTCTAAGTAGAAAAAGTATTGTCATAGATTGTGGGGTGTGGGATTTTGATGAATTGGGATATGGATGAAAGTACAAGCTGCTGAACTGTGCCAGGCAAGGAATTCCTGGGCTGGCTTATGCAAACCAACCTGGCCAGGCTAGTGAAGAACAAAGCCAAAATACATTGATGGCCCATCGTAGAGGAATTCTTTGGCCTGGGTAGACAGATATTGCCAAAGTGGTGGGGTGTGTGTTTGAAGTGGCAGGAAAATGTGTGGTTTTTTAGCAAGGTGTCCTGGGAAGAAGGTGGAGAAGAAAGAATGGGATCCATCTTGGGCAGGTTGGCTGAAGGCTGGATGGGAGAGAGATGCCTTGGACTCCAGGGCTGCACTCCTGTGGGGAACAAGCCCCTCTTGAAATGGCCATGCTGTAAGATCTGGACTCCCTCCATGTAGACTGTAGGTGTAAATAGGTGAATAAATCACATTTCTTAAAGCTACGAGAGTCTTAGCTGCGACTCACTTATCCAAAGCAGTGGTTCCCAGTTAGGGGTCCGGAGACCCCTGGGAGTCCATGGAACACACCCAGGGGGTCCGCGGCTCCATCCCCTGCCAGGGACTCACTTACCTTGTTAATTACAGAGAAAGCCACAATGATGATACATGGCTCACCCAGCCTCTGCTTGTGACCAGGACCTGCTTGCTGGCAGGGGAAAAACTTGTGAAAGAGTTGCTGGATGGCAAGTGAGCTGGGATCAGGCTAAAACCCCTGACACAGTTTCTTGAGGCTCTTGCAATTGGAGGGGGCAGAGAGAGAAAGAGCGCGTGAGAGAGTACAAATGGCTTGCTCCACGGGGTGGATTCACATGCTTATCATTTTTTAAATGTCTGTTTTGTTGTCTGTATTTTAGTATACCTAAAATACTTTGCTTATTAGGGCCCCACATTTTCTTCAGAAAATTTTCAGAAGTAGGGAGTCCATAGCTTGGCTTCTGAAAAATAAGGGATCCTCAGTAATTAACTAAATGGGAACCACTGCTCCAAAGGAACACACACCCTGGGTGAGTGCCTGGAACCCATTGAAATCTTGCTACCACTCAGTAGGGAGTGGGAGTGACACCCAACTTTTGTAACATTATCATCATCATCATCATCATCATCATCATCATCATCTTTTATTATTTACCTTCTATGCAAGTGTCTCAAGGTGATGTACAAACAGCAAAATCCAGGAATAACATGGAGAAGGCTCGGCACATATACAGTGGTACTTTGAGTTGCGTTCCGCTCTAGTTACGGAATTTCAGCTTACAAACGCGACCAACCCGGAAGTATATACTTCCAGGTTCACCATGCGCGCATGCGCAAAAGTGATCTGCACGCTTTGCGCATGTGCAAAAGCAATCTGCGCACTTCGCACATGTGCGAAAGAGGCGCTCTAGTTGCAGACTTTTTGGGGTGCAAATTGCACCCTGAAACGGATTAAGTCCGCATCTAGAGGTACCACAGTATTTAAAATACAATACAAAATAGAGACCTGCTCATCCTGATGGAGGTGTCTCCAATTGCAGCAATAAATAAATGTTAATTCAGGGAGCGTATGTGCCTATAGGAAGTCTTAAGCCTTGCACCAGGATGCTTTAAAGTACATGGGATATCCCTTAAGCCCTCTTGAGAGGATGTCCCCTGTGTCAAACCGCTTGCTAAGCCCAAATCCAGGGATTGTCCCTTGGAAGGGAGCGCCAGCACTCTGCAGCCAGTGCATCCCTGCTGGAAGAAGAGAGGAAAGAGCGAGAGGCCAGCCCTCCCCACGCGAAGAGCCTGCTTCCTCCGCCTCACCACCAGCGACACTCCAGCCAGCCAGCCAGACAAAACAAGGCAGGACCTGCCAGAGGCTGTGTGAAAAAAAAGGCTGTCTAGAGGCACTTTTTAAAAACTGCTCTGTTTGTTTGGTTTTCTTAAATGGACCTTTTGCACTGAAGCGATGGTGGCGGCTTGGAAAAAACAGCAGGGAAGAGAGCTGGATCTCTTCAAGCTAACAGGTTGGCTTTTTGTGTGGCGGTGGGTGGGTGTGCACAAAATAAATAATGCCGTTTGCAGCACCGAACTTCTAAAAGGCACCGCTGCATTGTGTAGTCTCTGCATGTCGCAGAGGGCAGGTTTTTTAAAAAGATATATTTCAGAAGCTGCTTCAAAAAGCAGTCGAGCCCTGCTGTTCGTCCCTTCCTTTTCCATCTCTCTCTCTCCACTGGTTCTGCTAAAGCTAACAACTTCCTTTATTTCTAGAGAATGCTTTATGGGGAATGATTGAGGTCACCCAGCATGTTTGAACCCTGAGAGGACATAATCCTACCTTTGCCATGCAGCCTGTTTCCAAGTGGGTGGGTGGGCTTTTAGGGGATTGATGGGCATAGATTGTGCTGTTTGCTTTGAATGACTTCGTTGCCAGTGTAATATGATCGAAGCAATGGGCATTACTGTTTGGGGTTGCTTTCTGGCTGCTCAGAATGGGCTGAACCCACTTAGTCCCTGTGTAAGGTTTTTGTAGTGGCAGAGAGAATCGGTTGAATGCATGGAAGACCTGTGGCATCTCACCCTGTACGGAGCAGCGATCCTGATCAGATTTAAGCAGCAGTAAGTTCCATTTGAACTCCATGGGATTTAACTACAGAGTCTGAACCCACACATAGGATCAGGGTTTAATAACGTCCACAGCGTTAAGCATAGCTGATAATAAGTCACAGAGATGTCAGATCAGACCACTGGAGACTTCCATAGATTATTGTGAAATGAATTTTTCAATGGGAACATTGCCAAGGATTTTCTTTGTTCCTAGGTTTCAGGAAACTCCACATCCCTTCTATGCAAATGCAGGACAACAATTTGCAATTTTCTTTTATAAATATTTTGCAGCTCAGGCTATGATTCTGTATAAATAAAAAAAATCATTTTAACAGAATGGAGGAGGAAAACTGCTGCGAGAACAGTGTCATATCCTCTATTTCAACAAGGGAATTCTTGGAGGTTGTCCGGCAGCATTCTTGCACTGCAACAGTTGTCTGCAAGATGGTAAATTAATTTGTTCCCTTTCCCTTTCAGCAATGTGAAATAGTTCAGAACAGAATTAATATGGTTTTTACTTAAGGCAGGCAGGCAGATGCTGTGTTTTAATGCAGCCAATGGCAATATTGGAGTTATATTCTCTTGCACAATCTTGCCCGTGCAAAATATATTTTTTTTCAGTATGAAACATGGACTATCTCTCCGTGTCTTTTGCGAGGCTGATGGCATTCATCTTTTCAAATGTGCTCTCATTTCAGTTCCAGCAGATAATGAATAGAGGCAGCGAGTTGGATATTACACACAGAGAAATATTCAGAATGCTCACAACGTGCACTTTCCGTATGCATCACTTGTTGTGATGTATTTGGGGGGCTGCTTCGTTATAAGGAACAGACGTATAGCTAGGGCATGGAGGGGAGGAATATGAGACTTATCTATATAAGTCTGAGAAAGCTGTCAGTTCAAAACTTATGATGAAGGCACTGTTCTCCCTAATTAGATTTGAGTGATTGCTTTGTAATATAGCAAACGTTCAACCCTTCTCAAATAAAGGGAAAACACAAAATTTCCACTCACGTAAAAGAAAGAAAGAAAGATTCGAACCCTTATCTCAAATGCACTTACTTTCCACAGGCAGGGAGTATTTGACATACATGTTACCATGTGATTCTCTGCTTGCATTCTGAAATTGTGCACTCACCAGTGGGCCTGTACCATGTGCTTTTCTCTGTGTATATCAGCACTCCACCTGTGTTTTATGCAGTGATGATGGCTGACTTCCTAACAGGGCTGGCCTATCCATGACATGAGGCAGACTGAGGCAGCCACCTCTGGTGGCAGAATCAAAGGGGTGCAAACCCCCTCCCTAGGGCTAGAGAACTGAGGAGAAGCGACTGTGGCAATTTCCAGGTTCTGGCGAGTTCTGCAAAAGCCTGACCTGGAGGCACCCACAAATGTTGTGAGATCAAGGTGCTAATGCCGTTGTTCTTCAGGGTTTCATGCTCTCAATGGGGGTCTACTGAAGTTAAAGGAAACATAGGGAAATGGATGCAAGTTATCTCTAACATACATGCATGTAAGTGTTTGCAGATGGAAGCTGAGGTGCCATACAGTGTACAGCCTATTGTGTTAAAGCATTGCAGCTGCAGGTGTATATTTTGTACTATGTACAGCGGCGTAGCGTGGGTTGTCAGCACCCGGGGCAAGGCAAGTAATTTGCGCCCCCTAACCCGGGGCAAGGCAAGTAATTTGCGCCCCTAACCCCTAACCTGCCGCCGCTGCCAGCTTCTTCTTGCTGCTGCCTGGGCTGGGGTATTTACGGTAAGGTAGCCACGGTGGCGGCGGCGGATCCGTGTCAGGTGATCTGAGGCGAGTTGCCGCTGGCGCTGCTGCCCAAACGACGCCGCTTGCCCAAAGGAGGAGGAGGGCAGAGAGGCGAGGAAAATGCAACATGGCCCAGCAGCTGCGGCAGCGGCAGCGGCAGCGGGGCTGTGAGGAGGGGCTGCCTGGCGCGCCCTCCGCGGCCAGTGCTGAGCGCCGCTGCCTGCCGGACGCCTTCAGCCTGGACGCGCGCACAGCTCGTCGGTTCCGCAAGACATGGGGCTCTGCTACAGCCTGCGCCCGAGGCTCTTCGGCGACTCCGGAGGCCGCGAGCCCGCCCCCCCAGATGTAGCACCCGGTGCGGCCGGCCCCCCCTGCACCCCCCACGCTACGCCACTGACTATGTATAATGTTATAGTAGGGCAGTTGTGTTTCTCTAGTTAGCATAAAAGGTAAAGGACCCCTGACAGTTAAGTCCAGTCGCAGGCAACTCTGGGGTTGCAGTGTTCATCTCGCTTTACAGGCTAAGGGAGCCAGTGTTTGTCCACAGACAGTTTTTCCGGGTCATGTGGCCAGCATGACTAAGCCACTTCTGGTGCAACGGAACACTGAAACCAGAGCAGCGCATGGAAACGCCACTTACCTTCCCGCCAGAGCGGTACCTATTTATCTACTTGCACTTTTGGGCGTGCTTTCGAACTGCTAGGTTGGCAGGAGCTGGGACAGAGCAGTGGGAGCTCACTCCATCACAGGGATTCGAACCACTGACCTTCTGATCGGCAAGCCCAAGAGGCTCAGTGGTTAAGACCACAGCGCCACCCGCATCCTCTAGTTAGCATAACTTCAACCAAAACAACAAGAATCCTCTTGGGATTTGAATCGGAGAAAGACAGGACTGTTGAAGGATAAACAAATTCAGCATATAGGAGGCAGAGTAGAGCCTTTAGCAATATGAAACAGCTGGATATTCAGTGAGGTGATACTGTATTATAATTGGGGTATTTCACGCAAGTCCCTATTTTCATGTGTAAAATACTGCAGCGCATGAAATTGGAAGTGAAATTTTTTTGTAAAATTGCTAAACATGCATACATGAAAAAATGAGGGGAAGCATCACCTGCAATCCTAAATAAACTTGTCAGGGAGTAAGCTCCATTGAACTTAATGGGACTTACTCCTGAGGAAATCTATGTAGGCTTGCATAGTATGCCTGCATTTCGTAGAAAATGAATTTTCTAATACACACGAACTCAGTCATTGGAAAACTCTCTCACCGTAAGGCGGTTGGATTTGGAAAAAGTGACCAGAGCAGTTTTCTTCCCACAAAAGTATGAGCTAAGCTGAAACCGATTCAGCAGCTGGCATGGATTAGTAAAGCAAACCCTGAGCAGAACAGAGGGACAGCAGCAAATGAAGCCATATCTGTATGGCCAGCACCATAACCCAGCAAGGCTGGGCATTAGCCAGGCCAGGTCCCTGTTGTGGGCAAAGGGACCACCCTGCTGATAACAATATATTCTCAGTTTGTGCCAGGAGCACATGAGAAGTTCAGAGGTCTCTGTAAGACTCCTTCCCTACCCCAAATAATCCACATGTCCCAAAGGAATTGGAAGGGGGCGTGCTTAATCTCTAACTTTGTGCAGGATATTCTCTTAAATGCAGTGGAGCGCATCTGGATCTTAGTGAGATTCATGGGAGTCTAACATGAAGTGAGGGAGCATTTCTGCTCCCTCCAGCACTCACACACATAGCTGTCAACATTTCCCTTTTTTAAAGGGAAATTCCCTTATTCCCGATAGGATTCCTCGCAAGAAAAGGGAAAAGTTGACAGCTATATGTGTTTGTGGTGTTCTGTCATGTTATAATTACTTATTATTTGGAAGCCGCTTTGGGATTCATTTTAATGAAAAGCGGCATATAAATACAACCAACCAACCAATCAACCAAATTGACCTGCGAGGCTGTTTTCCCTAAAGCACGTGACGATCACAAATGAAGCAGACACATGGCCGAATCTTTCTGTTATGTACTGAAGTTCTCACCCTGGGCCAGCAGGGGGATACTGTAGATAGTTTTCACTCAGGTCCGCATATGCAAATAAGGAATTGAAAGTGACGTTCAGTGATTGGACAGAAAGTTGTTACTGTTGCTTTGTAGTGGAGCTCTATATAGGCAGGTTGGCTGAACCCTTCAGCCCAGTTCTCTTCTGTCCTGCGAATAAACAAGAGCTGTCTGAAGAATCGCTGTGTCGTCTGATATGTTCGCCCACAACTTAACACTTTCCTTGCAGCAAAGAGCTTTGACAGCCCTTTGCTGAGCATAGGACAGGCAAAGCCCCTTGAGCTGTGGTCCCCAAGCACCCAACATCCAGCTGGCTGCCAGATGCGGGGAAATGCTGGGCAAGAGACTTTGGCAAGTGGATGAAGCCACTTGCTAATCAATCAATCCGCTGATGCCATAATGATGTCATGTGATTGACAGGTGGATTGTCCCACCCACCTGCCAAAGTTCTCCTGCTGGGTTGGGGACAGATAGTGATATATCCCATATATCCCATTGGTCCAAAAAGGTTCCCCACCCCTGCAGTAATCTCTTTGCAATACCGCCATTACCCTTTGGAAGGCTGACATACAACAGACACCTCTTTCATAATGTTGTATGCCACCCCAGCCTCCAAGCCGTGTGAGATTCCAATGTTGATTTCCCAGGGCTTGTGTTTTCCTTAGAATGAGAGACAGCAGAGACTGTGGTGTCTTTAGGATATATGGTTTATTTACACACACACCCTGAGCCTACGATGGAGGGCTTCACAGTATTAACACTCTCAAAGGGTCTTGCTTCCCCCATAGCCATAGCCTTGTATTCAAACAGAAATCAAGCATAACTCTGTCTCTCTGGCTTCCCAGCCTACTGCTTCCAGCTTCTAGCTGCCAGCTCACAAGACTCAACTCTCCCTTCTCCTCCCCGGTCTTTGTATTTCTAACTACCACCCATTTGCTGTCTGGCACAGATCCACTTCCTTCATTCCCTTAATGGCCCATTACCTAGGCTATCACCCAAGGAGGAAGCCAGCCTTGTTATTCCAGAAGTTTGAATCCTTTCTTATATTTTAACATTTGCTGGATCCAGGGTCTCAGCATAACAGCCTAATTCCCCCGCCCCGACTTCTGTGTGCTGGCACACATCTGTTTTGGGAGACAACGGAGGAGTGCACCTTTGGGGGTGAGATGAAGCTGTTGGAAGGTTGCAGTCCGATCCATAGCAATGCTTTGAAATGAGTAATTCTCAGATTACTCATATTTCTGCAGTAGGCTCGGTAACAGCAATACCAATGAAAGCCTTTGCTTTGTTTGAGTATTCAGCATACACAGATAGGGAGAAAAACAGTATGCTAAGCCCTGTTAAAAGCTGTGGCTGGAATAATTATCCTCCTTTTCTTACTCCCTCTTCCCTACACTGCAAGGCTGGCTCGACCATTGGGCAGAGTGAGGCAGTCACTTTGGGCAGCTGGTTTTGGGTATCATGAAAGGGCAGCCTGCTCTTAGTTGTTTTAATTCATCATTATTGTGCTTTTACTCCCAGTGAGAGACGCTTGTGGGATTTTCTGCCTGAGATGCCAAAATAGCTAGACCAGTCTTGGATGTGTCTATGTGTCTCGGTAGGGAGTCATCGCTCACTATTCTGCTTCAGGCAGCAAATGTCTTTTTGGCCGGCCGTATCACAGAGACGGAATAGAAGCCAAAGCTCTGTGTTAGGAGGATGATCAGCTGAAACACTGATCCAGATTCAGCCTTACAGGCGGAGGATTTTCCTTGTGATTAAATGCAAAAAACCCACCCCCAACAGCCCTATCATTAGATACGGCTTCTGCCCGTGTATGCTAACTGGGTCACGTTTTTTCTCCATCCGTCTGTCCGCACCGGGAGCTTTGCAGAATAAGCTGTGCTCATAACCTCTCCTTCCCTTGCAAGAGCAGCATTCGGATTCCCTGCTACCAGCATGCAGATCTTGTGTCCCAGGCTGGGTGAGCTAAGCAGAAATAGCAATTACCATCAGCACCCCCAGGGCAGCTCCCGCTTCCTTTATTTTAACACCTCTGCAGTGCTTCTTTCACCACGACTTGGCCTTCAGAGGAAGAGTCACTGAGCCATGGCAATCTGCCTGCTGCAATTTGTGACTTGTTTCCACTAGCGCAAAGGGGTTTTTTTTGGGGGGGGGGTCTGCCACTGACTGTACTTGTAGGGCAGAGATGGGAACATATCAAGCCCGGGGCCAAGATGTGGCCCTCCAGGTCTTTCCGTTTGTTCCTTGGGAATCTCCCCAAACTGTATCAACTCCCCAGGCTAACATCCTTCTCTGGACTTTCTTTGCACCGTAAGAAGGCTAGAAGAGGCTGCTGGATCAGGCCAATGGCCCATCCAGCTTAGCATCCCATTCTTACACTGATCAACCACATGCCTGTGGGAAACTCAAGAAGATTTTCCCCTCCTGTGGTTTCCAGCAACTAGCACTCAGAAGCATTGCTGTCTCCCATTTGTGGAGTCAGAGCCCATGGCTACTAGCCACCCTTGAGTGTTTTTGCCTGGGGAAAATGCTGTTGAACTTAGGTCATAGAATCAGAATCATAGAATTGTAGAGTTGGAAGCAATCCCTAAGGGTCATCTAGTCCAACCTCCCGCAGTGGAGGTCCCATAGGCATCTGGTTGGCCCCTGTGAGCAGGGCTGGCTCAAGACATTATGGTTCCTGAGGTGAACCATAAAATAGCACCCCCCACCCCACCGCCAGGGAGGATGAGGTGAGTGAAGATCTACATCAGGAACCAAAAGGGAATAAATATCTACATTGGGAACAAAGGCGGGGGAATCAAATCAACCTTACCGGGTGGCTGACCTGGAAATCAAAGGCTGGCACAGGAGAAATGGGACCCACTCTGAATCTGGAGCAGCAGGAACAGTAGGCAGGGAAGAATACTGTATTTTTTGCTCTATAAGACGCACCAGACCATAAGACGCACCTAGTTTTTGGAGGAGGAAAACAAGAAAAAAATATTCTGAATCTCAGAAGCCAGAACAACAAGAGGGATCGCTGCGCAGCGAAAGCAGCAATCCCTCTTGCTGTTCTGGCTTCTGGGATAGCTGCGCAGCCTGCATTCGCCCCATAAGATGCACACACATTTCCCCTTACTTTTTAGGAGGGAAAAAGTGGGTCTTATAGAGCAAAAAATACGGTAAGTCTGGAGGTCCTGCAGGATTTCCCAGTGGCATCTTTCAGCAACCAGTGACCCAGACTTGAGTAGGAGCAGTGGACCATGGATTTCTATAGCAGACACTGGTTGCCTGTTTTGGGAGCTACCTAATTCCAAGGACAATTCAAGGATCAGAGTTTTGGGTTCATACTCATGTGGCCAAATGCTTGCTGAATCAAGCTCACCATGCTCTCCTAATGCATCTCAGTGAAAATGTCTTGAGGGAGGCCTATCCAAACCAAAGGAACTGTTCTCAAGCGGCTTCCAATGTCCACGAAGAGCCTCAACACAGACAAACGCATGATTCCGCGCTGCAAACCGTTCCTCTCGCCGGCTACTTGGGAATGAGTCACATAATCAGATTATTCCTGTTGATCTTATTAACAAGTTCATTGATCTGTTGTGTGTTTATTCAGTTAACTCTTCTTCTACTTGATTGTAATGACTAAGCTTAAGAGACCAGGCAAAAGATCCATAACGGGCATAGCACCATTTGCCAGCGCCTGAGCAGCTGCGCACACATACGGCAGGTGGGGGCAGAGGGTGCCCATTCAGCCCAGGCTGAGACAGGGCACAGAGGGTGCTCTTCACCCCCCGCTCCCCCGCCACCAACGGGCAGGTGCTTGCACACCAGGTGGGGCACAGAGGGCGCATGCCAGAGATCTCTGCGGGTGATGCCTGGTTCACACCCCCCCCCCCCAGATTGTGCACCCAGGGCATTGCCCACCCTGTCCTACCACGCTATACCACTGATCCATGATTAGGAATATTTCACCTCATTCACTTACCAGGGCAAGGATTCTTCCATCAGTTGCCAGTGACATCATCGCTCCTGCTTTGAGCTTTTCTCCCCCTGCATTACTTCTCCACCACACAACAGCTGGGCACTGTGGACAGCCAACACATGCACTCATGTACACACAGTGCACACAGCTACCAGTAGGGAGAACGGGTTGCAATGCAGCACAGAAAGGGTGCATAGGAAGTGGGTGATGAACCATCAGCCCATAGCTAGGCTGAGTCTCGTGCAGAACAAAGATGTCTCAGTGTTCTGCTGTGGCTCAGCTGGTCTTTAATTAAGCAATAAGGCATTGCCCTGTCAATCGGCTGCACACAGTTCGGTCTTTCTCTCCAGCTGGTCATCTTTCTGGCAGTCATTTGGAGGCCATTAACATATAAATGAGTTTGGTTATGTTGAGGAGCAGGAGGGGGCAGCAGGACAAGATAATATTCGCTGTTGTGCACTTGGCTGGAGTTGCAGTGACCACATGTTCTGCTTCACAGAGGACAGTCGTCTGTTTGAAGGGCTGTTCAGTCTGAGTCTCATTTAGAAAGCTAAGAAGGGAGAACAGGAGGGGCTTTGAAGATGCCCATCACCGGATAGTACCTAGATAGTAAGACTGAGCAGGCACACAGGTCATGTGGTCACAGCCTTCCCTACTATTTTGAGATCATTGTATTTTTATTTACATTATACTTTGCATTTCTAAATTTGCATCTGTACACGACTATACATCGGTACCTGGTTGACAGCTGGAACAGAATGCAAGACTAGATGGGCTTTTGGTCTTATCCAGCATGGTTCTTATTATTTCTTGAAAAAATTACCATGGGCATATTCCATGGGAATTTCTTCTTCTGCCCTCTTTTCCGCCGACACTTTCCCCTTTTTCGGCTATGTGTATGTGGCCACCGTAGCTTCAGCTTCTGCTCCTTGTGCAGTGCTTGGGCTGCCCTACCATTAGACAGAATGAGACAGCCCCTCAGGTGGCAGATGCTGGGTAGCAGCAATGGCGCGCGCGCACACACACACACACACACACACACACCCCGGCTGTTTTTCCTGAGCCCCCAGCCATCCCCCTCTGTTGGATGATAGAGCCTGCTGCATTCAGGTGTGGTAGAGGAGACATAAAGCAGCAAAGTACATAGAGCTGAAGGAGGAAGTTGGAACAGCGGCTCTCTTTCCCACTTCCTGTTTTGGTTCTTTGTGCTTTTCAAGGCTCAGGTTAATTCTGCCATATTTGACTTTTACCTGGATTCCTTGGAAAAGTGAAGGGTGTTCACACACGTGCTTTCTCTCTTTCTGTCTCTGGGGGAGATGGAGGAAGGGGGACCAGAGTGGGTGTCGCCCACAGCACCTGCTCAGAATTCCAGATATGCTCACAGGCCTAAAATGGTTGGTGACCCCTTAGTTTATCAAAATGACCCTTGAAATCTCTTGAATAAATGCCTCCCATTGTCACTGAATTAACCTTCTTCCTCTTCCACTTCCAGTGTCTTCTTCAGAATTGGAAAAAAAAAATGATGGAAGGGGAAAATGAGTCTGTGCAAAATAAATTAAACGATAGCGTGCTTAACTTCATTTTAAGTAGGGAATTGGGAAGCTCAGCTGTATAACTCTTTGCTCCGGGGGATTAGATGGTTATCACTTATGCTTCTGAACTGGACAGAAGAGTACTATCAGCCAGATGGGACATGGTAATTGCTTCTTCCTTTTTCTTTAGCAGAAGCAGCATTTTTTTCAGTGCCATAGCAAAGCAAGCATGCTAAAAGATGCTTCACTTCATCTCTGCAAACCTGGTTTTGCAACTGAGCATGCGCTTTACAGGGAGCTACAGCTAATCTTTCACATGCAGTGGGTTTTATCCAAGGCTAGAATCAGTATCTGGTACCGTATGAGGAATAAATACATTCACAGATTTAAAAACAGGTCTCATTTGTGCAGCACGTTTCTTAGCTGCACATTCACAAGTTCTACAAGTGCACACCTTTGAAAAATATAATATACAACTTGTCTCTCTGTTTATTCCATTTATGTTGCATCTCGAGGAAGATGAGAGATGTTGATCAGGGAGGTGTGTCAGAAGAAGAAGGAACTTATATGCATTAGTGTCTAAGTGGTTATATTATGTATTTTTTGTAACTTTAGTTGTTTTAGTTTGTTGCACACTGCTTTGAGATATCTGTGTATATTTAGTGGTATAGAAAAACAGCCTAAATAAATATACTAAAATAAATATTGCAGCTAGCATTCCAGTTTCCTTTCCATTTTTCTACGTGATGGCTATTTATGATGTCTTTTGTTTGTTTTTTAAGTTGTTGCTGTTTATCAGTTTTGCGCCTTTCACTGATGTAGCTGCTTCGAGCATCTTCTGGCAAGACTCTGTGATCCCCAAACACAATATCATAAATCACAGTTCCCGGCTCGCAACTCGGGCTAATTTTACTCTGCCGTTGCTTAAATGCACAGTCAGCAGCTTCCCTGAGCCCTTAATTCCACTGAGTAACTTTTCCATATTAATAAAACACTCTATTGTGTATGTATGTGTGTGGATGGCCTTGATATGTCACTCTTGACGGATTGCATTGAAACACTTAAGCTGTGACAACCCTCACATCGTCCCTCCCCTCCCTTGTATTAATTCTTGCACACATTATGATAATCCAGCATGCAGAAGGCGATTTGCTTGCTAAATGACCCAGATTTTCTCCGCGGTCGTATGGTGAGTGGGATAGTAGGACAAAGTAGGGACCTTCTGAACCCTTACATCCCAGCTTAATCGTTGAAATCATCTGGTGAAGCACTGATAGATGTCCCCCACGTTACGGAGGCCTGACCGACCTTAGCTAGAAGTCAGATGTTCGTGTTGGTTTGCAAGCCCCCTCCACAGAGGCTGGCCCCTCTCACTGTCCTCGGAGCTTGCATACCGGTAAACTCCTCTGGCTGACATCCAGACAGACCAGGGAGATTTTGATAGGCGACATTTTCCCAAGCGTGGGTAAAATGCACAACCCCTCCCTCCTGCTTCCGCAGGGGAAAGAAAATAAGTCAGAAATCTATTTACATGATGTTTATTTCTGACATTACAGCACTAGAGAAAAACACGTCCTTTCAGTTCAGATCTTCCAGCAAGTCTAACAAACTTCCTGAACATGCGCAAATGGAAGGTTTCAAGTTACACTCTTCATAAAGACTTATCCAGCCTGTGAACGTCCTGGGAAATTCTTTCCCACAGATAGGCACATCATGTGATGTCAACAATCTGGCTGTCTGCAGCGGTGATGTTTCCATATACTGACAATTCGGTGTCACCAGCCCTGTGCTATGAAATACTCTTTCGGCTGAGATTAGACAGGCAGACTCTCTCTATTAACTTTCAGGTGTCTCTTAAGGACATTTTTAGTGCCCATAGGTCATGTAGTCCAACCCTCTGCAATGCAGGTAAAAGGTACCCCTGCCCGTACGGGCCAGTCATGTCCGACTCTAGGGTTGCGCGCTCATCTCACTCAAGAGGCCGGGAGCTGGCGCTGTCCGGAGACACTTCCGGGTCACGTGGCCAGCGTGACTAAGCGGCATCTGGCGAGCCAGCACCAGTGCCACACACGGAAACGCCATTTACCTTCCCGCTATAAAGCGGTACTTATTTATCTACGTGCACTTAGGGGTGCTTTCGAACTGCTAGGTGGGCAGGAGCTGGGACCGAAAGACGGGAGCTCACCCCGCCGCGGGGATTCGAACCGCCGACCATGCAATCAGCAAGTCCTAGGCACTGAGGTTTTACCCACAGTGCCACCTGCATCCCCTGCAATGCAGGAGTGGCCGCTAAAGATTCCCTGAGGAATGGGCCAGGCGGACGGTGAGATCAGGGATGAATGAGTGTGCAAAGTACGGAGAGAGCAGGATGGGAAAGGCACCGTCAGGAGTCATGACACACGTCAGCTGGACAAACTGGGCAGATTACGGAACAGGGCTCTTTACCTGGCAGGCTCCAGTCCCCTAACCCCCACTTGAGAGCCCACCAGCACTGCTCCACATACCTGTTTGGCCTCTTGTCCTGGAAAGAAAGGAGCAGCGATTGTGTCCTGGGAGAGAAGGAGCAACAACCGCTATTACTTCAGTTTGGAGCTACATTTAGGAAGGCAGAAAGCTGCTCTATAAATGGTCTATCTAGCTCAGTATTGTCTGCACAGATTGGCAGAGGCGCCGAAATGTTTCAGACTGGGGGATTTCTCCCAGCCCTACCTGGAAAGGCTGGGGATCGAACCTGAGGCCTTCTGCATGCAAATTAGATGCTCTGCCACTGAGCCATGGCACCTTCCTCTATGCTGGATGTGTGTGTGAGAGAGAGAATGAGAGAGGGGTTTTTCGGTTTCTCAGTCTGTCTGGGTCTTCCTCTTTCTCTGCATGTGTGTGATGGAGAGAGAAGGGGGCTGCATTGATCACAGGCTCAGTTCCTTGAGAGAGTGCTTGTCCGCTGTGCTCAGTTCTGTCGCCACATTATTTGCTAGCTTGTTTTCTTATTTGAGAGGTTTCTGTCCCATCCTTCAGGTAGAACCTTTCAGAGCAGCCAGCAAGATAGCGTGCCCTAGGGGTCTTCTTTTACAGGGAGCAAACCTGTAATTTGAAGGGCTGCCCGATTTAAGTCTGCTTTGAAGAGAGAGCAAGCAACAATGTGTTATATTTCTATTTAAATCATTCCACTTAAGAATTATTTCCAAACTTCCATCTGTGTGTATAAATTAGCACAACCAAATTTTATGTAGATTTCTGTCCTTTTTGTGGTGCTGCATTTTGGTTTTTTTGGGCAATGTGCAAATCCCCCCCCCCCATAACAGGGTTAAGCATGGCAGCAACATATACCATTAAGACACCAAAAAATGTTACTAATCATTAGGAGACAACAAGGTAAAGGTAAAAGGACCATTAGGACCATTAGGACTGGACCATTAGGTCCAGTCGTGACCGACTCTGGGGTTGCGGCGCTCATCTCGCTTTATTGGCCGATGGAGCCGGCATACAGCTTCCGGGTCATGTGGCCAGCAGGACTAAGCCACTTCTGGCGAACCAGAGCAGCGCACGGAAACGCCGTTTACCTTCCCGCCGGAGCAGTACCTATTTATCTACTTGCACTTTGATGTGCTTTCAAACTGCTAGGTTGGCAGGAGCAGGGCCCGAACAACGGGAGCTCACCCCGTTGCGGAGATTCGAACCGCTGACTTCCACTGCAGTCAAATGAAAGGTCTTCAGCTGGTGCCAGAAAGATATCAGTCGTAACGCCCATCAAGCCTCCCTGGGGTGTTTGGGGTGCACAACTGAAAAGGCTTTGGCACCCACTTTTATTCTGAAGGTATCTTATTTTTTAGTTTATTTTTTCAGTTATTTCTTTGCTTGCAGTGTTTTATAGACTGCGGTTGTTTCAGTGAAGACTACTCTCTATGAAGACTACTCTGTATGATTTATGCTATATTTGTGATGTTCTATCACGTTCTATCATGCTATTGTTATTTATTGTTATTGTTTGGGATTCATTTGAATGAAACACGGCATAGGAATATAATAAATCAAATCTTCAGCGCTCAGGCAGGTACATAATGCATGTTTGTAACATGACGTATACAGTGGTGCCCCGCAAGACGAATGCCTCGCAAGACGAAAAACTCGCTAGACGAAAGAGTTTTCCGTCTTTTGAGGTGCTTTGCAAGACGAATTTCCCTATGGGCTTGCTTGAGTTCTTGCGAGTTTTTTCCCTCCCCCCCCCTTTTTCTAAGCCGCTAAGCCGCTAATAGCGCTAATCCGCTAATCCGCTAATAGCCGTGCTTCGCAAGACGAAAAAAACGCAAGACGAAGAGACTCGCGGAACGAATTAATTTCGTCTTGCGAGGCACCACTGTAATCTGTGGCTTGGTTCACTATTTCGAGTTATATACCTTGCTCATTTTGGGGGGCTCCGTGCTCTCATGCGGGTCACGGAAGACAAACGCCCTGGGTTTGGGCTGCAACATGTTGGAGGGTATGGATTTGTTTTCTGTTTTCTGACTGTGAAACAGCCATCGGCTGGATTGTGTTGTGGTTTGTCAGGAGTGGATATCATGTCTGGTACTGATGTTGCTTGATATTGCTTGGTGACAGTAATCTGCTTGTAAGCGTGTGCAATTCTCGTACACCTAAGATGAACATAACATTTTTTTCTGTTAGCTCTCCCCTTAGATGTGGAAAGGGCCTCACCCAGGGACCAACATTTTTTTGTTCCAAGAGCTGGCAACTCTATTTCATCTTTTATCCTTTTCCTACAAAATTCCTTTGGTTAGGAGGGGAAAGTCTTCAATACCAGGGACTAGTCTATTTTTAGAAGCAACCTCATATAAAATACATACAGGAGAGTGGGGAGGGGGAACCCAAGCAAAACCATTTCCATTCCTTTGGCAAGCCTGTTAAGTGTTAGTAATAAAATTTCTCTTTCTTTCTTTCTTTCTTTCTTTCCATCCATCCATCCATCCATCAGGCAGATTCTCAGGCAATAGGCGTGCAACTGGAATGGCCTTTGAGGCCATTACCATTTTAAAAATATAGCTTAAAATCATTTCTTGTACTTTATGCCATGTGTGTGTGTGTGTGTGTGTGTATTCACAATGCCTCCCACTTCCTCCTAGGTCGTGTACTCACTATACCTTTAAAGCACACTCAAAACATATCCTTACCCTCAAAGAATTCTGGGCACTGTAGTTTTCCCTGCGCAGAGCTGCAATACCTAGCAACCCTGAACAAAAATACAGTCCCCAGAATTCTGTGAGGGAAATAATGTGTTTCAAGTGGCTGAAAAGGTGTAGCGTGTGCACAGCCCCAATGCCAATTACTGAGAGCATAAGCTGATGAGTTTATTTTATTTTATTTTGGGGTGGAGGTGGGACATTGGTATAAACCCAAGATAAGCATGCAGGACAGGTGTACACTTCTTCTCCTGGATTTATCAGTGGGGAGCCTTGGGGAAAAGTTGAGCTTTCCCTTCCATCAACTGTTGGCCATCTCTATTGGAGAGGACTGTGCCACATTTTCAGAAGTTTAGCTGCAGGGGGAAAAGCAGAGAGGAAAGGAGAACTTGTTGGGAACATTGTGCGCTGTGTAACTTTTGAAGAATGAAGTGCTTGTTACTCAGATGGGGGGCAGGCCTGCTTTACCAGTATTTTGCTCAAAAATAGGCAGTGCTGTTTCAAAGGACTGAAAAGGGGCTTTATCTCCTGCCTGGACTTAATGCAGTCCATGAAGCTCATAGCCCTCAGCTAAGCTGCAATCAGCACTGGCAAAGGCTCAGTTTATGAAAAGCCCGTTTCTGCAAAACATAAGAGGACAAATGCTGAAAGCAATCAGCCTGGAGATGGGATTCTTCTGTTGACAAGTGTCTGTGCCGTCAAGAGTCATATGACCAAATGAAAGCCTATGGTCAAGTCGAAAAGGTGTCTTTCTTTGCGTTGCTGTGGAGATCTGCAAGAGAGCTTCTTCCCAGTTAAGTGACTGGAGGTGTCCCTCATTTCCACCACTCCCACTCTCTCTCTCTCTGTCTGTTTTTTGCGCAGATGAAATCATGCAACAGGAGATCAGGCCTCTCGTTGCTGTGGATATCATAGAACAGCTTCACCGGCAGTTTGCTATCCTGTCAGGTAAGGGTTGGGATTCATTTGTTTTATAGCTCTTGGTAGAACACACCCCTTTAATTGCCCGTTGACAGCTAACCAGGAGAAGCTCTGCTGCAGCTGCTAGGTAGGGGCAGGGGAAAAACTGGGTTTGGTTTCCATTTCAGTGCAAACCTACCTAATTCTGTACTTCCTGAAACAGCACACAAATTCAGTTTGTGATAGGTGACTGGGATACATGAGCCAAAACACAGATATCAGTTGATATTCAAGTGCCTCTGAATTTCATAATGCAGTTCCCCAACCCAAAAAAAATGTACGCAGAAGAGCATATGTTCGGGGGTAAGCCTGCGTAAAAACCCACGCTGGTGAAAATAAAATAGAAAAATGCATTATATTGGGGTAAATCACTTGTAAAAATACATATATTCAGCAGAATTGCATTAAGATGTGCATATTAGAAGAAAAGGACCCTAAAATGTTGATGAATTTTTGTGAGGTGCTTGTTTTAAAACATTATAAACTGATGCAATAATGTGGGTGGGGGAGGGAGGTTAATGGATTGTTTTGTCATTGTTTTCATTATGTATCTGAGATCTACAGATGAAGGGCAGTATAATAATAATAATAATAATAATAATAATAATAATAATAATAACAACAACAACGCAGAAATGTGGAAAACTGTCCCTACAACCAAAGTCCTGGCTCTCTTGAGCCTCATACCCTCAGATTTAAGGAAAGGGCCTGGGAGCTCTGGAATGGGGAGAAGAACCCAGGTTGTTGCTACTTCTTCTGCTGTTTAACAGAAGAGTTAGAGGTGAGGAGGAGCTGCAGTGAGTGTGGTGTAAATGTGCCCCAACCTTTCCTCATAAGGCTCAGTTTCCAGTCCCTTGATCATCTTGGTCGCCCTCCCTGCTGGTCCATATCCTTCAGAAACTGCGGTGCCCAGAATTAATGTATTATTATATTAATATTTAAATGTATGTATGTTTCTAATGTACATAAAGCCTCTGTGAAAAAGGTGTATAGCTGGAAGTTAGAGTGAAGCTGTTGCTAAAGCCTTGGTAGATTTTACTGTTTTTATGCCAGGAGCAAAAGGGAAATGGCAACCCACCCTCTTCCCATTTCAACATCTTGTAATAACAGCCTGGAATTATGTGCAAATGAGTCCAGTGTGCAGTCTGCACCTATGTGATTGATCCCATTATGCACACCAGGAGCTTCTGAGACAAACTGTCACCAAAGATATTAGAGGGGATTTCGTTTCCTTGGCTAGCTTTCTTTCCTTTTGTCTTGGAAGTCAGCTCAGTGCCCTGTTTCCCCCTTTAACGGAAAAAGGGAAAGCCATATATATATATAGCAGGGATGAATGGATCTAGAGCTCACTCTATCTGCTAAAACCCAGAACTGGAATGCCCAGAGCTCAAAAGCCTAAAAACCATGTTTATGCAAAAGATTTCCACATTTTAGCCCAAAACTGAAAGTGCAGGAAGCAGTGATGGAATCAGAAAGGAAGGGACCAAGATGCATGTCCTTTCTCCTGTTCTGATGTGCTCTTCTTGATGGTATACTCTTTCCTCACATGAGAAGCAGTCAGTTCCAGGGGCAGCTGTAGAGGCTCAGCTTCCTTGTGAGAAAAGAATCTCAGAGACTTGGGACCGTGTCAGCAATATCTGCTTGCATACCGGGCAAGTGCGAAGTAAGCCGACACACACACAAGCAGTGTTGATCCAAGGTGTAAGCACACTGGAATATCCCTGCCAGGTTGTATCAAAAGCCTATCTAGTCCAGCATCCTCTTTCCCATAGTGGTTAGCTGGATGCCTCTGGGAAGTCCACAAACGGGGCACCAGCGCAATAGCCATTCCCAGCATCTGGCATCGAGAGGCATGCTGCCACTAATCCTGGACTTAGTATTTAGCCATCCAGTGGCGTAGCGTGGGGGGTGCAGGGGGGGCCGGCCGCACCGGGCGCAACATCTGGGGGTTAGGGTTAGGGGGCGCAAATCCACAGGTTAGGTAAAGGTAAAGGTACCCCTGCCCGTATGGGCCAGTCTTGACAGACTCTGGGGTTGTGCGCCCATCTCACTTAAGAGGCCAGGGGCCAGCGCTGTCCGGAGACACTTCCGGGTCACGTGGCCAGCGTGACATCGCTGCTCTGGCGAGCCAGAGCCGCACACGGAAACGCCGTTTACCTTCCCGCCGGTAAGCGGTCCCTATTTATCTACTTGCACCCGGAGGTGCTTTCGAACTGCTAGGTTGGCAGGCGCTGGGACCGAGCAGCGGGAGCGCACCCCGCCGCAGGGATTCGAACCGCCGACCTTTCGATCGGCAAGTCCTAGGCGCTGAGGCTTTAACCTTTAGCGCCACCTGCGTCCCCTAATCCACAGGTTAGGGGGCGCAAATTACTTGCCTTGCCCCGGGTGCTGACAACCCACGCTACGCCACTGTAGCCATCATGACTCATAGAGCAATAGCACTGTAGAGTTGGTCACCCAGTTCAGCTCCCTGCAATGCAGGAATCACAGTTAAAGAATCCCTGGTGAATGGCCATCCAATCTCTGTTTGAAAACCTCCAATAAAGGGGAGAGAGCCCGTATTTTTGCTTCCTCTTCTCTTCGGAATATTTCATACTTTTCTATTACTGGAAAGAGTCTGTTCCCTTGGAGCAACGTAAAATAAGTACCATATTATTATTATTATTATTATTATTATTATTATTATTATTATTATTATTACTATAATCTCTCAAAGGAGCTGTTGATGGCATTTTACCATTGTACTGTGGAGAGTGTATTAACTTATGGTCTGTGTGTGTGGTTTGGGAGCTGCACGGTCAGGGGAAAAACAATGCTGTCCAGGGTTGTAAAGACTGCGGAGAGAATAATTGGGTGCACTCTCCCCACCTTGGATCAAATCTATGCTTCCAGGTGCCGTAAGAAAGCTGCAGAGACAGAGCAGGATAGTGCGTACCCCAGAAACGATCTCTTTCAGCTTCTGCCTTCTGGAAGAAGGTACAGGGTTATAAAGACTAGGACTAGCCGCCAGAGAAACAGTTTCTATTCAAATGCAATCTTGGTTTTAAACGCAGTGTAAGGTAGTCTCTGTGGGAGTATACTGTATTTAATTATGGGGTATCAGAGTTTTTAGGGGGCTAACCAGGCTGGGGAAGACAGGAGTGCCTGGCGTGCCCTGGTCCATGGGGTCACGAAGAATCGGACATGACTAAACGACTAAACAACAACAAACCAGGCTGGGATAGCTGGGATAGCAGGCTTGTTGGTTTCTGAATGTCTGATGTAGATTTTCAATTTCGTTGTTCTGTATGTGACAACGACAATAAAGATTATCGTATCGTATCAACATTTGTATACCACCCTATACCTGCAGGTCTCAGGGTGGTGACAATATGAAAACACAAAATACACAATAAAAATAAAAACAAGAACAACCCAATAATCGCCCCACTCCTCAACACATTTTAAAAGGGCCTTGGATGTCAATCAGCCAAACGCCTGTTTAAAGAGGAACATTTTTGCCTGGTTCCTAAAGGTGTACAGTGGTACCTCGGGATGTGAACGGAGCCCCGTTCGCATCCTGAACGGAACGCAAGATGCAACGGCGCATCTGTGCGTTCGCGGGTCATGTTTCACCACTTCCGCACATGCACGTGACGTCATTTTGAGCGTCTGCGCATGTGTGAGCGGCGAAACCCGGAAGTAACGCGCTCTGTTACTTCCGGGTTGCCGCGGAGCGCAACTCGAACCCGCTGAACCCAAAGCACATGCAACTCGAGGTATGACTGTACAGCATCGTTTGTATGCAAGAGTGATTTGTGGGCATTGATAGCCTTATTCTCTTCAGAATTCGTCTGATCCTCTTGTAAAACCATCTAAGTTGCTGTCCCTCACTAATCTTGTGGGGGCACTTTCAATAGTTTAGCTATGCACTGTGCGAAGAAGCCCCTACCTCCTTTAGCCTTCTGGCTCACCTGAGTTCCAGGGAGTGGGCAACTTTACTGTCCATGAATTTCTGAATGAGTCATGAGACACAACGCTTATGGGTATAATTCATTTTGCCAGAGATTCCAGACCTTCCAGACCATTCCTCTTTTGCAGTTTCAGAGGAAAGGTGTCCCTTTTTACATTTAAGGCTGCGGCGGGGAACCTCAGGCCTGCAGACATAACTAGTGCCCGCCACACCTCCCTATTTCATCCACAAGGCTGTTATAGCTAAGCCACGACAGCTTCCCCTTCCCCTGACATAATATACTTGCCAAATTGGAGTTTGCAGGCACCAGCAATCAGCTGATTGGCAGCACCTTCAATGTCCCTTGCACAGTATTTTGCAAGCATGGACAAACAGCTGGTTTTTGGTACTTGCATAGCACTGTGGATGGCACTTTGCAAGCCCCGGTGATCAGCAGATTGTCTGGGCTTGCAAAGCACCGACCGCAGAGCTATAGAAGTGCTGCATTGGGGCACATGGTTTCAAACTGTGGAGACAAAAACAGGTTACCTGTTAGTCTTGGCCTGTGAGCTCTGGTAAGGGAGATTAATTATCCTGATCCTCAGGCCTGGTGAAAGGGATCTTTATCTTTTATACATTTCCCCCCCCATAGCCATAACTAGCCCCCCCCCCTCGGAATGTCCTTTTTTGTAAAATACATGGTAATCACTACTATAAGTAATCTACTGTTGATATTTTAGCAAAGGAAATCAAATCTGTTTTTGTTTTTTTAAAGTGCATTATGCCTTTAGGAATCTAGAAAACAAAAGATGTAGATGACTGCAGGTTTCTGACCGTTGAGAAATCTGCAGGAATTTGCATAATCTGAGCACAATAAGCACTGCAGCAAAGCTCGTTTTAATTCATTTCCCCCTAAGACAGGCAGAGAGAGACAAATGAGAGAAGATTGAGGTTTGACAGCTGCGTGATCTGCTTCCTCCATCAGCTGTCGTTGATGGACATCTTTTGTTAACTGGCTAGATGCAGAGAGCGATCTGAGAAGCCGCTTTGCTAAACGTGTCAATTTAGCTCTGGGCCTTGGTCCTGGGTGTGAATGCCAGTTCAACCTAGGTGATGGCTAAACTGTTTTGGCCAACATGCCAACGATAAATTTCGAAGTCTGAGTTGAGGTAATGCCACTGTGGAGCGGTCAAAAGAGTCTTGTGGCATCGCAAAGACTCAGGCTTTGCCTGCATTGGTGACCCATGTAAAAAGGTGAAGGACCCCTGGATGGTTGTTGTTGTTTAGTCGTTTAGTCGTGACCGACTCTTCGTGACTCATGGACCAGAGCACGCCAGGCACTCCTGTCTTCCACTGCCTCCTGCAGTTTGGTCAAACTCATGCTGGTAGCTTCGAGAACACTGTCCAACCATCTTGTCCTCTGTCGTCCCCTTCTCCTTGTGCCCTCCATCTTTCCCAACATCAAGGTCTTTTCCAGGGAGTCTTCTCTTCTCATGAGGTGGCCAAAGTATTGGAGTCTCAGCTTCACGGTCTGACCTTCCAGTGAACACTCAGGGCTGATTTCCTTAAGAATGGGTTTGATCTTCTTACACGTTTGATCTTCTTGCAGTCCATGGGACTCTCAAGAGTCTCCTCCAGCACCATAATTGAAAAGCATCAATTCTTTGGCAATCAGCCTTCTTTATGGTCCAGCTCTCACTTCCATACATCACTACTGGGAAAACCATAGCTTTAACTATACGGACCTTTGTTGGCAAGGTGATGTCTCTACTTTTTAAGATGCTGTCTAGGTTTGTCATTGCTTTTTCCCCAAGAAGCAGGCGTCTTTTAATTTCGTGGCTGCTGTCACCATCTGCAGTGATCATGGAGCCCAAGAAAGTAAAATCTCTTACTGCCTCCATTTCTTCCCCTTCTATTTGCCAGGAGGTGATGGGACCAGTGGCCATGATCTTTGTTTTTTTGATGTTGAGCTTCAGACCATATTGATGAGCTTCAGACCTGGATGGTTAAGTCCAGTCAAAGGCGACTATGGGGTTGCAATGCTCACCTCGCTTTCAGGAAGAGGGAACCAGCGTTTGTCCACAGACAGCTTTCCGGGTCATGTGGCCAGCATGACTAAACTGCTTCTGGCGCAATGGGACACTGTGACGGAAGCCAGAGCGCACAGAAACGCTGTTTACCTTCCCGCCACCTATTCATCTACTTGCACTATCGTGCTTTCGAACTGCTAGGTTGGCAGGAGCTGGGACAGAGCAATGGGAGCTCATCCTGTCGCAGGGATTCGAACCGCTGACCTTCTGATTGGCAAGCCCAAGAGGCTCAGCGGTTTAGACCACAGCGCCACACGCGTCCATATATATATGTGTGTGTGTCTGTGACCATGTAAGGGCTTATCCACAATTACCATTTGTCCCACTGTTCCCAGGCACAGGTCTGTGGTTTAAAGCTCCATGCACAAGCATGTTTGGGGTTATTTTTTGCCCCGGAGCTTTTCCCGAGAAAACTTGCTGTGACCCATCTCTGCCTCTTGGCCGTCTTCCCCTCCAGCCTTGGAGTCTGAATTGCTCTCTGCCACAGCCTCTCTCCTGCTCACTAAGCCCTGATACATCTTCAGATTCTGACACCTTCTCCTCCCAGTCTTCTCCCTCTTCTCCCCATCACTTGCTGGGCTCCGAGCCTTCTTCCCTGGGGAGTTCCCCACCAGGTGCCTCGCACCACTTCTTGGTCCCCAGCCATGACAACAAGGGCCCTAGGTAACTCAGAAGCTCAGCTTCTACAGAAATTTTCCCTGTGTGTTAATCAAGAGATTAATATGTATGTGTTTGTAACAGTAAGAATGCTTTAAGTTAAGTAGAGCAGCAACAATAACTGTTGTTGTTGTTGTTGTTGTTGTTGTTGTATTTCTCTCACCCTGAGGGGCCCGTGGCAACAAACAACTAAACAGTGAAAGTAATACAATATTTTCAAAAAATATTTTGAAATGGAAGAATCAAGTATATATTTGCGTGGCTCTTTCTAAACTGAACAGTTATATGAGAGTAAGGGCAGCAAAACAAAGATGAAATTGATTTTTGATAGAACACAAACCCTTTACTGGATTTTGGCAGAGTGTAGCTCTTGCTTCTGTCAATGTGCACATTTATTTAGGTTATTATAATGTTAAATTTATTGGGCTGTGTCCAGCATTAGCCATGTCAAGTCCATTGGAAATAGTGGTCACAGCCAACTTGGTGCCACTAATTTCAAGGGATCTGCTCTTGAGTACAATTTTGCATTTAGAACATTCCTTTTTACTGTTAAATAAAGGCACCTCTCTGCTTTGTAATTATCAAGGTGTGTGTGAATAACACGTATGATCAATTCCTGAGCTTTTGCATTTCCCATTCCCCTCCCCCGGCCAGAACATTACCTGTCTTCTCCACAAGGTGTCACTGATTCCCCTGCCTCTGAAGGTTTTTTGGCACCAAAGCCATTTCACTGCCATACGTAATTGAAGTCTGCTCCACATATTACAGTCTTCCCCATGTGAAAACACTCTCCTGCAAGAAGTAGTGTCAAACCATTGTGCAAGTGTGGGGTCTGCGCATGCATGTGTTTAACTGCAGGCATATGCACAGGCTAAGAAACTACAGCCAGCCATGGTTCCTCAGGGCATACACTAAGTGTAAACGTGTGAAATCTTCACATGGGGAGCATGTTCAAATGTACTGTGTGATGCAATTTGAAGTCAGAACATCTTTGGCTGTTAAATGCGCTCAAATACAGGCAGAATTGGGGTGGGTGTTTCCTGTATTTGCATTTATAATTTATCTCTATAGGTAGATGCATGGAATTTATATACCAGCTTAAGTGCCATGGCTTCCCTCCGCAAACCCTGGTAACTGTAGCTTGATAAGGAAACTGATCACTAGGGATGCAGGAGAAATTCGGTGTGGTTCGCATTCTGTGCCAACAAATGCCTCTATACAAACAGAAACCTGATAGTTGTTACCTTCCCCTCCCTTATAAAAAATGCTTTAGAAATGAGACATTTTGGAGTGGATAAGTAGCAGGCGGGAGCAGGGGCTTAATACTCCAACCCACCCCCCAAAAAATCCTCCACTCCAAATTTCCCCCCTCCAAAAATGTCTTTTGCTGAAGAATAGGAATGGGCTGTCAAGGTTCAGTTAAATGGGTTTCCATGTAAGGTGTGAGGGGGGTGATTTCATGGGGACTCATTTTGTACAGGTGGAATGTGGCCCTTGACAGAAATAAAAGTTGTCCACCCCAGCGGTGAGGTGTGTATAGGGTCATGATCCTTGTTCCCAGCTGAAAGAGAACCTTAGTAGTGCACTTAACTGCATTTGCTTTCGTTGGTCTCTTACCATGTTTATAGAATCATAGAATCATAGAGTTGGAAGAGACCACAAGGGCCATCGAGTCCAACCCCCTGCCAAGCAGGAAACACCATCAGAGCACTCCTGACATATGGTTGTCAAGCCTCTGCTTAAAGACCTCCAAAGAAGGAGACTCCACCACACTCCTTGGCAGCAAATTCCACTGTCGAACAGCTCTTACTGTCAGGAAGTTCTTCCTAATGTTTAGGTGGAATCTTCTTTCTTGTAGTTTGGAACCATTGCTCCGTGTCCGCTTCTCTGGAGCAGCAGAAAACAACCTTTCTCCCTCCTCTATGTGACATCCTTTTATATATTTGAACATGGCTATCATATCACCCCTTAACCTCCTCTTCTCCAGGCTAAACATGCCCAGCTCCCTTAGCCGTTCCTCATAAGGCATCGTTTCCAGGCCTTTGACCATTTTGGTTGCCCTCCTCTGGACACATTCCAGTTTGTCAGTGTCCTTCTTGAACTGTGGTGCCCAGAACTGGACACAACGGCTTGCCTTATCTCCTTTCCTGTAAGCACTTATCAGTAGACTATACGTTCCTCAGGCAGGATAATTCACCCCAGGAGCAAGTTCCCAGGGCACCACGGTCAATTCACAAATAATAATCAGAAGAGTTCTTGGCTAGTGGGAAAAGTTGATGTATGTTGTTTTCGTTTTGTGAATGACACCAATTTGATGAAATGCTGTTGGCAGGGGAGAATTGACCGCTGTGATCTGTATTTAGCCCACTGAGGTCCACTCTCTCTTACAGGAGGAAGAGGGAGAGATGGTGCACCCATCATCACCTTCCCCGAGTTTGCAGGTTTCAGCGAGATCCCTGATGAAGATTTTCTGAACGTCGTGACGTATTTGACTAGCATCCCCAGGTATGTCTGACCTCCAGTCTCCTCGATGGCTTGTGTGCCCAAATTAGCTGACCGCTTTCTCCAGGGCAAGCCCAAATGAACACCTTCTCGCACCTCCCATTTTGGCGTATTTCCCAAAACCCACACAGCCTAGGGTGCTGGCCTAGGAACTGGGGACACCAGGGTTCACATCCCCATGATGCTCACTGGGTGGCCTTGGGCCAGTCACTGCCTCTCAGCCTAACCCACCTCACAGGTCTGTTGTGAGGATAAAAACGTATGTCCCCTGAACATGAGCTCCTTGGAGGAAAAGTGGGGTTTAAATATAATTCTAAATAAATGAAATAAAAGTAATTTTCATATGTGATTCTCCTTAGTTTATAACGGGTAAAAAACCAACTATTGGGGTGAAGTCTGCCTATATCTTCTGTGAGAGGAGAATTGTGTAATTGAACAAATGTCAGATTGAATATGGCATTTGTGCATAAATATATCCCCATATATTTGGCAATGCAATTGAGGAAGATGAGCTTCATTTCAGGAAGAAGTATTGTTGATGAGCTTTGCCTATAGCGTTTATAAAATCAAAATTCGGAAGAGGCTGAGTTTGTTGCTGGTGAATGTGGGAGCTGTCTTTGCAATTTCTGTGTTTACGTATTTGATAACATAATTTGGAGCTACGTAAATGGTTTCTGGAGCTTTGGTGTGTTGTGCAATTTAATTTGCCCTGTAAGTGTAGCTGCGTGTTAATGCATGCAAGACGCGAGGCTGTCACTGAAAAAATGTATCTCCATGTTGAGTTATTCCTTGCAAATGTGTAGAATCGCCTCATAGAATCATAGAGTTGGAAGAGACCACGAGGGTCATCTAGTCCAGCCCCCTGACATGCAAGAATCTTTCACCCCACATGGGGCTCAAACCCACAACCCTGAATTTAAGTCTCATGCTCTACCAACTGAGCTATCCCAGTGTGGGACTAGGACCTGGGAGACCAGGGTTCAAATTCTGACACAGCCATGAAGTTCACTGGGTGACCTTAGGTGAGTCCCTGCCTCTTAGCCTAACCTACGTCAAATTCAAATTCAAAATCCTTTATTAGGCTTAACACACCAACAAACAAACAAACATCATATACAACCTGTGTAAAGTTGTATTTAATACGTAGTAAATTTCCAAATATTCCCCTGATTGTAATGGGAGACACCAATGCTCGAATTGGATCAGATAATACAGCTCTCTATAAATGCTATGGCTCAAATCTAGCTGAAGATGCCCCACTTCCATTGAGAATAGGGAGGAATTCTAAGGACATCATTATTAATAAAGCGGGAGGAAAACTTCTACAATTGGTTTTAGAATTGAATCTCTCATTCTTGAATGGCTCAATGTGGCCGGATATTTCAGGAAATTTTACTTTTAGCTCCAAAAGGGGTAGGAGCGTAATAGACTATTCCCTAGTTTCCGTCGAAATGTTAAATGAAATTGCCTCTTTTACAGTTGTACCTCGCTCAGAGAGTGACCATTTCCCAATAGTTTTAGAGATGTACAGGAATACTAGAAATAATGATATTAGACCTCCTATTAGTATTGATAAGACTATTTACGCCAAAAGAATTTATATAAGTGATAAAAATAGAGAGGATCTATTAGCAGTATTTGAAAATAATCCAGTTCTTCTTGAACATGTGGCTAACCAAAATTTGATGCCCTTGGAGGATAATGATTGTTACTATAAGACTATCCAGGAATTATTTTCTTCTTTTTTAGACCTTCTGTCCAGCAATAAATCTTTAAATAAGTATAATTGGTTCGATAAAGATTGTATTAACTATAAGAAAGAACTCAGAACTTGTCTAAAAGAAGCCTATATTACCAACTTTCAAGGTCTCTGGAAGACTTATTTTGAAATGAAAAATGCTTTTAAGAACATGCTCCTAACCTACGTCACAGGGTTGATGCGGTGATTAAATGAGATGGGGAAGAGCCACGTACACCACCACGTAACCACCTCAATTTCTTTGGAGGAAAAGGCGGGAAATAAATGAAACAAACAAATCATTACTTTGGTCTTTCCTTCCCTCCATCATCACATCATCATCATTATTAGCTTTTCATATGCCACTTTTCCAAATTAAATAAGTTGGAGTTCTTGTTATTAAATACACCAAGAAAAAAGCACACCAAGAACTCAGGCCAATATAAGTTTCAATCGTGGGAGTAGTCCCTACTCACAAATCAATAGTCAATTACTTTTCCAAATTATGCTCAAAGCATCTCAGAAGAACAGTAAACAAATAGGTGCAACAAAAACAACCATTCATAATATCATATTTAAATCCACATTTGGAAGCTAAAAAAATGATTAAAAGTTTCCCCAAACATCATTGGCTGCCTCTGGCAATGGCAAGAAAACTCAGTTTGAGCTCAGATGAGTAAGGGGGCTTTATGGCAGGGGCTTAATTTGGAAAAGAGTCGTTGAGTTGTCATAGACAGGTCAGTGGCAGCAGGACTTTTTCTTAATGTATTGGATTTCCCCCAGAAAGGGTAAATTGGATTAAACCAGGAAATAACATGGGCTGGCATGTTGATATAAACAATGTCATGTGGATGCTAGAAGAAACTTCCATGCATGAGAAGCACCCATACCATAATAAGCACCCATCTGAAAGCAGCTGAGATAGGACAGAAAATTCGACATAGGATACTCTTTTCAGTGACAGCTCTGTGCCATGAATAAGGTGCAGTTCTGCCATAAGATTGTGATTTTATATATATGTATGTTGACAACTGTATGGATACATCACTATCTCTTTTGATTTTTTAAATACCGGTATCCTGATGTAACAGGAGTGTGTGGTTCGGCTTTGTGTGAAATTCTGCTAAGAGTCTCTATATAGTGAGCAATGCCTGAGAGGTTTTAATGTGTTGACCACATTTTTAGTAGCTTGCACTGCTTCCATTTCCATTGTGGTTGGCAGATTGCCCACAGGCCGGCCCTACCATTAGACAGAGGGAGGTGGCTGCCTCAGGCGGCAGCTGCTGGATTGGTTTTGGAGGACAGAGCTGTGTGTAGGGGCCTGCCCTGTGCCTCCTTAAAAAGTCTGAATCCTTTAGATACGGTGGAGGGTAATGTAAGATTCAACTGCTGGTCTGGTTGGCTTTTGTAGGGATATCTTGTCCTTTGCCTCAGACAGCAAAATGTCTTGACACAGCTCCGCTGGTTACAATTGTACATTTCCTCTGTGCCTCATAGCTCCACTGGCGGAGGAAGAGGGCGACGGGGGGCATCGCCCACAGCACCACGATCCCAGTGGGGTGCCATCACGCCCCCCACACGCTGGGTGTCATGCCCCCAGGACATGCACCATACCCCTGCGGGTGGTGTGACACACACCCAGGACGTTCGCCAGCCATGCCCCCACCTGCTCTCTGCCCCCAGTGCCGGAGCATGAAGCTCCACCACTGCATAGCCTAGTACTAAAAAAAGGATCGTTGGATGTCATCATGACATCACCACAGAAAGGAATTCCTGGGCCACCATATTTAATAGGATCTACTATTTATTCTGGAAAGTAGTTTGTCTCTTCGCTATTCATTTGGACACCTCTTTAAGATGTTATAACCAAATTTTGCATGATGGTTCCTGAGATTATCAACGAGCAGGATTTTATCTATGTTTGGATCCAATTGGATGCCCGGTTTGGGCAGAGGGAGGCAAAGGGTAGTCCTCTCTGCAGGCGTTGGGGGGATTTGCCTGAAGGTGGAGCAGCATGGCCCTGCTTGGCTCCAGTGGGGTGGGGTATCACTTTGGTGGCAGCGGCAGCAAGGACTGGGCTGGAAAGGCAGGCTCTATTCACCCTCTGTGACCTGCCCAGCGTGCCCTGAGCACCAGCAAACAATGCTACGCCACTGCCTAAGAGTCAAGAAGCAGGCGAGTGAGGGTTGGAGGAATTATTTCCCTGCCCATAGCTTTTCTTGCTCCAAATAACCCATCAAAAGATTCCCCCCCCCCCCCCGCTACAGGGTTATATGCTCACACATTGGATTTTGTTTTGAGCACTATGTTGGGAAAAGTTGCTGGGGTCTGAAGAAGAGAAACGTGAGAGCAGGGAATTTTGTTAGGCATCCCTTTCCCTCCCCTTTGCTTCTCTACTCTAAATGACTTCCCGGTGAATAAGCCATTGGCATTCCTGGGCTGCCTAGGCAACAAGACGCCCATCTTGGCCTCACTGATGTGGTCCAAAGGAAAGCAGAGTGATATGTTTGCCTCCAGTTTGGCTGCAGGAGTTGCCAGAAGGGGACGTACAAGGCACCATCCAACCGTCTTAGGGTGGTTTACAGTATGTAATATCAAAAAGAACCCAATAGGCCCACAGGATATTGTGACATTCACTGCACTGTGGCTTTGAAGCATGCACAACAGTGACATTGATCAGATCGCTATATATACTTTAAAGAAGAGGCATAACCACAAATGGGGGGGGGGGTGTTCTAATGTGCATGGCTAGGGAAGGAGATGTAGGGCTAGGAACAAAGAGAGATGGGTAGAATTCTGCTTCCACCCCAGCTGGTGCCTTTATCATCCAGATGTACCAGTCTTCTCCAGTGTTTCTGTTGGGGATCGTCTTTCATAGAATCATAGAATTAGAATCATAGAATCATAGAGTTGGAAGAGACCACAAGGGCCATCGAGTCCAACCCCCTGCCAAGCAGGAAACACCATCAGAGCACTCCTGGCATATGGTTGTCAAGCCTCTGCTTAAAGACCTACAAAGAAGGAGACTCCACCACACTCCTTGGCAGCAAATTCCACTGTCAAACAGCTCTTACTGTCTCTTACTGTGCAAGCGGCTTTAGTTCAGGGGAAATGCCTCCAGTTGCTAAAGTAATTCCAAGTAGGTGGGTTTTCCCCCCAATTAAAGATTGCCCTCTCCTGGGGCCACCAAGCAATGTCATAGCTTTCTGCCCTGCTCAGTGGGCAGCTCTGACAGATTTCAGCATGTGAGCACAATGTTTGATCGGGACACAAAATCCAGTATACGTAGGCCTGTGAGTAGTGCAATCTGTCTTCCAGAGAAAGAACCCCAGGAAACGACCTGCAGTTTGGTCTTACATGTGACAGATTTCACATGTGTACATCTTTTTCAAATGTTATACCGCCCCTTCATAGGTAGCTGGCAGCTTCACTGGCATGGCAGATGCACCTGGTAGGCAATGAGGAATTGGGGGGGGGCATGGCTTCACACCTCTCCCCCCAGAGAGGGGAGAAGCTGGGGGTGAGGATTATCTGAAACATTTCCAGGGTTTTTCCTCCCCACCAGCCAGAAGCGTGTAGGTGATGGCGAATTGTTCACAGCGCTGCTGGTTGGGGAATCTGCAGCAAAGCAGCCCGAGCAATCGGATGAAATATTCATGTATTGTGCAAGCGGCTAACCTGATGCTGGGGCGGAAGAGGGGAAAGGGGGGAAAGGAAAGAAGGAAGGAAGGAGGAGGGGAAGTCGCTTGCCTCTTCCTGCAAACACAGCTCCGGGTCTGGTTTGCTCACGCTGCTGCTGCCGCTGCTGCCTACCTAGCCTGCTTGTTAATCATGAGCTCAGAGCGTGCCACGGAGCTTTTGCTGCAATACCATTGCTTGGAACGGGGCTGGCCCTGTGTAACCCCATATACCTGCTCTGGATATTTTGCAGTCTGGAGGCTGCCAGCATCGGGTTCATCATCATCATAGACAGACGGCGGGACAAATGGAGTGCAGTAAAGGCGTCCCTCACACGAATAGCAGTAAGTGCCTGGAATCCTTTATTTTCATTGCTGTTTTGCCTCCCGCAGATTGCAACTGCTACCCAGTTGTTTGCTGTTTACCTAGGCTGCGCTCCCTTGGTTGCTCGTGCGACTGCATCTCCTTTGCTGCCCTACAGATTTCTGCCAACCTTGCATGCTGAGAAGCAGCGGAGGGTGCCAAGTTAGGACAGGCGCATCTTGCCCTGTTTTCCTGCTGAATGAGAACGAGATCGTACCAGCCCCAGGAAGAGAAAAGGGCATGGCTATTTCTGTAGCGTTCTGCTGCATGCAAACTGCTTTAATCTCATTAAGAGGCCGAGTAAGTGTAGTGGTCCTCGGGGTCAGGCGAGGGAGCCTCCTAGGTCAAGCCCTAGCTTAGGTGATTTGAGATGGCGGTGGAGCAGGGGCTTACGCAAGCTTCTCTCTCTCTCTCTCTCTCTCTCTCTCTCTCTCTCTCTGTCTCTCGGCTTCTGCTCTCTCTCCCCCCACCTTCCCTCACACTTGCACCAGTACCTAGAGAACGGAGATGAAAACACTGGTTTATGAGCTTATTTGAAGGGTTTCGATCCTTGCTTTTCAGCAGAAAAAAGGCTCCCAGAGCAGACTGCAAAGAACAGCAATAATCAGGCTTTGCGCAACACAGGAGGGTCACAGGAGGTCTAGCTCAGGCACCCCCAAACTCGGCCCTCCAGATGTTTTGGGACTACAACTCCCATCATCCCTAGCTAACAGGACCAGTGGTCAGGGATGATAGGAACTGTAGTCCCGAAACACCTAGCGGGCCGAGTTTGGGGATGTCTGGTCTAGCTGCATATATACATACACAATTCTATTTGTGTGCCGCCTTTCAACAGTTCAAACCATGCTCAAGGGGGCTCACAACATGGAAGGAATACACAACCGCAACATAACAAAAGTTATGATAAATGAGGCGCGACAGAGGAGACATGTGGAGTTCTTGCCCCTCCTCACGTTATTTTCCTAATTGAGAATCGCAGATGGGAAAAGCAGATTGGTAAGGGCAATTTCAATAGGGAAAATTTCATAGAATGGGAATGGAAAGGGAACCTGAGGAATATGCAGCCGTCACTTAGGACGATTGAAGCTGCAGCCTTGGCATTATCAGCACCAAGCAGTAACCAAGCTCTAACCAATTGAAGTATCAAATTGAATTTTATTATTTCGGTCACAGACCAGTTCCAGCCCACATACAATATCAAGGAAGTCATAAAACACGACAGGGATACATTTGAATTTGCAATTAGGTATAACAGGGACAATACAGATATAGCAACGGTTAAAATATATATAAATTAGAACTTAGTCACTAACATATAACCTAAAATTATAATTTAAGGCCTTAATCATTATGATAGCACAGCTATTGAACTATCCTGTATGTGTCCTGTGGGGATAGGGGCACTCTGTCTTAGGTTCTGGCCCAATACAAATTTGGAGCTCGCTACAGCTTTTTTGTTGTTGTTTAGTCGTTTAGTCGTGTCCAGTTCTTCGTGACTCCATGGACCAGAGCACGCCAGGCACTCCTGTCTTCCACTGCCTCCCGCAGTTTGGTCAAACTCATGTTCGTAGCTTCAAGAACACTGTCCAACCATCTCGTCCTCTGTTGTCCCCTTCTCCTTGTACAGCTTTATTAAAGTAAAAGCAAAGAGTGCCATGGGTAGGCATAACGATGGCCTCCCATGTTGCATTGTCCGTGGGACTCTAGCCGCCTCATTTTCCATTGCATTCTGCTACATGTGCAAACCAGACTTCAAGCATGAATGGTACAAGAGCAGAGGCAGAAATACAGTTGGCAACCATACCTGCGACTCGTAGGGAAACAGTTTAGACAGAATATGATGAAGCTACAGATGTACTTTTTAGATGGTCTTCTAAAGCAGGGTGAGCCAATATGGTGACCTCCATATATATATATATATATATATATATATATATATATATAAATTTTTATTTATACCCCACCCTTCCCGGTTCAGAAAACCGGGCTCAGGGCAGCTAACAACAAATTTAAAACACTTAATTGATGCAACAAAAAACAGCATAAAATACAGTATAAAACGCGAATAACAATAAATTCAGAATTCAAAAATCAATTTAGGAGAAAATCCATCCAATAAAGGTTAGATGATCACCAGGGCTAGCTGGCTAAATTAGTCCTATTTGGGCCAGCGAGGTACCAGGGGAGAATTAGTTGTGGGATCCCAGAGCGGGTAATCTTCATAAAAGGGGAAGGGGAGTTAAGGAAGTGGAATAAAAGATCAGGCTAAGTTCAAATTGAAAGCCAGGCGGAATAGCTCTGTCTTACAGGCCCTGCGGAAGGAAGTTAAATCCTGCAGGGCCCTGGTCTCATGGGACAGAGCATTCCACCAGGTCGGAGCCACCACTGAGAAGGCCCTGACTCTGGTAGTGGATAGTCTGACTTCCTTAGGGCCCGGGACCTCTAAACTATGAATATTCATGGACCTTAAGGTATGCAGGGCATACCAGGATTTATTGGACTATTATTATTTATATTTGCCGCTATTCAAATTTCTTAATTGCTTTACTCATAAATGTCGCTCAAATTGACTTACATAACACAGTAGAAATACTAAAGCCTGTTACAATAAATGCAATAAATAAAAATGTAAAGAACAAGCAAGCACATCTATGCAAATAAAAGAGGGCTCTAGCAGATCCCGCACCACCAAAAGAGGCCACAAATGCTTTAAAAAAAAACCTTCAAATTTAAGGACCAAAAGAACACAGAAAAAGGAAGCTTTTTCCTGGTGTGTAAAACTAGAGGGTGCCAGGCGAGCCTCCCTGGGAAGAGCATTCCACAAATGAGGGCCCACCACTGAAAAGGTCCATCCATCCTCCAGGCCTCCCATTGAGGCACAAAGAAGGGCCTCAGATAATGGTCACAAGCTCTGGATCAGTTCATATGAGGAGATGCAGTCTTTGAGAGCTATAACACAATCTGGAAAGTGTCTGGAACCATCTAACCAGCCAGAATAGCAGTCTGGTGGCCATCTATACCTGGGGAAATGGTACGGCTATTCCATTCCATGGGGTTCCATCTGAGCTACAGAAAAGCAAACAAAGTGGAAGCTGGACAAAGAAAACATGAGAGGGAGATGTCCTATTAAAAACAAGGGAGCCAAATGTGTCTACTCTAAAGGAAATGCCCAGTGAGCGTGAAAGCAGCCTCAATCACTGACAGAAGGACTGGGTAAGGGGTAGGGAGCCATGGTGGTCCCTCAGCACCTTATATCTTTGGTCTCACCATTGACAAATCTGCTTTGATAGTTTTTCTGGATGGTTTTCTGGATTTTATATTCTGATACAAGCTGTCCTCTTCTGAACATCTGGTTTGGTAAAAATGCAGTGGAAGGGCAGGCAAGAGCCCTCTTAAAATTCAGCTAAAAATGTGGATCCAGAACGCCATATGGAAAGATAGTTCTATGCATAATGCTTATGGTTCTGTGTACTATTGATATAAACCACTCTGATTTTTTTTAATGAATAGCAGCATATAAATATATTTGTATACATAATTAAAGACAGGGCAAAAAAGTGAGATATGAATGTTAAAATTAATTAGTACATGAAACAATGCTGTAATGAAAGAGATATATAAACCAATAATTAAATCGGGAGTCGGAAAGTTTAGTTTTTCCTATGGGGGCCAGCAGTGGATGGAGCCAGAACAAAAATATGAAGTACCATTGTTACTTCTGGTTTAGTATTGTCTACACACTAACTGGTAGTGGCTCTCCTAGGTTTCAGGCAGAGAGTCTTTCCTACAGGGGCATGGCATGCGGAGGAGGCTACCAGCACGGTGGCCCTTGGTGCATTTTCCGGGGGGGGGGGGACTGCTCACGCCGCCCTGCCAGCCCTGTGCTACTTCACAAGGCTGGAATCAGCCTTGCAAAGTGGCTCAGGGATGGCATCACTACAGCAGCATCGGTGGCAAGAGCTGGGCTAACGTGGCAGGCTCCATTCAACTTCCATGCTCTGCCTCCTGGGTGCCAGCAAACCATGCTACACCACTGCTTTCCTGCTTGGAGAGTCACTGAGAATTGAACCTGGAACATTCTTCATGCAAATTATTATTATTATTATTATTATTATTATTATTATTATTATTATTTATTATTTATACCCCGCCTATCTGGCTGGGTTTCCCCAGCCACTCTGGGTGGCTTCCAACAAAATATTAAAATATAGTAGTCTATTAAACATTAAAAGCTTCCCTAAACAGGGCTGCCTTCAGATGTCTTCTAAAAGTCTGGTAGTTGTTTTTCTCTTTGACATCTGGTGGGAGAGCCTTCCACTACTGAGAAGGCCCTGTGCCTGGTTCCCTGTAACTTGGCTTCTTGCAGCGAGGGAACTGCCAGAAGGCCCTTGGCGCTGGACCTCAATGTCCGGGCAGAACGTTGGGGGGTGGAGACACTTCTTCAGGTATACTGGGCCGAGGCCGTTTAGGGCTTTAAAGATCAGCACCAACACTTTGAATTGTGCTTGGAAATGTACTGGGAGCCAGTGGTCTCGGTGGCTGCTCCCAGTCACCAGTCTAGCTGCCGCATTCTGGATTAGTTGTAGTTTCCAGGTCACCTTCAAAGGTAGCCCCACATAGAGCGCATTGCAGTAGTCCAAGCGAGAGATAACTAAAGCATGCACCACTCTGGCGAGACAGTCCACGGGCAGGTAGGGTCTCAGTCTGCAGATGCTCTTACCACTGAGCTTACAGCATTGCAAGATCGCATGGCTCTTTTCCTCCCTGTGCTACTCCATCTTTTTGCCTCTTGCACACACACAGCAGTACAGGAAGCAGTTCCTCGAGGGGTGGTCTGGAGAGCGAAAGTTGGCCTGGGGGTTGATCATGCTGAGAACTGCATAACGCTAGGGCTCCTCCACCTAGAATTCAATTAATAAAATAATTTCATATGGGGTTGTGATTTTGCCTGGGTTTCCAAAAGGGATTCTATAAAGAGATTCCCCAGAGAGCTCACAGACCTTCCATAGCGCAGTGGCTTCAGATGGATCTTGTCCCCAATTCATGTCCTCCTCCTCTTCACTGCCTCACACTTCCATGCCTCTTCCAGGGCGCATTTCCCGGGAACCTGCAGTTGGTCTTCGTCCTGCGGCCGTCCCGTTTCATCCAAAGGGCAATCGCTGACATTGGCATCAAACTGTATCGCGATGACTTTAAAATGAAGGTACCGGTAAGCACTTCTCTTCCTTGCTGTCTTCTGCATCTTCCCTTTCTTAACTGTCAGCAGGATCCCTTTCTCTCCTCCCCTTTCCCCTGGAAGTTGCAGCTTCGAGAGCGACATCATCCAGGGAACAGAGACAGGCTCCTGCGGAGCTTTTGCTTTGATCACGAAGCAAAGGGTTTGGTTCTTTGTTCCTCAGCTGCACTGAAGAGAGGGCTGCAAAGAACCCAGGTGCAGAATGAAGTGAGAGAATGAGGCAGCATAATTCTGGATTGTAGGAGATGCTGTGATCTCCTCTTTCATGTCTAGTTTTTCCTCCTGTTTTTCAACCTAACCAACTCACAGGTTGTTGCGATAGCAAAGTGAAGTAGCTTCAATGGCTGCCTCTCTGAGTAACTTAGAACAGGGGTGAGAAATGTGAGAAACACAGAGTTTTCCTTCACTCCAGGTAAATTATGCAAAGAATGCAATTCATTCATTTCCGATTGTGGCGATTACACAGTCGGACGTTTCACCGTCTATTGATCCCTGTGCCACCACTTTATTTCTCGCTGCCACCACCTAGGCCCTACCTGGTACAATACTGAGTCCAGTCAGGGTTAAATTGGAACATAAACTTCTGTTAATTATTTGCAGTTTAACAAGCGTGTGGTTTCATAAACGGTATCGGTCAATTACATTCATGGGGTGCCTATCCAGACCTATAATTTCCGCTACCTGCTCTCACTCACTAAACCACCTCTCAGATATTTACTTGTCTTCCTAGCCCCTAACTGTTCCTGACTCAGCCTATTTCGCTAAACTAACTCAACCTACCCACAGGCTCTATCCCAATTCACTCCCACTCCAACCAACCGCCCAACTCCCAACGAACTCCTCCCTTCGCCCCTCCCAGAGCTGGTTTTATAGTCCCTCTGACTCCACCCCCCTGGGTCCTGATTGGGTAACTTGTTTAACTATTTCACCTCCAGCACTCTCATATGTTAACGTCACACTGATATGCTTGCTCAGGTTTGATTCTGGACCAAATATTTTAACGTTTGCCAGATTTGGCCATTGTTGCAAGGCATGGTTGGATAGCAAAAGACGAAGTAGGAATAAAGGTGGAGGAGGAAAAATGAAGAGGATGAGCAACATGACATGCGGGATGTCAGGCGTGTGGTCGATAGAAAATCACCCAGGCAGCTGCTTACTCTTATGTATATTCAGATGCATACACTGAGCTCCATCAGTTGAATTGAGGAGTTTCGCATGTGTATCAGAGCTTCAAAGATCTACCCACAAAGTTTAATAACATAATGCTAAATTGACAGAAAATAAAGGGATGCCACAAAACTGGGGTTAATGCACGGTGCTGCTAATGGTCTTTGTTTTGTTGGTGCAGATCATCATGTTAAATTCGGTTTCCGACCTACATGGTTACATCGACAAAAGTCAGCTTACCCGGGAGCTAGGGGGAACCTTGGAATATGGACACAGTCAGTGGATACATCATCGGACTGTAAGTTACACCTGTTTGGTTCCTCCATCTCTGATGTCGAGAAATGTAAATATGTAAATAGTTTTGTAAATGGTAAGGACTGGTTCTGGGTCCCCAAACTCCTCATTTTTATTAAAGAAAGCGGTAGGTAAGTGAGTTGTAGCAGGTTATGAAACAAATAGTAACAAACTTGGGTCATCTTTACTGGGCTGACAAAAGTCAGACAATTTGTCTAAAATAAAATAAAATCCAGTTTTTGCTTTCCTTCTCTAAGAAACATATGTCTCTTTAATTGGGGTCATATCCAACATTTTCAAAAAGTCATCTGCAGATGATTAGTATGTTAAAAATACTATGCTTATATCAAAAATACAGTTTCCATACACACTTTAAATTTGTTTGAAAGATATTTAACTCGATAACTCTTAAATGTCACATTTCATCAAAAATATCCTACAATTGGAAATGATTTTAGCTCTTTAAATGCAACTTTATTAAATTTATGCAAGATATACATACATACATCATCATTTTATTTGTATGCTACCTTACCATACTTAAAACTATGCTCAAGGTGGCTTGCAACATGAAAAAAATACATAATTACAAACATAACAAAAAATGTCATAAACAATCAATAAAACACATCAGAAAGTGCACAATCAAGTCAACGATTTCCGCATTAAATCATAATAAGAACTAAAAATAAAGATACAAAAAACAGCAACAAGCCCTCTAAACAATACCCCAGTTCAAGGGTCTGTTCAATTGAATTCAATTCAATTGAATTTAGCAAGGTGATTCCTTTATTTGTCACCTGACACTAGTAGGGTATCAAGGCAATATGCCTTAATCTAGGGCAACCTTCCCATTGCATCAAGAGAAAAGGAGATGTCAAGATGCATATATCTTTGATACAATATTTTGTTCTGTCCTTTGTCATAGCAGCTGAATTTGATCAAGGACTCGTGACCTCTAAAAATAACATCTGAGCACTTTATTTAAGTAATCATGTTGTTTTCATATTCTTCCGAAAGTACCTTTTTTATTCTGTCTTTACCCTGATTAATCTTGCAGTGTGCACAAAATAAATTTCAGGGCTAAATTAAGCGGGATAAGAGCAGTTCCCTTGGTTTGCTGCATTCACCTTTAAAGCAGGGGATAGTGGGGTCTAATTTTAACCCGAAAAGGGTGCATGGATGAGGGGAACTGAACCTCTCCCACCTTTCTTTCCTGCGCTCTGCCGCTTCAGGCAGTTTTCTCCAACACTGTCTCACTTCTGGCACAGGAGTCAGTTCATTTAAGGAATCTCTGAGACGGTCGGATAGGATCTTGTATGCCTCCTTCTGGCTATTCCTGCAGCCAAGCTGGTGCCAAATGTATTGCTTTCCTTTCCTTTGGGCCACATCAGAGAGGCAGGGTGGGGTATTGCTGTCTGGGCAACCAAAGACACACTGCCCAGGCTTGCGCCCCAGGGAAGTCACTTTGGTGCTGCTAATGCAGCAAAAACAATGTGGGACGCAGCAGTTACGAGTTACTGGTCTCTGCAGCCACAGCAGGTGCTGTGATTCTGCAGCAATTTGACTTCGACTCCAGAGGCATTCTCTGGAGAAAGATGGATACCAACTTTCAAGGAATCTGAAGTGACAGAGCGCAGGGAGGCAAGGGGAGATTTGGCTCCCCACACCTACACATCCCTTTTGATGTTAAAATTAGACCCTCCTGCCCCTCACTTTGTACGCAAACAGGACAAGCGTATAAGCAACAATCCCAGCCATCTATTATTCTGCCTGCTTTGGTCTTTAGCTGGAGGTTTGAAGAGATCGGAAAGGAGTAAATAACAGCATTCTAAATCAAGGGTGACGGACCTTTTCAGCCTGAGGGTCGCATCCCTTCTGGGGGCCACAGGAAAGTGTTCGATTTGGCCAGAGGCAAAAGCAGGTTAGAGTAGGGGATGTGATTATTCCCTTTGTGCAGGATTCTGTATTCCAGGCTTGGGCTTGGTACTTAGGCCTGTGCATTTTCAAAAGTCTTTCCACCTGCAAAATTCACGGCCTAGGACTCTCGTACCTATGGGACCGCCTCTCCTGGTATGCCCCACGGAGAGCCTCAAGGTCCATAAATAGCAACACCCTAGTGGTCCCGGGCCCTAAGGAACTTAGCCTCAACCAGAGCCACTCTGGCTCCGGCCTGGTGGAATGCTCTGTCTCATGAGACCAGGGCCCTGCAGGCAGTGGCGTAGCGTGGGGGGTGCAGGGGGGGCCGGCCGCACCGGGCGCAACATCTGGGGGTTAGGGTTAGGGGGCGCAAATCAACAGGTTAGGGGGCGCAAATTACTTGCCCCGGGTGCTGACAACCCACGCTACGCCACTGCCTGCAGGATCTGATTTCTTTCTGCAGGACCTGTAAGACCGAGTTGTTCCGCCTGGCCTTTGGCTTGGAGCCAATTTGATTCCCTCCCCCTCTTTCTTTTTCCTTTTTCCTTTCTCCTCCTGTGATGAGGCTGCATTTTAATATTTTAATGTTTCAATATTTTAATTGTTGTATTTTAATCTTGTTTTTAAGTTGTATTCATTCAACTTGTTTTTATTATTGCTTGTTAGCCAGCCTTGGCTGGGGAGGGCGGGGTATAAATAAAAATAATTATTAATTATTATTATGATTATTAAAATCCTTCCAGGCCATTGAGAATTTCGCCATGACTGTGAAAACAATAGCGCAGATGTTGCAGACTTTTGGAACGGACTTGGCGGAGACGGAACTTCCCAACGATGTGCAGTGTACGGAGGAGCTCCTGTCTTCACACACAGAGCAGCACAACAAGCTGAAGGTGAGCATGCGCAGAGTTCCAATGCCAGGAGAATGGGGGCATTCAGTGCATCAGGCCTGCCATTTCTGCACACCCCTCCAGTTCATCCTTAGATTTCTGGGATGGAGGTCAGGTCCAAAGGCTGGAAATAGAGATGGGGGTATCAGCTGCATCACTTTTGTGTGTGCTCGTTCCTAAGTCCGTTCTGTCTCATCACCACATTAATCTGCAAATTTTAAAACACACACATGGAAGTTCATATTTAAATAAAGCATTTTCTCACAAAATAAAATTCCTCTCAAAACAGCACATTTCCAGTTAAGGTAGGTAGCCATGTTGGCCTGCCGTATTTGAAACAAAATAAAGAAAAAAAATTCCTTCCAGTAGCACCTTAAAAAGGTAAAGGTACCCCTGCCCGTACGGGCCAGTCTTGACAGACTCTGGGGTTGCGCGCCCATCTCGCTTAAGAGGCCGGGGGCCAGCGCTGTCCGAATACACTTCCGGGTCACGTGGCCAGCGTGACGAAGCTGCTCTGGCGAGCCTGCACCAGCGCAGCACACGGAAACGCCGTTTACCTTCCCGCTATAAAGCGGTACCTATTTATCTACTTGCACTGAAGGGTGCTTTCGAACTGCTAGGTGGGCAGGAGCTGGGACCGAACGACAGGAGCTCACCCCGCCACGGGAATTCGAACCGCCGACCATGCGATCGGCAAGTCCTAGGCACTGAGGTTTTACCCACAGCGCCACCCGCGTCCCACCTTAGCACCTTAGAGACCAACTAAGTTTTTTTATTGGTATGAGCTTTCATGTGCATGCACACTTCTTCAGATACACTGTAACAGAAGTCACCAGACCCTTATATATAGTGAGAGGGTGGAGGGGGGTATTACTCAGAAGGGTGGTGGGAATGGGTGATTGGCTGATAGGTGTGGTAAACCTGTTGACGACTGTTAACGACTGCAATTGGTCTTACAGGAGAAAGCACATTTCCAAATATTCAAGTCTTTATTTATTGAATTTCTATCCCGTGCTTCCTCCCAAGGAGGAAGAAGCCGAGGGGGCCAAACTGATGCACCCAAGAAGCCGAGGGGGCCAAACTGATGCACAAATTAAAAACACAAACAAGCAAAAAAATTAAAATCATTCTATAAGAAGTAAAACATTCTAAAAGCAATTACAAGTAAAACACCTGGGACCTTTTGTATGTGGTATGTAATTCATCATTCAGTTCTCCAGTAATCTTTTGCTTTCTTGGATAGCCTCGCAGAAGCTTCTTAAAGTGTTTCCAGATAATTATTGCACCCACTCACTGTTGCTCTTTTTAGCATTGTTAAAAATAATGCAATTAGTCAGTGCCGACACTTCAATCTAAAAACAACTTTTTCCCTTGTACTGTCCTGTAAAGCACAGAAGGGAGAACGGATGTATAGTCCTTGCATGATGCTACACCATTGTTTGCCAACCTGGTGCCCTACAACTACAACTCCCATCACCTGGCACCACATAAAGTCCTGCTGGCAGGGCGGCCCAAGAGTTGGATTGTGGCCTAAAATGCATATTATGCTTTGACTTAAATGCTCTTGCAAGTTTACTCAAAACACTTACACCAGTGTCAGATGGCAGATTTGCCTGCCTCAGGCATCTCACATGGGCCCCTTGATCATATAGTCAGCTTATGGCTATTAATATAGTGTTACAGTCAGTGATGTTTTCTTTTAAGTTGGGAATAATTAGGCTGTCAGACTCAGAACGAAGTATTAATGCCAGTGCCACCATTAGTGGCTGGACTATGGCACAGCCCAGGGGACCCAACTGATGCCAGAGAGATGGTGACAGCGGTGGGAACAAGCTGTGATGCACCAGGAAGCGACCCCCCCCCCCTTGGCTGCAGCCACCTACTGCCATTCTAATTGAAATCCCTTTCCCCAAAGCAAGGAGGGTTGCAGTGAGCCAAGCCAGTCAAATGCTACCTTTGGGGAGATGGGGCCAATGAAGGCACTTTCCAGGTCAGGGAGAGCCAATAGCCGGTTTGGGTGGGTGGGTGGATCTTAATAAGGAACAAATAAAGGAACATTTTTGAGGGACACGGGTGGCGCTGTGGGTTAAACCACAGAGCCTAGGACTTGCTGATCAGAAGGTCGGCGGTTTGAATCCCTGTGACGGGGTGAGCTCCTGTTGCTCGGTCCCTGCTCCTGCCAACCTAGCAGTTCGAAAGCACGTTAAAATGCAAGTAGATAAATAGGTACCACTCTGGCGGGAAGGTAAACGGCGTTTCCGTGCACTGCTCTGGTTCGCCAGAAGCGGCTTAGTCATGCTGGCCACATGACCCGGAAGCTGTACGCCGGCTCCCTTGCCCAATAAAGCGAGATGAGCACTGCAACCCCAGAGTCAGCCACGACTGGACCTAATGGTCAGGGGTCACTTTACCTTTACCTTTAAGGAATGTTTTGGCCTGTGTTCTCAGTGGCTTATTAGAAAGGGCAGCAGTGTACAGATCTGGTAGTCCTTAGGTCTAGCCCCAGCAGCTCCTGGTGATATTATGGGATATTCTGATGAAATGAGGACATTTCTTCTCTCCCCCGCCTCTCTCAACAGGATGAACTGAAACTTGCGGTGAAACAAGGGGCCACGCTGCTGACTTGCATCAGAGAACCCGTCACTCGAAGTGCCACCAGCAAACTGAGCCCAGACGAGCTGGAAAACGTGGCAACCGTGGAAAGGTCAGAGAAGAGCTCAGCTTCTAATCAGCTTTCTGATTAACCAATTGATCGATCATTTTATTTGCATGCTGCCTTTCCAAAGTTGAAACCGTGCTCAAGGCGGCTTGCAACCATACAGAAAATTACAAACGTAACAGAAGTAGTCATAAACAATAAAAGCATCAAAACATACACAGCCAAACTGAACCCTTTCCACATAAATCATAAGATGATAAAATAAAGGTACAAACAATTAATATCAATAACAGCAACAACCCCCTCCTAAACAACCCCCCAGTCCAAGAGTCCGTTCAGTAGCCTCAGCTTTTGTAGCTGGAGTCAGTCTGGGCTCTGGCTTCCCAGGTCAGGTGAAAAAGGCCTGCAAAGCAGGGAGAAGGTCTTCCAGAATTTCACAGCCAAGATGGTCTCCTTGAGAAAGCGTGAATTTGTCTTCAGTTTCAATTTGCACTGTCGACAAGTCTGCATGTGTTGTTTCTTAGAGAACATAAAAAGAGCCTGCCAGTGTCCTACCTAGTCTAGCATCCTGTCCTCACAGAGGCCAACCAGATGCCTGTGGGAAACCAGAAAGAGAAAGGCACGTTGTTTATAGTTGGCCCTCTGGTTCTGTCATGCCCACACTGCCTGACAGTGTCTCTCCATGGTTTCCAACAAGAGTCTCTCCCATCTAAACTTGCATACAGTGGTGCCTTGCAAGACAAAAAGAATCCGTTCCGCGAGTCTCTTCGTCTAGCGGTTTTTTCGCCTTGCGAAGCAAGCCCATTGACGGCTTAGCGGATTAGCGCTATTAGCGGCTTAGCGTCTTTTAGCGTCTTTTAGCGGCTTATCGGCTTATCGGATAAGCGGATAAGCGGCTTAGCAGCTTAGAAAAGGGGGGGGGAGAAAAAACCCCCGCAGGAACTCGCAAGACATTTTCGTCTTGCTTAGCAAGCCCATAGGGAAATTCGTTTTGCGAAGCGCCTCCAAAACGGAAAACCCTTTCGTCTAGCGGGTTTTCCGTCTTGCGAGGCGTTCGTCTTGCGGGGCACCACTGTATTGCTGAAGATTGAACCTGGAAACTTCTGCGTGCAAAGCAGATGTCCAACCTCTGAGCTACTGCTCCTCCCTCGTCTGGTTCTACTTGATCTCATTGCTCTGAATTCGAGGGAAGCATTTGCCTACCCAAATCAAATGCCGTTCTCTAATTGCCTCAACAGGTTGCTAGCTCAGCTGGACGAAACAGAGAGAGCCTTTGATCAGTTCTGGTCCAAACACCACCTAAAACTTGAACAGTGCTTGCAGCTCCGACACTTTGAGCAGGATTTCAGAGAGGTATTTTTTTATTTATCCCGCACAATTTTTAGAATGGCTCCCCCTCCCCCCCTTTCCCCCCTCCTAGTGAAATATCTGTTGAGGGTGATAAGCATTAAATATTACCATAATAAGGTATAAAAATGCAGCCTCCTTACAAGTGCTATACATAACGTTCATAACGGAGTTTGGACAGCTCTTTGGAAAGGAAGGTGTATTCAGAGTCCCTTGAGCTGAAAGAAAATTTTCCTAAACATTTGTTGTTGGCCCAAGCAGTGGGTTCACCAGTCAGGTTTAGCATATTGTTGTGTGGTGAGTCTTGGTTCCAGTTAATATGTGCCTTGTATGAAATTCACAGACAAAGACACATGGAATCATGGGATTATAGAGTTGGAAGGGGCCACAAGTGTCATCTAGTCCAACCCAATGCAATGCAGGGGCTCGAACCCATGACCCCATGGGACATATGTCAAACAATTCACATTACACTGTGGAGGCATAATGCATAGGCAGTGACCCAGATAGTTTATCTCTGATGCAGTCAGCTGTCTCAGCAGCAGGCCTGGATTTACTCTGCATTTGGAGAAATTTGTAAACTGCTTTGAGGTTTTCTACAACCAAGTGGTATATAAATTTTGTGAAATAAATAAAAATAAATGTAGAGCTCTGTTTTCTCAAATACCTGCCTAGCTGTTAATATTTTGATGTTATGTTTAATGGTGCTGTTTTAGCATACCCAGATGCTTTTTTAATAATTTGGAATTCTGTTTTATCACAACTGTGATTTATATTTGTTAATTGAGCCCATAACATGGCTCTTTGCGAGAGTATATGGTTATTGTACAGGAAAGCCACCTTCCAAGGGTATATATTTTATTTTATTTTTAGTTATTAAATTTATATACCACCTTTCATCTGAGGATCACAGCATGATTTACAGTATAAAAACACAAAAATACATAACATAATAACAAACAAAACAGTAATACCCCCCTCCAGTTTAAAAGGTCTTAGATTGTTTAATCAGCCAAAGGCCTGTTTATAGAGGAATGTTTTCGCCTGGCACCTAATGATATGTAATGAAGGCGCCAGGTGAGCCTCCCTGGGGAAAGCATTCCACAAATGGGGAGCCACCACAGAGAAGGCCCTACAGTTGCCACACACATCCCAGACCTCATAAAGAAGGGTCTCAGATGATGATTGCACATACCATATGATGATCCTATATACATCCATCCTAAAATGCGGGGTAGAAACGGTTTGTATTGCTTTAAAATGTTTATTTTATACATCACATAGATAGGTTTGTGCAATTTGCGGTATGGAAATTGAAGGAACAGGCAAATACATAATAAACGATCAGCAGAAGAAGTGTCCTATTCCTATGGCCATTTCTAAATGGCCTTGATTATGACCGGGTAACAGCCAGGAAGCTTCTTAATTTGTTCCATCTTTGTTTTTTGTTTTGCAAATATTCTTCTATAGGTCAAACTGGCCCTGGACAACCTGATGGAAGTGCAGGCAGGGCTCACAGATATTGGAGACAGTGTCTCCCGCGTGGAGAACATTCTGAAGGAGCGGAAGCAATTAGAAGAGAGAGGACAGGTTTGCCTCCTTTAATTTTGTTTTATAGACCTTATAAAAGCCAAGCAAGCTACAGACCTTATAAGAGCGAGGTATCACGGATATCAGAAACTGTTTGTTTACTTTAGCGTTGTAAAAGTACGGGGCACATTGCAGAGTTTCTCAAGCGAAAAAGAAAAAAAAAGGATAGGCCCCTGGCACAAAGCACTTACAGTCAGAAACTACAGAGGGGAGGTGTGAGAGGAAGAGACAGGGCAGCAAAGGCTGCTGGCGAAGAAATGCAGCTATAATACTTAGTTGCAGGACCAGCATCAAGAGCTGGAAAAGTTGGGCACCTGCCAAGAGCCCATACGCCAGCAGGGGGAGCACGGACAAAGAGGCCTTCTTCATCATTCATGGAGGAGAGGACTGTTGATGGCTGCGAGTCATGATGGCTTGGCTGTGCCTCCACAACTGGAGGCAGCAATGCTTCTGAATACCAGCTTCTGGAAGCCACAGGAAGCGACGAGAGTGCTCTTGTGCATGGGTCCTGCTTGAGGGTTTCCCGCAAGCATCTAGTTGGTCACAATGAGAACAGGGTGCAAGACTAGATGGCCCTTCTTCTGTTGTTATCACTGAGAGTTGCTCGCCTGGAGGCGGTTGGAGGATGGACAGCAGCTAACAGATTGAGGTTGAATCCTGTCAAGACAGAAGTCCTGGCTTTGGGGGACAGGAGGTGGGCAGGTGTGGAGGACACCCTGGTCCTGAATAGGGTAGCTGTGCCCCTGAAGGACCAGGTGCACAGCCTGGGAGTCATTTTGGACTCACAGCTGTCCATGGAGGCACAGGCTAATTCTGTGTCCAGGGCAGCTGTCTACCAGCTCCATCTGGTATGCAGGCTAAGACCCTACCTGCCTGCAGACTGTCTCGCCAGAGTGGTTATCTCCCACTTGGACTACTGCCTATGTGTCCGCTTCACCTGAACCTTATATCATAATATCTTAAACCTTTAAAAATGCTTTTCATGTTACATTTTTCTTTTCACAGGAGCCATTGGAAAAAGCCCAGTCCTTAGCGCTCCACGGAGACCAGCTGATCCAAAACAACCATTATGCAATTGACTCTATTAGACCAAAGTGTGTTGAACTCAGGCGCATCTGCGATGATTTTGCCAACGAGACCAAGAAAAAATACGATATTTTAGGGAAGTCGCTGGAATTGCACAAACAATTAGATAAGGTAAGAAGTGTGGAACTAGCAGACACAAGGGAGGGAATGGGTTGATTTTTCATGGTATTTAACTGAAGATGAACAGATTAACCTGATGGCAGCATGAAACAGGCAAGTGATGCACACCAAAGAGGCAGCCACACAAAAGGAAACACAAACCCACTATGGGAAACCAGCGTGTTTCACAGCTTCCCTGGGAAAGAACCATTTCTTTGTGAAATCAGTGGCTTCCTGTTGAAGGCTTCTCTGTACTTTAGCATTCTGGCTGGGAGTTTTTGAAATATGAAGTGCAGGCGTCATATTATGCAGGTGTACTTTGAGTGGGGGAAAGGATCGGTGCCTGTGGCGTTTTCCCTCCTAGGTGTGTGACATCATACTGGGTTCATAGGGAAAGGGTTAACTAATTGTAAAATGATTAACCAATGGGAACCCAGGGGGCAGTTAACTGTGTATAAGGTTTAAGCACAGAGGGGTTTTTTTTTTGGTGGGGGGAGTTAGAGTGGAGAAGACAGATAAGTCTGTGGGTTGGGCTAGTCTGGTGTGAGAGAGTGAGAGAATTTGTTAAGAGGAGTCAGTCAAACAGTTGAGATAATCAGTCAGAAGGTATTAGGAAGGTATAGGCCAGTAAAGAAAAGGTATTGACAGGAATATTATCGGAGAAACCATAAACTTGTTAATGTTTCTAAAATAAACTTTTTTTTTTATTCACTTTTAACAACTGCCTGGACTCAGTGTTTTACCAGAGAGTAACTGGTTGGTGGCAGCGGGGAAGTGAGCACAGTGGTGGCACAGGGATCAATAGACCGTTAAACGTCCAGGGACCCTGTGTGATCACCACAGTGTCCATCGCCTATCACACCCATTGCACTTCTCAATGAAGCCTCAGGCCCACCAAACATTTTGTTTCCATGCCTACCCGCCCCACTCCACCATTATTATGGGAAACTTATTCTCAGTGCTCTTTTTCTAGAAAAAGAGGTGGCGGAACTCACCTTGAACGCCTCTCTTGTTCTCTTATAATGGGAATGGCACCCATCTGAGTGGTGCCAGAACTGAGTTTTGGTGAGTTCCAGCTGGGAAAAAAAGCACTGCATGTACTCTTGATTTTTATTTTTTATACCAAGGGTCACTGGTTGTGTACACACAGTACATTTAAAGCACTCCCTTCCCCCCAAAAAAGTATCCAGGGAATTGTAATTTGTTGAGGGTGCTGAGAATTGTAGCTCTGTGATGAGTAAACTACAGTTCCCATGAGTCTTTGGGGAGCAGTGCTTTAAATGTATGGTGTGTATGCAGCCATTGTGTAGAACCAGTGAGTTGGCCCAACACGTAGGTCCTTCTGAGGAATAATGTGTGGAATCTGCAACACAGCAATGGTGTTGGATTGCCTCCCTGCCCTTCCCCCAAAGTGCCGCTGCTCATGTGGGGTAGCCAGGGAGAAAAGAGGACAAAGCTCCTGCACATTTAATAGTTGCATTGAAGGTATGCACTTATTAAAGGTACAAGAGCCCTCTCCACATTTTTCACTGGGCTGCTCTTTGCCCAGACTAGAAAGACTGAAGACTCCTTAACATTAGACGTTTTTAACAGCACACTTTTTCCTCCTTTCAAGGCAAGCCAATGGTGTGAAGCTGGGATCTACCTCTTAGCTTCCCAAGCTGTAGACAAGTGTCAGTCGCAAGAGGGAGCTGAAACAGCACTTTGTGACATCGAGAGATTCCTGGAAACCGCCAAGGACCACCAGCTGTTGACTGCAAAGGAGTTCTACAATCAGTTTGATACAATTCTGACGCCAGAGATCAAGGTAAGGGCACTGGAAGAGCCTGGCTGTTGGATCAGTCCAAAGGCCTTCCTGCTTAGGCCAGTATTCTGTTTCCCACAGTGGCCAGCTAGATGCCTCTGGGAAGCCCGCAAGCTTGTCGTGAGGGCAACAGCACTTTCCCCCCTTGTGATTCTGGCATTCGGAGTCATAGGCTGCCTCCGGCCTGCCAGTATTTTGCAAGAGGGATTCAAGCACATTCTGGAAATTTAAGTTTTCCCCATTAAAGTGGGTTAAAGCTCTCTGGTGCAAGAAAGTCGGAACAGCAAGGGACTGCAGGGGTTCCAGTGCTTATCCAGGTTTGGTTTCCTTGGAGTGAAGGTCAGTGGAGACTGTGGAGCCTTTAGGATTATTTACAAACTTGTGCAACCTGAGCATAGGATGGAGGGCTTCACAGTCTTAACACCTCAACAGATCCTTCTTCCCCGCTTGCTTTCCAGGGGAGCTGCAAGTCTAGCAAAGAGAAGACCAATAGCTATCCATCTCTCTCACACAACTCCCACATGCCCAATTCCCCTTGGCATATTGTTCTTCCTCCTAGAGAGGTGAGAAAAGGCTCATCCATTTGTGTCTATAGCAACAGAGCGGACCTCTGTGCATATGGTAAATAGTAGTACTTAACTGGCCAGCCAAAGCCATCAGTTTAACAAAGGAACTGGTTGGGTTGGTTTCGTCTTACAGTTTCAAAGCAGGCCTGGAGGGGGTTCAGGGGGTCATCCAGACTGACACACACCACCCTCTGCCAAACCCATAATAATACTCTACACCTGCTTTCTTCCACCAGAGCAATGCCCAAAGAGTTCTCCAAAAGCTGGAAGATGTGCAAGAAATGTTTGACAAGAGGCAAGTGAGCCTGAAGAAGCTGGCAGCCAAGCAGACCCGCCCAGTGCAGCCCGTTGCCCCACATCCTGAGTCGTCACCAAAGCGAGCGTCGCCCAAAAGCATCCGGCCAGCCACATTAGGTAAGGCACTGGAAAGATTTAGCCAGGGCTACCCTCTTAGCATGGCACGACAAAGGGTGGGAAAGAGCCCTGTTGGAAAAAGTTACCTGTGAATTAAGAGTTGCAAGAGAAACAAACAAAAAAAACCAATTCTTTGGAAGATGGTATGGTTTTGTTGAGTATGTAAAGGATGACTTGCACCATTTGAACCCGCACCCAGCGTTCAGAAGTCTGTGGTTGGTTTGATGAAATACATATGATGATCCTCCCTCTGTCTCTCTATACCAATGTGTAAACTCGAAACACGACTTTCCATTTTCTGTTCATTGTTAAGTAATGTTTAAATATGCGCCGAACAGTCCCTTTCCCCCGCTCCGATCCTGACCACTCTTTTGTTTGTTGCTTATTTTTGTACTGCACATTTTTTAAACAAAATGCCTGATTAAGATTTGTAAGCTACATTGTACGACTATCCCAAATCTTTGCATTTTCTTAAAACCAATAAAAATTGCTTTTAATAATGTTAATAACAATAGACATTGGGAATGGTACAGAATGGGATGTTTAGTGGGCCTTCTGTCCCTTACTTTTGAATCCAAGGCTTTGAAGACATGCCTGCACTTCTGGGGGGCTGGCATTTATAAGTGATTGATTCCGCCTTTCTCCTGAGTGTAGGACCCAAGGCTGCTCGCAGCATAAATTAAAATGGACAGAACCAAAGTACACATTACACATTTATATTCGTTGTACAGTGGTACCCCGCAAGACGAACGCCTTGCAAGACGGAAAACCCGCTAGACGAAAGGGTTTTCCGTTTTGGAGGCGCTTCGCAAAACGAATTTCCCTATGGGCTTGCTTCGCAAGACGAAAATGTCTTGCGAGTTCCTGCGGGGTTTTTTCCCTTTCCCCCCCCTTTTCCTAAGCCGCTAAGCCGCTTATCAGCTGATCTGCTGATAAGCCGCTTAACAGCTGATCGCTAAAAGCCGCTAAACTGCTAATCCGCTAAGTTGTCAATGGGCTTGCTTCGCAAGACGAAAAAACCGCTATACGAAGAGCCTCACGGAACGGATTAATTTCGTCTTGCGAGGCACCACTGTATGTACTTTGGCTCTGTCCATTTTAATTTATGATGCGAGCCGCCCTGGGTCCCTACACTCGGGAGAAAGGCAGAATCAATCAAGCCATTTAAAATCATAAGGGGAGTATAGCACCCCCCCCCTCAGGAAACCCTGCCAGAACAGCCAGTTAGTGGCCAAAGACCTGTTGGAACAAAAGTATTTGCCTGCTGGGGAAAGGAATATAAAGGAGGGGCTGGCATAACCTGCAGCAATCTTGTTGATGGGAGTGTGAGTCTAGATAGAATGGATCCATGCACCGATATGCTGAGGCCATCTTCTGCGCACCCAGTTTGCCCTTCAGCTACATTTACGATGCATGTGGAAGCAATGTCACAACTCCTTTAGCACACCACAAACACTGTTCATGTGTGCTCAAGTCCATATCCACAGATTTGTGCAGTTCAGCCGCACCAATCGGCTCCCGGAAGCTGACATAGCAGCTTCGTTTTGAAGGGAAACGCAGCTGGAGTCCGTCCAGTCCTTCTAAGCATAATAAAACCCGAAGCGAGTCATATCCCATGTCCAAATATCCGGCTGCCTGTTGGATCCATCATGGCACCCCAACATTGTTGGTGGTGTGCAAAAAGGAAAGAAAACCGCTTAATGAAAAGCGTCTGGAGCAAAGATGAAAGTAGAAAGAGCCAGGGGGAGATTAGCTGACTCAGGAAATGCTGCAGATGTGAATTCCATCGCTGTCTCTTGGGGAAGCCACTAGCTTCTTACAACCTTGAATGTTTATTTTAAAAACAGAAGTGAGGGAAATACCTTCTCTTTCTTTTTTGGCTCCCTCTGCATAGGGAAGTTGTAACATATGTCAAAGTTAGGACGGGAGATTGAAACCCTGATCACCAAGGTTTCCTCTTACTCAGGGATGCTTTTATAGTATAAGTGGCCTCACTGGAGATTCCTCTTGAAATCAATAAAAAGAACAAAGCCCCTATCATTCCTGACTCCAGGAATAGCTGAATTAGCTATTACGGTATAGTTTATTTATATACAACTTTTTAGCTCAGAGGTTCCCAAAGGGTTGAACAGCATTAATATGTATTTGCCAAAATAAATATACAATAAAAGTACAATATATAAAATACGTCAATCAAAATAATATAAGACAGTGGCTGCATTTTCTATGGGCAACGGTATTATTATGCTAAGTGCCTAACAGAATACAGTCTATACAGCTGCAGTGTTGTGAGTTTTGGTGGGGTTGTCAGGCACTGGCAAAATAATGTGAATGTTCCTTACTGGCTGTGAATGATCTCTAATACCCTGGAAATCGAACTCCCCTTTCCTGTCTAAGCAGTAAAAACAGAGATTCACTGAGCCCTCAGAACATGGCTAGTGCGCTGGGATTGGCCCGCTTCAAAGCACTACTGTTCAAACCTTATTTCCATAAGGTAAAGGCAAAGGTACCCCTGACCATTAGGTCCAGTCATGACCGACTCTGGGGTTACGGCACTCATCTCGCTTTATTGGCCGAGGGAGCCGGCGTACAGCTTCTGCGTCATGTGGCCAGCATGACTAAGCCACTTCTGGCGAACCAAAGCAGCACACAAAAACGCCGTTTACCTTCCCGCCGGAGCGGTACCTATTTATCTACTTGCACTTTTTGGTGTGCTTTCGAACTGCTAGGTTGGCAAGAGCAGGGGCCGAGCAAGGGGAGCTCACCCCGTCGTGGGGATTTGAACCGCCGACCTTCTGATCAGCGAGCCTTAGGCTCTGTGGTTTAACCCACAGCGCCACCCATGTCCCATATTTCCATAGACCTTACCTCAAATGTTTACAAGCGGTTGGTATGATCATTTACTCATTGCAGGCTAATGCTGAGAGAAAGAGCAGCTTTCCTACGGCCATGCGATGATCTCAATGAGATATGAACCCATAAAGATTTGGGGGTCTGGTTCTTGACCACATGACACCATCACTTTCCATTAAGCTGTGCAGATCTGCCAGTTTCATTAAGAGTCCTCATCCTATTATTGCCTATTCCCGGCAGCAAGTTCTGGGGTTCTCATATGCATTCCCTGTGAGAACCGAGAGCTGCACTTAGATGGGCCTTTGGCCTGACCCACCAGGCTTCTCTTATGATCTCAACATCTGCAAATTTGGAGATTCACTATGCCAGCCTTCTTCAACCTGGTGCCCTTCAGATGCTCTGGCTAACGAGTCCCAGCATCCCCAGCCAGCATTGGAAGGTACCAGGTTGGTGGTGAAGGCTGCTTATGCAATCATGCTTATCCACCTGGTAATCACCTAGCAAATGTTACAGCTACCCAATCTCCGACCTAAGAAGTGCAACACCATGTCCACATGATGGTCAGTGGCTACCTTTCCACTGCCTTGTGGGCAGTGTTTGAAACTCCCATTGTTCTAGGCGCATTTTGTGAAAGGGAATTTCATTAGCGAAGCAGTTTCTGCGCTCTGGGCGCAGTAGTGCACCTAAGATTTCAGATTAAATCTGCAGAGTGGAAGGTAAGGAGGACCTTTTTCTGCCTCCCCACTTCTGGCTACTCTCTGAAGACTGGAGAAGAGGCCCTCTTAAGAATATTAGGGGGGTGGGCAGGAAAAGGACTAGACCATGTGAAAAATGAACATAATATTTTAGCTGCAGTTCATTCGTTTTCAGCTTTGTATTCTTGTTATAAAAAAGTGTGCCTAGGCATTCTGTTGTTGCACCCATAACCTAGGTTTAAGGTGCCATTTAGCTTCTAGCTTTCATATCTCAGTTTCTAACAGTGCTTGTGGGATAACTTCGGGAGAAGAAAAGACTAAGCAATAAACCAGGCATAAGCAAACTCCGGCCCTCCAGATGTTTGGGACTACAATTCCCATCATCCCTAGCTAACAGGACCAGTGGTCAGGGATGATAGGAAATGTAGTCCCAAACATCTGGAGGGCTGGAGTTTGCCTATGCCTGGAATAAACCCTACACAAATCCAGAGTGGAGTCTTTAAGATGGTTGGTTAAAGCTTTGTACGCCTCATTCTGGCAACTCCTGCAGCCAAGCTGGTGCCAAATGTATTGCTTTGCATTCCTTTGGACCTCAGCAGTAAGGCCAAGAGACAAGTCTTGTCTGGGCAGCCAAGGACCTCCATACACACTGCCCAGGCTTGCGGTTTGACGTCACACCCAGAGGCGCATTCCATTGTCTCTTGAGACAGGTGGGTGCCAACAACCACCTATGCATCACAACGGTCATAGTCCAGGAGGAACCAACATGGAACCCCCAGAGATGTTGTTGAACTACAGATCCTATCATCATCTTTTGCCCATTGATCATGCTGGTTGGGGATGATGGACATTGTAGTTGTACAACATATGAAGGATACCATGATAGCTCCTCCTGCAATAATAAGATGTTTCAGATAAAAGAATACATATTCCATGCTGTCATGTTGGCACAGGTACAGGGAGGGGGAAACTGGAATGGAAGGGTGGGTGATTCACATGCGTGCTCTCAGTAGCAGGGTGCAAGGACGCATCTGAGTAAGGGAAAGGCGCCATATAAAAACCAAAATGTTCATATTATTTTGATGGGCAACCTTGAGGAAGGCAAACTGGTTTCTTTCTCACCAGCATTACTGGCTGTGAAGGAGGTTTTAATTAAAGGCAACTAGGACCTGTTCTCTCTCTCCTTCATTCCTTCTATGAACATCTTTTATGCTGCCATAAAAGGTTTGCACATTTGAGCTCAAAATGCAAGACCTAAACATTCTAAATTGCTCTTCCATTCATCAAACCCTTCACTTCTAAGGCAGGGCAGTTTCTTCCAACTCCATCTGCAGACCCCTTCACTGTATTCCACCATAACCCATTCCTAAGGGCTTCCCTGTTTTCAAGGGACAAGTGAAAGGAAGAGCGAACATGAACTCAGTTTTGTGTGCAAATGGGATCAGATCCAAGCCAAACACTATATAGCTGTGTCCTCTCACCCCTTGTCTGTTCAAGAATAACAATAGCTGGTTCATTTTTCTACTCTCATAGTAATTATGTTGTTTCATCCACATGCAGAACAGTTATTTCCCATGTTGTTTCTCTGTGGGTAATTTCAACCCTCCCTGCATCTCATTAATGAGAATGAACGTCTCATAACTTGGTTGGATTGAATGATCATACATGGGTGAACGAATATTTATTTAATGTGTTCCAAAATTACAGCAGCTTCTAAAAAGCTCCATTCTCACCAGCTGGGATGAATGACTGTTCAAATGGCAATATAAAATACAATGTAAGAAATAAAAGCAGCAATTAAATGCAATTAAAAATCAATAGTAATATTTAATCCTGCCCTGCCACGGACCACCTAAATGAAGTTCACAGACTGCAGAGTACAAACCCCTGCTCTGAAGTGACCCAACACTTCATGGTCTTGGTTTCATGGGGGGGGGGCACTTTTCTGGTAGTGCTGCATTTTCTGATACTATGTGGGGCTTTTTGTCTTATTTCAGCTGCCAACAGGAAATCAGTAGAAATTTCTAGTCCTCCCAAATCCATCTCTGAAGCAGACTTGTCGAAAAAGAAAAGTGTAAAGAAGATGAAAGGTGGAATTAAGGTAGGAAGGTAGTTTCCTACTTTGGGTACAGCCTCCAAACGAGAAAAACCAAGTTACCACCACTATTTTTTGCTTAGTGCCTAGCTTTTTGATAAAAAGATCCATGGCAGAGTCTTAAACTCTGAAAATGTCCTAAGCCGCTTCCATCTCTCCTTGCCCCCATTCTGAGCATTAAAAGATTTTAATTTAAGGGGGCGATTTTTCAATATCACTGTCTCACAGTAAACAAAGAGGCAATCACACTTAGACCCATAAATTATGAGAGTCTCCTGTTGCTTTGTTTATCAGCTTCATTGTTCTAATCAACATGTTTCCTATCTGTGGCTTCTTCCACAGACTGTTGCGATTTTGCGAGTGGAATTCAGTTGACAAGGTCAATTCTAAAAGGTCGTTAAAAACATCTCCCAAGTGCCCTAAAATGGCGCTTGGCGCTCCTGCTGCTGCCGCTCTGCCCCGTACAACAGCTGATGAGCGGAATCGCTCACTGCTTCTGTGGTCTGCTTCGCTTGTTTGCAAGCTGCTTGGGGCAAGGGAACAGCAGCAAAAAACACAGTCTCTCTGGCTCAAAATAGGACATGGGAAGGGAGCAGGAACAGGTGAAGAAACAAAGCCTTGGAAAGCAGGAAGTCCACAGAAATAAATTAAATCCAGGTGGAAAATGAAGAAAAGCTCTAAAACAAGTAACTGTAGAAATTAAAATTCCAAGTCCAAGGAAGAAAGTTTCTAAGATCTGTTAAAAAAACAACACGGAATTATTTATTCAGCACTTAGAATTGGGTCATTTAGCAGCCTATGGGAGGATGGTGACGGGTTCAACCACGTCTTTTTGGCTATAATAAAAACTGTAACAGGGAAGGGGCCATAGCTCAGCCATAGAAAAAAACACTTTGGATGCAGGAGACCAGGCTCAATTTAGTGCAGAAAGGATGAAGAAACAGGTGGTGACTCTGCTCGAGATCCCAAAGTTGAGAGTTGTCAGAACAGAAACCCAACAGTCTGATTTCGTATAAAACAACTTCCTATGAGCTTACAGATATTAGAAATCTTTTCCACTAGAATTCTTCAGCATGAAAATCATTGTACGTAAAGCAACTAAAGTGTATTATCAGCATACATATGACTTCTTATTGATCTACATCACAAATAGGACATGCTACTAAGCAGGAATTTTGTAGCATGTGTGTCTCCAAGATACCGGCTGTTTTGGAGACAGACCACACTAACAAGCCACTACTGACAACTATTTGGCTGTTATTATATAGAGCAATGTACTGTAGATGAAAAGAAGCCTTTAGTCAGACATCTCTGCTTTGTGTTCATTTTCCAGATTGAAGTAATGCATGAAGCAAGTCAGGGAGGTTCCAGCAGAGTCTTAGTGATGAGTGAAAGTGAAGAAAATCTTTCCACCAGGAGGAGGTAAGGATGAAACCAATTTCTACCAGAAGAAATAACTGGTTTAAAGAAAAAATACGTTTTTTGCATCGCAACCCATGTTTTGCTGATATACTGCATTTATATGCTGCTTTTCTGCAAAGGCCCCCAAACAGGTGATTTACAGTGCAACAGACTGTGAGTTATAACTTAGACCTGCTCTGCCAGCAGACATTTACGACCTTTTAATGAGTATTCACAAACTTTCTTAATGCCTTGAATAACAAGCTTCTGCGCTCAAAATAGGGTAACACTGTCCACCGTTCTCTAGAGCTAAGGCAGGGAGTTGAAAGCACCTGTAAAAGGAGCAAATGAAATGGACTGCATGCATTAGCTACATTTGCTTGTAATGGTGAACCATGGCTCAGTGCTACGTAGATGAGCCTGAACAAATTCCTGCATAGTGGTTTTTTGCTCATGTCTTCCCTCATCCTCTCTTGGGAGAGTTAAGTTTCACTTCTACTTAGCATGTAAGAAAATATTAAAATAATAAAATCTGTCAGAAACAAATATGAAATGGTTTTTCAAATGACGTTTCTCTGGTATTTGTGACATTTAGTATTGCACAAAGCACACTGCAAAAACTGATAATCCTCTTGCATGCAAGTAAGGGTGGGAGAGGTTTAATTTTGAAGTTTAACGCATCTAGATTTGGTAAATTCTATACGTTATTAGTAAAAAACATCTCTTTGCCTTTGCACAGCAGACTGGTAGCTTACACAGTAAAGGTGGTTAATGGATAATTCCATTTCAGAGATGGAAACCAGATCTTTCTCCCACCATCTTTCTGGAGTGCAATTTTCTAAACCAGGAAGTAAGATAATCTCTCACTAAAGGTCACATTTCTGCAACAGGACCAAGTGAAAGGGCCCAGACATTGTTTTGATATATACACTTTCCAGTCTGCTGGAAAGTGTATATCCTGATACGTAAAAACTTTAGGGATGTGCACAATTCAGTGGAAGATTGGAACCTGCCGGGGGGGAAGCAAGCATTTAAATAGATTGAGTTACTCTATGCTTTTAAACCAGCTTAACTTAAACTGTGTTCCCAACTTGTGTGACTATGCTGAATGGCCTTAGGATCCCATCATTGTCATATCCCTTTTCAGGGCTTATGCTGGTTTAAAACAGAGGTCAGCAACCTAAGGCCCATGGGCCAGAAGCGACCCGCGGAGGTCATTTGACCGGCCCACAAGCTGCCCCTGAACCGAGTTGACCACTCACACACTGCACTAAACAGGCACGGCGCAGGGAATCGCTTCCGCAGCGCCAGAAGTCACATCTGTGCAGACACAGATGCTGAAAATCGTGGGCACGCACGCGATTCAGCCCACGGAGGGATCTCCGCAGGACTGATCTGGCCCAGGCAAGATAAACCTTGCCGACCACTGGTTTAAAACGCTAGCTAATCTGGGACACACCCCAGCCTATCTTCTGCTAAACCAGGTTGTGGGAGTTACCGTAAGCTTCCAGGTGGGCCAGAGATCCGCTGTTTCCCAATTCTGCTTATTCCAGCGGATGGAGCCTTAAGGTTGTATCCTCAATGACTTCAGATATCAAAGTAGAACACATTTACAAAATAACACAAAATTGTTTATTGAAAACAAGTATTTTACAAAACGTGATACAGAGCAAAAGTGTCATGAATAAATAGTCATTTCTGTAATAAAAAAAAATCATATCAAATAGCTGCAAACCAAACAAGTAATTGCTTTAAATAAACACTTTTGTGCAACAGTGTCAAAACTAGTACCCGAAGTTACCATTCAGGCTGAAGCAATTTTACCTGTGAAGTGGAAAAATAAAAGTCTAACAACCTTGCATCTGGAGCACTGGCAAACTCAAGAATTTCCAGTTTCAAATATATAAAGACAATCAATGTTCTGAACCCAGAAGGCTAAGAAAATGTCGAGCTCTCTTTTCCTGGAAAGAGTGCCTTCATAACTTCTTTAAATTGTTAAACATTCTTCTGCAAGCTAAAGTAGTACGAAACCATCTCCATGTCCCTTTAAAGCTAGCTAATAAATACTTTTAAAAGCAGAACATACCTGCTGTAAAACACAAAACACATACAGCACTTCCAACAGTCAACGTAAGTTGTAGGTGCTAGCTATACATTAGGCCTTAAATCTTGTGGTCACTTGAGCATTGTGGTCACTGGACTAGCACTTCAGACAAAGCAAATGCCTGCTAGCAAGACCCAAACTCTTAAGCATATTCCGACTGTTATTGGATGGCATTAAGCTAGCTGTCAATGGGATGTCTGTTTGAAACTGGTTATAGCAATATAGAAATCAAACACCAATAAAAATCCATGTTCCATTAGCCCTACATTGTATGTAATTTGGATTTTAAAGCAAAGCCAGTAGCCTGGGGGAACAGGGCGATGAGGAGAGATGGCCAAGATTCTCCCCTCCCCAAACTATGCAAACCCTTTTGCCTAGAACCTTATGAGGCATGGTAGGTGCAAGCAAATAAATTCACTTTCAACCCACCCTGTAAAACAGCACTGGGGAACATGTGCCCCTCCAGATGTTGTTGAACTACAACTTTCATCAGCTGTAGTCCAACTGACATGGCCAATGGTTAGGGATGATGGGAGTTGTAGTCCCATATCTGGAGAGTCAGAGGTTCACCATCCCTGCTGTAAAACAGGACAGCATACGACTAAGAAACAGCTTCCAGTCCCTCTTCTTTCCCCATGTCCCCCAAATTTGCTCCAGAAGTTTGAGGGAACTCTCACAACTTATTTAAGGGGCAGAGAGGAGAGGGAGGGGGAGTCCATTTCTGCGGGCAAAAGTTCTTGCACTAGCAGAACTTACGCATTTTCTATTTCGGATTCAGAGATTGCAAAGTCCCTTAAAACATGAATGGGTGGGGAATTTACTCATGTAAGTAGCTGGCATGGATTGGTGTGTTTTACACCTTTCTGAACTTTAGAAGCCACTCTTGTGCTGTGTAATCCTACACTTTCAGATAAAACAGTGTCTCCTGCTGATTAAGTTTAACAAAAGTGAAGAGGATGAAAATATATTTGCAGTGAAGACCAACTGGGAGGCGAGGAATAATTAAGTGTGGTTTTTTTGTTCAGAGATCAGTGCTTTGGTTGCAAGATTTTACACCTTTTTTTAGTTGTTTTACAAAATTTTGAAATAGAGATGAAGTTTTTCAGGATTCATTTGAACCAGTGCTTGAAGCCAGCATAAGCACCACTTGTATAGGATCAAGGTTTCTAAAGTTAGGACTGAATTACCACTGTGATGGACTGTGATGGTAGTGGTAGCAGGCATAGTGCCATTGGATTGATAAGACATACAATCAACATGTGATTGTGCATTGGAGTGGGGGAGAAAACATTATTTAACTAGTACATCAATACTTTCATCATGGCATTTATCTGAGCTGCCTACTTTACCTGCTCTTTCCAAATCGTATTATAAACAGAAGATGTACATGGTTTTCAAATAATCTGATTTCCAAATTCAATTCCATATGGTAATTGCAGCTAGTTTAGAATTGGAAGTGTAAACATACAGTTTTCAGTAATATCTAGCCAGTTCTTTAAGTCTCTTGGACAAATACACTCTAACATATGGGAGCAAATGGTTCAATAGAGCCAAGAAAACTTTGTTGAAGCCATTAGATTAGTGTGGGATATAGGCAAACATTTACATTTAAAGTTTTCACATAATATTTTATGTTCATTTTTCATGTGTCAAGGGAGAAAAGAGCTGGAGATTTCAGATTTTTGGCTCAACAAGTCTATTCAAGTATTAGGAAAATGCAGCAACACAGGGATATGTGTCCTGATAGTCTAATCTGCAAAGAAGCATAATATTAACTATTCTACAATATATTTTACCCAAAACTCCAGAGGAAATGTTTTTCACTTTTGGATCCGTAGCCTGCTTCCAAAGGTAGCGAAGGTCTTCTACATGTCCATGAGAAGTCATCATTTTGTTGTAAATGCATGGGTGATATGGAGCCTTCCCTTCCCCAGAAAAAAAGGGATGGTGTTGTGGTTCAATTCCCATTTTGTTGGCACAGAGACCCATGAAAACATCATCGATGTAAAGGCTTGAATTAAGAGTCTGCGAGGCTGCATATACTTTAGCTGCTACGTCACTCGATATTACATACGCAGCTCCTGCTGTGTAATCCGGATACGCAGGCCAGGGATACATTTCATAGGGAACGTAGTATTTGCTTTTCTTGTCTCTTATGGGAGGTGCTCCACGATGGACACGCCCAATCCAAAAATTCTGAACACCAACTTGTGCTAGATTTTGGAGGTATGCAACAAGATTTGGCATGTGGATGAAAATGTCATCATCTGCTGACATAACAAACTTGGCGTGAGGACAGAACGTATTTACCCAGCTAAACTGCATGAGTAATTTGTGGGTAAGGTTGTAGAAAGTATCTAAGAAGTCTCCTTGAATCAGGTCGCCGTAAAACTTGTCTTCTGTTTGAAGCCTCATTTGCATATAGTCTCTGTCTGTAAGGTTTCTTGGCTGCCCCAACACAAACAGGGTCTTTATGTTGGCCTGAAGATAGTAACGGACGTACCTTTCATTACCCCACGTTTTCCGAATAGAGTCTCTCCGGTGACGGTTCTCAGGTGAAGACTTCACAAGCAGCAGCAGCAGAACATCTTGCTTTTGACATTTCTCCTTGTGGTTGATCAAGTATTGACAGCCTGCTACCCTATCCAAGTCCTTACTGATAGATAAGCTTTCATTCACAAAATCATAGCTATTTATGAGGTATCTATAAGAGTAAGACTTCATGTGGCTCACAATACTATTGTCAAGTGGTCCCCAAAAAACCATGAGAGACAGGACAAAACAAGTGGCAAATAGCTGTACAAATTGGCATTTTCTTACTCTTCTATGATTAATGTACATTCTGATGCACTCTTCTTATGTCCAACTACAGTTAAGGATCTTTATTTTTAAACAGAGTTCTTGTTTTCGCAAAAGAGTTCACAGTCTCTCCTTCAGGGGAAGTGTTCATGGTAGATGAATATTTATTTTGGACAGCAGCCTTAATAAAATCCTCATACGCCAACTTTTATAAGTCATCTTGCTTCAAAAGTTGTTTTGCTGGAACGGAAGGTGTGAAGTAGAGTCTGGACAACAGCACCTGCTGAATATAGTCTTTGCTCTGCTGCATCTTTAGCTGATCGAAGAATTACCTTGCATTTGTTCTCTTACGGCTTAAGACATCTGCAAAATATAGGAAAGAAAATACTTTAGCGAAATGTTATTACATTTTAAATCACATTTATAATCCCATAGAAGACCCCTAAAAATACAAAAATACAACAAGTGAAGGATAATTACTCAAATTTTGGACTTATTTGTATCAAACAGACACTTCCACTTCCCCATGCATGGCTGGATTCCATGCCATTCCAGAAACCAGGGGTGGGGAACTTGTGGTCCTCCAAATGTTGCTCGACTACAACTTACATCATACCTGACCGCGGGCCATGCTGGCTGGGGTTGATGGAAATTGGGGAGTCAAACATCAAACTGCTGCAGTCATAAGTTCTTGACTATCTGATATGCAGTAATCAAGTACACAGAATTTCATCGCATTACAGAACATTTATATTGAAGTTCAATGGTTCACTTCAGACAAATTCTCATTAATTCTTAATAGTTCTCCATGGCAAGTCAATATTATCCCAATATTGCAGATAGGGGGAGCAGAAATAGCAGCTTGCCCAAGCTTACTGGCAGACCAGCCTGGATCTCAGAAGGAAATATCTTCAAACACCTATCTTTGCTTTTGCTCTGCAAGCCCTCCTCCAAATGATATATAAGTACACATATATTAAAGCGTTCTGCAGCCTTTCTGCAGATCACCTGAATGGAGCTCAGAGCAGTGTTTTGAGAACCTCTGGTCTAGAAAGAATAGGCGCTCATTCTTTGCTAATTTACAAGACCAGTTTACACCACTTTCACGAATAAGACATGAAGTATTTAAATGATATTCTGACATTGTCGAGACAATGAAAAACAAGGTATTCCTGGTATGTACATTTCTTTGCCAATATTCAGCCTTACATGGCGTTTTGAGTGTAGGGCTCGGCGATACCAGCTTTTCATTATCACCAGCCAAACATCGCAATCTGGCAATATACCAAATTTCTCCCTCTGTGCAGTATGAGGGCAGAGTGGTATGGTGGTTTCACCAGCGATATACTGCTGAGTGAAGCCAACATCACTGTCTGCTTCTCATACCAGTCCTGGGTGATAAAATGTTGATGTATCGTCCAGGCCTATTTGAGTGTATGTGTAATTTCAAGAGAAACCTGACAGCATGATGGAAAAATGCAAGTAGTATTTCTCTACCCGTGAACATATTAACAGGCACGCCAAAAATTAAAATATCCATGTGCCAGGTACTCTGCTATCCTATTCAGCATGCACCCATAAAAGCTTCTTCAGTACAGGATTAAATCTGAGGAGGGGGCTGGAAGATGGCCTCAAGCAGATTTTTACAAGGAAAAGAAAGAAATAGCATCTTTCATAAGGCTGCATTAAAAAAATCTTCAATTGTCCCAATGTAATTCTACAGTGGTTGAGTCATTAAAACGAGATTTAGTAGATCCAGAACTTGCAGAAACCAGCAGAAGTACTTAGGTTTCTGGTCACGAAGCATTAAAAATGGCCCTGTACTGAGAAAGAACGTGGTTTTTGTTTGTGCCATAGTTTGCTGTTTAATTAGAAACACCGTCTGTATGTTTGGATGCAATGGAGGTCATAAATGGAGCTAAACACTTGTGCTGTCTTCAGCCGGCCCTCTGCTCCCCAAAATCAGGCGCCCTGTGCTTCAACAGGGGACAACTGTCCCCCCAACTGTGACCTCCTAGGAAAATTCATCCCTTCCCAGGCCTATTAGGATTAAAATCTGTTGTGTGGAGTCCCAAATGGGTTGTCTAAAATGAATTTATCTGAAGGCAGCAGGGCTGTTAACCTATGTGGGCAGGGATGCTTTTATTAATTTTTCCTCTTGGTTTTAATGTACAGTGGTGCCTCGCAAGACGAAAAGAATCAGTTCCGCGAGTCTCTTTGTCTAGCGGTTTTTTCGTCTTGCAAAGCAAGCCCATTGACGGCTTAGCGGATTAGCGCTATTAGCGGCTTAGAAAAGGGGGGTGGGGAGGGAAAAAACCCCGCAGGAACTCGCAAGACATTTTCGTCTTGCGAAGCAAACCCATAGGAAATTTGTTTTGCGAAGCACCTCCAAAACGGAAAACTCTTTCGTCTAGCGAGTTTTCCGTCTTGCGAGGCATTCGTCTTGCGGGACACCACTGTACTTATGTGTGTTGGGGGACGGGGTTGGTGGTTCTGTCTGGTTGTTTTGGGTTGCCTTGGGCAAGATTAACTAACTAAATAACAGAATACCTAAAAGCAGGAAGCCCAGTGTGGTAAGCAGGAACTCTTTTTTTGCCCAGGCTGCCTGCAGCTGTAAGATACCATTTGAAGCCAATGGCTAGCAAGGGATTTGCTTGTTGAAAAGGCACATATAAAAGCCAGCCTTCTGTGTGAGGACTGGGGACAGTGGCCTCAGGGGCGAAGAGGTGACAGCAATGCCCCCGTCTCTCCTAAATTTCCCTCAGGCTGCCTGATGAGAGACGCACTTCAGTGAGAAGGGCTGAGGCGGCCATAACGCTTTCTGAGGAGAAACAGTTGCCTGCCTGCTTCCATAAACAGTCCAAGTGGGGGAGGGGAAAGAAAAGTGAAATTTGAATCTCAGGCCCTTCTTCCATCTCCATTGCATGCGCTAGCTCTTCAAAAAAAGCAGCATTTGTTCAGACACAGGAAGCATGTTCATAGCCACCACCACCCACAAAAACAAGAGCCTTTTATTACCACACCTGAAGGTAATCACAAGGCAGGCAGACAAGCGTTTTCTTCACTCATTCTCCACATTGCAAGATCTGATCTCTATCACTACCCAGTTTTTCCCAAATGAAGCATAAAGCACTGTGCTGTGACAATTTGAAAAATAACATCTATAAAGCACCATGCTAACTTTATTGCTAATCACCCTATCAGACTGATCGCTACGTCACAAGGCCAGAAATTTAATAAAGCAGTCGCCTCTGAAATAGCAGTTTCACTATAATCTGTTTGCTAGGGTCCAGTTAAAGCTACTTTTGGTCTCCATTTGGGTCCATGAGAGGCCCTAACTACCATTTCAGAGTGAGTGTGCCTGTGTGTGAGATAGGCAAGATAGACAGGGGACTCTATTCCTCTGCCCTCTCAGTGTTTTAAACCACTTTGAATTTGAATATATCTCATGATCAGGACTCTGATCCCCCTGCCTAAAAAACCACAAAAGCCCCTTAACAAATATGAAAGCAGAAGTCATGCAAAACAGCATTGTACAAGTGTAACCACTGTTCCGTCAGTGAAGCTCAGGACTACCAACCGAAACAACCTGCAAGTCACTGACCGCACTGTGGCTTGGTAATGTGGTGAAGCAGGAATCCACACCTGTATTACTCTTCCCCAAAACCTGAGGCAATGTGAAAGAGCCCTTTGTGACAGGAGAAACAAAACTAGAAAGAAATACAGGGGGAAAGCCTGTCTTCCTATAAGCCAAAGCTGCAGAACTCTCAGCCTCATGGTGGCTAGAAACACAATTTTGAATTTAAAAGCAATGCACAGCAACTACAGTGGTGTCCCGCAAGACGAACGCCTCGCAAGACGGAAAACCCGCTAGACGAAAGGGTTTTCCGTTTTGGAGGCGCTTCGCAAAACGAATTTCCCTATGGGCTTGCTTCGCAAGACGAAAATGTCTTGCGAGTTCCTGCGGGTTTTTCCCCCTCCCCCCCCCCTTCCTAAGCCCTAAGCCGCTTATCAGCTGATCCGCTAAAAGCCGCTAAACCGCTAATAGCGCTAATCCGCTGTCAATGGGCTTGCTTCGCAAGACAAAAAAACCGCTATACGAAGAGCCTCACGGAACGGATTAATTTCGTCTTGCGAGGCACCACTGTACTGTATTTTGCATTAGAGTGCATATTCAATGTACAAGCAGGGCAGGCTTACAGCCAGGCATCTCTGGTTTCCAACTTTCTTTTTTTTTTTTTTGCCATGCCCCACCTAAGCATCTCTAAAATCTCTATGACATATAATATTATTCAAAAAGCGAACTCCTGTTCACGTGGAGGAACCCTAAAAGGCCATTAACTTGGTCTAACTCATTCACGAATTGCCCCCCTGTGGGGCGTGTGCCCCACGTTGGGAACCACTACTCTACACCAAATTAAAGAGTTCAGCTTGGTCTCCTCTCACAAGTAACTCACAAATTCCTGTAGTTGTTTGGAACGTTATCTGTGAAGTAGTTTAATTAAACCGTGGGTGGCCAACCCATAACAGACAAGCATTATATTCTAAATAATATTCATCACAGCTGTTATTTAACCATTCCTCGGTAGAGGTTTAGCAAGAAAGGGAATTGCTTGCAGAACTGGCAACAGCCTAAATGCCTTATAATTTCAGATTTATAGTAAGAGGAGTACAGGATCTTTGTCTCGGTTCAAAGAAATTCAGGCATCATGTGAGATGCAGCTGGCCTGAAGCAGTCTTGAGGTGCTCCAGTTGAACACAACCAGCACATGGTATTTACCCTCCTAGCGGAAAGGGAACCGTTTGGTTTTTGTTTTCTGGTAGATGGCCTGTGCTATGATTAACAACTTAGACAGATGTAGCCAAGGTTTGCAGCTTGTGGTGTGCAACAGGAGGGAGAAAAGCTGCAGAAGCAGTTTTTTTTAACACAGTTGAAATCAGCACTTTCCGCAGCACGAGTCAAGCTGTATTATTGTGGTTACATAAAATTACACAAACAAATGAAACACTCAGCAACTGCCTAGACAAGGTTCGTTTCAGCCTGCATGCTAAAAAAAATAAATGCTAGAAAGCAGCCCTAAGTTATTGGGGGGCTGGGGCGGAAAGAGAAGCAACGTTATTTTGCCCAATCTATCTGGATTGCCAGGGTACCGTATTTTTCGCTCTTTAACACGCACCTGACCATAACACGCACATAGTTTTTAGAGGAAAACAAGGGAAAAAACATTCTGAATGAAACAGTGGGTGTATCATTTTTGTGCTTCATGCTGTGGCCACAGACATGTGATCTGATGGTGAATTTGGGCTGACCCAATGCAAAAATCCTGAGAATCCCTGTGGATCCATGCTTTGTAACCACGTTTTTGCACCATTGCAGCCCCAGGCAACAGTGGGTGCGTGATTTTTGGAGGGCAGGCTGTAGCCATGGACATGCTATGTGCTCTGATGGTGAATTTGGGCTGACCCAATGCAAAGATCCTGAGGATCCATGTGGATCCATGTTTTGTAACCACGTTTTTGCACCATTGCAGCCCCAGGCAATAGTGGGTGCGTGATTTTGGGGGGGCAGGCTGTAGCCATGGACATGCTATGTGCTCTGATGGTGAATTTGGGCTGACCCAATGCAAAGATCCTGAGGATCCATGTGGATCCATGCTTTTTAACCACATTTTAAGTGGGGAGGGAAGGAAAAACACAGAAGGGACAAGGAGCAGGAGAGGGGTGTGCAGAGAAGCAGCTGGCTAAGAATGCAGGAGAGGGGTATAGGGAGGAAAGGAAGGCAAAAGTTTTCCCTCACCTACCCACCCAAGCCAGCCAGCCCGCGCGCTCTCTCTCTCCCTCCTGCATGTTTTCAGCAGCACGGAGACACTCTGCTTTCCCCTCCACTTGCCTGGAGGGGAGGGGCTTTCCCTGCTCTTTGTTCGTTTGAGCAAACACAGCAAGGAAACCGAGGTGGGTGGGCAGTAAGACCCTGAGGCAGAATGCCGGAAAGCAGCCGCTTCCTCTTTTCAGGTTTCCCTTCTAGGAGACACGCAATTTGATTTTTGCCTGCTTTTTTTTGCCTCCCCTTGCACTATTTGGCTCCAGGGACCACACATTCGCTCAATAACACGCACAGACATTTCTCCTTCCTTTTTAGGAGAAAAAATCTGCGTGTTATAGAAGGAAAAATACGGTAACTCTCTTCTTATCCCAGTTGCTAATTAATTAAACAAGTTCATCTTCCAGTGATGCTCACCCCCCACCCAATTTTTTCTGCCAACAAACCCCTACAATTCTCAGAAGATTTAGGGGAATGTTGTGGGCTAGGGAGCATATTCAGTTCTTGTGGGGCACTGGCCAAGCCTTCAAGGTCTCAGATCTAGCACATCTCAGAACACTGTTTGAAAACCACTGTCAGATTCCCTTCTTAACACAGCGCAGGCAAGTACCAGTTATTTCAGCTGCATGCTACTGTTGTGCTATACTTCTACTCAAGCACTCGTGGTTTTTACATCCTTCCCCAAAATGGCGCATCTCCACACTACAAGTCATGCTGATGACTAGTGCCAGCAAAGTAGGACATTAATAAGCACAAAATCCATTGTGATTTTACTCCTCATGCCCAATAACAATGCATCTTGGAAGGCCCAAATAATCCCAACACTGGGATCCCAGCAGCTCTCCAAATAACTCGTAATGGTATACCTAGGATTCTCCCATATTTATACTCGCAATGCAGCAGGGGAAATTGGGCTGGAAGAGAAGCTTTCTGACCATGAAACTTGTTGAGGGTAACTAAACGTGCATGGAGGGTTTGGGAGAACCAGGAGGCAGAGAAGGAAATGGAGAGGCGTAATGACAAAAGGTTTGCTCAGATTTTCTTCTGGCAACAAGTAAATAGTCTTTTTTTAAAATGTAAGAACTGCCCTACTAGATCAGACTAAAGATCTTACCTAATCCAGGATTCTCCCTCTAGGCACTCAAGGCAGCTTGCCCATTTATCCCCAGGAGAGGTATAAACGATTATCAGTTTGGACTACATGCATCAATTCAAAACAAAGTTAGAAATGCTGGTACTTTTTAATCTCCACCCTTCCCCCAAGGATGACACGAGTAGCAAACAGAGGGCTCTAATATTTAAAGTGTTCAGAATGCCATCCTAGTGGCATTTATTGGAGAACGCTCTTTTTCTTGCAGGAGTTGTATAAGCTGTTCTTTAAATAGAGAGAAAGAATAGTGAAAATGTCTTAAATCAGAAATATGAAAGTTCTACGGGAATGCACATTCACTATTTCTTGTTAAAATATTTTCAGTGCTTACACTTAATCGCATACTTTATTGCCAAAAACAAAGATTCCCCCCCCCCCGGTGTTCGGATTCCAGTTATAATTAAAGGGTTTTTTAATTAAATATGTACACACGCCCAGTTTCTAGTCCATTACAAACATCCCTTTGGTACAAGTTGTACTTCAATCACAAAAAAATACACCCTCTGATCAAAAGTACAACATTTCATTAAATATCGGGCTGAGCTTTGTAGCCTTTGCAAATGCACTGTGTCATGCAACAGTTACGCAAGTGTCAGGGCATGGAAAGCTTCTGTATGTAACAATTTCTGAAGCCTCGCTCAGACAGCGTGCCTTGCATCCAGGTGGATTAATGGAATAGTAATGTAATGACACATGAAGGAAACCATGAGAAAACTGTCAAGGTAGAAGTGGTTTTTAAAGTCTTTTAACGCGTAAGTGTAGAAAGCCCACAAGGCACACAGTGTGCAATTCCAGGAAGCAACTCTGATTTGAAAAGGCTTCACTTCCTTCCTTGCACTCCCTATAACCTTTAAAACTATCAGTTTTCATCCTCACACCCTTGACTGATGCATTTTTGTGCCCTCAATATGCAACCTTTTATACATCTTGGGGAATGGAATATTCTGGATGCTTCTCCCAATTTGCCCAAGCAGTCACCTACTGACTGTGTAACTGAGTACAGTACCTGAGTGGGGTTACCATGCAAGCTGGTTTGCATATTACAGTGGTGCCTCGCAAGACGAAAAGAATCCATTCCGCGAGTCTCTTCGTCTTGCGGTTTTTTCGTCTTGCGAAATAGCGGATTAGCGCTATTAGCGGCTATGGGGCTTAGCGGATCAGCTGTTAAGCGGCTTAGCTGTTAAGCGGCTTAGCGGATCAGCTGTTAAGCGGCTTAGCGGATCAGCTGTTAAGCGGCTTAGCGGCTTAGATCAGCTGATAAGCGGCTTAGAAAAAGGGGGGGAAACCCCGCAGGAACTCGCAAGACATTTTCGTCTTGCGAAGCAAGCCCATAGGAAATTCGCTTTGCGAAGCACCTCCAAAGCGGAAAACCCTTTCGTCTAGCGGGTTTTCCGTCTTGCGAGGCATTCGTCTTGCGGGGCACCACTGTACTCTTGTATTAAAATGTGCAATGCAAGACTGGAAGCTAGACTTTGCCCCAGAGTGTAATCTGAAGGCAAATGAGGCAACCACCTTGCTAATGGTAAGCAGGTCTGAGTCTGGTCAGTGCCTGGATGGGAGACTGCCTGGATTACCACATGTGGTGTCTTGGGTTCCACAACAGAAGAAAGCCTTGATATAAATTTAAGAAATTAACAAATTCATGCTGAATGGTTTAACACAGAAAACTAGATTCCATAGTGTTTTATTTGACACCTTCACTTCAAAAGTGTCTTCAGACGAAAAAGGTTGCAATATAGTTTATAGTTTTCAGGTTTCTAATGTCAGCAACCCCATCCCAGGGTTGTCTCTGTGTGTCTCTCACACATTAGCCACACAAAAGACACCTCCCCATTCTGCTAGGGTAAGCAGCAGAAAGTATATATCCCCTCTATATACACTACACCGTTTGTACATGGATAGGATAGCATAGAAATGTGCTAACAGAAACAGGATGTGCACATAGAATCATAGAGTTGGAAGAGACCACAAGGGCCATCGAGTCCAACCCCCTGCCAAGCAGGAAACACCATCAGAGCACTCCTGACATATGGTTGTCAAGCCTCTGCTTAAAGACCTCCAAAGAAGGAGACTCCACCACACTCCTTGGCAGCAAATTCCACTGTCGAACAGCTCTTACTGTCAGGAAGTTCTTCCTAATGTTTAGGTGGAATCTTCTTTCTTGTAGTTTGGAGCCATTGCTCCGTGTCCGCTTCTCTGGAGCAGCAGAAAACAACCTTTCTCCCTCCTCTATGTGACATCCTTTTATATATTTGAACATGGCTATCATATCACCCCTTAACCTCCTCTTCTCCAGGCTAAACATGCCCAGCTCCCTTAGCCGTTCCTCATAAGGCATCGTTTCCAGGCCTTTGACCATTTTGGTTGCCCTCCTCTGGACACGTTCCAGTTTGACATGCATCTGGCTCCCCATAAAACCACTCAGCACACTGTGGTTTTCAGGCGGCTTCCAACCTGTCACTGGTTCTTAAAAAAAGAATCATTTTATTTTACTCATTTATGAAATTTATTCCCTAGTTCGAAGGTGGGCTTCAAGTGAAACAGTTCCAAATGGAACAGGTCAGTACAGATTCAGCTAAAGAGGTGCATCCCACAAAACAAAACACCTTAACTTTCAAAAGGCCAGGGTGAAGAGGTGCATCTTCAGCATATGGTGAAAGCTGTACAATGCAAAGATTCCTGCACTGAAGGGGGTTAGACTAGATGACCCTTGGGTTCCCTTCCAACTCTACAATTCTATGAAAATGCTAGATGCCCTCCACAATTGGGGGGTGCGGGGCACAAGGAAAGCCCCCTATGCAGACCTTAACCTCTGAGAAAATGGACAGGGAAAGTATTTCAGATATCTTGGACCTAAATCATTTATTCAATTACCCTAGGTTTTTTTATATATACACACAGGATAAGAACAGAAAGAGCTGTCTTACATTGAATCAAGACCATCTGTCCAACTAGTGCAGTATTGTCTACAGGCCTTCAGGCCACAGCAGATAATTCAGTTAAGATGTTGACCCTGTGTGTGTCAGTGTGAAAAAGGGCAAAATCCATGCTAGGGATCATTAGGATTTCTTATGCTTGGACCACACAAGGAATACTGTGTGCCGTTCCAACCGTTTCACTACAAAAAACGATACTGCAGTCCTGGAAAAGGTTTAGAAAAGGGCAATCAAAATGATTGCTGTGGTCTGTAGCAACTCTCTTACGAGGAAAGGTTACAATATTTGTGCCTTTTTCCATTTAGAGAAAAAGCAAGTGTTTAGCGGGGTATAAAATTACACATGGTGCGCAAAAAAGCGGACAGAGAAAATATAATAATAGTAATAATAATAATAATTTATTATTTATACCCTACCCATCTGGCTGGGTCTCCCCAGCCACTCTGGGCGGCTTCCAACAAAAGATTAAAAATACATTAAAACATCAGTCATTAAAAACTTTTGTAAACAGGGCTGACTTCAGATGTCTTCTAAACGTCAGGTAGTTGTTTATTTCCTTGCCATCTGATGGGAGGACGTTCCACAGTCCAGGTGCCACCGAGAAGACCCTCGGAGCTGGACCTCAGTGTCTGAGTTGAACAATGGGGGTGGAGACGCTCCTTCAGGTATACTGAGCAGAGGCTGTTTAGGGCTTTAAAGGTCAGCACCAACACTTTGAATTGTACTCAGAAACATACTGGGAGCCAATGTAGGTCTTTCAAGATCGGTGTTATGTGGTCTTGGCGGCCACTCCCAGTCACCAGTCTAGCTGCTGCATTCTGGATTAGTTATAGTTTCCAGATCACCTTCAAAGATAGCCTCACGTAGAGAGCATTGCAGTAGTCCAAGCGGAGATAACCAGAGCATGCGCCACTCTGGTGAGACAGTCCGTGGGCAGGTAGGGTCTCAGCCTCCATACCAGATGGAGCTGGTAGACAGCTGCCCTGGACACAGAAAAGTTTTCCCTCCCCCCTAACACTAGAATTCAGGGACATCTAGTGAAGCTGAATGTTGGAAGACTCAGGACTTCTTCACAAGTGGAGAGAGAGCTGTTGCACTCAGGTCCTGCTTGCAGGCGTCCCACGGGCACCTGGCTTGACCGCTGTGAGAACAGGATGCTACTCTAGATAGAACACTGGCTCTGCCAATGTCCTTAACCTAGGGCGTCAAATTTTGTGGTGCCTTTTACCCAAGTGAAATAGCTTTCTCAAATCAATACACCCCCCCCCCCAAAAAAAAATAGTATGGATTATTCCATTTGCCAAGATCAGTTGTCACTGAGCCCTGGCTCGCTCTGTCCCCCTAGCATGTTTAAGCACAAAGCTTTAAGAGTACAGGCATACAACCCACATGAAACAAAGGACCTTACATGGTCAGAAATGGTTTCCTCAAGGCACAGAAAGCCTATTTAGCCATCTATAGAAGCATTACTCAACCAGCCCTAGCTTCACTCCTCAGTACTTATTTTTACATGAGCATGTGATGGTCACAGGAAAAAGTTAGTCAGTGTTAACACCCATTACATACCAAGCTGCTGGCATACACCCACTGCTGTGTGCGGAGCTCAGCTTTTATAGCACATTGAAACTTGCAAGCCCTCAACATCTTGGTTCCTTCAGATTATATTGATCCAGCCTTCACCTAGCTTGTGTCTTCTGGCCTACAGATTACTTCACTGGTGCCTTAGCTCAGAACAAACTTTGCCTGTGGAAAACAGCAAATTCGCTCAACCTGGACATCAAATGAACCTCAACGATACCAGCCAGTTGCAGGCCTTGGGTCCCCCCCACCCGCTGGGCACTAAATGAAGGCTGCTGGCCAGACTTTTTCTTAGAACTACAGCTTTGGAACAAAAAGCACACTTAGCCAGTAATTGACAAACAAAGCATCCTATGTGCTTCCCATAGCTCAGTTTTAGAGCTTTGCAAGCAGGGATGAAACACAGCACCTCCAGTTAGAAGGATCAGTTAGGTGTCAAGAAAGAGCCAATACTGAACCACTAACGTCTCACATCAAACGAAACTGATCTGTAGAAAACAACCTGAAATAAGAGACAATGCATGTACAGTGGTACCTCTGGTTGCAAACAGGATCCGTTCCAGAGGTCCGTTTGCAACCTGAAAAGAACGCAACCCGTGTCTGCACGGGTCGCAATTTGCCGCTTCTGCGCATGTGCACGACATCATTTTGCGCGTCTGTGCATGCATGAGCGGCGAAACCCAGAAGCAACTCTTTCCAGTACTTCCGGAACGCAACCTGAAGCAAACGTAACATGAGGTATGACTGTACAAAAGTAAACTAAGAAATCTTTAATAAAAAAAAAAATTAGAAAAATAAATAGAGCCAATATTGGATCGAGCCAATAACACATCTTGTCTGGCATGCTGTTCCATGGGTCTCCAAAAGCATTATTACTTCAAGCTGTGGAGGCAGAGCTTGGTAGACATGGTAGCCAACAGTCTTTGAGTGCTCTCTCCTCCATGAATTTGTCTAATCCTCTTTTAAAGCCATTCAGGTTGGTGACTGTCTCCTGGGCGAGGGAGTTCCATAGTTTAATCATGCTCTGAATGGAGAAGTGCTTTCATGGACCTGTCCTGAATCATTCCAACATTCAGCTGCAAGACTTCTACCCAAGAGTTATTGCCAGTAGATACTACTGGACTGGTTGGACCAACAGACTGACTCGATACAAAGCCTGAAAAACAAAACTACATTACAATCAAACTTACACTACTTGGCAAATAGCTTTTAGGTGTTTTTAAAACTCAAATAGCTAGAGCACACTATAGTGTATAGGCACGCAACTTGATATCTGGAGCTACTCGTACAACAATAGGCTTACTTTCACTTCTGTCATTTGCTGCACTTTCAGCATGCATTAGTTTTGTTTTGCAAAGGCCATTCACTTATCCTGTTCGTAACTGGAACAGTTATCTAGGCCAGGAGAGGAGAATGGGGGATCTCTTTGTCCCTCAAGTTTCTCCCTGTTCCATAGCTCAGACAGACACAAGACTGAGTTCCCTGTAAACTGAAAATTTGGAGGATGGATTTGTGTGCATTGCTGACCAAAGCAGAAGCAGACTTGCGAGTCTTTGTGGAGGCTGCAATTAAGAGACTGGCAACATTAGCATATCACAGCAAGCCATGGTTAGTGGGCTGCCATGAATGCACAGACTGCTTCACTCCTCCCTGCTAGTAAGAATGATCTCAGCAACAATCCCTGGTTGACCTGTTATGTCCAAGCCAGGAATTCAAACACACTGTCATTCAGATGAACAACTGGTAAACCAAGAACAAATCTTGGCTTTAGGTCATGTTTTATTTGGAGTGAAGCATAAGCCCCCCCCCCCCAATTTGGACACAGGACCCAAGGATTGGGGTTTGTTGCATCTGCTTACAAGCAGGGAGGAGTCAGCTGTGAGCAATCTGTGCATTCTTAGTAAGCCATAAAACATGGCTTACCATGACATGCAAAAAGCAGCCAGCATGTAGGATGCAATGTCAGATGGCCATGCCAATATGAAGAATCCTCCAAAGAGTGTTTCACACATGAGTTTCATCATATGCAGCAGTGTGTTCATGAGTAGGGAAAAGCAGGCTGGAATCATGTAGAAACTGTTGTGTGAACCAGCCTACAGGAAATATGCATACTGAAAATGATTGAACTGTAGATGCAGCATACCAAGCTGGCTTTAAGACAAGCCACCCAACAGTTACTTAAGAGGCCTTTTTAGTTTGCAAACCTGTCCCAAAAGAGAATTCAGCCCAATTCCATTTGATAACAGAAAGTTGTCCAGCATCCAAGGTCAATTTTCATTGACTCATTTTCTAAGATTGTGGGGTGGGGGGGGACCTGATTATTGTTGAATAATTGGCGTGGCGTAGCTAATTGGTTTACGACTGAAGGGCTGCCTTCAGATGTCTTGTAAAAGTCAGATAATTGTTTATTTCCTTGACATCTGATGCGAGGGCGTTCCATAGGGCGGGCGCCACCACCAAGAAGGCCCTCTGCCTGCTTCCCTGTAGCTTCACTTCTCGCAGGGAGGGAACCATCTGAAGACCATCCCTTGCCACCCCATTAGGAGTGCACACTTTGCTTCCTCTTAACAGCTGCATGCAAGGAGGCCACTGCTACACTCATGAAATTTTACAGCCTAGGAACAAATACTTAAAATCAATGCGGCACATCCGTGGCCATGCAAGGACTGGATTCCAGATCGACTAAGCCAGGGATGAGGAACATGTGGTCCTCCAGATACTATTGGATTCCAATTCATATCAGCCCCAAGCAGCATGGCCAGTGATCAAGGAAAGATAAGAGCTGCAGTCTAGCAGCAGCTAGAGAGCCACTCTGTGTTAAATGCAGTTGTTTAGCCACTATCTTTTGTACTGGGAATGCAGAAGTATCGAAGCATCTCCCAGGTTCCCTTTATCTTACTCAATAAGCAAGAGAGCTTATTCAATAGGCAAAAGAGCTTCTTATTACCACACCACACCAAATCTCTTAGCGAAGCTACACCGTAGGAGGACAGAGCAGAGAGATAATGGTATATGGGAAACATATTTTGAAGGAGTACGGTAACTACATGGGACTCTTATCAAGGCAAGATGTTCCCACTGCCATTATGCTTAAGCCAAAGCAAATCTACACATAGACCTGAACTGATGCAACAGTTATTCTCTCCCCCAGAAAACTCCTGGGAACTTTAGTTATGCAAGGGGAGAGGACTAATCTCCGCCACATCACCATACCATAATTCGAAGATTTTTTGTGGAAATACCATGATAATTAAGTTGATATGAAAACAGATGTGCTTTTAGTCAAGATAGCACAGTACTAAGCAGAACACGCACACAAAGACCCACCCAAATAATCAGAATAATCTTTAATGCTATCAGCACCAATGAAATAAAGGGAGGATTGGGGGTGGGGTGGGGAGGTGTCTGCAAAACAACAACAAGGCAGCCTCCAACTATGGGGTTATCTCTAACAAAAAATGTTCCAAGACTGCACCTTTACATTTGACAAGTACCCACCATTGCAGCTGACACACAAAATAATAGGAACAGTGTAGACCACGTACTTACAGCATTTTAGACAAAAGATCAGCGACCTTCACATTTTTTCCACGTTCTGCTCTCCCCTCAACCTTTGAGCTCTTTAACCATTCACGCTCACATCACTCAGTCAGCTAATTTAGTGAAAGATACATAAAGGAAGTTTAAGAGCAGGAAACACTGGTGGAGGGGAGGTGTCTGTGTCTGCCATAAACAGATGGCTACTATAGGAAATGAACTAATTTTGCAAGCACAGTTATTACCACAATCCCTAAGCTCTATATTCAACACCATACAACAGAAGTCTTTAGCCGCGTTCTTAATAAAAGCAGCTGCTTAAATGTACACATTAGCTTGTTTCTTCTTACCAAAAGCTGAGGCTAATATTCTTGGCATGAGAAATATACAATGCTGTAAGGCGCCCAGAATGGCTGGGGAAACTCAGACAGATAAGCAAGGTATAAATAATTAACGTCACATGCAGAACATCTTTGGAACCCATCAAATACAGGGCAGCACAACAATATTTATCTTAGTTATCCCTTGAGTGATTTTTACTATACAGCTGTAACAACTGGGAATGGAAGCAACAGTGACTTAATAAGACCTAACGAGGATTGGATTTGAATTCACATTTTGCCTTCTAAATACAGTGTCTACCCATTCATGGTACAGGATGGAAACAGAGGCTGGATGTAGCCATAAACTGCTTTGTTACAACCTGTTCCAATTCCCCGTATTTTTCGCTCTTTGAGATGCACCAGACCACAAGACGCACCTAGTTTTTGGAGGAGGAAGACAAGAAAAAAAGTATTCTGAATCTCAGAAGCCAGAACAGCAAGAGGGATCGCTGCGCAGTGAAAGCAGCAATCCCTCTTGCTGTTCTGGCTTCTGGGATAGCTGCGAAGCCTGCATTCACTCCATAAGACGCACATACATTTCCCCTTACTTTTTAGGAGGGAAAAAGTGAGTCTTATAGAGCAAAAAATACGGTATAATGCAAGTTATTTTGCACTTCTGCTATCATATCAGCATATACATCCCTGCTTATCACCACCTCAGGGAATTATTTGCACATATTCCATTTTGTATATACAATAAATACCCTTGCCTTTAGCAACGTTAAGAATAGAGGAGGTTTTCTTAAACCACCATCCAGCCCAGTACTGTCTCTGATGGCTGGCCACAGCTCTCCAAGCAAGGGGCCTTTCCCAGCCCTACCAGGCAATCCCTGTCATTAAACCGGGAACTTTTTTATTTGCAAAACATTTACTCTACCAGCGAGCTACAGCTCTTCCCTCTCATGCAGCCCTCTACAACTTGGTGCCCACCCACCCCCAAATCATAGAACTGTAGAGTTGGAAAGCACCAAAGCAATGCACGAATCTCAACACATCCTGTTTTTTAAAATTATGTATTATTATTATTTATTAAATTTGCATGCCACCCTATACCCGCAGGTCTCAGGGCAGTTACAGCATATAAACCACAATATAAAAACACAAAATACATAACAAAAACAACCCAAAAACACCGCCCTCCCGAACACATTTTAAAAGGGCGTTGGATGTCAATCAGCCAAAGGCCTGGTTAAAAAGGAACGTTTGGCACCTAAAGGTGAATAATGAAGGCACGGTTTGAAACCATACCAGAGCCTGCTTAGCTTTGCAAATGTTGAGACTGCAGCTCCCATCAGTCCCAACCACAATAGCCAATGGTCAGGAGTGATGGGAGTGATGGGATCTAGGAGTCTTGGTTGACCACAAACTTGACATGAGCCAACAGTGTGACGCGGCAGCTAAAAAAGCCAATGAAATTCTGGGCTGCATCAATAGGAGTATAGCATCTAGATCAAGGGAAGTAATAGTGCCACTGTATTCTGCTCTGGTCAGACCTCACCTGGAGTACTGTGTCCATTTCTGGGCACCACAGTTCAAGAAGGACACTGACAAACTGGAACGTGTCCAGAGGAGGGCAACCAAAATGGTCAAAGGCCTGGAAACGATGCCTTATGAGGAATGGCTAAGGGAGCTGGGCATGTTTAGCCTGGAGAAGAGGAGGTTAAGGGGTGATATGATAGCCATGTTCAAATATATAAAAGGATGTCACATAGAGGAGGGAGAAAGGTTGTTTTCTGCTGCTCCAGAGAAGCGGACACGGAGCAATGGCTCCAAACTACAAGAAAGAAGATTCCACCTAAACATTAGGAAGAACTTCCTGACAGTAAGAGCTGTTCGACAGTGGGATTTGCTGCCAAGGAGTGTGGTGGAGTCTCCTTCTTTGGAGGTCTTTAAGCAGAGGCTTGACAACCATATGTCAGGAGTGCTCTGATGGTGTTTCCTGCTTGGCAGGGGGTTGGACTCGGTGGCCCTTGTGGTCTCTTCCAACTCTATGATTCTATTCTATGAGTTGTAGCCCAACATATGGAGAAGACCAGTTTGAGGAAGGCTGCTGCAATGTTATAATCGCTGCCATTGGTTCTCAAAGCCCAATGTCACCCTCTCCTTGGAGAGCCTCAGAGATATTCTTGGGCTTGCTCTACTGATGCCTTCACAGGCATGGAATGCAGAGCAACCACTCGCTTCCACCATCACTCCAGGAAGCTCTTCATGTTGTTCCAAAAGCTGACTGCCAATAAATCAGCAAAGTACCTTTTTTTATATAGCATAAACTTCCCTATAGGCTCTCAACCATATTAACACACACTATGGAAATTTTTGTTCTCAGGATGGGCACAAAATAATATTCTGAGAATCATCGGCCTCCATTAGCAACAGGAGTGAGGGGAGGGAAGAGGCTTAATGTGTGTGTTTTCTTACAACTTGAGAAATGCCTGTGAAAACAAAAAAAGGAAAGAAAAAGGCCTCGAGTAAATTCAGGTTGACAAAGTTAGCAGAGGCTTACCAGCGCTCAAAATGTTTTCCACACCCCTCTCTTCACAGGTCCCGTAATTCACTCTCAAACAACAAATTGTAGACTTTCATGTACACTCCAGCCAATTAACTTTTCAATTACAGGTGTGGAAAACAGCAAAAAATAACAATAATAATGAAAGTAACAAATACCCAGCTGTATACTCCAGCCAATTAACTTTTCAATTACAGGTATGGGAGATCGCAAAGAGAAGTGAAAAAAAAAAAGCCTTTAATTGAAACATCTCTTGTGTAAACAGCCTAAAGCAGAGCTAGGCAGGGCCTGGTCCCTTCTCATCAGCTGCTACAACTAAAGGACAGGTGTTACCTACACTCCCCTAATTGCAAAGCTAAGTTAGAAGGATGGTTACCCATTTTTAGTCTGCAAGCCCTGAAGGAGCGTCTCCACCCCCATCGTTCAGCCCGGACACTGGGATCCAGCGCCGAGGGCCTTCTGGTGGTTCCCTCATTGCGAGAAGTAAGGTTACAGGGAACCAGACAGAGGGCCTTCTCGGTAGTGGCGCCCGCCCTGTGGAACACCCTCCCTTCAGATGTGAAGGAAATAAGTAGCTATCCTATCTTTCAAAGACATCTGAAGGTAGCCCTGTTTAGGGAACTTTTTAATATTTAGCGCTGTATTGTTTTTAATACTTGATTGGGAGCTGCCCAGAGTGACTGGGGAAACTCAGCCAGATGGGCAGGGTATAAATAATAATAATAATAATTATTATTAGCCAGAGAGTAGCACACAGACTGCAACCTGGCACCCTCCAGATGTATTGGGCTGCAGCTCCTATCAGCCCCAAGCCAGTAGGAGCAGTTGGTTAGCATCCACCTGTCTCAGGAACCAGTGCAGAGTGCACCTTTGGGGATGAAGTCAAACTGTTGGAAGGAATTGCAGTGTTGTTGTTCTTAAAAAAAAACCCACTCGGAGAGCCCCAAGGTGGGAGTGGATGTGCTACAATAACCTCATCGTATGTTGCTGTGGCAGAGTTAAACATATACAGGCTACCTAGATCCTCTCTCAAGGGAGTCATAGAATTGTTGAGTTGGAAGGCACCATGCAGATCATCCAGTCCAGCAACCCCTGCAATGCAGGAATTTTTCGCCCAAGGCGGGGCTCGAACCTACGACTCAGATTAAAAGTCTCCTCCGTGCAATTTAAAAGATTGCAAGAGGGGGGAGGGTCATGCGATCCATTTGGGATCCCACCTGCAGGGGACAGCAGAGGCTGCCAAAGGAACCAGCAAATTCCAGCCAACCAAGGGAGCAACTCCTCCTCCCAAACCAAACACTACTATGGAAACTCCACAGGTCGTCTTAAAAGAGCAGCAATTTTTATTTTTTTTCATGGCGCTGTATGGGCCTCCGGCTTACAAAAGCAGATGCCACAATGGACTCTGTTGCTCGTGCCCCAAGACTCTTGTCGATTTTGCTGCAAAGGATTAAAACTGTTACTGTGGGAACTCTCTTGTTTCTTTGCTCCCACTCCCATCCCTCCCACCCAATAAAATGCTAAACGAAGAAGGGGCGAAATCCCTTCCCTGCCCTCTTAGTCGGGGGCGTGGGAGAAACTAGCCCGCTCCGGGTAGCTTGCAAAGTATAATAGCCCCAACGACGCAGAAATGAGAATGCGTCGGATTGCCTAAGCAAAGAAGCTTGAAAGCGCACTCGCCTTCCCATTAGTGTTGGCGGGTGGGGGGGGAAAAGCAAGATTTGCACAACAGGCAATTCAAATGAAAAGCAGAGGGCAGGGGGAGGGCCTTCTGCAGAGACCCGGCTGTGCAAAAGTTTTTTTATCATGCGGGGGGAATCGGTCTCGTTCCCTAAGGCTGGAGGAGGAAAAAGGAGGAGGCTCCTCTCCGTGCCTTTGGGGTCGACGTTGCAATTTTCGCCAGAAGCCACAGGCAGCTGGATCGGCTCGATTTTGCCGGGAGGGAACACCCGCAACTACACAAAGCCGGGAGGGACTGGCGCGAGAATGTGCCAAACGAGGTGAAGGATCAGTCGGGGGTAGCGGGAAAAGTCCCTGCAGCTGAATTTAAGAGTTATTTTGCGGGAAGTCTCCTCCTTTTCCAAAAAGGGAAGAGAAAGAGGAATGGCGATTGCAAAAGCAAACCCAGAAAGGCACGCGCGATTCAGCTGCAAATAACTTTTCCCGGAGCGAGCGAGTCAATTACCACACCTACTTTCGGGAATTTAAAAGCTAATGGTCGCGCGCATCCAAAGGAGATGGGAGCCCAAACGAGGCCATAAAAGGGACCCTCTTTTTTCAAAAGGCGTGAAAGGGGAAAAATCCTAGACAATAGGCTGTCCTCGTGAACTATTTGCAGCGTTTCAGGCTCCGTTAATAGTCACCCTTTCCGAAAAACTCGTGGGGTGGGGCGGAGCGCAGGAACTTGCTGGGAAGTTTCGAAATAATGTGAAAAACCCAGAAAAACTTCCCATCAGGAAAATGTGAAAAACCCAGAAAAACTTCCCATCAGGTTGCTGCCTTTTACGAAGGATCTCGGCAAAAGCTCCCCAGCCCATCTCCCGAAAAGAAAAGCATTCTGTCCGACACAGTATTTTTAAAAATCGGATATGTAATGAAGGGAATGGCTTACCCTCGCAAAGGCTGGAGAAACCACCCGGCTGCCAAGGGGACGCTCCTCCGGCCTCTCTTCGGGAGCCCCAAAGCAAAGGCGCGCCTGCGAAGAAGAGAGAGAGGAAAGCCGGGGGAAACCCCGCATTCACGCTCCTTCTTCCTCCCGGCCGGGCGCGCCACTGAGCTCCATTCACGCCTGGGCAGGATTAGGCGAGCCCTGGAGAGGAAGCTGATTGGCCAGAATCACTTCCTAAAAGCGGAGGCAGTTCCCCCGCTTGACACAATTCGCATTCCGCCCTCTTCGAAACCGGCAGCCCTGCGCTGTGGGCGCTTCGCTCCGGAGTCAGCCTCCCCGAAAATGCGCCCCAGGACTTCGCCCTCTCCAGCTGGATCTGTTTGCCCCGGACGCTGCTTGTTCCATCGTTTTCTCACGCTGAGAAAATCGCCTGCCTTTGGGGAATGGCTTAGCTCGTTTTCGTTTTAAAGATGCGCGTGGTTCTCGAGAAGTTACATCTCAGAAGAGAATTAATTTGCAGTGTCTGTGTACGCCCAGGAACCGATACCAGGGCATGGCTTGCAATTTCTCCCTCCGCAGTTGCTGAGGCACATTCTGAGCTGTTGGTCAACCTGTGTTATGTTTTTCTCTAGTATCTTTAACCGAGCAAGCACAACGTCTCCAGCTCTTTATTAAAGGTAAAGGTAAAGGTACCCCTGCCCGTACGGGCCAGTCTTGACAGACTCTGGGGTTGTGCGCCCATCTCACTCAAGAGGCCAGGGGCCAGCGCTGTCCGGAGACACTTCCGGGTCACGTGGCCAGCGTGACATCGCTGCTCTGGCCAGAGCCAGAGCCGCACACGGAAACGCCGTTTACCTTCCCGCTGGTAAGCGGTCCCTATTTATCTGCTTGCACCCAGAGGTGCTTTCGAACTGCTAGGTTGGCAGGCGCTGGGACCGAGCAGCGGGAGCGCACCCCGCCGCAGGGATTCGAACCGCCGACCTTTCAATCGGCAAGTCCTAGGCGCTGAGGCTTTAACCCACAGCGCCACCTGCGTCCCTTCAGCTTTTATTAAATGGCAGTAAACTGAATGCAGGCAGCTGATTGTTCCGGAGACGTTTATTTCTGAGGAATATTCTGGGGACATTTATTTCTGGCATGTAGCTCACCTCATGCAAAAAGTCCCCAAATTCAATCCCTGGCATCTCCAGGTAGGGCTGGTTGAGACTACTCTCTAAATCCCTCTTGAGACCTGCCAGCCAGTGTAGGCAGTACTGAGGTAGATAGGCCTGGACTTCCAGGTCGGCGCCATCGCCGAATGGCGGACTCCCTCTGAGCTCCGGAGGGAGTCGGCTGGGTAGGGGTCGGGTCCTGCCGTGCCGGCGACGCGGGGACCCTCAAAAACCATGGGCGGAGATGCCCATGGACTTGGTGACTCGGCGGGCACCATTTGCGCCCCCCCGACCCGCGAAGGAGCCTTTTTAAAGGCTGCGGAGCGGGTGACGGGGGGGTGTGGTGCTGTGAGTCCAATGCTTCCCCTGCCCAGCGAAGCCGCATGCCATTCGGCGGAGAGCAACGACTTCTTCTTTGAAAATTTCGGATTTGGACTCAAAGGAACAACCCGTGAGTAAATTGATTGGACTTAAAAGGGAAATTTGATCTTTGAATTTGGAGCGAGCGGGGGGAGTGCAAAAAGGAAGTCCCCCCCCCCCCGTTGTAGATGGCTCAACGCAAGGATTTGACAACTAAGATCGAGAGATGAACTTGTTTACCTGAAAAAAAAATTTAACTTCACAAAGGGAAATTACAATAATTGTGCTGGAGGAGAAGACTGATTTGTGGGAACTAAAATGCAACCCCCCCGGGAACCGGGAACGATCCGCTATGAGAGACTGGTGAAGAGACACAGAAACTTTGACAGCTGTCAAAGTAGCTCTCAAAGCAGGAAAATAAAAGAGAACTTTGTTATGATGGCTTTGCTGGTTAGATTTGTTACAATTTGGACATAAATTATTGGAAATAAAGGCAACAAGTTATTTGACTTTTGGGTCTGATTTTGAAAGAAATTAAGTTACCATATTCCCTCTAGAGGGAGGCTGGGACATTGCAACAGTAGCAGCAAGTGGAAAAATACTATGAATTTGAGCAGGATCTGTTATCTCTTGGGAAAGCTGCAAAAACGAAGCATTATTTTGTCTACAGAGGTTTCTATACTAAAGGAGACAATGGACAATGGATTTATCTATTGAAGAAAGGAAGGGACTTGACGCAAGTTATGTTCCTGAATAACAAAAGCCTCTGTGGAGAACAAGAAGTTTCTGAATTAGAAGGTTTCTGCAGCAGAACAGGAAAAAGCAACCTGAGGAATAAGAGCTGGACCAAATTTGAAGCTGGAGTGTTTGGAACATCCAGACTTTAAAAGGACCAACAAGGAGCATCTACTTCCGAGTTAGCAGAGCTTCTTACCTACAGCATTCGTAAGGAGGACAGTACATAACACGAGGTTCTACTGTAGTCCGCTTCTTTTAAAGAGCAGGAGATGAGCATTAGGTAAAGGTAAAGGTACCCCTGCCCGTACGGGCCAGTCTTGCCAGACTCTAGGGTTGTGCGCTCATCTCACTTAAGAGGCCGGGAGCCTGCGCTGTCCGCAGATACTTCCGGGTCACGTGGCCAGCGTGACAAGTTGCATCTGGCGAGCCAGCGCAGCACACGGAATGCCGTTTACCTTCCCGCAGGTGAAGCTCTTCGTAGCAGGAGATGAGCATTATCCCCCTCCAAAAGTCTGCAGATGAAGCAGCTTTTAATGCTGGCTGGGACTCTTTGGGCTCATTTGGACTTACATCAGAGTAGACCTGCAGAGGCTTGAGTTGCCCATAGGACAAACCTCAGGATTAATGAACCAATTACATTTCTATCCCACCATTTTCTCCAAGGAGTTCAGAACTGGTGTACGTCCTTCTCCCCTTCCCCATTTTATCCTCCTTGTCAGGTAGTAAGGTTAAGGTCACCCAGGGTCATGCAGTGAGCTTCATGACTGAGTGAGGATTTGAACCCTTGTCATCCGAGTCCTGCTCCAACACTCTAACCACTACACCATGCTGGCTTTCCCCTGTAGATCAGTGCATGCACATCCCTCGTTGTGATATGTGTAGAAGGACATCATTAAACTCTACTAACTTCATCATTTGCAAATGCTACCAACTAAATTTGACCAAGCCCTCTCAAATATTTGCAAAGTAATATATTTGCATTTGGGTGTTGCTCAGTTTTGAAACCCAAATCCGTTTGCAAACTGACCCAGACTGATTTCCCTGCTTAGGGGATTTAAGGGTCAATACGTAACTCAGTTTGGGCTTTAAATACTGAGTTTCTCCTCCACAAAACTATTTTTGTTATTTTTGTGGTCAAAAGGAATGAATGAATACCCAGACACTCTGAATCTTAAAGATGCAAATATAAGGCTGGTAGCCTTGTTATTGAAACCTACCATCAGCGTCATTTTGATGTTCCTGAAAATCTGAATAAGAGCCAAAGGCCTTTATGCAACCCTGAAATTGTAGGTGCTCAATTTAGTTGCAGAAGGATAGCAAGCAGAGGGCGAGTACCCACCCCACAATTCCCATAGCCTCATCTTAAGAGTTTACACTTTTTCTGTGATTCTGAATGCTTGATCCTTATAAAGAACCCTGCAAGATAAGTCAGTTTTATTAGTCCCATATTACAGATGAACTAAGGCCATTGAGTCAGCAGTGCAGCTCTACAGCTGAAGTGAGATTTCAACCAACAACTTCCAGATAGGTTAGCCAAATGGGAAAGGGAGAGGAACCCTGCACTTTTAAAAGAGGGGATTTTAGCAGATTCACAGATTACACCAGCTGGAATTATCTTTGCTACACAACTCTTAAAAGAGCAGCAGCCTTGTCCTCTCTTGCATCTGCCCACCCTGCGATCACTTCCACACTGCCTGTTTTGTTAAGCATTCATCCTGATTTGTTTGCACAAACCTTCACTGGAGGTTTTAAAACAGAGGTTGGACGGCCATCTGCCATGCATGCTTTAGTTGCAGTTCCTGCCTTGCAGGGGGGTTGGACTGGATGACCCTCCGGGGTCCCTTCCAACTCTATGATTCCATGATCTATTAACTGAGAATTCGTTCTGATTTGCTTGCAGGGAGGTTAGACAGCACTCCATCAAGCATTATCCCACATTTTTGCATTTCTTCCTCATTTTCGTAATCTCTAAAAGTATGCTTGGGAGTGGGCGTTATTGCAAAGCAGCACCAATTCAGCTTTAGCTCTGCAACCTGGATTTTTGGGTGTAGGATTGAATGATGCCCAAAAGTAAATAATAATAATAATAATAATAATAATAATAATAATTTATTTGTACCCCGCCCATCTGGCTGGGTTTCCCCAGCCACTCTGGGCGGCTTCCATAGAAACCAAAAATACACTAAAATATCACAGATTAAAAACTTCCCTTAAGATGTCTTCTGAATATCAGGTAGTTATTTATCGCTTTGACATCTGATGGGAAGGCGTTCCACAGGGCAGGCGCCACTACCGAGAAGGCCCTCTGCCTGGTTCCCTGTAGCTTTGCTTCTCGCAATGAGGGAACTGCCAGAAGGCCCTCGGCGCTGGACCTCAGCGTCCGGGCAAAACGATGGGGGTGGAGACGCTCCTTCAGGTATACTGGGCCGACTAGAAATGACTTACAGACTAGAAATGACTTGTGCTTCCTTGCCCCTGTGTTACAGCAGTCAGCCTCAGATTCTTAGTCAGTTTCCACAGAAACTGTGTGGAAATTGCCTGTGTAATTGCAACATTCGAACCATTTACACTAGAAAAGCCTCAGAGGTTTCACTGACTGTACTCTGTCACACTTGATTTTGGGAAAGGGAAATTATATAGGTACCCCGTGCCTGAAATAAAACAATAGATACAAAGAGAAATAGGATATGGAGAGTGTTGCTGTGCCGTTTTCTTTTTCTGAGTCATTGATCATAATGTTACTGTCAACCCAGACGTCAAGAGTGGAAATTGCTAAATTTAGTGTGGGACCAGTTCCTGAAATCAATATATCTTGTGACATCATTTACAGCTCAGAAGCTTATGGTTGGAACAGGCTGCAGTTGCAAACTACACTTTCCCAGTCTGTCAGCTGTTAACTTGAAGAATCTGCGCTTTATTTTCAATTCCCTTTTGATTTGTATGCTGCCTTAGAATATTGCTATGCACACAGCAATTTACACGCTACTCAGAAAGAACAAAATATGCAACAGAGATCACGCATCCTGTCGCAATCCAATCAAATGTGAATGTCTTAATGAAAAATGAGACTTTAAAATAAGCAACTTACATCAAATTAAGTAATTCAATAACCCGGTTAGAATATAATATTGTGCAATAATAGGTAAAGGTAAAGGTACCCCTGCCCGTACGGGCCAGTCTTGACAGACTCTGGGGTTGTGCGCCCATCTCACTTAAGAGGCCAGGGGCCAGCGCTGTCCGGAGACACTTCCGGGTCACGTGGCCAGCGTGACATCGCTGCTCTGGCGAGCCAGAGTCGCACACGGAAACGCCGTTTACCTTCCCGCTGGTAAGCGGTCCCTATTTATCTACTTGCACCCGGAGGTGCTTTCGAACTGCTAGGTTGGCAGGCGCTGGGACCGAGCAGCGGGAGCGCACCCCGCCGCAGGGATTCGAACCGCCGACCTTTCGATCGGCAAGTCCTAGGCGCTGAGGCTTTAACCCACAGCGCCACCTGCGTCCCAGTGCAATAATATTAACGGTCAAAATGCCAGCAAATAATAATTAAACAGAAATTCACTCTCAGCAATGACAACAAATCATTACTGCACCATGATCCGTAAAAATAACAGCAACGTCACAGTTCATAAAATACCACAATACATAAAAGACCATGCAGAAATTTACAGCTCTTCCTGTCTTTCCTGGATGGGGGTGGAGGAAAACACCATTTTGTGGTTCACTTCAGATGCCAAAATGTCTTGGGTACAAATGTACACACACTGTTCTTGTTTCACACTAGGCTGCCATCTGCAGAAGATGACTGGCCCAACAAACTGGTTCTGGCCTCATCTCCATTCCTCAACACTCTCTTGTTGGATTTTCACCTGCCTTCCCCAGACAAGACTTGCACGCCTTGCCAGATCCTGCTTCCTTCTACCGCTTGTTTTAAAAATCCCATCTGCAGGCACCCAGTTCCCACAGGAGGGGCTTCACTGCCCATGAACCTTGACTTGTAACCGAAACATTATCTCCCTCGGAAGGTGATGGACTCTCCTTCCTTGGAGGTTTTTAAGCAGAGATCGGATGGTCATCTGTCCTGGATGCTTTAGTTGCAGTTCCTGCATGGCAGAGCTTTGGACTAGATGACCTTTGTGGATACCTTCCAACTCTATGATTCGATGATTTATTAATTGAGTATTCATTCTGATTTGCTTGCAGGCAGCTTAGACAGCACTTCATCAAGCATTATCCCACATTTTTGCATTTCCTCTTCATTTTCGTAAACACTGAAAGTATGCTTGGGGGTGGGTGTTACTGCAAAGCAGCACCAATTCAGCTTTAATTGTGTAACCTGGAATTTCGGGTGTATGACTGAATCGTACCCAAAAGTACTTACAGACTAGAATTGCCTTGTGCATCCTTGCCCCTGCTTAGCCTCTTATGTTAAAGTGGTCAGCCTCAGATTCTTTGTCAATTTCCACGGAATCTTCTGCCTGTGTAATTGCCAACATTCAAACCATTTACGCTAGAAAAGCCTCCCAACTCTCCAATTCAATAATAATAATAATAATAATAATAATAATAATAATAATAATTTATTATTTCTACCCCGCCCATCTGGCTGGGTTTCCCCAGCCGCTCTAGGCGGCTTCCAACAAAAGATTTAAAATACATTAAAACGTCTGTCATTAAAAACTTCCCTAAACAGGGCTGCCTTCAGATGTCTTCTAAAGGTCAGATAGTTGTTTATTTCTTTGACATCTGATGGGAGGGCATTCCACAGGGTGGGTGCTGTTAGGATCGTCCTACTCGCGTATAGGACCCTGGTAGAGACACATGCCCGACTGGTATGTTCTCCCTCCTGATCAGTCGTTCTGGAGCTTCAAAAGCTTTCTCCAGCCCAAACATCACAGCCATCAGCACACTTACAGATCCTGCAGAGTGTTAGCGGTTTGCGTAACAGAACTCAGTAGCACAGCATTTTGGCTAATCTACTTTATTTACATATAATACACTTGGAGCGTTCTGACATAGCTCCTTCCTCTTTCTCATAAGACAGCAAAGAGAAAGAACAAAGGACGATAGTCCCACTTCACGGAACACAGTAACATAAATATCCTGTCTCCGTCACTTCCCACACTGTGGAATGAAAACATACACCATCATGTGATAGACAACAATCCCATGACTGCAAAGAATCCTAACAGGCGCCACTCCCGATAAAAAGGTGAATCAGTTCCTGCACCACCCTGCTGCACTTACAGGCTAGTATGCACTGGGATGGGCTTTCGGGTGGATGCATGTGCCCATATCAGATACTTATTTACAAACACATGCTGCTTTCATTTTTAGGTGTATACCTAAAAAATTAAGGAACATGGGTGGTGCTGTGGGTTAAACCACAGAGCCTAGGACTTGCCGATCAGAAGGTCGGCGGTTCAAATCCCTACGACGGGGTGAGCTCCCGTTGCTCGGTCTCTGCTCCTGCCAACCTAGCAGTTCGAAAGCACGTCAAAGTCAAGTAGATAAATAGGTACTGCTCCGGCAAGAAGGTAAACGGCGTTTCCGTGCACTGCTCTGGTTCGCCAGAAGCGGCTTAGTCATGCTGTCCACATGACCCAGAAGCTGTACGCCAGCTCCCTTGGCCAATAAAGCGAGATGAGCGCCACAACCCCAGAGTCGGTCATGACTGGACCTAACGGTCAGGGGTCCCTTTACCTTTACCTTTACCTAAAACATTATCATGTGAAGCGTCCCACATACACAAAGCCTCAAATTGTTTCTTCTTTAACCAAGGGAGCTTTGCAATGGAAAAATCTGAGAATCTGATGTAGTCCGTAGTACTCACAATAAGTTGTTTGTTTGTTTTCTCGGGCATTTTCTTGAACCCTGCTTTGATACAGCAGGGTGGATCCTTTGCTGTATCTGTGGAATGCAGCTTTTTTTGTGAGGCTATCAGACGAATCTGTTTGTTTGTGGGGGCTGCAGCAAGAGGCCTTTGCCCCTTTGCCAGATACCCTTGGAATGTTTGTCTGCAAAGAAAACAGAAGGACCCAGAATCATTGATACTCTGATTTAGCCAATTGTGCATGGTATCAATAGCATGCGTACTGAACTTGAGAGCCAATCCTTCTACACATGGGGCACACTTAGCTGAGAGTTAAGCTACACTGGACATAGTGGGGCTTTCTTTGGGGTAAAGATCCGTAGGACTGGGCTGGATGTCTGATTGTTTCGGATAATCTGGATCCCAGGCACATGATCACATAACTCAGGTGGAGTCGAACACTACCAATGTTATTATGTGAACATATAAATACTCTCAACGCCAGTGAGGCGTTTGTTTTCTCAAACAACAGGTTTGTTTTTTCAAACAACAGGAATTAAGTATATTAACCTCTCAGTCTCGCCTTTCCTCAATCTTTAGACCGAGCATTCGCCCTGTTTTTTCTGAAGGGAGGTTATATGAGGTCGACTGTTGATTCAGCATTCATTCTTATAAGGCCAAGTCAACTAGCTGTTACCCTATAATAATAATAATAATTTATCATCCCTTCCCAATCTGCCTGGGCTTCCCCAGCCACTCTAGGCGGCTTCCAGCAAAATATTAAAATACAATAATTCATCAAATATTAAAAGCTTCCCTAAACAAGGCTGCCTTCAGATCCTACATTTCCCAGTGCATTTTCTCAACACTTTCTGTACCGGGGGTGGGGGTGGGGAGTATGATTTTTAAAATGTGTTTGTTGCACTTTAATGGTGCAACCTGAATTTGCCAGTGTGGAATTTAATCCCACCCAAAAAACAGTGAAAGTCGGGCGGGGGGGGGGGGGGGAGAGAGTAATAAGTGAAGACTGTAAGACTTCCACAGGACAGGCATCAGGAGCAAAAGCAAACTGCCCACTCACAGTAATCTTAACCTTTGCACAGTTGCTTTCGGATATTCGGATATTCTGTTACACAAGCTCCAAAAATATAACATGAGCTATACCTCAAGGAAAGCTTTGGAGCTGTTTAATTTTTTTAAAAAAAGAAGAAGTGGAAGCTGGTTTTAGTGTTTGTGCCAGGGTTAAAGAGCCAACTTTTTAAAAGAGTTACAAAACTTTTTGGAGATGGAGCCAAGACAGCTCCACAGGGAGGAGACAGAGGCAGAGCTTAATGAAGATGCTCAGCCAAGGGCAGGTTGTTCAAATCCCCCCCCCCCCCCCGGGTTTGGAACCAGCACAGAAACAGATGGTTTGAAGGTGGAGCCTACGGAACTTGATGAAACACAGACAGAGAATGTTAGTTGTGGGGTGTGTTGTTCGTAAGAGTAGCAGAGTAACCGAACAACGAAGGGAAAGTCCTGGCTCTTAATCCTCGTTGTCGTTGTTGCTGCTTTCAGTGAGGATTATGAACAATGGAATATATAGCATCATCTATGTCCGTCTTATCCAAAGACATGGGGGCAAATCCCTGCCCCAAAGCGTTTACAATCTAAAATCCAATACAGTGCAAGGTAGCCGAGGGAGATGAAGGCAGAGGAAAGACGAGGGTTGTATTCAAAGCAGGACCAGCAGAGTTATGCGGAAACTTCTGTTTTCTTCTCCCCTCGTTCCTCCCCAACTTATCCAGAGGATCCCCCCACTTCCAGAGCTGATTTTGAGGGTAGGTGGGGGCCTGCAGGGTTGAAGAGGGGGGAAAGTTCCATTCCACAAATCCACATACCTTGTACTGGCAGAATGGGAGTGCCAGAGACATTTTTTTCAACTATGTGTACTTAGGTTTATTTATGGCAGGTGACTGAAACCAAAGGATTGTACGAAAGGCTTTGAATATATATATATATGGGGGGGGGGGTTAGAAATAAAACTTGAAAGCAGATGTTCTGGAAGGGTGTTCTGGGAAAAGCAGCAGCAAGGGACCGATGGCAGATTTGTTTAAGGGCTTAGTGTTAAATACCACAGAGCTCTGTTTTCCAAATATTGCTTTCTCAAAGTCAAACACTTGTGTCTCTTAATTGAAACTTTGCTATGATTGTAACTCAAATACTGCATAAGTTTCCCCTGCTGGAAAATAAGGCTCTGTAACAAAAGATTCGTGTACGGTTCTGTTCGTTTAAGCCGTCTACTGGCAGGTGCCCTATCCCACCCTTATTTTATTTATTTCTATTGATTATTACATTTATATCCCATTTCTTTCTCCAAGGAGCTTAGGGCGGCGTACAAATTTCTCCCCCTCTCCTTCTTATCCTCCCAAGAACCCTGTGAGGTGGGTTAAGCAGAGAGATAGTGATAGGTCTCCCAGGGGGCTTCATGGCCAGTGGGGATTTGACCCCTAGCCCAGCACTAACCACTACGCCACACTGCCTCTCTTGGCAAACCTCCCCTACTGATCGCATCCACTGGTTCTCTCAATTACCCATGCCATCATTTACCCCACCGCGCAGCAACTTGCTAAAAGAAGCACCAGAGTTTGCCTACATTTCCATCAGGCTCAAAATAGAAAGTCAATTTTCATGCAAAGCAGGCACGCATCGTTGAGTGTAGAAACACATTACGCAAAGCACAATTTTTTTCCCCTTTAGTCTGTCGCAAAGAGGTGTGACCCTGTTCATCCCACAGCGAGTGGCTGGAACTTTGATTGTCCTCCTTGCCAGTACTGCCCCTTGGACTTCAGGGTTGCTATTTACGTTGCCTCCGCCTGTGAAAACAGCAACTAACTAAAGATGCTGTTGACTAACCCCGAGTTTTTCATGTGTTTGGGGCATTCGCGTCTTGCTTCCCTGGGGACTCCATATCAACCAGGTCTCTTTCCCCCCCCCCCCATAGAGTCACAATAAAGTGTCAGCTCAACAGGCTCGTAGTTTGATTTACAGAGGACACACAACAGCATTTACAGTTCTTAAGTGATCAAACAAGAGCTGGCAGCAGGCTCCAGCGTGCTTAGGAAGTAGCCAAGATGATCCCAGAATAAATCTGCAATACAATTTAATATTGCAGGACACTTGTGTACGCACGGTATGATAATGCACAACCAGTCCTGGGGCCTTTTTTGAGGTGCTGCAGACACAACATCATCCCCCCTGTTGTCCCCGTTTATATAGAGAATTGGCTTATAAACATAGGCGGGTTGCGTGGAAATATTAACATTTGGACTCATATTTTTGACACATTAGAAGTTATTGTGATTTATTTCCTTTCTTGTTGTTGTTGCTTAGTCGTTTAGTCGTGTCCGACTCTTCGTGACCCCATGGACCAGAGCACGCCAGGCACTCCTGTCTTCCACTGCCTCCCGCAGTTTGGTCAGACTCATGTTTGTAGCTTCGAGAACACTATCCAACTATCTTGTCCTCTGTCATCTCCTTCTCCTTGTGCCCTCCATCTTTCCCAACATCAGGGTCTTCTCCAGGGAGCCTCAGCTTCACGATCTGTCCTTCCAGTGAACACTCAGGGATGATTTCCTTCAGAATGGATGCATTCGATCTTGCAGTCCATGGGACTCTCAAGAGTCTCCTCCGGGACCATAATTCAAAAGCATTAATTCTTCGGCGATCAGCCTTCTTTATGGTCCAGCTCTCACTTCCATACATCACTACTGGGAAAACCATAGCTTTAACTATATGGACCTTTGTTGGCAAGGTGATGTCTCTACTTCTCAAGATGCTGTCTAGGCCTGTCATTGCCCTTCTCCCAAGAAGCAGGCGTCTTTTAATTTCGTGGCTGCTGTCACCATCTGCAGTGATCATGGAGCCCAAGAAAGTAAAATCTCTCACTGCCTCCATTTCTTCCCCTTCTATTTGCCAGGAGGTGATGGGCCCAGTGGCCATGATCTTCGTTTTTTTGATGTTGAGCTTCAGACCATATTCTTTCTTATTTTAAGCTTCAGACCATTTCCTTTCTTATTTTAGTAATATCTTATTATATTTTAATTATGTTATTAAATTTTATTAATAAATTCTAAATTCATAAATTATGCATAAATTAAATTTATTAAAGTTTCAAAAGTTTCACATATACACTCCTATACATAATAAGTTTTTCTTTTGCTTTGTCGACTTCCCACCCCGTTTTCCAAGGTGGTTTTTTTTATTTCTCCCACTTTGCTGCACCCTATTTTCTATCTCTTATACCATATCAACAATACAATAATCTCTAATTCCTTCTGTTGCTTATCGTTCAATTCCTGCTCAACCAGTTCATCATCCTATAGTATTAGTTTAGGTAGTCTGCAAAAGGCTTCCATTCTTCCACAAAACAATCATCATTAGGTTCTCTTATTTTAGCTGTTAATTTTGCCAATTTTGCATAGTCCATATCTTTACTTACGGTTTATTTCCTTTCTGAATGGCTTCCCACAAGACATCGCAAAGTGGTTTACAATAGGATAACATATAAAACAGTTACATATATAAAAGGAGGGTCTCCACCCCCATCGTTCAGTTCCTAGGTCCTTCTGGCCATTCACTCCCTGCGAGAAGAGAAGTTACAGGGAACCAGGCAGAGGGCCTTCTCGGTAGTGGCACCCGCCCTGTGGAACGCCCTCCCTTCAGATGTCAAGGAGATAAACAACTATCTGACTTTTAGAAGACATCTGAAGGCAGTCCTGTTTAGGGAAGGTTTCAATGTTTGATGCCATATCATGTTTTTAATATTCTATTGTGCACACACACACACACACACACACACACAGAATCATAGAGTTGGAAATGATCTTGAGGGTCATCTATTCAGGAACCTTGACATGCCATCTCCCATCCAGTTTGAAACCATACCGGGTCCTGCTTAGCTTTAGCAAATGTGCTGGCAGTTATATCGCTGCACCAGTTTAAAAACAACAACATAATGACTTTAGCAGGCTTCTGGAAAGAGGCACACGGTAAGAAAGCTCCTGAAAATGTAGTAGAGAAGGTGACTGTCCGATATGTCAGAGACATTTTAATTCATTCAGCCTGAATCACTCCAGGATGTACTGTATTTTTCGCTCTATAAGACGCACCAGACCACAAGACGCACCTAGTTTTTGGAGGAGGAAAACAAGAAAAAAAATATTCTGAATCTCAGAAGCTAGAACAGCAAGAGGGTTTGCTGCGCAGTGAAAGCAGCAATCCCTCTTGCTGTTCTGGCTTCTGGGATAGCTGCGCAACCTGCATTCGCTCCATAAGACGCACACACATTTCCCCTTACTTTTTAGGAGGGAAAAAGTGAGTCTTATAGAGCAAAAAAATACGGTATTTAGAAGAAGAAGAAGAAGAAGAGTTTGGATTTGATATCCTGCTTTATCACTACCCAAAGGAGTCTCAAAGCAGCTAACATTCTCCTTTCCCTTCCTCCCCCACAACAAACACTCTGTGAGGTGAGCGGGGCTGAGAGACTTCAGAGAAGTGTGACTGGCGCAAGGTCACCCAGCAGCTGCATGTGGAGGAGCGGGGAAGCAAAGCCGGTTCCCCAGATTACGAGTCTATTGCTCTTAAACACTACACCACACTGGCTCTTACTTTTACTTTTATAAGGAATAAAGCACAACCAATAGGGCTGCCATAGAAAGGCTAGGGGGGGGTTGTTCTGTTTTCTGCAGTGTCATCTCGGGTTAAGAACTTAATTCGTTCCGGAGGTCCGTTCTTAACCTGAAACTGTTCTTAACCTGAGGTACCACTTTAGCTAATGTGGCCTCCCGCTGCTGCTGCCGCGCGATTTCTGTTCTCATCCTGAAGCAAAGTTCTTAACCCGAGGTAATATTTCTGTGTTAGCAGGGTCTGTAACCTGAAGCATCTGTAACCTGAAGCGTCTGTAACCCGAAGTACCACTGTACAGGATTGCCTTCAGACGGCTTGGGGGTCAGATAACTCCATACCCTCCAACATTTCTCCAATGAAAATAGGGACATCCTAAGGAAAAGTGGGACATTCCGGGATCAAATCAGAAAGCAGAATGGCTTCTCCAAATCAGGGACATCCCTGAAAAATAGGGACATCTGGAGGGTCTGCATTGCATGTGTGTTGCGTGCATGATGTCACTCATGTGCAATGCGGCCAGGATGTCACGGGTGTGCACTGCACACTGGGCCCCCTCCTGGATGAGACCTTCCTTCCTTCCTCCCAGAAAACATCTCCATCACCTGGCCACCTTTACCCAGCATGCAGTGAGTTGCTGGCATTGATCCAGCCAACCAGCTGTGGCACAGCTAGGGGGCAGGAAGCACTGGGCAGCCTGTGGCACTGAAGCTCACCTGAAAGTGTCCGAAGGTCCACCAGTGGATCTTGTCCCATTGTTTGAGAAGCACTGGTTTATACTGGCTCTCCAGGGTTTCTATCAGGGGTCTTTCCCAGCCCTAGCTAGAGATTTCATTGGCAGGGGGTTGGACTCGATGGCCCTTGTGGTCTCTTCCAACTCTATGATTCTATGATTCTATGCTAGAGTTTGACCCTGTGACCTTTTGCATGTAAAACATGGTCTGTACCACGGATAGGGCCTGGTGCACACTTGGGTTTGTTGCAGAGGGAGTCTTATTTCCACTCTTCCAGTCTTATTGTTGCTGTTCAGGGAAGATCTGCTACATTCTTTTCTCCCTCATTCCTGCCTCTGAAGCATCACCAAGCAAACTTGCTAAGGCTTGAGAAATGTTTACATGGGGAATTAGTCCGATGCCTCCCCATTGCTTAAACATGAGTCAGCAGTGCTTGCTGCTACTGTTCATATGGACAGGACTTGGAGTTTGGAGACTTGGCAAATTTGACAGAAAGGGATATTTCCTCATGTTTTCTCTGCGTCTCTCTCTCTCTCTCTTCTCTCTCTATACTTCCTCCTCCCACACCACAACTTCTCCCTTTTCATTCCCTCATACCTGCCCAGGTTTTGAGGTCTTCAAGAGAGGCCCTTCCCTTAGTCCTCCCACCCTCACATGGGTGGTGTTATGTAACCAGTGGTCTGTGTTTGCCTGAGCTTGAGTCTGTACTAAGGATTCTGAGCTCCTATGTTCTGATTCGATATATGATGCCCAATCACAGAACATTTCAGGATTTGGACCTCTGCCATTGGCCCTTGAACTGGTCGTGATTCGCAGCTTGGGAGTTTAGACAGCCAATCACGTTGGGAGTGGGAGTGGCCCAGACTTTCAGGAACGTATATAAGCAGTTGCTTTGCCCGTTTCCCAGTTACGCAGTTCAATAAAGGTTCTTGCTCTTATCATTGTGTCTTGCCTTGTGGGAACCCACCTACCCTTCAGGTGGGGACACGGAACTTAGAGAAGTTAGACTGGTTCCTTCCTTGTAGTTCTTTCACCTTCTTGTTCGAACAGGCTTTGGGGGATCAACTGCTTTTAACGAAAGAACAGGCACCATGCTGTTCTTATTGTAATTATTTGTATGTTTTAAACAGATTTTATATACAGTTGTACCTTGGCTCCCGAACGCCTTGGCTCCTGAATGATCAAAACCTGGAAGTGAGTGTTCCGGTTTTTGAACGATTTTCAGAAGCTGAACATCCAGCTCCTGCAGCCAATCGGAAGCCACGCTTTGGTTTCCGAACGTTTTGGAAGTCAAACGGACTTCCGGAACAGATTCTGCTTGACTCTCAAGGCACGACTGTATGTTGTAATACTATTAATGTTTAATTGTTTTTTAACGATAGCCTTTTCTATGTTTTTAGTGATTCTTGTTTTTTGTTTGGTCTGTAAGTCACCTTGAGTTCCATCAGGGGCAAAGGCAGGGTATAAATAAATATATCATCATCATCATCATCGTGCAGTTCACGTTGGGGCTTCATAAAGAAACAGGAACTCCGCCTTACTTGCTAACTGTCCATACCGCCCTGAGACCCCCAGGGATAGAGCGGCAAATAAATAAATAAATAAATAAATAAATAAATAAAACCTTTATCATCACCACCATTCAGTCCATCACTGAGACTAAATGGAGATAAATGGAAAATATTAACTGTTAATCTGTCACTGATGCTTTAGCTGAGATTCCTACACTGCTGGGGGTTGGATTAGATGACCCTTCTGTAGCAGGAACCCCCCCACCCCAATCATTCTGTTTGTAGAAACTTCACACACACTCACACTCACACACTACATACACTATGCTTCTGTTATAAATTCATAGAAAATCAACCATACATTGGATTTGCACTGTTCCACTTTTATTTTACTCCATGAAGGAAGGACTACAAAATGGGGCAGGTTTGATACAGGGCAGCCATAATCCCTTCAGCATCCCAGCACATACACAGGTGCCCTGCCCAGTTGCTATGCCAACCCTGATGGTCCCAGACAGAAGACAATCAAGATCACAAAGAACCTGCATATGGGAGTGGATTCAGCATGGACTGAAACAAAGGACACTGATCAGATCTTCCCTCAGGGGGCAGGAAACTGCAAACTCCCCTTTGTCTCCTGGAAGTTCCTGGAAGTGATTCATGGGGAGGGGGGAAAGGAGGAACCAGCCAGGTGACAAGACACTCAAGTTACCACCAACTCCTCCCTCAACCCCTCCTTTCTGTAATGTATGCATGATGTTTCTGGGGGTGGGCTAGACCTAGAGGAGGGGAATTTCAAAAGTTTTTATAAGACCTTGCACACTATTCTTCTGGGTCTTTCCTCTCTCCTGCACGTGAGGGGAATACCCTGTTGCAACAGTTCAATAAAGGCCAAGCCTACAGGCTGCTGTTTTGCTCCAAGTTATCCTGGTTGGTGTCTTTGTTTTGTCCAAGGGAGCCCTCGGATTTTTCCTGTAACACTTCCAACTCTTAAGATTCTATGATTCTATGAAATGTGATTTATAAGAAAAACCCTCCTCTCCTCCTTTACTCCTGTTCATGAATGGAGCGGTGAGCTTGCTGAGCTTGACCAACCCCCCTCTTTCCTCTGCTCATGCGGTGCGATTCCGGCATTCTGAGCCCATACCGTTCCCTAGCGTGGAACAGAACAGGGCAGCTGTTGTGAGCAAAGAGCTCCACGTTTGCGCAGGGAGCTTTGGGCTCTGAGTGGTGCTGCTCCTGCATAATGAATCAGATGCAATTCTGTGCTCATGTTACGCTTGCATGAATGAGCTGCAATTTCCATAGTCTGTGTCACTTGCAGAATTTATTTCTATGCCTGGGATGCCAAAGTGTGTTTGTGTTTCTTGGACAGCAGAACTGCTCCCCTCCAAAAAAACCAACAACAACCAAAAGGCAAATTTGCTTTGGCAATTTGCTGAGATCATAGTTCCCTCAATAGAGGCAGTGAGGTCATCTGCAGCAAGGAGCAGATCTCTCCCTCCCCCCCCCCCCCGGAGTGGCCCCAGTGCAGTAAAATAACCTCCTTTGAAAGCCTAACCTCTCAGACCCTCCAAATGTCCCAATTTTTCCAGGGACAGTCCCGGATTTACGGAAGCCGTCCCAGTTTGATCCCAGAATGTTCCGCTTTCCCTTAGGACGTCCCTATTTTCATCTAAGAAATGTTGGAGTTATGCGACTCCCGAGCCAATAAGATAAATACTATGCAACCTTTAGAAGACATCTGAAGGCAGCCCTGTATAGGGAAGTTTTTAAATGTTTAATGTTTTATCATGTTTTTATATGTGCTGGAAGCTGCCCAGAGTGGCTGGGGCAAGCCAGTCAGATGGGTTGGGTAAAAATACCAAAATGAATAATAATATTATTATGGAATAAAGGTAAAGGGACCCCTGATCATTTAGGTCCAGTCGTGACCAACTCTGGGGTTGCGGCGCTCATCTTGCTTTATTGGCCAAGGGAACCACAGCAGCGTATGGAAACGCCGTTTACCTTCCCGCCGCAGCGGTTCCTATTTATGTACTTGCACTGGTATGCTTTCAAACTGCAGGAGCAGGGACCAAGCAACGGAAGCTCACCCCGTTGCGGGGATTTGAACCGCCGACCTTCTGATTGGCAAGTCCTAGGCTCTGTGGTTTAACCCACAGCGCCACCCATGTCCCATTGTTATGGAATAGCACCTCCCTATTTTCACCGGAGACATGTTGGAGGGTTTATTCTATCCTGGCCTTGATGCCATTGTATAAAGGCCACCTAAGATCATGCAGCTTATTATGGGCAGATGTGTAGACACCACAAACCCACATCTTCCCAATAATATGCACGGGGTGTGTGTGTGTAAAGATGTCGCCCAACATCACCATATCAGCTCTTTCCCACCCTGCTTCACGCAATTGGCTGCTGCTTCCGATGAGTATATAAACTCAATAAAAATAAATAAATAAATAAATAAATACATGAGTCTGTACGTGGTCTTCCCATTGTTTGCTTCTTTCAAATACTGTATTTTTCGCTCCATAAGGCGCACTTTCCCCCTCTTAAAATCTAAGGGAAAATGTCTGTGCGTCTTATGGAGCGAATGTGTGGTCCATGGGGCTGGGGGGGGGTTTCCCCCGCCAGCCCCGAACTGCTCTTTGGTGCTGGGGGTGGGGGAAAGCTGGGCTTACCGCCAGGCCCACAAGCTCGGGGAACAGTGGGAAGGCTGTGTGCAGCCTTTTGGCTGCTCCCCGACCTGCTCTTTCGGGCTGGCGATGGGGGAAAGCAGCGCTTCCCTCCGCCAGCCCCAAAGAGCAGGTCGAAAGGAACCCGAAGCCGCCGGAGCGCAGCGGGAACTCCCGCACCTTATTTTAGAGGGGGAGAACAAGAAAAAAAATTCCCCCCTCTCTGCATAGCGCCTCCTGCCGCTTCGCTGAAGGGGCGCTGCGCAGAGAGGGGGAGTTTTTTTTTTCTTGTACTCCCCCTCTAAAACAAGATGCGTCCTATGGTCGGGTGCATCCTATAGAGCACAAAATACGGTACATGTTACGATAATGGCACGTGGGGCAGGGTACGCCATGGGAGCCATCAGACCCCTGTGTAATGCATAACTGAAGGCAACCTAATTCAAGGAAATAATTGGGGCATTTTTCTGGGGGTTGGGGGCAGGGGTTTGGCCTACTTTGGGTTACAATTGGTGGAGTAACCGGGAAAGAGAAGAAGAGCTGCCTTGCAACAGGCTCAAGGAGACTGCTTTCATTGCTGTTTTGTTTTTTGTTTTTTTATTATTATTTTTTATTAATTTCCAATAAAAAAGAATTTTTAGTCATACATTTTCAGTACAATCAAAAATACATATTTTTGACTTCCATCAGTTCATCCGTGAATCCTCCGTATTCTCGTCTTTATACTGCAAGTTCAAAATTTGTCATTTTTATCTTAAAATCCACCTACTCCCCCTCTTCCCTTTTTTACAATGTTTCTATACATATTTCTTCACAAAGCTTCCTGTAAACCCACAAACATTATTTGTTCATCACATATGCTTTTCATATAATCCACAAATTTACTCCAGTCGTCAGTGAACTTGTGATCTCGTTGGTTTCGGACTTTCCCTGTTAATTTATCTAGTTCTGCGTAGTCTGTTAATTTCATCCTCCACTCTTCTATAGATGGTAGTTCCTCCTGTTTCCATTTTTGGGCCAGTAGTATCCTTGCTGCCGTCACTGCATATAGAAATAATTTCTGATCTTTTCTATTTATTTCATTTCCAACCATTCCTAACAAAAAAGCTTCTGGTTTTTTAGCAAATGTATATTTCAACATCTTTTTCAATTCATTATATGTCTGTTCCCAGAATACTTTAACCTTATTACACTCCCACCACATATGATAAAACGTTCCTTCTTTTTCTTTACATTTCCAACATTTATTACTTACTTTATACATTTTTGCTAGTTTTACTGGAGTGATAGACCATCTATAAACCATCTTCATCACATTTTCTTTCAGTGCAGTACAGGCTGTAAATTTTATCCTTTCATTCCATAATTTATTCCACTCATCAAATTGTATATTATACTCAAAATCCCTGGCCCATTGAATCCTTACTGATTTTACCTCTTCATCTTTAGTATGCCATTCTAGCAACATTCTAGCAAATGTATAGAATGGGATTCTAGTATGCCATTCTATACATTTTTGACAGGTTTTTAATTTCATTACTCACTATTTCTTTTTGAAACTTTGACTCTTTTTCCAAAAAGCCTCTCTCTTTTAACTCTTTTTTAAACATTTCATTAATCTGATAGTAATGCAACCAATCATTAACATATTCCTTGACTTTCTCACATGGTTTTAACTTCCATTTTCCCTCTTCTTTAATAATCAAATCCCCGTAAGTTATCCACCCCCCTTTCATGTTAATTTTTTTCACACTCATAACTTCTAGAGGTGATAACCAATGGGGTATTTTTGCTTCTAATAGGTTTTTATACCTATCCCATACTTCTATCAGAGATCTTCGAAAAATGTGGCTTGCAAAACCTTTATGAACTTTTTTCTTATCATACCATAAATAAGCGTGCCATCCAAATCTATTATCAAATCCTTCCAAGTCCAACAATTCCGTATTTTCTAATTTCACCCACTCCTTTAACCAACAGAAGTAAGATGCTTCGTAATATAATTTCAAGTCCGGCAGGGCGAAGCCTCCTCTTTCTTTCGCATCTGTCAACAATTTAAATTTTATTCTAGGCTTCTTGCCCTGCCAGATATATCTTGAAATTATTTTTTGCCAATCCTTAAATATAGTTGCCCCTTTTATAACCGGAATTGTCTGGAATAAAAATAACATTTTCGGCAAAACACTTATCTTTATCATTGACATTCTTCCCCAGAATGATAATTTCATCCTTCCCCACACCTCTAGATCTCTTTTAATTCCATTCCACATTGGTATATAATTATTTTGAAATAAATCAATATTTTTGGGGGTCACCCAAATTCCCAAGTATTTAACTTTTTTCACCACTTCAATCTCAGTCTGTTGTTGCATTATTTCTATCATATCTTGATCCATATTTTTAACAATCATTTTCATTTTCTTTCTATTCAAAATAAAACCTGCCATTTTACCAAATTGTTCTATTTCCTCTAATACTTCTTTGGTACTTTTTAACAGTTCCTCCACTGTTAAAACCAAATCATCAGCAAATGCTTTAACTTTGTATTCATTTCGACCAACTGTAACTCCCTTAATTTTTTCATTTTTCCTTACTGATCTTAGCAGAACCTCCAGTACCATGATGAAAAGTAACGGTGACAGAGGACAACCCTGTCTTGTGCCTTTAGCTATTTTAATCTTTTCTGTTAGCACATTATTTACTATCAGCTTTGCTGTTTGTTCTGGATATATCGCTTTGATACCATTGAAAATCCCTTGACCTAAGTCCATCATCTCTAAATTCTTCAACATAAATTCCCAAGATATATCATCAAAGGCCTTTTCAGCATCCACAAATATTAGCATAGCTTGTTTATCTTTCCTGGCAGTCAGATATTCCACAATGTCTATTATATTTCTTATATTATCTTTCATCTATCTGCCAGGTAGAAAACCCGCTTGATCTTTATGAATATAGTCTTGCAATGTTTTTCCCAACCTTTGCTGATTTGTGAGCCACCTGGAGATTTTCGGAGAGGTGGGAGCAAGAGGGGGAAACGCTCCAAGTCATAAACAACTTTTGCAGTCACCTTTTGTCCCCGCAAGCAGTGTTGACAGTGGTAATCAGCGGGTGAACAGGATCTCCTTTACAAGGAGCGTTGGGTTACACTCATTTGCTCATCGCATTCAGGACAGAGGAAAAGTTCCACACACCCCCCCAGCTGCGTGCCTAGCAAATGGGATGACGTGATGGCAGATGTGTTCTGCTTGGCTAGATGCATCTCAGGTGTCCCTCGGTCCTGGACATCCGTTCTGAATTAATACACAGGTCTGCTTATACGACGAGACCCCTTCTCCCCGATAGGCAGTTGGGAGGGAAGCACCCTTTGAAATACTTCCCTGTGATTCTGCATGCTTTCATGTTGCTGGGGGGAGTTCCTGTGAGTCAGAAGCGGAGCATGGAATGGGAGCTGTTTACAATACAGCATTTCTATAGCACCACACCGTTAAAAAAATTCTGCGAAAGGTTGCACTTTTGCTTTGGAAGATCAGGTTCAGCAAGATTGGTAACCAGATTGGCTGGTGGTGACGTTTGTCTTCTACCTTGATTTGTGTCGCAGTACAAATAAAGTCAGGGTCTAACCTACCTGTTACGTTAATGGTGTGGTTTAGCAATCCAATTTTTTTTTAATACCAACCATGCTGGCGAGATTAGGGAGAAATTGTTCTTGCCAATTCAGAGTAGAGATGTAAGGTTTAAGGTTTCCTTTTCCGGCATGACAATTAGCATTAATTAAGAGGGGGAAATCCCATTGGCCCCAATAGCAACTTTTCCCCCAAATGTTAATTGTCACATGGCAGGGCAGTTTTCAAGAAGGTGGAAAGCTTAAAAGCTTCAAGTTGTGTTTCTAGGGCCAATGATAATACAGTAGTACCTCAGGTTACATACGCTTCAGGTTAAAGACTCTGCTAATCCAGAAATAGTGCTTCAGGTTAAGAACTTTGCTTCAGGATGAGAACAGAAATTGTGCTCCGGCAGCGCGGTGGCAGCAGGAGGCCCCATTAGCTAAAGTGGTGCTTCAGGTTAAGAACAGTTTCAGGTTAAGTACGGACCTCCGGAATGAATTAACTACTTAACCTGAGGTACCACTGTACACTCTTCAGAGACTCTTTAACTGTGCTTGGCAGGGGTTGGAGAAAAGCAACTACCAGACTTTTAGAAGACATCTGAAGCCAGCCCTGTTTAGGAAAGCTTTTAATGTTTAATAGGTTATTGTATTTTAATATTCTGTTGGAAGCCACCCAGAGTGACTGGGGAAACCCAGCCAGATGGGCGGGGTATAAATAATAAATTATTATTATTATAGATGACACTTTGGGTCCCTCCAAACTCTACAATTCTATTATTTTATTCCAGTGCTTTCCGTTAGCAGGAACAAAAGTGCACCCTAATAGCAAAAATAAATAAATAAATGGATTCCTCACTACCTTAAGAATATATATATATATTCTGAGATCTTCCTGGTTTTCAGAAAGAAAAGCAGCCCCAACCAACACACTAGCCCAAAACAGCTGGAGTGTAGCAAAAGCTTTGGTTGTGTGCACGCCATTCATTTAAAACACATTTAAAGCAATCCCCCCCCCAAATAATCATGGGAATTATAGTTTATCCTTCTCAGAACTACAGTTCCTAGCACCCTTAAGAAACTACAGTTCCCAGGATTCTTTTGCAAGTGTTTTAAATGTGTAATGCGCGGACACTTAACTTCCCATAAAACAAGCTTCCTTGTTTTATGCCTTTCTCTGTCAAACGTTAAGTTTCACCATATGCGAAGCAAGATCCAGTTATACTGGCTTTGGCAGGCCTAATTAGGCACTTCTGCAACGTTCTGAAGCTGAAAAACCATATCATTATTATTTGTGGTATACCTGCCGGCTCACGCATATCTCGTGTGCCTATAAACAGTCAGATTAGCTCTAATTAAGAAATGCCGCAGTTCCCTTGAGCAAGCGCATGTTGCCAAAACAGCAGTGCTGGGGTGGTTGGACAGCCATGGTTGTTGGATGAATGAGAAGGTTTCATAAAGAGCTTGGAGAAGAAAGAGAGCCAAAACAGACTTCTGACGACTATGAGCTTTGTTGACGTGTGTTGTTTGGGTCAAATGTCCCCCCCCCCCCCGCCCAATCGCTCAGAGAAAAACAACCACACACCATTGCTGTAAGTGAGGGATGGCAGAGCAAGATGATGTTTGCGGAAGTGCACTTGGTTGGAGTCGCAGTGGTCACATGGCTTCCTTTACAAGTCCTCTCTGAAGATGTAATAAGGGAGAGCAACAGGGCCTTTGAAATGGCCCATCAACAGCACCTGAATAAGCAGGCTGAGCATGAAGAAAAAGCTCACCTAGACACAACCTTCCTCCTCATAAGTCATTCATCCAAGAATCCAGGTCCCATAGGTAAAGGTAAAGGGACCCCTGACCATTAGGTCCAATCATGGCCGACTCTGGGGTTGCGGCGCTCATCTCGCTTTATTGGCCAAGGGAGCTGGCGTACAGCTTCTGGGTCATGTGGCCAGCATGACTAAGCCGCTTCTGGCGAACCAGAGCAGCACACAGAAACACCGTTTACCTTCCTGCCGGAGTGGTACCTATTTACCTACTTGCACTTTGACGTGCTTTCGAACTGCTAGGTTGGCAGGAGCAGGACTGAGCAATGGGAGCTCACCCCATTGCAGGGATTTGAACTGCCGACCTTCTGATCGGCAAGTCCTAGGCTCTGTGGTTTAACCCACAGCGCCATCCGCGTCCCATGCTTTTGCATGAGCTGTTCATTGAGGGTCGGAGAGCCCCTGCACTGTTGCCACACAGGCAAAGCCTCATCTCAAGAGCAGGCAGAAGCAACATTTGGGGAAAGGGAAATAGAGAACACAGTTGCACACTCATTTCAAAACATGCCCACCCATGTGCACAAACAACATGGACCATAGCTTTCACTTTAGATCATTTTATTGCAAACCACTATGTACAGAAGCATGCTGTGAAACCACCCCACCCCCACCGGCTCCTGTGCATTTCAAGGGCAATGTGTTTGTACACACACAGGTAATGCCAGATAGCTATATTTGGGCAAATTTGGGTACAAAGTCAACATCCACAGCTCTATCCATGCAGCAAGACAATTAAATGTTGCAATCATTCTGTTGTGTTCTCTGACTTATCTCTTAAACAACAACAACCACCCAGCCTTTTGTTTTGCTGAGCAAGGGTTACTAAGAAACCAGGTGGCAAATGATGGGTTTTGTGCGCCCTGGTTGTTATCAGCATTAGGCTATAAGGATGAGACACCATGGCATTTTAATCACACGCAGTTCCTCCCTGCTCAAACAACAGCTGCTCTGCATGTTCCTACAAGAGATTTCACCACCATTTCCCAATCTATTCCTGCTCTCCCACTTTGCAGCTACTTTTGAACCCACTGGGCTTTCTAGAAGCCTGGCACCCTGGTGCTTTCTGGCTGAGAGTCAGCCTGCTATTGCTGCTCACATTTACTGTGCCACTGAATGCCACTCCTAGAATCATATATAGAGTTGGAAGGGACCACGAGGGTTTTTGAATTCTGAATTTTTGTTATTCACGTTTTATACTGTATTTTATGTTGTTTTTTGTTGCATCAATTAAGTGTTTTAAATTTGTGGTTAGCCTCCCTGAGCCCGGTTTTCTGAACTGGGAAGGGTGGGGTATAAAAATATTATTATTACTGTTATTATTGTTGTTATTATTATTATCATCTAATGCAGCCCCTTAAGGGACGCAGGTGGCGCTGTGGGTTAAAGCCTCAGCGCCTAGGACTTGCCGATCGAAAGGTCGGCGGTTCGAATCCCTGCGGCGGGGTGCGCTCCCGCTGCTCGGTCCCAGCGCCTGCCAACCTAGCAGTTCAAAAGCACCTCCGGGTGCAAGTAGATAAATAGGGACCGCTTACCAGCGGGAAGGTAAACGGCGTTTCCGTGTGCGGCTCTGGCTCTGGCCAGAGCAGCAATGTCACGCTGGCCACGTGACCCGGAAGTGTCTCCGGACAGCGCTGGCCCCTGGCCTCTTAAGTGAGATGGGCGCACAACCCCAGAGTCTGTCAAGACTGGCCCGTACGGGCAGGGGTACCTTTACCTTTACCTTTTAATGCAGCCCCTTGCAATGAAGGAATCTTTGCCCGACGTGGGGCTCAAACCCTTGACCCCGAGATCGGCCTCATGCTCTGCCAACTGAGCTATCCTTGATAGTTTACGAAATTTACCAGCTGCCCTTCACCCAAAACCAATTCTAGGGCATGCATATACCAGATAAAAATATACAAGCAAACAACAAAGCATCAGCATGCATAATGAGTCCTCATCCCCTAGCCTCCCTGCCGTACCAGGCTGCAGGTGAGAATTTCCAGGGAGAATAGCGAGCACCCATATTTTCCTCCCCACAAGATTAAAGGCGTCATGATTGTGCAAAATGAATCTGGGTGAATGCTTAATAAAGAGGTTTTCTGGAAGCAACGTCAGACTTGCACTCCAGCAGTTGCACCTGAAACCAACCTCGCTATAACCCTCACAGAAGCTATTTTCCTTTGGTTTGATCTGTAGACTCTCACATATCCCTGTTTATTTCTTTACAACTGGGAAACCCAGGAAGATGGGCAGATCTTTTGTTCTTCCTCTTGGTTGCGCCTCCCTGGGATCTTCCTTTTATATTCCTTTATTTCATAAAAATATGCAGCTTGACTGCAAAAATGAACAAAGCACTTTACAAAAAGAATAAAGCAATAAAATTATCAATAAAAGCAGTTACAAACAGCAATTTAAAACATTTTAATGAAGAATTAAAGTCAGTGATGAGCTCAAGACTGATTAAGACACATGGAGATGTTAATCCATATCTGCATAATCTTGTCTAAATGAAAAAGATTTACGGTAAGCAGGTGCTAAACAGAACAGACACAGCAAACAATGGCAAGTTCTTAAAAAAAATGGGAGTGCCTGATCACCTCATCTGTCTCCTGAGAAATCTCTATGTGGGGCAAGAAGCTACAGTTAGAACTGGATATGGAACAACTGATTGGTTCAAAATTGGGAAAGGAGTACGACAAGGCTGTATATTGTCTCCCTGCTTATTTAACTTATATGCAGAATTCATCATGCGAAAGGCTGGGCTGGATGAATCCCAAGCCGGAATTAAGATTGCCAGAAGAAATATCAACAACCTCAGATATGCAGATGACACAACCTTGATGGCAGAAAGTGAGGAGGAATTAAAGAACCTTTTAATGAGGGTGAAAGAGGAGAGTGCAAAATATGGTCTGAAGCTCAACATCAAAAAAACGAAGATCATGGCCACTGGTCCCATCACCTCCTGGCAAGTAGAAGGGGAAGAAATGGAGGCAGTGAGAGATTTTACTTTCTTGGGCTCCATGATCACTGCAGATGGTGACAGCAGCCACGAAATTAAAAGACGCCTGCTTCTTGGGAGGAAAGCAATGACAAACCTAGACAGCATCTTAAAAAGCAGAGACATCACCTTGCCAACAAAGGTCCGTATAGTTAAAGCTATGGTTTTCCCAGTAATGATGTATGGAAGTGAGAGCTGGACCATAAAGAAGGCTGGTTGCCAAAGAATTGATGCTTTTGAATTATGGTGCTGGAGGAGACTCTTGAGAGTCTCATGGACTGCAAGAAGATCAAACCTATCCATTCTTAATGAAATCAGCCCTGAGTGCTCACTGGAAGGACAGATCCTGAAGCTGAGGTTCCAATACTTTGGCCACCTCATGAGAAGAGAAGACTCCCTGGAAAAGACCCTGATGTTGGGAAAGATCACAAGGAGAAGGGGACGACAGAGGACGAGATGGTTGGACAGTGTTCTCGAAGCTACCAGCATGAGTTTGACCAAACTGCAGGAGGCAGTGGAAGACAGGAGTGCCTGGCGTGCTCTGGTCCAGGGGGTCACAAAGAGTCGGACACGACTAAACGACTAAACAACAAACAGAATAGAGTGATGAACTTGCCTGATATCAAGAGGCAAGGAGTTTCAAAGTGTAGGTGCTGCGACACACACACAAAAAGATTTCTTACAAATGAGGAACAAGTATTAGGTGGCACCTGTTAAGTGCCGGTTCTGCTAATCAAAGCAGTTGAGTGGGGTAAGGTGATCTCAAAGGTAAGCTGGTCCCCAGTTGTTAGGGGCTTTATATACTAATAATAACACCTTGAACTGGTAGCAAACTGGTAGCAAATTAGCAACCCGTGCAGGTCTCTGAGCACAGGTATTGTATGTTGGCAGGATCTCACTGCTGTCAGTAATTGTGCTGCAGCATCCTGCGCTATTCCAACCCAATGCTCCTCCATAAAAGGAAAGTGGGTCTCCAGGGCCCCAAACTCTCCTGCCCTTTTAACTTTGTCAGTTCTGCCTCCCTGCCTGTTCCCAGAACATATTCTCCAACACTGCACAGACACTTGTATGCTTGGGACACACATTCCAGAGGGTTAGCTGTTATTAGCCTTGTTACAACAAACAGAAGGATTGCGACGCCTTAAAGACAAACACATACATTCTCTCTTCTTATTCTTCTCTTGGTAGCAGCTTCCTTGGAATCAGAGCCTACTAGAAAAATAAAATTGTAGAGTTGAGAGGGATCTCAGGGGTCATGTAGCCCAACCCCTGCAATGCAGGAATCTCAACTAAAGCATCCATGACAATTGGCCATCCATCTTCTGCTTACAAACCTCCAAAGAAGGAGAGCCCACCACCTCTCGTGGAAGTCTGTTCCACTGCCAAACAGCTCAGAAAGTTCTCCCTGGTGTTTTAGTTGGAATCTCCTTTCTTGCAACTTGAATCCGAGTTGGGTCTTAACCTCCAGAGCAGGAGAAAAAGAGATTGCTCCATGTGACAGCCCTTAAGATATCTGAAGATGGCTGTCGTCTCTCCTCTCAGTCTCCTCTTTCCCAGGCTAAACATACCCAGCTCCTTCAACTATTCCTCATCAGGCTTGGTTTAAAGACCCTTTAACATCTTGGCTGCACACACATTCCAGCTTGTTGTCAATATCCTTCTTAAATTGTGGTGCCCGGAACAGGACACAGTACTCCAGGTGTGGTCTGAACAAAGTAGAATAGAGTGTACTATTACTTCCCTTGATTTGTACAATTTACTTCTGTTAATGCAGCCTAGAATAGCATTAGCTTTTTTTGCTGCTGCACCACATTGTTGACTCATGCTCTGAGTATAGAGACAGCTGAAACCACAAGTCTTTCCCTCCAGCTGCTTCCTTCTTGTAGTTTCCAGCCCTTTAGCAGGTTTCCGTAGCACCGCCTCCAGTTTCCTGTGCATCAATGAGGTGATCATCCCGCAGCTCTACAGAATTGGGTCGTCCGCTACGGCAAAGCGGAGACCCGCGCTGGAAAACCCCAGGCAGCAAGAGCCTGGGGACGTGGGACTCGGCGGGTGCCAGAAGCGACCCTTGAAACGTTGAAGAGACCCCGTAAGGAGCCTCGGATCGTGGAGGGGGTTGCGGCGCTGTGAGTCGATCGCTACTCTGTAGAGTGAAGCCGCGCAGCTGCTGTCGGTGAGCGCTGACCTTTTTTCCTCAAAATATTCAGAACAGAAAAGCAACAACCCGTGAGTAAGGAGGGACTTTTCGTAATTGGAGTCTAAATTAATGGAAATTTGGCTGAAAGCGGAGAGATGTTAAAAGGAAGTCCGTCTTCCGCTGCTACTTAAATTTCAAAGCAAAAAGAGCTGGAGGAGTGGAGCCATTGAAGAGGCTTTTTAAACTATCTGAATTGAGCATTCATTGAAGCTGTTTTTAGGCAAAGTAAGGACTTAATTTACTTATTGGATTTATCTTTTATTTGGACTGTGTTAATCTTCTGCCTTGGGAACTACAAATTCTGACTGAGAAGCCCAGGTACTTGGGCTGCCTGAACAGCAGAACTGTCAGTTTGCAGACTTGGCTATTGTGTATTTGGACTTGCAACATTTAGAGCATTTTTAGACTTGCTACTTTGAAATACCAGTTGGCACTTGTCAGAAACAATGTTATGCTGTTAACACCAACTCTGCTAAACATTAGTTACTGAAGGTCTTTGGACATTAAAATTGACTTTATTGATCTTATTTGATTTGACTTCTTCCCTCAAGACATTCTAAGCTCCCTCTAGAGGATTTTGGATTTACAGCAGTGACACTATTTTACTTTCTCTTTCCTTTCCTCCTATTTGACTGTTTGCTCGTGGGCTGTGGCATTCTCATGGGAACAACTCAGTTCGACCTTGACTCCTAGATAAAATTGGAATGAGCGGCACAAGAAAAAGGGGAGCAAGAACTAGACAAACAACTTTAACCTCAGCCTTACAGACACGTAGATCATCTGTACCTACTCTGCCGTCAGCAGGGGAAGAAGAAATTGTGTCTACTCTGCCGTTGGCAGGGGAAGAAGAAACTGAGCAATTACAGTTGGAAGATATGGCCTCAGGAGCAACTGCTTCAATTTTAGAGAAAATTTATGAAAAATTGGAGTCTTTGGATAAAAGAGTAGAATCTTTGGACAAGAAAGTGGATGAACAAACAGCCAAAATTGACCAAAATACAGCTTGTCTAAATAAAATACCTGGACAGGTGGCACATAACGTACAAGCAATTGGGCAGCTAACTGAGGCCACTGCAGAGAATCGTAAATTGGCTGAGGCTACTAGCCAAAAAGTTGAAAATTTAGAACAAGAGGTAAAACCATTCTGTAAACAAGTCGGAGAACATCAGATGTATTTGTCTATGATAGAATTGCGGAACCGGGAAAACAATTTAAGGTTAAGGTCAATACCAGAAGCTGAAGAAGGAAACTTAGTTGAGTTCCTGACTAAAGAATTTTCCAAGTTTTGGCCTATACAGGAAGAAAAGGACTTTAAAATTGTATCGGCTTTCAGACTTGATCGAGGCGGGTCGGGGCTGCTGATTCTTCTAGACCTGTCAGCAGCCTTCGACATGGTCGATCACGAACTCCTGGACCACCGCCTTGCCGACGTGGGGATCCAGGGCACAGTCCTTCAATGGCTGCGCTCGTTTCTCTCTGGTCGGGGACAGAGGGTGGCGCTTGGGGGGGAATTGTCATCCCGCCACTCCTTGGTGTGTGGTGTGCCTCAGGGTGCAATACTCTCCCCGATGCTTTTTAACATCTTTATGCGCCCCCTCGCCCAGCTTGTCCGGAGTTTTGGGCTGGGCTGCCATCAGTATGCTGATGACACCCAACTCTATTTGTTGATGGACGGCCACCCGGACTCGGCCCCAGACACACTGATCAGATGCTTGGAGGCTGTGGCTGGATGGTTACGTGGGAGCCGGCTGAAGTTAAATCCTTCGAAGACAGAGGTCCTCTGGCTGGGGCGGGACGACATGGGACTGAGGGGGCAACTCCCATCTCTTGCGGGGGTGCAATTAGTGCCAGCACCGTCCGTTAAGAGTTTGGGTGTAATCTTCGATACCTCCCTCTCCATGGAGGCGCAGATTGCAGCTACAACAAAGGCGGCATTTTTTCATCTCCGCCAAGCTAAGCAGTTGGCTCCTTACCTCTCTCGCCCTGACCTAGCCACTGTGATCCACGCGACGGTCACCTCCAGACTGGATTATTGTAACTCGCTCTACGTGGGGCTGCCCTTGAGACTGACCCAGAAACTCCAGCGGGTGCAGAATGCCGCAGCGAGACTCCTTACGGGGTCCTCGCTTAGAGATCACATTCATCCGGTGCTATACCAGCTGCACTGGCTCCCGATGGAGTACAGGATCAGGTTTAAGGTGCTGGTTTTAACCTTCAAAGCCCTATACGGCCTAGGGCCCTCGTACCTACGGGACCGCCTCTCCTGGTATGCCCCACAGAGGAACTTACGATCTTCAAATAAAAACACCTTGAGGGTCCCAGGCCTCAGAGAGGTTAGGCTGGCCTCAACTAGAGCCAGGGCTTTTTCGGCTGCGGCTCCAACCTGGTGGAACGCTCTGTCACAAGAGACAAGGGCCCTGCAGGACTTGACATCTTTCCGCAGGGCCTGCAAGACAGAGCTGTTCCACCTGGCATTTGGTCAGGGCGCAGCCTGACCCCCTCCTCTGGCAATCTTTACAAAGCTTTAGTTTATGGTTGCCATCAATTTTGATTTTAATTCATTTTTATAATGTTTTATAATGTCACACTGTTTTAATGTTGTTAGCCGCCCTGAGCCCGGCTTCGGCTGGGGAGGGCGGGATATAAATAAAATTTATTATTATTATTATTATTATTTGCAAAGAAAGAGAAGCCCAGAGACTGTTTGATAACTTTGAGATCGAAGGAGGAAAGGGATAAGATTTTGGGTTTACACTACGAAAAGTCACTGGACATTTTGAACAGAAGAGCTGAAATTTACAAAGACATCCCGAAACAACTGCTGGACCTTAGATCCGCCTATCTTGAATTGGTCAGATTGCTAAGGAGCAACTCAATTATTTTTAGGTGGGAATTTCCTCAGGGATTATCTTTGACCTTCAGAGGGAAGAAAGTCAAGATTAAAACACTTGAAGACAGAGATAAATTTCTGATTGCCTACGGAGAGGACCTTCAGAAAGGAATTGAAACACCTTTGGGGCCTGTAGCATCTGCTGCATCACTACCCTTGGAATCTGAAGACTCAGAGGAAAAGATACCACCCCTAGAGAAATAACAGAATTGTTCAGGATGTCCCTACAACTGTTGAGTTGGAATATTAATGGGTGCAATTCCCCGGAAAAAAGGAGGAAGTTATTTCATATATTGAAAAAAGAACAATTGGACATTATTTGTTTGCAAGAAACACATGTGACTAGGCTCCACAAAAAAGTGCTAATAAATAAAAGATTAGGCCAAGAATTTATTTCTTCGGATCGAGTGAAGAAAAGAGGTGTGGTGATTTATGCAAAGGAGAACCTGTCACCTAAATTTCTGTTCAAAGATGAGCAAGGAAGAATTTTGGCAATTGAGATACAATACCAAGGAGAGAAGTTTTTGATATTAGGAATTTACGCACCAAATGAGGGGAAATCGGAATTTTATAAGAAGTTGCATGAGAGCATCCTGGACTATTCGGACTATGACAACATCATTATGATGGGAGACATGAATGGCGTGGTATCAACCAACATGGATAAGTCACAAAATCAAAATGTTACAAAAGATGGCAGACTACCTAAGACTTTCTTTGAACTGACCGACAACATGGATTTGATTGACATCTGGAGGACAAAGAACCCCTTGGGAAGAGAAGGAACATTCTTTTCTGAAGCCCAACTGACATGGACGAGAATCGACCAAATATGGATATCTAGAGGTCTGGCACCTAAGATCAGAAAAGTGGAAATCTGCCCAAAAACCTGCTCCGACCATAACGCTGTAAAGATGGATATGACACTACTACCAACCGGCTCCTTTAGATGGAAGATGAATGACAATCTGTTTAGAGACCAGGAGATTACCAAGAAGGCCCAAAAAGTGTTGAAGGATTATTTTGAGATAAATTTGAATACTACAGTGGAAAAAAGAATTATCTGGGACGCAAGTAAGGCCGTGATGAGGGGGTTCTTGATACAACAGAATGCTGTAAAGAAAAGGACACAAAATGAGAAAAAAGATAAGATTTTGGAGAAAATTAAAGAATTCGAGAAGAAGTTAAGATCAAATCCGAAGTCACAGCCGATTCTGAGAGAAATTAAACTCTATCAAGCACAATATTCCAAATTGATAAACCAGGAAATAGAGTGGAAAGTTAAACTAATGAAACAAAGAACATTTGAATCGGCGAATAAATGTGGGAAACTGCTAGCATGGCAGCTGAAGAAGAGACAAAAACTAAATACAGTTACAAATTTAGAGATTGAAGGAAGAAACATTCAGAACCCTGTGGATATCAGAAAATGCTTCCAGAGATATTTCAAAAAACTATATACTCAAGGGCCGCAAGATGAGGCTGAGATAAAACAATTTTGATAAAGAATGGACTACCAAAACTGTCACAAGAAAATAGAGTAATCCTGAACTCAAAAATAACACGACAAGAGATTGAACAAGCCATTCAGAACATGCAATTGGGCAAATCTCCAGGGCCAGATGGGCTCACCTCCAAGTACTATAAGATATTGAAAGACTATTTGATACAACCATTGTTGGAGGTTAGCAACGAAATTTTGGAGGGGAAGAAGGCGCTGGAATCGTGGAAAGAAGCGTTTATCACATTGATACCAAAATCGGAAACTGAAAAGACCCAACTTAAGAACTACCACCCCATCTCCCTTTTAAATGTGGATTACAAAATATTTGCAGACATTTTAGCAAGTAGATTTAAAAAAGTTTTGAATCAGGTAATTCACAAGGACCAGGCAGGCTTTCTCCCAGGCAGACATTTGTTTGCTAATACAAGGAACATAATTGATATTTTGGAACTTTTGCAAACAAATATCAATACAAAAGCAGTGTTAATTTTCATAGATGCGGAGAAGGCCTTTGATAATATTTCTTGGAAATTTATGAAGGGAAATCTGGAAGGGATGGGAGTGGGACGGGGTTTTGGAAATGGGATTGATGCAATTTATTCAGAACAAAAGGCTAAACTGATAGTTAACAATGTGATTACAGAAGAGTTCAAAATTGAAAAAGGAACACGACAAGGCTGTCCTATTTCCCCATTGTTATTTATTTCTGTCCTGGAGGTGCTCTTGAACATGATCAGAGGGGACCGGCTGGTGGAAGGTATTCAGGTCGGAGTGAAGCAATATAAACTTAAAGTGTTTGCAGATGACCTAGTTTTGACCCTTCAGGAGCCAGAATCTAGCACGAAAAAAGTATTACAATTAATTCAAGAGTTTGGTCGGGTAGCGGGATTTAAGTTAAATAAGCAGAAAACTAAGGTATTGGGGAAAAACTTGACAGTTACAGAGTCAGAACGGTTTCAGAAAGAGACAGAGTTGAACGTGGTTAAAAAAGTAAAATACCTAAGGGTAAATATAACAGCAAAAAATCTGAGTCTATTTAAAGATAATTATGAGAAATGCTGGGCAGAAATTAAGAGAGACTTAGAAAGTTGGACAAGATTGAAACTTTCCTTGTTAGGTCGAATTGCTGCTGTAAAGATGAATGTACTGCCTAAAATGCTTTTTTTGTTTCAAACATTACAGATTGTGGACAAAACAGAGTGTTTCCGGAAGTGGCAGAGAGATATTTCCAAATTTGTCTGGCAGGGCAAAAAGCCCAGAATTAAGTTTAAGATATTAACTGACGCGAAAGAAAGAGGGGGCTTTGCCCTGCCAGACTTAAGGCTGTATTATGAATCAGCAGCTTTCTGCTGGTTGAAAGATTGGCTGCTTCTCGAGGACACTGATGTATTAGATTTGGAAGGTTTTGACAATGCGTTTGGTTGGCATGCATATTTATGGTATGACAAGGTTATGATTAATAAGAATTTTAAGAACCATATTGTCAGAAAAGCAGTGTTTAATGTCTGGACAAAATACAAAGACTTATTGGAAAATAAAACTCCAAGGTGGCTTTCACCATTGGAAGCTAAGGCCCGGAAAAGACTCAATATGGAGGCCAAATGGCCGAAGTATTGGGAAATATTAGAAAAAGATGGAGATAACTGGAAATTGCAGAGTCAGGAGAAAATGAAAGACAAAGTGCGAGATTGGTTACACTATGCTCAGATTAAAGAAGTTTTTAAACTTGATAAAAAGTTAGGATTCCAGGTGGAAAAATCGAAGTTAGAAACGGAACTGTTAGAGCCTAAGACTAAGGTACTTTCAAGAATGTATAACTTGCTGTTAAAATGGAACACACAAGATGAAATGGTTAAATCGGCTATGATAAAGTGGGCACAGGACATTGGGTATAATATTATGTTTGAGGACTGGGAAAAGTTATGGACTACTGGGCTGAATTTCACTGCATGTAATGCTTTGAAAGAAAATGTAATGAAAATGATATATAGATGGTACATGACCCCAGTCAAACTTGCAAAAATATACCCCTTGTCTGATAATAAGTGTTGGAAATGTAAGGAAAATGAAGGAACGTTCTTTCACCTTTGGTGGACTTGCCCCAAAGTGAAGGCTTTCTGGGAAATGATATATAATGAGCTGAAAAAGGTATTTAAGTATACCTTCCTTAAGAAACCAGAGGCCTTCCTTTTGGGTATTGTTGGCCAAGGGGTGCTAAAGAAGGATCGAACATTTTTTATGTATGCAACAACAGCAGCAAGGATACTCGTTGCCAAGCATTGGAAAACTCAAGATCTACCCACACTGGAAGAATGGCAGATGCAACTGATAGACTATATGGAACTGGCCAAGATGACGGGCAGAATCCGAGACCTGGGAGAAGAGACGGTGGAAGAAGACTGGAAAAAATTTAAGATTTATTTGCAAAAATATTGTAAACTGTATGAATGTTAAGCAGGATGCTTGATCATAAACAATTTTGCACCATTGAAACAGACGAAGTGAATTATGAAGATAAGTTAAATTCATGAAAAAATCAAATTTTTAGATAACTATTAGGCTAAGTTTAAATGTTTTAAAGAGTGAAATGAATATATCTAAAATTTAAGATATAACATTGGAAAATTAGATTGTAAGGTGGGGACAAGGTGATAAATTGCTGGTTTAATTTTTACAAATTTGAAACGCAGGAGCGGGAGATGTGAGGAAGTCCAAAGAGGACAAGAAAATATGTTATAAAATGTGATATTTCTGTATGTTTTGTTTTGTGTGTTGTAACTAAAAAACCCTTAATAAATATTATTAAAAAAAAAAGGTGATCATCCCCAATACTAAGTAATATTGTCTCTCTCCCCACCAGGACTTAGTTTGAAGCTCTCCTGATCAGGTTCATGAGATTCTGAGGAAGCACTTTCTTCCCAACTCTTCTGAGGTGCAACCCATCTATCCCCAAAGCCCTTCCTCAAAGAAGTAGAGACCATGGTCCCAGAAGCCAAAACTTTCATGACAATGCCACCTGTACAGCCAGTGGTTTTACTTCCAGTATTTTCCTCTCTGTCCTGCGTCATGACCTTCAACAGGAAGGAGTGGTGAAAAAGGCCCTTCACTTTCCTACCCAGAGTCTCTTAGTCCCTAAGACTAGATCAGATGCAAGATAAAGTGGGGCCAGCCAGATCGATGTGCACCCTCGACCAGGGTGTCTTTGGCGTCTCCCAGGTGTGTCCCTTAGCTGCCGGTGGTGCAGGCCTCGACTCTTGGCACGCTTGTTCCTTCAGCTTCTTTACACTTCCAACATTTATTATCAGACACATGGTATATCTTTGCAAGCTTGACTGGAGTCATGTACCAGCTGTATATCATTTTCATAATGTTTTCTTTCAAGGCATTACATGCCGTAAATCTCACACCTGTGGTCCATAACTTTTCCCAGTCAGCAAACATGATGTTATACCCTATGTCCTGTGCCCATTTTATCATGGCTGATTTGACCGTTTCATCCTGTGTATTTTAACAGCAAGTTATACATTCTTGAAAGTATCTTAGAGCTGGGTTCTAACAATTCTGTTTCTAACTTTGATTTTTCCACCTGGAATCCTATCTTTTTATCCAACTTAAAAACTTCTTTAATCTGAGCATAATGTAGCCAATCTCGCACTTTATCTTTTATTTTCTCCATACTCTGCAACCTCCAGTTATCTCCATCTTTTTCTATTATTTCCCAATATTTCGGCCATTTGGCCTCCATATTGAGTTTTTTCAGGGCCTTAGCCTCCATTGGTGATAACCACCTTGGGGTCTTGTTTTCCAATAAGTCTTTATATTTCAACCAGACATTAAATACTGCTTTTCTGACAACATGGTTCTTGAAATTCTTATGTATTTTAGCCTTGTCATACCACAGATATGCATGCCACCCAATGCATTGTTGAATCCTTCCAAATCTAAAACATCAGTGTTCTCAAGAAGTAGCCAGTCTTTCAACCAGCAGAAAGCTGCTGATTCATAATACAACTTTAGGTCTGGCAGGGCAAATCCCCCTCTTTCTTTATAAACTTCACTACATAACATAAAGTATTGCCGAGGAAGTGAGCTCCTGGCAACAAAACCCCAAGACTATCATTGCCTTGCAACCTCTCCACCCCCTTATCAAAGATCGCTGCCTGCACCTGATTTCCTCCCCTTGCCGCAAGCGCCTCTCCATTCATTTGCTCTGCAAACATCTCCCTGCATAGGCTTTTGAGGCAGGGTGTGCGAATCAACAATTTACCCAAACAGTTTGCTTATATAAAAAAAGCACACAAACTTCGGTGTTCAAATAGAATGTCTAATCCCACAAGCCCTGTTCCCACATTCCCTTCGTACACCACCATCTCCTGCCCCCATTGTCTGTGGGCCTAACCAGTTCCACCCCTCTGAACCTTGGTGCATTCAGAGAAGGTCTGAAGCCAGAACTGGCTATACATGTATCGGACCCACCTCCATGTGAATCTGGAGCCCAAAGGCTCCACTATAAGGGGCCAAATCCTACTTCTGGTCTATGCTGGGAGGTCAGAGGTGCAAGAGCCAGCTGGCTGTGCAAACATCGGGGCACTAGGAAAGGCAGCCCCTGCAACTCCCTCAACGCATTAGCTTTTTTTTTTCTGCATGGAGGGGATGCCTGCAAATGGGTGAAGCAGTGCACTGATATGAGGGCAAGAATCATGTCCGCACCCCGGAGATTTGACAGGGCAGTTTTACAGTTCACTCTAAAAGTGTCAGACCAACCAGCCTCCTTCTCCTCCACAGCTCTTCCTTTAAACACACCTCTCTCTACCTCTAACCCACACTCCCCTTCTTTCATCCCCAAACCTCCTTTTGATCCTCCATAGCACCACAAATCCCACCTTTAACCCCAGCCCCTTCCACTTGCCCCTCCCCAATTCCTCCTCCTCTCTGGCTCCCCCCACCCTCACTGGAGGCTTAAAACTGCCATGCTTAAAACCTCCCTCTCTCCCATATTGCCACTCATTCCCCCTTGACTCCCAGCCAGTTCCACCTTCCCCTCCCCAGTTCCTTCTCTTTCCCTCCCCACCCACCAGAAGACTAAAACTGTTATATTTATCTGCCCTTGCTCACTCCCCCCCACCTCCCAGCATCACACTGTTTTTACAAGAGCAACCTGCCCCTGCCCCTGCCTTTATAACCTTGGGAAACAGCCAATGAAAACAGACTGATGACACATTGCAAATTTATTATAAAGGTAAAGGTAAAGGTACCCCTGCCCGTATGGGCCAGTCTTGACAGACTCTGGGGTTGTGCGCCCATCTCACTCAAGAGGCCAGGGGCCAGCGCTGTCCGGAGACACTTCCGGGTCACGTGGCCAGCGTGACATCGCTGCTCTGGCGAGCCAGAGCCGCACACGGAAACGCCGTTTACCTTCCCGCTGGTAAGCGGTCCCTATTTATCTACTTGCACCCGGAGGTGCTTTCGAACTGCTAGGTTGGCAGGCGCTGGGACCGAGCAGCGGGAGCGCACAGTAAGATAAATCATTTATGTGACAAAGTAGAGAGCCAGTCCAAGAAACAGAAAGCAGAATTGTTTATATTAAATCGTAGTGGTGTGTACCTGTTGCCATATCATATCATATTGAAAATGATCACATGCACACATGCAGTTAAGTTAAATGTTGCTTATTTGTGTCACTTGTTAATGTTTCTTTGTTGTGAAGAACGGTGTTGGGAGTCCTGGAAGTATTAATTAGTGCTGACAGTGAATGGGGGCCCAGCTACTCATAATATAAATGTTTTAAGAAGGCATACCCAAAATCCAGGCAAAACAGGGACAAAACTGAACAATGATTTGCCAGGGTCAGGTACAATCAGGACTGCAGAGGGAGATGACTGATGACATTTACCACCCCAAACCTTTTGTCCTTGATTCCCCATAATCCACAGGAGGTCTGGAGGGTTGCAACATGAAAATAGGCCATTTCAGTGGTGGTTCCCTACTTGTGGAATGCTCTCCTCAGGGAGACTCGCCTGGCACCATCATTACATAAATTTAGATGTTTGTTTTCCACAAGGCCATTGGCTTTTAATTATCTGTGACCTCCTTCAGTGAGTGGAATTTTTTAATCCTGCTTTAAAGGGGGGAGAGAACCTGTTTTAGATTTTTCTATGTTTTGCTTTATGCTGGTTTTAATGTATGCTCTTTAGTTATTGTTGTAAGATGCTCTGTGTTACATTGGTATTTTTTTTTAAAGGACCAATAAGTTTAATATAGATCAATTCATTGGATGTGGCATGGCAGAACAGGATCTAGAATTTATATCCCAATGTGAAAAGGGATCCTCTCTTTTCTTTGGCTACTTCCAAATCTGGAGTACTTTGCATCAACAGTGTGGTGTAGTGGTTAGTGTGTTGGACTGAGATTCTAGTCACGACTCAGCTACCCACGGAGTGACTTTGGGCCACTCACTGACTCACAACCTCACCACACAGGGTTGTTGTGAGGATAAAATGGAGAAGAGGCTTGGGTTCCTTGAAGCGGGAGGGGAAAGGCAGGATATCTGAGCCTTTGGGCTTGCCGATCAGAAGGTTGGCAGTTCGAATCCCCACAACGGGGTGAGCTCCTGTTGCTCTGTCCCAGCTCCTGCCAACCTAGCAGTTCGAAAGCACGCCAGTGCAAGTAGATAAATAGGTACTGCTGCGATGGGAAGGTAAACGGCGTTTCCGTGCCCTCTGGCTTCCATCACAGTGTTTTGTTACGCCAGAAGTGGTTTAGTCATGCTGGCCACATGACCCAGAAAGCTGTCTGTGGACAAATGCTAGCTCCCTTGGCCTGAAAGCGAGATGAGTGCTGTGACCCCATAGTTGCCTTTGACTGGACTTAACCATCCAGGGGTCCTTTACCTTTACGTATAATGTTTTTAAAATACTGTGCAATGCTCAGCCTTGAATTTAAATTTATTACTTCACCTTCTGCAAAGCACCATGTATTTTAAAAGCACGGTTTAGCCGAAGAAACTACTATAAATCTCTCTCTCATCTTTCTCTTTTCTTTAGCCATATAATAAATGAACTGATAGAAACAGAACGGGTTTATGCAGAGGAACTTCAAAGCATAATAGAGGTAAGTTGAGTATTTGCGGAAACTGAGGGTGAAGACAGATGGGAGGGAGTTTTCACATACCCTCCAACATTTCTCTGATGAAAATAGGGATGTACTATTCAATAATAGTAATAACAATATACTATTATTACAAATTAGATTATTATAGATTGTGGGTGTGATGCTTTGCTCAGATTCATGGTTGAGCTTTATATGCAAACCATTGCTTTTCTTAATTGGCAAAACAGCAGCAATAACAACATCCTAACCTATATTATTACCCTTTTGTTTTCACCACGTAACTCTTTCCCCCCTCTTATCTTAAACAGGGCTATGTATCTGAAATGGACAATCCTGATTTAATTCACTTGATCCCAACGGCAGTGTCAAACAAGAAAGAAGTTCTTTTTGGAAACCTCTCAGAGATTTATGAATTCCACAACAGGTTTGCACACTTCCTGGCATGCTGTTCTGTTGGGACCACACATGGGTGCTTTAAAATGGAAGTTGTGGAGCAGCCCACATGGATGCAGTGCCTTGGGTCTGCAGCCTTTGATATGTGATAATTTTGCCTTGCAAACAATCATCTTCCAGCACCATTCCCCAGGGCTAACTTCTGATCATCCTTGGCTGAAGCTATAGACCATGGGTAGGCAAACTAAGGCCCCGGGGCCGGATCCTGCCCAATCGCCTTCTAAATCTGGCCCATGGACATTCCGGGAATCAGCATGTTTTTACATGAGTAGAATGTGTCCTTTTATTTAAAGTGCATTTCTGGGTTATTTGTGGGGCCTGCCTGGTGTTTTTACATGAGCAGAATATGTGTTTTTATTTAAAATGCATCTCTGGGTTATTTGTGGGGCATAGGAATTCGTTCATTTTTGTTTCAAAATATAGTCCGGCCCCCTGCAAGGTCTGAGGGACAGTGGACCGGCCCCCAGCTGAAAAAGTTTGCTGGCCCCTCCTATAGACCAACCTGGTGCTCTCTGGATGTTTTGAACTACAGTTCCCATCATTTGTAGCCAGCAGGAGGGGGAGTAGCAGGATGGCCCCCAAACATGATGTAGAATCCTTTACAATATACGCAATTGGCTTCTGGTAGATATTTCCCACCAGGCCTGGATCCAGATGGGGGTTTGACACACAAATGCAGAATGACATAAGTTCTCCTCATGCCTCTTTTGCTTTTATCTCCATTCCAGAATCTTCCTCAAAGAGCTGGAAAACTGCATTGAAAACCCAGAGCTTCTCGGTCGGTGTTTTTTAAAAAGAGTAAGTGAATGTCAGTTGCTTGGTTAATCTGGTTTGTGAGGCAGGTGTGTGAACCAGGCTTCTGCAGCGTTTGGTCACTCAGCAGTCAAGTGGCCGTTAGCCAGATTGTCAGGGCTGACACAGGGCTGGGCCCATATGTTCTGAGGCGTCACTGGCTGCCCCCCCCCCCATCCAGGACATCAACTGGATGCATGGGTATCCAGCACCGTTGTTGCACCAGGACTTCGCTATTCACCTGCCAGGAGCACAGAGTACATCCTTCCAGGCAGGTCCCTGGAGCCCAACATTTTAAAAGGCAATGTGAAAGTAGGAAGGTCGGGTGGTATCCGGTGCGGAAAAATTCTTGTCACCCCCCACCCAATTGATTTTTTTTTTTTTTTGCCTGCAAAATTGGTTTTACGTTATTTCATATTTTCTTACAAAGGAATAATAATAAGTAGTAGTAATAAAAAACTTTTATTTATATCCCACCCTCCCCAGCCGCAGTCACGCTCAGGGCGGCTAACATCAGATACATAACATTGGTATAAAATCAAACAATAATTAAATTACCTCCTAAAAACATGTCAAAACCAAACTGAAGTCTAATTAGATGGCTTTCTGCAAGGTTAAGGTTGGGAACAATAAGTGCTCCACTGAATTGAAATTTCAGCCTTCGTGACAGGAAAACGGCCAAGTAAAGAGCTATTTTCGTGGAGGAGGGTCAAGATATTAACTGATATGCATGAAATTTCATATTTAGCTATATAAATCCTAGTGTAGTAAGGTAAGACCTTTGGAGCAGGCATTTTCTAAAAAAAAAAAGTTTTTTATGAACTGCCCTAGTAGGGCAGTAATTGTTCCTTGATAATTTGTCACCCCCTCCATGATGGAACCTGGGGTGTACTGCCCCCCCTCCCGCCTCCTGCCGTCCCCATCCTATGCCCCTGAGCTCCACACTGCTTTTTTTGTTGCTCCTACTGCATATGTTGGAGGGATTGTCTCTAATGCAGAACACTAATTGGCAGTAACATAGAAGCATAGAATTGTCAAGTTGGAAGGGGCTCTGAGGGTCATCCAGTCCACCCATGCAGGAATAACATGGCCAGGGCTTTGGTACACTGTATGCATTAACACAGATGACACCAGTGCATTCCTTTTTCTGTGTGGAAAGCATTATATGTTGACGACGTCTCTTGTCACACTGGGCTGCAAGAAAGGTCTGTGGTCAGCTGTGTGACCTGCATTTCGATTTCTGTTCTCAACTCTTATCGTGAGGGGTCCCACTGCTTACACAAAAGCAGCATCAGACAATGTATAAATTGGACTCGCAGACTGTCTGTCTGGACTTCATATGCAATGTGCTAAAAGACAACCCTCACTTTTGCAGGGAGAAACATGAGCATAGATGCATTTGTCATCCTGTATCTTCATAAAGGCTGTTTTGCACCATAAATGATTTAACCTAGCTTGTGAAATAAATACACTGAGGGACGGTTATCTGATCTCCACCACTCCAGCCTTCCACCCCCTGCACTGATCATGATCCTTTCATTTTATTGCAGCTTGATATAAACAGATAGCTTGTGAAGCTTCTCCCAGGATGCATCCTTCTGCCGGAAAAAGTTCCCCCATTTACATTCTTGTGTCAGGCAGCTGTTGAAATTACAGAGCCAGTTTTAAAAAATGCAAGTTGTCCAATATTAGGAATAAGTTTCATTTGTTGTCGTTTAATCGTTTAGTCGTGTCCGACTCTTCGTGACCCCCTGGACCAGAGCACGCCAGGCACTCCTGTCTTCCACTGCCTCCCGCAGTTTGGTCAAACTCATGCTGGTAGCTTCGAGAACATTATCCAACCATCTCGTCCTCTGTCGTCCCCTTCTCCTTGTGCCCTCCATCTTTCCCAGCATCAGGGTCTTTTCCAGGGAGTCTTCTCTTCTCATGAGGTGGCCAAAGTCTTGGAGCCTCAGCTTCAGGATCTGTCCTTCCAGTGAGCACTCAGGGCTGATTTCCTTCAGAATGGATAGGTTTGATCTTCTTGCAGTCCATGGGACTCTCAAGAGTCTCCTCCAGCACCATAATTCAAAAGCATCAATTCTTCGGCGATCAGCCTTCCTTATGGTCCAGCTCTCACTTCCATACATCACTACTGGAAAATCATAGCTTTAACTATACGGACCTTTGGCGGCAAGGTGATGTCTTTACTTTTTAAGATGCTGTCTAGGTTTGTCATTGCTTTTCTCCCAAGAAGCAGGCTTCTTTTAATTCATGACTGCTGTCACCATCTGCAGTGATCATGGAACCCAAAAAAATAAAATCTCTCACTGCCTCCTTTATAAGTTTCATGGCGCAGGATTATTGCTGCATTGTTAGGCATGGTTCCAGTAATTGCTACTGGTAGCAACTACAGGAAACAGGGGATGCCATACTGCAGGTGTGGGGAACCTCCTCGTCTTCCAAATGTTGCTGAACTACAACTCCCTCAATCCTTGGTCCTTGTCCTACTTGCTGGGGCTGATGGGAGTTGTAGTTCTGCAAATATCTGGCTGGCCAAAAGTTCCCCACCCCTGTCATATTGTTAGTTTTAGGAGCAGGACCAAGAGGGTTGAGGAGGGGAGGGAAAGGAGGGGAGAGGCCAAGAGCCCCCAGAAACCTGAAGCCTGCCAGGCATGTTTGGATAGCTCAGTTGGTCAAGCATGAGACTCTTTATCTCAGGGTTATGGGTTCAAGCCCCACATTGGGCAAAAGATTCCTGCATTATAGGCTTGAACAAGATGGCACTTGTGGTCCCTTCTAACTGTGATTCTATGACCACAAGAAGGATGGGGGTGATGGGAATAACACTCTCTTTGTGCTAGTCCCAAGCATCAGGCAGTCTGCTGGCTTTCGCAGATCCAGAGGCTATTCCCTAGGCCTAGACCAACCTGCTCTTCGCACAACCTTCTCAGTGGTGGCACCCCATCTGTGCCGTTCCATTGTCAGAGAGAGGCCTGCCTGGCACCAACAATGTTTTCCTTTCAGTGCCAGGCAAAGGCATTTTTATTTTCCCATACTTTCCAACATATTTTAACTGGGCAACCCTATCTGTCTGTCTGTCTATCTATCTATCTATCATCTATCATCTATCTATCATCTATCATCTATCATCTATCTATCTATCTATCTATCTATCTATCTATCTATCTATCTGGAAGTAAGACTCAATGAGTTCAATCGGACTTAGTGTATCAGGTATGTGAGCATAAGATTGCATCTTCAGTGTACTTTTATTGTTTTAATATGTCACTTTTTAAGTGCGGGGTTTGTTTTGATTTTGTAAACCTCCACAGAAGCGTGGACATTATTTATTTTAAATTTTAAATGCATAAACAAATTGTTACGTCCAATGAGCAGACCATACTGCTCTCCCCCAACTCTGATAAGTTGGCAACTGTATGGAATGATTTATCTCCTTATCATGTAGTCTGGATTCATTTATCTCCTTTCCCCTTTTTTTTCCTTATTTCCTTCTGCACATTTTGAGAAACTAATAGAAGCCTCTCTCTCTCTCTCTCTCTCTCTCTCTCTCTCTCTCTCTCTCTCTCTCTCTGTGTGTGTGTGTGTGTGTGTGTGTGAGAGAGAGAGAGAGAGAGAGAGAGAGAGAATTCTGAAGGACAAACCTTCCTTCCTTTTGTGCGCAAACGGCAAAAAATAAATGCAGAGAATTGCCTGCAACTGTTGTTTCATTGAAGCGAGACAGTTCCAGTGTATTCCTGCTCATTCAGCGGAATATTAACATCCATCCTGCTGTGGATTTCCCTGTTCATCGTAGCCAGAGACAAGTGCTTTGCTAGAGACAGAGAAAGGAACAGCATGGGAAGGCTGGACAAAGGCTTGCTCGGACTGGAAACTCCAGCTCTGCAAAACGATGTTGCCTAGGAAGAACAGCCTGCTTTTAAAAGTAGGGCTCTGCTATCTTTAACTATATTGTGTCTATTTGTGCAGATGGAGACAACCTCCGGCCTAGGGGGCTAATTAAGCCTGCCAGACCTCCCAGTTTCGGCTGAGGTAGATACTGCTGGGCCAAAGGGGGTTTGCAGGCACCTGCAAAACCCGTGTCCAGTGCTTCTTAAGTGCTGGCAGTTCACTAGCCATCAGGGCTTGCATAATATGGTGCCTGAAGCGTTAAGCTTGCTCCCACAAGGCAAGACACAGTGATAACAGCAAGAACTTCTATTGAACGAGCAGAACTGGACAACAGGGGCAAAACAACTGCTTATATACATTTCCGAAGGCCTGGGCCACTCCCTCTCTCTCTTTTTTTATAATTAATTTTTATTCAGTTTCCAATATACATTCTATCCATATTTAACATCCATTTCTAACATATACATCTTTTAGACTTCCCTCAGCCTATCTGGCAATTTTCCATATTATCACAATTACTCACATTTCTTAAATTTATATTGCGCTTTAACAATCTTAATCTTATCATATCTTTTAAGCAACATTTCTACCAATCATTTTCACAGAGCTTCTTGAAAGCCAACAAGCGTTAATTGCTCCTCACATAAATTTTTGATATACTCTGTAAATTTATTCCAGTCCTCGGTGACTCTCTGATCGCGTTGGTTCCGAATTCTTCCCGTTAATTTGTCCATTTCTGCATATTCCATCAATTTCATTCTCCATTCTTCCCTCGTCGGCATTTCTTCCTGTTTCCATTTCTGGGCCATCAAAATTCTAGCTGCTGTCACTGCATACCTAAATAACTTCACATCCTTCTTTTTAATTTCATTCCCTAATATTCCTAATAAAAATGCTTTTGATTTCTTAACAAAAGTATATTTCAACATTTTCTTCATCTCATTATAAATCATTTCCCAGAAACCTTTCACTTTCTTACATTCCCACCACATGTGATAAAATGTTCCTTCTTTTTCCTGACATTTCCAACATTTATTACTAACTTTATACATCTTACCAAGTTTCACTGGTGTTACATACCATCTATATATCATTTTCATAACATTTTCTTTTATTGTAGTGCATGCAGTGAATTTCATTCCTTCTTTCCACAATTTTATCCACTCATCAAATTGTATATTATAACCAAAATCTTTGGCCCACTGAATCATAACTGATTTAACTTCTTCGTCCTTTGTATGCCACTCAAGTAATAATTTATACATTTTTGATGGGCCACTCTCAACGTGATTGTCTGTCTAAACTCCCAAGCTGCGAATCATAACTTAAGAGTTTAAGGGCCAATGGTTGGAGCCCAAATCCTGAAACGTTCTGTGATTGGATATCATGTTTTGAATCAGAACACATGGGTTCAGATCCTTGGTCCAGACTGAAGCTTAGGCAAACATAGTCCACTAGATACAGAGCAGTGCCTTTGCCCCTGACATCATTTTGACATCGGGTGCTGCGTCAGGAAGATTTTGGGCATCACATGGCAGGACAGAGTTTCAAACAAAGCCCACATTCCCAGCATGTTCACACTCCTATCTCAGTGACGTCTACGCTGGCTTGGTCATGTGTACAGAAGATGGCAGGATCCCCAAGGATGTCCTCTATGGGGAGCAGGTTTTAGGCCTGTTGGCAGACCAAACCCACATTACAAAGATGTCTGCATACACGACGTGAAGGCTGGCAACATCAACCCTGCTGTGTAGGAATCCCTTGCAGACGACTGCAGTGCCTGGAGACAGACAGTCAGGTTGTGTGTCCACAGCAGTGACCAGAGGAGGAGGCACAGAGAGGATCACAGAGAGAATAAATGCCATGGTGCATCTCTAACAGTGAAACCAGACACCTTCATCTGCCCCAGCTGCAACAAAACATCTCTCTCCCTTATCATCCCCTGCAGCCACAGCAGGCGCTGTAACTCTCCAATGGTCTGACTTCACCCCCAAAAGCGCACTCCTCCATTGTCTCTTAAGATAGACGGATGCCAACAACAGATTGACATCAGTGTCAAACTTGATGCACAGGGAAGAGCAGACAAGGATCTGATTCGCTGGCTGAATCTAGCTCCCCATCCCTGTGATAGGGATGTTTTTAACATGCTTATGGTTTTAGCAGTTCTTGTTTTTATCTGTGAGTTGCCTTGAGCCCTGTCGGGCGAAAAGGTGTGGTATAAACAAACAAACAAACAAGCATTATTATTATTAGATTTTTACGATTGCATTTTTACTTTCGTTGTGAATCGCTTTGGGACTTTTTGCAGTGGGAATTAATATATAAATACAGTCATACCTCAGGTTGCTTCAGGTTGCGTTTTTTCAGGTTATGGACGCTCCAAAACCTGGAAGTACCAGAACGGGTTACTTCCGGGTTTCGGAGGTCGAGCATGCCTCCCACAGTTTGGTCAAACTCATGCTGGTAGCTTCGACAACACTATCCAACCATCTCGTCCTCTGTTGTCCCCTTCTCCTTGTGCCATCAGGGTCTTTTCCAGGGAGTCTTCTCTTCTCGTGAGGTGGCCAAAGTATTGGAGCCTCAGCTTCACGATCTGTCCTTCCAGTGAGCCCTCAGGGCTGATTTCCTTCAGAATGGATAGGTTTGATCTTCTTGCAGTCCATGGGACTCTCAAGAGTCTCCTCCAGCACCATAATTCAAAAGCATCAATTCTTCGGCGATCAGTCTTCTTTATGGTCCAGCTCTCACTTCCATACATCACTACTGGGAAAACCAGAGCTTTAACTGTATGGACCTTTGTTGGCAAGGTGATGTCTCTGCGGAGTCTGTAACCTGAAGCGTCTGTAACCTGAAGTACCACTGTAGAGCTAAACCCAAACCTTATAATCACCTCCAAGCTAAATGCCTGCTCAACCCTCTTACCTAGGGAAGGTTTCCTAGCCCTGAGTAGAGCTTCTTCCTGGTACATGTATCTGTGTATGTAAGTACACGTGATGTTAACATGAGCCTCATCTCTCTGAATGGTGATAAGCTTCAGGGGTGCAGTGCTGGACCATGGCTGGCTTAGAAGGTCTGTTGCTCAGTGAGTAGAGCATTTGTTTGGCACGCAGAAGATCCTTGGTCCAATCTGCAATATCTTCAAGTAGGGTGGGAGAGACTTGCTGGCTGAAATCCTGGAGAGCCAGTACCAATCCGTGTAGGCTAGGGCTTTCCAAACTGGGGTCCAAAAGCTTCATTCAGTTGTTCCATGGCATGTCCGTAAGAATACAATTAAAAACCATGCAGCATCTAGCACAGGGCATTGCAATGGCTGCAACAGGCAGAAAAATCATTTAGTGGCTCTCCAAGTCTTCAGCCGTTTTCACGTGGTCCATGGTGGGGCAGGGGATAGTTTGGGAACCACAGTGGTGAGGGCAAAACTGATCTAGATGGACTCAGTAGAAGACTGAAACTTCTTCCTGAAGACCTTGTTCCAACAGGCCTTGAGGAACTGTTTGCTTTTAAGGAAAGGGCTGCTTTAATTATAGCTGTTTGTTTTTATAGATTTTATATATGGATATAGTTTTAATTCTGTCACTGTTAATTTTTTAAAATAAATGATTCCCCCCCCCCATGTGTTTAGCAGTTCTTCTTTTTATCTGTAATCCACCTTGAGTTGTGAACCACCCTGTGATCTTTGAATGAAGGGCAATATACAAAATAAACAAATAAACAGAGTCCCGTCAGGGAAAAAGAAAGAATATAAATACATAAATAAAATTAGACTGTTCCCTATGTTCCTTCAGAAGGAGGAAACTGGAGATTTACTGGCATTTTGTAATGCTTGTGTTTACTTAAAAACAGGTTGAGCAGATCATGTAACTTTTCTGATGTCGGATCTCTTATCAGATCAACCAGCACCCGAAGATGTTTACAGGACCCAAATCTCTGTGTCTTTTCTCAGTCTCTATCAAAGCTACAGCCTCTTGTTCCTCTTGCAGACACCTGGGTCTCCACATCCCCACAAGGAAGAGGTGTTAGGGTGGCCAAGTGAAAAAGAGGGCTGGCCCCCTGTGCTTTTAACCAGTCAGGGGGCCTTCTTGGTGGTGGCGCCCACCCTGTGGAACGCCCTTCCATCAGATATCAAGGAAATAAACAACTATCCGACTTCTAGAAGACATCTGAAGGCAGCCGTGTTTAGGGAAGTTTTTAATGTTTGAAGTTTTATTCTGTTTTTAATGTTCTGTTGAAAGCTGCCCAGAGTGGCTGGGGAAACCCAGCCAGATGGGCGGGGTAGAAATAATAAATTTTTATTTTATTTTATTTTATTTTATTTTATTTTATTTTATTTTAGTGTAAAAAAAAAAAATCTAGTGCAGCTGGGCACAACAAGTTCTACACTACCTGCCCTCCTTTCCATCTGGTCCCCACCATGTGGAGGGTGGAAGAGAAAATCATGCCCATTTTCCAAAATGGATCCCGTCTTCTAAGACAGTTTCAGCGTATTTTCTATGCATTGTGGACCATTTGCCTGTCATTTCCCCAGCAAATGAGATACTTGCTAGCTAGTAATCTTCAGTAGTCCTATGGACTCCATTAATCCTCTATTGTGTGTATTAATATAACAAAGATGTTTGTTTGTTTGTTTGTTTTTAATCAAATGAATGCCGGTTGGGGGGAAAAGCAGCATTTTTTTATGGTGCTGTTTTATTGGAGTTTTTACTTTCAGATATTTTAAATATTAAGTGGTTTACAAATACATACAAATTAAATAAATATATACAACCATAGCTGTCAACCTTCCCTTTTTTGGTGAGAAATTCCCTTATTCCAGCGCCATTTCCACTGCTTCCCACTGCTATCCCAGATTGTTAGATATCCCATAGACTGTCCCCTGGACAGGTGAGGCTGCTGATCCCTTATTTTCAAATCTGAAAGTTGACAGCTATGCATACAACTGATAACATGGCAAATAAAACAGGCTGTGCATACATTTTCAGCAAATACTAGACATATCCTGGTTCATTAAAGACTCAGGGAATTAAATGGTCGTAACTAACCTAAAAATTGACAACGAAGGAACTAGAATTGGGGAGAACAGACACTGTTTCCTAAAAAGGCTCTTTCCTCAGTCAACTGCCTGAGATCTTCGGATGAAGGGTGGTATACAAATTTATTAAATAATAAAAATAAGCAATAATAGCCATGACACAAGCATAGTGGTGGGGGTACATTTTACAGGGTCCCAGAGATTCCAAGGGGCCCAGCTCAGGATTGAACCATATTACTATGAGGAAAGAAACTGAGTCTACATTGTTGACCGTGCTTGACTATATTTACAGAAACTTATTTCCACGTAATCTGCTTTGCAGATCTTGTTATATTTGCTGGAGTCAACCAGGAGTATTAGAGCAGAAAAAGCAATGTTCCTTACATTGCTTGTCCCAGGCTGAAGACTCAGAGAATATGCCTGGGCGGTTTGAGATATACAGATTTGTGCTTTTCCTATGTGACATCATCTCTCAAGGAATCCCTTGCAGACGACTGCAGTGCCTGGAGACAGACAGTCAGGTTGTGTGTCCACAGCAGTGACCAGAGGAGGAAGCACAGAGAGGATCACAGAGAGAATAAATGCCATGGTGCATCTCTAACAGTGAAACCAGACGCCTTCATCTGCCCCAGCTGCAACAAAACATCTCTCTCCCTTATCATCCCCTGCAGCCACAGCAGGCGCTGTAACTCTCCAATGGTCTGACTTCACCCCCAAAAGCGCACTCCTCCATTGTCTCTTAAGATAGACGGATGCCAACAACAGATTGACATCAGTGTCAAACTTGATGCACAGGGAAGAGCAGACAAGGATCTGATTCGCTGGCTGAATCTAGCTCCCCATCCCTGTGATAGGGATGTTTTTAACATGCTTATGGTTTTAGCAGTTCTTGTTTTTATCTGTGAGTTGCCTTGAGCCCTGTCGGGCGAAAAGGTGTGGTATAAACAAACAAACAAACAAGCATTATTATTATTAGATTTTTACGATTGCATTTTTACTTTCGTTGTGAATCGCTTTGGGACTTTTTGCAGTGGGAATTAATATATAAATACAGTCATACCTCAGGTTGCTTCAGGTTGCGTTTTTTCAGGTTATGGACGCTCCAAAACCTGGAAGTACCAGAACGGGTTACTTCCGGGTTTCGGAGGTCGAGCATGCGCAGAATCGCTAAATCGCACTTTGCGCATGCGCAGAAGTGCCAAATCGCAACCCGCACATGCGCAGACGCACCACTGCGGGTTGCGAACACTGCAGGTTGCGAACGTGCATCCCGCACGGATCATGTTCGCAACCCGAGCGTACACTGTACAGTGGTACGTCAGGTTAATAACTTAATTCGTTCTGGAGGTCCGTTCTTAACCTGAGACTGTTCTTAACCTGAGGTACCACTTTAGCTCATGGGGCCTCCCACTGCTGCCACACAATTTCTGTTCTCATCCTGGAGCAAAGTTCTTAACCCGAGGTACTATTTCTGGGTTGTTTTTGTTGTTTAGTAGTTTAGTCGTGTCCGACTCTTCGTGACCCCATGGACCAGAGCACACCAGGCACTCCTGTCTTCCATTGCCTCCCACAGTTTGGTCAAACTCATGCTGGTAGCTTCGACAACACTATCCAACCATCTCGTCCTCTGTTGTCCCCTTCTCCTTGTGCCATCAGGGTCTTTTCCAGGGAGTCTTCTCTTCTCGTGAGGTGGCCAAAGTATTGGAGCCTCAGCTTCACGATCTGTCCTTCCAGTGAGGCCTCAGGGCTGATTTCCTTAAGAATGGATAGGTTTGATCTTCTTGCAGTCCATGGGACTCTCAAGAGTCTCCTCCAGCACCATAATTCAAAAGCATCAATTCTTCGGCGATCAGTCTTCTTTATGGTCCAGCTCTCACTTCCATACATCACTACTGGGAAAACCAGAGCTTTAACTGTATGGACCTTTGTTGGCAAGGTGATGTCTCTGCGGAGTCTGTAACCTGAAGCGTCTGTAACCTGAAGTACCACTGTAGAGCTAAACCCAAACCTTATAATCACCTCCAAGCTAAATGCCTGCTCAACCCTCTTACCTAGGGAAGGTTTCCTAGCCCTGAGTAGAGCTTCTTCCTGGTACATGTATCTGTGTATGTAAGTACACGTGATGTTAACATGAGCCTCATCTCTCTGAATGGTGATAAGCTTCAGGGGTGCAGTGCTGGACCATGGCTGGCTTAGAAGGTCTGTTGCTCAGTGAGTAGAGCATTTGTTTGGCACGCAGAAGATCCTTGGTCCAATCTGCAATATCTTCAAGTAGGGTGGGAGAGACTTGCTGGCTGAAATCCTGGAGAGCCAGTACCAATCCGTGTAGGCTAGGGCTTTCCAAACTGGGGTCCAAAAGCTTCATTCAGTTGTTCCATGGCATGTCCGTAAGAATACAATTAAAAACCATGCAGCATCTAGCACAGGGCATTGCAATGGCTGCAACAGGCAGAAAAATCATTTAGTGGCTCTCCAAGTCTTCAGCCGTTTTCACGTGGTCCATGGTGGGGCAGGGGATAGTTTGGGAACCACAGTGGTGAGGGCAAAACTGATCTAGATGGACTCAGTAGAAGACTGAAACTTCTTCCTGAAGACCTTGTTCCAACAGGCCTTGAGGAACTGTTTGCTTTTAAGGAAAGGGCTGCTTTAATTATAGCTGTTTGTTTTTATAGATTTTATATATGGATATAGTTTTAATTCTGTCACTGTTAATTTTTTAAAATAAATGATTCCCCCCCCCCATGTGTTTAGCAGTTCTTCTTTTTATCTGTAATCCGCCTTGAGTTGTGAACCACCCTGTGATCTTTGAATGAAGGGCAATATACAAATTAAACAAACGAACAGAGTCCCGTCAGGGAAAAAGAAAGAATATAAATACATAAATAAAATTAGACTGTTCCCTATGTTCCTTCAGAAGGAGGAAACTGGAGATTTACTGGCATTTTGTAATGCTTGTGTTTACTTAAAAACAGGTTGAGCAGATCATGTAACTTTTCTGATGTCGGATCTCTTATCAGATCAACCAGCACCCGAAGATGTTTACAGGACCCAAATCTCTGTGTTTATTCTCAGTCTCTATCAAAGCTACAGCCTCTTGTTCCTCTTGCAGACACCTGGGTCTCCACATCCCCACAAGGAAGAGGTGTTAGGGTGGCCAAGTGAAAAAGTGGGCTGGCCCCCTGTGCTTTTAACCAGTCAGGGGGCCTTCTTGGTGGTGGCGCCCACCCTGTGGAACGCCCTTCCATCAGATATCAAGGAAATAAACAACTATCCGACTTCTAGAAGACATCTGAAGGCAGCCGTGTTTAGGGAAGTTTTTAATGTTTGAAGTTTTATTCTGTTTTTAATGTTCTGTTGAAAGCTGCCCAGAGTGGCTGGGGAAACCCAGCCAGATGGGCGGGGTAGAAATAATAAATTTTTATTTTATTTTATTTTATTTTATTTTATTTTATTTTATTTTATTTTATTTTATTTTATTTTATTTTAGTGTAAAAAAAAAAAATCTAGTGCAGCTGGGCACAACAAGTTCTACACTACCTGCCCTCCTTTCCATCTGGTCCCCACCATGTGGAGGGTGGAAGAGAAAATCATGCCCATTTTCCAAAATGGATCCCGTCTTCTAAGACAGTTTCAGCGTATTTTCTATGCATTGTGGACCATTTGCCTGTCATTTCCCCAGCAAATGAGATACTTGCTAGCTAGTAATCTTCAGTAGTCCTATGGACTCCATTAATCCTCTATTGTGTGTATTAATATAACAAAGATGTTTGTTTGTTTGTTTGTTTGTTTTTAATCAAATGAATGCCGGTTGGGGGGAAAAGCAGCATTTTTTTATGGTGCTGTTTTATTGGAGTTTTTACTTTCAGATATTTTAAATATTAAGTGGTTTACAAATACATACAAATTAAATAAATACATACAACCATAGCTGTCAACCTTCCCTTTTTTGGTGAGAAATTCCCTTATTCCAGCGCCATTTCCACTGCTTCCCACTGCTATCCCAGATTGTTAGATATCCCATAGACTGTCCCCCGGACAGGTGAGGCTGCTGATCCCTTATTTTCAAATCTGAAAGTTGACAGCTATGCATACAACTGATAACATGGCAAATAAAACAGGCTGTGCATACATTTTCAGCAAATACTAGACATATCCCGGTTCATTAAAGACTCAGGGAATTAAATGGTCGTAACTAACCTAAAAATTGACAACGAAGGAACTAGAATTGGGGAGAACAGACACTGTTTCCTAAAAAGGCTCTTTCCTCAGTCAACTGCCTGAGATCTTCGGATGAAGGGTGGTATACAAATTTATTAAATAATAAAAATAAACAATAATAGCCATGACACAAGCATAGTGGTGGGGGTACATTTTACAGGGTCCCAGAGATTCCAAGGGGCCCAGCTCAGGATTGAACCATATTACTATGAGGAAAGAAACTGAGTCTACATTGTTGACCGTGCTTGACTATATTTACAGAAACTTATTTCCACGTAATCTGCTTTACAGATCTTGTTATATTTGCTGGAGTCAACCAGGAGTATTAGAGCAAAACAAGCAATGTTCTTTACATTGCTTGTCCCAGGCTGAAGACTCAGAGAATATGCCTGGGCGGTTTGAGATATACAGATTTGTGCTTTTCCTATGTGACATCATCTCTCAAAACCGCCAGCTCCAGCGTTCCGTGTGCAGAGCGAGGAACATTGGTCAAAGTGAGGGACAGGGCATCATAACAACCCAGGCAGACATTCCTGGGATGCAGCTTGTAGGATCTGCAGAACCCAAAATATAAATGAGTAGATGTCTGTTTCAGAAACAAGCTTTTTCAGAGAATTTTCCATGTGATATCTTGCATCTGGGAAAGAAAGAAAAAAACCTACTTCTGGAAAAGGGCATGAGCTATCTTCACTGGTGTTATTTATACATAAATAAATCCTACAACTAACATACAAGGAGGTCTACATAGCTCTATGGGGCAAGGATATTTTTTCCCGTCAAGTGTGTACCTGCAAGAGAAATTAACATCAGGGAGATAATTCCTGATTTTGTTAGAAAGAGCACCAGAAAAGCAAAGCTTTAAAGTTAATTATTTATCAAATGTTTGTACCTGCATTGGTCCAATAGCATTTAAAATAAATAAATAAATAAAATGACAGGGCCACGCCTTTATTAGGACCAACTAAAAAGGTTGCAAAATAAACAGCAAGCTCTGTAGGGTTTTCTCTAAGCTGCTCCATAAGCAATAAGTGCCTTTGTGTTTCAGTCTAAAAAACAGTTTGAAGGGAATTAGCACATTGATTTTATTCAATTGTATTTATCCGAGGGGACGCGGGTGGCGCTGTGGTGTAAACCACTGAGCCTTGGGCTTGCAATCGGAAGGTCAGCGGTTCGAATCCCCGCAATGGGGTGAGCTCCTGTTGCTCAGTCCCAGCAACTGCAAACCTAGCAGTTTGAAGGCACGTCAAGTGCAAGTAGATAAATAGGTACCACTCCAGTGGGAAGGAAAACGGTGTTTCCGTGCGCTGCTCTGGTTTCACCAGAAGCGTCTTAGTCATGCTGGCCACATGACCTGGAAAAAGTGTCTGCAGACAAACACTGGCTCCCTCAGCCAGTAAAGCGAGATGAGCGCCGCAACCCCAGAGTTGTTCGCGACTGGACTTAACTGTCAGGGGTCCTTTACTTTTACCCTTACCATTTATCTGAAAAATGCATGCATTGCCTTCTGCTAGTTTATTTATCTAGTTATTAAAAGTTGCACCCCACCCTTTCTCCAGGTAATCTCAAGGGTGCCAGTAGTAGATATGAAAAGGATCTTGGAGTCTTAGTGGGCCACTACTTAATATGAGTCCACAGTGTGATGAAGCAGTAGAAAGAAAGAAAGAAAGAAAGAAAGAAAGAAAGAAAGAAAGAAAGAGAAAGAAGCTCAAGCTATTCTAGGCTGCATCAACAGAAGTATAATGTCCAGGGAAGTCATGGTAACTCTATTCTTCTGCCTTGGTCAGACCACACCTGGAATACTGTGTCCAGTTCTGGGCACCACAATTTAAGAAGTATGTTGACAAGCTGGAACATGTGCAGAGGAGGGCAACCAAGATGATCAAGGGTCTGGAAACCAAGCCTGATGAGGAACGGTTGAAGGAGCTGGGTATGTTTAGCCTGGAAAAGAGGAGACAGAGAAAAAAATTGATATGGAAGATGGAACAAGCTTGTTTTCTCCTGCTCCAGAGGGTAGGACTCAAACCAATGGCTTCTGTTTAGAAGAAAGGAGATTCCGGCAAAACGTGAGGAAGAACTTTCTGACCGTAAGAGCCGCGTGACAGTGGAATAGTCTCCCTTGGGTGGCTCTCCTTCCTTGGAGGTTTTTAAGCAGAGGTTGGATGGCTATCTGTCATGGATGCTTTCACTGAGATTCCTGGATTGTAGGGGGTTGGACTAGATGACCCTCGGGGTCCCTTCTACGATTCTATCTGCAGAGGAACCGAACCCTCAGAAAAAACAAATCTAGCTGGAAACCTGCAAGCATCAGAATCACAGACATGATCTGGTTCGCGTTGCCTTTTGTGTTTGTGGAGCTCCTTGGTTTTATTTTCCTCGTTGCTTTGGTTACTTTTGTGGTCTGTCAAGCATGGAAGAGAACACAATGAGTTATTTAGATTCCCGAAACAAATTTACTGTTAATTTTGCATTAAACCAGACCATTAATTTTGATGCGCTGTGTATTTAAAAGTCCCGTGCGCTGTCTTCGCCCAGCGAGCAGAAACTGTGCAGCTATTTTTCTCCACAGAGGGGAAAGAAAAATTAGGGTGTTGTGTTTGGGTTTTTGTTTTTTTTAAAAAAGCCGTTAACATGGTCCCTCATAAATTGGGCAAGGCTATAAATCTTGCAGAGGCAACGAGAATTGCTCACTTGTGAAATCCTTGCAAGCTCCTTTTTTTGTTTCTGACCATCTTCTCTGAAGCATTAAAGCATTCCTGTTTTAATGGCGAGGCTGAGGCACGAAGACACGATCTGCGCCAACCTTCGGCCACAATTCAAGCTTTGTTTCCAAGGAGTGAAGAGGGGCCCGGTGCTCATCCCAAAATGTAATTCTCTTGGATTCTCGCGCTCTCCCTGACACAGCACAAAAAATCCAAGCTGAGGGAGACATGTCCGCTCTTGAAAGATTCTTCTTTTCTTGAGGCAGTAGCTGGCAGAAAAGAGGAGGCTGGGTTCTGTTTATATGGCTCCTTTCCCAGAGTGTTTGGTGCTGCTTCTAACCAAGACGGCCTTCTGTCTACTTTGGCGCAGATTGTTCCCCATCTGTGGCTGTGAACGACAAACTTGATTTCAGACAGAAAATGAGCACTGCTTTTTGTCCTGAAGCATTCCCAGGGCTTTCTAGGTGTTCTTAAAGTTGGGCCGTACCTTGGTGTGATTCTGGCCTTTGCTGTGATGCAAGGTTTAAATAACCGTCCTTTTGGTAGTATTATTGGACAAGCACTTTTTAGCCTTTTTAGCCTTTTTGTCCTTTTTTTACTTACTTTTTCTTGCGGTTTGGTTTTTAACTGCCTTGTATTTTATGGTACTGTAAGGACTCAGCTACATTAGTCAAGAAACAGCTTTTTGAATGTGTTGTAAACTTGCAATGCCGGGTGGCACCAGAGAGCAATTTTTTTTTTTCCTAAGCTCTTTTCCATAGCATTTTTTTCTTTTGTTATAACAATTTAATTTCTGAATTATTTAGAGTGGTTTTTTCTCTGTTTGTAGATCCACCCTAAGTCACTTTGAGAGATTCTTTGTGTAAAGGTTTTTAAATCAAATTTATTAAAATTCAAACTAAACTAAAAGAGAATTAAAAAAAAACCAGTATATCCAACAGGAAAAAAACTACAGAAAAGAAGAAAGTCAAATACATTAATAAAAATCCTCATATGATTCTCATAAAACACAAAATTATAAATATGTCTATGTAGCACCCAGGCACCATTTTATCTTAATCTTTATCTTAATCTTCACACAAATGATTTTGTTGTTGTTGTTGATGATGATAGAATGATAGGATTATTATTTCATAGTGGCTGTGGGAGTAGGAAACCTCTCCCATGTTCCGGCAGCCTGTGGAGGCCAGAATAAAAACGACTGCCTTCATCAGAGTGGCCGTTTCCTTTGACTACATCCACACCACACAGTTAAAGTACTTCTATTCATGGCTTCCCCACAACGAATCCTGGGAACTGTAGCTTGTTAAGGGTGCTTAGAGTTGTTAAGAGACCCCTATTTCCTGCACATAGATGTGATTCTCAGAGTTCCCAAGGATCAAGGATAGACTGTTAAACCCCTCTGGGTTTTGTTCTCTGTGAGGGGACTAAGGGTCTCCTAAAAACTCTATACAGTGGTACCTTGGGTTACATACGCTTCAGGTTACAGACTCCGCTAACCCTGAAATAGTACCTCGGGTTAAGAACCTTGCTTCAGGATGAGAACAGAAATCGTGCTCCGGCGGCGCGGCAGCAGGAGGAGGCCCCATTAGCTAAAGTAGTGCTTCAGGTTAAGAACAGTTTCAGGTTAAGAACGGACCTCCAGAACGAATTAAGTACATAACCCGAGGCACCACTGTAGCACCAATGGCAAACTCTAGTTCCCATTTTGGCCGAAGAAATGACTGCTACAGTGGTGCTTTAAATGTGTGCTGCAAATGCGGGCTGATTAAGAATTATTTTGGGTGAACATGCCGGGAACATCACCACAAACCTGTTTGGTGTAGTTTGGAAAGTGGCATCTAGGCTAGCCAAGATTTCCCCTCAAACAGGCTCTGAAATTGTGATATGAATGTGGTTCAGATCTGAATTAAGGGGAATACTGGTTAGCCTTAGCCGTGGTTGACACTGGACTTTATAAAGAGAGTTGAGGTCGGGGGAGAAGACATTAGTCTGCTGGAGGGGCCGTGCAGAGGAAGCGCATATTCCTCAGCCTGGTTTCCTATTTGCTAACCATGGTTAGAAGGCAGACAGAATTATGACACACACCCATTCCTTGCAGATTTCATTTGAAATATGAAGTGGTATACAAATCACCTAATTTAATAAATAATTTGGGAAAGAAGATGTTCGGTTGCTTATTTTTTGTTGTTTAACATTTGCTTTCTTTTTGATTCAGAAAGAAGATCTCCAAATATATGAGAAATATTGTCAAAACAAGCCACGGTCAGAAGCTCTCTGGAGACAATGTGGAGACAGCCTCTTCTTTCAGGTAGGGATTATTATTATTATTATTATTATTATTATTATTATTATTATTTAAATTTACTAGATGCTGCTTCTTGTTGCAGGCAACTCAGAGAATTTTACAACCATCCACCCACCCACCCACTAAAACCAAGAAGAAGAAAAATACATTAAAAGCACACACACACACACACACAGGCAGTTAGGTCCAGGCAGTCAAGCTCGCACAGGCTTCTCCTATTTCTGTATTCATTAAGCTCATACTCTTGAACCAAGTGCTTATAAACCCTACAGAGGGAAAGAACTGTTAGATGCCTGGATTCATCTGTCCTTCCTAAGCTCACACCTTCCCTTTTCTCTTATGGAGGCTGCTGTCAAATGACATCTCTATTGATTTGTTTGCACAAAGTTTGCAAAGAGATTATATGACGTCTGCCGTTTATTGAGCATTCATTCTGATTTGTTTGCGAGCTTGCAGCAATAACTTGTTATCCCACACTTTTAAGTGCACTTTCCTGATCGCAAAAAGGTCTCCCCTTTTCTTTTTGGAAAGTGAGTTTCTTGCACAAGAGTGCTGAATCTAACTTAATAACACACCCTAAATGTGCTGGTTTGGGTTAAATCCCACTTGCAAAATAGCCACAGTCTGGAAGAGGCCTGCGTGAAAGATTTCATCTCATGCTTGTTTGCTTCTTTGAACCTCTGCCCTTCCTACATAGGGACATACTTTGTTCCACAAGGTTTCTTGGGTTTCAGAAGGAATGTATAGACCCCAAAGCGCACACACCTCAAAACACAAAATTTGTCAGGGACCGTGCAGAAAAGGGCTGCACTGAGGAAGAATGATGGGAGCCACCCCTCCCCCTGCTCCTGAATCTTCCCAGGAGCAGGAAGACAGTATAGATTTAGAACAGTGGTTTGCAGAGGGGCCTAGTTCCGAAGGCAGAAGCTGGGAAATACTGGATGGGGAACAGCTAGCAGAAGGAACACTAGAAGAGAGAGATATTAATATATTAATATATTATTATTAATAATAATTTATGTCTTTTAAAGATGGGATAGCTGCTTATTTCCTTCACATCTGAAGGGAGAGCATTCCACAGGGCGGGCGCCACTACCGAGAAGGCCCTCTGTCTGGTTCCCTGTAACCTCACTTCTCGCTATGAGGGAACTGCCAGAAGGCCCTCGGTGCTGGATCTCAGTGTCCGGGCTGAAGAATGGGGGTGGAGACACTCCTTCAGGTATACAGGACCGAGGCCATTTAGGGCTTTAAAGGTCAGCACCAACACTTTGAATTGTGCTCGGAAACGTACTGGGAGCCAATGCAGATCTCTCAGGACCAGTGTTATGTGGTTCCGGCGGCCACTCCCAGTGACCAGTCTGGCTGCCACATTCTGGATTAATTGCAGTTTCCGGGTCACCTTCAAAGGTAGCCTCACGTAGAGCGCATTGCAGTAGTCCAAGTGGGAGATAACTAGAGCATGCACCACTCTGGTTAACAGATTCACAGTCTCCGTACAGCATTCACCCCCCTTCTCCAAAAGCACAGAGAGCTCAGAAAGTGTTAGAACAGAAAGCACAGAGGGTACAAGCTCAGATTACAGGACCCAGAAGTGACGTAGATTAATAGGGACAGAGGAGGGAGGGACCACCATTTCTAGGAAATGTGTTCTTTGTTCTCTCGCTGTGATTATTAAAGATTCTAAGTGGTAAGACGTTCCTTTCATTTGATCTTCTTATCTACTGCCATGGGGGGGGGGGAGAAGTTGATTCCCCAAAGCCTGACAGTATTCCTTTTTTCCTCTCCCCCACCCTATATTTTCCACATAGGAATGATTTGTTTTCTACGACCATATGTCCCCGAAGTACCAGATTTATAAAGCCAGATATAAAAGCTATAAACAAAGCCATGTTTATCTTAAATGTCCAATGGAGGTGTAAGGAAAGCCCAACTTCTAGACTCCGACCTCCCTCATCCCTTACAGGATAGGCACGCTCTTTTGGAAAAGTGTTTAGTAGATGGCGACTGCCCTTTTAACCTTCGTAGATGGTGACCCAGAGGGTGGATCCTTAGATGGTGAATACATTGTTCAAAAAGGATAGTGTTGTAAAGGCAGTCCTTTTGATATCTGGAGCTGTTATCACGTCCCTTAGATACAGAGAGGTGGTACTTTTAGCTTGGGCTATTTATTCACTCTTAGTCAACCTTACATTATCACTAGAATAAGCCTTCCAGATGATAGTGGCGCCCAATTCCTATCAGCCTTAGCCAACACAGCCAAAGGTTGTGCACAAAGAGAGTTATCCAATAGTGTTTGACTACCCCTGCTTTATCCCTTAGCCAAAGTTTTTTGGAGAAGGAAAAAGAAAACCCACTTCAATTCTAGTGCAAGGATGGGGAGCCTTGCAGATTTTGCTAGAATACAGCTCTGATCATTGGTGATGACCATTAGCCTTGTTGGCTAGGAATCATGAGAGCTGGAGGCCACGACAACTGGAAGGCCACAGGTTTTTCCATCCCTGTTCTAGTGAATGATCTGAGGAGGACATCTATTTTTATTATGGCTCCACCTGTCTCTATAGGGCCAAAGTCTGTTGAAACCTAAAATGAGAATATGAACCCTTAGAAATAAGGGACATGATGTTTTCTGAATTGATCGTGTTCTTTTCACAGGGTATCCAGTAGCTCCTGATCTTTAAAATAGGCCATGGGCCTCCTCTCCATGTTCCCACAACCCTGATAAAGGGTTCTGTGATAATGGATTCGGCGTCCCTGTGGAACGCCCTCCTGTCAGATGTCAAATAAATAAACAACTATATGACATTTAGAAGACATCTGAAGGCAGCCCTGTTTAGGGAAGTTTTTAATGACTTATGTTTTAATGTATTTTTAATCTTTTGTTGGAATCCGCCCAGAGTGGCTAGGGAAACCCAGCCAGATGGGCTGGGTATAAATAATAAATTATTATTATTATTATATTCTCTCAATGGGTTCTGCTGGAATCATGAAAAACAGCGTAAATGAATCAGAGATCTTAACTAATCTGGGATAAATGATGAGGAACTTTGGAATAAGCCATTCTTGCTGTTAACCATGAGACACTCTAAGTATCAGTCTTGTGACAGACAAACATAGTCCTTACAGCCTGCGAAACAGGCATTTGGACACTGTTGCTAAAAGGGAATGATTGTCCTAAGATATATTTACAAGATTCCAACGCTGGCTAATGTAAATCTAGTTCCTAATTATGCTTCAAAGACACAGGGACATAATTTGAATTGTATTATTGCAAGCTGCATGAAACCACATTTTGAAAGCTACCAAAGGACATCTGTGTTTGTGAACCGGAAAGGATGTTTACCTCATAAAAACAACAAGCTTCTCACTTATAAAAGCCATTAAACTGTAATTCAGTCGTGACCGTTGTGTTTAGGGCTGCCATACGTTTGGGTTTTCCCGGACCCGTCCGGGTATCAGGCAGCCATTTTGAGTCCAGGAGGTTTTTCGACGAATTGGCAAAACAACAACAACAACCTGGCATCATTTCATCCCCACCTTTTGCTTTGTCTCTTCCAGGAGTGCCAGCGGAAACTGGACCAAAAACTCTCGCTTGACGCTTATCTCTTGAAGCCAGTCCAGAGAATTACCAAGTACCAGCTGCTGTTGAAGGTATGTCTTCAGCTTGTCTTCAGCTACTCTGCAGCCGCCCCACAGAATCCTATGACTGCTGAACCTTGAAGGGGAGGGGAAAGCTGGTGTTAGATAATGGTACCCGAGAACACTGTGCATTTCCGCGTGGGATTTTATGATGGACTTAGCATTGGTCGCGCTTGCAGGTTTTGTGCATGATGTTGTCCTCGTCAAAATGCTCTTCTGTATTATTTCCCTGCTTAATTTGGATTTACTGTAGATTTGGAAGACCTTAAGCACTGCGACCCCACAACTGAGGGTTAGCATGTAGATTGTGTAGAAAGGCCTGGGATTTGGGGCGTGTGAAAAAGGATTCGTGGCTTTAGAGCAGGCATCCCCAACCTTCGGCCCTCCAGATGTTTTGGACCACAATTCCCATCATCCCTGACCACTGGTCCTGTTAGCTAGGGATCATGGGAGTTGTAGGCCAAAACATCTGGAGGGCCGCAGGTTGGGGATGCCTGCTTTAGAGGCTGAGCTGAAAGCACTTGCTGAGTAGCTAAAACCACCACTTTTCTTTCTAGCAATGCTATGTCAAAGGGTAGTGCTGTTCCTTCTAACAGACTGGTCCTTGCTGACCTTGGGTGGGTGCAAATACTTCCAGGACAGCTATGCCATGTTTGTTGTGAGATAGGCTGCCACACGCCTGGAATTTCCTGGACATAACCAGGATTCATTCGTCGGAAATATGTCTGGAATTGTCAAAAATCGTTGAGAATGTCAGGGAAAAGCTTAACAACTTTGCCAAAAAGTTGCCAATAAGCAGAGGCCTGGGTAGTGGATCAGGGGGCAGTGGCGTAGCGTGGGGGGTGCAGGGGGGGCCGGCCGCACCGGGCGCAACATCTGGGGGTTAGGGGTAGGGGTAGGGGGCGCAAATCCACGGGTTAGGGGGCGCAAATTACTTGCCTTGCCCCGGGTGCTGACAACCCACGCTACGCCACTGTCAGGGGTCTGCAGTACTTAGCTAATTGGGAACCACTGCTTTAAACCCTTGTTCATGGCCTCATCCTGCCTCTGTATTCTCTTCCTCCTTTTCTCTATGGCAGTAAGCTTGCTTGCTCCTGCCTACAGAACTGCAGCAACGTGAAGCCTTGGGCTCTGATGGCTGAGCTACAGATTACCTAGGGATGCTATGAATCGTCTTCAAATACTTTTATCTTTAAACAAACAAACAAACAAACAAACAAACAAACAAACAAACAAACAAACAAACAAACTTCTTTTTTGGGCTTTATAAACAGGGATCGTAGAATGAGAAATGATACAAATAAATAGACCAGATCTTCTCGTGCCATTTGTCTATCACAAAAATAACAAATTTGCAGTAATCTCTACAACATATGGTTCAATTGTGGCCATTGTACATGTTCTTGGTTCGTGCAGTGGTTTAAAAACCCCCAATAACAATAATAAAGGGGACAGAGAACAGAGTTAACATTCAACATTGCATAGCTAAAACACTTAATCAGGAGTCCTTGCGGTTGTGCTTAGATTAAGTATGAGTAAATACTTTTATCTTTTTTAAACAAAGGATTGCTGCTGTGGGAGGCTATCTGTTTGAGCACAGGAATGGCACTGTGGGTTGGGGTATCTTTAGCCATTTCTCCTGGTTCTTCAACATATACAGAGAGGGAGAAAAAAATCAAATTTTCAACAAAAGCATTTGAAACTTTTCTGCCATCTGTTTGGGAACTAATGTTTGCTCACTAGAATATACAACTGAATGCGAATTTGATTAGTATGCTCAGTAGTGATAAGGAAACCTTCTACCAATTCATCCTCCATTACTAGCTTTTCCCTGATTATCTATCACAGGGGTTAGCAAGGTTCATCTTGCCTGGGTCGGATCAGTCCCGTGGAGATCCCTCCATGGGCTAGATCGTGTGAGAGGGAGAGCCTGCATTTTTCGGCATCTGCGTCTGCGCAGACGTGGTTTCTGGCGCCGCACTGTGCTGGTTTAGTGCAGTGCGCAAGCAGGCAGCTCAGTTCAGGGGTGGGTTGTGGGCTAGTCAAACGACCTCCGTGGGCTGCTTCCGGCCCATGGGCCTTAGGTTGCTGACCCCTGATCTATCACAACACGTTTTTATCTTTGTTTTAACTGAAATCTTGTATCTTTGGTTCGGTGGCTTTTGTATATCTGCAAAGCAAATTATTTTAAAATGGAAAAGAAGAACCAGACACATGCACCCAAACTGCTTTTCTACCCATAAGGAAAAAGAGGAGGAAGCTTTCCTCTTTTCTTTCTTTGTTTGGGAGTGCATTTTTCATTAGTTTGTATACATTAGTATTGTTAATTGTTTTAATTTTTTTTAATGTATTTTGTGTTTTGTGAAACTTTGTGTTTTGAACTGCCCCGAGAGCTACGGGCGTAGGGCAGTATACAAATTTAATGAATGAGTAAAATAAATTGTTTCAACTCATACTACCTTCTAGTTCACCTCCTGAGTGTGAAAGATGTATTTAAGTTAGAATAATAGAATCGTAGAATTAGAAGGGATCCTGAGGGCAATCTAGTCCAAACCCCTGCTGCGCAGGAATAAAATAATTTTAGTATTATTGTGCTACACTAACCAGGTAAGCAGAGTCCCTACTTATTTGCTAGCAGTGTGTTTGATATAAAAATATATATTGGTTGTTATGGTGTTCTTTGTTTCATTTCCCTGAAGGCCATTTGTGCCTCTGTAGCGAAGCATGCATTGCAAATACCTTTCCAACTTAGGGGTATTGGGGTGCTTATAATATCCCATAGAGCAGTGGGAAATGTGAGCAAACATAGACTTACTGAGCTGATGGAGGATGAGACGCGAATGTCTTTGTCTTCTCACCTGGCAACCAGCAAATGCGGACTTTTCGCAAACAGGTGAGCACCCGGGTCAGAAAAGGGAGTGGCCTGAACACCAACTTAAAGTGGCATAATAAATTATAGTTTGCTCTCTTGCCCCTGTTGGTGAAATGATGTCCTTTGCAGATCTGATCAGACAGATGAATTTAGTGCAATTTACAGGGGGTGCAGCAATTTCATAAGGTTATAAGAAGGGGGGTGCTGGATCTAACTAAGTCTCCCTTTCTGGGGCTTCAGATGCAGCGCTAGCTGTGCCCATTCATCAGACGAGGGTTGGGTCTGTATCCTCAGTAATTTTTCATGGAATATAATGTCAAGATGGCAGAAGATGACCCTGACCCAAGTGATCATTTATTTTAGCGTGCATATACCCTCTTGATTGTACCGGCTTGCTAAATGGCAAAGGAGAATCTTAGCACTCATCTGCACCCCTGGATTTCTGATCCAGTGCAGAAACACGAGATTTTCCTCGCTATTCAAGCTGGAAAATAAAAACTTGACAAGCGGCTATACTAAGGTAAATTCCACTTCAGCGAGTGGTTGCTTTGAATGCACTCAACCTTCTGCCACAAATCTGTGCCTAAAGATGTTTCTGTGACGGGAAATGTTAAAGAGGTCTCCTCGGGCATAATCAATCTGTCTTTTGTATCCATTTCAAAAACAGGAAATGTTGAAATGCAGCAAGAATTCAGAAGGCACAGCTGAACTGGAGGAAGCTCTAGCCACCGTGATTGATATCATCAAGTCAGCAAATGACTCCATGCATCAGATAGCAATTACAGGTTATGAGGTGTGCCTTTTAGCCAATGTAGAGTGTCATATAGATCAACGGCTTTCAAACCCTACTGTTCTTTGCAAGCTTGTTGGTTTCCTCCATGACAAGATAAATCTCTAGGGCCCCAAATCAGAGCTGCCTAACCTTTGACTCCAGACCCCAGATGTTGCTAGACTACAGCTGGTAGCATCCCTGACCATTGATCAGGCTGCCTGGGGCTGACTGGAAGTTGGAGGCAGTGGCGGAGGAAGAGGAGAGCATGTTCCTGGTGGGGTGCCATCGTGGTTGGTTCCCTCACGCGCTGGTCACCACGCCCCCGCAGACAGTGTGCCACGCCCCCAGGTGGAATGCCACGCCCCTGTGGGCGGTGCGCCACACCCCCAGGATGCCCGCCACGCCCCTGTGGATGGCACGCCATGCCCCCGGGATGCACAGCAGCTCTACTCTCCACCTCCGCATGAAGCTCCGCCACTGGTCGGAGGGCCACAACATCTGGAGGGCCAACTCTACCCTACCCTAAATAAGCTTGGAACAGGAATGCCACCTCATCTCGTACAAACTTTCCCACCCTCCTAGGGCTTCATTAAATACTCAGAATTCCAGCAACTTTGGGGTTCAGGTGGGTGGATACACAGAACATGCCTTTTCTGTCGTCTCACCCAGACCTTGGCTTTATTGTTTCAGGATGCTTGCCTGCCTGCCTTCCGGAGGGTGCAAACATGAGAAAGGGCCTTTTCTACAGGGGCTTCCCATTTGTGGAATGCTCTCCTCCGGGAGGTTCGGCTGGCGCTTTCATGATACACCTTTAGGCACCCACCAAACCATTCCTCTTTAACCAGGCCTTTAGCTGCTCAACATCCTCCACCCCTTCCTTTTAAATGTGCTTGTGGGAGAGGGTTATAGGAGGGGGTTATTGATTTGTTTGTTGCTCTTATTTTTATCATGTATTTGGTGTTTTCATGTTGAATTTTAGTGTTGTGAACTGCCCTGAGATTTTCGGATGAGGGGCAGTATACAAATTTTATAAATAATAACATAATAATAAAATAAATAAAAAAATTGTCCTTAGAGACCAACTAAGTTTGTTCTGGGTACAAGCTTTTGTGTGCATGCACTTTTTAATAATAATAAAATATTAAGGTATTTCCATTTTAAATAGCCCAATTTAATTAAGCCAATCGTTTAATTTTAAGTCATCTGTATGATAGCTCTTTTACCTCTTTGGAAAGCAGACCCCCATCATTATTAAAGGCCAACCTAACTCAGTATGTTCTTCAAGCTATGCAGTATAAATTCCGTGTTTGTAGGCAGTCGTCTAAGTGCCCCAGGTACTTTGATGTCAGCAGTGTGTCAAATCAGCTCAACATTCCACTTATGCTGGCTGACAAAACAGGAAGTGATTTCCGTCAGAGGGATTATGAACCGGGGGATAATTAGAAAGTGGAACCTTTTTTCTTGGTGGTGGGGGTGTGCAGGGGTGGAGGAAGGGGGGTTGCGGTGGGGGAAGACCGCCCTGGGTGTCTTCGCTGAGGGGGGTGGCATTTGGCAGTTGTGGGTGGGCAACACGCCGAATGTCCACCATCGGCGGCTCGTTCCGCCCCCAGCTGCAAAGCGCGTGCGCCACTCTGTGCATCCGAGCAGCTATCCCATGCCTGGGAGGGCACCTTCTGTGCCCCGCCCCTGCCCCCCCTCGGGAGCACGCCTGCCCTGGGCAGCGTGGGCATATGCTCTGCCGCTGGGTGTGTGGAGTTTGAATATAAACAACAAAGACTCATGGGGCACCTTAGAAGCTAACAGATGTATTAAGGCATATGTTTTCACGGACTATAGCTATTTATTCAACTGACCTATGGGTTAGCATCTTCCTTCGTACAATTCTTCCCTCTTTCATTAGGGAGATGTGCATGAGCTTGGGAAACTGCTCCTGCAAGGCTCCTTCAACGTTTGGACGGACCACAAGAAGGGTCACAACAAAGTGAAAGATTTAGCCAGGTTCAAGCCAATGCAAAGGCACCTCTTTCTCTATGCAAAGATCCTGCTGTTCTGCAAGAAGCGCGAAGAGAATACCGATGGCCACGAGAAGTCTCCTTCATACAGCTTCAAAAATTCTCTAAAGGTAAGTGGTTTGTCGTGGTTGAAAGCGGTGTGGAAATCTGCAAGCCACCATCTGTTTTAAAGCGCACATCTGGAATACCACTGGGATATCGGAAGCTGCCTTCTACCTTGGTCATTCTAATGGCATTGCTGGCACTGATCAGCAGCAGCTCTTAAGGGTTTCAGACAGGGGTTAATTCCGGGGAGACGGCAAGGACTGAACCTGCAAAGTTCTGTTTGCGAAACAGATGCACTACCACTGAGCCTACCAAAATGGCCTGGAATAAACTTTCACCTGCTTGCTGCCTGTAGAGAGCTGTAGATGGGAGGAATACTGTTATGTACTGAGCTTGGGTCCTAGAACAATAGGCAGGTAGGATCCTAGAATGCAACAACTGATTGGACTGCAGGAGCAGCCCAATCAGGCTCCAGGAGGGAAGCAGAATCAGCCAATCACACGGGACCTATTGTGTAAATAATGTATATAAAGCCAGTGGTTTGGGGGGAAATTCATTCACTGTTCTGACGAGCTGCAATAAAGAGCATGAAATCACTACGCGACTCCAAGTATATTACTTCGCTGACAGCGAAGAGGAGTCAAAGGAAGCCCTGAAGAAGAGCCGCCAAGAGGATAGTGCAAGCCAGGGGGCATCATCTAAAGACACTTCACGGGACCTGAACACTCTGGCCGAGGAAGAGGAGGACCCATCTGCTCAGAGCACGTTGGCAACAGCTGCCCCTTCCAGGAAGGAAGCTGTTGCTGAGGTTCCCAAGAAACCATTTGGTGCTGTTCCCAGTGGCACCATTGCCCCCATGGACAGCCTTCCACCTGCGGCAGAGCCAGCCCCTACCATCTCTGGGGCGGCACCCTTTGCAGTTGACTCCCCCACCAGCCCATCGCTTGTGAGTTCCAGCCAGTCTTTGCTGGAGTGGTGTCAGGAAGTGACAGCAGGCTCCCGGGGCGTCCGCATCACCAACTTCACCACGTCTTGGTGCAATGGGCTGGCATTCTGTGCCATCCTCCATCACTTCCACCCAGAGAAGATCAATTACTTGCCTTTGGATTGCTGTTTTGTTTTTTTTATCGGAGTGAGGGAAACTGTACAACTTCTGCCTTCACATGGAAGGAGAAGGGGGATTGTACACTGTAAACAAACGAAGCAGCAATTTCAGCTTTGTTTTCACTGGTGCTTGTAGCATTTCAGCGTCACTTCTTGTGTAAGACTTTCGGTAACACAGCAGGCTCTGCCTGCTTTTGAAATATTTTTTTTTGCCCCAGGAGAAAAAATCCAGTTTCATAAACAGTCTGACCTGCTAAGCTAAGATTTGAGGCATGATCCACCATGCACTTGCCTGTGATCAGACCTTTTGTAGATCCCCATCGTTCAACCCGGACACTAAGGTCCAACGCCGAGGGCCTTCTAGCAGTTCCCTCACTGCGAGAAGTGATGTTACAGGGAACCAGGCAGAGGGCCTTCTTGGTAATGGCTCCCGCCCTGTGGAATGCCCTCCCATCAGATGTCAAAGAAATAAACAACTATCTGACATTTAGAAGACATCTGAAGGCAGCCCTGTTTAGGGAAGTTTTTAATGACTGATGTTTTAATGTATTTTTAATCTTTTGTTGGAAGCTGCCCAGAGTGGCTAGGAAAACCCAGCTAGATGGGTGGGGTATAAATAATAAATTATTGTATTATGATGATTTAGATTTATATAGATCATTTAGATTTATATACCACCTTTATCTTCCAAGGAGATCAAGATGGTGCACATGGTTCTCTTCCTCCCCATTTCATCCTCACAACAGTTTATATATAAACGGAGGCAATGATACATGGTCTCTGTGTGAGTGGGCTTGGTTATTGTGGAGTCGACAGGCCTGGAACATTCATTGAATTGTAGAGCTGGAAGGGATCATGAGGTTCTGTCTGGTCCAGCCCCCTACTATGCAGGAATCTCTTTGCCCAACCCATGACCCTGAGATTAAGAGCCTCCTGCTCTACCAACTGAGCTATCCTATTTGTGCTCTTACCTTGTCTTTTTATCTTGTGAACTGCCCTGAGATCTTGTGATGAAGGGCAGTATATAAATCTTAACAACATCATCAACAACAACAACAACAACAACAACAACAACAAATGCATGTTGTACTGATTTCATGTGCTCTGTTACATAAACTAAAAAGGGTTAGGGAAGGCAATATCATTCTATATTGTGGAGGCAAAATATTGTGTTCTACATTCAAGGTTCTCTTTTCAACAGATGAGCACGGTTGGTATTACTGAAAATGTCAAAGGCGATAACAAGAAATTTGAGATCTGGTACAATGGCAGAGAAGAAGTCTATATTATTCAGGTACTGTAAGCCACGCTTTTTCTTATCTCCCCCTGCCTTTCTTCTAATCTACTCCCAGATATTATTAATTCCACCGGTGTGATAGTTGAGCAGGTGTGGAGATGACAGAGGGAGTGAAAGAGAACCACACATAGCCCTCAAGACATAAGACATGTCTTTTTTTTTTTTATAAATGTTTATTAAGATTTTTTAAATACAAATGCAAAAATTGTCAATAATATAGCATGTATCATAACATATTTTCAAAATCTCTTTGGACTCCCTCACATCTCCCGCTCCCACTTACATCATCTTAAGTTTTAACCAGCAAATTATCATCTTGTTTATATTCTTAGGTCCCATTCTTTTAGACATAATCTAATCATTTTCCAAATGGTTTATATTTTCCTTAATCTCACTTATCGTCAAAATCAAATCTAATTCAGTGGTAGGCAGTTATTTATGATCTAGCATCCTTCTTAACATTCAACCAAATTACAATATTTTTGTAAATAAATCTTGAATTTCCTCCAGTCCTCCTCAAACCTCTCTTCTCCCAGGTCTCGGATTCTACCAGTCATCTCGGCCAGTTGCATATAGTCCATCAGCTGCATCTGCCACTCTTCCAGTGTGGGTAGATCTTGAGTTTTCCAATTCTTAGCGATGAGTATCCTTGCTGCCGTTGTTGCATACATAAAAAATGTTCGGTCCTTCTTTAACACCTTCTGGCCGACAATACCCAAAAGGAAGGCCTCTGGTTTCTTAGTAAAGGTATACTTAAATACCTTCTTCAACTCATTATATATCATTTCCCAAAAGGCCTTCACTTTAGGGCAGGTCCACCAGAGATGAAAGAATGTTCCTTCATGTTCTTTACATTTCCAACATTTATTATCAGACAAATGGTATATTTTGGCAAGTTTAACTGGGGTCATGTACCATCTATATATCATTTTCATTACATTTTCCTTCAAAGCATTACATGCAGTGAAGTTCAGCCCAGTGGTACACAACCTTTCCCAGTCCTCAAACATAATATTATACCCAATATCCTGAGCCCACTTTATCATAACCGATTTAACCATTTCGTCTTGTGTATTCCATTTTAACAGCAAGTTATACATTCTTGATAATACCTTAGTCTTTGGTTCTAACAATTCTGTTTCCAACTTCGATTTCTCCACCTGGAACCCTACCTTTTTATCATTTTTAAAGACTTCTTTAATCTGAGCATAATGTAACCAGTCTCGCACTTTATCCTTCATTTTCTCCAAACTCTGCAATTTCCAATTATCTCCATAAGACATAAGACATGTCCCATAAGAGCGTGAGCCGAGCTGTTCCTAGCTGAGATCTCCACAGCTGCAAATTCACTAGACAGTGTTAATTCACTTAGGGTTAAATGGCACATTCCATCCCCACCATACGCCTTTTAATTTATTTACTTATTTATTATTGCATTTATATCCCACCTTTCCTCTGAGGAGCTCAAGGTGGTGAACACAGCTCTCCTTATTATCACAACAACCTGCGAGGTAGCTAGGCCAGACTGAGAGACAGTTGCTGTCCCAGGATATCTCAGGGAACTTCAGGGCTGTGGACTCTTGTCTCCTAGGGCTCAGTCCAGCTTCCCCCTCACAAATTCTCCCCGCTCCACACACCAGTTGCCTTGCTCCTAGCTGTCTGTGATGGAACATGCTCATTTACCCCATGCTTCAGGTAGGCTTAAAAAAAAAAAACATTCCCCAGGTGCCCAAATATTCATCCAGCCAGATTTTCATTCAGCACATTTTATTTTTTAAAAAACCAGCAACACACAATATTCTCCTTCCTCATTGAAACACTGCTCCAAGCCAAAAGAGGGGTGGGATTAGCTTCATCACTGAACCTTTTGCCTACAGAAATCATTTTTTGAGGACGGGTGTCATCAACAGAAAAGGAAGGAATCGTATATCTGTGGGTGCAGATTTCCTGCTGGAGGAATACTCTCATGATCTGAAAGAGGGCATATGGCAGCACAGATGAATTCACATGAACTATTCAAGGCTATTCAAGGTGACTGCCTGGATCACTTGTGATTTACATCTGTCCTTTTTTTTTCTCCCCTAGGCTGCTTCCGTGGAGCTGAAGAACACCTGGGTTTCTGAGATTAGAAAGGTCCTGACGGGACAACTGGAAGCTTGCAGAGGTAGGGCACTGCAGAGAGAATGGTTTGATATGTGTGCGTCACAGCTGTGTTCCCCATCCCCCCCTTTTCCAAGGGCTTAATATTTCCCAAACTGCCTGTCACAAGAGAACTGTGTTCATGCAATGAACAATAAATTAATTATATTTTTATAGGTCCTTATGAGCTCACAGATCCACCCACTGCTGTGCCTGCCCACTGTGTCTCTGTGTGAGTCACTGTTCTGGCCTTGCTGTCACCTAATCAGGCTCCTTGGGGAGGTTTGTTTTGCTGCAGCTCTGCCTTGATCAGCTCAATTAATCTCTCCTGAATTTCCATCAATATCAACCCCTAGTTTTGCCTGGTGGGGCTGATGGGAGTTGTAGTCCAAAATGTCTGGAGGGCACCAAAGTTGGTGCAGGCTGAGTTAAAGCTGTGTGCTGCATGCTTCCTAGGAACGACACAGCTCTGACACTTGCTGTTGACATTATTGACACCTTCTGCATTTATGCCATCATGAGTGTGTACACACTATGCATTTGAATCCTATGGCCTCCCCCTAAGAATCCTGGGAACTGCAGTATATCCCTCAGAGAGCTACAATTCCTAGCACCCTTAACAAAAATACAGTTCTCAGGATTCTTTGGTAGAAGCAATAATGCTTCTCACGTACAGTGGTGCCTCGCAAGACGAAAATAATCCATTCCGCGAGTCTCTTCGTCTAGCGATTTTTTCGTCTTGCGAAGCATCCCTATTAGTGGTTTAGCGGATTAGCGCTATTAGCGGCTTAGCGGCTATTAGCGGCTTAGCGGCTTAGTGGCTAAGCGGCTATTAGCGGCTTAGCAGCTTAGAAAAAGGGGGGGGAGGGGAAAAACTCGCAAGACTCGCAAGACGTTTTCGTCTTGCGAAGCAAGCCCATAGGGAAATTCATCTTGCGAAACGCCTCGAAAAACGGAAAACCCTTTTGTCTAGCGGGTTTTTCGTCTTGCAAGGCATTCGTCTTGCGGGACACCACTGTATGGTGTGTTTGGTATTACTGAAAATGTCAAAGGCGATAACAAGAAATTTGAGATCTGGTACAACGGCAGAGAAGTCTATATTATTCAGGTACTGTAAGCCATGCTTTTTCTTATCCCCACCTGCCTTTCCTCTAATCTACTCCCAGATTTGATTAATTCCACTGGTTGGTCCTCAGCTATCAAAAGAGGAGGAAACACTGACATTGTGGAAGGGGCTGTAAGTCGGGCTTTCTTGCAGAGCACCCCAGCTGTGCTTTGCTCCTAAGAAACTATTTTACAGTGGGTGGGAGGGGAAGCATGTGAGGACAAAGTGTTTCCTGTCCCTCTCTTCTTGCGACAAATCACTCAACTGACATTGAGCCAGGTGACGTTGGAGGATACCTCTGCTAGATACAACTCATATGCCTGGAAGACAGCATCCCTGTCCTTCAGGTACACCCATCTCCTTTGTCACTGGATTTCCATCCAGGGTGTAACACTCAAAACCTGCCTATGCGCATAAAATCCGGTGCACAGAGATCTAGGTCACACAGTCATGAATGGAATCCAGCAATTGGCCACATGATCTGGGCCTACGCATATTGCGTTTTACATGCGTAGGTAATATGAACTGTAACCTGCATTCGGCGTCTGAAGATGCCACAGGCAAGACAGGCATGCTCACAGACGAAAAATGGAGGATCTTATTCGCACATCGCATATTAAAACTATGCAATTCACACCATTCTGGTAGCCGCCAACAAAGGATGGCTTTAAAAGTGAGTTAGACAGTTTCACGGTCTTCAGCGGCGACTTGCCGTGATGGCTGTGCTTTTGCTGTAATTGTTGCATGTCGTATTCTCTAATGCAAACGAAGATATATCTCAGTGCAAACATGTTAAGCGGTTTGAAGATGAAAGTGAATAAAAACAATGTTCCAAAAAACTTTAAACCTGCAGGCAAACAGGAAGGGGGGATTAAAAATACATTAAAGCATCGGTCATTAAAAACTTCCCTAAGCAGGGCTGCCTTCAGATGTCTTCTAAAAGTCAGGTAGTTGTTTATTTCCTTGACATCTGATGGGAGGGCAGACACTACTACTGAGAAGGCCCTCTGCCTGGTTCCCTGTAACTTGGCTTCTCGCAGTGAGGGAACTGCCAGAAGGCCCTCGGCGCTGGACCTCAGTGTCCAGGCTGAACAATGGGGGTGGAGACGCTCCTTCAGGTATACTGGACCGAGGCTGTTTAAGGCTTTAAGGGTCAGCACCAACACTTTGAATTGTGCTTGGAAACGTACTGGGAGCCAGTGTAGGTCTTTCAAGACCGGTGTTATGTGGTCTCGGCGGCTGCTCCCAGTCACCAGTCTAGCTGCCGCATTCTGGAATAGTTGTAGTTTCCGGGTCACCTTCAAAGGTAGCCCCACGTAGAGCGCATTGCAGTAGTCCAAGCAAGAGATAACCAGAGCATGCACCACTTTAGCAAGATAGTCCAGCAAAATGCTTTTCATTTGGCAGATGGAGGGCACAGTCCCCTGCCCTTCTGCACCCACCACCTGAGGCACGTGGCCCAATGAAGTTCATGATTCATCCGGCCCTGTTAGCTCAAGAACCTGGGCATGGTGTTCATATCTGCCTGGTTCACACATACTACTAAAACTGTGAGTTATTGTTAAGTGTGAACCCTGCCCAATAGCTTAACTCTGGTTTCTTTACTCTCTGGTGATCTGAAGCCATGAGCTGTTTCTGGCTTAGAAACCTTGGTTTGTTTTAACCACGGCCTGATGTTGCATGTGAACACAGCACCCTTCATTAACCATGGTTTGCTTGGTCACCTGGCCATGAAGTCAGACCGGCTGGAAGACAAACTTTGGAAAGCTATACTATGATTGGTTTGATTGCCTGTTGGGCAACTCATAGTTAACTTGTAGTATGTGTGATCTAGGTCACTCTCTTTATGCTTGTGCACAACAAATCACATAGAGCGGCACTTAATAATATTTTCATAGAATCATAGAATCATAGAGTTGGAAGAGACCACAAGGGCCATCGAGTCCAACCCCCTGCCAAGCAGGAAACACCATCAGAGCACTCCTGACATATGGTTGTCAAGCCTCTGCTTAAAGACCTCCAAAGAAGGAGACTCCACCACACTCCTTGGCAGCAAATTCCACTGTCGAACAGCTCTTACTGTCAGGAAGTTCTTCCTAATGTTTAGGTGGAATCTTCTTTCTTGTAGTTTGGAACCATTGCTCCGTGTCCGCTTCTCTGGAGCAGCAGAAAACAACCTTTCTCCCTCCTCTATGTGACATCCTTTTATATATTTGAACATGGCTATCATATCACCCCTTAACCTCCTCTTCTCCAGGCTAAACATGCCCAGCTCCCTTAGCCGTTCCTCATAAGGCATCGTTTCCAGGCCTTTGACCATTTTGGTTGCCCTTCTCTGGACACGTTCCAGTTTGTCAGTGTCCTTCTTGAACTGTGGTGCCCAGAACTGGACACAGTACTCCCGGTGAGGTCTGACCAGAGCAGAATACAGTGGCACTATTACTTCCCTTGATCTAGATGCTATACTCCTATTGATGCAGCCCAGAATTGCATTGGCTTTTTTAGCTGCCGCGTCACACTGTTGGCTCATGTCAAGTTTGTGGTCAACCAAGACTCCTAGATCCTTTTCACATGTACTGCTCTCAAGCCAGGTGTCACCCATCTTGTATTTGTGCCTCTCATTTTTTTGCCCAAGTGCAATACTTTACATTTCTCCCTGTTAAAATTCATCTTGTTTGTTTTGGCCCAGTTCTCTAATCTGTCAAGGTCGTTTTGAAGTGTGATCCTGTCCTCTGGGGTGTTAGCCACCCCTCCCAGTTTGGTGTCATCTGCAAATTTGATCAAGATGCCCTTGAGTCCATCATCCAAGTCGTTGATAAAAATGTTGAATAAGACCGGGCCCAAGACAGAACCCTGTGGCACCCCACTAGTCACTCTTCTCCAGGATGAAGAAGAACCATTGATGAGCACCCTTTGGGTTCAGTCAGTCAGCCAGTTACAAATCCACTGAGTGGTAGCATAGTCAAGTCCGCATTTTACCAGCTTCTTTACAAGAATATCATGGGGCACCTTGTCAAATGCCTTGCTGAAATCAAGGTAGGCTACATCCACTGTGTTCCTTTCATCTACCAGGCTTGTAATTCTGTCAAAAAACGAGATCAGGTTAGTCTGACATGACTTATTTTTCAGAAGTCCATGCTGACTATTGGTGATCACAGTATTCCTTTCTAGGTGCTCACATATTATTTATACCCTGCCCATCTGGTTTGTTTCCCCCAGCCACTCTGGGCGGCTTCCAGAACATATAAAATCATAGGAAAGCACATTAAAAACTTCCCGATACAGGGCTGCCTTCAGATGTCTTCTAAAAGTTGTGTATTTCCTTATCTCTTTGACATCTGGTGGGAGGGCGTTCCACAGGGAGGGTACCACTCAGAATGAACTTATTAAAATTAATAGACCTAACTTAGTCATGGTCATTAATTTCAGTGGGTCTATCCTGAGAAAAACTTCGTTGAAAGCTGCACAAATCCAACCTTTCCTTGTTTTCTTTAACAGAGGCAAGCCAACTACACCAAAGAATCACCGAGAGTGTGTACCATGCACCCATGAATTCATTCAGCTCCTCCAGGTAATTGCTATCTAGGATGCTATTTTATAGTACAGTGGTACCTTGGGTTACATATGCTTCAGGTTACATACGCTTCAGGTTACAGACTCCGCTAACCCAGAAATAGTACCTCGGGTTAAGAACTTTGCTTCAGGATGAGAACAGAAATCGTGTTCTAGCGGCGCAGCAGCAGAAGGCCCCATTAGCTAAAGTGGTGCTTCAGGTTAAGAACAGTTTCAGGTTAAGAACGGACCTCCAGAACGAATTAAGTACTTAACCCGAGGTACCACTGTATGCTGTTTCATTTTTGAAAGCACATGGGAGCCATACAATCCAGCTTCACTGCAGAGCATACCAGATATACATACATACATAATCTTAGGGTGGCGCTGTGGTCTAAACCACCGAGCCTAGGGTTTGTTGATCAGAAGGTCGGTGGTTCGAATCCCCGTGATGGGGTGAGCTCCCATTGTTCAGTCCCTGCTCCTGCCAAGCTAGCAGTTTGAAAGCACATCAAAGTGCAAGTAGATAATTAGGTACCGCTCCGGCGGGAAGGTAAATGGCGTTTCCGTGCACTGCTCTGGTTTCGCCAGAAGCTGCTGATTTATGCTGGACACATGACCCGGAAAAACTGTCTGCGGACAAACGTCACCTCCCTCGGCCAGTAAAGCGAGATGAGTGCCACAACCCCAGAGTCGTTCGTGACTGGACTTAATGGTCAGGGGTCCTTTACCTTTTTATGCCACCTTTCCACAGTTCAAACCAGGCTCAAGGCTGCTTACAACATGGGGGAGGATGTTTATTGATTTGTTGTTGTTTATGTTATGTATTTTGTGGTTTTGTATTGTATTTTAATGTTGTGGACCACCCTGAGATCTACAGATGAAGGGCCGTATACAAATTTAATAACAAATACATAAATATATGGCGTTTCCTTGTGCGGCTCTGGCTCGCCAGAGCAGCGATGTCACGCTGGCCACGTGACCCGGAAGTGTCTCCGGACAGCGCTGGCCCCTGGCCTCTTAAGTGAGATGGGCGCACAACCCCAGAGTCTGTCAAGACTGGCCCGCACGGGCAGGGGTACCTTTACCTTTACCTTTTACATAAATATATAAATGCATAAATAAGAAAATACGGAACTGCAATGTGACAAAAAGTCATGCCGTAATAATAATAATAATAATAATAATAATAATAATAATAATAATAGAAGATATAAATAAATAAATAGTACACAAACTGAACAATTTTCACATCAATCACAAGATTTGAAATACAGATACAAAAAGGCAGCAGCAGCAGCAGCCGCAACTCTCCCCGCAACAACACCCAAAGCCAAGCATCTTTAGCAGCAGACTCAGGTTTTGCAGGTGGAGTCAGTCGGGGCTCCTTCCTCCCCAGCCAAGTAGAACAAGACCTGCAAGTCAAGGGGCAGTTCTTCCAGGATTCACAGCCAAGATATAACCAGGACTACAGGAGAATAGCACCTTGGGTGGGGCCGCTTTGCATCTCAAATTGCTTCACACTTAGAGGCTCATGGAATATACCTAAAACCAGGAAGCCTGATTAAATTGATCAGCAACCTGGTGTGCTGTGGGAGCCTGTTGCCACCTCCTCGTCCTGCTTGCTCAACCCTATCTGCCCACTATTGCTAAACTGTTCCTCACACAGTGCAGGCACCTTTCCTCTGCTGCCTCTGGTGTTCCCTGCTTATTGCTCCATATATTCTGGAGCTGTTGCCTGATTCCTCCCTTTTTTGCTCATGTACAGTGGTACCTTGGTTTACGAACTTAATCCGTTCCGGAAGTCCATTCTTAAACCAAAGTGTTCTTAAACCAAGCCCTGCTTTCCCATAGCAGCGGGAGACTCAATTGACAAATGGAACACACTCAACAGGAAGCGGAACAGGTTCTGCTTCCAAGGCAAACCTACTTCCGGGTTTGCAGCGTTCTTAATCCAAGTTGTTCATAAACCAAGCTGTTCTTAAACCAAGGTACCACCGTATCCGCTAGGGGCTCTTTCAGAACGCCCCCAATCTCAGCCTCCACTCGCTGCCCCTTTCCCCAGTAGCCACTTCTGTTAGATCCCAGTTAGATGCTGGTGGCGCGCTCGGTGGCTGTGCTGGAGCAGCTGGAGGGCAAGCTGCGTGCCCCTGTCCAGCACTCTGCGTGCGCGACCTGCCTGCCAACCTGGCCTCGGGCGATGAGCTGCAGCACCTGGGAGCTCCGCGGGGACGGGCCGATGGAGCGGCTGCTGCTTGTCAACAATGCCGGTGAGCGGGCGGTGCCGAGACGCGCTCCTGAGCACGTGCAGAGTGCATTCCTCCTCCAGGTCCAGAGGCAGCTGAGGGACCGGCTTGCAGGGCAGCTTCCTGCAGGGGCTGCTCTGCATCCTTAGAAAGGCCAGATCTCCCCGGAAAGGGCTAAGGCAGGGCTTTAGGAGGATATAACACTAGGGACATAAGCCACACATTAATAAATCTTTCTCCCAAGATCTGACAAAAGCTGCATCCTACAGATTTCTCTCCCTCTCCACCCCCCTTTCCCACCCACTTCTCCCTTTAATAGCTAAAACTTGGCATCTGCTATTTATAGTTATTTTTGCCCCAGTGCATCAGCTTGAAGCTGCCAGGTACTTAATTTCACTGTGTGCGTTTATAAATTTATTTAGAAGGATGAAGTGTAATCAGTGGATGGTGGGATTTTGGGGGGGAGGGGGTGATGGGATTTCTTTACTTTCTTCCGGGAAAGAGATTTATTTGAACCAGGAGAAAGCCAGACGCCAGATTGTATTTTCCTCCCCTCCTCACACTTCCAAAATTGTAATTTTGATGGGTTCATTCTCTTTTGACCCCCGCCCCCTTTCCCTCCCCAGTTGCTCTGATATAAGACCACTGTGCATTTTAAGGAATCCATATTTTTTATATCCTGATTATATTTTAGGTAAATCATATAGAGATTTATTTTGTATATAATTGTTTACAGATCTCTTTTTTACATCGAGACATGTATTAATTATATAGATGAATATAAATTATATAGATAAATTCCACACACGTGGGCACCCAGGGAGCATATGACCAACTAGGTGCAGTAGTAATAAGCTCATATACAATCCTGACACACCACCTCAGAAATGTGCGGGTCTGAAGAGGTGTTTAAATCTACGCCATTCCTCTGAAACCATGCTCTTTGGGACCACATGATGTCTGGCACCAGCTGTTTTATTGATGCCCTAAATTCTAACTGGGTAACATCTCTTCAGGGAAAGTTTCCTTGGGTTAGCAAGTTGGAAGAGCAATAAAGTATAATGAGAAGTAATCCCAGTTTGCTTGGACTTTGAATATATAAAAACAAAATAAAAAAATTCCTTCCAGTAGCACCTTAAAGACCAACTAAGTTAGTTCTTGGTATGAGCTTTCGTGTGCATGCACACTTCTTCAGATACACTGAAACAGAAATCACCAGACCCTTCTATATAGTGAGAAGGTGGGGAGGGGTATTACTCAGAAGGGTGGTGGGATTGGGTGATTGGCAGATAGCTGTGATGAGCCTGTTGACGACTCTTAACGACTGCAATAGGTCTTACAGGAAAAAGCAAGGGGTGAGAAGGTGAAAAATGGCTTTGTCATGTATAATGAGATAAGAATCCAATGTCTTTGTTCAGACCAGGTCTCTCCATGGTTTTAAGTTTGGTAATATGTCTTTGTTCAGACCAGGTCTCTCCATGGTTTTAAGTTTGGTAATATGTCTTTGTTCAGACCAGGTCTCTCCATGGTTTTAAGTTTGGTAATATGTCTGAACAAAGACATTGGATTCTTATCTCATTATACATGACAAAGCCATTTTTCACCTTCTCACCCCTTGCTTTTTCCTGTAAGACCTATTGCAGTCGTTAAGAGTCGTCAACAGGCTCATCACAGCTATCTGCCAATCACCCAATCCCACCACCCTTCTGAGTAATACCAAGCTGAATAACTGAGAAAGGGTTTATGTGCTTGCACACAAAAAGGTCCCAGATCCAAACCTGGCATCTCATCCAGATAAGACTGGGTATACCCAGAACAAACTTAGTTGGTCTCTAAGGTGCTACTGGACAATTTTTAAATTTATTTTGAGTGCATCAGACCAACACGGCTACCTACCTGAATCTAGATAAGGCTGGGTAAAACTTCTGTCTGAAACCCTAGACAGCCACTGTTGGTCAGTGTGCACACACTAGATGGACCACATCCGTACGAGTTTGCAACCCACATTCCCATGCAGTTCGTGTGAGCCACATTGTGCATGGATCAGGCAGACCTGTGAGCCACAGGTGTCGTTCTCCCTGCCACGTCTGCTTTGCCTCTTAGTTACCTCTGGTGAGTAACTGCAGAAAAGAGGAGGAAATTTCCCTTCCTACCTACCATTCTAGAGAGCAGCTATTGTGCTGGTGAGTGCAAAGTTTATGCAGCCTCTATGCAAACGAATTGGGCGTGGGTGAGACAAACTGCCTGCGTTCAGTAGTGAGGGTGTTTTCCTTTAACTCCGAAGCAGTAACTGCTGTTGATTTGCGCATCCTGCACTCTGCTGAGAGCACCGCTGGCATTTGAGCCCTGCAGTTTGTAAAGCAGTATAATGGATGCATGTTCCAGAAGGCTGGCTGCCTTTCTGGTATCTCTGCACTATATGTTTAAATTATTTTAAACATTCATTCCCTTTCACGAGAGAATCATGCAGCCTGTAGTTCCCAGAGGGAGGCAATAGAAATGGGCAAATATGCCAATTTCAGTTTCTCTAATTTCTCCAGATTTAAGTTCAGTTTGGCACATCAGTTAACAATTGAGTTGCCATATTTCAAAAAGTAAAATTCTTGACACCTGTGAAGTTGTTGAGTTTTTTTAAGGAAACCCAACCCTAACATATTTTTGAGCTGTTTCCGCCGCTTTTCCCATCCGGTTTTTCCCTGCCGTACATTGGCTTTCCCCCTGACATTTTGCTGATTCGACGTATGGCAAACCTAATTAACAACTTATAAAAAACAATCCTCATGAAAAATTGTCAGCATTTTCATGGATGTATCTCCTTCACATTTTTACAAACAATCTCCCTTATTTAATGCATTTTGGTATGTCATTTTCACTTAACAGTATTTTTCGCTGTATAAGACGCACTTTCCCCTCCTAAAATGTAAAGGGAAATGTGTGTGCGTCTTATGGAGTGCATGCAGGCTCCATGGCTTCAGCGAAAGCAAAGCGGCGCTGTGCAGCTTTTCCTCTCTGCGCAGCGCCCCTTCAGCGAAGCGGGAGGAGAAATGGAAGGGGCTCTGCTTCTCCTGCAGTTTCACTGAAGGGGCGCTGCACACAGAGGGAGAGAATATTTTTTTCTTGCTCTCCTCCTCTAAAACTAGGTGTGTCTTATGGTCGGGTGCATCTTATAGAGCGAAAAATACGGTATATGTGCATTTTAAAAGTCACACTTTCCTCTAATATATGCTTTTTTTGTATACCTTATTGGTTGGATAAGTTTTGCATTGCGAGATTTGGAGAGGTGCAAATTTCAAAGGATAGCTTCATTCCAGTTTGTGTACTGTATCCAAAAAATGGGACTTAGGGAAGTTTGCATTAAAATCTGAACCAAACCAAAACTTCTTCCCCATCCGCTAGTGCAATCTGCTAATTTTGTGAATGGTTTCTTATCTAGTTGTTTGGTCCACAGATGACTGAGCCTGGCTTGCTGTGCTTATTTATATTACCATGCTCATTATATGCCCAGCAAATTATCTTCCATCTCTCATTGTACATTCTTACAGTCCAAAGCTCATTTTGACAGGAAGGATTTTAACTGGGGTGACATATTCATGGTGAGATGGGGAAACTCTGCAACAAGAGGACCATTTCTGATGGTGCCATGAGGGCTGGGCTTTAGGGCAGAGAACCCGGGCTTCTCTCTTTAGGGCAGCAGGGGTCTTTAGGGTTTAGGACAGAGGACCTGGGCAGGCGGGGCCCCCAGATGTAACAGGGCATGTTGAAGCAAGTGGAATAACAGACACACGGCACTCTGGAAAGGACCCTCCCTATAAGAGCATGAAGTCCAAAGTCTAGAAATCGCCTCAATGCACCATTGCACATTGATGCCCTTTTAGTGCCTATTTTAACAACGCTTGTTGCATTTCTTTTGTCTCTAAAGGTACGGCAGGAAATCCTTGAGTTTGTGCGAGAACAAATCTGAGCTCTCAAGCCTGGAAATGTCCAATAACCGGGACAGGAACATCAGCCCCAACGCCAGACAAAAAAGAGGTAGGCAGTGCAGAGACGGAAGAACTCTAAGGCAGAAACCTAGAGGAGATGGTGCACATGCCATTTCTCTCTGCAAATTTCAGCAGCAAATTTCTCCTTTCCCACACCAGCAGTTTGACAAGAGGGCAGAAATTGGGGCTTCAAAGTGACCTGCATGAACTGCAGGGTGCCTTCTGGTCCTGATCCACATTTTGCAGGCACAACACACACAGGGATTTCTGGAAACACATTTGAATGACAACACAGGGCTCGCCCTCACTTCTGCTTGTCCCATGCCTAGAAAGCACGGGTTCAAGTGATTTCCCACTTGACCCGCTCCTTTCCCAGGGGAAACCCACTCTTTGGTGCTAAATCAGAGCAAGCATCAATCCAAAGAAAACTTGAATTGTCGATTGCTCTTGGGGGAAGGGGGAAGCTGCAGGACAAGAAGTGTGAATGAGCCCTTATTGAACTTGCCTTGGCTGTTACGCAAAGTGCTGGGCCACTTCACACAAGAATGGACAGGACATCCTTTCATCTCTTATCACTTGATTGCATGATGCTTGGGACTTCTATCACTTGGAACATCAAGTGATGAGTGCAAAATCAAGCGATGGCTTGGGCACATAGTGCTGGACTTTCATGTTACATTGTATGCAGGCAGGCTTTCCCACTCAAGGCGCTTTTTAACTGGAGTTGCTGAGGATCAAACCTGTGGCCTTCTGTGCTCTGCTACTGAGCTAAAGCTGCTCCCTGAATGGTTACGATTTTGACACAGGGGCCATGCAAAGCTTTGACAGCAAGTCAATCGACTGATGCTCTGTATTATCTCAACCAGTATTGTCTCCCCTGACTAGCAATGGTTCCTCAGGACCTCAGATAGAGGACTTCTGAAGCTAGCTGAGCATCCTTTTAGCTGGAGGTGCCAAGGGAGCAGAATCTGAATTCAACTGGCAGCTCATTTGCATGGTGGAAAGTTTATATCAGGCAAACATTTCTCTGGTTTACAGCAACTTGTTTTGCAAATGCTGTTATGTGGGGAGAGGGCCCAAGGCAAACCACTCACCCGTGTGGTCGTGTGAATTCTTCATTCATTCTCCAGTGAAAAACATGTACTGCAATTCCATTCATCTGAAGCATTCTGTAGATTTGGAGAGCAAGAGTGCTGTTACCTTAGGGATTTTCAAAATATGAGGCTACACATTATGCATTTAGTAAGCTAGCAGTTTCAGCCGTTTGAGGTTTGGTCAGTCTTGCCAAGTAGAAGATTCCTGACCATTTGAATAGCAGAAGAGCTGCTCCACAGTGTTAACGTTATTTTTCAAACCACCCGTCCAATAGTTTGGTGCACCATCTGATGAACCATCTGCTGGCTGATTTGGGATTTAATTTCATGTTCATGTCATGGATCCTCAGTCATTTTGTGGCTGAAATTCCGCAAAAAGTCATGAAAAGTTTGAACCTAGTTCACAGGTGTGTCATAAGGAAAAGCAATGTTTCCTTAAAAAAAGGGGGGGGGGTAAATTAGTGTGCAAACGATGGCACTCTGGCATGAGCTAACCTAGATGACTCATCTCTTGAAGAAAAACAAGGAGGGGCCATGGCGTTTTGGTTATAGTTGCTTTATGGCTCCCCAAGATAGTATTGCCAGGCAGTGCTGACTCCAGGATATGGGGGGGGGGCTTGGGGAAGACACCTTCAATGGACCCCACTTTTGCCCCTGGAATGCAGAACCTGTGACCCTTCCATCTCTCATCAGCCCCAGCCAGGATGAAAGCCAGAGTTCAACATCTGGGTGACGGGCGGAAGAGCACAGGTTCCTCATTCCTGTTCTACCCCTTCATTGCCGTTGTTGTCTGTTGATGCTGCTCCTGTGCCTTGTCGTTGACCCTGCTGCTGGCAATGCCATTTCAGATTTCAAGGTACAAAGCATTTCTGGGAGAGAGGAGAGCTAAAGATTAAATTTCATGGGGTTCCCCACTACGACCCAGAAAACCCCGTGTCTCAAATGTATGAGCAAGGCAGGTTAGCCAGGACAGATCCTTGATCTTCTTTTGCCAGCAGTCAAAGGCAACCAGCCTCCCAAAGGGAGCCAGCTAATGGAACACCCACCAGATGTCAAAGAGAAAAACAACTACTAGACTTTTAGAAGACATCTGAAGGCAGCCCTGTTTAGGGAAGCTTTTAATGTTTAACAGACCACTGTGTTTTAATATTTGTTGGAAGCCGCCCAGAGTGGCTAGGGAAACCCAGCCAGATGGGTGGGGTATAAATAATAAATTATCATCATTATTATTAACACTCCTGCAGGCCCCACGGCCTCCTCCGGCACTGGAACAGCTATGCAGCATTCCTGGGAAGGAGTCCTGGGGTTCTGAGACTCACAGCTGCTGTCTTGTGAGCACCCGGTATAGCAGAGTAAAAGCAGCTCAGATGGAGATGAGGAGGTATCTGGGCATACCTACTTTATTTCTACTAATTACAGATTAAAGAACATAACAAACACATATGAGAGGAGCAGCCCTCATACAGACATCCCATCTCGTCGCAAGACAGAGCAGAAAGAAAAAGTACAATAGTACCAGAGACAGAAGTCACAAAGACTAGCTTCCTTTCTCACGGAATAGAAAATAAACAAGAATCAGGTGATCCTTGCAATGGGAGGAGTGAAATGCTAACACCAGTGTGGTGTAGTGGTTAAGAGCAGTGGACTCGTAATCTGGTGAACCAGGTTCGCATCCCCGCTCCTCCACGTGCAGCTGCTGGGTGACCTTGGGCCAGTCACACTTCTCTGAAGTCTCTCAGTCTCACTCACCTCACAGAGTGTTTGTTGTGAGGGAGGAAGGGAAAAGGAGATTGTTAGCCGCTTTGAGACTCCTTAAGGGGAGTGAAAGGCGGGATATCAAATCCAAACTCTTCTTCTTCTTCTTCAACCTTTTCGTATGCAGAAGCGTACAACATGGACACTGTGGTTATACAGATTTGTAGATATTTATCTTGATTTCAGTTGACAGATTCTTCTTCTTTTTTTTTTTGGTATTGAGTTTTCCCCGTGATTTTTTCTTTCAGCACGATATTATTTTTTGTAAGTAGCACTGTGAAAAGTCACTCAAACATTTGTAAAAATAAATAATATTTTGGGAGGATTTCCTGCGCCAGGGGCACCTGCAAAGAGACAGCTTTACTTGGGGATGGCTGCTGGTGAGCGCATCGTGAAGGAGGGCTTTCACCTTCATACTTGACATGCAGCTCATATTGTTACACTGGAAGCCCTATTTCAGAACAATCCCTGCATTGGGAATGGGGAATCTCAGGCCCTAAAGATTCTCCCCCTAGGCTACAACCCTCACCAACCCTACTTCTCAAGTAACTGTGACTATGCCTGTTGCTTGCCTGGTTGGAGCATGGAGAGGTGTGATCATTTGCAGAAACCTCTGGCTTTAGCGTGGTCTACTGCACAAAGGTAAGAGCCACACCCATTGCTCCACCCACTTTTGATTCTGGCTCCACCCACCCTGGATGGTTGCCGGCAAGGGAATGTGGCCTTGATGCTTTAAAGGGTTCTACTCAATGGTCCATAATTCCATGAGCAACCTTGGGTGTTTTGTGGACAGTAGGTTTTTTTTGGTCTTTTTTTAACTATTCGCTTTTCACCTACTTTCCTGCTGACTTGTCTTCCTTTTGGAACTGTGTGTTCCCTCCCTCCCCAAAAAGCACCTTCCCGCCTTCTCCATTTTGCTCCCAGGTGAAACCTAGCTAGTCAAATCTATCCCTTGCATAACAAGAAGGATGTTTGGCTCAGCTAGTTTGCTTCCTTGTTTCCACAGCCACCTTCCCAGCTAGTCACTTGCTGCGCAAGCTCACGGCTGGCCAAGCGTTCCAACTTTTTAATCACCTCCCCCTTTCTCCCCCCCCCCACAAGCTCTTAACTTTGCTCTCTCCACAAGCTGCGAGGCTGACCCCTTTGCCCTGCCTCACCTCTCTCTTCCCTCTGCCTCTTTCTCCTAGCTGATTATTCCACCAGCCTTAATCTTGAGCGCTCAGCTCTTGCTAGAAAGCGGTTCACATTGCAAGGTCTTTCCAACCGCAGAGCTCCACCCAAAGGTAAAACCACCGCCACTCGCAGCGCTTGATCGCCAGCCACACGTCTCCCGAGCACGGTGTCCATCCCATAATGTCATCCATCACACCCTGCAAGGGTGACCGCATCCCATCATAATGTCCTCGTCCATCGTACCCATCCCCTAGCTTCACCCGGGCTGTGTTCACATGACCTGCTTAAAACACAGTGAGGCCATTTCCCCACGCTGCGTTTCGAACTGCATTTGCATGCTGTTGCACAAATCAGTATGGCCGGATGCTTTTTTCCCAAGTTGCCCACTTTTCTGTCTGTACCACCAATGGGTGGAGAAGGGGTATGGATGACTTCATAGGGCTTACGTCTCCAAATCGGATTGAAGCTAGTTTGCAGGGAAATGCATCAAAATGCAATATTTCTCAAGGAACTACAGGATAGATGTGGATTGTGGCTTCAAAGCAGTGGGAACACTCTGGATTCAGAGAGAGCAGGGGTGTGTACACAGCCTCAGTGTTTTCTTCTTGGTGGTGTTTTTCAAAGGTGCCAGCTCTGGATTTAGGATGGTACAGGTGGTTCCTCACCCCCCACAGGGCCCTGAGCCAAGAAGATGCAAAACTGAGAAGATCCAAAATTGAGACGATCCATTTCGTGGGTGGTGCTGTGGGTTAAACCACAAGGCCTAGGACTTGCTGATCAGAAGGTCGGCGGTTCGAATCCCCGCGACAGGGTGAGCTCCCGTTGCTCGGTCCCTGCTCCTGCCAACCTAGCAGTTTGGAAGCCCGTCAAAGTGCAAGTAGATAAATAGGTACCATTCCGGCGGGAAGGTAAACGGCGTTTCCGTGCACTGCTCTGGTTCGCCAGAAGCGGCTTAGTCATGCTGGCCACATGATCCAGAAGCTGTACGCTGGCTCCCTCGGCCAATAAAGCGAGATGAGCACCGCAACCCCAGAGTCGGTCATGACTGGACCTAATGGTCAGGGGTCCCTTTACCTTTACCTTGATTTGGGGGTGCCAATTTTTGGCCTCACTCAGGGCGCCATATTATGAAGGATTACCAAATCTGGGGGCACTCCCTGGTTTTACTCACCTGCCTCCGACATACACAATAACTTTGCCTTCTCAATTTCTGTTGTCAGGCTGCTGTTAAAGGCCTCTTAAGAGGAGCGGCAACCCAAGCTTTTAAACGAATTCCCTCCTTTTTTTAAGAGCTGGAAAGAGCAACCGAAATGATGGAGGGGCTGGAGCATCTCCCTTATGAGGAAAGGTTACAACTTTTGGGGACATTTTTAGTTAAGAGAAAAAACAAGTAAGAGGAGACACAGTAAAGGTCTAGGAAACCATGCATGGGGGGGGAGGGGAGGAAATGAATAGAAAAAAGTTTTCCTTTGTCTCTCATAACACTATAGCCTAGAGCTGTCCAACAGAAGTGCTTCTTTACAAAGTGTGAAGTTAATCTATGGAATTTGCTCCCTCAAGAGGTAGTGATGGTCACCGACTTGGATGGTTTGAAAAGATGACTAGATGAATTTAGGAGATGTAAGGCCTGTTGGGATGTTGGCAGGGAGACGGGGGCATCCAGTCTCCCTTGGAACAGCCGGGCGAACTCCAGTCTCCCTTGGAACAGCATCAATCAGCGACTCATAGCTTCAGAAGCCTTCAGAAACTTGAGCACGCTTTATCAGCACTTTATCACTTCACAACAGAAGTGGCGGACAGAGACATGTGTAAACATTATTTACAGGCGTTTATTCAGCATAGTTCAGGAACAAAGGGAAAAACATGTCTGCTTCCCTTCGTGTCCAAGCACACAGCAATAGAGCAAAAGCAATATACAAACAGAAGGTCCCAGCAAGCCTGTGCTGGAAGTAAACAGGCATGTGACACACAGGCATGTGACACACAGCAGTCATGCCTGTTCTGTTTAAGGTGGAACGGAACTATATCCTAACATCCACCCGTGACTGTGAGCCACGATAGTCATGTTCCACCTTCACTGTCAGAGGCAATAAGCCTTCGAATACCTATAGCTGGAAATCGCAGGCGGAGTGTTACTGTGTTCAAGTCAGGTCCTACCTGTGAGCTTCCCACAGGCATCTGGTGGACCACTGTGAGAACAGGATGCTGGACACAACAGCAGCAAGAATACTTATTGCAAAGTATTGGAAAACACAAGATCTACCCACCCGGGAAGAATGGCAGACGAAGGTGATGGACTACATGGAACTGGCTGAGATGACTGGCAGAATCCGAGACCAAGGAGAAGAGTCGGTGGAAGAAGATTGGAAAAAAATTAAAGTTTATCTTCAGAAATATTGTAAAATTAAGGAATGTTAGAAAGATGTTGGAATAGAATTATGTGGTTTTAGCAGAAAAGATATAAAGGATTAAGTAAAAATGAATTGGTGAAAGAAGAGAATGTAAAATCACAATATATTAAGATAAATTATAAAGATAAAAACAAAGCTGGGAAGGATTTTCTGAAATATCCAACTGAATTAGAATACAAAAATGGGAGGTGTGAGGAGGTCAAGGAACTAAGTGAATGAAAGCAAGTGATGTAAAGGTTTGATCTGGTTTTGTTTTTTTTAACTGTTTGTATTTTTTCTGTTTTTTTATTTTTCTTTTTTTTCTCCTTTATTTTTTCTCTTTGTAATTTTTAAAATTTGAATAAATATTATTATATATATAAAAAAAGAGAACAGGATGCTGGGTCCAGCAGGGCTGTTCTTATGTCCTGGAGATGTTCTAGAAACGGTTCAGAAAAAACTGGAGCAACTGCTGTACGAGTCAAGACTAGAGCTTTTGTATTTGATCCACTTGCAAGCCGTACCGTATGTTATATTAGCTGTGTACCCTAAAGCCCCAATCCAGATTGGGACTCTGGCATGGGGGTAGTGGAGCTCTATGGAAAGGGCCTAGCTCCGTGGCAGAGCATCGGATTCACATGCAGAAGTTCCCTAGGTTCAATTCCTGGCATCTCCAGGGAAAACCCCCATCTGAAAGTCTGGAACATCACTGCCAATCAGGATGGACAATCCTGAGCCCACAGAATCTTAGAATTGTGGACTTGGAAGGGATCCTGAGGAGCATCTAGTCCAACCCCCTGAAGTGTAGGAATCTCCAGCCAACTTCTAGGAACAGTCTTGGTCAGTATGAAAATAGCTTCCTGTGTTCCTAGTCTGTATTAGACTCCCTGTGCCTCTAGTTTGTATATGGAGAGGAAGCTCACATTGATGCAAATGAGAGAGTCGTCATCATCCCGTCCCCCCCGATGCAAATCACAAATATGCAGGGGGGGCTGATCCAGAATAAGACCCTCCCTCCGTCTCCCAGCTGCCTAGCTAATCTAACACATCATTTTGCCCTAAAAGTGATGGCCCAGGCTCCATGGTGGCATTGCAAGGTACAATTGTGTGGCATTGTATGAGGTACACAACTTAGGGTCCATCTCAAGGGAGATGCAGGATCAGATCTCCCAACATACTTTTTTTAAAAAAAAGCCTTAAGAACACCATTTAAGACTTAAGAGCACCATAAGAGGGCCTTCTCGGTAGTGGCGCCCGCCCTGTGGAACGCCCTCCCATCAGATGTCAAGGAAATAAACAACTATCTGACGTTTAGAAGACATCTGAAGACAGCCCTGTTTAGGGAAGCTGCCTGGAGTGGCTGGAAAACCCAGCCAGATGGGTTGGGTATAAATTATTATTATTATTATTATTATTATTATTATTATTATTCCAACAGGAGGGGACAGAGACAGGCAGGCACAACACGGACATTTGCCTTCCTCTTATATGTGGCTATTAACAGCTTTTTGAGTGGGAGAGGGGTTGATTTCAGTCACAAAAAAAGTCACAGGGGGTAGGGAGAGAATTAACCTCCTCTCTCAGACCTCTGATCAAAATGGATTTATTTAGAGGTGTGCCGGCTGAGGCCAATGTGAGTTGTGGTCCAGCAACATCTGAAAAGCACCAGGCTGTTGAAGGCAGATTTAGGACACTTTTAGCTGGCTTTTCGTGAAAATAAATTCCAGAGTGGGGAAATAAACGTGTGGCTAAAAAGGCATTGAGAGATCTAAGCAAGGGATCTCCTGTGCTAGGCAAAGTTTGCAGCTCAGATGCTTCAGTGCTTCACTGGTGGTAGTGCAGGATGCTACCCAAGATAAGAACTGAACCCCTGGGCCTCACTCTGTGGAACTTTGTCCAGCGTAGTTACCTTGGGAGGCAAAACATGGTGGGTTTGTGCTGGGAGCTCACTGGACAGTAGATAAACGCAGGGCTCAGTGAAGGAGGATGGAGGGGAGACAGAAATAACTTGGCCTACATATTTTATTTTTAGAACTCTCTCTTGCCAAAGGCCTGTAATAAACCCCGAGCCAATTTCTATTTGGCCTTTCCAACATTCCAAACAGATACTAAATCCAGACCACTAGGTATAAACATGCATGTGGAGTGTATTCAAGATCTTGCATAGATACTGGGCTGGCACAATAACTCTTTTTAAGTTGCCAGTAAATATGAATCCTCGCGGTGGTACTGCGAAGATGTTCGTTTGCCGCGCTGCACAAGTCCTGCAGTTGATCAGCTCTTTCATGGAGCGTCTATGGACAAGGCTGTGATCAGGCGACCTGTCATTTAGACAGCAATAAAATACCTTTCAGCCTGGGGAACAGTGGTGTAGCGTGGGGGGTGCAGGGGGGGCCGGCTGCACCGGGCACAACATCTGGGGGTTAGGGTTAGGGGGCGCAAATCCACGGGTTAGGGGACGCAAATCCATGCAATTACTTGCCTTGCCCCGGGTGCTGACAACGCACGCTACGCCACTGCTGGGGAAGGTTGTCACCAGCTGAACTGAGTGCCTGCTTCATCTGCTGTCCGGGTACTAATTATTGATGAGCAATTTCAAGGCACCATTGCTCCCCCTCTTTACCTTTAAACTGGACTGGATTGGCCAGCCCTTCTGGATTGGCCAGCCCTTCAAACCAAGAACTGTAAAGTAGGACAAAAGGCCATAGAGGCTGACATTTCAGTGACACAATAGGTCCTTCACCAGCAGAGATCAGCTGGGCTGAGTGGAGGGATGCCTTTGTATCATCCAAACCACGTCCAGGATTGCTCTGCCCAAACTTCTGGGAAACCACAGCAACTAAACTGGCACGAAACTGATACAGATCTGTAGTGTAGGTAGGCCTGCTTTTGCTGATCACATTGATTTTGGGAAAAAAATGCTGATCACCCTCTAAAGATCCTGCTCAGAACTGATTTTGCAGGCTTACTGCTTTCAGACGTTCATTTTCTCTCTCACACATGCATGCACAAATAAATCGTTAGAGTTTTCAGTACAGGCTTCTGCGCCTGCTAGATTTCCAAACTCACAGCTCAGTGTGTTACCGCATAAAATTTGATAGTATCTTAACGCTCATGAGAAAATGGCTTGTTTAGAAATTTTAGATGTTTGAAGATGCACTGGTGGTAACAGAATCGCCTGCAATTGCATTGTATCCGATTTTCTTGTTATTTTGTGCTTCATCAGCTTTGAAAGGCCAGAAAGCAAACATTCCCGCTGGCAAATTTTGAAACCTGCATGCAGCTATGTTACAACATGTATCATCTTGGCTGTTGTGCTCATCTTCATATATTTAATAGGGCTTCACTCATGTTTAACACAAAGTTCTGCCTGCTGTGATCTCCTTTCAAATTGACCGTGCCTATGCAGATGGCACAAGTGCTGACTGTTTTTAGAAGTAATCTTTTACCGTGATTGCTACTCCTAGCACTTGTTTACATGGCCAGTTATTCTGAGAGATGAATCCAGCTCACTTCGATTGCAAAGCAAGGGCAATATCAGAGTTCGGGGATGGTTGTATGTGTAAAACAGAGCTCCGGATCATTGTGAGCACTCCTGATTCTGGTTGTGAAAAATGAGAGGAATTCGGGATTCAGTGACCTGTTAATGACTTGGCGTTGGATGAAACCTGGAACCATTTACCCAAATGGTCCAGATGTTGTTGGGTTACAACTCCCATCATCCACTGACCATGCGGATTGGAATGGGGAGTCCAACTAAACATCTGGAGAATCTCAGGTTCCCTTTCCCTGCCCTACATGAACTGAAATGCAACACTCCTACAAAACACGAGCACCTCCAACTTTTGTGAGGCAGTTCTCCAACCCCAAAAATAGGTATGGAAAGTCATATACGAGGGGGAAAGATGTACGTTAGTGAAAGTTAGAGATTGTGTTCAAAGTGGTGCTAAGGAGATTGTTCTGTTGGCCCAAGTGTCTCTGCTTGCCCAGTGGAATAATCTCCCCTCTCCTCATAAGAATAGCTGCATCAGGCCAGTGGCCCATCTAGCCCAGCATCCTGTTCTCACAGTAGCCAACCAGATGCCTGTCGGAAACCAGCAAAGCAGAACATAAGCACAACGGCCCTCTCCCTTCCTGTGATTTCCAGAAACTGGTATCTGGAAGCATTGCTGCCTCCAACTGGGGAAACAGAGCAGAGCCATCATGGCTACTTGCTATGAAAGCCCTTTCCTCCTCCACGAATTTGTCTAATCCTTTTTAAAAACTAAAATATACTCAGAGTCGAGAGTGGATTTCATGCTCTTTATTCAGCTCATAGTGGTGAGGAGGAATGGAAGTTCCCCCAGAATATCTGCTTTATAGACATTATTTACACAATGGGCCCCACGTGAATGGCTAATTCTGGGATTCTCCTGTAGGCCAATCAGGTAGCGGATTCACTTCCACCTGGAGCTGGATTGGGTGGCTCTTGTGGACCAATCAGACTGCTGCATTCTGAATCCTATTGCTCTAGGACCAATCAGACTGCTGCATTCTGAATCCTATTGTTCTAGGACCAATCAGACTGCTGCATTCTGAATCCTATTGTTCTAGGACCAATCAGACTGCTGCATTTTGGATCCTATTCAACTCAGGACATAACAAAAACCATCCAAGTTGATGGTCATCACTGCCTCTTGTAAGAGCGAATTTCATAGCATGACTGTGTGCTGGGCGAAGAAGTACTTTTAAAAATCTGCCGTAACTCTTTCAACGTGGATGTCTACGAGTTCTAGTGTTTTGAGAGAGGGAGCAAACCTTTTTCTCCATCTACTTTCTCCACGCCAGGCGTAATTTCATACAATCATGTCACCTCTTCCTTGCCTTTTCTCTAAACTGAAAAGTCACGATCGCTGCAGCCTTTCTTCCTAGGGGAGTAATCCCATCCCTCTGATGCCCTCCTTCCGCTGCCATGCAGGGTTCTCCCAACCCTCTGGAACAGATTTGGGGAGGGTGTTTAGGGCACGTGCAGGGCTAGGAGAGGGACAAGTCCCTTTGGAAAACAGGGGTCATTCCGCTTCCTCTCACCTGTTGAAATATTCAGTTGAATATGACCCAGTGTGTGTATAAACGCCTTGTATTCAGGAACGAAGCTTGCAAAACTGCGAATATCAAGACAAAGTTGCAAACAAAAATGTATATGTTAGGAGAAATGCACACAAAACTGCACTCAGAGTTTTGTTTGGACTTTTTCTTTTATAATGGAAAGTTATGCGGAAATGGGTCAAACTAAAGGATAGAAAAATTAGAAAAGGAAAGAAACCAAAACGGTCAGATTCATTCATCTCCGTACACACAGTGTGTGCCAGTAATTGCGCGAGAAAAAGGTCGTTTCTGTTATCCTGGCTAGTGGATAGGAATTTACACACCCAGCCACTTTAGCACCTCATTAGAAATCTCAGGAAACGAAAGAGTTGCAACATTTGGCAGGGCAGCTGATCAGTTTACCAAATGACCACAAGCAAACGGTGGCAAGTTACCACTTTGTCATTCTGTATCTGGTCATTAATAGGCCATTGATGACCTCCTGCATCCCTCCAGGGCAAACCAGGGGGTGGGGTTAGAACCCCCAGGGACTCGTTGGCCACGTAGACAATGCATGTTTTAATACAACAAGCCCTGAACAGAACTGTGATACAGTTTGCTGCAGTTTTCCATGGAAACAAGCTACCTTTCTCCAGCCTTCTCCTAGTTGTTGTTGTTCTCCTCCTTCCTCCTCGTTTGCTTGCTCGCTTGCTCACTTCTAACCCTTCCTTGACCTGACTCTATCTGTCCTCCCAGATCCAGAATCTAAAGAGAGAGATGTAACCCGCCGCTTTTCCCTAGCTTCCTCCATCAGCACCACAACTAACACATCTGCTCTAACCAAAGGTACAGTCCCATTAACACTTCGCCGCCTTCCTTCCTCTGCCGGCGTCGGTGCAAATGTGGCGGCGCTTGGAAACCCTTGCAAGCCTGAACCTGTGGTGTGCTCTGCAAGGCAGAATAGAAAGGGTCAGGTGCACGACCCCCTCCAAACATTGCGCGCTATGGAGTTGCACCACCAGGATGTGAAGCAAGTCAGAACGGTTCAGTGTCTCGGTGCAAACAGACAGGCATAATTTCAAAGCCTGCCTGGTGCAGAAATGCACACTCAACTGTGCTTCTGAGAAAAGGGCTATCGTCTCACCTGGACTGAGCTCTTTGGGGGGGAGGAACCCCTTTTCTGGTTTGGAGCAGAAAGTGAATGTGAACACTGCTGATTGGTCAGCTTTTGTGTCAATCATGAAGTGACCCTCCTTTCAGAATAGGGCTTTGCTCAGCACTGATTGGCTGTCTCCTGAGTCCCTATGCCAACTTATAACTGTGTTTCAAAGGGGGTGGGTGGGAGATTAATGATAATGATAATAATAATAGAGAAGGGGGGCGAAGGTTATGTTCTTTTGCTTCTCACTATGGAATGCTTTTTGGTTATTGCAGCATGCTTTTTGGTTATTGCAGATGTTATTTTGGGATGGATTTCCATAAAGTTATTTCAAGACAGAAAAGTTATTTCAGTGAAATCAACACTGAACAAACCTGAGTAGATAAAAATAATATTACGGTGGGGAAATGTAACATTTGTCAACTTGAGTTCTTTTCAAAACCATAGTAGACACCCTTGCTGGGTTGTTGCCTATGGTCAGAGAGAATGATTTGTAATCATGCTCAGATAGGTGTGTATAGTTTTCACGTTAACACAAACTCATCTCTGTGGGCATCATATATGCATTAGGAGTGGTAATACAAGTCCATTATTGGGGGGGCGGGGGCTCTCTGCTTTCCTTCAGAATCACAGTTATTTAAAAAAGCAAGGTTTTTGGTGCTTTTGTTGCAAATCACAAGTATGTTCCCCCCCACCTCTCGACAAGCTGACTTTAAAAAACATTAGGATTGTGTTGTAGGCTAAGATAAGCTAACCATTGCCCTCTGCTGCAAATCCTGTTCTTTTCCATGCCAAGAGAGCCAGGTGAACCTCTAACTATATTTCGATTCTTGTTATCTGCAAACTCCACACAGGTCCCCTTGTTCCTGCAGTTAAAGTCAAGAGGCATGAAATTAAAAGCGATCCAACTCCTCTGGGTTTCGAAGGTACTTGATGCATGGACCATTTTGGTGACAGTCCCTTGATTATCCTTCATGGAATGCCTATACTTTCATCATCACCGGCATATGACATACAAGAGAGTTTGTAAGGACTCTCGAGTCAGCATTTTCTGGTTTCGGAATTAATCATCCTTTCCTGTATGCATATGTCTGACTTGCCTGCCAAGTTCCAGTTAGGGCATATTGGAGGCTGAAACGAAGAGAATGAGAAAGCCAACTCGACACACTCTCTTCCCTCTCAGACACGCAATGCTTCCGATGGCTATTGGGATATTTAATAATAATAAAAATAAAAAATTATTTATACCCTGCCCATCTGACTGGGTTTCCCCAGCCACTCTGGGCGGCTTGAATATTAAAATGATTCATCCAGTATTAAAAGCTCCCCTAAACAGGGCTGCCTTCAGATGTTTCCCACGAACCACAGGATTGCAGGGTTAAACCACTGTTTTCCATTTCCCTTCTTATGCAGATTGAGTGCGGAAGCTCAAGAGACCCAGATGTGCATTTGATTTTAAAACTGGCCCCTTTCTGTACTATATATTCACAACGGTCCCAATCCTGCTAAACGGTACTCATAGCATCATTGGTGAAAACAACAGCTGTGGGCTTGGCGCAATCCATTTACGACTGTGGCCATTTCTTCATTGCTGCATCAGTTTCTTCTGTTCCATTATTTCTCTCTTGAAAGCATGTCCCGCAATTGTCTCGTGAGTTTGCTGTTGGTCGTGTTTAGATGGTTCTTGTGTCCTTTGCTGCATGCCGGTGTAAGCTAGACCTCTTTTTCACCTCAACCTTCTTTCCTTTATTAAACGGCTCTAAAATGAGCATCACTCTGGTATCAACGGTACTCTGCATGCACCCTCCATCACGTAACATCGATGAATGGTCTCCTCGTATACTTGGCCTACCCCTTTTATGCCAGGGGAGGCAAAAGCAGTGGGCACGCTTCTTTCAGCACATGCCATGTAGGTAATTAATCCAGACCTGAGATGAGGAATCTGGACTACCATTCCCAGGATCAAAGGTTCCATACCCCTATCTAGGTCAAACAGGGTTAGAGTTTTCTGTTCCCTTAGGAAAGAGGGGTGGGGTTCTCCCATTGCATTGGGCTAATGTCATGGGCAGCCAGGCTCCCACTGTGATGTTTTAGGCAAATCTGGGGCGCCCTATTTTCTTTCTGGATCATGTCCTCTGTTAGCATGGTGAGCTGGCCATAAAAGAAGGGCTAGTTACTTTGGGATTCCCAAAGTTGCAGAAATCCATCCGATTGCACCACCATTGGCATATACTTAGGGCAAAGGCAGGCACATAATATTATGAATGGTGGAGGTAGCTTATAAGTGCTGTTACTGCCATCTAAACCCAGGCATATTTGTTTCTGTCCTGTGGCAAGCTCTGAAGAGACCTGTCTGAACCAGGGAAAAGCTGGGTGTGGTGAGCTCTGACTGGTTAGCGCCAATGATACCATCAACACCCACTGCAGCAGTCTTGCAAGCGATGTTTAAATGCTTGCAATTTTGGTTTTAATTAGGCAATGAATGAATATATCAATGAGCAGATACACATGCAAATTAAAAATGCAAATTAAAAGGTTTGCAGGCTTATCTGATGCACAGCTGGTTCTCCTTGCCGTGATTTGCCAATCCGGTTTGTTGGATTTGCCAATCCGGTTTGTTCCTGCAGCACAAGTTGCAAAATCAGGTTAACACCGTAAGTGAAGAACCTGGCAGGAAGTTGCCTTACAGTGAGTCAGACCATTGGTCCACGTAGCTCAGTAATGTCTACACAGACTGGCAGTGGCTCTTCAAGTTTTCAGGCAGGGGTCTCTTTCTGAATCCTACCTGGAGATGCCAGGGACCGTCTGCCCCTCAGCTATGGCCCATCCTTGTGGTGCTCATCCTTCGAACGCTGCATCCGCCTTCATCCTCAGCAGCAAAATCCTGCGTATGTCTAGTCAGAGTAAATGTGTATGAGTGCAGGCCTTGACAGGAGAGCTGGTCCCAATTTCAGGTTAATCCAAAGGGAGAATCTTGCATACGTAGCGTCAATCGCATTACTAGCAAGGAAAATCTTCTGGGTGGGGTTGCATGTTTGGCCTGACATTTCTGAGATCACAACTAGCACCCAAACAAACACCCTACTTCCTGTCACAGATGCCTTTGAATGCAACCTCTTGGCTCAAGCTAAATGCAGCGCTGTTCGCTCTACAAGGCCAGTCCCTAGATCTGCTTCACAGACAGGTAAATAGGAATCAAAATGTGTTTTGAGATGCAATGCCTGTGCTGCTCAGAGCGTATCTGAAGACAAAGGGCACTACTAGTATGTACTGTGGGTTTTTCCTGTGCACATGAATGGGAGCCTGTTGCTAAATGAATGGGAGCTTACACGGTCTAGTGTGATGCCCAAGCATTTCACTGAGGCTTCCTGATGTGTTGTGCCTGAAATGTGTTTTTTTTTTTTAATTAAAAAAATTACTTGCTTCCAGCTGAGAGTGGGATTCTTTGCACCATCCTCATTAGTTTTATTTTGCTTCTGCTTATCCTTTGTTCACCCTTGTACCTCCCTCTTTCTGCTCCCTTTCCCCCCTTATTGTTGGCATCCGTCTGTCTTGAGAGAAAATGGGGGTGAAATCTACACACATCTCAGTATAGGTTGTAAATCGCATCACCCCCTCCATACCCAGCTGATCACTGCATCCCACAGGACAGAGCACTTTGCAGGTATCATCCTATCATGAAGTGCGCTTATTACATTGTCAGAATTGAGCCATTAGTGTGGCTTCACCTACCCTGTGGAACTACCCACCGCTGCATATCAGACAGGCACCTTATCTGATGTCTCCCTAGCACCTGCAGAAAATGCTCATCTTTCATCAAGCCTCGTAAAATCTCTGCCTCATGTTTCTTTCTTGGATAGAGGTTGATTTTATGCATGCGCTGCTATCATTAAACATTGTTTTTCTATATGCAGTTGTTTTAACTGGTTTTTAATATATGTAACTGTTTTATATACAGCAGGCCCAAAACTTGTACGCTGTTTACTTACATGATATCAGCCTTGTGCACTTCATAGAAAAATAAAGAAATAAACAGAAAGAGGACGGGAGGCTGGGGGAAAACCCATCAGAGGGGGCTATGCCTGATAAGCGAGGTGGAGGATTTTAATACTCTTTCTGCAACAGGAAAACCCAGTGTGGAAAGAGCTTCTTAAGCCCTCTGCCTTGCTTACTGGCCTCTAGGAAGGTTGTGTGAGGCTTAGTGTGCCTTCGGACAGATAAGGATGGTTGCACAAATGTGTGAATGATTTGGGGGTGGGGTGGGGTGGGGTCTTCCTGACTTTGTGCAGTTTTGCCTTTGTGAGCGGACCCCCAGAACATAACCCCAGGGTGAGTTTCGGGCCTACTGTATGTTATTGCAAATTGCTTTCAGGTGCCTTATAGGAAGCAATTTATAAATGATGTTTAATGATGCTGATGTCTTCTTCAGAGGAGGGAGCCATACAGTGAAGGCTGGTCCTCCTTCTTTTTTACAACTAGTCCAGAGTGTGACCCTGGCTTTCAGTTTCATCCTCTGTAGCGTCAGTGTTGCCAATCTTTCACAATATGGCACCCAGTGCTAGGTCAACATTTGGTGCCCCCAAATGGATCTTCTCCCACTATGGATATTCTAAATTTTGCACCCCCTCAGCTTGGCACCCACACTGCCTTAAATCTGATGCTGGTGTTGCTACTGAAGAACTCTGCAGGGAGGAGGGTGGAAGCAAAATTAGAATTACGAGGCTCTGCCTATCATGGGCTCTGGCTCCACCTACTGGTGGGCTCCCTGCTTTCCACCCCATCAGCCACCATAGGTTACTTATGTTCCTCTGTAAGACAGTATGCTCCTCATGATGCTAGCTAAATTATCATGAAAAAGAACTTTCATGATTTGCTCTGCTGGAAAAATGTAAATCCACAGGGCTGGGTCTTACCAAGCTTGGAAACCAGCATATAATTTGATCCTGAAACGTTGTGAGACAGATTTTAGAGATGTATGTTGAAATGCAGATTTTGAAGGCAAGTTCCAACTTGCTTTTTAGGTGGGGTGTTGTTGTTTTGAACTAAATTGTTTTAAGCATCTGCACCACTCCAGTCAGTTCCACAACTTAGCTTTGCTTCTCCGAGGGCCAAATTTCACACGCTGCTCCTGTCAGGATTGGGAGGGGTGAGGTAGAAATCGGGTTCAGTGCTCATTTAAGGGCAAAATTATCTAAGTCATACATTCCCCCCAAAAATGCATGAACCGAAACGCAATACATGAGCCTCTGAATTCGCACTTCTCCGAACTTCACAGCACAGTTCTTCAGCTAAATAAAGTATATACTAGGGTAAAATGTGTGTAAAATGCATATAATAGTGAAAAGAACATACAAAAATATTAGTGAGTTTTTTAAAAAGTGTGTATATTAGGAGGGATTGGCACTAAAATGCTGAACGATATCCATGATGGCTTTAAATAAAATGTCACCAATTGATATGGAAATGTGCAGTCCTGGTCTGGCAGTTGGTGGTTCCCTATGCCATAGTCCTTATTTGTCAGGATCAGATGAGATTTTAACTGGGAGCTTCTTGAGGCCAGTGAGTGGAAGCAATAATGCTGAATGCCCAGCCCTCACCACCGTGCTTCACTTCCAATAACCCTTTGCATCCACTTGGCCTCCCTTGCAGGTTAGTTTTGAAGCTGTGCTGATGCTCCAAGCGAGCTTCTTGGAGGAAGGGATGTGATGCAGATGCAATAAATTAACCTCTTTGAGTGGGTCTCCTCCGGTAGAGAGCTGCTCATTTCTTTTTTAAAAGGCTGGATTTTCATGCTGTGCAGTGCCATCAATATTCTGTCTAAAGTATGCCAGCTGCTGATGCCAAACGCTCTCCTTCTTTGCAAAGGTTGGCCCAGCAGGCAGATGCCGTCGCTTGATACGTTTGAGGATTTTGAAGCCATCCCATCCAGCGCTGAGGAACTCTCCAACTCTTCGGATATGGAGGAAGAAAGCCAGCCTAACAACGTAGGTAACACCTTCCAGAGCTTCGTAATGCTCTCGTTAAGCTTAGCTCAAGCTGGGCGTAAATGCAGCAGGAAATGCAGTTTTGCATTTCCCCAAACTATGGGAATGTTTCAGAACAAGACAAGGGACAGTCTCCAAGTAGCCCTTTGTAAACATCCTATCAGTGCAAGGATTCCTGATTGCACAAGGAAACATTTACCCCCCTCTCCTCCCTTGGCGCCCCCTTAAATCTGTTCTAGAGATTCCCCCAACCAATTAGAGCAGGCATAGGCAACCTTGGCCCTCCAGCTGTTTTGGGACTACAACTCCCATGATCCCTAACTAACAGGACCAATTGTCAGGGACGATGGGAATTGTAGTCCCAAAACATCTGGAGGGCCAAGGTTGCCTAAGCTGGATATAGAGATTTAGGGAGGGTATGGGGCACTTGAGGGGTGGGGGAATTCCTGTCCTGCAAACAGAAATCCTTATAACAATGGGACATGTTAGTTGAATTCCACCCATGGCATTGGGTTGGGTGGGTTCTAAGGGTACCCACCCAACTTGTGCAGTTGCATCAACTTGTGCAGTTTTCTTAAATCCTCCCTATAGTTGTTGTTGTTGTTTCTCAGGCTGGGCAATAGGTGAGGAGATAACGTGGGTTCTGTCTATCTAATTACTTTGATTTATAACTTATTCCACATTGAGGGATCAGCGTGCGGACCAGCTTTGCATGTTCTGCAGCTGCACCACACAGGTGGAGAAATACTAAAGTTAGCATTCAGCACCCTCAGGTCCTCTGATTCTTGTTAGTTAAAAACCCACAATGTTTCTAATCTACAAGGCCTAGGTCAGCTTTTTCTGACCTGATGCCCTCCAGATGCTTTAGACTACAATTCCTGTCAGCCCCAGCCAACATGGCCCAGTTCTTATACAGTGTCTGCCACCCAGCAACAACCTTTTTGCCTAACAAAGCACTGGCCACACTCTGTTGGACAAAGCTCCCTCGCTTTTGTTTGTGCCACTGTATCTGGTTTTAATCTGGTTTTGGAAAGAAAAAGAAAGAAAGAAAGAAAGAAAAGAAAGAAAGAAAGAAAGATCATGATGGTTTGATATTTTGCTTTGACCACTTTGTGTTTCTAGGAAAGCAGTTCAGGGTTTTAAAAAATAAATTGGTAAGATTTCAAAGATGAACTTTACAGTTCAGTCCTGCATTTAGAGGTAAACCCCACCCAATGCAGTGGGGCTTCTCTCCGAGCAATTATAAATAGGGTTGCATGTGGGCTTTTAATGTGAAAAAGACTACAGACGTGCTTGTTAAAAACAGTGAAAGCAAATGCTTTTGTGTTGCCCAGTCCTTTGCATGATTCCTTTTGCAGAGCTCTGCACACCCCATACCTTTAAAACACATTTAGAGCACACACATCCCCCCCCACAAAGAACCAGAGGAAATGTAGTTTACCCCTCATGTAACTACAATTCACAGCACCCCCAACTGCAGTTCTCAGGAGTCTTCGGAGAGATGGGCTTTAAATGTATGGTGTGTGCACAGAACATTAGGAAAATTAGAGTGTTTGAAAACCACAGCAAGTGCTCCTTTTCTGGATACATTTGTCACTCTGAATGTCTGAAAGGCATCCCTTGGGCCTTGTAGTAGACTATATTCCTGTCTTATCCCTGCCCATAATCTTTCCTTCTGCAATAACATCACGTACCACCTTGTTTCATTTGTTTTAGGGATCCAACCTTTACCGGGTAGAAGGCAGTTTTGACACTTGTTTCCCAGATTCCCTCACTCTAGAGGATGGAGATTTAGTGCAGTTTATACAGGAAGGCGAAGATGGACAATGGTAAGTATAGCTGCCAGAGAGAAAGGCTATAGTGGTACCATTTTCCAGCTGTTAGTTGAGTTTCGAAACAAACCCTGATAAACAACAGCTAGAAGAGAATAGGGTGTGTCAAATTTTCTGCAGATTCCATTAGTCCACAAGCTAGGTTTGCTTTTATTATTATTATATGCTGCAGAGATAAATTTATGTTGTGGGAGTTCAGAAATATACCCATAAAGCTTAGGGGAAGACTCTCCTCCCTTCCTCCCAACATGTGTTGAAAGCAATCTTTCTCAGTCCAGCATCCTCAAGCTGTTTTGGACCACAATTTCCATCAGTTGATGAATTTCCGTGAGGGCTTTTTTTAAAAAAAATAAAAAAGAATAAACTTCCGCAAACTGAAACGGAAAGGTGGAGATCTGAACTTATGATCGGAAGAGCGAAAAACTGAGAAGTTGAAATGGACAGATTCATCCATTCCTAGTGCCTGCATAGAGTTCCCCAGGACACCCCTTGCCTCTGCTCTCAACAAGCAAATCAGTCAAAATGAAACATCGTTCTCTTAGGTGAAACAGCTTTTCCATGTGGGAAAAGCACAGGATTTGAATGAAAGAGATGGGAGCATTGTGGAAAAGGCTGTACAGTGGAACCTTGGTTCTCGAACGGCTTAGTTGATGAACAAATCGGCTCCTGAACGCTGAAAACCCGGAAGTAAGTGTTCCGGTTTTTGAATGTTTTTTGGAAGCATAATGTCCAATGTGGCTGTCAGCCATTGTTTCTGGGGTGCCTGCACCATGCCTTGGTTTACAAACATTTCTGGAGTCGAACAAACTTCCGGAACAGATTAAGTTCAAGAACCAAGGTTCCCTTTTCCCCAGATGATGATGATGATGATGATGATGATAATTTGTTATTTCTACCTCGCCCATCTGGCTGGGTTTCCTCAGAGGACTCAAGATACACAAATTCCTCCAGAAACAAACTGGTGAAGGAAGAACAATTAGGAAAATGGGGGTGGGGGAGACCTTCCTTTTATGTTCTTAACAGGTTTTTTTAAAAAAAATAAAATGATGATTTAAAAATTTATTGTAAACCCTTTGGAGGTTTTACTACAATCAAGGGGTATATATATTTAGTTTAATAAATGTCAAGGATAATTTCTTTCCTCCCCCAACCCCACAAACTGGCTCTTTGCAAAAGCAGACAGGTGGGTTTCACAATGCCGATTTGAAACCAAAGGCATGCCTCCAAGCAGTACAATGCAAAGCCAGGTCAGTGTTGTGAGAATAAACATGTACTGCGCTGCTATGCAACATCACCCTGTTGCAGTACACCTGTTTGTGTACATCGCCACATCTCCTTCATAGGTCTGTAAGGCCCTACAGTGCTACACCTCCCCTAGAAGCGAGCAGCCATTTTCCATGGGTGTTCAGCCATTGCATGAATTGCATCATCAGATAGCATCCAAGGGAAGAAAAACAGTTGAGTGTGCATGTACTCCCAGTTGCAACCCATTTCCTGCCTTTGCCCAGGACAGATGCATTTGAGCTTAGCTCCCGGATAGCTTGTGTTTTGTGTCCGTGGCCCTTGGGTTTTCAACCTAGCGGGAGGAGAAATGGAAGCAGGAGGGTATTTCACACTTTTTAGTTTTAGGTGTACACAGGGCACACTTCTGAATATTACGTGCGTGTATAATAAAAACCGTGTAGAGACATGTAGCAGATTTGAGTTGACTAATATATGTGTTAGCCTGTTGTAGTTTTAAAATATATGGATAGCGTTTTTGGAGATCTAAGCAGGCTATAGTTCCATGCTGAATATATACCGGTACTTGGTAGCAAACTGTCTCACACATTTGCTGCCGCACGGTGTGTAAAATGGGCCATGGACTTTTACAGTTCTTTCCACCAACTGGTTATACTGGCAGGACAGTTTTATTAGTGGCGCCCGACCTGTGGAACGCCCTCCCATCAGATGTCAAAGAGATAAAGAATTACCTGACATTCAGAAGACATCTTAAGGCAGCCCTGTTCAGGGAAGTTTTTAATATGTAATGCTGTATTGTTTTTAACACTGATTGGGAGCCGCCCAGAGTGGCTGGGGAAACTCAGCCAGATGGGCGGGGTATAAATAATAAATTATTATTATTATTATTATTATTATTATTATTAGGGGGTGAGGGGTGCTGAGCCATAAATCTTCTCACCTTGCTTTCTCCACCTCTCTCCTTTGTTGACAAACCGACCACTGGGGACATGCGGAGGAATCTAACATAGTACTAAGTCTCCCATTCAACTGTCACAAATAAATATCTCCTTGGCGCAAGATAACATTGTCCCCCTCCCCTCTATCAGCACACCCTTTAAAACTAGGGGTTTCCCCTACCCTCTGCAGCATGTTTGGCAAGGGCACGAGGTCCACTTGGGGAAGAACGGAAAATCCATTTGCAAAAATGGAAGTCCTTGCGCTAATGAGATGTGGAGGTTGAATACCACCCACTGGGGAACAGGTAACATATCTCAGAGTGCTGGATATGGCAAAAGGGTGTCTGGAAGTTGATCCCCTACCCCTGGGGTCCTCAACATGGCACCTCCCTTTGTGCTTACCAAGCCTCACTCCAATTTTATTTAGAATTGAGGGGTTTGGGCTTTTTCTTTCTGGTTGAGTATGGAGTTGCGGCGAGTGTTGCTTGCTTCCCCCTCCATAAATAAAAAAGAAATAGTATATGCACAAGCCCTCCGACTATTTTCATGGAGAAGTCTTGACAGGGGGTTGTGAACCAAACAGCAAAATGTCACAATTGGGGGTATATTTTCGAATGCATGGGACGCAGGTGGCGCTATGGGTTAAACCACAGAGCCTAGGACTTGCCGATCAGAAGGTTGACAGTTTGAATCCCCGTGACGGTGTGAGCTGTCGTTGCTCGGTCCCTGCTCCTGCCTGTTGGCTATTTGCAGTATGGTAGCGCTGCAGAGAGCTTGCTGGGGAGACCATGCATTAAAGAGAAAGGGACTCAAAATAACTTAAGCAAGGTTTTAATTACAAAAAACAAAAACTCCATTTACACTAAATACATCAACAAACCAGACCCAACCACCAACCCAACCCCCAGGGTAATGGGAGAGCTAGGTGCTGCTCCTTATATACTACATGCAAATGCTGACACACCTTAATCAATGCAACTCAGCAGCACCTGCTATGTTTCACAGCTGTAAAGCTGGGTCTCGTTATTTTGCTCTGGCCCTTGCTCTGGCCCCTTAAAGACATACACATTGGGTGGAACAATGATGAACCTTTACATTTAAAGAAACCATTCAACACTGCCCACCTAGCAGTTCGAAAGCACGTCAAAGTGCAAGTAGATAAATAGGTACCGCTCCGGTGGGAAGGTAAACAGCGTTTCCGTGCACTGCTCTGGTTCGCCAGAAGCAACTTAGTCATGCTGGCCACATGACCCGGAAGCTGTATGCCGGCTCCCTCGGCCAGTAAAGCGAGATGAGCGCCGCAACCCCAGAGTCGGCCACGACTGGACCTAATGGTCAGGGGTCCCCTTTACCTTCCAAATGATTGAAAAATGACTGATCAGATTTGCCCTGTTTTTGTCCTCCAACGCCCCTCTGTAACAAGCTTCTTTGTCCAAATCCGGGGATATTCTAGGAATTTCTTTGGAGGCTACAGCAGTAGCGGCATTACTGAGGGAAAAAAGATGGTGATTCTATGTATTTCCTTTGAACGTTCAGGTTAGTGAAGAAGTTGGTTTCTGAGAAGACGGAGTGGGTCCCTTCCAGTCTGTTGCAGCCGGCAGATGGCGACACCAGCAACATCCGCAATATCAGCAACGCAGGTAACCAACATTTCGCAGTGTTTTGAAAGCTGTGTGCTGTTCACTTTCTTAACAATCACTGCTATTAACTCTTAACATTATTGTGCAGTAGGAAATTGCAGGAGACCTTTGAGAGCTCTGTTTCTTAGCTAGGAAAGAGATCTGTAGTCTTATGGTTTTGTTTGTTCAGGCATGCCCAAACTTGGCCCTCCAGCTGTTTTGGGACTACAATTCCCATCATCCCTGACCACGAGTCCTGTTAGCTAGGGATGATGGGAGTTGTAGTCCCAAAACAGCTGGAGGGACAAGTTTGGCCATTACTGTATTTGTTTGTTTGTTTGTTTGTTTGTTTATTGGATTTCTTACCCACGCTTTACCATAAAGTCCCAAGACGGGTTACAGCAATATAAAAGTAAATCAGCTAAATCAGAAAAATTGAGCGGATGCTAAAAATAAATCCCAGGTTATTTTATGCATAGAAAGCTAACTAAATAAATATGATAAAAGAAAAAGAAAAAAGCAACCAACAACAACAATCAGGTGTCAAAAGCAGGATAAAAAACTGTGTCTTCGGCATATGCAGTGAAAGCGATGAAGATGCTAGACACACCTCTTTGGAGAGGAAATTCCACAGCTTAGAGCAGGCATCAGCAAACTTTTAAAGCAGGGGGCCGGTCCACTGTCCCTCAGACCTTGTCTGGGGGGAGGAATGAACAAATTCCTATGCCCTACAAATAACCCAGAGATGCATTTTAAATAAAAGTGCACATTCTACTCATGTAAAAACATGCTGATTCCTGGACCGGGCTGAATTTAGAAGGCGATTCGGCCGGATCCGGCCCCTGGGCCTTAGTTTGCCTACCCATGACTTAGACTTAGAGGCTGCTTCAGAGAATGCCTTTTCCCAAGCCACCACCACTTGAACTTCTGAGGGCAGTGGCAATACCAAGAGGGAAATAGGTAAAGGGACCCCTGACCATTAGGTCTAGTCGTGGCTAACTCTGGGGTTGCGGCGCTCATCTCGCTTTATTGGCCGAGGGAGCCGGCATACAGCTTCCGGGTCACGTGACCAGCAGGACTAAGCCGCTTCTGGCGAATCAGAGCAGTGCACGGAAACGCCGTTTACCTTCCCGCCAGAGCTGTACCTATTTATCTACTTGCACTTTGACATGCTTTCAAACTGCTAGGTGGGAGGAGCTGGGACTGAGCAACGGGAGCTCACCCCGTTGCGGGGATTCGAACCGCCGACCTTCTGATCGGCAAGTCCTAGGCTCTGTGGTTTAACCCACAGTGCCACCCATGTCCCAAGAGGGAAATAGGTAAAGGTAAAGGTACCCCTGCCCGTACGGGCCAGTCTTGACAGACTCTGTGCGCCCATCTCACTCAAGAGGCCGGGGGCCAGCGCTGTCTGGAGACACTTCCGGGTCACGTGGCCAGCGTGACATCGCTGCTCTGGCGAGCCAGAGCCGCACACGGAAACGCCGTTTACCTTCCCGCCGGTAAGCGGTCCCTATTTATCTACTTGCACCCGGAGGTGCTTTCGAACTGCTAGGTTGGCAGGCGCTGGGACCGAGCAGCGGGAGCGCACACCGCCGCAGGGATTTGAACCGCCGACCTTTCGATCGGCAAGTCCTAGGCGCTGAGGCTTTAACCAGAGATGTTAATCAGAAAATGCAGAATCTAGAACTTAGATTCAGCTGCAGATGAGGTCTGAGATGGTTGCAGTGGCCTTATCTTTCATGAAACTTGGGATCCATTTGGTGGGTGGAAAATCATTATGCGAATATACCATACCCAGCATCTCTACAAGAGAGTTCCTCATTACCAATAGAGATGCGTTCCTCTTTCAGATGTCTACGGTGGTACCTGTAGCACAGCAGCCACAAATTCAGAAATGAAGGAGAGCGAGCTGACGAGAAGCTTAACAGCTGAACAGAAAGCTGGGAGTTGAACACACATTGACACATTTCCTCAGGACTCCATCTTCTTCTCTACTTACTGGTGGACGCTGGACCAAATCGCCTTTCCCACAAGCTCTGAACTTAAGAATTCTGTGAAATTTCATCAGCATGGAACATATTTTTAAAAAATTAAAAAAAAAAAACCAGTAACTCGCTAATCTAGGAAATATGGAGGATAATGGAAACTTCAGAGGTATCTTAGAACTTGACAAATGAATCGACAGTATGCTTTTTTATACTGCATTTTTGGAACCATTGAAAAGGGTGTTGCCTAAATTAGGCTGACAGCATTGAAGGCCTTCAGCTTTGTGGCTATGCTGGTTAAATACTGGATTATTTAAAGAAAGGTCTGCAGATTCCACAGGTGATATTCTGTTGCAGATGCCATCTCAAATTCCTCCATCCATTCAGATCAGCTGCTCAGCCTCTCCTCAACCGCAGGCTTGATTTCCTCAAGACAATCATGGTCGGCAAGAACAACAGAAATAGGTTGCGTGAAGAAAGTACCATTCCTGAACCTGAGCCAACTAGGACGCCTTTGCACAACAGCAAAGGATGCGACCTGCTTTGGGATACGATCTTCTGTCCACAGAATGTTTTGAGTGGTGGCTGGGAAAAGATGGGCATCTTGGGACGAGTTAGGCAAAAGCAAGGAACGGTGACTGTGAAGGCAGTTATGGGGTTTGTCTGTCGTTTCAAGAGGGTGCCTTTGTTTCCCCCAGTTTGTGATTGAGGGAACATATCCTCTGCATTTGGTGCTGACAATTCTGTCTGATGCTGCCGTTCAGGGCTCCACACTTCATTTTGGAACATTGTCATATATGCTGGGCTCTTGAATAGTATACATTCCTCCCCCCCCCCAAAAAAAATTAATCCTTCCCCCATGTGATGTCCTCTACTTGTTTAGGTGCTTGCAAATGGACCTACGGCTGACGAGAACGTGTGGTCATCTTAAAGGTCTGTTGCCCTGTTGCCATGCCATCTTATTTTGAGGAAGACTGTACCATCCCTCTGCTGCAATGGACAATGTCACAATTTCCCCCCTCCCTCCACTTTCTAATCCCTGAAACAGAAGGCACTTTCAGAAATATATAAAGGTGTTTTTGCATGAAGGCATATTGATGGTGATTGGGAAGCGTAGGTCCCACAAAGCTGCTATAGTAGTGTGATGTTTGAAATGAATTTTGGTCTAGGAATAGGGCTACTTGATGGATGCTGTGTGTAAGGCTGGTAAACTGAGAAAAATCCATATAAAGTCACCTCCACTTGGCATCTGGTCAGTTCCCCATGCAGCTGCACCACATGATCAGTTATCTCTGGCAGTGGCGTAGCGTGGGGGGGGCAGGGGGGGGGCCGGTCGCACCGGGCGCAACATCTGGGGGTTAGGGTTAGGGGTAGGGTTAGGGGGCGCAAATCCAGGGTTAGGGGGCGCAAATTACTTGCCTTGCCCCGAGTGCTGACAACCCACGCTACGCCGCTGATCTCTGGCAATGGTGCAAAGCAGGGTTGGGGCAGGCATGTGGTTCTTGTGTTGTTGGACTCCAACTCCCATCACCCTGAACCAGTGTGCGCAGCGATTGATGGGACTTGTAATCCAACAATATCTGTAGGGCCACGTGTTACCCATTGCTGGTGCAAAGGGTGCTGGGTTGCAACTCTCAGACTGCATGCTGCTTGACTGACCCACCCATCAACTGCTTGTGCAGTTGGGCTGGCTCTGGCTTTGCTGTGGGGGAGCAGCCCAGAATTTATGTGAGCGTTACACAGGCAGGAGGGCTTTGCAGAAAGGCTTCTTTGCGTTGCAGTACTGTGACTGAAATTTTAGGCCATTTCCACAGAAAATTCCTCAGCAAAATAATTCCAGTTTAAAGTGTCTGTTCTGCTCCCACTTCTGAGCAATTTTCAGTATGCAGATTGAATATCTGATATGCAGCCCTCAACCGGTGGAAGTGGTACACTCCAGCACACAGTTTTTTAAAAATCAGAAACAAAGATGGAGGAGCAAATTAGCCTCCTGCTGGTGAAAGCTGGCATGGCTTTGGATAATGCAATTCGGCCACCTTTGGATTTCCTTGCATATAAACACAAGCCTAAAGATGACACAGTTAAGAGCTGGTTTCCACATGTAGCAGCAGCAGTGAATGCCCTAAAAGCTTGCCATGATGCCCACATTCTCATGGCGAGAGCAGCCTGCAAACAACTGGAGTTACACAGATATCCAGCTGCGTGCCATTGCTGTGATTGCAATAGCCTGTTTTTCGGAGGCTGCAACAGCAGGACTTGCATGCAGACAGGTATATGTGTTGCTTCCGGTTCACATGGCACTTCACCCATGCAGATGTGAGCTCACGAATGATTTGTGTAGCAAAGTCAGTCAAACGGCCATATTTAATAAAGTAGTGCTCCTGCAAAATTGCAGTCACTGATTGGGAGATGTTTATGGTCATCAACATATCGCAGCCCCAAACTCCTAGAAATTCCATTGAGGTGTCTTCTGATTTCTGACCCTTTAGTTGAAAACATTATTTGCCCCCACCATATTTTCCCTCTCAGCTGAAGGAGTCTCAGAATATGAAGCTTGAAGTGGAGACAGGTTTTCAAAAATGCAAGAAAGCTACCAACTTCTGCGTATTTTCTACAATGCTCCATAAAGCCATATTACATGATTAATTGCACATCATAGCAGCGGTTCATACTCCTGATCCCCCTTGCTGTCAGGGGACATATGCATACAAATTTGGTGCCCCAATTGCTTTAAAAAGAAACTTCCCATAAATTGCTCCCTCTTCCCTACATAAAGGAAAGTGTGTGTGTTTGTACTGGGGGTGATATGGGGACATCTGGTGTCCAGATCTGATGTTAAGGATGGGTTTAGACTAAATCAGAGTTGTGTTTCATTGGGATTCTAATACATACATACAGACATAGGTGCCAATAGAATTTCAACAGGGTCTTCAAACAGTTCTATGCTGTTGCTTCTTATCCCTGCCCCTCCTCTATGAAGTGCAGCCATTTCATTTGCAGCTGGGATTCTCCATGCACAGCCAAACAAACTATAGACAATCTTTCTTTCTGAACACCGTAAGCTACTATATATTACGCCAAGTGTGTGTGTGTGTGAGTACTTTATTTTGCAAATAAATTATAAGTCCTTTTCTGTTTTTATAATGTACGAGAATAATACTGGGATGTATTGAAAAGGGGGAAATATCTACCCACAGAGAGAGATCTGTGTGCAAAAGCAGGCTTTTGTACACACAGCCAATGCCACCCACATCATTCTCATTATCTGAGTCTCAGTGAATGGGTTAGGTAGAACTTTTCATGTGTCATTGTTGCACACAGCTAGCTGCCCATGACTCGATCTGGATTGCGACCTGGAACTTTATGGTTTGGGCTCATTATTATCATTTTTTAAAGAAAACGATCAGAATTTTTTTATATTAAAAAATCATGTTCTAGGTGGCCCATGCTAAGATTTGCCATATGTGCTGCCGATAAATGCTTGGGGAGGGACATAAGCAGCCCACAGTTCCTATACCACTTGCAACATCAACCTTGGTGGTTTGCCAGCAATACAAGGAATTTGTATCACTACAAATGCTAAATGTCAGATTAACATAATCAAAACAATTAACACTTAGCACAAGATACCTTTTCCAGTTTTATTGAGGGTGTGTATGGAATAGGCACAGAAGCCTTTTCCAAAGCAAGGAAAATATGTTACATCACTCTTGCTAGGGCACTTCCAGTCTAAAGATATTATGTGCATTACCCCAGGGAGTCTACGTAAAAATGAAAAATAATATTAAATACGGTTAGGGGAAAATATGCACGTTTGATTTTTACTTTTGAAGTAGCATGGAGAAAATGATACAATATGTCGATTGATTAAAACCAACATACTTACATGCATTGGTTTTAATCAGTCTACTCTGAGTATGATTTAGTTGGATATTGCCTAATCTACTTTTGGAAAAGACAAGTTTGTGGAATGTGGGTTTGACAGACTCCTAAAGCAATGGTTCTTGGACTTTCTAGTAGCTTCAGGAAGCCTTTAATTTACCAGCTAAAATGCAATGGGGAGGCATGTTTGAAAGCAGGGGTAGGGGACATGTGGCCCTCTGTTGCTAGACTACAACTCCCATCATTCCCTGACCACTTCTGCCGGGGCGGATGAGAATTAGAGTTCAACATCAACTGGATGGCCACAAGTTTCCCACCCTTATTCCAAAAGATTCTCCTGGGAGATGTTCTAGGCCACACACTCGTGGAGTCATAGAATTGTAGAGTTGGAAGGGACCACAAGAGTCATGTAATCCAATCCCCACCAATGCAGGAATCCTTTGCCCATTGTGGGCCTCGAACCCGCGATCCTGAGATTAGGAGTCTCATGCTCTACCAAGTGAGCTATCCTGTTGCGTCTCACCATCATCCTGCACAAACTGGGTCTGGAGCCTTGACCACACCACTTTCCAGTAAATGCACATTGCTCTGAACAGGGTCTGCTGACAAACATTTGCCATAATTGATGTTCTGACCAAGAAAGAAGAACCCCACAGTTCCTCAAAACACAATCCGATAACCACTGCTCCAAGAAATGGATCCTCAGAAACGGCATTCCCGTGTGTTTCTCTAGGAAAGGCAAGCAGAAGTAGGAAGGAATGTCTCTACTGGGTTTCTCAAGAGTCCAAAAAACAACGAGACCCCAAATCTCTTAATGTCTTTACACCAGTTGTATGGTGCAGAACCACTCAACAAGAGGGTCAAAAACACTGGGAGATGTGGGGTTGAGGTAGCTGCCCCCATCATCACACCTCTCACTAAGCATAAGATTTGTGTCTTTCATTTCGAACTGATTCAGGGCATTAAACACACACACATACACACACACACACAGCATTTCCTTAGGTATACCTAAGAACTGTGAAAGACATCTGGAAGCTTGAACAATCTCATGAGTTGGTTTAAGATTGTGGTGTTTCAAATAATCCTCTGCTGTATTTCGTACAGCAGCCAGAGATATTGTACTGGAACCGCTGCTAAAAAAACAAAAAACTTTCTTCTGCAATTGCTACTTGGTCTGAGACGTGTAAGTTACCCCTTTTCCACATTGAGGGTAATGATGTTATTTGTAGTTTGTGGTTGCTGGAAGAGAGGCCGGTGGCGAATCACAGAAAGTGCTCCTCTCTCTTTCCTACTTTCTTGTATCAGGACCGAATGTATGAATGTACTACAGAATATGTATGTTTGTGTGTGAAGCTGGACTTTCTGTAAATAGACCATTATGAACTGTGTAAAACCAACCCTTTGTTTGAACTTTATAAGAATTATAAATACTGTATTACAAAATTGCCTGCAAAACGGGTTTTTCAGCCTTATTCTGATTATTACTTGTTTTTAAATGTGTAACAATAAGGAGTGCAAGTTTGCACATGAGACTAGACAGGACATTAACAGTGTAGGTGCAATTTTTGGTTATTTAAATTGCAGGTGGGAAAGCCTTAGCAATCTTTGGAGTATGGGAGTCAGATTGGGATAGGAAGTTTAACACTTTCATGGTCATGATTCTGACAAAATCTCCTCTCTGAAGCTGCTATTTGCCTTTTAATGGAAGCCCTGTTGGCATCAATGCATGTGCAGAAGCAGCTGAATTGCAACCCGCACGTGCGCAGACGCGGCGCTGCGGGTTGCGAACGTGCCTCCTGCACGGATCACGTTCGCAGCTTCCACTGTATTAAAATCGCCAGGACACTAGAAGATCGCAGAGCAACATGGATATCTTAGGAACTAGGGTAACAGAGAGATGGCGCAAATATAAAGCACCCGTACAATAAAAAAGAAACACCAGCACAGAACTTGATAATATGGAGACAACTTACAAGTTCTGGTCAACTCATCTGAAAAGGGATAGTGGAGAGCTGCAAAAGGTTTAGAAAGGGGGATCCAAAATGGCCAAAAGGTTTAGCAACTCCCGGGTAATAAAAGGACATTGGGGTCTTTTTAGTTTCAGGCTGGGGGGAAGGCAAGTAAGAGGGAACATGACAGAGGTATAAAATTATGCTTTGTGTTGAGAAAATGGACAGGGAGAGATCCCACCTTGCCAAAAATACTAGAAATCTGGGCTGTCCGGAGAAGCTGAAAGTTGGAAGATTCAGGACAGACAAAATTAATAACTATTTGCATGCATTCATTTACACATGCAAGAGGTTATTTATTGTTGTTGTTGTTGTTGATGATGATGATTTATTAAATTTGTATACCGCCATTCATCCATAGATCTCAGGGCATTTCACAACATAAAATACAATATAAAAACACAAAATACATGATAAAAACAAGAACAAAAAACACAAACCAATAAACCTCTCTCCTCCCCACCCCTGAACCCATTTAAAAGGGGTCTGTGATGTTAATCAGCCAAGGCCTAGTTGAAGAGGATTGTTTTCCCCTGGTGCCTAAAGGTGTATAATGAATGCGCCAGCCGAACCTCCTTGGGAGAGCATTCCACAAGTGGGGAGCCACTGCAGAATATAGTTAAAACTATGGGATTTGCTTCCGCAAGGTGCAGTGATGGCCGCTAACTTGGATGGCTTTAACAGAGGATTAGACAAATCCATGGGGAATAATATCTGTAATCCACTCTGGCTATGCTCTGCCTCTACAGTTGGAGGCAATAGGTCTCTGAATACTAGTTACTGGAAATCACAAACAGTAAGAGCTGTTGTTGCACCCAGACATGAGCATAGCCAGGATTTTTGTTAGGGAGGGGAGACCGTTTTTGGGGGGGGGCAGAACCTCAGTTAGCTATGAATTTTTATTGATTTGGGGGAGGGCAGCTGCCTTTCTCTGCTCCGCCCCCTTGATGTTGCTACTTACTATATGTGCCAGATTTACTGTAAGGAACAGGCTACAAAAGCAGGAGAATTAAGGTTGCTTCCAGATGACCAGTGTGTTGAGCATTCACTGTGTTTTTCGCTCTATAAGACGCACCAGACCACAAAATGCACCTAGTTTTTGGAGGAGGAAAACAAGAAAAAAAATATTCTGCATCTCAGAAGCCAGAACAGCAAGAGGGATCGCTGCACAGTGAAAGCAGCAATCCCTCTTGCTGTTCTGGCTTCTGGGATAGCTGCGCACACACATTTCCCCTTACTTTTTAGGAGGGAAAAAGTGAGTCTTATAGAGCAAAAAATACGGTATCCCTTTTCGTTTGCACAAAATTTGCAGGGAAGTTATACAACACCTGCTGTTTATTGAGCACATATTCCGATTTGTTGGGGGGCAAGGAGTGTTAAACGAAGTTGTGTTAAGTAGTTGTTATCCCACACTTTAAAATGCATTGTCCCATCACTTTCCTTTCTGTCATGTTTGGGGTAGAGGCAGGTTTGTTCCAGTAGGGTGAACCCCAGCTGCAAAATAGCAACAGCCTGGAAGTGTGGATTTCTAATAATAATAATAATAATAATTTATTATTTATACCCTGCCCATCTGGCTGGGCTCCTCCAGCCACTCTGGGTGGCTTCCAAAAAAATATTAAAATACTGTAATACATCAAACATTAAAAGCTTCCCTAAACAGGCCGCCTTCAGATGTCTTCTAAAAGTCTCGTAGTTTTATGAATGTCGGTAATACAAAACTTTGTCCACTAGGGGGCTACAGAGTTCTTAGGAAATATCTTCTCTTTGGCAGCAGGAGGGCTTAAATAAGAAATCTGTTTCTACCTCTCAAAATGCCCTTTGCCTCCTGTGCTAAATTCTGGCAAAGAGAGATTTCTGGACTACAAGCAAGGTAGCTGGTTGTGGCAGTTGTACTGCAACTTGTCTCTCTTTTTTAAACAACAAGAACAAGAACAACAACAACAACAATCTTTCATTTCTTTTCCAATTTCTGAAAATCCCTGCCTTCCGGGACTTCTGGGTATAGAAGAAAAACAGGTCAGTATGATTCCAGTCTGAAAACTCATAAACTCTTTAAAGGGGCATTAAAATGGAGAAAGAGACTGATAATAACTTGAAGCGAGATACTTATGAACCGCATCACATATTCTCCAATTGCCGCTATTTACCAGATATAAGGGAAGGGGGAGAAATTTGATTCAATTTACATTCAAAGGTGAACTTATCAAATCTACATTTTCTGAAGCCATATGTCAGTCATCTTTCAAAATTCGCACTTTTTCTAATTTTGCAATATAGTTCTTCAGCTAAGCAATGTTTCCAGAAATGCTTATCTGAGCAAAGTGAGCACCTTAATGCATATATTGGTGAAAACATCACACAAAAATGCATTGTATTCGGGGAAATTGCTTACAAAAATGTGTACATTTGTCAAAACTGTTTTTTATTCAGAGGAATTCACACTAAAACGTTGAAGAATTTTCCTCTGATTTTTTTTAATTGCAGATTGCTGCAGAAGCAGCGGCGTAGCGTGGGTTGTCAGCACCCGGGGCAAGGCAAGTAATTTGCGCCCCCTAACCCGGGGCAGGTGGCGCTGTGGGTTAAAGCCTCAGCGCCTAGGGCTTGCCGATCGAAAGGTCGGCGGTTCGAATCCCTGCGGCGGGGTGCGCTCCCGCTGCTCGGTCCCAGCGCCTGCCAACCTAGCAGTTCGAAAGCACCTCCGGGTGCAAGTAGATAAATAGGGACCGCTTACCAGCGGCGTTTCCGTGTGCGGCTCTGGCTCTGGCTCTGGCCAGAGCAGCGATGTCACGCTGGCCACGTGACCCGGAAGTGTCTCCGGACAGCGCTGGCCCCTGGCCTCTTAAGTGAGATGGGCGCACAACCCCAGAGTCTGTCAAGACTGGCCCGTACGGGCAGGGGTACCTTTACCTTTTAACCCGGGGCAAGGCAAGTAATTTGCGCCCCTAACCCCTAACCTGCCACCGCTGCCAGCTTCTTCTTGCTGCTGCCTGGGCTGGGGTATTTACGGTAAGGTAGCCACGACGGCGGCGGTGGGTCCATGTCAGGTGATCTGAGGCGAGTTGCCGCTGGCGCTGCCGCCCAAACGACGCCGCTTGCCTGGAGGAGGAGGAGGGCAGAGAGGCGAGGAAAATGCGACATGGCCCAGCAGCTGCAGCGGCAGCAGCGGGGCTGTGAGGAGGGGCTGCCTGGCGCGCCCTCCGTGGCCCTGACGCGCGGGGACCGCAATGAGCGCTGAGAGCCGCTGCCTGCCGGACGCCTTCAGCCCGGACGCGCGCACAGCTCGTCGGTTCCACGAGACATGGGACTCTGCTACAGCCTGCGCCCGAGGCTCTTCGGCGACTCCGGAGGCGGCGAGCGCGCCCCCCCCCAGATGTTGCGCCCGGTGCGGCCGGCCCCCCTGCACCCCCCACGCTACGTCACTGTGCAGAAGTGTAGAGAAGCAAATTTAAAACTGCAAAAATAAGAAACTAAGAGAACTTTAAATTGACACCATTTGTCCCTATTTTTTTCTTTTGGGGAGATCTTGCTAAAACTTGTCCGCACGAATGTGTGCACACCAGAGTTGTTCAGTTTTTAAGTCCCCTTCTTTGGGTCTCTAGAAATCACATCTCCAGGGAAGGGGAAGATGAGCTGTGGCTCCAGTGCACATGCAAGGGAACCAGGGATTGGGATCCTCTGGCTCACGTGCCAGAAGTGGCCCATGGATGTCCCTCCTCTGCATACCAGCCTGGCTTGGAAACAGCCTGCATTTTTATAGCAGAAGTACACATATAAAGAAAGATGCCTGCATGATCAGGCCAAAGATGCATTAACTCGCATCCAGTTCCCCTCATTTGCTAGCCAGATGCCTCCAGGGAGATCAAAAACAGAGCAAGGTGGCAAAGTGTGTTGAGCATGCTGGCATTCAGTGGCATCCTCTGAACCTTGAGGTTGCTGTTGTTAGCATCTGTCTGTCTCAGGAGACAATGGAGGAGTGTGCCTTCAGGGGCAAAGTCAAACTGCTGGAGAGTTACAGCGCCTGCTGTGGCTGTAGAGACCGATACAGGAGAGACATGTTTTGTTGCAGCTGGGGCAGATGAAGGTGTCCAGTTGTGCTGCTGCAGATGCACCATGGCCTTTCTTCTCTCTGCACTCCTCCATCATTCCTCCTCTCGTCACTGCTATGGGATGCATGACCTGTCTGTCTCCAGGCACTGCAGTCGTCTGCAGGGGATTCCCATATAGTGGGATTAATGCTGCCCACCTTCATGTCACATTTGCAGGCATCTTTGTGTCGCAGAGTTTGTAACTTGGAGTGCCACGTAGTCATCATGACTTAGGGTGCTTCCAGATGACCTGTTTATTGAGAATTTTTCCTGCTTTGTTTAGTGGGAGATTAGACAATATTGGCTATTTAATTAGCATTCATTCTCACTGTTTGCAAGGAGGTTAGATGATGTCACTTCAAAACAAGTGTTGCCCCCCATTTTCCCAGTGCATTTTCCCAACTCCTTATCACAAAAGGCCCAGTGTTTGGGGTGAAGTTTCTTGTGCGAAACCTCCCAGTCAATTATCATTGCACAACCTGAATTTGCCAGTATGTGATTGAGTCCCGCCCCAAAATAGCTACAGGTCTGATGCTTCCCTTCTTCCACTCCATCCCTGATGACCTCCTCCCAATTGCAAAAGTCGCTGAATATAAAGTGTGCAATACCACTTTAAACAATCATGCTTTCCCCCAAAGAATTCTGGGAGTTGTAGTTCATTAAGTGTGCTAAGAGCTATGAGGAGACCCCGCTATTCCCCTCACAGAGCTACAACTGATTGCAGTCAATCCCTCTTCCCATGGGACCCTGGGAACTGTAGTTCTGTGAGTGGAAAAGGGGTCTTCTAACACAGTGTCCCCCAACCTTGGGCCTCCAGCTGTTTTTGGACTATAATTCCCATCATCCTTGACCACTGGTCTTGCTAGCGAGGGATGATGGGAGTTGTAGTCCAAAAACAGCTGGAGGCCCAAGGTTGGGGAACACTGTTCTAACAAACAACTTTCAGCACTCCTAGTGAACTACAGCTCCCATGATTCTTGTAGGTAGGTCAGGACTGTTTAAAGTGCTATCACAGTGTTTTAAATGCATGATGTGAATGCAGCCCAAGGCACGTCAGGGAGAATTAAAATGCACTGGGCGGAGAACAATGCTAATCTTGCTTCCACTTTCAGCTCCACCAATGTTCTTCAAGCACTTTCTCAACGGTTCAAGGATGCTTCCCCACAATCCATTCTTGCTTTGCATGTAACATTCCAGTTCTTGTGCTGGACTTCCCCTTTGCTCGGAGCTTTTTGCAAGAGAACAACAAACTTCTTGTCTCCCAGAGGAGGCATGCTAGGCTGGTTGTAGGGAAGAAGAAGAAGAAGAAAGAAGCAACACGTACAAAGGTTCCTTGGGGCATCTGATCCGTGAATATTACTCTTTAATTCCTTCACCATGAGCTGGGAGAAGAACCTGTTTGTGGAACTCCTCCTGGTTGCAGCTGGCGGTGAGTAGATCAGTATACCCAGTTATCACTGTATTGTGTGTTGCTTTGTAAGGATACAGGGATTCAACAGACTCTCTAGCTCTTCTTTGCCTTTAATAGCTATGTTAAAAGAGATAGTGTTTTCTACAGGTACAGCTTGTTATGCAGGAGTAGGGAAAGCCTGTACAGGATCATCTGGCGACAAGATCCACTCCCCACAACCACCTTTGAGCTTTTCTGCCATTAACCTTCCTTGCAGCCCTGAATCAGGTGTGGCAAAGCTTTGACTCTCCAGATGTTGTTGGACTGTAACTTCCATAATCTTTGGCTATGCTGGCTGGGGTTGGTGGGAGCTGTAGTTCAGAAACATCAGGAGGGACCAAAGTTCCCCAGACCTGCCCTAAACAAGGCATGTACAAAGAGGCTTTAGAGAGTAGCTGCATGGGGTTGTTTACTGCAGTGTTTTTGATAGAAAATCTAAGTTTCTGGGTGGTTTGGTCTACTAAAGAAGCCTAAATATGAGCACACCTCAGTTATGTTTTCTGTTTTGTACCAAATACACATGTTAAAGATAAATACGGAGAGAGTATCAGGCTACTGCAAGGTTACAAAATACTGTGGAAATATCCCAGAAATCAAATGTAGAAGAATGGATGCATAGGATTTGCCAGGCAATCTTGCCCATTTTGTCAGACTCCCTGACAAAAGGTTCCATGGGAAAAGAATACAGTAGTTCTTTTTAGATCTAACTGGCAATTTTATTCTACTTAAACATTGGAAATGCAGAGGTGTTTATGGTCCTGAGTTCAATCAGCAGAACGTTGTTGATAAAAATGCTTGATCCAACCTAAGCTAACTACTTTCCAGTCCTATTGATTTTAGTGGAAGAGTCAAGTACTGTACATGTGCATCTTTTGCCTCCTGGAGTCAGTTTTCTTCTACCTATCAGCAGATCCTTTGCAGGGCTGCAAGTTCCTTATGTGGGGAGTGATATTAGGTTTCATAGATAAATGTGTCCCAGGAGGTCTTATTCACTTGAGACAGACAGGACTCATACATACTTCTGCTTGCCCCATTGCTTTCTCCTGGGGAAACCTGCTGTTTACCGTTGCATTGGACTTTCTATTGGACTTTCTAGGCATGGGGCAAGTGGGAAATGTGGATGAGCCCTAAGAGCAACGCATTTGAGGAGGAAAGGTGTACAGGTCATCACTGCTAGGTCTGGGCGATATCTGGTTTTCAACATCACGATATATCACCAGCTAAACATTGCAATGTACTGATATAGCACGACGTCTGAAGTAAAGATAGAGCTACTTTTCAATTTTGTGATGTATTACCAGCTATATATCACAATATCTGAAATAAGGATGAAGCTATGCAAAGGCATTGGCTGGCTTCACGGTTTTTCCCACGTGGTGATTGTTGCATACCACATGTCCACAAACATACATCATAATTTACAATATATTGCCAGGTCAAAAATTATGAAACCGATATCATGATATGGACTTGAGACTGGTTTTGGATCATATATCACCCAGCCCTACTCACTTCCCATGTCTCCGTCTTTTCAGAGACATGACTCGAGCTGAGAGATGCTTAGAATGGAAGGGATTTTTGGAAACGAGATTAAACTTACTCTCTGCTTGTTTGCAGCTATTTTATCCTGCAGTGGAGAGGTGCAGGTTGAAGCAACGCCACAGCCCATTTCAGTCTTGCAGAGAGCCAATCAAACGATCACGACTCTTCCATACAGTCATTCAGAATTTTCAGTCACACAGATAGGCAAGCAATCTGTACAAGAGGCTACCCAGAGAACCCAGTCAGTGTCAGCATTACCTGAAGATACTAAGATGGTAAAAGCAGATTCTATACCACCAGCCAAACAAGTTTCAGTCCACAAACAGGTAAACACAGCAGCCACTCCTCTAGAGGCAGCTGCGAACCCCACAAGTCCAACCAGTCAAGCTGCAAGTCGCAGAGTGACTAAAACTACAGTTGTTGCCAGAAGCAGAGCTGTGCTATCTGAAACGCAAACTGATGAAGCTGGAATCCACGGAGCCGTAAAAACGACAGCAGCTGCTCAGAGGACAGCTTCACAACCTGCAGCCCCAAACAGCTGGAACACTGCAGCTCCTGCTTTGCCAGCGAAGGCAGGAAATGCAACGAAGACTGTAGCTAGAACAAGCGACAAGTGCATCACACAACATGTGCCAGCTGGAACGCCAAGAGCAAACAGTACAGCCCACAGCAAGATGTCATCTGGGCATAAAGCCACTGTTCCTGAGCCAACAGCCCCAGTTGGGCCAACCCTCACACCCAAACCATCGCCAGCTGCAACGGGGGCTTATACTGTTTCTAATGGAACTGCTGAGTGTATTAAAGCATCAGTTGGCTTGACAATGATAGCTAAAAATGGAAAAACAGTAAGCTGCAGCTTCCCCCTTTTCCATTAATCCCACCCCCATGGTTTTTTCATTCAAAAGATCAAAACAATCAGTTAATTCCAGGAATTGTAATTCTGGGTTCCAAAAGCTGTTTCAGAAAAGCCTTAGGTTTGCATCTATAGCATGGGTAGTATCTGATGCCGCCATGCAGTCAGCGCAAGGATTTCTGTTCATGCAATGGAACTTCTCCCTTCGCCTTAACAACAGCTACTACTAATTTCTTATTTGTACCCTGCCCATCTGACTGGATTGCCCCAGCCAGTGGCGTAGCGTGGGGAGTGCAGGGGGGGCCGGCCGCACCGGGCGCAACATCTGGGGGTTAGGGTTAGGGGTAGGGTTAGGGGGCGTAAATCCAGCGGTTAGGGGGTGCAAATTACTTGCCTTGCCCTGGGTGCTGACAACCCACGCTACGCCACTGGCCCCAGCCACTCTGGGCAGCTTCCAAGATATATAAAAACATAATAAAACATTAAACATTAAAAAGCTTACCTATACAGGGCTGCCTTCAGATGTCTTCTAAAGGTTATTTAATTACTCATCTCCTTGACATCTGATGGGAGGGCATGAACCCCCAGAACAGATTCAGGGGGTGAGCCGGGGGGAGAGATGGAGGAGATTCATTGCAAGAACCCTTGTGCTAATGGAACAAGTGACTTAGTGCTACTTAGTGATACATGCCTTCCTCCCTCCCCCCTCCCAAAAAATAACAGGAACTGTAGTTTACACCTCACCGCACTACAATTCCCAGCACCCAGGACTCTTTTGGAGGAAGCTATGTGCTTTAAACGTATTTGAATTGATTAAATTCATACTCCAGGAGCCCAGGGCAACAAACAAACAATTAATAGATTTTAAAAGCAATTCCAGTGCAGATGCGGACTGGGAAAGATCTCAACCTATAAAAGCTTGGTGAAAGAGGAAGGACAACAAAGACAGTGCCTAATATTCATGGGGAGGGGATTCCATAGGATAGATGCCACAACTTTGAAGGGATGGTTCCTATATTGTGTGCAGTGGACCCCCTGGCAAGAGGGTATCTTCAAGGTGCCCTCACCTGTAGAGTGCAGTGACCAGGTATATAACTAGGTACCTGAGGGGTGAGACAACCTTTCAGGTGTTCTGGTGCCAGGCTGTATTGGGTTTCATATAACAAAAGAAGTATCTTGAATTAAGCTCCATAGCTGATTGGCAGCCAGTGAATGCTGAGGATGTGACCAAACTCTGACGTAAGTCATTGGTCAGACATAGCACCAAATCAGGACAAGGGAGGTATGTGGAGGAGGTATTGGGAAGGGGTGTGTGTGAACCTGTAGCTCACTTCTTCGTCCCCATTAATGACCAGCAGCGCCAGCCCACTCAGATGGGGAGTGTCAAGAAGGGACTGTGCAAGAACCATTCTGACCTGAGCTATGTGATGGGTATAAGAAAAGGCTCCTAGAGGTGCTGCCGGAAGCAAGTGTTGTTGAAATAGATGGGACTTCTAATGGTTAGCAAAGGACTATAAATCTCATCATCCCTGACCATTGGCTGTGCTGGGTGGGACTGATGGGACTTGGGAGCCCCCCAACATTTGAGTGGGTGGGTTAGCCACCCCTGTTTTAGAAAGAAAGCATGTGTCAGGTTGTGTTGGGATTCATGCGCCATTTCCCTTTTACAGAACAACCTGGAATACTTCAATATCAACCCAAACGCCACACGTACAATTGGAATGTGTGGGGTTTGGCTGTCAACTCTGAAAATCTCATTTGAAGGTGGCTTCATACGTTTTACTTTCACCAAGGTAAACATTTCACTAGATGTTGCTTTGGGGGGAGTGAGGAGGGGATCCCAGAACGTTGGGAATTTTCCTTGAAGAAAGTGATTTGACATTTGGCTTTGGCTCGGTTTCAGTGGTCGAGCATGAATTTTACCTTCGTTCAGTAGGCTAGTTTCTACACATGCTCACCCCTATTTTTTCGGGAAGTTTTTAACGTTGGCCTACTAATAACGTCTGGTTTGTGCATTTAAAGTGGATTAAAAAGCTTTCTCTGCCACGCTGGAGCAGCAAATCCACTTCAAAAGCCAAACTAACGGAAATGCAGCTTAAGTAGGAAAATGCATTGAGAAATATGGGGTAAGCAAATGATTCACGAGAAGCTGTGTAAACACCCTGCAGGCAAATTGGGATGAAAGAAGAGGGATGTTTATTGTTGTACAACTGCCCGTTAAACATGTCAGGGGATGTGTGTGTTCTGTTATCGCAACAGGGGACATGTGAGAACTCCTCGTTTGGAAGGGCCCTTTGCCAAACCAAACCAACACCCTAGTTGTCAAACAAAGACCCAATTTTAAGTGTTTGCTCCAGCTGCTCTTAAGAGAGCGGTGTTGTTTAACTGAAGTAAGAGCCTTAGAAACTGTTGTGTAGTTGAGAGCCACATCACAGAGTGGCTTCAGTGAAGATGCCGAGGTAAAATTTTGCGTTGGCCACCCCAAGCAACACCCTCCAGAAGCAACGCAACTATTGGTGCAGCATTGCACAATCCAGCCTCCTCTTTAAGATAAGCATTCAGAGGCTGTTGAATTTGAACCTGCTCTTTGAAATATATGCAGGCATGAATTCAGCTGCCAGATTCCGTGTGTGTGTGTGTGTGTGTGTGTGTGTGTGTGTGTGCCTTTCAGAAACTATTATAGAGGGCTTGTTCTGATCAGTTAGATGTGAGTTTGTACAGAGTGTGCCTTCCAATAATATGACACATGCATAACCTGAGATCAGGTGTTGTGTGCTACAAAAATTGGATTGTGAAGTGTGTGGGAGGGAGAAGCTGCTTACTTGCTATACCTTTAAAGCATATTTGAAGCACATTTTCCCCCCTCAGGTTTGTTAAGCGATGTTGGGAACTGTAACTCTATGAGGGGAAAACTCATGCTGCCCAACTTTTTCAGATCAAAAACCAGGATGCACGTCTTCCAGGGCACATCCCAAGGAAGTTACGTAAGCTGCGTGGCAATCTCACCCTGAAAAAAACACTTTTGGGGGGTGCCATCTTGCAAGGTGCCCAAAAGGCCCTTTGGGGGGGGGGGACAAGAACGCATGAGGTCACTTTGGCTGGGGAAACCCAGATGGGTGGAGTATAAATAAAAATAAAAACTTTTTCTGGGACACTTGGTGGGTATGAAAACAGCAGTGCTTAGAATTATTTGAGGTAAAGAACATGCTTCAAATGTGTTTTAAAGTTACAGTGTAGACACAGCCAGAGAGAAAAAATGAAAGTGTCTAGCCTGCTTTGGGGCTGCTCAGAAATGGCTTTCAGGAAGCTTCCAGAACAGGAATGGGGAACTTCAGGCCTGGGAACCAAATACAGCCAGACTTCCAGTGCTCTGTTGGGCCCTTGGGACTTTCCCCGAGCCACTGCCCTCACCAGCCATGCCCTTTGACTGCTTTTGCCTTGGCAAAGATGGAGGATGGGGAGACAGTGTGTGGTAGAAAGGTCAGGCTTTTCTGTGTCTCAGAGTAGCCTACTGCACATAGGTTAAGAGTCATATCCGTTGCCTCTGGCCTCATCTGCCACTGAAATGTGGCCCTCAAAAGATTCTCCATGAGGGAATCCGGCCCACTGGCTAGAAAAAAGGTTGCAACAGTTGGCCTTGGTCATAAACATTGCTAAATGAAAAATATTCTGATGTACCCTGGAGCCCTCAGGAGAGTGCTTACCCCTCTTGTACCCTGGCACCTCTTGGATGTCACAAGAAATACCAAATTCGCTTGGTGTGTGAAGCATTTCCCCTTGCTTTACCTAATGGTAGGGCCAGCACTGGCTTGGAGGCTTTGTTATTATATGGGCAAAGGTTCCAGTTCTAAATGTTTTGCTCTAAAGCGCCCGGGGAGCATGGCTACATCCCTGCTGCAGGTACCATGTGGACCAAGGAACTGCTTTTACAGACATGCACATCGTACTTCCCAACTACAGAGCATGAGTCGAACACTCCAGTCCTCTATGAAGGGCAAATACACTTCACAAGCAGCTAGCACAAAAGAAGGCTCCCTTCTGTTGTATTAGAGGAGGATATGTGGCCTGAATAGGAAAAGGTTTTAGTTGGTTTCCACTGAACTCCCTCTATCTGCCCTTGGTCATGAACCTTCTATGCATCTTCTTGTGTTTTCTAAATTGTAAGCAGTGATATTGAGTAAAACTATGCTTGCTTCCTTCCTCCCCCACCTTTCTTTTTTTCTTCCCCAGAGTGGAGAAGTGTACTATGTCAGTGTGATTGAAGCTTCTTTAACTGTACCATCTGAGGGTAAGTGACATGGTGATTCTTCCCCTGCCTTTGAACAGTTAGCAATTACGAAATCTTGAAGCTTCTCTTAAGAGTCAAGGCACTGGGTCACGCGGAGCCACCAAAACTCATAGCTGGCATTTGAGTAGCATGTAAAGGAAGTTGTCTTTTTCAGCACTTTACTGTGTGCATTGATTTAAGATGTGCTGGGGATGAATCAAGCTTTCCGTTTCATTTTCTCTCAGCTTCTATTTTCTCTAGCCTTCAGTCTGACATGTTTCCAAATCAATTTGCATTTTTTAAAAAAAATAAATCATGAAAATTTGCATGCAATTTGCTTACATTTCTCTTAATATACACATTTTTGTGCACTAAACTGAACACATATTTCCAAGCAATTTTCCCTAATATTATGCTCCGCCCCCCAAAAAATTATATTGGGTGGTATTCGGCTAAATTTTATCCAGCTGCTGACATGCATCTGTCTTGAGAGACAATGGAGTGTGCCTCTGGGGGTGAAGTTAAACCACTAGAGGATCACAGCGCCTGCTGTGGCTCAGGAGCATAGCATGGGCAGGGGCTGCCAGGGTGATGGCCCTGGGCGCATTTTTCTGCGGGGCGCTGCTCACACCACCCTACCAGCCCTGTGCCACTTTGCAAGGCTAGGATCAAAGAGTGCATGGCTGCTGTGTCCTTCGTAAGCCACCCTCCCCGAGCCACTTTGCAAGGCTGAGATGATACGGTGGGTGCTGGGCTGGCAATACAGGATCCCTTAGCCCTCTGTGCCCTGCCAACCCACCCCAGGCACCAACTAAACATGCCCCACCACTGCTGGGGCTGCAGAGACTGGTAACTTCTAACTACTGCCTCCTGCATTATTTCTGCTGTGTGGGTCATTCCACGTCAGTTCAACACGGCCATGCCACCCACCATCTTGGATTTTGATGAAACTTGGTGTACACCCTTCCCTTATGGTTGAAAGAAAGACACTTAATGTTTTCCCCTCTATCACAAACGGTTTCGATTTTATAGCACTTCAAAGTTTCATGAAATCTGCGTTTCTGTCCCTCTTGAGATCCTCGGCCTTGTGTACATTTTATTTTATTTTTCTTCCATAACCAATGATTAGATCTCTTTGAAATTTTACACAGCTCAATAACATGATGAGGATTTCAGGAAAAAATACACCAGCACTCAAAAGATTTTATAAATGCCTTAAAAATGTATAAATGTAATTTTTTTGGTGGAGGCAAGAGGCACCATCTTAGACGGTGGAGGGGGCTGAAGCTGCATGCCTTGCATTATGTATGTAATGAGTTTGTGGGAGAAGTGAGATTGCATTTAAGGATTCCTGGGTCAAGACTTTCCTTCTCGCCACCACACTGCACTTTTTCTGGATTGCACTTCTGAGGCTTATTTTATGAGGATAAAAAAATGCACTCATGGTCACCATAGGTGTACTCAAAGTCAGTGGAACTTGAGCATACATTTCGAGTACTTCTTAAAGTACTGACTTCAAAGAAGCCGACTCTCTGCAGAATTAGAATTGTAGCAGGCTGTTCTTTTCCTGAATAATCATCCACTAAGAGTCAGTTGAATAATAGCAACACATGAAACCCCTCTCCAATCCTGGGAACTGTAGTATACCCCTCACAAAGCTATAATCCCCAGTACCCTTAAGAAACCAGTTCTCAGAAGTCATGTGCTTTAAATGTATAGTGTGTGCGCAGAGCTAGTTTGACCCTAGTTCTGCATAAATTTGCACAAATGTCTAATGACCAGGTGGAACAGGCACTGTAGGAGACAGCTCCAGAAGAGGAACCAAGAGAAAGCTGGTCTTAGCAGAGCCGGTGGAGGGTCCTCACTGTCTTGTCTGCTGTGGTCAGGTGGAACTAGTGTTATGGAAAGACAGTTCTGGGACTGGAGGAGATGGATGGACCTGTAGCCTGCCGTATGTGGAACATATTTGCCTTACACCATCAGGCATCCAGTTCTAAGTAGAAACGGGTGGCAGACTGGCTGGCCAGTTGGCAGGTAAACAGTCTTATGATAATGAGGATTTGTATGGTGGCTTTGGGTCGCTCATGGGGGTTATCTCAGCCCCTGAACAGATCTGAGGTCTTAGTGTTTGCATTTGAACTGCCTGCAATCATAGCTGTCAACTTTCAGATTTGAAAATAAGGGATCAGCAGCCTCACCTGTCCTGGGGCCAGTCTACGGGATATCTAACAATCCAGGATAGCAGCGGAAAGCAGCGGGAAATGGCGCTGGAATAAGGGAATTTCCCGCAAAAAAAGGGAAGGTTGACAGCTATGCCTGCAATTCATCCTCTAAGCAGCATACCTAACAGCAAACCAAACAGGGGAACATGCTTGATCTATAGCGGGGTTTCCCAAACTTAAGTCAACAGCTGTTTTTGGACTGCAACTCCCACCATTCCTAGCTAGTAGGAGCAGTGGTCGGGGATGATGTGAACTGTAGTCTAAAACCAGCTGGAGACCCAAGTTTGGGAAATCCTGAGTTATAAGATCACAGCTCAAGCTATGCAGCGCCTACTGCACATCAGTTGGTGACCCTTCATTCAAGGAAAGATTTTGCCTCCAACAGCACCATTTGTCGTTTCTTTTTATTTCTGTATTCTTCAGGTGTGCTGTACAGTGGAATTAAAAGCGACCAGCTCTTTTCAGTGCCTTTAGGGAATTGCTTCAAGTGCCTCAGCATGCAAACCATAGAGATGTCCGACAACCTTCAACTCCTGCTTTCCAGCTCTCAACTTCAAGCCTTTAATATCGTTGGCAACCAGTTTGGGAAAGGTTGGTAGCAGTGCTTGTCACTGGACCTGTGTTGAGGCACTCCTCATTCAGTTGATTTAAACACACCACTGTGAGCAAGTCCAGGCCAGTAGCATGTTTTTAAACAGCTAGACACTCCTGTTGCAATCAACATTGTGTGAAGCATGGTTCAGTTTCAAGTTATTATCAAGGACTTTCTCTCAAAAAACATATGAAATGCAGGCTCAGGTAGTATTCCTTGCTTTCATTTGTAGCTTAACTGGAATAGCTAGTTTGTTCATTTCACCAGCAAGCACATAGCAACCCGTGAGACTGTGGCAGATGGCAGCTCCTTCCCACGGCAATTGACAATTGCATGGGGATTGCAGGTAACCTGAATGCATGAAAGGGGATTCCACTTGCTATCCCCAGCCAATGTGCCTTCGGCCAATGGTCTGAACAAAACCAGTATGCATGCAACTGTGGGTGCAATCTGTGACCCTGCCATTTACGTGCGGGATTCCCAGCTGCACAGAGAGATGTGCCATTCACACGTTGCAATTTATAAGCATAACCCACACCTTCATTTGAACAAGTGAGGACCAAGAAGGTGGGATCCAGATCCTCATACCCACGCGATGGCTGATAGGAAATGTTCAGTTCACATTTCTGCACTGAGCTTGTAAATTTCTGTTTAGTCCTCATGAAAATTTGTCAACATTCTAGCGTGTGTATCTTGGCACATTCACACTATTACGCAGCTTTGCCCAACATACATCTTTGCAATTCATGTAATGAATTGTGTTTGTTATTTTCACATACTTGTGCATTATTCTCAGTGATGTGGGGGTGGATAGTTCTTTGGGGAAGTGCAGGCTCAGAGATGACTGACTCATGAGATTTCAATTCGGTGATCATTGATAAGCTCTAGCTCAGATCTGACCATGATGCTGGCGTCTTGGCCTGCACCGAACACCTCTGCCTCCAATACTGTTGGTCCAGCTACCTCAATGACCGTTCCTTGTTGCAGTCAGAGTCCAGGCTGTTGCTCAGGGTGGGGTTCATGGCACAATATTGTAGACATGTGAAGACTTGGCAGAGGAGTTTCAGTCCAAAGAGTCTTCCCCTCCACTCTTGCTTACTGACATCCTTTTAACTGGGGATGCCAGGTATTGAACCCAGAAAGGTCAACCCCTGGGCCATAGCTTCTCCCAAAAGGATTTGGGAGCCACTGTCAATTAAAGTATTTAGTATCAGATAAGAGGAACCAATATGTAAGGCATTCAGGCAAAGGACAGGTAGAGGGAAACCATACATCTAGATCTGCAGAGAGAGACCCAAGCAGTCTCCCCACACCGACAAGATTCAGGGGCATACTTTGGTAATCTTTCATAATATAGTGCCCTGTGTGAGGCCAAAATCTGGCGTCCCTCAATGGATCTTCTCAGTTATGGATCTTCTCAATTTTGTGCCCCCTCGGCTCAGCGCCCTGTGCAAAGGAACTGCCCATCCTCCCTAAATCCGGCACTGCCAGACTGAAAAAAGTTTAAAGCTCTCCATTGAACCAGACTGGTCTGCCAGCATCATCTGACTTCCCAGGTCAAGAGGATTCTGAGTCTCTTGTAAATTCCTAGCCAAAATGAACTGTAATTCCCAGTGCCTGATCCACAGAATTCCCAGTTTGCAGCCCTGCCATGCCCAATATAATGGTTTGAAATGGACTATAGATTGATGGCTCAATCCCTCATTAAAGCTAGGAAAAGTTCCAACCTACCTCACAACAATTAACTTTTTTAAAAAAAGTTGCCTTCCATGAGCATTGGGGAGAGGATATGCTATGCATCAAGAAATTAAAACTGACCAAAATGGCAGCTCTACAGACAGTGCTTGTGGGTTTTTGTATAATTATCAGTAGCTGTATTTTACTGAGCAAGAAACTGATGAAAGCATATGATAATTGTGTAATATGCCATAACATCCTGATTTTTATTGCAGAGGAAGAATGTGCTCTTGACAGAAACAAGAGATTAATTCCAGTTACCGTGGGCCTCAGTCTCGCAGGATTATTTGTCATTGTCTTTGCCACCTGTGCGATTTACAGAAGAAAGCGCACCTCAAGCTATGAACGAATCTAAACCACTTCATTAAAGATCTGTGCAGCAGCGAGTGAAAAGGTTGTAGATAATGGAACGCTCTGCTTCTGCCTACTTATTTGATTGTGGCAACTACAATCGTAAATTGTGTTGTGTATTGACTTGTGTGCACTTGAAAATTGACACTATTATGTTGTTATTTCTATATTCATAACTTGCCTTTCTGCTTAGACAAGAGCAGATATATATATATATATATATATATATATATATATATATATATATATATCTATCTATCTATCTATCTCTAGGGCTACGACCTTTAAGGAGGACGCAGCAGATTTTTACAATATTTTTTCAGGTTTCCATCTTCAAAAAAGCATTTCCCCTTCTCTCATACAACAGGGAATGCTTCCATTCTATCTTGTCTCATCTATAAACTAAGGGTGTATGCTTTTTGCTTCAAACTATGGTTGTTTTTACTCATATGCAAATATAATTAAATTAATAAATTAACCAACTAAAATTTCTTTAATTGTGTCCTATCCCTAATAAGAATAATCTCTTTTTCTCTATCTTTCACACATACAGAAACATATACACATCTCACCCACATCTCTGTCTTAGGCCAGAGTGGATCCAGGAGAGCCAGAACAGAAAATGGTCCAGGGAGCTCTGTTTTTACACCTTTCTGGACAAAGGCCTCAAAAGAAAATTCCAGCACAGCTTTGATTAAGGAGGTGCCACTCCCCATGTCCTAAACCTAGTATGGACTCATGTAGCCAGAGCGATGGGAATTTGTTTTTGTGGATGCAGGTGGTAGCATTTATTATTCAGATAGTTTGATTAGATCTAGATTTGAGCAATGTAAAGACACGCAACTATTTTTGGAATGCAGTGATTGCATTGTGAAATCCTGTGTATATGACTTGCAACATCACTTCCACTGCAGTGACTCATTTAACACTTTCCCATCGGGTCTCCTGAAGCCTCTTTACCAAGAGAACCAAACAAAAGCCATTATTATAATCATACATGCAAGACATAGTAGGGTGGAGTGTCTCCCAGGTTCGTAAGTTCCCCAACATTACATGGAGCCACTGGCAGAAGAACAGGAGTGCAGAGGGAGTGGACCTACCCAGTGGCGTAGCGTGGGTTGTCAGCACCCGGGGCAAGGCAAGTAATTTGCGCCCCCTAACTCGTGGATTTGCGCCCCCTAACCCATGGATTTGCGCCCCCTAACCCTAACCCCCAGATGTTGCGCCCGGTGTGGCCGGCCCCCCCCTGCACCCCCCACGCTACGCCACTGGACCTACCCTGGCACCACTATTCCAGTAGGGTGCCATCGTGGTGGCCCCCCACCCCCTGGACACGCGCCGCGTACCTCCCTCACACACCAGGTGCCACACCCCCACGGGCAGCGTGTCATGCCCCCAGAACGCGCACCACGCCCCCTGGGGTGCCAGCCACGCCCCCGCCTGCTCTCCAACCCCCCCGGTAGCGGAGCATGCAGCTTCGCCACTGCTTGCAGCTTCCCAGAATGGTACATGGAGACATCTCCTCAGCTTTCTCTGGCCCTGGGAGCAGATCCTGTCTCCAGACAACTGTAGGGGTTTGTCAGGGGTCATGCCATTTGGGTCCAAGAAAAGGCACACCAGGTTAGCCTCACAATTTTAACACTGAAGCAACCTTGCCAAAGAGTTCCCTCCCACCCCTCAAAGTGTTTGATAGATGTGATTTCCGTAGAGGAAAAAACAATTACTGCTACTTGTGAAGAGTGGCATACTATCTGCTTTACTATTACAGGAGTCGTGAAAGTGCTATAAAATGTTACCATTGTGGGGAGGGGCATAATGACAATAATATATTTTTAAAAATAATTGAAGTCATTAGGCCTTAATTGATGCCTCAATGCCTTCCACATGTGCTGCGTCAGCAAGATTTTGGGCGTCACATGGCAAAACGGTCTGTGCTTTCCCAAACCCACATTCCCAGCATGTTCGCACTCCTGTCTCAGCGACGTCTACGTTGGCTTGGTCGTGTCCACAGAATAAAGATGGCAGGATCCCCAAGGATGTGCTCTATGGGGAGCTGGCTTCAGGCACCAGACCACTACAAATATGTAAATGTGGCATGAAGGCTGCCAACATCAACCTCGCTGTTGTGGGAAACCCTTTCGGAGGACCACAGTGCCTGGAGTCAAACAGTCAGGTTGAGCATCCACAGCAGCGACCACAGGAGGAATGACCACTGGGAGGAGCGCAGAGAGAAGAAATGCCATGGTGTACCTGCATCAGCAGAACTGTGCGCCTTCATTTGCCCCAGCTGCAACAAAACATGTCCCTCCCATATCGGTCTCTACAGCCACAGCAGGCGCTGCAACCTTCCAACAGTTTGACTTCACTCCCAAATGTGCACTCCTCCATTGTCTCCAGAGAGAGACGAATGTAAACAACTGACGTTATGTAACCCTATTTATATAAAAGGTCATTGGGGTTTTGTTTTTTAGGGTTGCAAGGATCTCATCCACTGGGACATTCCTAAATTCTTCACCGCTTTCCCCACCCTCAGTTGTTTATAGTGTCTTCTTGTTTGGAATCTTGGCTTCCACATGATCATATGTCTCACAAGGGATGCATTTTCTATGGTGCTTGCTTCAAATGCAAACCATCAGTTTATGAAGAAGCCCTGCTGATAACTAAACAATTTCAGAAAAAGGAATGATAGGGGAATTAACCTTACTAGATATTGTAGACAAGCTGTATGTAAAATGTGAAAACGCTAACTCCTCCCTCCCTCATGTGCCTAATTAAGATGGCACCACCAGTGTATTCAATACATTTAATGTATTTTTAATCTTTGTTGGAAGCCGCCCAGAGTGGCTGGGGAAACCCAGCCAGATGGGCGGGGTACAAATAATAAATTATTATTATTACAGAGTAACAAGCAAAAAGAACAGGTCTCTGCCCTGAGAAGATTACAATCTAAAATTCAACAGAGAGAGGCTATTTACAATTACAGGTGCCACATAATACTCATTCCACAGGGGTAAGAAATTGATATTTTAGTGTGGCAGCAGCTACTCTTTGGAACTCCCTGCCTCCTGACATTGCCATCAAGTGCTCCTATAGAAGGAAGGGTAGGATGTAAATTCAATAAAAGCTGAGGCTTTTGCTCCTTAGCTGTGAAGATACATGGCAAAATTGCACGTCACAGTACTTAATCAATTATCACTTAAGTGTATGGTAAAGAAGGCAGTGTCCTGTGACTCTTGTCTGACTGAAGCATAATAAATGCATTATACAGTTTATTTCTGATTTTGGGTTAAGTAGCAGAGCCAATAATTTTGACAAAAACATGATTCAGAGGTCATCCTTGGAACACTGTTTTTGTTTATAAGAGAAATGCTTACCAAAATTGGTGGAGTCCTTTTCCTTGAGCCCTCCTTTCTCTGAAGGTAGAATATTCTCCATTCCTGTAGCAATACGTCAAATTTATTTTGGCATTAGAGACATTTTACATGCATGCAAATATTCAGCCCCATTAAGAGGACTACTAATTCCCATACATAGGGGGAGAAAATAGTTTCCTAATCACACTAAAATATGTCCTCCTAATGTCAGTAAAAACTCCTATTTATTGGCTCATTAAACAACAACACTGTCTCGTTTGTTTTTTTAATTAAAGCTTAATGAGAACAAATTCTTGTGATGATTCACATTAAGCTGCATATTGTTGTTTTCTAATCTAAATAGACAAGTAACTTCTACACACGTTAAATGCTATTTAGCAACCTCTTTTTCAACAAAACTCAGCATTGCTTTCCAAGACTGCTAAATGATTACATAGGTTGCCACCTAGTGTACAGAAGCACATATTACCCAGGCACCAAGGAGTAATACTGTATTGAACTTGATCTGGCTCTTTGGAACAATCCATGAACACTCAGTCACACCTACAGAATGGGGATAATTGGCAAAGTTTTCGTTGGTTTGCATTTTGGGCAAACCTTGTCTAGTACGGTGCTTCCCTGTTTCTGCAATGCTCTCCCCAGAGAGGCTCATCTGGCGCCTTCGTTGCATATATTTAGCCGCCAAGAAAAAAAATCCTGTTTTCCTATATATCTCCCATATAAGTAGCACAGAAATTTCTTTTCACCAAAAATAAAAAAGTGCATGGGTTGCCTCACATAAATATTGATAAACTATATTTTAATTCTCTTTCTTTCTTTTTCTTTCAAGTGTTCTGTGTTTTTGCCCATTGTCCTGTTGCCTTTGCATTCCTTTGCTTCTGTGGAATCGGGTAGATTAACAGCCTGCCCAATTAAAAATTTATTTTTTAAAATATTGAACGTATACACTGCCCTCCATCCGAAGATTGTGGGAATTGTACTCTTCGCAAATGATACAACGGGGTACGTACTTGGTTTTGACCGATAAACTTGTACAAGGCTGGGATGTGTGGGGAAACCAGGAAACATAGTTTGATGCTGACTAGCTTATAGTATTTTTCTTTTGTTAACAATCACTGGAAGGAACCCCCACCCTGTCCTGTAACTCATCTTTTCAGCTTGGTTATTTAACATGCTGCTATTATTTTCTGCTTTATACACATCATGACTATCTATCTATCTTCTATCTATGCTGCCTTATATACATTATGTCTATATCTATATGCGCGATTTTAGCTGTTCTTATTTTCATCTGTGAGCTGTCTTGAGTCCCCAACAATATATTTATATGTTATAAATACATATAGAATAATTATCATCTTCATTTCGCTTTGTACCTGGTGACCAAGACCCATTATTTGTTGTTTTGCGTTGTTTCATATTATTCTTACTATAACTTCTATATAGAAGGCTCGCTGGTAGATATATATATATATTTCACATTATTATTATTATTATTATTATTATTATTATTATTATTATTATTAGTATTATTATTTTAAAAACGCCACTTGCAGACAAATAACAAGTGTTCGTGTTTCTGAGGTGGCCACACGCAGCTCTTAGCTTTTCCCCTCAGAGAGGCGACAGCCCTTCGCCCTCGCCACCTCAACCTGAGGCGGGAACGGAAGAATTCGTTCCCTCGGCCGGGAGAAGGGCGCTCCCACTTCCCGCGTCCTCCTCCTCCTCCTGGGGCCGCCCATGCCCTGCCTCCTCCCGGGCCCTCCTGATAGGCCCCTCCGCCGCCGCGGCCCAGCCTGCCGTCCCCGCCCAGCCCCGCTCCCTCTCAGCAGCCATGGCGGCCTCTGCTCGGGCGGCGGCGGAGTGGCGTCTCCAGGCCCTGCGGGGGCTGCAGTGCCCGTGAGTGCGGCTGGGCCCCGGCAGGGAGGACGGGGCGCGGAGCGGGAGAGGAAGAAGGGAGGCCCTGCAGGAATGGACGGGCAAGGCCGGCGCCTCGGGGCCTGGTCGTGGGTGCGGGGCGGAGGGGAAGCTGAGCAGCAGCATCCATCCCTCGCCCTCCCCGCTTTGCCTTCAGGGAAAGGGACGAGGCTTCACCCCGGGGCTTGGCGGCCCCAGAGAAGAGGGCGCCTCTGAGCATGTGCAGAGTGCATTTTTATACCAGCCTCCAATCCGCAATAACAAGCAGGACACTCCCGCAATGTCTTTCGTCCGAGGCAGAGTAGAGCAGGGATACTTCCACTGTTAATTTCCACAAAGTTGCTGGGTTGGTATTTGGGGGGTGGGGGGGTGGGTTATTTTTGTGTGCGAGGGGAATGGGAACTCTTAATAATAATAATAATAATAATATTTTATTATTTATACCCTGCCCATCTGCCTGGGTTTCCCCAGCCACTCTGGGCAGCTTCCAGCAAAATAATAAAATACAATAGTTCATCAAATATCCTAAAAACAGTGCTCGCATTTAATAAGAAGCAGCTCTGGCTCCTTCAGATCTTCCAGATCTTGAAATAAATAAATACAGGTGTGCCAGGGCCAGATTTCACCTGACCAGCTGGCAGCTTGAAAGGGCATTGGAGGAATGTGTGTATGTTGTCCGGGAGGAAGCAAGGTCTGTTTTTCTCAGGCAAAGTGTTACTCAAGAAGTAGTGGAGGGAAATGTTTGAAAACTGATGAACGACTACTATAGATAGATAGAAGAGGATTTACCCTACTTGACTATTTTGCGGACAGGTTATAACAGGCATAGGCAAACTGAGTCTTCCAGATGTTTTTGGGATTACAACTCCCATCATCCCTAGCTAACAGGACCAGTGGTCAGGGATGATGGGAATTGTAGTCTTAAAACATCTGGAGGGCCAAGTTTGCCTATGCCTGGGTTATAACAATGTATAAAAGCCATAGCAGAAATTGGTAATTGAACAGGTGATGTGTAGGGGGGAGAAGGGATGAATGTATTTTGAAATGATAGTTGGAAAAGTTATTTTACTGGGAGCAGCAAAGGAAGGGGGACATCTGGGGTGGGCAGGAAGTCAATTTTTAAATTTGTATTTCATTTGGTGACAATTTGTTAAAAATTATGGAATATCAATAAAAAATAATTGGCAAAAAATATAGAAGAGCATTGCTTTGTGGCGGCAGTGTTACTTATGCGATATAAGCGGTTTGCGTGTGGAAAACCATGCTCCGCCATAGGGTCCCGGCGATGCCACAAAGCATTGCTGCCAACAAGTGGGTTACGTTTTTGTGTTTTTGTCTGCAGAGGCTGGCTTGCATGGGAAACTGTTGCACGAGGATGGCACAGCTGCATGGAGCAGCTGGAAGAAGGGTGGTGGTGTTTGGACAAAATGGACCTTAGGGCTGTACTCTTAGGTTGCTGGATCGGCATGGGTAAACAGTTCCCGTCATCTGTAAAGAGAGCCAATCAAATTCCTGCGTTGCAGGGGGCTGGACTACAGGACCCTTGGTGGTCCCTTCCCACTCTACAATTCCATGATTCTATATACACTCTTCAAGGACACAATGGGGGAGCTTTTGTGGGATCAGGCCAGAGGCCCATCCAGTCCCACCATTGTGTCCTTACAGTAGCCAGCCAGGTGCCTATGAGAAGCCCACAAGCAACATGAGCACCACAGCGCTCTTCACACCTGCCATTCCCAGCAATCAGTCAGAGGTTTACTGCCTCCAACAGTGGAGGTAGAAGGGTAGCTATTGTGGCTAATAGCCACTTATAACCTAATCCTCTGTGAATTGGACTGAACTTGTTTTAAAGCCACCTGTTTGCTGGAAGGAACCTGACACGCCGAATGGCTCGTCCTTGTGGAAATTGTTGTAGGGGTGTGGGATTTTGCCCTGGGATGGCCAGGCCAGTAACATACGAATTCAAAATAACTAGGCAGGGGTGTAGTAAGACAAGGACCTAAGTAGCTGCACCCCATAGGTGAGACAATATTGCAACCAAGCTTGGTGGGATGAGCCCCATCACTGGCTTTCAGACATTTGATAAGGCAGCTTTCTGTGCTCCTAATTGAAATCATTATAGACCGGGCATACTTTTTGAGATGGAATAAACAGTATTTCCAAATTTGGCCTCACCACAGGAAAGGCAATGCAACACTGACTGTCTTGTTCTCTGTTCTGGGGATCGGCGGGGTATAAAGATTATTATTATTATTATTATTATTATTATTTGCTTCCTAGCCTGGAATTTCATACTTGATGCTGTATAGTGAGCTGACATTTCTGTTGACTCCCAAGATTTCTCTTTCGGTTAGTTACCATCAGTTCAGACAACGCCATCAGCACATAGGTGAAGTTAGGGTTGTCCCTATGTGCATTACTTTACACTTAACTTACATGGAACCAACCTGACTCTTCTTTTCTGTCTTGTTCTCAGCCATGTAGATATGACCAAGCGTACATTTTAAATGCTGCATTCTCACAACTATGTTCTTCAGATCAGTTGTTACCATGTAGTAGCTCAACTGCAAAAGGAATAGTTATAGATCAGTCAGGATTTTTTTTTTCTTATTGGGTTCCTCTACCCTTAACAATTGTACCCAGTGTTTTATTTCCACCCCAGGAATAGCTCTATCGGCTAAATTTCTACTTTTGTTTTATACTATGCTGTTTCCCTCTTACAGAAAATGGATCTGGACAGCAAGAGTCAGAAAATACTCTTCTGCAAAAGGTGAACTGTTTGGATTATTGTATTTACAGAAAAAAATTGTGTATTTAATGTTAACATTTTCGTAGCATCAGCTCTGCTTTTTAAAAAAATTAAATGCTCACCCTGGGTGCTTGCATTTGAAAGTTTTATTTGCAAAGAGCTTGCTGAAGTTTGGCAAGCAGGTAGGTGGCAACAGTGTTTCTTTACATATTGAGATTTCCTCTAGAAAGGGTAAATCCAGATTAAATGGGAGAAATACATAAGCTGACAGTTCGATGGTAACCATATTGTGTTGATGCTGCAAAAAACTTGCATGCACGAGGAGCACCCATCTCACACAAAAAACCCCACCTCTGCAAGCACACAATTCCTTAAGCAAAGAAGCTTTTATTCATGATGTGGAAGACATGTTAAAAATAATAATAGGAATGAAGTTGTCCTACTGTTAGTAGTACAATCATGGTTTAACACTTTTGAAACTTACTTTCTCCTTTTCTAAAACAAACAAACAGGACAAAGAAATATTGAGAAAGTCCTTGTGGCAAATAGAGGTGAAATAGCATGCCGAGTGATGCGGACTGCCAGGAAGATGGGAGTGAAATCTGTGGCCGTTTACAGTGATGCTGACAGGAATTCAATGCATGTAGCAATGGTAAAACACACATTCGTTAAAACATGTAAGGGGCCAACTCTGAAAACAATTGTGAAGAAGCGGAATTAAGTTGAACATGCAAAGCTGATTTAAACTGAGTCAGATTGTTGTTCCATATGAAACTGGGTTGTCTGCTCTGCCTTCTCCCCTCCTTGCGGCAGATTTGTTCCCCAGAGTTTGTAGACGTCAGCTTTCTGATTGTAAATTGAAGTGACATCTTTTCTTTTAAAAGAAAGGGACAACTGAACTTGGAAGAAACAGAAAATGCTTGTACAGTCATACCTTGGTTTTCAAACAGCTTAGTTCTCAAACCTTTTGACTCCCAAATGCCGCAAACCCGGAAGTGAATGTTCCAGTTTGCAAACTATTTTTGGAAGCCGAACATCTGATGGGGCTTCTGCAGCCAATCAGAATCCACACTTTGGTTTCCGAACATTTTTGGAAGTCGAATGGACTTTCGGAACAGATTCCGTTCAACTTCTAAGGTACGACTGTAATAATTAATGCAAACATTTCCACATCTGGAAACTAATGACTCAGTCCTGTTTTATTTGTATCTAGCCTTATTTCAGTTCCCTGGAATATGTTGGAAAGCCAATATACAGATTTATTCTTAATTATATTGCAGACTCAAGTTGAGGGCTCTTTCTTTTAAATTTTCAGACCTACACAGTTTCTTATGTATAAGTCTCTGTATACTCAGTGGAACTCAAAGTAGTCTATAAATTCTGATTCAATTGCGGTTCTGCTGTTTAAGGTTCCCCCCCCTTCCCAAAACAAAGGTGTCTTGGAATGTAGCTCTAAAATTAGCTGTTCTGCAATTGTCTGAAATGTAGCCAAATAATAATGTAAACAGAGGTCCCTTTATTTCATTACAGGCAGATGAAGCGTATTTCATTGGCCCAGCACCATCTCAGCAAAGTTACCTGTCCATGGAAAAGATAATGCAGGTGGCCAAAAAGTCAGCAGCACACGTATGTATTATAATTCACTTCTTCATTCAACCTGCTTATACATGTATTTTTAAATAGATGTCAACTCTGGATGCTATTCAGTATTGAGTTTTACGGGGCAGCCAAGGCCTTAGGAGCAACTTAGCACAGAGTTTTGTAGTTCCACAATTGAAGAGATTCTCAAGATGGTAAATGTGGAGTCCTACATGCATCATTTCGACAGTTAGAAAGACATGAACTTCACTTTAAATCAGATAATTTTCCTTGGATCCCCCACAAGACATTAGGGGTTGAACTCCTGTTCGCCTTTCTCCACTAAAGCTACTTGTGTGGCTCATCTGAACTTTACAGGGAGTGTGCTCCTTCTTGTGTACCTAAATCAGCAGGAGAGGCCCTGCTTCATAATGCCTTGCGCGTTGCTGAGGGGAAGTTGGTGAGGATATGGGACGGGACTTTATTCGTGATGGCACACACATTGTGGAATTTGCTTCCACCTGAGGGCCACCTGACTCCCTCCTTAGTGTTTTCCACCAGAAGTCAAGGATATCTTAGAATAATAGAATCCCAGAATCATAAAATTGTAGAGTTGGAAGGGACCCCAAGGGTCATCTAATCCAACCCCCTGCAGTGCAGGAATATTTTGCCCAACGTGAGGCTGGAATTCACAATCCTGAGATTTTGATTCTCATCCTCTAATTTTAATCATGAGCTTTCCCATTCAGCTAAAACATTGCTATTTTCTTTTGACTCTGATATTCCAGTTAGTTTTGTTTGTTTAAACATTTGCTGGTATTTTAGCTTTCGTTTTAAGTTTGTAAGGTGGTATGTCTAGCTTTTTAAAAAAGAAAATAGAAAACATGGATTGTGTGTTTATTTCATAGGTTTGTTGTTTTATTTTGCTGTTTTGAATGCCCGTTTGGTGGAGAATGCTGTAAACAAATGGTTAAGATTAATTACTAGGGCTTTAGCTACAGAGGGATCTGCTTTATACCAGATCAGATTTCTTCTCCATCCAACTCAGCATTGTCTGCTTTGACCAACAGCAGCTCTCCAGGCAGAGGACTTTCCTACCACCTTCTAATGAGAGATGCCAGGAACTGAACCTAAGTTATTCCACATGCATTGAGCTGTGGTCATTTCCCATAAAGCTGAGCTAGGGAAGGCTGTGCTCTTGCAGCACTGCTGATGCTCCTGCAGTGTTCTGCACTTGGGCAGAGCTTAGTAGTTGCAGCCAGGGTCCTGGTTACACTTCAGTGACGCAACATGTGCTAACTGAAGCAAATGAAAATTTGTGCATTAGATATAAAAGTATAGAGCTTCGTGTGCCATAAGCCAGGCATAGGCAAACTTGGCCCTCCAGATGTTTTTGGACTACAACTCCCATCATCCCTAGCTAATAGGACCAGTGGTCAGGGATGATGGGAATTGTAGTCCCAAAACATCTGCCATAAGCGGTTAATAAAACGGTATTTCCAGTATCCAAGCCTAGAACTTGATTCTACGTTCCTCACTGACTTTCAAAGAAAGCTACAAGAAACCAAGGCAGACTGTGGAGCATCAGAATGTCCTTCTGATGAACAATATCCTTCAGATATTAGGTTGCTGCATTTGGGGCTCTGTGCAGCTTCTGAAATAGTTAATTGAGGGAAAGCTCATGCAGGGCACTGTGAGACCTGCCAGTCTCATACAATATGCCCTTGATGCTTCCTGTTTTAGGCTATCCATCCAGGCTATGGCTTCCTGTCAGAAAACACAGAGTTTGCAGAGCTCTGCAACAAAGAAGGAATCCTTTTTATAGGCCCTCCTTCATCTGCCATCAGAGATATGGGCATTAAGAGGTACTCTGTTTTGCTTCACGGCTAAACCTTTTTATACAGGGATGTTTACTATAATGGTTAAGATGGTTTTGTGTCTGACTGCGATGGTGCTTTACCAACCTAGTGCTCTCCAGAAGTTTTGGACTACAATTCCCATCAGCCCCAGCTGCTGCAGCTGATGGGAGCTGTAGTCCAGAGTGTCTGGAGGTTACCCAGTTTGGGCAAGGCTGTTAATATAGCCTTGTGTTTGGGCTCCCCCATCCCCTTGTCTGTATGTGCAGTGAATTAAGCCCTACAGCATTTTCACTGGTCTGTGGGAATGACCACAAAGCGATACGGTGAACCTCAGCATGGAAGGGAATCTAAACTGTGTACAAGGCTGTAGAGCAAGACTAGAATCAGGTTTCAGAGCGTGACACGGCAGTTTTCTTATGCAAGCATAAAATTTGCGCTTTTTGAATTTAGCCCTCATAGAGTTATGGGAAGAACTCTATAAAGAAAAATAAAACAGACAGGAATTTCCCATGTGCTAAAACTGTTTTAAATCTCATGGGCTGATCAGATAAGCATTTTATATGCTGCATGTTCACATACCGGCAAGTTCTACTTTGCCCCCTTGTGGCTCCTCAGCATGCATACATGGCAAGGAATACGGTTCTTTTCTGTATGAGAAAATGGTAATGTTGGAAACAGTCCTAGATTGTGGGAATAAAATGCAGACGATGAGATGTGTAACAAGAAGCCCTCACTGACATTGCCACTGAGTATCGAAAAATATTCTTTTGAAGCACTTCCAAAGCTATCATGTCTGCTGCTGGGGTTCCTGTTGTCGAAGGTTACCATGGTGAAGATCAGTCTGACAACTGCTTGGAAGAGCAAGCCAGAAGAATAGGGTATCCAGTCATGATCAAAGCAGTTCGTGGAGGTGGAGGAAAGGTAAGGGCAAAGGAATTTGATCCTCAGCTGATCTACTGTACAAACAGAACAGAGCAAAGATCTTCAGCTCTGGTAAATAAATGCTTAAGGTGTAATGTGCCAATCACTGTGCCAGCCTGACATCTCGGACCCTGGTCACGCTACAAAGTTATCCTATATGTCAAGGGTGGCTAATCTGTGGTCCTCCAGATGTTGCTAGACCACAACTCCCACCATATTCAGGTTTGCAGGAATACCAAAAAAATAAAACCCACATTGGGAGGAACCTAAAGGGACACGGGTGGCGCTGTGAGTTAAACCACAGAGCCTAGGGCTTGCCGATCAGAAGGTGGGCGGTTCGAATCCTCTTTGTGAGAATCTATGTAATCAAACAGCACCATTCATATTCAGGTTTGCAGGAATACCAAAAAAATAAAACCCACATTGGGAGGAACCTAAAGGGACACGGGTGGCGCTGTGGGTTAAACCACAGAGCCTAGGGCTTGCCGATCAGAAGGTTGGCGGTTCGAATCCCCGCGATGGGGTGAGCTCCCGTTGCTCGGTCCCTGCTCCTGCCAACCTAGCAGTTCGAAAGCACGTCAAAGTGCAAGTATATAAATAGGTACGGCTCTGGCGGGAAGGTAAACGGCATTTCCATGCGCTGCTCTGGTTCACCAGAAGCGGCTTAGTCATGCTGGCCACATGACCCGGAAGCTGTACGCCGGCTCCCTCGGCCAATAAAGCGAGATGAGCGCCGCAACCCCAGAGTCGGCCACGACTGGACCTAATGGTCAGGGGTCCCTTTACCTTTAAAGGGTTTGGGGGCAGGGGCAAGCATGCAACAGGACTTCAGAAGCTGCCTAATGAGGACTGTGGCTGCTCAGTGGGCACAGAATGCTGACGGGGACAGAAACAAAACCAGGGAGGCGCAGGAATGGCGTGTCCTGGAAAAGTCATGATGACTAGCTGACTGGTGGAAGCCTGAGTCAGAGCACTCCATGTTGCAACATTTGCATGTGGGCCTCAGTTGTCTTTTATCCTTATTTAAATTGCTAGCTGTCATCTCTCCATTAGCACCAGGACTTGTTGTTGTTGTTTAGTCATTTAGTCGTGTCCGACTCTTCGTGACCCCATGGACCGGAGCACACCAGGCACTCCTGTCTTCCACTGCCTCCCGCAGTTTAGTCAGACTCATGCTGGTAGCTTCGAGAACACTGTCCCACCATCTCGTCCTCCATCGTCCCCTTCTCCTTAGGCCCTCCATCTTTCCCAACATCAGGGTCTTCTCCAGGGAGTCTTCTCTTCTCATGAGGTGGCCAAAGTACTGGAGCCTCAGCTTCACAATCTGTCCTTCCAGTGAGCACTCAGGGCTGATTTCCTTCAGAATGGAGAGGTTTGATCTTCTTGCAGTCCATGGGACTCTCAAGAGTCTCCTCCAGCACCATAATTCAAAAGCATCAATTTTTCGGCAATCAGCCTTCTCCAAGGCTGAATTACTTGGTTTCATACAACTTTGTCATAATGCATGTTTTGACCATGGCAGTAATGCACCTAACAGGAAAGCGTGAGACAGTGGTTGCCACTTTGGTCCCTCCTCAAAGTTACTACAACTATATGTTATGTACTCAGTGGCACCTGAACAGTAGCTGATTCAAAGTTAGTACTTGCATGAGTGATGCATCCATATTGTAAACCAACCTAGCAAAAAGGGATTTGGGACATCCTATTGTTTTTCACTCACTAATTTTTGCTCAATATTATTATAATATACTGGTTTTGTCACACCGTAGGGCATGAGAATTGCTCTTTCCGAAAAGGAGTTTAAGGAACAATTGGAATCAGCCAGGAGAGAAGCTAAGAAGTCTTTCAACGACGATGCCATGCTGATAGAGAAATTTGTAGATAATCCACGGTAACTAAACCATCCATCTGCTTGTAATCTCTTTAATGAGTTTGTAGAACGAAAGTAGGAGAATTGATGGGGGTGTCTCTGAGTGTGCGTCCTACGGCAGGTGAAGCATCAGCAGTGAATTCGACCACCCTCTCCCCAAATCTCAGAAAAGCATGTTCAGGACATTTGGTAGGTGCACATCACTCCTCCTGCCCTGGAAAATCCATCCCCGGCTGGAGGGAGGCCAAAGCTTGGGTGGCTGTTGGGGCGTTGAGCAAGGGAAACTGAAGATACCTGATAGACAATTTCCCTAGAGCTCTTGGGACATGACAGACCTCCCCAAGGTTGCTGTTTTTGCTGGGTGAGGAATTTATGATAGTAAGAGCTGCAGCTATCTCACCCACCCCCCAAACCTCTTTCTCTTATCACTTTTTCCCACTTCAAGATACTTTCAGACCACAATGTATAGTACTATATATTTTAATAGTAGCAATGAACTATCTATTTAGAAGGCATATGCTGGGTTGTATGGTACATGCTACAGTAGTCTTCACTACAGTATAAAATATCTCAGGGTCATGGTGATCTCTCTAATCCGTGTTAACAATTGTGAAGCCCCCTTAAAGTAATTGCAAATCACAGGTCCTTCAAGATAACAGTTGTGAGAACAAAAGTTACATACACTGAAAAAGCAGGCAATAATAGTTTATTTATATGTGTATACTTTTTATCTGGTAATGTGTGAAAATGCATTCCTAAGTGTGGAGTATTGATTCCAATATATTAGTGATAATTATTCTGGAATATATTCTGGCCCTATAGACATATATAGTTGTGACAGTGCAAAGTGTAGCTTGCTATCAAAACTTCCTAAATGGGGCACTTTAAGTTCCAGGATAACAGTTTACTACAATGCAGATCACATGCTTGGTTGTCTTTCTGATCCTCCCATTCATTTAGGGTTTTTAGCACAAGGTAACGAGTCAAGACCTAGTTTGTGATATTGCAAACATCAGACACATTGACCTTGTTCTGAATTGCTGTTTGAATTCTAGATCTCTCCAATAACTTACTACTATTTAAAAACAAAAGTGTGCTTTTGAGAAATATTTGCTTAAGTGCACAGACCTTCCTTTTCCTAGAATATAATGTTAGAGATTAGCATGTTTAAAGTTATTTTAAGTATGATGAAGGGTAGAAGAAAACACTGATCTTCCTGAGGTTTACATTGTTTCCAATTCTGAAAAATAAGATTATCTTTAATATATGATCGGTTGTGCTAGTTGTCTTGAAGTGGCACAGACTACTGTGATGGAATAATGCACTTTGCTCTTTAAAAAATGGCACTAATGGTCATTGGCACTGATGGACATGAACCTTTATTTATTAATATTTACATCTGAACCTTTATTTGTTAATTTTTACACCCGAAACAGGCATGTAGAAGTTCAGGTATTTGGAGACCAGCATGGCAATGCAGTTTATCTGTTTGAAAGAGATTGTAGTGTACAGAGAAGACATCAGAAAATTATTGAAGAAGCTCCAGGGGTGAGTGACTAGTTTCTGAAAAGGTGATTGAAATAGATGTAAGTGCCTTTTTTTGTTTACTTTATTAACATGTTTTTTGTTTTTCAGATGTGATACCAATGGCTTCTTGGAATATATATATATATATATATATTGCATAATATAATACTAGTTTCAGAAACACCCAAACATGGGATTTTGTGTGCGGTTTTTTATTGTTGTTTTTTAACCACATTGAGTTTGGAAATCATGCTTGCTACCCCAGTATCCTGTTGCTAAACTGTAGAGCACATGCACACACATCTGAAGCTACTAGAGAAGCTACTTTTTCTGGAATGTTCTGTTAGTTTATCTGGGGTATTCTGAGCTACCTAAGCTATTCCTGAAATGTGTTTTATACTGGTGATGCCTCATTGGTTCGACCATGTCTCTATTATGTTCAGCTTACTGATGACTTTGTAACTTATAAAGTAGCACTCTATGCGTTGGCAGCTAAGAAGATCAGGAGGGAAGAACCAGATAAAATAGTGGTCAACTGCAAAGGGGATTCGGATATTTAATTTGGCACATTTTACTTGAGAATCTTCTGCTATTCTGTTTTATGCAACAAACAATCTTAGTAGTTGTGACCGTGGTTTATATTGGATGTGTGGTGCATGATGATTTTTGTGGTTATTGCTGTTTTTCCGTTTGTTATTTTTCTGAAGGATGCCATGGCCTATGGCTAGCACAATAAAAGTCGATGATGATGATGTTCAGCATGTGGTTCCAGAAGACTTTATTTATTTGTGCACACATGTTAAGCCTTCCGTCAACATGCTTATATTTAAAGGGGTTGGATATTTTTCTTTGCAGGATTTTGAAACCATCAGCGCTCAGTTAAGTGATCTGTTCTGGTACAGCTTCTCTGTGAGGTTCATCTTATGTAGATGAAATGTGGCTTGAATAACTGCATGTGAAAAGAAGAGGGTTTTTAAAAAAATATCTGTTTTTCCCCAGATAGATGATACCTGCATGCAAGCACATAAATGTGGTATAAATGTAGTAACATCATTTCAACCTTTTCTTAGCCAGGAATTAAGCCTGAAATAAGAAGGAAACTTGGAGAGGCAGCTGTCAGGGCAGCTAAAGCTGTGAACTATGTTGGAGCAGGTATTGCAAACTTAACTTCCTTTTAGTGCTGTATTTAGTTTCACATTGGAAGTTACGTCCCCATATGGGAGGCATGCTTAGAGGAAGGCTGCTTTAAGTGGAAATGTAGAGTTTATAAAGTGATTCTAGCTCTAACTTGGGTGGATAAAATTTGAAACTGCAAAGGAAAGATTAAAAAACCACCACCCAGAATAATATTGTCTGTACATTTATTTATTTTTTCAATCTAGACGTGAAGTCTGCAGCCAAAGATTTAGCTAGCTATTTTAAGTGAATATGTAAAGGTCACTCATCTTTATCTTTGTGGCTCTTGGCTGTGTGTTCCCTTTCTCTCTGCCCTTTCATTCCTTGTTGCTTTTCACCCTCAGTCTCCTCCCTTTTGGCTTTCTTTTCATGCACTTCATAATTCCCTGCACCTTGTACTTTTATTTTCCTGGGATGTTAAGCCCAGACACTGAGATCCAGCGCCGAGGGCCTTCTGGTGGTTCCCTCACTGCGAGAAGTGAGGTTACAGGGAACCAGGCAGAGGGCTTTCTCGGTGGTGGCTCCCGCTCTGTGTAACGCCCTTCCATCAGATGTCAAGGAAATAAGCAACTATCCTACTTTTAAAAGACATCTGAAGGCAGCCCTGTTTAGGGAAGTTTTTAATGTTTAATGCTGCATTGTATTTTTAATATTTGATTGGGAGCCGCCCAGAGTGGCTGGGGAATTATTATTATTATTATTATTATTATTATTATTATTTATTATGTTCTGCCTCACTGCTTCTGTCCAGAATAAGGGAAGCTCAGCCAGCCACTGGCCCAATTGCACACCATTCTAAGCCAAACCATGACTTACCATGAATTTGCTGCCTTTCAAGGAGGATATCACAACTACTTTGCTTTCCCAGGGGTTTTTAAGTCCGTGCAGTGCAGCAGCTAAGCCCAGGTTTGACTTAGTGTGTCATTCAAAGCCAGGCTCGTGGTTGAGACAGTGTGGTATAGTGGTTAAGAGCGGTGGACTTGTAATCTGGTGAACCGGGTTCGATTCCCCGCTCCTCCACATGCAGCTGCTGGGTGACCTTGGGCTAGACACACTTCTCGGAAGTCTCTCAGCCCCACTCACCTCACAGAGTGTTTGTTGTGGGGGAGGAAGGGAAAGGAGAATGTTAGCTGCTTTGAGACTCCTTCGGGTAGTGATAAAGCGGGATATCAAATCCAAACTCCTCCTCCTCTTGATATCTCTTCTCCTTAACCATGATTTGTAGCTAAAGTGTGTCCTATGGTTTGTCCTATGGTTGCAGGTTATGGTTTGAAAGGCATGCTGTGCCAAACTTTGGCTGTCCTGCACTGTCCCCAAATGCCCAGGGAGGGGCAAAGTGACTGCAAGCTTCTCTTCTGAAGCCAGCGTGTTTGTGTGGTCACAGTAAGCCAGAATCTGAGTAGGTTTAAGGCTGCATTTGACTGAGAAATAGTTCCACTGGATTAGGGTGTTATACTTCCTGGAGGATTTCCAAGCTGTGGTTTTGGATCAGGTTTTTAAAAATATAGATAAGATGCTTCATATCGACAACAGACAGCAAACTCTGTGGACAATGGCGTTATGCTGGGAACAGTGGGACTTTGTTTAGAGAAAGCATTTCCACCGCTATTAAATGTACCAATCTTAAATATTTCAGGAACAGTGGAATTTATTATGGATAGTGAACATAATTTCTATTTCATGGAGATGAACACCAGGCTGCAAGTGGAGCACCCAGTTACTGAGATGATCACTGGGACAGACTTGGTGGAATGGCAACTTAAGGTAAGGGCTTATGAGGGCAGCATCCATAGGAACATAGGAAGCTGACTTAGACTGAGCCAGACCCTTGGTCCTTCTAATTCAGAATTGTCAGTGCTTATTGGCGGAAGCTCTCTATAGAGTTTCAGACTGTGGGCATTCCCAAGCCTACCTGAAGGTGCTGGGGATTGAACCAGGGACTTTGTGCATGCCAGGAAGATGCTCGGCCTGTGCCTCCATTTGAAGCCAAGCATTGCTTTTTACTACCAGTGTGGGAAGGTTTCTCCTTGGGACAGTGAATTCTCACTCTTTATGTCCGGGCTGATACTAAATTGGGCATTGAATGAGAGTATGTAAATGCAGTAATATTAGAAGTTAAGGATGCATCAAGAACGGCACATGGGAAGTCACTTGAACAAAATTGTATTAATTGGGAAATATTTTGTATAATTGGGTTGAGATCTGGAAAATCAATAAAAATAATTGGCGAAAACGTGAACGAGGATCTGAAATAGACTTGTTTCAAGTTATTCTACTGTGTGAGTGCTTTCCCACACAAAGTTTGCTACAGTCTGACTTGAGAATTAAAAATGGGAAGGATTAGCTAGTTGCAGGTATTATAGAATTCAGTCTGTTGCTCTGTAGATGGTTTGTGAATGAGAGTTTAAAGCAGGAATTGCCAACCTGCTTTTCTGTCTGCTGTACAGCTGTCAAAGGCACAAGAACCCTCTTCTTTTGTGCAGTGTAAATCCTAAACTTCAAATACCTCAAGGATTTCTACTACTCAAATTTTGCTGCGTGATTTTTGTGTGATTTCTTGATACCCTCACAGTCCAAAGACACTATTCTCAATCCCATAGAAAAAGCAAAACTGTTTTTCTTTACAGGTTGCTTCAGGGGAGAAGATTCCTTTGACTCAGGAAGAGATCTCTCTTAATGGACATGCTTTTGAAGCTAGGATCTATGCCGAAGATCCAAACAACAACTTCATGCCGGGGGCTGGACCCTTGTTGCATTTGTCTACACCACCCTCTGATAGCTGCACCAGGATAGAAACCGGGGTAAGACAAGGTAAACTGAACCTCCTTGCTGCAAATTAGTGTAATGAACATTCTTTTCACTTTAAGGGTGCGATCGTAGTTTCAAATCAAAGGGGATGGTTTACTAGTCTACCCTTTGCCTTGACCACGTTTTCCATACTTGACTAAAGGAAGTAATGCGGTACGAACTGACTGCTTTTTAAGTTACTCATTCTGGTAAATTGCTTTCCCAACTCTTCCTATTTCAGGGGATGAGGTTTCTATATACTATGACCCAATGATTGCTAAGTTAGTCGTTTGGGCAGAGGATCGTCAAGCAGCGTTAAGGAAATTAAGATACTGCCTTCGGCAATATAATGTAAGTACAGACGACATTATGATTTATAACGTTTGGGTCCTATCCAGAGTGCTTTTCCTCTGGGGGTACACAGGGGTACGCGTACCCCTAAACATTTTGTGTTGCCCCAACCAACGGACCAATATGCCAGCTGTCTCCGCAATAGCAGCGTAGACTGGACCTCTGTCATTCTCCCGGCCGGTGCCTGGGGAAGGGAGTCTGGGGCAGCCGTGGTGGAGGCGATGGCAGTCCTCCTCCTCCTCCTGCCGGGCTAGAGCCAGCCAGTGAGTGCTTGTCCCTCCTTGTTCAAGCCAACCCCGCCATTGCCATCGTTCAAGCTCCGCCACCTTGAGTGCCTCGTCTGGGGGTTGGGGGGGGAGGAAGAGGGGGAGGGGGAGCAGCCAAAATGAGAGTACCCCTAAACATTTTTTTTTTAAAAAAAAAGCACTGGTCCTCTCTGATAAAGTAGGGGAGGGAGACCTGTGGCCTTCCAGATGTTCTTGGACTGCATCTCCCATCATCTGTGACTATGCCTATTGGAGTACGTGACTGCGGCAAATGGCTTGCCTTCACCTGGTGTGCTTTCTTTGTTCCCCTCCCTCTGCAGATTGTAGGGCTAAGCACCAATGTTGATTTCTTGCTGGACCTCTCTGGCCACCCGGAGTTTGAGGCTGGAAATGTTCACACCAATTTTATCCCACAACATTACGATGAGCTGTTTCCACCCAAAGAGGCAATATCTGAAGTGGCCTTATGCCAGGCAGCGCTTGGACTCATACTGAGGGAGAAAATTGTGACCGACACTTTTAGAATGCAATCAGGAGGTAGGCTTGAGGCATCTTTGGCTTTTTAGAATCCTTTCTGTTACAGGGAAGAATGTGCCGTGTGTGTCTACTCTCCCTCTCTCCCCCCTCTCTCTTTCTTTTATTTATTTGTTTCACATTCATAAGCAACAATTTTCCAGATCCCATAATTGCTTATAAGCAGAATTCTCTGCTTGAAAGAGCTCCCCCATTCATTTCAGTGGAGCAATAACTGAATCTTTCTCCCTCCATTTTTTATATTCCAGATAAGTTCTCTCCATTTGCATCCAGCAGTGGAAGAAGAATAAATATACCTTATGTTAGAAACCTGACTCTTTTAGATGGTGAAAATAGTAAGTGACTTAGTTCTGAATGCCGAGAATTTGAGTGGCAATCTTTATTCTATAGCTGAGGAGGACAAAGAGACATACAATAGTACAATAATTCAAAATGCCGTTCTTTTTATGTACATGGGATTGATTTATATAGATCACTTGACATGTACTTAAACTGCTAGCATGGCTTTTTGTTTTCTTTGTTACTTTCATCAGAGCTGCCCCATATTTCCTGGTTGTTTTTGCAAAGACCTGTTTTGTTCATGCTGTTCAACATTCTCAACACTTCAAGAAGCAGGCCTTGCTACTACTGCATGCTTACATAGGATTAGATGTGCCTTAGGTATAATGTTGAGGGATTTTAGTATTTTGTGCTAAGAGCTGCTGGAAAGCAGCTGGGAGGCTACATATATGTTTCAGTGTTGGATGGGGGCCATGCACAGTCATACACCCTTAACACATGCAAAGACAGGCACATAGTCATATATGCACAGAAAGCTATTTCCCATGAAAACTCTACTCAAGTTTCACATTCTGTTTTCTGAAAAAAAAGGAAGTTCTCCAACACCCTTCCCTTCCCTGCCCTGACATGCAAAAAGAACTCAGTTGTCTAAGCAGCACATCTGAACCACGACCCCTCTCTTAAAACGATACATTTCAGGATGCAGTTGCATCCTAAAAATTGATGGCATGTGGTTGCAAAATGGCATGCAGTTGCTTTTTTGCACACTTGCAAGGGGCTACAAGTCTAGACTGAGCCCTAGAAGGCCTGCTTCTGCATTGACACCAAGTGGTCATCCGCAACTGGTAGTGCCTTCTCAGAAGTTCTTAAAGATCAGCTTGGCCTGTATTGGGGAAGTTTGCCTGCTAGGTAGCCTAGTCCTAAATTGTTTAGGGCTTTAACTGCTAACATCAAAACATTGAACATGGCTCAGTAGCTGACAGGTAGCCAGTGCATATCTAATACAGTGGTACCTTTAGTTACGAACTTAATTCATTCCGGAGGTCCGTTCTTAACCTGAAACTGTTCTTAACTAGAGGTGTGCTTTCCTAATGGGGCCTCTTGCTGCTGCTGCGCTGCCGGCACATGATTTCCGTTCTCATCCTGGGGCAAAGTTCTCAACTCGATTTAACTCTTCCAGGTTAGCAGAATTTGTAACCTGAAGCGTTTGTAACTCGAGGTACCACCGTACGTGTAAAGCTGTGTCTCCCACTGAGCAACCTAGCAGCTCCATTTTGTACTTTTCGGCCGCTTCTGAACCAGGTGCAAGGGCAGCGTCACGTTAGTTTAATTGTGAATCACTGTAGTGGCACAGTATGGCAGAAGGTGGAAGATGACGAAGGGAACAAGGAGCCCACACTTGTGGAGAATGGGGAGAGAGAGTGAAAGTGAAACTACTTAGAGCTTTCAGCGGATAAGTGGCATACAAATTTTAAAAATAAAGATAAATGGAGAGGAGGTGAGCGACTTCGAAGAGGTGCAGCTCAATTGGATGTGCATTATTTTTGGGTTTTAATTCCTCCTCTCCCCTAAAAAAAAAAATAAAACCACTTGGAAGTAATTTAAATCTTTATTTTCTAACAGAAGTGAATATGACCGTAACCTACAATCGTGATGGATCATATGACATGCAGGTAAACATCCTCTATGTAATTTGAGTTACTTTTTCTGTGTAGTTTTTTGCAAGTCCTTTGTGGCCGATATGTATTTCACCCAATCCCATCTCTGTGGACTGAGACAAATAGGATAGAGTTTCTAAGGGGCATATGGGTGCCTTTTTTCATATTGGTGAGCCTTAAAGTTTCTCCTCTCATCCATCCTTGGAATGCAGCATGATCTCTCCATCTCCCAAGCTTATTTCCTCAAAAGCGGTACCTGGACCAGGGAGTTAAAATCCTGTATTCCTGTATTGCAAGAGGGTGGCCTAGATGACCCTCAGGATACCTTCCAACTCTGCAATGGTATGATGCTATGTAATTGTATTTCAGATACAGAATAAATCTTTCCATGTTTCTGGAGATCTTTCGAGTGATGGTGATTTGGATTGCATAAGATGTTCAGTAAACGGAGTTGTTCATAAATCCAAGGTGGTGATTTTGGGCGACGCCATTCACCTCTTCTCACCGGTAATATTTTCCACTTGATTTATCTGGAGAATAAATTAACAGCCAGGGAAATGTGTTTTTTTTTAAAAAAAGGGAAACAATTATAGATCTGGATACATCTATTTACATTTGGGAGAACAGGGACTGAATGTGTGACTCTAAACTTTTATGTAAGCAGCCCTTAATATTCTTGTGACACTTGAAAATTCATAGCTTTAATTAGTAGCTAAGGCTAATTAGTCGATACTGAACTGTTCAGTGAATAAATTGGCTTGTAAAGCTAAATGCCTCACATCTTTAAGTCATAAGGATGGGGAGTTGGGGCATGGATCTTAAAATTTAAAAGAATATCCTAAATGACTAGATGTCTGTGCAAGCTCCTGTGAATCAGGGCTGCAATATTTGAAATGTATTCATGAGGAATTACACATTTTTAATCCAGCCCATTCATATTCATGCTTTATATCATTTCCAAAATATGTGTTGGCTTAGACTCGCATCCTTTTCATACATTATTGTTATTGCTACATCTTGGAAGTAAGTTAAGTCTAAGTAGGCTTGGGAAGTAAATTCAAAATAAGGTAACAAATTACCTTGGTGTTTTCTGAATTACATTGACAACCTCCTTTATAAGAAGGAATATTCTGTTGGTGGTCTCAGAAGGCTGCTTTTTCAGTAAAAAGTGATTAAAGGGAATTAAAATGGTTCTCTTAGTGAACGTCATGTAAACTCCTTGTCAATAAATCAAGTGTTTAATGTCCATCCTAATTACACCTGTCATTTCAGGATGTGGAAAATATAGGTTTGTACCAGCTGTAAAAAGTATTGTTGCGCTCATCTGTTCGTGCTGTATTTTTATTTTCTCCAGGAAGGTAGTGAGCAGATTGGTCTTCCTGTGCCAAAGTATTTATCCGGAGTGGGTTCAGTTGGAGATCAGGGTGGGGCTGTGGCCCCCATGACGGGGACAATAGAAAAGGTAATTCTGGAGGGATCTGTGTGTGGGTGTGGCAGAGCCTTTTCTCTTTGTAAACTGCTTTACAGGTTTTTAAAAACAATTGGCACATGAATTTTATGAAATAAATAAATAAATATATGAGGCGCATTGCCCTTTTGTACCAAAGGTGATGCATTGATGTGTCCTGCAGGGACTGTTCGCACATGCCATTCACTCCTGGTTACTTATCATCCTTCCTTACTGTAGAGTGTGGTTGCCTACAGTAGATTGCTGCTTACTTTGCGGCTAGCTGCTTCCTTTAAGCTCCTCTGCTGAAGAATCTTGAGGAATTGCGGCAAATTCTGGAGCATGTTCACACTTCATGCAAAGCAATTAGCAGATCTTTTGAGTCTCCTCACTCACCCCCCCCCCCCATTTGAACTGAGAATATGGCCAGGAACACACCAGTCTCCCATGCTTGTATGGAAGACACGTAGGGGAATTTTGTAGGGGAATTGAAGACAAGATTACGTTCAAGGAAGCTTGTTCATTGCTAAGGATCTTCTCACTGAAGCTCATTTGAGTTCCTCAAGTAAAGTGCCTGGGACTCCCTTGAAAAGGATTTCTCAGCTGTCTTCCTTCTTCATTGCCATCTGACTGTAATCTCTTTGTCCTCACAACTAGCTGTTGGTCCACATCATCTGCTGTCAAACATTATAAACCCTCTAGGCTGCATTGCTGTTCTGTGCTGCTGCTTTGTTCATCAGTTTGCTTTGTGGCTTTAGTTTATGATATTATTATTATTATTATTATTATTATTATTATTATTATTATTATTTGTACTTGTTTTAATAGTGGCATTTTTGTAACTTGCCCTGGGACTATTCCATGAAGGGCCAGGCATTAAGCACGACTCATAAACAAAGATGGCAGGTGATTTCATGTTCTCTAATTCTTACAGCCCGTTTACTCATGGTGTGGATTTACTTGCAACTGGGGGCTCCTCTGGACTTTTTTTTTAATTGCACATGCATGATGATATGCACTCACGATGCTGTCGGGGTGGTCATACATGATCCCAATTTTCAATATTTCTGGATGCTCATACAGCTTCATGTCCGATCAGTGCATATACTGTAGTGTCCTGCTGAAATCCTGTAACCACAAATATTCCAGGGGTGTTTTTTTGTCCCACTTTCATTGCACTATTGCCCCTCCGGACAGCGATGATGTGGTCACATTGGCGAAGCAAAGCAGAACAACTAAAGCAGAATAAATCCATTAATACACTCTTACTATGTCAAGAATATATTGCAGAACACACCTGCAATAAAACACCAGTCTGGAACATACATATATAGCAAGAGGCATGACCAGTCATCCCTCCCTAGTCCATATGCCTCCTTAATACATACGTGGTGATAAATGTTCACATGAACAAATTATATTTTGGGGTGCACATTTTCATAGGTGCACTTTTAAAATGTCACCGTGTTGGAGAAACCAGCTGCAAAGGTAAACTTAGAAAAAGATTGCCATTCTTCATCCTCACACAAGGAATCTTTTGTTCTCTTTATTGCTTTCTGTGAACTTGGAGAGAAACACTATATTTGTATAGGAGGAACGTGACACCTGGCTTCTCACTCACTTTTCAATTTGTTAGGTGTTTGTGAAAGCTGGTGATAAAGTCCAAGTCGGAGACCCGCTGATGGTTATGATAGCTATGAAAATGGAGGTGAGTATCATAACATTTTAATCATGGAGAAGACAAGAGGGATTTGGTTTTGGTTTATTAGCACATCATATAAAGTGTGCCTTAAATGTTGCAGGCATAGTATGTTAACTGACTAGTTGTTTAAGGATTGTGCTGGTTTTATTGGCATGACTGATTTCTAGCTGTAACAAACTGTCCTAATGTTTCCCAGGAGCAAATCTTCCATTGCGTTTGCTTGCTGGAATATTCTGTATAGTTTAGAAAAATGACCCCTCGCCCCCCCCCCCACTGCCATTTAAGCATTTCTATTCTATCCAAGGCTTGGTGCTATACAAATTCCAGCAAGCAAAGAATCTCTCTAAAAACCACTGCATTTTTTCTTCATAATGCTCCTAGTAATTAATCTAAACCGTTGCAGGGTATGCATTTATAACTGTGTTTTGGCCTTGCTGGGTTCCTTAATAATAACCTCAAACAAACTGGCTCAGTTTGCCTTATTAATTGGATTCCACCTTGCGCACTGAACTATTGTTAGGCACTGTTGTAGAGCAGTGTGTAAACAAAAGTGGTGCCGTGTCAGAAATGGTAGAAATCGTAACTTGATGCTAAGTGACCCTTTTCCTCAAGCATTATATCATGTGCAAGCTTTTGACCCGTCATTTTGATATAGCCTTGCATGACACACACTTAATTTCTAAAGCCAAAACCCAAAAATATTCTCTTAAGCACTCGGTCTAGCCTTAAAGGTTTGGAGCAGGGGAGAAAAAGACAAAATCTAGGGCAGGTAGATGCAGCTCATGGAGGGCCAGGTGATAGAACCTTCAGCATCCTACCAGAACTTTGGCCAATGTCCCAGCCACCTCTGCCAAAGTAATTAAAATGTGGTCTTCAATAGAATATAATTCGTAATATGCTTTTACAGGTATAAATCTGTGAAATTTGTAGGACAACGATCAGTGCTGTGATAAAAGTGCCCTGGGAGCAGTGCTATCATGGCACCGGTCTGTTTGGGAGGAACGAGAACCTCGGCTGAGTCTGGGTACCACTTCCTCCCCAGCAGACAGTGTGATCACCTGACTGGCTGATGGGAGGATGCCCCATAGCTCTGATGCACCACAGTGCAATAGATAACCATCGTTCGCATGGAAAGGGTTAACTTCCCACTCTGACCCATCCTACTCTGCAGATAATTGTTGCTGTGATTGTTGTTGTTTAGTGGTTTGGTCATGTCTGACTCTTCATGACCCCATGGACCAGAGCACGCCAGGACTCCTGTCTTCCACTGCCTCCCACAGTTTGGTCAAACTCATTCTGGTAGCTTCGAGATCACTGTCCAACCATCTCTGTCGTCCCCTTCTCCTTGTCCCCTCAATCTTTCCCAGCATCAGGATCTTTTCCAGGGAGTCTTCTCTTCTCATGAGGTGGCCAAAGTATTGGAGCCTCAGTTTCAGGATCTGTCCTTCCAGTGAGCACTCAGGGCTGATTTCCTTCAGAATGGATAGGTTTGATCTTTCAAGAGTCTCCTCCAGCACCATAATTCAAAAGCATCAATTTTTCAGCGATCAGCCTTCTTTATGGTCCAGCTCTCACTTCCATACATTACTACTGGGAAAGCTTTAACTGTTGCTGTGATAAGGTTACCTAAAAGCAAAGTGATATGTTCTTATCTGTTGGGATGGAATAGAGGAATCCAATACTCACTCTAGGTAGCTCTCCCTGCCCCCCTACCTTAACATTTCTGCATCCATTGTTGTACTTGGATATTTATCTGTATCAATAAAAATTAAAATTTCTGTTCAGTAAATCAGCATTCTTTCGTTTGAGCCCAGAACCATGGGTTTTGGGTATAATGTCTGCACAGGAATCCTGTACAGTGGTACCTCAGGTTACATACGCTTCAGGTTACAGACTCCGCTAACCCAGAAATAGTACCTTGGGTTAAGAACTTTGCTTCAGGATGAGAACAAAAATCGTGCTCCGGCGGCGCGGCAGCAGCAGGAGGCACCATTAGCTAAAGTGGTGCTTCAGGTTAAGAACAGTTTCAGGTTAAAACGGACCTCCAGAACGAATTAAGTACATAACCAGAGATACCACTGTATTGGCTTATAGATGATCTGCATATTTTAAATGAGGTGCCCTAATATATAGCTCTTATTTGTACAACTGATGGTGCCAACTTGAAGTTTTAAATAGAGAAACAGTGATTGTTTAGCTAATGTATACTTCTTTCTCTGCAGCATACCATACGGGCTCCAAAGGCGGGAATAATTAAGAAGGTTCATTACCAGGAAGGATCACAGGCCAACAGACATGCTCCACTAGTTGAGTTAGTGGAAGACTCTGAATCTGAATAATCCCTGGTGAATGTCGGTGATGCCTTTTGATTTTTCCCCGATTCTTTTTTATTCCTCAAGAAAACATCTTTATATTTTATTAATTTAATTATTACTAATAAAATACTATTATAATAATTTGAATAGTTTCTCATCACAACTTTAGACTGCCTCCAAATTCTGTGCTTCACTTGATTACTCAACAACTGATGCAAAAACGGCAGAGCTTTGTGGCCCCTTAAAGACTTGACACATTTATCACTTTCATGGGCTGCAGCCCATTTCACCAGGCACAGGAAGTGTTATTCTGAGTTGTGGGCGCTTTGCGCCTGGTTGGGATGAAATTATAAGCAGTGAGGTCACTAAATTGGAGAGAAGTACAGACAGTGATGATTACCAGCCAGATAGGCGGGGTATAAATAATAATTATATAAATTATTATTGCATATTTGACTGTGGTCATTCAGACACACACACACAGTTGGAATGATTACACATCTGAAAGGGAGTGGGGACTGCCTCCAAGTTGACAATGGGTGATGTGAAAGTTCTGGCTGTTGAAGGAATTTGTAATGGCTCATTCAGACGAGCAAGGCATCATGGGATGCTGTAGTCAATGAGTGGTAAGGATGCATCATTGGGAGATTGTGGACTCTCCTTCATTGGAGGTTTTAAGGCAGAGGGATGGCCATCTGCCATGGATGCTTTAGTTGACATTCCTGCATTGGACTGGATGATCCTTGGGGTCCCTGCCAGCTCTACAATTTTATGATTCCATGGTACATGCCACGTAATGGCTAGCTGGTTGTGAATGTACACTGACAGAGCACTCGGAACACATAGGTCGAAAGAAAGACACTTGTTAGTAAAAGTGCAGTCTCTTCACTGTTTGCACAGCTGAATGTGTTCCATGTAAATGCAGTTTAATTTAGCTAGGCTAGTTTGTACAAAACTTCTGTTACAGGAAAGTTTCATTTTGGACAGTTGGCCAAGTGTGCTCCATCAGTTCCAAAGTGCACTTAGTACAGAATGCTCCACTCCTTCTGAAGGCAGCCCTGAATTGGGAAGTGTTTAATGTTTGATATTTTATTATGTTTTATATATTCTGTAAGCCACCCGGGAAACCCAGCCAGATGGGTGGGGGTATAAAATAATAATAATAATAATAATAATAATAATAATAATAATAATTGTAAAAGTTGCTCCAGCTTACAGTTGCACTATTCAGTTTCTTTTCTAAACTCGGTGTTTAGAAAATGCAAGTAGAAAGACATAGGTTGAAGTTGGCCTGTATCAAAAGGGGTTCGGATGCTTCTCCAGTGCATTGAAAAATGCATAGAAGGGGCTCTGTGAGCTGCCATATCCTCCTCACAGTTGGATCAACATATGTACTAAAATACAGTATGCACCTAGAGCTCTTCCAAGGAGTCTTTCCTTGTTTGAATCTCTTAGCACATTATTATGATTCTGTATTTATTTATACTCAATCTTTTCCCGTTGGGACTCAAGGCAGCTTGCATATAAAAATGAGAAGATGGTGGTGATAAATAGAAAGATAGTTGATAGTGTCTGTTAAAACCATACAAATAATTACAATAGAAGCAGCACAACACCAGCCCTTTCATTAAAAGCAGTCAATTCCCAAAAGCCTGTTGCAACAACAAAAAAACTCTTCCCCCACTGGCGTAAAGAGGAGGAGCGAGCCAATCTAGCTTCTCTAGGGAGGGAGTTCCACAGTCTGGGAGCAGCTGCTAAGAAGGCCCACATGGAGCCCCTTAATCCACCAATCACATGTGGAGTGTAGTTAGCACCCCACAACAAACCATAGTCAAGATTGATCACAATTTGTTGGGTTGACTGTCCAACAAGCTGTGCTTAAAACAAAAATGGAAGTGAATGCTTCCATAGGTCTCGTGGCAATGTGGGAGTGAGAGGGGAGTGTGTGATGGTAACATAATTTATTCTCATCATGCCAAACTTGTTCAGCACAGGCGGGAATCTATGGCCCTCCAGATGTGGCCAGACTCTGGTTACTACCAGGACCAACCTTATAGCCAATGATCAGGGGTGATGGGAGTTGTTCAGCTACAGCTGGAGGACCAAAGGTTCCACAGCCCTGTTTTAGTGTGAACGGGCCACTGCCTCTGCCTCTGTTTACACCTGAAGGATAATTAGGTAGCAATGCCTTGAAGCACTCGGGAAGAATTGGGTCAGAGATTCAGGCAACACAGCTGGGACACCCTTGACCTGTAACCTAAAAACCCTGATATGTGTGCCGTAAACTAATTGCCACTTCAAAGTCATCATACTATTAGGAGTAAACAGGAAGAGAAAAATTGCATCAGCCTTTTCCTTCATTGTTTTGTAGGTTTGTAAGCTTTGAACAATTTAATTATCCATCAACTAAAGCTGCAATCGTAGATTTGCCGTATGATGAATCGGTGAACCAGTGAAACTCGGAAGCAGGGCTTGAATGTTAGCAGTATTTTCTGCTGCCCCTCTTTGGCAAGTGGTACCCAGCTGCGTATTACCTCTGAACTTGTCACTTCTGTATTGCTGTTGTGGCTAATAGCCACTGACAAGAACTATCATGCGTGAATTTGTCTCATGCCTTTTCCAGGCCAGTGGGTGAATTCCGCAAATTAATTGCACATTGTGGGAAGAAGTACTTTATTTGGCTTCTACCCAAATCTATTCCCAATCAATTTCATAGCACAACCCTGAGTTCCAGTTACCTTTGTCTGCTTTCTCAACACATTGGAGACTGTGCATTGGAAGGATAAATCAGATCAAAAAACAAACAAAACAATTTTGCGTGCTGAGTAGTTTATCAGAAATGACAATTTACAGTAATGCCAGGCAGGGGACTGGCAAGATCAGCGAAAGCTTCAATGAAGTCTGATTAAGTACAGTAGTAGGTTCTGCACTAGTTGTTCTTGTTTATTGAGTCATAGAGGTACCAGGAACCACACACATCCAAGCCAAGATCGTTCAGGCTCCCCAGTAGCTGACACAATCCACATTGTGTCACAAGCAGGACTTGCCAGGAAAAATAGGGCATTAATCCAGACTTATTGCCTGATCATGTGTAGTGTTAGGTGTGCCTTGTTAAAGAAGCTGCAGTAGCATCTCTCCATGCTGGCTGCATAGCTGGAGAAATCTCACTCACAACCAATACGGAAGTGCAAACCCTTAGCAGGTTTATAAATATATATATATATGGATAGGCCCATCAGTCACCTGTGTGAAATTCCTAGTTGCAAGATGGTGAGTTGTTAAATACAATCCAGCCTAAGCTCATTGAAAACTGCAAAGGATTGGGCTGCATGATGCCTCCAGAGTAGAAACTATTTCCCTTTCCTAGTTGCCTGGCCAGTCCTGCATCTTTTCCCCTCCCTGGCTTTTGTGAAATGTATTTTTGGGAAATATGAAAATATGCAAATAGCCATGTTGGTTCATAGGAAAAAAAAACACATTCCAAAATATAGGGTATCACTTTTGTTAGAATTAACATTTGTGATTGTTTTTGAAAGCTTGGCCACTATTTGGGGGGAAATAGAGGCTTTGAACTGCATTGCCTGAAACACCTTGGAGGAGTTGGGAGACAAAGTTGGGAGTATGTATAAATAATTCTTTTCTCTTGCTTTGGAGCTCCTATATCGCACTCTTGAGCAAAAGGAGATGGATAAAAGAGGTGGGAAGAGCTGGACTTGTCAGGAAAAACAGGGCACTAATCCAGATAGTTGGATTCAGGAATTATCACCCCAACATAATATACATGTATTTTTGAAAGATCATCAAATAAAGAGAATTGGAAAGGGTCTCGGGGGACACCAAACAACAGCATACATCATTTTGCAAATGTTGGGAGGTTATAGCATTGCAAGCAACCTACAACTTCAAGGATGATGATGGTGATGATGATAATAATAATAATAATTTATTATTTATATCCCGCCCATCTGGCTGGGTTTCGCCAGCCACTCTGGGCAGCTTCCAACCGAATATTAAAAACAATACAGCACCAGACATTTAAAACTTCCCTAAACAGGGCCACCTTCAGTTGTCTTTTAAAAGTAAAATAGTTGCTTATTGCCTTGACGTCTGCTGGGAGGGCGTTCCACAGGGCAGGCGCCACTATGGAGAAGGTCTCTTTCCCAGTAGGTGGTCAGTCACAGTGAACTGTGTGAATCTGTTGTTTACCCAATCCCCTTCTCTCTGCCCACCGGAGTTTGTGCGTGAAAGGCAATTGCAATTTTAGTCAATCTGGAGGGAGAAGAAGGTGAGATTTCCCCCCAGTACTATCTTCCCCATGGGACATTCCTCCCCCCCCCCCACTACTTTCTTCACACAATATAGGTGTTTTCACTCCCATCAAACCAGAATCTGCTGTGATCACTGCCATCACAGATCTATCCCAACCTTGGGAATTGTGGGGTGGGGGGTACATTGGGGTCACCCCGTTTTCTCTCCACAATGACCCTGTAATGTGGGTTAGGTGGAGCATATGCAACTATAGCCCAATACCACCTAGTGAGTTTCATGGCTAAGCAGGGATTTGATCATGGACCTCCTGAGCCAAAGTCCAAAGCTCTCCTGCGTCCAAGGTTCTCCTCCTATTTCACCACGCTGGCTCTCTGGGGTTTATAAAAATCCCATTTTGGCCACACCAAACAGGCGTGCACATACAAGCATATACACAAGGATACCAGTTTTCTTCCTTTTCCTTGTGAACCACCTCATTAAAGCCCAAGTGTCTCATTGCTCCCTACAGCAGGGGTAGGCAACCTAAGGCCCGTAGGCCGGATGCGGCCCAATCACTTTCTCAATCTGGCCTGCGGATGGTCCGGGAATCAGCGTGTATTTACATGAGTAGAATATGTCCTTTTATTTAAAACGCATCTCTGGGTTATTTGAGGGACGGTGGACCGGCCCACGACTGAAAAAGGTTGCTGACCCCTGCTCTACAGGATCATGATCCTCATTCACATGTCAGGGAAGGCATCATTAGCCGGAAGAGGGGTGTGAAGGAGTGACCCTGCTCACCTTTGCCCCTTAGGGGGTCTCCATCTCAGGTGTGGCCCATCCAAAGAAGGAGGGGGAGGAAGAGGTCCAAATCTCTCCTTCCCCCCTCCCCATAAAGAATCTCTGTGATAAGAGGCACGACTCAAATTGCCTTGGGGTTTTTGCACAGGCGAAGATAGGATTTTTGTTAAGGGGGGAGGCAGCCAAAGCTGCTTCCTTTTTTTGGGGGGGGGGGAGATTTTTTAAAAAAATTATTCTTTATAATCACACTTTCCTCCAGGGACATCGAATAACTTACAAAAAAACCATTCAGTCGAAAATCTAACTATAACATACATCAAAATAGTCCTCCTATTAGTTATGCATAACAGTATATTCTTTTATCCTAATTTTCCCCCTTCCTCCCTCCCCCCCCCAAAAAAAATTGTTCTCTCTTCAAATCTTTAACCATGTGCACAGATTATACATTCTAATTTGAATGATTGGGTTGCCCCCCCTTTTTTTGGGAGGGGGCGTGGGAGATTGCCCCCTAAAGTTGTTGAACTTTTTTGGGGGGGGAATCACAGGTAAAAATACCCCCCCAAAAGAGACCATTATGGGGAGCAAGCTTTCGTGGAGGTTTACTTCCGATGTTTTTCGATCATTTTGTAAATGCTCTCCCCCAGTATTGGAAGACACAAGAGCTACCCACGCTGGAGGAATGGCAGGCGAAAGTGATCGACTTTATGGGACTGGCAGAAATGACCGGCAGAATCCGCGACCAAGAGAAAGAGACTGTGGAAGAAGACTGGAAGAAGTTTAAGATGTATCTTAAGAACTATTATAAAATTGAGGAGTGCTAAAATGCTGAGGGAAAATAAGACGTAGAATTGCAGCGGCAAATTGTGTTTAACTTTAGGGTGGAATTGAAAAGGAGAATGAATTTATATTTAATTGGCTAAGAAGGGTTGCTGAATAATGGTTTAAAATTAAGGATGCAAAAAGGGGAAGGTATGGGGAAGTCCGGGAAAAGAGGGTTATGGAAATAAGGTTAAGAAAATATGATTTTTTGTGTTGGTTTTATGTTGTTTTTGTTTATGTTAAAAATTTGGAAATTAATAAAAAATTTATTTAAAAAAAAAGAAAAGAAAATGCTCTCCCCTCGTTCCCCCGAAGGAAGAGGGGCCAGCAGTTCCATCAGGCCTCCCTCTGCCCTTTCCCCCCATAGGTCACCCCGGGAGACCCCAATCTCCGCCCCTCTTATTTCAGGCCCCTAAATGTATGTGTGTGTGTGGGGGGGGGTGTCGTGATCTCTTGCCCCCCCCCAAAAAAAGAGCCTCCCTCAGAGGCGCCTCAGAGGCTTCCTCGCGCGTGAGGAGAAGAAGCCCCCCCCGCCCCGCTCGCGCCTCGCCTCGCCGGATCCCCGGCCGGCCGGGCGGGCGGGCGGGCGCCGTTCTCGCTCTCCTCACACCGGTCGGTCTCGGCCCGGGGCGGCCCCGCCGCAGTGCGCATGAGCGGGTCGGCGGCGGAAGGCAGGGCCCGCGAGGAGGAGCCCCGGGAGCCGCCGCCGCCGCCGCCGCCGCCACCGACCCTCCTCCCGCCTCCTCAGTGTCCGCCTCAGCCGGCCCGGGAGGGGAGAGAGGCCCGCGCGCAGCCCCCACCATGGTGAGGCCCTCCGGCCCCGGGAGCGAGGGAGAGCGGGCGGAGGGAGGAAGCGCCGCCATCGCCTGGCAACGCGGGGCCTAGTCCGGGGTGAGGGGGGGGGGGAAGAGAGAGAGAGAGAGAGAGAGAGAGAGAGAGTCGGGGGTGCAGGGCTTGGGGGGGGGGGGCGGGCGGCCTCGGCGCCGGTGAGAAGCAGCCCGGCCCTCACCCACTTCCCACAAGCCGCCTATGCTGAGGGGGGGGGCTTTGAGATATAGGGTCTGGGGTCGGCCCTTGTGTGGAAATCCACTTCCCACCCCCCTGAAGTGGGGGGATTTGGGGGTGCCCCGTTGGGGTGTAGGGAGGGGCTCCAAAGGGTTTGCGTGGGCTTCAGAGGTTTCTGTATATGATGTGTCAGGGAGGTTTAGGGTTATTTTTCTCTCCTCCCCCCCCAAAAAAAAAAAACACCTTGGAGGACTGGTAGGGTGACTGGTAGGGGGAGAAAAACCCCCCTGGGCATTTGGGTGCTGCTTGATCTTGGGTGCCTGGGCCACCTCTTCCTTGTTTCGTTTTTTTCTTTTTCCTTTCCCCTCTATCTCTCTCTCCAACCTGGGGGAAGCATCTCTCCCCCCCCCCTCTCTCTTTGCATGCTGCACCTATCTCTGCTTGCAGTTGCGTTTTGTGCAGACCCCTCTTTTGTTGCTGTGTGTGTGTGCACGTGTGCATGCAAGCAGGCGGGTACTCCAGAGAGGGTTAGCTGGGGTTAGCCTGGTTTCAGCAGAAGCTCCCCCAAGTGCCTCGTGGCACCTCAAAAGACAGTTTTAAACCCTGCGAAAGCAGCAGCAGCAGCTGCATGGTGGTTGTCCTTAACTGGCAGTAGGGGTGGCATCCTGGCACTTTGTCCTCCAGCTCTGCCTTGTGGCAGGCGTAGTTAAATCTGCAGCACGTCATGAGGCTGGTGCCCAGGAGTTGCTGCTCACTACAGGACAGGACCTGGAAGAGAAAGTGGAGGAAATGTGCATGTTGCCCTCTGTGGCCCCCAGCCAAAAACTGCTTCAGAGTGACATAAATGACCTATGGAAAGGCCCATTTTGCCAATGGACAGCTCCATAACCCAGCGGTTGCTCACTTGCAACAACTGGCCGCCTGATAGAAGCTCAGACAAAGGGGCTGAGCCCTGCTATGAACCCAGATGCCAACTCTGCTCCTGTATTGTGTCAGGTGGTGCTATTGCAGGACCTAGCGCCAGTAATTCCCCTTAGGGGCTTGGTTGCTTGCTTGCTCATCCTGCGATGTGGATGTGCCATCACCTCTCATTAATGCCTTTTTGTTATTCACGTCAAAGAAACAGGTAGATGCCAAAAAAAGGGGGAAATAGAGACAGAAGGAAAAACGATACTGAAAAATGGAAGTGTTCAGAAGGTAGTGGGAGAGAATCTATTGCTCACCTCAAAATCGCCACATTTCAACAGAAGACTCCAAAGTGAGGCTCCGGTTTGAAATCGATGCACTACAGTTTATGAGCAAATTTGGTTCAGGTTCATTTAAGCTTGACTGGACTACAGCTTTTCTTCCCACTCCAGATGTTAAATTAGCATAGTGCACCTCGAAAGATATTGAATAGTACCACCACTGACTGCTGTTGTGAACAGTTTGCAAACCTGTTGCTATGCTGTCATTTGGACATCATGACTTTTTGACCTGTGTGTGTGTGTGTGAATGATTGCATCCCATGCTGTCTTTCTGTTCTTTGCAGTCCCCCTGTGCCAGTGTTCATGCTATTTAAAGGAGTGGGATATGCAGAGGCAGCACAGGGAAGGGGGGATTCCCCCGCCCCCAAAAAATGCCTTCTTACCTCTTTCATTCACAGAAAGCTTTACTGAATCAAAAAGCTTTCCATGAATGGAAGGACAACATTGGATACATACTATATACTATATATATCTGAGGAATAATCTCAGGTAACTGCTGAGTAATCTTTTATGCATCTGTTGGAATGAGATCCAGTTCACAAAAGCTTAAGACCATAGAAATCCATTAGTCTTTAAAATGCCACAAGACTGCTTGTGAATGCATATTTCATTTATGTTTCTCTGTGTTACACATTTTTTCTTGCTTATGAGGCAAGGAAACCATATCAACCATATTTATTCAGGTGTAATCCCCTCTTATTTCATGGGGAAAGCATTTTAAGATGACAAATCATGTGCACACTTACTTTAGGAGTCTGTCTCATTTAGATTGGTAGCTCTTACTTCCAGGTTGTTGTTGTTGTTGCTGCTGTTGTTGGTGCAGTCATCCGTATTTACCTTTTAGGCTAGATTTTAAACATCATGCTGAAAGGCTTCAGTTTCCATACCAATTTTTTTTAAAAAAATTTTGCCGTTGGAAATCCTTACTAAAAGGCAAGCAAAAGAGGAATAGATTTTAAAAAATGATTTTCTAGGTAAAATTATTTTACAGAATTATTTTACAGAATTTATTCAAGTTAATGGGATTGTTCCATAGTAAGTCACTTGAAAATTGTAGCCATGGTAATTTAGTTTACATAAATTTAGTTGATTAGTGGGTTTCTGAGATTCTTTCAGGTACTTTAGCCTGTTAAGCGGTTTGAGAAGTTCTAACTATTGGCTTCCTCTGCCACATTGCACAGGCTTCAGGAAAACATCATGCAAGATTCTTCAGGAAATACAGTGAGTGTACAGAGGCTTCTGAACTACTCAAGGTGTTTTGAGTGCATTTAACTTTGGCCTCACAGCACACACACCCAGGATGTTTTCTCCTTAAAACTAATTTATTGCCTTTGCACAAATCAACACCCAACTTCCTGTGAGGAGACTAACACAATGGAGCACTTATCCAGTCTAAATATAAGTTGTGGCAAGGCATATTTATACTGTAATAAGTGTCTCAAGAGGTGTGGGACACCTTCCTCTCTCTATAAATAGTTGGGCTAAAGAACTAGCAAATGATTGGATATGTCATCTGGACTTGACATGTTTGGATATATAATTAGGTTCCAAGTTTATTCTTGCTATCATAAGTTGGTGTTCTTCAGTAAATGTGGGCCAGTAAATTGAAGCTGAATCTTGAAAAAATAGAGGTGCTGCTATGCGTTCTGAGTTCTTGAGTGTGGAAGATGAGAAGACGGCCTATTTTTGATGGGATTGCAGTCATCTGAAAGGTGCAGATCTGTAGCTTCGGGGTGTTCCTGGATCCAGCACTGTCACTGGAGGCTCAGATGTGCCTTTTTCCAACTCTGACTGTTTTGCCCCTCATGGATAGAGATGACTTGGCCACTGTATTGCACCTTCTGGTAACCTCTGGATTATACTGTTGCGATACATTTTACTTCAGACAGCCCTTGAAAACAATTTAGAAACTTTAGCTGCTTCAAAATGCGGCAACCAGATTACTGGCCAGGGTTCCTCTTAGATGTCATATAAACCCTATTTTAAAACAGCTGCACTGGTTGCCAGTGTGTGAATTAGGCCCCAGATATATGAATGAACACACACACACACACACACACACACACACTGTCTTCATCCAGAGGGGCTTTTCTTGGTAGTTTCACGGCCCTCAGGATTGAGAGGAATGGCAGCCCGGAGAAGGACTTTCTTTGTAAAGGGCCCCCCTGACCATTAGGTCCAGTCGTGACCGACTCTGGGGTTGCAGCGCTCATCTCACTTTATTGGCCGAGGGAGCCAGCGTGCAGCTTCCGGGTCATGTGGCCAGCATGACTAAGCCGCTTCTGGCGAACCAGAGCAGTGCACGGAAACACTGTTTACCTTCCCGCTGGAGCGGTACCTATTTATCTACTTGCACTTTGACATGCTTTTGAACCGCTAGGTTGGCAGGAGCAGGGACCGAGCAACGGGAGCTCACCCAACACGGGGATTCGAACCGCCGACCTTCTGATTGGCAAGTCCTAGGCTCTGTGGTGTAACCCATAGCGCCACCCATGTCTTTCTTTGTAGCAGCCCCCAAATTGGGGAACTCCTTTTGCACAGAGGTTATGTTCTGGGGTTGGTGAATAGACATAAAAGCACATGAACAGTCTTACTTTCTAGAGCCAGTGTGCCAAATGGTCTTCACCCTCAAGCAAGGCAGAGAGCTTTAAAACTCCCACTCTCTGGTAGGCTTTTGCAAGATCTTGTGGGGCTGTTGGAGATCTTGCGAGAGCCTCCCAGAGCGTTGTAAGAAAACCAGAGAGCTTAAAAGTTCATTCTGGCATCAGCCCAGTGCCATAAAAGCTCATCAGCAATAGCAGTTTGGTCGCAGTAAGGGGGCGATGATTACTGCTCTGTTGTCCTCAACACCTGCTCATGATACTGCGTTTTGTGATTGTTCACTGATATTTAAAGAAGTGTAGCCCCATTGAAAGTGGTTCACAGGTACTGAAGTGCTGAGCGAAGTGGAGTTGCTGTTCAAAACGGCACTGTCCTTTCTCCCTTGTAACCTGCCACATCATAATGTCGGCATGCAACACATTTCTCTGCCTGCGCTCCACCCCTTAAATGACAGGGACGGGGAAATACACAATACAGTGACATCACAACATGGGTAAGTGCTGATGAACACTATTGTGGGGAGTGGAGTGGAGAGACTTTAACAGGGTGGTTTTCTTTCTTTCTTTCTTTCTTTCTTTCTTTCTTTCTTTCTTTCTTTTCCTTTCTTCCTTTCTTCCTTTCTTTCTTCCTTTCTTCCTTCTTTTCTTCTTTTCTTCTTTCTTCTTTTTTTAACAGCAACACACCTGTTATATGTAGTTCCACTCCAAGAAGTTTCCTTAAGTGTGTTGAGGTAGCAAGCCAAAATGTCACTTCCTTAAAGCTGTGCTAAGGTGCTTTATGCCCATTGTTGAGGGCTGAGTTCCCAGCCTCACTGAACAGCCAGTAAGTAGGTGGTGCTCGTTTATCTTATCACATGTTTGTCAACGGGAAAAAGTAAACAGCCTGCCATTTTTTAAATTTGTGTAGACAGAATTATGGAATTGTATTTTTCAACTTCCTTTGTTTAAATTTGCTGTGGCTGGGATGCAAAGCTAGTTTGTTTGTTTATTAAACTTGTATACTGCCCTTCATCCATAGATGTCAGGGCGGTTCACAAGATAAAAATGCAAAATAGGATAAGGTGGGCTTTAGTTTCTCAAGCAACAGCTCCCCCCCCCCACCGGTATTTGCTTTCCTGTGTTTGGGTACTTTTTGTGTGCGTAGTTGTACAAACTTTGAGATCTTTTCTGTAGGTTCTGTTCTGAGTACCCCTGAGTGCCTGTTGAGGTTTGGTGGGTGGGGATCTGGGCTAAGGTATTCCCCCCCCCGCCCCATGTGGTGGTGTCCCATCTCTGAGGTGTCAAGGTGGCAGCAAATTTGCTGTTTTCCAGAAGACAAGTCAAGAAGATGGTTTTTATTCTTCCATGTATTTGACAGATTCATAGCTGTCAACGTTCCCTTATTCCGAATATGATTCCTCACAAGAAAAGGGAAAAGTTGATAGCTATGCAGATGATCTCCTTTACTGCTTCTCACTGCTCTTTTCGGTTTAAATTGTAATGCTCTTTGTTGTATGCATGTTTGTCTTGTTAGCCACCTTGAATATTTATTGTTAAAAAAACAAGGGAGAATCTATTCAAATAAACAATACAAGATAGAAGCAATTAAAATAGGAATGCCTATAAATAAACTTGTAATATAGCATCTTTCCTTGTATAAGTTGAGAGACATGAATAGGAATTCAGTGAAGCTATATTCTGTTTGTACCATTTGTGGCTTTTACACTTGCCTTCTTAAGCCAGGGGGAAATAGGTAACCATAGATAGATGTGGATTCTTATCACAGTCGTAATGTCTGAAACCACTTGCTTTATCATGTGACTGTTTGGTGTAGTTTCTCCATCAGATGATGCTACCGTATGGCCTTGTTTACTGGCTATGAATCTCCATTAGTCAGGAAGCCAAATTAATTGTTGTGTGATGATGGAGCAAATACACCAACAATTTGCAATACTGAAGACTGTGTCAGGCTGTTAGCAATAAGGCTTCAGGGAAGGTATAGGCTGTGATCTAAAGGGACATACGAATACAGTGGTGCCTCGCAAGACAAAATTAATTCGTTCCGCGAGTTTTTTCGTCTTGCGATTTTTTCGTCTTGCGAAGCACGGACTTTGGAAAAGCTTCAAAAATCACCAAAGTCTTCAAAAACCTCAAAAAAGGCTGCCACACCGCGTACTATGAGTTGCTCCTCGAAGTGAATGCACGGTTTTAAGAAAAAGGAAACAAACTTGCAAGACAAAGGAAACAAACTTGCAAGACGTTTTCGTCTTGCAAAGCAAGCCCATAGGGAAATCCGTCTTGCAAAGCAACTCAAAAAACGAAAAACTCTTTTGTTTTGCGAGTTTTTCGTCTTTTGAGGCATTAGTCTTGTGAGGTACCACTGTACGCTTCCTGCATGCTCCTGCATTTTTGCATTTTCATTGCAACCTCACATAGCTCTTATACAACACTTCTTCCCCAAGTTCAGCCAGTAGTTTGGGGGATTTGGTGTGAGAACAGTTTATATGAAACCTGCCAGTAGTGTCTGCGTAATGCTGAAACCTGTTGGGCAGGTTTCCCTTCTAACTGCTCTCCTGTAAACTGACATATTTGGATGCTTGTGTGTCTCTTTGTGTCACAGCTGTTGTCCCCTCCTAAGCCCTGTAATGTGCTTTCTGTGGAACATTTAGAGCCTTGGTTCTCAACCCGTGGGTCCCCTGATTTTGTCAGACTACAACTCTCATTCCTAGCCAGCATGACCAGTGGTCAGGGATGATGGGAGCTGTAGTCCAACAACCTCAGGAGACCCACAGGTTGAAAACCACTGGTTTAGAGGATCTGCCATGAGTGTTTCTGTGGCTGCTACATCCTCCCTATCACAAAAGAGCGGGACACATCCATGAGCCAAGTTGCTGGTTGTCTCAAGTAGAAAGGAGAGCCATCACACAATGTTTTATCCTTGATTCTGTTGCATAGCTTGTTTGTTGAACTTGTGAGCTGCTTTGGGCACCATTGAGCTTGGAATTAAATTCTTAATTAGAAGGAGTTGAGCAACACCACAGGTAGGCTTTCTGTATGTCCACCTTAATTCTCTATCAGGTACCATTCACTTGAGGAAAGTGGCCCTTTTGAGCTACAGGTTGAAGTTGGATATTCCTCCTCAGGTAAGCACACGGGAGATCTCACTGCTCTTGTGTTTTCTGATACTTTTCTAGAACAAGCTGAAGTCATCACAGAAAGATAAAGTTCGGCAGTTTATGATCTTCACACAGTCCAGCGAAAAGACCGCAGTGAATTGCCTGTCTCAGAATGACTGGAAGCTAGATGTTGCAACAGATAACTTTTTCCAAAATCCTGAACTGTATATACGAGAAAATGTTAAAGGATCATTGGACAGAAAGAAGTTAGAACAGCTATATAATAGATATAAAGGTAAGTATAGGGCAGTTTTTTCTTTTTCTTTTCCAAAAGATTTGTTAAATGCATCATTTTGCTGGCAGTAGATTCCATTTGGAATCCAGGCCAGAAACTTGAGTTTCAGCTGTGGCCAGATCAGACCAAGAATGCAGTGCCCTATAAGCATTACAACAAAGGCTACCCTTTATTTATGACATTTTTATCCCACCCTTCCTCTAGGCAGCTCAGGGTGGGAGACATTCCCCCACCATCCCACATTGTATCCTTGCAACAACCATGTGAGGTGGGTTAGACTGAGAGATGGTTAAAGGGTCTTAAGGTGAGTGTCATGGCTGAAAGTAGATCTGGACCTTCCTTCTGATTGCTACACAGATGCTCGTTCTTGCCGTCATGGTGCTAGACTTACTGGCAGAGCATCTGGGTTGCCCGTTTTTTTCTCATCCTCCCAGGCAATCATTTGTCAAGCCATCTCATCAACCCTGAGACATAGGAAAGCCTTCCTTTTCCTTCTCCCTAGAATCTTTTGTCCTGGACTGCATTTTAACTCCTCCTCACAGAGGTAAAATCCAGTCCTTCAGGGAGCACATTGGGTTGAGTCATGCTCTCTTTCTTTAAATGGGAATAAGTGACCCACCTTCCAATGCAATTGTGATTGCAGGTAAGATGAGGTTTGCAGAGGGGACACACTTAAAACAGTGCATAAAAGTGAATGCTATGTAGAAGCCGACAGCATTTAATGGCCTTAGGAAGCAGGTTCTTGAACAAGTGCTCGGCTGCCATACCTTTTATTACAAATCGTTTCAAAAAGACGGAGACTTCCATTCATTTTATTTTGTTTCCCTCTTATACTCCAAGATCCTCAAGATGAGAATAAAATTGGCATAGATGGCATACAGCAGTTTTGTGATGACCTTGCACTTGACCCTGCCAGTATTAGTGTATTGATCATTGCCTGGAAGTTCAGAGCTGCGACGCAATGTGAATTTTTAAAAACGGAATTCATGGATGGGATGACAGAACTAGGGTAAGTGCTCAATAACTCTATGAAAACTCTATGAAAGTAGGCGGGCCATGCTATTCTGTGCATAGATTTGAACAGAAGAGGAGCTGGTGCCCAAAGGGGGTTTCTTGTATTTCTTGGAGAGGTGGCCTCAGTCTCTGCCTCCCAGGAAAGTTCCACAAATGTGTTGGTGATAATGTATTTTCAGCACCGCTTAATAGAAAAGAGAGCTTCAGGAATGATCGGACTATATATATGTGACATTACTTTTTTTTTGTTAAAGCAACTATTTAGTAATGCCATTTTACAAAGTATTTAGAAAGTATTTACTTCCATGCGTGAAGCAGAATCTTACGTAACTCAGGAAGAGCCATTCAAACTCTTATCTGGTGGAGGAATGTGTATTATGTATTTGTATCTCTATGAATGAACACAATTTATTTCACACACACACTTGATTTCCCAGTGCCAGCCTCAGGTGCAGCTTTGCCATAGCATCTCTGGGCTCCTTTCAATGCCATGCAAAGGGCTCCTGGCAGCTCCCTCAGTCCCCATGAAGCTCCTAGGAAATCATACATACTGCTACTTTCAACTCAGTAAAAAGTACTGACTCAGTCTGGGCCATATGCTGAAATTTAAAACAAAATGCTCCATGCAAATCTTCAGCTACAAGGCATTCAAACTATCTGATACATACATTTGCTCAGTGTTTTGTCTTCTAAATGCCAATAAGCATGTCGATGCAAGGTTCGATTGAGGTATGAGGGAGCACAGATGGTGTATTTGAGCATGGCATTCTTTGCGCTCCTGATAATGCATTTCTTTGAGACCTTGTCTGTTCACAAGAACAACTCACCATCTGCCAGATTGTTGAGATTAAACAGCCTGTTTTCAAATGTTGCCCCTTCCCAGCTGTGGTATTTTGCTTGATTCTTCTTTGATGGTGTTTGCCGCTGTAATCGTATTCATAGATTTGAACAGAAGAGGAGCTGGTGCCCAAAGGGGGTTTCTTGTATTTCTTGGAGAGGTGGCCTCAGTCTCTGCCTCCCAGGAAAGTTCCACAAATGTGTTGGTGATAATGTATTTTCAGCACCGCTTAATAGAAAAGAGAGCTTCAGGAATGATCGGACTATATATATGTGACATTACTTTTTTTTTGTTAAAGCAACTATTTAGTAATGCCATTTTACAAAGTATTTAGAACATGATCCTAAACTAATGCACAGATAAACTTTTGTGTTTGTTTTTTAAACCAAATAAATAAACCCAACAACAGATGTGACAGCATAGAAAAACTAAAGGCCCAGCTTCCAAAAATGGAACAAGAATTGAAAGAGCCAGGAAGATTTAAGGATTTTTATCAGTTTACCTTCAACTTCGCAAAGAATCCGGGACAAAAAGGTTTAGGTATGTATGCCAATATTTCCTTATACAGAAGTGAGTGGTCCAAGTCAGGGTCCATATTGGGCTACAGCTGATTCTGATGAGAGAAAACACCCCTTGCCTCCAGAGTGGTGTTTACACATTGAGATTACCAGAGTAGGCTTCCCTAAGCAAACATATCTTCTTGGAAAAATGTCCTGATACTTCGGCATGCTTGCGCACTGGAGGACTGCCGATAAGTTTGGTTCGTTCAGTCGTGTTTCTAAGTTCTCTTTTCCCAAAAGCATTTTCAATTGACAGGGAATTGTAAGAATTATAACAAATAAGCTGTATTTGAAACTTGGTATAGTTTAGGAGGGACGCAGGTGGCGCTGTGGGTTAAACCACAGAGCCTAGGACTTGCTGATCAGAAGGTCGGCGGTTCGAATCCCCACGACGGGGTGAGCTCCCGTTGCTCTGTCCCTGCTCCTGCCAACCTAGCAATTCGAAAGCACGTCAAAGTGCAAGTAGATAAATAGGTACCGCTCTGGCGGGAAGGTAAACGGTGTTTCCGTGCGCTCCTCTGGTTCGCCAGAAGCGGCTTAGTCATGCTGGCCACATGACCCGGAAGCTGTACGCCGGCTCCCTCGGCCAGTAAAGCGAGATGAGTGCCGCAACCCCAGAGCCGGTCACGACTGGACCTAATGGTCAGGGGTCCCTTTACCCTTTATGGTTTAGGAAGCAATCTTTGTCACAGCGTGCAAAGCTGTCCAGGGGGAGGGAGGGAGAGGGTGATTGCCGCATTGAACATGGGCAAACGCCTGCCTGCATGCTGCCTTTAATATCTTGAGGAAAGGGTGGATACCCAGGATCATGACTGGGAAGCCTCGGGCCTTCCAGATGTGGCTGGACTACGACTTCCACCATCCCTGACCATTGGCCAGGCTGGCTGGGACAAGCAGGAATTGGAGCCCAATCACATCTGGAGAACCACTCATTCCCCAGCCCAAGATCCCGAAACACTCTTAAGTGTTACTGTACTAAGAGAGTGTTCTTTGCAACCCTCACTTTTACTATGCAATTCCCGAACAGGTGTGTCTGGACAAGCGGGGAGGGGGAAAGCCTCAATTACTTATTTAATTACCCATTTTCTTTTATGTTGCAGACTTAGAAATGGCCATCGCCTACTGGAATTTAGTACTTCATGGACGATTTAAATTCCTAGACTTGTGGAACAAATTTTTATTGGTAAGCGCAAGTATGAATTGCCTCATTAGTAATGACTAAGTGCCCAGTTCTGGGAGGTTCTGCAGCCTGACTCTTCCCTACGGGACCCAGATCAACAGTCTTTGCCGCACGTGGCATTGGTCAGCAGCTAGTGGCCCACCACCCAAATCCACACTGTAGATAACCGGCAGCTTTCCTTGCCCCAAAACCTCGTTTGATTTTAAAACTTGAAGAAAGAGGGTGTTGGGATGACAACCAAAAGCAGAAATCCCAAATGGCATTCTTTTAAAAAAGGATTATTTTGAATATCTCTTACAGAATTATTTTGGGGGTTCCCCCCGACCCATCATAGTTCTAAAGCCTGTGGGACTTGCAGCTGTGTAAGGCACCTGACTGGCTTTGCTGCAAAAACGGGCCTGGTTGATGGGCTGTGTTTGACTTCACAGGTCATATGTGAACATGCAGTGGTGCTGCAGGTTTTGTATCTTGAGCCACTAGCCCAGTCTGTTCTTATTGGCAGTAGCTCCCTATGAACAGGATTCATAGCCAGTCCTAAGGGCCTCTTAGCTGGAGGTTGAAGCTAGGACATTCTGCATGCTCTTCCATTAAGACAAAGCTTTTCCTCTGGCCCTTCCAGCGATGACATGTGTAGCTAATGCTTTTCACACTCTGATTTCCCTCAAAACAGGAACATCATAAAAGATCTATACCAAAGGACACTTGGAACCTTCTTCTAGACTTCAGCGCGATGATTGCAGATGATATGTCGAATTATGACGAGGAAGGTAAAGTTGCCATTTGTTCCTCTTGGGGCACTTTGGCCTGTGTGGAGTGCTCTGTCCCCAAGAAGCTTCTCTCCCTTAAGTGATCCTGCTTTTGCCCTGGACCTTCCGTATTTTCCTGTTGGCTTCCCCTCCTACTATAATTTTCAATTTGTTGGAAATCCCTGATATCATAAGGGGCACAGTGGGTATTAAAACAGTTTCTGGAAAAATAAAGCCGCTCATTTCTTGCATATTCCATGCTCAATCCAGGACTCGAACAGTTCTAGTCATTGCCATCCTCATAGTGACCACGGATCTAATTCTGGCAAGCCAGCCTCTCCACAGCAAGGAACACCTGCTGCTGTTTCCACTATTGAGTTGCTTCTCCTCTTACGCTGCTCAGTTGGGTTGCCAGGCTGGCCCCTGCGCCACTGAATCTGCCGCACCTCCATGTCCGATTGGCTGAACTTGCAACCATGTGTGACTTCCCTTTCTGCCTGCCCTTGAATGTTTTGCTCAGCTCCCCAGACTTGCTCTCTTCATGTCCCTTGGGTGCGAATGAGGAGCTGCCTGTTTCTGCATGAGGGAAAAACCAAGATGGCGGGGTGAAGGACAACTCTTAGCTGTGTACAGCAGGGGTGGGAGATCTTGTTCAGTTTGAGGGCTGCCTTTCCTTCTTAGCCACCTTCCTTCCAGGGGCCACTTGGCAGTAGTGGGTGGGACCAGATGTAGATGCAGATGGAACAATGAAGGTGAACTGTACCTTCATATAGTGGGCAAGCTCCTGCACATGCTCTCCCCTCCGGCCAGGCAAACAAGGCATTTTCAGAACACAATCCAGCCAGAAGTAACACCCCATGAGAGAAGCGAAGTAGCGCAATGGGTAGTGGTCCAGGGAAACTCTCAAGGATCAGATAGAGAGGCTTGGAGCGTCTCTATAAAGAGGAGTGCAGAAAACGGGGGGGGGGGGGGGGGCAAGCCTTGTAAACTTCTCTTTTGTGCTGGGCAGGGGCAAGGCTGCACTTGCTTGGCAGGGAGCGAAAGGCACTCTGCCCACATTTCGAAGCTTTTTTAATATAACCCTTCTGGCCCATTGCTTGATCCAAAGATCTCCTTCTGCAGCAGGGTGCTGTGTGTGGCTCTATGAATGCTGATCTTTCTTTTCTTTTTTAAATTTTATAAAAAAAATCCCAAAATTAGCATATCCAAGAAAAAAAACCTTAGCATTCCATCTTTTAGAACCTTGTATAAAGTTTTCTGACTAAACGCTCTCACTTTTTAAAAAGTTTGTGTCCAAAGAGTGGCTGTCCCAGGATTAAAAATTTTAAGATTTTAAAAATTATTATTAAATAATGAAAATAAAAATACTGGCCAAAACTGAAGGGCTGTTCTGAGGTAACAATGCATGTGAAGAGCTTGGAACACATAAAATGCTAAATATTTTCTGGTGACATTTTCTTGTAACAGCTAGGGGGCAAATTATAGTCCCCAACTCTTCAGATAAGGCATTCTGCAATCTTAATAATTCCACCCCTCTCCCTCTTTTCTTCCAGGGGCATGGCCTGTTCTTATTGACGACTTCGTGGAATTTGCACGCCCTCAAATTGCTGGAATAAAAAGTACGACAGTGTAGTGCTAAATGAACCTTCTAGAATGTACATAGTCTGTACAAAATAAACAACATGGGGGAAAATTGCACAGTCAATTTCTGCTGACTGAACAGGACTGAAGACCAATCCTCAAGAAATAAAGGCTGGGGGTTGAGTCAAACCTTTAAGGATCTACTTTGGACCATATCAGACGATGGGTGGTTTGGGCTTCTCATCTAGCCTGGGCCAGCCTTGCCCATTGGAAAACTCCAGCATTGTGGATATCATTCTTTTTCTTTTTTAAAAAATGAAGCACCCTAATCCTTTCCATAAATCTTAAAATGCTTTTTGGATATTTTTTTTTTAATTTCTTGTTCCTCCTAAAGGCACATGCTGTCTTCACCAAGCAAAATCTTTTGACGTAATAATTTCACAGATCAGCATCGCAATCTGTTTCAGAAAAGCTTCAAGTAGCACACCTTTGGGCTAGCTGCAAAGACTTTGCCGAGAATATCCTAAAAGAGTGATTCGTTGGATCTGGTTCCATACTGTCCGTTCACAGCTATTGTCCATGTGAGTGGCAAGGGGTTTCTTTGCTTTGTTCTAAAGCAAATGTCAAAAATACCCTGGCAAAAGGTCTGGGCTTTTCTGCCCGCCAATATCGGGCTATCCAGCTATGTAGGTGCTTGACTGAAGTTCTGTTGTGTCTAACAGTGAACGCTGCTGAAACGCAGGACAGATACGGCGCTCAACAGTATCCATATTTTAATAATCTAGTCGGAAACACTGGGTGCCTAATGTTGAAAGGTGAACCATCCTTTAGGGCCCCGATCCTCAGTAGCTGGGCCATGTGAATCTTGCTAAGTCTCTGCCTCTTGCTTCTTGCTGTCCCCCCTGCCCCCTGCCAACACTCGGTGGCTTCCCTTGTCTGCCAGCACTCCACCCTTGACCACTGCGTTTCTTTGCAATGCCATGCATGCAGAGAGAAAGAGGCAGGGCCTGGAATACTTGTGCCCACCTAAATTAGTGATACCCTCTCCACCACCACGCCCTCAGTACTGTCTTGTAGCTAACTTGGATGACACCATTCCAGGGCGGCAGGGGTGTCCACCTTCTTCAGGGAATTGGGGCACTTACCCTTACCCCTCAATCCTTGGGGCGAAGTATCATGGGTCATGTTATTTCTAACTTCCAAGAGTGGGGTTGGGTTTTCTGATAGAAAGACCAGCAGGATTCATCCTAGAATGTGGGTGATAAGTTGCTCACAACTGCTCTTAGTTACCCAATAAATTTTTTTGTAGCATCTCTTTGTCCAGGAAATCTTTCCCGCCCCCATTAACTTCTACTGAAATGTTAAAACTTGAATACAGTACTGAATTTATAATGTTTGCTACACAATACGTAGAATCCTTGATTAGGGCCAACAGAGGTTTTTGGTCGTGGGTATAACAATGAGTGTGATATGCATTTTCTTCTATACTTGATGGTTTGAGCCATTAATACAAAATTTTTATGATGTTAGCGGTACTGACATTATGGTCCACGTCCTTCATCGGTGACAGGCAACTTACCGTATTAACAGCAAATCGCTGTAGTTGTCAAAACAGAGGGATCCCTACTCCGAGCAAAAGTTCTGCCAGGCTCTAGCACATAGACACCTTGAGCAAGCAGGAACGCCTCAATTCATTTTTGCAATCGTGGCCGCAGAAATCCCTGCACGAGGTTATTGCTAGCACAAGAGCTCTCCTGCTTAAGTGAAGCCTTTGTGTGAGCTCCAGACTTGCTGGGTTCACAAGTTTATCTTTCTCAAGCAAGTACATAGTATAAACTAGCATAATCCGGCCAAATGGGTTAAGCACTATTAGTGGGAGAGTCTTAAGTGTATCGTTGACTCTTTAGTGGTGCTTAACTTTGGCTGGGTCAGGCGAAAGAAATGTTTTGCTTAACCATGGTGGAGAAACTGGGAGTGCGCTTTGGGCTCATGAACCCCTCTTCCCTTTTAGCCGTGTGTAGCAATCCCATCTCCCCAATGCTTTTAAGATAGAGTTTGAAACTTAAGTGAAGGAGCTAGTTTGCATACCTTGGTTAAAGTTGACTACAGTATTGATCTTGGTTCAAGTGCCACACTAAACATGGTTAATAAAAGGAATGGGGAGAGATCTGGCACGGGAGAGTGTTAGTGGGAGCCCCTGGGATCTCCCAGTCTTCCCCAGTGCCTAAGCAAGGGGGAAACTTTTGCCTCTGAACTGGGCTCCACTGCACTTCATCTGCTTCTACACTTGTGTCCAGTTCACAGAGTCTGGCTTTTCCTTTTGAGCCACGGCTTTAGTCCTTGTGTTTTTACATGGCAAAAGCAGCACTTGAAATGCCTTCTGGCTATAATGTCATGTAACTTCACGAGTGATACTAAGCTGTTTTCTGGAAATCATTTCGCAGAGGAAACATGAGCTGTTTTCCCCATCCGATATTAAAAGTCCTTTTCTAATCTTTAAAAAAAGGAAAAGTTCAGGCTTGGCATATTGTGTCCTGTCTCATTTATCCATAAAATTAGAAAGAAAGAAAACACTTATGCACATGCTAAATAATTTTAGGGAAAATACTTGAGTATTAAATTGCTTTATCTTTTTTAAAACCTGTATGAAGTTGTGAGAAAGGGGCTTCCCTTTTTCCCAGCTGTGCCCTTTTGGTAAAGCTCAGTCTTGTGTTAATTTAAGAAAACCATTAGATAAAAATTGGGAATCCCTTCTTCAGAAGCCAGAGTTTGCAAAGTCAAATATATTGCTTTACTGCTTGCATTGTTTCTTTTCTCTCTCTCGTGTAAATATCAGTGGAGACTTGAATTATGAAAACTACAAGGTGTGTGTGCTGTTTCCGGTCTTAAGAAAATTTGGGTACAGTTTTTTCAGAATGAGTCATTGATGTATGTATGCTGTGTATTTTTTGTGTTTTGGTGTTCTTTTTTTTCCAAATGAGATGTACTTAACTCTGTCCCTGTGGAGAAGGTTGGGGCATAAATGCTGTGCTGTTTTTTGTTTCTTTTTAAAGATAATTCCTTTTGCAATGTTGAGGCCTTTTCAACAAAATGGATTTTGCCATCAGTTTGGTACTACACAATTTATAATTACTGTGTAATTATAAAACTGCATTACATAAAGCATTGCTGTCTTAAGTAGCAGAGAAACTAAGGTTATTTGTGTGATTGCCTCTCTGAATTTTAAGAAGAGTGTTCACTTCAATAGGCACAAACTGGTCAAATTTTCTTTTCAGTGGGAAGTGTGCTATCAAATCGGCGCTTGGTTGGATTGTGTCCAGTGGCAAGAGATGTTTGGCTTATTGTTGGCTTGCTTCTGAATGTAAATGCCCAGCTCTTCGAGAGACTGAAAAATGCCCAAACTTTATGCCCATTTGTATGTGTGTGTTGATTTTTTTTTTAAAAAAATTAAAAGTTGTGAACCTTTTTGGGTTGATAGTATTCTAGTATTCATAAAATCAACCCACTCTTCAACTTGGCAGTAATCTTCCCCTTCACAAATCACTTTCTTTTGCCAAATATTAGAAAAAGTGAATGCTTAAACAAAATTCAAACCTTCGTATTTGATTTATATATATATACCAATATATAGAATTAGAAATACCTTGCTACATGAGAATATTTGGGAATCAAGGCTTTTATTTCAGTCACGTGATCAGAATCTGTAAGTTAAATTGTAACTACCTAGAAAAATCCCTCGACAGACCAGAGGCAATAAAGTTCCGGCCCAGTTGTCACGGTGAAACTTTCTCATGAATTATTTTGTTTAAAAACAATCCCATTTTTTTAAAAAGCAAAAGCAACTTATGGCCAGGAATGAGAAAGCAGAACCTTGCTAATGGCCTCCTGTTTGCCATGACATGCCACAACTTTTTGGTTGCACAGTGGAGGGGTTTTTATTCCCAGCCGTGGCACATTGCTTTGAGATTACTTGGGGTGGGTGGGGGGAGAGAGACTGAGGTACCTCCATGTTTAATGTGGTTGGTCCAAAAGCTACAGCATTTGTCTCTTGAACAACCTGTTAAATAAAGTAACTTATTTCTTAAAACTGTTCTCTGATGAAAATCCATTTGAGTAAGTTAAAAGACGTTTCATATAGCTTTAAAGGCTTTAAGGTAACTTCTCACGGGTCTTGTTTTCAAGATGTGATGCGAATTTCCTGAGCAAGAGGAGCAGGTTAACTTAGGAACGTTTTACGCATTGCACAGAGGCAGATCTCGATTTTGCCCTCAATTGTGCCACGAGTGTAAACTCTACATGGCTTCTTAATGAATGTACCTGTCAGAGCTGCCTCTAGGTCCCAGCTCACAGAGGACCAACGCTAGGCTGTCGTAATGTACAAAAGTCTTTATTGAAGTTCAATTTCCATTTCAAAGCCGCAGCGCGCAGCCCTACATCTTAAACCCTAGATCGGCGAAGTCCCGTCTGAGTCTCCTCCCCTCTGACACCAGTTTAAGATCCTAGCCCTGCTCCACCTTTTCCGCTGCTCTCTCCTCTTCTGGGTCCTCCTGCCCGCTGGGGCATTGCCCTTTCTGGACTCTTCCGACGCTGAGTCACTTAGCTCCTCCCCCTGCCTCCTGCGGGCTTTAGGACCCGGTTCCCAATCCTCATTCTCTGCTGTCCCGCGCTCCTGTACATTTGAACTTGCCTCTCGCACCAACCCAGTGACCTTTCTCCTAACCGTTACACTACTTCGGTCACTGCTTCCCTCTTCCGGGATACTGGCCGGATATGACCTCCCCTCCGTTGTCCGACTTTCTGATGGAGGCGTGGTCAGCCCTGCCTCATCTTCTCTCCCTGGTGGGGAATGCACTGGCCCCGATCCTTGGGACTCTTCCCCCCCACTCTGCTCTGGTGGGGAAGCTGGTCCTGATTTCCAACTACTGCTCTGGGAGTCCCTGCTGCCCCCTTGCTCCTGGGGCGTTCCCCTTGGGAACCCCCTACCCCTGGCCACTGGCGCCCCCTTCTGTGAATCTTCCGATTCGCTGGAGAGGCTCATGGAATCCCTCGGTCCACTGTCCTCTTCTCCTACGCTCCCCTCGGATTCTTCCCCTTCGCTCTCCATCTCCTCTCTTCCCTGTGCCTCTGCTCCTGAGCCCCTGACAGTACCTATGTGCTACATGCATTTATATTTATGATATTTTGGGTGTACACCTAGAATTGATGTGGAGGTAAGGTTTCCACCCTATGCACCAAACTCCATACCTCTGAATAAACACTTGTAGGAGTTGTTAAGATTCTTTACACGTGTTGTCCTCGCTGGAATCTAGTTCAGAATCAAGGTCCAGATCTCATCTGGGGGAAAAACCTTTTATCAGCAGTGTAATGTTACAAAATTAGCAGCTTCAAAGTATGGTACACAAAGTTTCAATTTCTTGGCTTCCCCCAATTTGCGATTAGGTACTATATTGATGCTTAGGTGCTTGTGAGCGAACTCTCCATTCACTAGATATTTAGAACACACACCCGCAGCCTAATTTCATGTGGGTGGCAAGGAAGGGGGAAATGGAGACTGCATTGCAGGGCCTTGCCCGCTGCCAGCTTTGTGTGCCAGCCCCCAGCACTTGGCCCAAGAGCTTCCCTTGGAGGAAACGAAGGTTTTTATCCCTGCGCTTGAGTATCCCAAGAGGTCACCTCAACCTCTTCCTAGCGCAGCGTGACGGCGGGTGCTCAGGAGTCCAAACTGAGTAATTCAAGAGCATCATTTGCAATGCTTGCTACACCTGCAGCTGCCTTTGTGGCTGTATAGCAATTTCTGATTTGGGCAGGCAGGCTGGTGTGAACTGGCCCTATTTTTCTTCTTCGATGAAAAGCACAATATAATCCATGGCTATTTGCTGTGGTGGATTATTCGTGTAAATATAAAGCACTGTATAACAGGTTTAGGTTTTTTTAGCTTGTTATTTTAATTGTAGACCCGACAGTGTAGGGTAACAAACAACAGATAATGGATTATTGTTCAATGGGTGAATGAGTGCGTGTTAAGACTAGCTGCTATTATGGTGCATCCTAAAGAAAGCTTGCAAATATTGCAGCCCTTTTAATGGGACTAAACAAGAATCTAAACCAATGCGTTAAAATATGCAGAGTAACGATGAGGAGCTGTGGCCCTCCAGGTGTTAGAATAAAAAAGTTTGAAGGGCCCTTGGATTCAAGTGGGAGGCTACTGAAGCCTCATCCCTACTGTGGAAGCACAATGAAACACACAAAACACTGGAAAAAGCTGCCACCTTCTATTTGAACTCCTTGCTTTTTTTAAAAAAAAATAATGGCAGGTGGATAGCAGAGTTGCTGAGCTGCAAACCTTTTTCCTTTCTCTACCTGTGCACAGACAATTTGTAGAATGCACTAAAACATGCAATTCCTCACCCTCAAATCCTTAAGCACCCATTCTTAAGCAGTGAAGACAAGTGGCATAAAAGTCAAAAGATTTATTCAATAAATATAATTTCCATAAACTTTTGTAGAACAACCTATTGACATAGCAGTACGGTCAGCACACTATATTAAACTCTGTTTCCACAGAGGATCTAAAAACGATGGTAGAGGTGGCCACAGTGCCCGGGGTCAAGATTACTTGGTACCTATTATTGCTCTGGTTCCCAACAGGCAATGCTGCTTTAATGTCCCTCTTGCGCAGTTTCAAACAGCTAAGGTGGGGCTGCATTCGGTGCTCCTTCCAACGGCACCATGCAGGGGCCTTTTCAAACCCTGAGAGAGCAGTGCACCCCACCAGGCTTGTCCACAACTGAGAATCAAGAGGGCTTGCTGTTTCTTCATGAAGAAGGACCAATTTGCAGGACCCTGAATCAAGCATGTTTGATGAAGCGCAGTCTTTGGCATAGTAAGAATAATGTCTCATACCTGAAACCACCCTCGTTTTAAAAATAAAGTATTTCCCAGCTTCTTTTAAAAAAACACAAGTCAGTAAATATTTAATCCTGCAGCTAAGTAACAAAATAGGCTTTCTCTGAAATGGCAATTCTTGTTGAAAATGGTGAGTACACACACAACAAGCACTATCTGTCGCATTGAAACCTAAATTCTGCCCCAAGACACAGATTATGAGCTGTGATTTACCCGCCCCCCCCCAATTGATTTTAGTGAGACCGAATTACAGCACAATCCTATCCAAGTTCACTCTGCTACAAAAGTCCACCATGCACAGTGGAGCTAAGAGACAGGTTTGAGCATGATCAACCATCCCTTTGCAGTGATTTTTCTCCAACTTGGTGGCCTCCGGCCACTGCATGTGGTACTTCAACAAGAGGATGCCAAGTGAAGGAAAGCATAGCCTGCATACTTCCTAATATGTCTCTGGGCCCTTCTCAGTCACTTATCATTCTACTGTCCATCAGCTGTTACAGAGGTTCAACGAATTTACATGACACATGGCAAAAAGGATAAAGATGGCCATAGCTGTGTCTGCCACGAAATTATTGTTGGCATTGCTCCATAATAAGCACACAGGCTCTACTTGTAGTCAGTCCTTCAACATTTCCAGGGTCCGGCGTTAGTCACATTTCTCAATGTGGGGCCCGGGTTTAACACAAACGTCCCTCCTCAAGCCAGTCTACACTGCAGAAGTTTGGGTTTGCATTCCTTATCCCTGGGGAACCTTGGAAGTTCTGTAAGTGTTGGCAAATGTGTAGTACCTGCACCCAATTGCAATCCCTGGGATTTTAGGGAGCGGAGCCACAGCAGGTTTCCGCAGCATCCTTATGACAATGGGTATGTGTTACAGGAAGCCACTATGCATCAACTCCCTAGCCCATCTAGCTCAGTAGTCTACACTGGTTGGCAGCTCTTCGGGGTTCAGTCCAAAGTGTTTCAAAGCCAGTTGACGCCAGGGCCTAAACTTGGAACCTTCTGCGTACAAAACAAGGTCTCTACACTTGAGCTACCTGAACTCCAGCTCCTGGCTGCTTTCCCCCAGCTTTTCCTATTGGGCATTTAAGTCATTCCTGCATGATATATATAGAGATTTCAATATACAAATATTCTACTGATTGCATGTTAGATAAACTTGGAAAGTGAAGTTCACAAAGCAATCAAATTTGGAATATTAAATTTTAAAGAGAGAATCTATTCAGCCTTAAAAACTTTTTTGGGGGGGGGGCAGGTCAAAAGAATGTTTCAGACTACCTTCTTTCAGGGACGCAGGTGGCGCTGTGGGTAAAACCTCAGTGCCTAGGACTTGCCGATCGCATGGCCGGCGGTTCGAATCCCTGCAGCGGGGTGCGCTCCCGTCGTTCGGTCCCAGCGCCTGCCAACCTAGCAGTTTGAAAGCACCCCTGGGTGCAAGTAGATAAATAGGGACCGCTTACCAGCGGGAAGGTAAACGGCGTTTCGTGTGCTGCGCTGGCTCACCAGATGCAGCTTGTCACACTGGCCACGTGACCCGGAAGTGTCTGCGGACAGTGCTGGCTCCCGGCCTCTAGAGTGAGATGCGCGCACAACCTAGAGTCTGGCAAGACTGGCCCGTACGGGCAGGGGTACCTTTACCTTTACCTTACCTTCTTTCAATGGCTGAGCAATGTTTAGCACTACAAAATGCAGCTTCACACAGGGCGATACCGGTGAAACTTTACATGGGCAGAGGCTGTGCAGGCCCGCTGAAGGCAACGGAATTTTGCAGGGAGTGTTTTTGGTACGATGCCCCCTCCCGCAAATCTCCAAACATCCTTAAATATGCATAGCATGTTTTAAGCAGACAAAACTCTATAGTATTTGGAAATAAGTAGACTCCTTGGGGCTCTGCAGATACCCCCAAAGTATTGCAAATAGAGCTGCATGTAGGAGATGCCTGACCCACTGAGTCCCTGAGTCCCAAGCTTATTTCTTGTCTGTTGTCATTAGGAGTTTCTTTCTCCCAGCAGCTGAACTTCTGAGGATGGCCAAGTCCCCTTTTGTGGAAAAATCTGTAAAGTCTGAACTGGTTCTAAACAAGGGGACCTAAACACCTGATTTCTATGGGCATTTAAGTCTCCTCTCCACACTGTACTCTCTAAGCCATGGGTGAAGAACTCATGGCCTGCCCCATGTTAGTGAACTACAACCGCCATCATTCCAGACCACTGGCTATTTTGTATAGGGCTCGAGGGAGCTGGACGTTCCTTACGCCTGTTCTCATGGTAAACAAGGCCCAATTGTCAAAGGTTACTGTGAGAGGAGGATTCTCTTCTGTCCCTGTTGAGCCAGATACATCCCAATATTTTCTGTTGAGGGTAACATTTGGGGCAGCAGCAGAAAGCTTGTCAGCAATGCCAAAATACAACAGATGCACATCGCAAAAAGACAGCCGCAAAACTCTTCCCAGAACCACTCCCACACCAACACCAACGTGGAGAGCAGGGAACATGCTCCACAATCAACGTGTGGCATTTAGAAAAGACACACTCAACTATGAATGGGGATGCCACAAACCTGGCCATGTGCAGACTGGGGTTGGAAGAAAGAACGGACTTGGCCGACGAAGCAACGCACAGAGCTGCCCATAAGGTGGACAATCCATGTTGGCTTGTTCTGGGCACGACTGTGCCAGACAGCATGAGGCTATATGCACAATGTCACACTCTGTAAGAGAGATGGCTTTCTGAGTCACTTGAGTACCTCCAGAAGCCCCATCTAGAAATCCTATGGAGCAAAGTCAAGGGTTTAATGCAGATGCAGTTCTCCGTTGCCAACGTTTTTGCCGAGTTCCTACCGTGGTGAAGGCTTCCACAGTGATATGAATGAAGACAGCCCTGTTCGTACATTATGCCTCTTCGCAGGGTTTCGGACTGGGAATCTTGTATGAACATTTGACTGCTGAACTGGGATTTTGCAGTTCAGATTCTTCCAGGGAATCGGCAATACGCAACGCTAATTTGACACTAGGTTTCCTTGTGTGTATTCCGTGAACTAGAGAGACTTAACAGAACTTACCCCTTACCTAAAATCAGTAAAGCAGGAAAATGGGCCCACTCTACTTTTCCTGGCTGGTCTTAACAGGTACAAATATATTCATGAATTTCACACTTGATTCATTTTGTTCGGCCTATGGCTGAACCTAGAACTAATCAGACCAAGAAACCAAAATGCACAAACATTATTTTTTTAAAAAAGAGATAAAATTATAAAAGCATCTGTGGTCCAATACAAAATATATTAACTCTGCTTCCATTTGCCCCAGGTCCTGTTTATCATGCACAAAACAAATGGTACAATGAAATAAATCTCTGACTTGGCTTTCCCCCCTCAGATAAAAAATTATACCTGGGCTTGGACAGATGGACTCTTATACTCTTCCTGAATTTGTTTAAATACATGCTTCTTCTGCGCCCTTACATACACTGAGGAGGGGAGGAGAGAGAGAGGAGGGAGAAATGGGAAGTTTTGAAAAAATGAAGTCAATCACTCTTCAAATTGCGCAACTGTGGACAAAAATATTTAAAAATCTAACTCTTCAAACACTCTCTCTTTTTTAAAAAGTAACTTAAGTTATACAATAAATGCTTGGAGCTGGATTATTTGTCAAGCCTGATGCCTTTTCTAACCTTTTGCCTGAAAAGATGAAATGAGAAGATGAAATGAAAAACCAGGAGGGCAACAGAATGTATGAATTAGTGGTTTATGTCACTGACAAAATGGACTGAATAAGGAGAAAAAATGGAGACAAAATCACTTATGCAAACAGCAGCTATCTGATCACAAGGGGTGTCATCCACCGGGAACACATGCCTTCCTTTGCGCATCTAAACTGAAATGCACGGGAGCTGTGCCAGAGTGCTGCTGGCGTCTATTGAATACCCCTCCTTTCTAAGGAAAACATGAACTTGTGGCAAAAAACACTTGCAGACATTCCTAGAAATGACAGTATCTGCAAGCAGAGGACCCAACCCAGAGGTCAACGCAATGAGATCCAAACACGGAACGGGGTTCTTTGAGGCTTGCTGCATTTTTGGAAGCAGCCACTGGCGCAGTTAGTTAAGGCTGCCTTCAAAAGCAGCGTGGTGGGAAAAGCAATGACACTTCCAAAGTGGACATTTATAGGGGCACGTGGCTGGTGAGAGCAGCAACCCCACTGGTGCCTGGCAAAAGATGAAGGGTGTCATGAGCTCATCGCACTCAATGCAGTTGAGCCCCGATACGGAAGCGAAACACAATGGCCTCATTTTACGCATTGTTGTTTTTTTTCCACCACCAGGAAGATGATGCTCTTCTCAGTGTCGATCATGACCTGTTTGGCTCAAAAAGGAAACTGCAGTGGACATGCGAGCAATTTGCACAGGGGTGGCATTTTGAAATGTGAACTCCTGCACAGGGATGATACGGGATTCATAAAAGGGCTGCCACTAAGTCTGCAGTCCCTGCAAAAACCGGGAGAATAATTAACTGCTTAAAAGTGCTCTCCTATTAAGAGGATAATATTACTAAATAAATATATGGAGAGGGGGAATGTGTACCAAAAAGCAGCCCCCTGATCATGCATGCCTGGGGAACAAAACGATTATTCATTCAACAACACTTTGCTGTGATTTTCCATGTTCAAAACTTCCAGGTAGTCTAACAAGGGTATGACAAATATTGAGTTCTCAATTTGTGGAGATGTTGGAGCTACCACATTAATAGTGCTAGCAACGTCCTATCTTGATTATCTTCTTAAGATTACGGATCTCTGGACAGCAAATCAAACCACATCTTTCCTTTTAAAGTAATTCCAACACATTGTTGTTGATTGACTCGATCATGGAAAACCAAGAGTATCCATCTGAAAAATGCCAATAGGCTTCAGCTCCATTAAATGGCATTTTCAACATGGTTCGTTGCAAATGATAATCTGGAACCTTCAAAATCAATATTCTTATAGTAGGACAACCCATAACTGCTTTCCAGCGACATTCAAATGAAATACAAACTATTCCACCCAGGCTGTTTGGAATGGAACCCAGAGGAAAATCTCCTTAAATCTTCTGCAACAATTTGGGGGGAAATAAAGAGACATTCCAGGACAAAAATACTTTTCTTTAAAAAAGAATTGGGGGTGAGGGGTGGGTAGCAGATTTACTAAACCAGTGGTATACTACTGAATCTGTTTGTAAGCTAGCAAACTTTTGGATTTCCAAAAGACACTGAGAAAAGTCTCAACATATGATTGAGTCCATTGTGGACAACGTCAAGATGCTTCGGTCGTTGGTATAGAAGGGTTCCGTAGAGCTCCATGATCTAAAGTAACAATAAGAAAGAAGTTTTGCTGACTGGAAATGTGAATTTCTGTTTGGAAAAAAGTGGGGAGGGGGATTTTAAAAGGATTAAAAAAATAAAAGCAAACGGAAGCGAGCCAAGGGTCTATGTTTCCTCCTCTGGTGTGAATAGTTTAAAAACAGGGAGGCCTTCCAGAAGTTGCTGGACTCCAACTCCCATGAGCTCCAGCCAGCACGGCCAATGACCAGGGATGATCATGGGCATCATCTGGAAGGGCCCTGGGTTTCAAATCTGGGCTTTGTAACATTTTGGATGTGATCAACAGAGATGCAGAACATTCCCCAGAAAAATGGAGAAAAGCTTAATGTTAGAAGCACCCCTATTACTAGCTCATAATTATGTAAACAATTATGCACCTTTACACATATGGGGCTTGTTTTCATGCAGTGGCCATGATTCGGAACTCAACTCCTGTGGAGGATTCTCAGGATTGTTTACAGGGGAACTGCTGCTTATCATGCACTAGAGATGGCTAACCTATGGCCCCCCAGAACAATATCCACCATCCCTGACAATTGGCCACACTTGATGGGGCAAATGAGAATTGCAAGTCAACATATGGAAGGGGCCATAGGTTAGTCACTCGTGGCATGCAGTGAAGAGCAGGATCGTCTAGTCATTGTGGAATATTTTCCTCTCATTGGAACGAGCGCGAAACCTTTGTTAAAGATGCGTATTAGTGGCATACAATTGTGCCACATGTATTTCAGGAGAAAGGTGTAAATGAGCACAGGTACTGATTGGGAAGTTAAAAAAAAAAACACACACATTCGGAACAAAAACCAAAAATAAATAATAATGGAAACATCCATCTCCATCCCAGCTATCTGAAATATCTTGAGGAAGTAGCTGTGAACATGTATCATTAATAAAACCACACGATTCAGTATTAGCACTTGAGTGACTAATGCAATGACGAACAGTTTGATTGATGGAAGACAGACGAGCAACATATTTTGGCAACTTAGAAAAGTCATGCACAAATTCTTGTTTTGAAAAATCAATGAAAGCTCAGAATAGAAATCATATTTTAATTTTAAAGCATTAAAAGAGGATTTCATGTGCTGTACCCATTTCCCCTTCACTCCAAGCATTTAACACCATTAGATGAAACAAAAGCATTCCCATTCAGAATGTCACCAGGTACTGATTTCACATTCCAGTTCTCTTATTTGACAGAATATTCAGTGCTGGTAATCATGGGTGTCACACAATGTCTTTGAGCCAATAAACCAGGTAAATTGTTAGCATGGGTAAGTCAAGAGACTTGATGGATACTGTTGGCCAAGTGGAAAAATCGTAATATTGGAAGTGGATAACTGAAATGGCTGAAACAGACGTTCTACATATACTACCAATCATATGGAAAACAGAGCCTGAAGACGTGTGTTTCATCTGACAACAGACAATCCTGGGACAGATAACTAGAAAGTTCTCAGCTCACACCCAAAGTGTTATCAGTCATAAGCACATGGCGAGTCTACTGTCACTAAGCTTACTTATTTCACCCTGGTCCAATGACTCAGGACAGACACTGAGGCCCCCCTGCTATGAACAGGTTCCCCATTCATTCCCAGTGCAGCAGCTGATCTGAATACATGCTCTGCAGCCTTTCATGAAAGTGAATGAGGACTTCAGGTGCCCAAGAGTTTATTCTGGGTGCACATCTCAGTGCTCCGATAGATTCGGGGAAGAAATACTGAAGACTGATACTGTCCTGTCTGTCTCAGATCACAGTGATTTGGGCAACATCTACTCTATGTCTAGAGCACAACTGCTCTAAATCCATGATTTTAGGGAATCAACTTTTACTCTACAATTGCTGCATTATAATCTTGGCGAAGAGACGAGCTACAATTCCAAACTGTCTGAGGAACGGTGCTGTGCAATTTACAAAGTAAAACTGGGCCAGGAAAATTATTAAGTCTCTTTCAAATGATGATCTAAAGCAGCGGGTCCCCGGATGTTGTTGGACTACAACTCCCATCATCCCTGAGCTCTGGCCTTGCTAGCTAGGGGTGATGGGAGTTGTAGTTCAACAACATATGGGGACCCACAGGTTGAGAAAGGCTGATCTAAAGGGAAACCAAATGATTTCAGCAGAATTTAAAACCAAAACAGAAAATGCTGCGGGGTGTGCTGCGATGCTGCCAAGTCATATTCTCGGATTGCTTTTTAAGATGCATGGTAAGTTCGAGAGGATACTATTCTGTCAAATAGGAGACTTTAGTCACACCATGCTGCCATACACTTATAGATGATGCAGAAACAAAAGCAAAAACCATCAGAATTGTTAGCCAAAGTTGAACATGAAGCAGATTATACCTACCTTTTGTGAACACCATGCATAGCCAGAACCTTTGTGATATTGGCCTGGTTTGCATATAACACTAAACCCAACGATGGCTTAGCGAGAACAAGAAAGCTTCGCTCCACCCCCCCGTCTTGCTGCTGCTGCTACTCAGAGCTAAACCACGGCTGCACACTCTTGCCTTGCATAGGAATCTGTGCTCATGCTTTGTCTCACTTCCAGAAAACCATGAGCTGCAACAGGCAATTTTCCCCCCCTTGAGTAGCCGCTCGTGGCATGTTGGCACGCGAGCCAGATTTGCACGTAACTCTAGGTCTATCCATGGTTTAGCTCCAAGTAATACAGTGGCCGCAGGGCCGGAGAGGGAGTGAAGTGGCTATGATTTTCCAGAACGTGGTTATCAATCGGCGGTGTTAGGAGAAACTCAGCTGCAACAGGTGATTTTCTACCCCACAAATATCTCTCTGCGTTTGTGTCACGCTGCTTCCTCCCGGCTACCCTAGTTTCAGCAGAAGGACGAAGTTGCAGACAAATTCTGCAGATTCTAAAATTTGCCGTTTTAAAACAGTTCCAAACATAATTGTGCTCGTCAAGGATATTTATATGGGCTCTATTGGATATAATGCTTTTTTTAAAATAATAAAAAATAGGTATCTGCAACTGAAAGAACATTTAGCACTGATTTCTGAATGGCATGTATTGCAGATAGAAGTAGAAAAGTCCCGAAAATTTAAAAACTGTAATATTGAGCTGCTTTGGCTCCGTCAAGTTTTGCTATTCAATTGTACGTATATAAAACTCCTGTTCCATATTGTTTTAAAAGTATTTTTTAAAAAAAACAAAACACTGCCAATGAACAAATAAAAGCCCCAAAATAAAACAACACCCTCCCCAAAGCATTCCTTTTACATTTGCAGAGGAAGTTATATTTCAGGGGAGAAAATGCAACCTTTGTATAACTAGAATCAGACACTGCAATATATGACTAGTGAGCAGACAGACACTGAACAAACAAGGGATTGCACAAACCGTTTTCTAATTTGCGAACACAAGGAAGAGCTAAATCAGGGGAATACATCAGGACAGTGATCAGATTTTGAGGAAAAGGAAATACAAGGCAAGAGAAGGGGGGGGGGAAATCACATTGATATATGCACACAAGAAAAGGAGAAGGAAAAAACGGAGCTTTTTTTGGACTGCGGCACACACACAAAGCTTGGCATGAGCAGAAGGTATGCTCTTCTGCTCCCTGGCAAATGCACTCGGATCACTTGTTGGTATTGCAGAGAGCAGGGGAGCTCCGGCTCATGTGCAGCTTCATGCGTATGTCAAAGCCGCTCTAGGCACACTGCAGCTGCTGGATCGGACGACGTCGCGGGAAAAATTCAGGAAGTTTTTGGAACAAAATACCAATACAAAGGCAGCTTCCTTTCTTGCGCTCCACTGAAAGGGCTTCCAGGAGAAGCAGAAACACTGATCTTTTGAGATCCAAAAATAAAAAGGGGGGGGTGGGCCCTACGAGAAGCGCCTCCTGCCTTTCCTTAGACATCTACAGCTGCCGGCTCGTCGTGCTCCAGTTTATAAGAGAACCGTCGGCAGCAAAGGCAATTGAGAGAAATTCCACACCTGTTGATTCGCGTCGGGCTGCAGCTCCCCATCATTCGCTCCAGCATTCTTCTAAGAGGCGCACATGCTGTTTCTCCATCTGAGAAGCAGCACATGGAGTCCAAGCAGTTGATACCTGCACTTGTCTCAGTAAGCTGAGGGGGTGGGGAAGACAAAGGAGAGATCAGCGTATCAGATTCCTTTTCTTATTTCCTTTCTTTGCTATTACAAGTCACAAACCTCTTTAGAGAAAAAGGGGGGGGAGCAACACAAATCTTAGGAGCATGAACGCAATACGTATGAGCTAGCCTACATGCATCCTTCTTGCAGATCCTGTAAACTTATGTTGGGCAATTCAGTATAATGGAGGTGCAGCAGTGATGGGGCACCATTTAAAACAGGGGTAGGCAACCTAAGGCCCGGGGGCTGGATGCGGCCCAAGCACCTTCTCAATCCAGCCTGCGGATGGTCTGGGAATCAGCGTGTTTTTACATGAGTAGAATGTGGCCTTTTATTTAAAATACATCTCTGGGTTATTTGTGGAGCCTGCCTGGTGTTTTTACATGAGTAGAATGTGTGCTTTTATTTAAAATGCATCCTCTGGGTTATTTGTGGGGCATAGGAATTCATTTATTTATTTATTTTCAAAATATAGTCCGGCCCACCACATGGTCTGAGGGATGGTGGACCGGCCCACGGCTGAAAAAGGTTGCTGACCCCTGATTTAAAACCTGGACACCTTGCCATTAATGAGAGCACTTTCTTTTGCACTAGATGCAAAATGGGAAACCAAAACAACAACATTAGCTACGAGGTCTGGGACCCAGGATACTCACCCCTCATCCCTGACCCATGGTGCCCCACCAGCTATTTCTGCTTTCTGTTTAGGTCTCATTGGCCTAACCCAGACCATACTTTTGCCCCTGTTGTTATTTTCCCCACTTTCCAGCAGTGCCCACAAGGTCAAAAGCAGCTTTGACTCAGCAACCTACTGACAAAGTCTCATTGACCTGCTGGGTTTGAACTCAACAAGTGGGAATCACTTCTGTGGCTGCGTAAATGGAGAGAAATAAAAGGAAACGACGAGGAAACCATTTTGAATTGGCATATGCCTGACATCCTGCCAACAGCTGCTGCTGCTGCTGCTACCGTGACAGCAGGGATGATTTTTATCGAGAAACAAACGAAGGGACATCCGTTTTCTTATGTGGCGTCAAGGTGCTAAACCTGAGAAGGCAGGTGATTGGAGCTCCTTGGAGGAAGTGTGTGGTACAAATACCAATGAATAAAATTATTTCCACTTGAATTAGGGAGTTTGGGGAGACAGCTGGGCAAAGGGGGGGGGGGAAACATGTTTAAAGTAGTAACATGAACAACCACCAATAGCACAAAGGGTAAACAAGCAGCGGGGCATTCAAGCTGAAATGAACAACAAAAAAGTAGGCTTGTCTTATTAGTTAGTATGAAACCGGCTAGCGGAAAGAAAGGCACTGAGGACCCCCCCCCAAAAAAAAAAACCCCAAATGGTTAGTGAGGGGAAAAAGCAACAATTACATACATGGTTGAACATCTTAGCTGAAACCCATGTCAGAAGTGTCACAACTTTTTGTACAACTTCAAAACCACATTTCAGAAATCTCACAAACGCTGCAATTGTCAATTGAATTGAAGCTTATCGCTGGCACTTAAACAGCCATTTTCTGCTGTAAGACTCATAAGCCTAAAGTCTGCACACCACTGCCCTAAATGGCCTCAGCCCAGTATAGCTGAAGGAGCGTCTACACCCCCATCATTCAGCCCGGACACTGAGGTCCAGCTCCAAGGGCCTTCTGGTGGTTCCCTCCCTGTGAGGTTACAGGGAACCAGGCAGAGGGCCTTCTCGGTAGTGGCACCCGCCCTGTGGAACGCCCTCCCATCAGATGTCAAGGAAATAAACAACTCTCTGACTTTTAGAAGACACCTGAAGGCAGCCCTGTTTAGGGAACCTTTTAATGTTTGACGTTTTATCGTGTTTTTAATTTTCTGTTGGGAGCCACCCAGAGTGGCTGGGGAAGCCCAGCCAGATGGGCGGGGTATAAATAATAAAATTATTATTATTATTAGACAGCTTAATGCCCTTCTCTCCTCTTTCTTCCATTCACTCCCACGTCAGCACAGTCCTGCCGAGATAAAATCAATCTTCTCCCAACTTCGACTTACCAAGACATATTTGACTACATTTGAGAACAGTGCCCCTGGACGCTACAGGTTCCTTGCACATACCCACCCACCCCACCTCTCTGGTGGGTCCCCAACCCTCCAGTGGTGCTCAGAGAAGTCCAAGAGACTACAGGAAGAAGAGAAAACTAATGGGCCCTCCTACAGACAGATCTCTTTGGGTCCTACCCAGGAAGTCCTTTCCCAGAAAGGGAAAAATGTTCTATGGACACCAAGCAACAGACCAGACTACAGGCTACAAAAATAAGAGGAACTAGCTGAAGTCTGCTACATTTCCGAGAAGGATAACCAACAAGTGGCCTTCCCATCATTCTTGTTTTTTTTTTTTTAATTTCATATTTATTAAGATTTTTGAATACAAATGCATAAATAAAAATTACTTATATCATAACATAGTTTCGTCTCTTCTTTGGACTCCCTCTCATCTCCCGCTCCCACTTACATCGTTGCAAAAGATTTTTTCCAAGCAAATTACCCACTTGTTTACAATATTTATCACCGCTTATTTAGGTAAAATCTAACAATTCTCCAAAATAAGTTTATATTTTCCTTATTTCTCACTTATCATCAAAATCAAATCTAATTCAATGGTAGGCAATTATTTATGATCTAGCATCCTTCTTAACATTCAACCAAATTGCAGTATTTCTGTAAATCATTCTTGAACACTGACCATATTACTAGGGGCTGATGGGACTTGGGAGTTCAAAAACATCCAGGAGGACCAGCCATCCCTACTTTAAATATAATCAGTGCTCTTAAAACGCTTTTTAAAAGACTGCAATGAAGCGCGTCCCACTCCCCCCTATTAGTTCTTAATGGAATTAAGAAACCAAATCAAATCAATGTGACAATATTAGTGATCAAGTTTGTTAGGAAAAACACAAAACCAGAGGCATGCCAAGATGTCAAAAGTGCTTCATGGTGAAAAGTGCAGGGCACAGGGCACCAAAGATGAATCGATTCATGATGAGCTAGATTATTAGGATATAGAACTCGGGTACTACCTAGGTCACTCTCGCTGCCTAAGAGCATCTGCTAGCAGTTGCCTGCTGTCCTCCCCTCTGTGCCTGCCTTCAGTAAAATCACATGCTGGGGTGACTGAACCCCTTTCTTCTTCCATCTAAAAAAGGACACAAAAAGCAACAGACCTTATAAAGCACCCAGCCGTTCTACAGAAATAAAGACAGCCGTTACACTCAAGTAAACGAGGCGCTCAGGGCAACATTCTCGATGCTAGTGTACGCAATTTGCTTACCCACAAGCTGAAATGCCAGCGAACAGAAAAAAATTAAGCAGAGTAGATGCAAACGTTTAATCAGCAATCTGTCATAAGTGTTTTCTGAAGATATTTGGTTCTGTCCTTGAGCAATGCAGCAATTGTGGCACTTTAATCCACTGGGGGACGTAACCTGCAAACCAGGGTGTCTTGAGTGCCACCCCCCGTGTTCTGTATAGCACCTTGCACAATAATGGCGAGTACCATGAAAAAGGCTACAGACGTTTGCTTTATTGGACCCAAGAGAAGCATACTGGCCCTTGAGCATGGCTGGTCTTACAGTTTCCACAGCTGGTGGCTGCATAAATTGTGATGAATTGTGGGGGAAGATGCGTCAAAGGCTAATGGCTTAAACAGCACACCCTGCTAGCCGAACTAGACCCAGGGACAGTGGCTAATTTAAGACAAAAAGATGTAGAAACTCAAGCCTGTGATTAGTGTCAAGGTATAGTGAATAGTGTCGAGACAATGACTTGGGAGACCAGGTTTCAATCCCCAGTCATCCATGAAGCTCACTGGGTGACCTGGGGCCAGTCACTGACTCTCAGCCCAATCTACCGCACAGGGTTGTAGGGATTAAGTGAGATGGGGAAGAACAATGTTTCCCATCTTGAGCTCTCTGGAGGAAAATGCGGGATATAAATTCAATTAATAATAATTATAATACAATCAACCTTTCCCCCCTGCTCCTACAACTTGCTCTGAGAACAGAATGAAAAATTCCAGGAGTTCTCTTGGTTTGCCAAGGTATCTCTGATGACCACAGAAGGAGTGGCTACTTTCCCTCTTTTCTCTCTCTCTCTCTACAGCAGCTTGCAATGACTTATGGTCAAGTTGCCAGAATGCTCCTGAATCCACCCCCTGCCTCAGTTGTGATTTCACAGAAGAGGAGGAGTTTGGATTTGATATCCCGCTTTATCACTACCCGAAGGAGTCTCAAAGCAGCTAACATTCTCCTTTCCCTTCCTCCCCCACAACAAACAGTCTGTGAGGTGAGTGGGGCTGAGAGACTTCAAAGAAGTGTGACTAGCCCAAGGTCACCAGCAGCTGCATGTGGAGGAGCTGAGACGCGAACCCAGTTCCCCAGATTACGAGTCTACCGCTCTTAACCACTACACCACACTGGTTCCCAGAATATGCTCTTCCTTGCCGGGTAAATACGGACCTGAGCATTACTGAAGTGAGCTTCATTGAGAAAAGATTAAATGGGCAGGGATGAATTTTCATATCTTGTAAATATAATACAAGAAATCCAATTCATGACGTACATAAACAGATTAGGGCTTTAAAACAAAATAAAGGGACCACTGGTCTGCTGTTCTGCATGTGCTTCTGCTAAAAAGGAGTTAATTGCTAAAAGCTGCGTCAGCATCCCTTTTCAATGTACTTCATGTACAATATTTAATGGCACTATTCTATCGACTGTTATAACTTTTATTAAAAGCATATTTAAACCACCTTACTATTGCTTTGGGTCAACATGCTCCTGGTTCCTGCCTGATTTACTCCACAACTTCAGAATGAGCAATGAGGGATTCATTCCTGGGGAAATAATGTCATTTACATGAGACATTGTCCAAGATTAGATCTAGATGCTCTGATGGCAAGAAGTTGCACAATAATTATTTTATATTGGTAAAAGCAAAAAAACATGAGATCTAAACCAGGGTTTCCCAAACTTGTGTCTCCAGCTGTTTTCGGACTACAGTTCCCATCATCCCTGACCCCTGGTCTTGCTAGTTAGGGATGATGGGAGTTAGTCCAAAAACAGCTGGAGACCCAAGTTCGGGAAACACTGATCTAAACAAATCTAAAGGTAATTACTATGCTCATTGTTTTTCAAATGCCAAGGGCATTTTAAAGTAGCATACTCCCAAGTCAGCTTTCCATGAAAACTAGCAATCCATTTTTAACTGTAGTATTTGCAAGCTTCAAAATTAGAACTTCAGATTTCAGACTGCTATTTTTGAAGGCACTCTGGCCTATGCCCAACGTTCTGCAACACAACTTTCTCCTGGAAACAGGGAATTAGGCAGAATACCTTTAAATTTGAGGAGGCTTGCAGCCTGAGCCTCAGAAGTAAATGCCACCAAGTTCAATGGTATTTACTCTCACATGTGCAGGCTTAGTCCTGTAAGCTTAGTGGAACTACAGGGTATTAGACATTTATCTATTAAAGTGATCCATATCCTGCTTTACAAATTTGTTCACAAGCTTTAAAGATAGAAAACCATTGAGTTCAAGGCTTTATGCTTCTGTGGGCTCTGTAATATGGTGGCATGCTCATTCCTGCACCTCCAGGCAAGGAAGAACCGATATGACCTTAAACACTACACTGGTCCAATTGAGATTTTAGCATATCAACTCTTCCAGCAGTGGATAGTTAACAAAATAACCAAACCACATGTCCTAGGCTCAATACATTTACCGATGAAGCTACAGTGCCATGTGAAATCCTTTTTGGCCTTCCTGGTAAATGGTAATTAACATTTTACCTGGGAGGGGTCATTTATCAGTAAACCTGAAGAACTGTTAAAGCAGGATTCCTCAAACTCGGCCCTCCAGATGTTTTTGGCCTACAACTCCCATGATCCTTAGCTAGCAGGACCAGTGGTCAGGGATGATGGGAAATGTAGTCTCAAAACATCTGGAGGGCCGAGTTTGAGGAAGCCTGCGTTAAAAATAGGAGGTCATCAGCTAAATACTTTATCTTTTGCAGATTTAGCAAGGTATGCTGGGAAACACCCACAATTATGAGGTGCTGAATTAATGTTTCTGCCAAGTCTTAACTCCGTTCAAAATCAACATTATCCTTAATATTTCTGTTACTTGAAAGCTGCTATTCTGATGAAAGGTGCAGAAATGCTTGAGAGTTTATTGACAACAGAAGAAAAGCAGCATATAAACGGAGATAGAGGGACCCATTTATTCATGTCTGCAAAACTAATGTCCGGAATGACTTACTCATGTCTGGAAAACAGCAGAATCCACCACTACTTCCAGACTAAGGTTTTCTTCATTTCTATTGCTAATACATCATTAGAATTTGTTATTGTTGTTGAAGATCAAAAGAGAGATACTGGGTCATTGATTGCAGCAACCATGGAATTGGGTTTTTGATTCTGACATTTAGTAGCAGCCAGTGACTGACTAGGAAAGGGATTTTGGATCATAGTAGATAGCTCGATGTAAATGTTGCCCTTGCATGTGGTTGCTGAGAACGGGGTAAATTCCACAGAAAGAACCCAAAAATAAAATGGGCAGCATCATCATGTCTTTATACAAATTTATGGTCTGATGGCACTTGGAATATCATGTATGATTCTGGTTGCTATACCCCATTTTCAGGCAAGCTGAAGAAAAGGGAAACCAAAATCATGAAGTGGTTGGAACAAGTGCCCTATGAGCAAAGGCCAAAATGTTTTGGAGAAAAACGTGAGGAGGAGGGAACAAAAGAGAGGGACAAAAGAGAGGTATGTAAAATTATGCATGGCATGGAGACAGTGCAGAGAGGTTTCTCCCCCTCTCATGCTGCCAGAACCTGAGACCATCTATTGCAAGAATAGCCAGACCAGTGTTTCCCGAATGTGGGTCTCCAGCTTTGTCGGACTACAACTCCCATCATCTCTAGCTGGCAGGACCAGTGGTCAGGGATGATGGGAGTTGTAGTCCAAAAACAGCTGGGGACCCAAGTCTGGGAAACCCTGAGCTAGTTTATGGGATTTGCTGGCTAAAGCTGTACTACTACGAACTTCAAGAGGTTTAATAGGTTAACCATATTAATGGAGATTAAGGCTGTCAGTGGTTACTAACCACAGTGACTACTAACCACTGTTGGAGGCAGTGTGGTTCTAAATACCTGCTTCTGGGGACCGCAAGTGGGTAGAATGCTATGGCACGTAAATCCTGGCTTGTGAGCATCCCATAGGAAACAAGATGCTGGGCTAGATCACGCCTTTATCAGATGGAGCAGAGTTCTTCTTGTGAGATTTAATGCCTTGGAAAACATCAATATTTACTATTAAATGACAGACATCAAGCTGAAACTCAAATCGTTCTGCAAAAGCACTCAGGTGGTTTGTGTTTTCACTGTTCTGTGTCCGTTTTCTGACCTTTCCCACTACACTTCCACACCACTACCGTGGCAGAAAGACTGCTTAAGATTTTTGAAAAGAAAGATAAATGGAATGAGCCACTTGTATGGTGTGGTACAGCTAGAAAAAGCACAAGTACTTCAGTGGCCAAGTTTCATTTCTCCCAGTTTCCTGCCTTCCAGCAACAGGTGATGCTAAACCCACTTGGGGACATCAACACCCAAGGCAGAAAGCAGAGATATATATTTGAGGGCTGCTCATAAAAAAATGCGGAAGGAGTAGTCAATAACCGTAAGATATGCTATCGGCTTAAACTATGCGAACTGGGGGAAATGTGCTTTGGATAGGCTGAAAACCACAAAAGCCTGTGTGATGCCCAAGAGTACCTAAGACATCATATGAGTACTTCCAAATATCAAAGTAAATGCTGACACATTATTAGTACTTATTGTGATGACATTCTACCCGCCAGGGACAAGAAGCCTCGACAGTTTAAATTTTTGACAGGTTAGATCGGAACGTGTTTGTTTACATACTGCCAAGGACACATCTGTATTGGCTCCGCTGCAAAATCAATTCAGTTTTTTCTCTTGTGCTGTCACACACCAGCCCAGTTTGGAGAAATGTATATTGACTTAATTCACTAAGGTATGCACGAGCCTTGTATGCACATGATCTGACCTTGAACTGCCCCTTTTTCGGCCCATCATGAAAGAATACTTCCAAATTTAATTGACCGTAGCTCCCCATTATGCATGAGCTGAAAAACTACAGTTACCACAGCCAGAACAGGCCAGGACCTTATAAGCAACTTCCAACCGTGTTTTAAAATTCCCCGATTCAGAAGCAACCTGGAACTATGGCAGATTGATCCAGGAAGTGAATCGCAGTGCATCCAAAAGGCAGGAAAGGGCCAATACGAGGGCAGAGCACATGGGCAGAAGGCTTGTACATATCTTGGCATGTTAAGCTCGGAAAGGTAGGCATGTCTGAATTTGTAATTCACAGTTGTAATTCAGGATGTTAGTTTTAAACCTTGGATGAGAAACACCACCTTATAACATGGATGAAGAGCAGAGCTGGAGGCCTACAGGCCTTTAAACTGGGCCTTTATTTTTGTGCAAATTTCTCCTTTATTTGCTCTCTTTAAGTCCCTGTAGAATATCACCTGCTGTTCAAGTGAAGTATGTTTCGGCTGGTAATGCATTCACTCAGTCTAATCAACACCGTCCCATCAACCCCTTGCTTACAATAAACACATCCATAGGGCATTCAGGTGCAAAACACAATATAAAGCTGCACAAAATTTACACATATATACAGAAACCACAAGGAAGTTGCCCAGCACTTGTGCTTTTTTTTTTTAATCAAATTAGCAAAAGTCAAAGTAGTCAAGAATGAGCAGTTATGTTTGCTGCAGCTGAAACTGTCCGACATGCAAAAAGCAGTTAACATCATGGATGGTTAAGTTAAGCAGAAGCACTGGGACCATGCTTGAAGGATTTTAGTTATTTTATACAGCAGAGCGGGGAGTAGACTTGGGATTCTGAACATTGATCGTCATGCTTGCAACCTCTCCCCCACCCGCCCGAGCCCCCAATAAGAACTATTTTTGTTTTTAAAATGCATGCTGCGTTTGGGTCTGCAAACACAGAGCGAAGCTAAGGGCTGTGTGGGAGACAGGAAGGCACGAATGTGCGCTGCCACTACTGCGCTCTCAGTCCACACCACTGTCCATGCCTCTTGCCCCTTTCTCTCTCTCATTGCTGGTTAGCTGGCCTTCAGCATGCATAAAAGTGGGGAAGGAGCTGCTCCTCCTACTCTACCTAATTTTGCTCAGCTGACTCGGAGCCCTGGACAATGGCTGCAGTGCGATGCATTCCTCGCTTAAAGCAACTCTGCTGGAGTACATCTACAGGTGGACAAAGAAGGGATGGAACACACAGGTCAGTGAGAAGCAGTCACCTTTATATATATATAAAAAAGACAGACACAGGACAGGATCTTTAAAGGCAAAGATCTTTTTTCAAAACGCAGGGACTAATCTCGTAGGCAGAGCACATAAGCGCAGGGACACTGGTTTCCGAATGGTTAACATGCGTCACCTAGCCCAATATGGGCTGTACATAATGGTTTGATAAAGGAAGAGAAAAAGCTTATATTTGCAGTAAATTAAGAATGCACTGCGCTGAATTAACACACGGCTGTGTCAGTTACGGGCAACATAGGCTCAACCTGCACAGCGTGGCTTCCCTGGCTGCATTTGTCTTTTTAACTTGTTGCAAACCAGTGTTCCTCCACATAGGGGATTTAATACAAGCAGGTCCATTTCTAACACCATCCATGTCATTTGGCCTTTGCCATCCCATTTTCAGCTTCCCGTCATGTGGCTGGTGGGTGGGGTGTGGAAAATAGGGATAGGCGAACCAAAAACCTGACTTACATCCCATTGTTTGTACCAATATTTTTAATTAAGATGTTTCCTCCGTGGGTCATTTCTTCCCACAAAGTTTTACATAAGCTCTGGTACAAAAGCCAAGAGAAGGAGATTGCACAGCAACCATGGACTGGTTTGCACATCATGGTAAGCCAGAATACAGTTTACTGTGACCACATAAATGCGCACTCTCGCTCTCTCCTGGAGAGGAGCTTGAATCCAGTTTGCTCCTCCTTGGAGTTTTTTCCGCAAGTGTGGGATGGCAGCTAAGCAAAGGTTTGACTCAGCGTGTCGTCCAAACAAAGGATCATGGTTAAGGCCCCCCTGTCTCCTTGACCATGATTTGTAATCAAAGGACAAACCTTGGCTACTGAACATGGTTAAGGAGGAGTGACTTTAAGCACAATCTTAGGTTCGGACAACATGTTAAGTCAAACTATGGCTTAGCTACGAGGTCAAGAAAGCCAGGGAAGGAGCCATTGGGCTCATGCTAAGCCACAGTTTGGCTTAATGACATCGGCAAACTTGGCCGCTGTGAACTGAAGCTGCGACTTTGAGCCAAAAATGAACATTTTACAGGCACACAAAGTGGGAAACAGAAAAAAGCACACCCTTAGCAGACTCCCCACGAACTAGTCTTCATTAATAGGAACTGGAGCACATAATTTTAATTTAAGGCTTTTTCAAATGCCATTTTTGGTGAGTGTTTCTATTAGTACGTTAACAATGCACGCTGTAAGTGAGGGGACCTGTCTCTACAGAGGATGGATTTGAAGCCATTTATGATTAATGGAGCTACTATTTATTTCATATTTTCATCAGTTATTGGCATCGCTCACACACAGCAAATCAACACTAAACACATTTAATGCTTTATTACTTAAGCATGAATGCAAGCTATAAAAATCGTTAGGGGGTGTGTGGTTCAAGCACTCTTGTTGTGGCACAAGACTAATTGTATAGTTAAATCACACAAGCAGCTGAACAGTAAACATTCACTTCAGCTGTTTTAATGTCACTTCGGAACAGCTAGATGTCCGCCTTCGACTCTGACTCCCTAGCCATAAACTGACATGAAATTCATTATTATTATTTTTGAAAAAGACACAATGTGGGTCTTATTGCATTCTCCTTTACAGCTAAATGCTCAGTGTTCGGTTCCAAATATATTTTTTCTCCTTTTCTGAGCTGAAAATAGCATCTTAAATGCCAGCTTTAGTCAGGTAAAATAAATCTAGCTTAACAACTGATGAACTTAAACAGGAATTTCAGATAATGCATTAAAGTGGTGTGAATATCAGCAGAGAATTCTCTAATCTGCTCTCAAATGCAGGACTAGTGGTCACTTGAGTTATCAACTGTGTCTGGGCTATACCAATTCAGAAAACAGGTGGGGGCTGAGGTGATGTATATGCAAGATATTTATATGGAAGACGGCTCAGACTAGCACATCAAACAGGAAGATTCTAGCCTAGCTGTCTTCTCCCTGATGTGTCAGTTTTCTAGGTATAGGGGTAAACCCCAGTCTAATGTGGTGTAGTCCAGATACAGGATTGTTGCCTCTGCGAGAGTCCCACCATTGTCCACAATGTTTGGATACTTTTTGTAGAAAGGTCGTTAGAAAATTTAACAATAAAGTTCAATAAAAACAATAAAGATCAATTAAACTGAGATGTAACGAGTCACTTGCATGATGAGTTAAGTAGGGCCATAAAGTATGGCAGGCGTAAGACTGCTAGGAGAAACAGAAGTACTGCCCTAAAGTGACCATGTTTGATTTTTACCTCCTGAAAAAGTATTTTGTATTAGAGGGTTGCCTGCAAAAAAGTAGTTAGAGATACAATCCAAATGCATGGAATGAATTTTGCATCCCTTGCACTTAACTAAACTCACATTTGTAACTGTTTTAAACATGTCTTAAGGCATGACTCAGTATGGTTGGGAAGGATGAGACTGATTTCAATAGGCTGTATGCAAACAACAAGGAAATATGACTGGTGTTTTCAGATGCAGCTCAAATGAGACATTCCATTATTGCACAAAATACAGATCACATTTTATTAACTGCACATCACAAATTGCTGGAGGACCATTCAAGGTCTTGAAAGACCACTGATAATTATATGCAGATATTAGCTGCTATGTTGGCAGTCATGTTTAAGAAATACCTAGAACTGGACTTTCCTAGCAATTGCCCCTTGTACAGCATCACAGGTGGTTAATGGACCGCCTACCAAGTTTAAGCTGAGGAAAATAAACATCTAAATGGAACTGAATTCCTAAAGCATAAAACAATGATTCACACACCCTAGGCTGGAACCAGGCTTCCTGTGAACTGAGTTCTGCTTATAGGGAATACCTGGAGAAAAGCAATTTTCGCCAATTCTTCTTTCCTCCTGTAGCCCCGTGTCCTATGAAAAGCGGCCCCAGAGGGTTGGGAACTTCCCCACAAACAACATGGAAGATGGTGCAGAGAGCTGCAGAGTGAACTGGGGTCTCCCTGCATTTCCTACGCTGGGAGCCCCTACAGCAGTATTTCCCGAATGTGGGTCTCCAGCTGTTTGGGGACTACAATTCCCATCGTCCCTGACTACTGGTCTTGCTAGTTAGGGGTGATGGGATATGTAGTTGGAGACCCACGTTTGGGAAACACTGCTCTACAGGATCCAAGCCAATGATCCCCCCACTACTTGCATATGGAGTCTACTTCCAAGACAAATAAGAAATCAATTACAGATATTGGGAGTGCTGGAGGAGGCTTCCTGCGGCTTACAGACCTACAATTCAAAGCAATAAACAAGTCACTCTGATTGGACAGAGTGTTATTCTGTGCCAGTCTTCAGGAAGGCATTGTTTATAATGGGCTGTATTGTGGAAGACAGAGTTGTTAAGTACGGGAGGTTCTGAATAGCCACTGGCGCAGTTTGAGACTTTGTGGCATCCTGAATGTAAGGAGAGGATTGTTCTGCTTATCAAATAATCACACACACAAAAACCAGGGATGGGGAAATACCAGCAGGAGACCAACCTTCACAAGCCTCACCCTAATACGAATCACCATGATGCTTCTCCATGCATCATGTCTAGCAGGAATACTTTGTAAGAGGCCCAGGCAGGGCTCAAGGAGACTGCCCAGCACGGAGTATTACAGCAGGAGATAAACTGCCTGCGCAAGGAGGAAGAAGCTACTGGGAAGGGGTTCTCTCATGTAACTCACTAAAAGACAGGACCTTCTACTGTTTGGCAGCACACAGAGGAAGCGCTGCCTCTACATCATCTTCTCATACTTGGCTCTGCTTGTCTGGGAAAGGAAGAATCTACTGTGAATTCAGCTGCCATCCGCTGAATGCGGAATAGTGCATCTGTATAGTTAACGGGCAATATTAGCACACATGTGTGCGTGTGTATATAGAAAGGGCACATTTGTTGCCTAAATGGCTCTGACCAAAAAGTTCCCTGAGCTTGAACCGAGACTCAGAATGCTTAGGATGCACATTTATAAGACATGCTACCATGTCAGCAATGGCTGATCTCCCACTATGACTTAAATGCCGGAATCCACGGAACATGACCCAGGAACTAGTGGCTACCGACAGCACTGAAACACAGCCCCAAAATGACAGGAGCACTACAGCGGGAGGCTGCTACAGAGTACTTTGGGCTGCCAAGGATCAAGAGGAAACCTGGTGTAGGATCTGACAAATGCAGAGGGTTGGGTTCACAAACCAAATTTTAGACATTTTCCTATCTCCCCAGATCCATTGCAGATTATAGAGCCCAGGCTTCCCAGGGTCTGGCCTCATCCAAAACAGTTCCATAACTGCCTCAGCTCTGTCATAGCGTTACTTGAGGAATTACAATCACATACACATGCCTTTTCTGGACAATGTCCTAGGGGCAAGGGGGAAATAATGGGGGCAGATCCAGGCACAGGAACTATGATCCAAGGTGCTGTGCATGCAAGAGGAGCTGAGAATTGTGGGGAAAGTAGTTCCCCTGATGCTGTAATCATGTGGATTATCAAACCATCATCAGTGAGAAGTTGCAGTGATCCACTTGTGACTAAAAGTAAAGTGAGCTAGACTGTACCTGGAAGAATTCGTAAGACCTTAAGCAAGAATATCTATCACTGAAAATTTCCATCCCTGGCAATAACCACACTTTCACTTCCATTCTAGTCAAGAGACTTAACAAAAGAAAAAAAAGCCATTTACAATCTTCCATGTAGAAGGAAATTTCTATTTTACACACAGCAGCATCACAGTAATTCATCCAAGAACTGCAGAAAAGGTTCCAAATGCAGAGAAAAGTTCATCAGACTTGCAGGGGATCTCCCTGGGTAAAGCCTCCTCTTTTAATGTTAGAAAAACCACATGTAGGTGCAAGTTACCTGGGCTTTTTCTGTACTTGTGGGCTGCAGGTGTCTGTACAGTACTTTTTTCACAATATCGAAAAACAAACAAGTGACAACTATGATGATTATGGCAAACCAAGCAGAGCCACTGGAGAGCAACTGGACAAATACGAAGTACATGTCTTGGGTGTGCAAAAATGGCCTGGAATAGGAAGAACAAGTTACAGGAAAACAGATGAATGAACAAGAACAAATCAATTTTTACCACTGGCTAAAACAGAAAAGCATGCAGAATCCCACACCCCACACCCCACCTGCCCAGCAAGGCACCAATAGCGGAAGATTCACATTTTATACTATTTTTTAGGGGTAGCTTAAAATTTCTGGTACCAGATTTTGGGAATGGCTACCTAACACACTGTTGGGATGTATGCGTGTTCACTGACTCAAGTCCTGGGATGCTCCTTGGTTCTAGAGCTTCTAGATCAGTGGTTCTCAACCTGTGGGTCCCCAGATGTTGTTGGACTACAACTCCCATCATCCCTGAGCTCTGGCCTTGCTAGCTAGGGGTGATGGGAGTTGTAGTCCAACAACATCTGGGGACCCACAGGTTGAGAAAGGCTGATCTAGATGATATACCACTGAAATACTACCCACCATTTTTTTAATCCATGGGGCTGTGACTTGCCTGCTCAGGGGAGTACTTGGAAGAGCCAATAACAGCAATCCAAGTTTCTTGGGCACATGCATATGTACGGTGACCTTGCATTCTGCTCACTGACCTTTTAAAACCTGTTGCTTAACTTATTCCCATCAATCCACTTCACTGCATTCATGGCAAACATTCGCCTCCCACCCCCTGCACAGACTACAAGATACAGTGGTGCCTCGCAAGACGAAATTAATCCGTTCCGTGAGGCTCTTCGTATAGTGGTTTTTTCGTCTTGCGAAGCAAGCCCATTGACAGCTTAGCGGATTAGTGCTATTAGCGGTTTAGCAGCTTTTAGCGATCAGCTGTTAAGCGGCTTATCAGCGGATCAGCTGATAAGCGGCTTAGCGGCTTAGGAAAAGGGGGGGGGGGAAACCGCAGGAACTCGCAAGACATTTTCATCTTGCGAAGCAAGCCCATAGGGAAATTCGTTTTGCGAAGCGCCTCCAAAACGGAAAACCCTTTCATCTAGCGGGTTTTCAGTCTTGCGAGGCGTTCGTCTTGCGGGGCACCACTGTACTGACTCTTCTGCTGGCATGCAAACAAACACACTTACCAGATAATTCCCCCATAGAACAAGGAGAATACAAAGTAAAAGACAATGGAACCCCAGGTAACAAAATGGTTTATCCAGGTCCAGAAATGAGTCTCTAAAGCCATCTAAAGCAAAAGAACACAACAAAGTTGGCAAAAAATCACCAAACAGAAAATACATTTAATTAGTATAAAAGTGGTCCCCACTCTTTAATGGGGGTTCACCATAAGGCTGCGCAGTTCTTGGAAAAAAGCAACGCTGGGGTTCTTTCCCAAGTTGACACCTTTTGGCTTAGGCTGGTGGCAGAACAAGTTCCCTTTAAAGAAGACTTCCAGTGCTTCCTCTTAGGGTTCACTGGGAACTACACCATTTTTCCAGCTGGTGTATTCTTTTAAAGTTTGCCTGAGAACTCCAAAGCCAAGGAGATCCCTTTGAAACAACCCAAATCCAAAAATGTATTTGACACAGGATACCTACTTTCTCGGCCTCACTGAAAGGTGAAATTGTCAAAGTGAAAATGAAAAATGGTGAAAAGTTACATGACTAATTCAGTTCAGCCCTAGTTTACATCTAAATCTGGTTGTTCTTGAAGATTCAAGAAAAAGCTAGAAAAGGAGCGTGAAAGCCTCGCCTTCTAAACCATTAGGGAAATCTAAGACAATTAAATTTGCATAGCAAAGTCACAACTGTGTTACTATACCTTCATTGTCACTGTTATAACCATAACTGTGAAAACCAGAGTACCAAATGTCCAGTTTCCAAACATCTGTGAAAGGAGAAAGAACAAGATGCTGTGTGTTTAAAGCAGATGAAAGTTACTTTAACTCCCCACCCCCACCCCCGGTCCCCGTGAATGCAGCTACAAGTGATGCAACTACACTGGTCAAACTAATTCTACTGAAAGCACAGAAATGCAAAACGCTAACTATTCAGTAAGGCAATAGGGGAAAGTGCAAAGCAAAACAGGGAAGAGGAGTATGAGTTACAACATTCAGTTCCCCACCAGACAGCCAATTATACGTAAACACCCGGCTACTGAAAAATTCTACAGCAGTGGGAAAGCAAGTAGCCTTGAATTACTGGGGGGTTGGGATATTTTCCTTTCAATGCAGCATCACATTTAGATTTTGCAAACCAGAGCCTGCAAAACTCAAAAATAATGGTGGGCACTTATTTCAAGGATCAACTGTACAACAATTTAGAGCAAGGCTGTGCAGACTTTTCTGAAAGAAACAGTGTGAACTAAGAGAATTCAGGCACATGTCCATCAGTTGTGGTATTTATATTCCTGCTACAATAAATGCAATCACTCCAAGTATGTAATCATTCACTTCCTCCCATCTTAAATCTGAACCAGATAGCTTTGTTGAGGTTTACGTCAGAATTTGGGATATACTCCCTGGACTCTGCTATAAAATCTGACCACATATTTTTAACTGCTACCCTTAATGACCATGAAGTCTTAAAATATTGCTGTGTAGATTAGATGAAGGTGTGAGAAGACGCATTTCATCTCACAGGTCATTCCGAGGATTACCAGAATGGAGACAATGAAAGACTCTAGCCAGAAATGTACAAGGAAGGAAAGAATATTCTACTAAATTGTATTCAATGGAAACCTACAGAGAAGCAAGGGATCTTCACTTCACCCCTTAGCCACACACTGGAGGAAACCAAGCACATGGAAGTTGCTGGCTGGGCATCTTCAGCCCCAACACAATAGCCGCTTTAAAGAAAGGAACACACGGCAACTATGAGGCCTATTTGTTGAGACGCTCAATATGAAGACACCATAGTCTTCTAGGAGGGACGCAGGTGGCGCTGTGGGTTAAAGCCTCAGCGCCTAGGACTTGCCGATCGAAAGGTCGGCGGTTCGAATCCCTGCGGCGGGGTGCGCTCCCACTGCTCGGTAGTTCGAAAGCACCTCCGGGTGCAAGTAGATAAATAGGGACCGCTTACCAGCGGGAAGGTAAACGGCGTTTCCGTGTGCGGCTCTGGCTCGCCAGAGCAGCGATGTCACGCTGGCCATGTGACCCGGAAGTGTCTCCGGACAGCGCTGGCCCCTGGCCTCTTAAGTGAGATGGGCGCACAACCCCAGAGTCTGTCAAGACTGGCCCGTACGGGCAGGGGTACCTTTACCTTTACCTATAGTCTTCTAAAGAGGAAATTTATCCCACATCCCATTTCTTGGCTTGCCCTTCCAATTTCTCCCTAAAAACTGTACAGCAAACCCTCTTGAGAGCTACCAAAAACTGAAAACCAGGAGCACTGCTGGGCTCACTTAAAGTGCGGCATGTGTCCTGCCCCCACCCAAAAACCACTTAATGGCTGACTTGTCCACAAAGACTCCCCCTAGCAAGCAAACAGGAGGCACTTCTGACCAACAGCTTGCGGCTATGGTGATACTATTCCACGGAGGAGTGATAGATGACGGTAAACATCCGAAATCAGCAACAATTTTTTTGGAGGGGGGGGGGATGAAGGGAAGCAGCCCACACTTGCGCAGCAGTTATGCTCATCTGCTCTGTGCTCAGCATTGTAAGAAATACACTGTCAGTCTGTTTACACAGACAGTCTCTTTAATACTGGGTTTAGTACAAGGGTTTCTTCATCTATTCCAGGATTATAATATAGAAGTACTTCTAGAGTAAAATTACACTTAACACATAAAGTGTCTATCCATCACACAGTGCCACTGTCACCTGAAGTGAGACACAGACAGACAATCTCTTGCCACCATATATTTTTGAATGTATTCACGGAGGATACATGCTGCATTCTTCACCACAGATACAAAGACACTGTATCTGCTGGTTTTTGTATTGCTCTTCCTACAACACAGACTCTTACCATTTGCCTGTTAGATTTCAATATCTGATGACATGCACAGCGTGAAAAAAGGGGGGGAAAGAAAACTAAAAGATCAAATTGAAGTACAGTATGACAGAGTAAGGCTATGAATTAGAAAGAGAGACAGAGGAGATAGATAGGAGAGAGAGCAAGAGAGAGGCAGAGACATTCACAGAAAAACATTCTCTCTTAGCTTCAACCGTGCCAAAATTCGTGGTTGAAACCACTGTGTCCCATTCTACCGCAGATTTCAGGTTGGTTAAAAGGATCTCATGGGGAGGGAAAAGAAACTCTGCCTGCAGTGCAACTATGACCCCTAGCAAATAAGCATTTAGTCACAGCTGATGCATGGCCAAACTCCTCCTTATCGCTTGACAGGGTGAAGCCAAGCTGTAGCCTGGAGTGATTTTTATTGTGGCAGACGTGGACCATCAAAACCCTCAGTCTCACTTTCAATGTGGACAGGCTAGGAACGGCCTAGGAAGCAACCGAAAAAGGAGTGCCTGGAGGTTCAAACTGACTACTGAATTAGTTCAGCTATGGTACCAAGGTTGCTGGCAACTGCCAGCAATAGGTGAATTTTGCTGCAGTGGCATGGATAGCACAGAACCAAGTTTCTGAATTCTGTTGTGGGACGCCACCACTAATTGCCACTCCCTGATCCTATGCATGCACAGACAAGGAGGAAAGCAGACACAATCCTCCTTCACATCTAAATGGAATAACATATTTTTTGCCCTACAGGACGCACTTTTTCCCCTCCAAAAATGAAGGGGAAATCTGGGTGCATCCTATGGGGTGAATGCAGGCTTTCGCTGAAGCTTGGAGAGCGAGAGGGGTCGGTGCGCACCGACCCCTCTCACTCTCCAGGCTCCAGGAACACATCCACAGCCTAGGCAGCCCTGCAGGAGGTCCCGCAGGGCTATCTACGCTGCGGATAGCAGCCTGCTTCCCGGAGCGTCGGGGGCCTGAAGGCAGAGCGCCTGGCGCTTCGGGAACACATCCGCACAGGGCTCCCTACGCTGCGGATAGTAGCCTGCCGCCCGGCACGAGGAGCGCCCTGACGCAGAGCGTCCCACCCGTGGGACAGACATCGGCCAGCCCCACAAGCTCGGGGGACAGCAAGGAGGCGCAGCGCCGCCATCCCGCTGTTCCTCGACCTGATTCGGTTTCCCCGACCTGGTTTTTTTTGGGGGGGGGAAATAAAGGAAAAAAAATTTTCCTTTATTTCCCCCCCAAAAAACTAGGTGCGTCCTATGGGACGGAGCGTCCTATGGGACAAAAAATACGGTAAATGTTGTGACTAAGTTATAAACCCGTAAGTCCTTGTTCCGATGGCACTTCCCTCATAAACTTTCCAGGTAGCCTTAATGTAATTCCTAACCTCTCAACCTGCCTACATCCAATTTGCAATACAGGAAAGAGTAATGCAATCACCCCGTAAGGATTAGAGAGAATATATGTCAGCCCAATTAACACAGTTTAGTGCTCTGTAAAAGTATTTTGAGTTATTCGCCTCCATATCAAGGCACTGAGTGCATTGACATGGTGATCCTCAAGTTGGGCAAGCCAACAGCATTTTTAACATTTCCAAACCACTGGAATTAAGAGACTGGACTAACCGCCACATGATAAACACAAAGCCCATTATGCTCTGCTATGATCTGGGCAGCCCAAGAACAAGATCTCTGTGTTATCCACGTGGAGGTACCCTCACATTATTCTTGTTTAGAAGACCACCATATGCTTTTGCACACTTCCAACAATGGTTGATTTAGCCCCGGCTGCATGAGAGGTCAAAGCCTACAGAAAATCTTATTTAAATAGTTTAAGACACCCATGGTTTAAATATGCCTAACAAGTGATTTTGTAGTCAATGTAACATAAACTTCCCAGAAACGGGTGATTGTGATTTCTCTATCGTAAGTGTGCATTCTACCTTACCTGGCCATTTCCCAGCAATGAAGTGTCTTCTCCCATCAGAATATATGAGCCAAAGAAGAAAACAAAAGCATGAACGAATCCCAGGAAGGTCCAGTAAAGGAAAGGCTTAAAGCCCAAGTGGGCATTTTTACTGATGTCTCTGTAAAGGGAAAAGGATACAAGGCCTTTACTGCTACTTTCCAATTAACAGAAAGCCCATTTTAATTCTGTATGCACTTGAGATACAATCACCACTGCATCAGAAAGCACCTCTTCTGCTAAAACCATAAAAACGTTCTCTAGCCACCTGAGATGCAATAGGATAAACATCTGATAGTGTCGCTGCAAAATTAAATGATGTACTGACCTTGCGGCTTCCAGGAACATTCCCCAATGAGCCAGTTTCCCCCATTTGTCAAAATACAATTGGCTTGATTGATGAATTTATGGGAGCCAGGACTTAAACAGATAAACTGACCTTTTAACAGATCAAGCAGTACATTTCAAGCTTTGAAACCAGAGGGCTTCACAGGTTCTTAGCTTTTGCAGCTCTGTGGTGATGTGGTTCAGCCCAGTCTCTCTCAAAAAAAATAAAAAAATCTTGTGGCATTCTTTAACAAAATTCTTAAATTAACAAAACCTAGGATTCAAATGTTAAGGGTGGCATCTCCTTAGTTTTCAGAGCGGAATGGAAACATCTGTGACTGACCTCCCTCAACAAATGAAGGCAGCCAGCTATCCATCCTGACATTTGATTTTGAAGTTTTACTCCGTACCCGATTTGAAGAATGAAAAGTACCATGGCAGGTTCAATAGTTTTCCAAGCAAAGAAAACTATTTTGCATATTCTGAGTGTCATTCTGTCAAACAGATGAGAAGATGTTCTATCATACTATCAGAGAACGGAAAGGAAAGGACAGCTTTTTGGTGTTCCCTGCACCGACACAAACGTTCCTGAACGTTATTAAAAACTGACCTCGTGAACATGTGGTTAGAATCATAGAATCATAGAGTTGGAAGAGACCACAAGGGCCATCGAGTCTAACCCCCTGCCAAGTAAGAAACACAATCAGAGCACTCCTGACATATGGTTGTCAAGCCTCTGCTTAAAGACCTCCAAAGAAGGAGACTCCACCACACTCCTTGGCAGCAAATTCCACTGTCAAACAGCTCTTACTGTCAGGAAGTTCTTCCTAATGTTTAGGTGGAATCTTCTTTCTTGTAGCTTGGAACCATTGCTCCGTGTCCGCTTCTCTGGAGCAGCAGAAAACAATCTTTCTCCCTCCTCTATGTGACATTCTTTTATATATTTGAACATGGCTATCATATCACCCCTTAACCTCCTCTTCTCCAGGCTAAACATGCCCAGCTCCCTTAGCCGTTCCTCATAAGGCATCATTTCCAGGCCTTTGACCATTTTGGTTGCCCTCCTCTGGACACGTTCCAGTTTGTCAGTGTCCTTCTTGAACTGTGGTGCCCAGAACTGGACACAGTACTCCAGGTGAGGTCTGACCAGAGCAGAATACAGTGGTTGCCTTATAGCAGGGGATGGGGAACCTGTGGCTCTTCCGGATGTTGCTGAAACTGCAACTCCCATCATCTCTCGCGTTTGGGACCATGCTGAGGAGGATGGGAGTTGCAGTCCAGCAACATCTGGAGGGCCAGGGGCTCCCTAGTCTCAGAGTTACAGCCTGACCCTTGGACTCATTTAGCCTAGTGTTGCCTCCCTTTCTTTGCAACAGTCTCAGCCCAGTCCTGCTGTCATAAACAGGATATGGCTAGACTGAGCAAGGAATCTTCCATGTGCAAACTATATACAGTGGTACCTCTGGTTACAAACAATTTGTTCAGGAGGTCCGTTCTTAAGCTGAAACCATTCTTATCCTGAGGCGCACTTTTGCTAATGGGGCCTCTAGCACGTGATTTCCGTTCACATCCTGGGGCAAAGTTCACAACCAGGAGCAGCTACTTCCGTATTTGCCTTGATGACTGACTATGGCTCATCCACTTTTCACTTATTCAGTGTTCACAAGAAGAATATCTGCCAGTTACATGGAAACAAGCAGGCTGGGATCATCTAGTGCTGGTGCTTTTAACAGCTTCTGGTGCCGCTGTTTTTCTACCACTTGAGGTGGGGGGGGGGGGAGTGCCCCATTACAGTGGTGCCTCGCAAGACGAAAAGAATCCGTTCCGCGATTCTCTTCGTCTAGCGGTTTTTTCGTCTTGCGAAGCAAGCCCATTGACGGTTTAGCGGATTAGCGCTATTAGCAGCTTAGCGGCTTTTAGCGGCTTATCGGCTTAGCGGATAAGCGGCTTAGAAAAAGGGGGGGGGGAAGGAAAAAAAACCCGCAGGAACTCGCAAGACATTTTCGTCTTGCAAAGCAAGCCCATAGGAAATTCATTTTGCGAAGCACCTCCAAAACGGAAAACTCTTTCGTCTAGCGAGTTTTCCGTCTTGCGAGGCATTCGTCTTGCGGGGCACCACTGTACTCATTTATTAAGCACAGCCCCCTCCCCCCCAGGAGAGCATGCTTACCGATACAGCGTTGGCTTGCTGTGCAATACATGGGGATGCACGTGCTGTTCAAAAAGACTGTACATGAGGACTGGCAGGGAGGTGAAACAAATGTTGTATAAAGTCAGGTACACACTGTCGTACAGAGTCTGAAAAGCAGGAAAGGAGGGGAATTAGTGGTTCTGAAATGCAGAAACAGAAGACAGGACTTACGAGTCAAAAGTGCTTAGTTGCAAGCAATTCAAAAGCCAGGTTTTATTTCTATAAAACCAAAAGGCATCCAGTTCTATAACGTCAAAGATACACCACAAAACCAATATGCCCCCATTCCCTCACTGCAGCTTACTTACAGTGATGCTTCAAACCACAAGAACTAGTGAATGTTACGAGTTCATCATGCTCTAAATGTGTTTTCAGCTTCCTAGCACAAGTCTACCTCTTTTGAAGTTTCTTGTAGACCCTAACACCTCAGGGAAAGGAAAAAGATTGGCACCCAACCAACTGGTACAAAGATGGGTATCACTTCACTTTGTGCATCTCAAATTCTGTAGGGCAAAGTCTTTAATGACCCTTGAGGCTATTTTCACATTGAGAATAAAAATCTTCCCCAAAGACACAGAAGCGTTCTTGTATATTTCTATGACTTTACAAATGATAATTTTAAAGGTAGATAGACAAAAAAAAAAGGTAGGGGGGATAGAGAAGAGACGTGATACCAAGATGTTAAAGGTAAAGGACCCCGACAGTTAAGTCCACTCGTGAACGATTCTGGGGTTGCGGTGCTCATCTCGCTTTACTGGCTGAGGGAGCCAGTGTTTGTCTGCAGACAGTTTTTCCGGGTCATGCGGCCAGCATGACTAAGCCACTTCTGGCAAAACCAGAGCAGCACACAGAAACGCCATTTACCTTCCCACCAGAGCGGTATCTATTTATCTACTTGCACTTTGACGTGCTTTCGAACTGCTAGGTTGGCAGGAGCTGGGACCGAGCAACAAGAGCTCACCCTGTCAGGGACCAAGATGATACTTAAGGGTTATTTGGCTGTAGGAACAGTCATTCTGTTTTAGCTATCGTATAATATAAAATATTCCATTTTTCTTTCTCTCACTTCTCTATATCCACCCATAAATGCATTGGGGTGGGGTGAGGAACTGGAAGAAATATTCAAATGAATACTTACTTGTTGTGAAAACAAGCAAAAGAATTGATATAAAAACTGTGGTGTAATAAAGCACACATTCTGGAAAACAAAAAGTGAAGGAGAACCAGTTAAGCGACATCAAGCAAGTACAGCATATCACGGATATTGAAACGGGTCTAAGTTTATATAGGCCACTAGCCATAATGTTTAATTAGGAATCCTAGGAGGAATAGAGCAAATCCCAACCTTACACAGATTTTTAATCCTGGACACTATCGAATTCAGGATCAGGGTAATAAGATACAGCTAGCTAGGACACACTGGTTGGACTAAAAAGGAAAGTTCTAATGTGGGTAATATTAAAATGCTCTCCTGTATCTCAGATACCATCGTTTCCATTACCAAATAAAGAATCTCAGGTCCTAAGTCTACACTAGAGTGAAGACTTAACAGCTCTGACAATTATGGTTTACAAATGGAGAGCATGTGGACCCTGCGCCCCGCCCCCCCCCGGAGGGATCCCTCCTTCCTTGTCTATTGACCATGGTTTTTCATTATGTGTCCATCACATGGAGGCCACAGTTACCTTATAAAACTAGGTAAAGTATGATCACATCTTGTGTACGATGAACTTGCACAATTTCAACCTTGTGTGGTTGAAAGCTGGCCAGCTCAAATCCTAAAAATTAATTGCACATAAGGCAGAGAGCTAAAAAGCTACTTTTGCACTGGGTTTTCCCGGCGTGGAAAGAGATGTTAAGCTCTCATACTTACACTTCCTGGGCTCCGGGATGCTCTTGTGAGATTTCACAGGAACTCGGATGGCCCTGCGAGATCTTGTGAGAGCATCCCAGAGCCTGGAAAGCAAGCTGGCAAGCTGGAAAGCTCTTTGCCTTGCTTGGAAGGTAAGGTTCACCATATGGGGGTGGTTCAAGTATATACACATTTTTTGTGGTAGATGTGCTATCCCTGGAATGTAACCCCCGACCCATGACAAGATACTACTGTACTGAAACTACCTGGTTTGCAAACCATGCCGTTTAAATGACAACCATTTTCAGCTTGAATCCCAAGTTAAGGGAAGGGAAGTTACCATACTCTTATCCCATCTGCAAACCCCAAAAGGCTTATCTGGAAGACCAGAGGGCGTTCTTGAACAATGCACGATGGAGCAAAAGAAGAAGAAGAAACAGGAAAATTTCCTTCTCTAACATAAAGTTCCAGACTGAGTCGGTTAAAGGTATCTCAGCTCTGCCAATAAATGTTAAGAATGCGAAGTACCATGCTGAAGACAATTCCATATTGTAGCTTTGAATGATGTGTGTGGCAATTCAGAGTCCTTAAAAGACCAGCAGTGGATAACTTCTGAAGTTATGTGTTTGGTTAACAGAGGTCCTGTTTAGGTGTTTCTGAATGTTCTTCCACCTGGTGCAGTTAACCTTAAGGAAGTACCATCAGAACAAAATGTTTCTAGCAACGGAAAGAAGCAGTCATGATCTGCAGGAACTTACCTTGTAAAAAAAGTACTGTACAAGGGTTGCTATTCTAATATAATAAAGGTGGCCGTGGACCAAAAGTAATTTGGAAAGAAATTTAAATCTTGCAATTGCATAGTCACTGTTTCTTACAGCTTGTCTTCCTTCTTTACCCATAATACCTGTAATATATGGAGAAGAAAAGAAAAATTAAGGTGCCTTTATCACCTGCCCCCGAGGCATGCAAAAATCAAAGGCAGTGGCCTGAAACACAGTAAAACTAACACAAGCAACTGGAAAAAATGACTAAAAGAGAGGTATTGCACGTGTAAGGCTGTGTTGTTGCTGTTGCTGTTGTTGTTATCTAGTCTGGGGCTTTTAATAACAACAAGCCCATTAATGCTCAGTTCCTTACTGCAAGAATGAACTCAATTTATGTAGCACAAGTTTCTAAAAAACCACTTGCCTGTTGGTTTGGATTAGAAATAAAAAGGCCACATGTAATTAGCATCACTGTGTGAGAGCAAGTAGGTGAATAAAAATGAAGGCTTCTAATTTTTGCAAGAAAATACTGGTGTAGTATTTTCTCTGTGTAAATGGTCTTCTAGAACAGATTCTGCCCAACTCTATGCACTGTCTTACAGATGCTGTAGTGCTACAGAAAAGGGCTGGTGCTCAGCACCTCCTTCTGGCATTGTGAATTGTTGCAAGTGTGTATTGAATTGTATTAATTCATCAATGGGGGTTTTTTTTGTATGCTACTGCATTTTTGATACTATTATACTGATTGTGATGTTTGCTAATTTTCAGTGTCATTGCCATTATTGTGAGCTGCTTTGAGCACAATACAAAGGTTAAATCAATGGAGTGGAAAGCAAGCCAAGCGTCTACAAAGTAAGGACACACAAACTGAAGTCCCACGTATGTTCTCCCCCCCCCCCCCTTCTTTACATAGGTATTTCCCCTATTTTCTTTTTGGTGCCAGGAATTTGAAGGTCAATGGAAGGGTTGCTTCTGCAGACTGGCATTTTCACCATCTGCTAGCCCCTACCGTCACTTCCCCCTGGGAGAACCTGGACTGGGTCATATATTCCCAGGGGTCAGAAGACACTGCCTCCCCCCCCCCAAAGCATATCACCCAAAATCAGCCTTCCTCAACTGGGTGCCCTCTGGATGTTTTGCGCTACAACTCCCATCAGCACAAGCCAGGTGCCCTCTGGATGTTTTGCGTTACAACTCCCATCAGCACAAGCCAGGCACCAGGCTGAGGAAGGCTGCTCTAAACTATATCATACCTTTGCTTTAAAAATTGTAAGCCTCTTTAGAAGAAAACCTTGGCTAAAAGGGAGCTATAAATACATTTTTATATGTCATCCGTGTGCAGACAGAGCCTCTTGTTTATCCCCCAGGTCTTTCGTGCACAAAGCAGATACGTATCATAACTCCACTTATTGAATGCAAGGAGACTCTGAAGACTCCAAAACAAAAAACCTAGATAGAACTGCACAATGAGAAGGCTCTTACCTATCCCAACATGAGCTTCCTGTATCATGCTCACATCGTTAGCTCCATCTCCTATAGCTAATGTGATAGGCTTCTCTGGAGAGGTTTTCAACAGCCGCACAACCTGTACAGAAAAACAGGGTTTTAAAAAATGGAACCCCAGGTACTGCCTTTTGGGGGTTTTTGTGGAGCTGCTCAAATAACAAAATGCCATTAACAAAGTCAGTAGGCAGGACAGTAATTAAGAATCCACCAAACCTTGCATACATTAAAAAAATATACACTTTGAGCCAACAGTGTGACGTAGCAGCTAAAAAAGCCAATACAATTCTGGGCTGCATCAATAGAAGTATAGCATCTAGATCAAGGGAAGTAATAGTGCCACTGTATTCTGCTCTGGTCAGACCTCACCTGGAGTACTGTGTCCAGTTCTGGGCACCACAGTTCAAGAAGGACACTGACAAACTGGAACGTGTCCAGAGGAGGGCAACCAAAATGGTCAAAGGCCTGGAAATGATGCCTTATGAGGAACGGCTAAGGGAGCGGGGCATGTTTAGCCTGGAGAAGAGGAGGTTAAGGGGTAATATGATAGCCATGTTCAAATATATAAAAGGATGTCACATAGAGGAGGGAGAAAGGTTGTTTTCTGCTGCTCCAGAGAAGCGGACACAGAGCAATGGTTCCAAACTACAAGAAAGAAGATTCCACCTAAACATTAGGAAGAACTTCCTGACAGTAAGAGCTGTTCGACAGTGGAATTTGCTGCCAAGGAGTGTGGTGGAGTCTCCTTCTTTGGAGGTCTTTAAGCAGAGGCTTGACAACCATATGTCAGGAGTGTTTCCTGCTTGGCAGGGGTGTTTCCTGCTTGGCAGGGGGTTGGACTCGATGGCCCTTGTGGTCTCTTCCAACTCTATGATTCTAAGCTCCTTGGGGTAAGGACCTACCACCTCTGTTCTCCGGACACAGATTAAGGGAGTAATGTATTATTGGATGGTAGCTGGAAGTCTAATTTTTGATGCCTAGAGTAAGAATGTGGGCTGTAATGTTTTCACATGTTTCAGGCTTGCTCTATAACCACTCAAGTGCGAGAGACTATGTCAGTATAGAGTACAGTGGTGCCCCGCAAGACGAACGCCTCGCAAGACGGAAAACCCGCTAGACGAAAGGGTTTTCCGTTTTGGAGGCGCTTCGCAAAACGAATTTCCCTATGGGCTTGCTTCGCAAGACGAAATGTCTTGCGAGTTCCTGTGGGTTCCACCCCTTTTTCCCCCCTTTCCTAAGCCGCTAAGCCACTTATCAGCTGATCCGCTGATAAGCCGCTTATCAGCAGATCCGCTACAAGCCGCTAAACCGCTAATAGCACTAATCCGCTAAGCTGTCAATGGGCTTGCTTCGCAAGACGAAAAAACCGCTATACGAAGAGCCTCACGGAACGGATTAATTTCGTCTTGCGAGGCACCACTGTACTTGAATGGGAGATAGGAAGGGAGTGGCTACGCTGCTCTCAACCAGTCCATTAGCAAGGGATTAAATAAATAACAGAGGATGCAACAAGTGTTGAGGGCGCCTCCACAGCAGATCGTGGCTGCCAGATGACCCTGCAACCTGAGCAAATTACCTTTGCTTTCTGCAGAGGCGCCATGCGACAGCACAGGACGGCAGAGCAATTTCTGCAGACTTCCATGAAGAGCTTCTCATGCTGCCTGAGTGCGAGGGAGAGGCTGGTCCCGTCCACCACCAGCCCATGCTGGATTACATGGTCCTCCTCTATTCTAACAAGGGAAGGAGGAAATGTTACTGCTTGCAATCCATTCCTCACCCCCACCCCTTTTGCTGAAGACCAAATCCTCAAAAGAACCCGAAGGACAAAGATTCCCTCTCCCTTCCCAAAGCAACAGGCTTGTTAGTATCAGATGAAGAGTCATGCAGCAAAGATGGGAGATGCAAAGTGACTGGCTTATTTATGTATCGAGAGAGTTCTGCATTAAGAGCTGTTAACGTTATCCACCCAGACACAGCACAGCATTTTACCTTCTGGCTAGCTGCCTCAGCTGCTCTGCACATGTACTGTCTGATTTGTGTTGCACAAGTTCCAGGATGTTCATGGTTCTATGGAAGTGTCCGCAGGATAAACTGACACTGACAGCAGTTTCATGCTTGTCGCCAGTGAGCACCCACACTTTAATACCTGCCAGTCGGAGGGCTTCTATGGTTTCCTGGACTTTGTCTTGGAGTCTGAAAGTAAAACAAGCCATTCTTGTCAACAATGCTACAACTGATTTGTTTATGATTATGTGTCTCACTGTGCTTTATTTATTTTTTTTTAAATAATATTTATTAAAGATTTTCAAATATAACAAAAAAAAGAAAAACATCCAAATTTAAGGCCTTATTTTCAATATCATCTTTCCAGGACTTCCCCCTCCCCACCCCCTCTTGTATTCCAATTCTTTCAAATAGATTCAACAAATTCTTACCCCAAATTTTAAAATTATTATCATTAACCCAATTTAAAAAATATTTTCCCATCCCCTAAAATCGACCTGTTCCCTTCCACGAGTTCCCCTCTTTAATATAATATACAGATTAACATAAAAGAATTAAAAAAAGAATAAAATATAATTTAACACCCTTTGGATTCCAAATTTCCCTCCCCCCTTTCCCGGTTGCGTTCCCAATGTCCATCAAATCCACTGTCTCCTGGAGCTCCCACATCTGAACCATAATCTAAGCCATAATCCTTCACCAGTCCGCTTTGCCGTCTTTTTAGTAATCTTTACCATCTTTTAATCATCTTTAATTTCAAATGTCCAATCTTAGAAAGGGTCTATCTTCCAACTTTGTCCAGTTCTTGTTTTTCTTGTTGTTCTTGATGTTCTCTCTTCTCCTCTTTTTTTTCCTTTTTTTCCCCCTGCTCTCCTGCACAAATGTTCTAATTCCAAAAAGCTTGTAATTCCTCTACAGAGGCTTTGTTATTCAGGAACAAAACATTACGTCAAGTCCCTTCCATTCTTCAATAGATAAATCTATTGTCTCCTTTAGTGTGTAGACCTCTGTAGACAAAATAGTGTTCCATTTCTGCAGTTTCCCAGGAGATAAAATGTCCGATTCAAATTTCATGCCAGCGATACTTGTAATAACCCACAGCTCCTCTAGAGGGATTATAGTAACTCAGTTTCATTCCCGATCTCACCCACCAGTCAAAGTAACTTATTATTCCTTGTTTTAAACAGTTTATATCCAATTTATAACAAATGTAACCAGCAAAGTCCTCGTAACAAAGTTCTCTTTTTGTTCTTCAGTTTTGGCAGCTCCTTTGACAGCTGTCAAAACCTCTATTTCTCCTCTCCAGGAGCTCTCACGGATCGCTCCCGGGGCTTCCGGGGGGGGGGGGTTGTATTTTAATTCACATTCCACTCTTCTCCTCCAGCCCAGCTTGATTTAGTCTGGTTTCACTAAAGAAGCCCTGTTCTCAAATCACTGGAAGAGTTATTCTAGAAATGCTCTGGTTTCTGGGATTATCCTAACCCTGGGATTAAAAACCCTCCACAAATTCTCATTACGCTGAATTCCAGTTTTAATACCAAGTTCAGTGCTTTGTTTCAGGCTCCAGTAGAGCGCAGGTGGCACTGTGGTCTAAACCACTGAGCCTTGGGCTTGCCGATCGGAAGGTCAGTGGTTCGAATCCCCATGAAGGGGTGAGCTCCCGTTGCTCGGTCCCAGCTCCTGCCAACCTAGCAGTTCGAAAGCACGTCAAAGTGCAAGTAGATAAATAGGTACCACTCCAGCGGGAAGGTAAACAGCGTTTCCATGCACTGCTCTGGTTCGCCAGAAGCGGCTTAGTCACGCTGGCCACATGACCCGGAAAAACTGTCTGCGGACAAACGCCGGCTCCCTCGGCCAGTGAAGCGAGATGAGCGCCGCAACCCCAGAGTAATTCACGACTGGACTTAACTGCCAGGGGTCCTTTACCTTTACCTTTTACCAGTAGAGCTTATAATGCACATTATATATGTATATTATGTATATAATACCTGCAACTAGCTTCAAGAGGCACTCGTTATCTTAGGCTTCTACACAAAGCCTTTACACACCTCACTTTTAAACATTTGTATTTGGTAACATACTTCACCAAATTCAGTGAATGCTCATGCCTGCTACTGAAGTGGTCAGAGGATAATCCCAAGGAGGACTATTGCCAGGCATTTTTTCTAGTGCCAGGCTGGCTGGCACAAGGTATATAGCACAGCCACATGGTACGATTTTCCAGCCACTGAACACCCAAGGTTTTGATGCCGAGAGCATTGATTTCAGTCCGATACGTAGAAACTGCATGCTGCCTATTCACTTCCCATGATAGTATGGAGTTCAGAGCGAAGTTACTGCACTTGCAGCTACAGGTGCAATGGCCCTGACTGTACTCTCTTGCATTCTGAGAGGGTGAGAAGCATCACAGACTCTGGCTACATGAACACAGCTTACCATGGCACAATATGTGATTGAGGGGTGGGATATATGCTCAGATCACCCCCATAGGAAGGGAACCAATCCCCAATTTGCATGGAACAGATTAATTTGCAAGCTGCCCTGCAGTGGGTGGGCAAAAGTCCCACATCCGAATAATTAGTTCAGGTAGTACATACTTGTCTTCCACTCCTGTAGCTCCAAGCAGTTCCAGGTCATTTTCTATAAAGTTATACACCTCCGACAATCGCTCTTCCCGCTGTTGTAAAGCGGTTTTTGCCTCAAAAAGGCGTTTTTCGACTTCCTGATACTCCTTAGCGGTGAATTTTCTGTAAGCTACACACAGAGTTCTTAATCCTTTCTGTGAAAAGCAAAAAGGGTTACTTCAGCGTTAGATAGGCCCAGCTGACATCCATCAGATTTCTAAATGTTTTCCTGTTTTTTACAAGCTGGGTGGTGACCCATTCTGTACTTTACTCTCTTTCATGTATTTTGCTTTGGTTTTGTTTGTCGTGTGGTGTTAAATGAGATCTTGTACATGGCATATATTTTATATGTGTTTGTGGTACAGAAATAAATCAATCATTGACACCCAGAGGCCTGTTGTTGCTGCCCCATATCTTGCAATAAACAAATTGAAGAGAAATGATAGGAAGAGCACCTGAAGGACAAAAGCAATACAAAAACCAATTCCACAATACAACTGGTTGACCATAATCTGCAGGTACTCTGGAAAAGGCAGCTTTCATTCTATTATTATTCAGATTTAAAAATGGGATAGCCTCCATGTCACTGCTCTGGCCTCTCGCAAGGGAGTGGCACTTTTTCAAAGCGTTCACATCACGGGAATGACAGTGGCCATAGAAGCCTATCAGCAGAGAGTAGTTGACACAAATTCAACTTTTACACAACTCTGCCTGGGTGTCTGAGCTCACAAGCCCCTGAAGGAGACAGCAAGGGGCGGGGAATCCCCCATATATGAATCAGCTCTTAGTCCCACATTGAACAGTCATCAATCTTCTGTATCCATAAGTCATCTGTGTCAACCACAGCACTAACTGGTTCTCAAGTTTAGCAGAAGTTTTACGTAGATATCTACTAACAAATTTTAAAGAAAAGCAAAAAACACTTGTACATACCAAAGCAAATTCATCCACATGAATTCTGGTTTTTTCTACCTCTCCCCTTGTACTGCGAGGAAGAATAACGGATTCCGCACCTTTGGTGAATAATAGCTTCTCACCTGGAAAGGATTTAAGTGTAAATCATGTTTACAGTTCATAGTAACCTGTTTAGCATCCAGAAGAGTCCCCAACAAGGAAACTGAGCAGGAATTTTTGGTTTTAAGAAGGTAAGGAGCAATAAATATGCATGATGTTTCTTACCTGATGGGCTTTCTACAATTACGCTCATTCTTCTGCGATTTGCATCAAACTCCAAAACATGTAGTAATTTGTACCTTCAAAAGGGAACGATCGTGTTTACAGTATGTATTAAAAAACTGAAGGCAAAAATATCAATACAGTATTACTTGTTAAGAGTCTTGTAGCACCTTAAAGACTTAACAAATCTATTATGGCACAAGTTTTTACGGACCGTACCATAATAAGTTTGTTAGTTACTTAAGGTACTCAAGACTCTTGCTGTTTGCTGCCCAAAACTAAGGCAGCTACTCCTCTAGAAATTGTTGAATCTAAAGAACCACAAGAGCTACAGAAAACTACATGTCTGCTGCTGCACTGATGAGGCTGGAGAAAAGAAGCAGCCTTCTCCCAGCTCAGACACTGGGTGGATGCAGGAACAGGGAGCAGCTTTTAACCCTCAAACATGGACAAGGCGCCGAGACTCAAGGGGCATCTGAGACTCAAGACGCAGGTGTAGAGAAAGAATATGTGTACAGAAACAAGCATGTTTCTAGATATAATCCTTCTACCAAATCTCTTCCATTTCCAAGTCTACGTTCCTTGTGTTTTCAGAATTCCTTTCCTTTGGAGGAACTCAATTTAGGACCACACACTTCTCTTCATTGTATATTAGAATATACACTTTGGAAAAAAACAGAATGCTCGCTACATATTTATCCTAACGTGTTTTAAAACACTGGAATGTTTTAAAGCTGTAACCTGTCAAGCAACAGTTAAAAGCAACAAGCTTCTCATTCGTGGCTTATGAAGAGCCACTGCCAATCAGACAAGAATGTATCTGTGACCGACATACAGCTATCATATTTTCAAGCAAACATATTATATAATTGGCATTTCCCCTCCCCACCTCATGCAGTTGCAATGTATCATAGATAATGACTAAATAAGCTAACTATGGTGTAGATATTGCAATCAAATCTGCCTTCAGGCCTGCCTCCATTTGTCATTTATTAATAATATGACATAACTGGACAAATTGATCAATAGGCATAATAAGTCCAACCAATGGCCCATCTAACTAAGTCTTGTTTAACCTCCACCCTAATATATAAGAATCCATTAACTGGAAATGCCAGAGACTGAACTTAGGAGCCCAATGAGTTTCCAGTTAAACTTGAAAATGGAAAGCGTATTGCTGGTGGTCAACAAAGACTCTCTCAAGGCAATTTTTTTAAAAATGTAGTATAAACATTGACAACTGGGAAACACTGGCCTGCAAGCTCTCCAACTGGAGAACAGCCTTTACCAAAGGTGTCATGGGCTTTGAAGATGCTCAAACTCAGGAAAGGGAAAAACGTGCTAAGAGGAAGGCATGCTTGGCAAACCCTCACCGTGATCAACTCCCACCTGGAAACCTATGTCCCCACTGTGGAAGGATGTGTGGATCCAGAACTGGCCTCCACAGTCACTTACGGACTCACTGTTAAAACCGTGTTTATGGACGTCAATCTCACTCAGCTTCGAGTGATTGCCAAAGAGAGTTCTCCTCTGAGATTAAAGGCAAGCCAGTTAAACTGCTTTTTGCTAAGAGGGCATAATGCAGATTGGTTTGATGTATCAACACTGATTGAGACACCTCACAGAATCTTAGCAGTCTGAGAAACATTATTACTACTTAATTACTAACCTTTCTGGCTTTCCACAGCTTTTAAGCTCCATACTTTCTGCGCTTGCTCCAGTAAACACAACACCAACCCTTAAAAATTTGGAAGAAAGAAGTCAGTTTAAAAAAGTGTTCCCATGAAAACAATTTGCTTGGATAATACCAAAAAGCATTATACTGCCCTGCTCCAGCAGGAAGAATTATCTTAGAAATAAAACAATATTTTAAAGAAGAATTAAAGTCATTGTACAAGCAATCGTGATTCCAGACATAGAACTAATCAGTAATACTTCTTAATTTCCCCTGCTGTGTCACTGGCCACGAATCGAGCTCAGAGATCATTGAGCTGTTTGGGGTTGGTACAGTGGTGCCCCGCAAGACGAACGCCTCGCAAGACGGAAAACCCGCTAGACGAAATGGTTTTCCGTTTTGGAGGCGCTTCGCAAAACGAATTTCCCTATGGGCTTGCTTTGCAAGACGAAAATGTCTTGTGAGTTCCTGCGGGTTTCCCCCCTTTTTCCCCCCTTTTCCTAAGCCGCTAAGCCGCTTATCAGCTGATCAGCTGATAAGCCGCTTAACAGCTGATCGCTAAAAGCCGCTTAACCGCTAATAGCGCTAATCCGCTAAGCTGTCAATGGGCTTGCTTCGCAAGACGAAAAAACCGCTATACGAAGAGCCTCACGGAACGGATTAATTTCGTCTTGCGAGGCACCACTGTATTCTTTTTCTAACATTTTTTCCACAAATCTTTTGGTTCCTCTAAATATCATGGTACGTCTATTTCATCACCCAGGAGCTACATTTTGACTAAAAGCTGTAAGCTGCAAATTTTTTGTATTGGAAAATTATTGTTTTATTAAGTTTTATATTAGTTCAATACAGTCCTTTGTCCTATCAATGAAATAGTCCGTGTAATAATTTAAAACATCTAACAATACCCCCCTCTGTATATATTTGTGTATACATCATACAAAAACAGTACCAGCGGCTGACATTCCAGCTGACCTTATCTCAAAAGCACCTTTTCATTAAAGGAAAGTTACCAATGAGGAAGGGATGTAGCTTGAAGAGGAAAGGAAGGGGCTAAAAGTCACTGCTACCCTTCTGCCAGAGATCTGGCCTTGTGCAAAGTTCCTCTGGATGACGACCTTGAGTCACTACTTCATTATGCATAGCTGCTCCAGGGGCCCCATGAGATGTTAAAGAAAGTCATACTCTCTACCATGACCTACTGGTACTCCAATAGCTACGCTTGCTTTATGAGCTAAATCAAGGAAAGGCGAAAAGCTTGTTTCATCACTCCCTGCTCTTCCGGGCTCAACGGGACAAACGATGCAAGTTTCAACTTCTCCAGCGTTGCCATTTTTGCCTGCTAAATAATGCACAGAACCTTGGCTTCTAATTCTCACCTGCGGGCAGCTTCAACTAAAGCCTTTTCATCTGGGGAGGAGGCATAGTATTCCAGCTGAGAGGATATGCCATTGCTACGCCAAGGACTGTCACAAATGCCATCAGTTTGGTCATTATTAATTTGTACCGTGTGACAGAGACAAACAGCTTTCAGGAAGATTTCCTCCTCTTCCGTCTGTTTTTAAAACATGAAGGCAAAACATGGTATTAATACAGGTTAACATAAAATTGACAAGCAATTCTTTTTATTCTTCTCTAAAGAAAGGAGTTACTAAAACCTGTGGAACTTTCAGACCAAAAGGGAAGAGAGGCAACTTCTCAGCAAGCAACATAATCACTTTCTTTTCCTGGACCCTAAGACTGCGACACTTGTCTACCGCCAAACCTTGGAAATACCCAACCTGGCATCATAAAATGTCCTAAATGCTGCAGGGTTATAGTGGATCCGCATCTTACAGCAAACATGGTGCTACTAATCCTTTGCAGCAGTGGTATTGTGAGCTCGGGCAATACACAAGGCAACATTTCACAAAATCCAGAAGTCTCTCTCACACAAAAATGAGACAAGCGGATGCACAACGTATATAGTCGCTCTTGCTAAAGGTTGCACTCCTATGCAGCACTCACTTGGGGTAAAGCCCCACTGCTAGAAATCAGATTTGCTTCCAAGCAAGAACATGGATAGGCTCAAGATGCATGACTGCAATCCTATGAACGTTAACTTGGAAAATGCCCCATGGAACACTGTTCGAAGTAAGTGTGCACATCACCTAGCTGTTCTCTCCATATAAACAATTCATTGTCCCTAAAAAACAAAACAAAAACAAAAACCACACACACACCTAAACCTCTACTCAACGATCATTCAATTTTCCTATTGAACACTTCAATAAGTCCCTTTTGGAATCCAATCTTGAGGAGTGTTAAGCTACTTAACCGGAATACTACATGAGACATTAATCAATTGAAACTGGGAGAAAATCTTACCAGTCTAGGCTGTATTCCATCTGGAACATCCTCAATCAGCCCTTCTGGAACCAGTTTGCCATTGATCTCTTGGTACTTTATACCATTAATAGAACATTCCCGAAACTGCATCACATTTTCAGTTAATGTACCAGTTTTATCTGTAAACACATACTCCACCTATGGTAAGTTGAGAAGAGAGATAAGAAAAATAGGTTTAGGAGCAGTGAAACCAAGTTTGTCTGTTCCCCCACCTGCACACAAAATGTTGATGTGATCTGTAGGACACAAGGCTGAACTGGGAGTGGTACTCAAATCCCATTACACAGCAAAACACTGGGGAAAAGCCACTCTCTCACCTTTAGCGCATAAAAGTACTGTATTTTTCACTCTATAAGACGCACCAGACCATAAGACGCACCCAGTTTTTGGAGGAGGAAAACAAGAAAAAATAATATTCTGAATCTCAGAAGCCAGAACAGCAAGAGGGATCGCTGCGCAGCAATCCCTCTTGCTGTTCTGGCTTCTGGGATAGCTGCGCAGCCTGTATTCGCTCCATAAGACGCACACACATTTCCCCTTACTTTTTGGGAGGGAAAAAGTGAGTCTCATGGAGCAAAAAATACGGTACTTTCTCTTGTTTATCATGAATTGCTCACCACTGTTGACCTAACACACAAACATGCATCAAGATAACACAAATCTCTGGTTTCTGCAACCTGCATTATGGAAAGTTAGTTTTGAATGTACAAAACTGTTTTAAGCAGAGCCAGGCCACTGGTCCACTGTCCATCTTCCAGTTGGAAGAACTCTCCAATGTCTCCCCTTTCCTTTTCATTTGAAGTACTGGAATTTTGAAACTGGGGTCTTCAGGAGGCAACTATGTGCCATGCAATTTGTTCTACCATCTAGGTAATAAAAAGGATCGAGGCACTATTGCATTGCAATGAAGCCCCAACCCACAGCAATTAAAAAGCCCATTGAATTCTGACTGGCAGAATTCGAGACTTGGGAGAAGAAACAATGGAAGAGGACTGGAGGAAGTTTAAGGATTATTTACAAAAATATTATAAGTTGTATGAATGTTAAGTATTTGCACGATTTAGAAAATACCAGCTCCAGCGAATAGGCTTTGTAAAATAGAAAATTAAGTTATAAGTAAGAAAAAGTCAAAATTTAAGACAATATTTTGTTTAATTTTAAGGTATGAGCAATCGATAAAAATTACTTTAAATTTAGAAGTATAATATGTGGAAAGTACAAAATAAGGTATGAAATAAGGTAATAATTTGCTGACATTCTGATTATAAATAATGCAGGGTAAGGAGATGCAAGGAAGTCCAGTTAGTTATATAAGAAAAGTTATATTGAATGGTTGGTTATATTTTTCTTTTCTTTTTTTCTTATTATGTATTTTGAAAATTTAATAAAATATTTATAAAATAAAAAGCCCATTGAATTCTCTCTGGTCTCAGAGATTTCTACACATTTTCTAAGGGGTAGGAAACGGCTTTTTAAAACTAAAGTTCTCAAGATACTGAATGTCAGTTCAAAATTCTGCACCTTTCCCATGCTTGTGTGAATTGTGCATCACTCTGCTTATAGGTAATGCAAGGTAAGTACAGTGGTACCTAGGGTTACATACGCTTCAGGTTACACACTCCACTAAGCTAGAAATAGTGCTTCAGGTTAAGAACTTTGCTTCAGGATAAGAACAGAAATCAGGCTTCGGCGGTGCAGCAGCAACAGGAGGCCCCATTAGCTGAAGTTGTGCTTCAGGTTAAGAACAGTTTCAGGTTAAGTACAGACCTCCGGAACAAATTAAGTACTTAACCCGAGGTACCACTGTACACAAAATCACTGATCGATAACAACTTTAGAATAAATTCAGCAGATACTGGAATTATAGACTGTTCTGAACCTGGGTGGGGGAAATAATATTGAAACATCCATTCTATACCTGTCCCAGCTCTTCATTGAGGTCTGAAGTATTCACTTGGGCCTTCTCATTTGTTTCTTCATGATAGAGGTCAAGATCCCAACCAATAAAAAAAGATCCTAGAAATTTCTGCATCTCAACAGTCACGTATAGTGAAATGGGAATAATGAAGTTGTAAAGGACCAGGAAAGCAAGGAAATCTGAAATAAATCTCAGAATCTGAATGAGAAAGAAAGAGAAATATTATTCACCAAACTGAAAGTGAAACATATTTATTTAAGAAGAAATAACAATCACTGCAAAATGCCCTGCTGTCCTTTAGTCACTTGTTATCAACTGGGCACACCAACATCTCCTTCGAAAAGCTAACCTTTCTGTTTGGGTTGATATGAAAGCTTTGAACTGGGATGATTATTTTGTTTTTATTTTATTTAGGTTATAGTTGCATCTTACCTTCAGATAGCTTTGAGCGGCATCCATGGTTGCTCTACCCCCCCCCCCCGCCATATTTTATCCACAAAGCAACCCTGTGAGGTCAGTTAGTCTGAGAGATAGCGACAGAACCAAGATGACCCAGTAGGCTTTGTTGTGGTTCAGTCGGAAACAGAACTCAATTCTCTGCAATGTAAGCCTAACCACCATGCTACATCTTAAAATACACCTTTGCTATAAAATACTGGACCCTTTGCAAGCTGCCACCTTGGATGCACTGCACCATTTCCCTACGAAATCCTTTTGCAGTACTAACTTCATAGGCTAATATGCCTCTGTAGACTTGGGTAGTGCATGCACAAACCAATGCCAGTATCAGTTACTCAATGTGCAAAATGGCTTGTAACAATGGGATGTCTCTCAAACTTGGGAAACTTTCTTTCTGGCACTGCTCCCTAGAAGTGAAGAGAAGGAATCTCTGAGCAAGTAACTGTCTAACCAGCATGACTACATCCCTCTAGTACTAGGCAAGGCAGCATGGGGAGGGGGGCAAATCACCTAGAATGTGCACATAATTTTACACTGTACCTTGCTGCTGTTTCTTTCATGATCAGTTTGCTGGTTATACCAAGGCTCATGCCACTTTTCTTCAGACTGCCAGGCATATTTCAATATTGTACTCAAGATTGCTTCAAAGAGGAGGATTATTAGATAGATAATCAAAAAGGAATTCATAGACCTAAGGAAACAAAATTGGTGGGTGCCGATTTAATGCACAAATATCCACAGGATGGCAATAACCCTGTGAAAAAAGCTTCATTAGCAAGCATGGAAGACTGGGCACAATTCAAACACAACCATATGTTGCTGCAAAAACACATCCCCATGCATGTTTGTGGACGGAGATAAAAGCAACTCCAGTTAAAAAATAAGAGGGCGATTCCGTCTTTGCGTGAATATGACCTTCTAGTTTGTAGCCAGAGGTCAAAACTGCCCACAGTAGAGGGAGATTATCTTGCTCGGGACAGAAGAAAGGAAGAACTGTTCAGTCTTATGTTCCCCTCCTGTTTCTAACCATCTCTGGTTGCGCAAGAAGAACGCTGCTCTTCCCTATGAGGAACAGGGGATGCAAAGTCAGGAGGAGAAATCCTCTGTTCCCAGCCTAGGGAGGAAAGGGACTGGAAAGACAATATGGCAATGGGGGAGTTTGGAAGGACAGGCTCATTAAGCAGAAAGTGCAGCAAAGCAAATCCTTGGAGAGTGAAGGGCAAGTAGACACGGCTCATCAGTCTTAGAATACTCTGGACTACGTCAAATATTGTTGTTGTTTAGGCATGACCGACTCTTCGTGACCCCATGGACCAGAGCAGGCCAGGCACTCCTGTCTTCACATCAAATATAGAAGGCCCAATTCTCATGTCATTTTCCAGCACAACACCTCAGTTCTCTTCAAAAACTTAAGAGATTACAATAGGATTCTTTTTCCATTCCCCAGAAAATTAGCACTTAAAATTTCCAGTTTTGCAGCTTGCAATACCCTATGAGAACTTTTAAAGCATTACAATTTTCCAGTCAGTGAAAATCTGCAGGACACATACTTTTCTACTGCTGATCGTTTCTGTGATTTACTCTTGTAATTTAATGCCATCTTCGTCTCCATTCCTGTATACACTGCAACACCTACAACAAACAAAATCAATGTTTAGACTTGGTATCTGCAGCATGAGCTGATTAAAAAAAAAAAAAGCAGAGTGCTATTTTTATCGTTGTGACTGCAAAGACATACAAGAAACATTAGATTTGTAGCAATACTCTGTTATGAGAAACTGTGGGCTTGTTCAGATACAAAGCTAAATCCCAGCTTAGCGTCATGAGAGTTAGCTGCAGTGCACACTCCCTGCTACCGCCGCTGCCTCCCCAACACCGGCAACAGCTGTAAGGAGGCCTTTGAGAGTTGTTGCTTCTGTTTTAATTTAATTGCAGCTTGTTTTGCCATCCCACACTATGGACTAACTGTCGCTCACTATGGTTAGGGAAAAACCAACTGCTAACCATTGTTTATGAAGCTATTTTATTTCAACTAATTGTTGTATTAAAGGTAAAGGTAAAGGTACCCCTGCCCGTACGGGCCAGTCGTGTCCGACTCTGGGGTTGTGCGCCCATCTCACTTAAGAGGCCAGGGGCCAGCGCTGTCTGAAGACACTTCCGGGTCACGTGGCCAGCGTGACAAGCTACATCTGGCGAGCCAGCGCAGCAGACGGAAACGCCGTTTACCTTCCCGCTAGTAAGCAGTCCCTATTTATCTACTTGCACCCGGGGGTGCTTTCGAACTGCTAGGTTGGCAGGCACTGGGACCGAACGACAGGAGCGCACCCCGCCGCGGGGATTCAAACCACCGACCTGAAGATTGGCAAGTCCTAGGCGCTGAGGTTTTACCCACAGCGCCACCCGCGTTCCAATTGTTGTATTAACCATTGCTTATGCTGAACTGTGATACAAAAATGGAAGAAGCAGCCTCTGCTCTTCTCATGGTCATGCCAGAAGGGGAAAACAGGCCTGCCTTGTACAAAGTTATGTCCAAACACAGCCAATTTAAGTCCTATTGTGAGCTTTTTCTGAAGTCTGTGCTAATATCCATTATACAAGGGGTATGTGAAACCCGTTAACCATAATGTTTCAGTTGTGGAATTTCCTCCCCGAAGAGTTGTGTCTAGCATTTTCATTAAGCAGTTTGCGTTGTACACTGAAGATGCACTTCTTTACTCAGGCTTTTGACCCCAAAGAGAGAGGTTTTTAGGACTCAGCCTACTCTTGTGACTGCCATTTGTTTTCAACTGTTTTTAATATTGTATTTTAAATTGCTGCAACCCACCCCAAGACCTTATGGTGAAGGGCAGGCAATACATCAAAGTATTAATTATCATTATTATTACATTTCATCTAATGTACTGCAGTTGCACGTGAAATTTGCTTTGAAAGTAATAGCCACCTAAGTCAAACGCTCCACAAAACTGCATCAGCTTTTTCACTCTTTGAAACATGCTTGGGAAACAGCTAGTCAAGCATATAACCACCAGGGTATTAATTAAGGTATTCCAAATGGAGATATGCTGGTTTTGCAACATCTTCATTGACTTTCAGTTGGTTTCAGAGTCCAATTCAAAGTGCCTCTTTTGCCCTTTAAAAGCCCTATATTGTTTGTGTCCAGAATGCGTCAAACTCTATCTTTTCCTAAGGGGCTCTGCTCTGTGTTCACCCAAAGTATGTTTGGCAGAACGGTGGTACCTGGGACAAGGCCATCTCTGGAATGGCAGGAAGTCTGTGAAACTCCTTTCCCAAGGGACCAACTCCAACCTTTCTGTTAGTTTTTAGAAGCCAGACAGACATTTTATTCTAAAAGAAGGCTTCACGGGGCTGGTAACTGCATTTCTGGTTGATGGGTCTGCTGGGTTTCTGCAGCACATTTAGTCTGTGATTATTTTAGCAGTCTGCAGAAACTGTTCATTAATAATTATGGGTGTGGGCCCTTAAGCCACCCTGATTACTCAGGCTATGCTGGTGAATAGCAACGCCAGTGGCCTAGTCAAAGGGAGAGTGGGAAGATGATTCAAAGTACACCAAAGTGTTCCCCTCTGACTGACGCTCAAAAGATAACTACCGTACATTCTGGGAAACCTGCCTCAAGAATCTTTGAGCAATTTGTGAAATACTTATGTGGTTACAAACCAAAAATTTCTTTGGTGTTTTTCAATCTTGCTCCACGAAGTAAGAGACTTTCAGGTCCAAGAGGTCTGAAAAAGAAAGAGGTCAATTTTTATGTTGACAGAACACAATGTATCAACAGGTATTTGCTTAGATGTCCACTCCACCAATTCCAAAATGCAACTTGCACCAAATGAGAATAAACAACAGGGATAAAGCTATGGTTCATTCAAGGTGAAGAAAGCTATGCGTGACATTTCATCCTCGGTAACAGTCAAGAGCCAAACAGAACAGGTAACATTCCTATTTTGCCTAAAGTAACTGAAAACAGAAGATGAAATGGGGAGGGAGGGGAAGGAGGTATACATTTCAGTTAACATAGCTTGTTCATAAAAGGTGCTAGGGCAAGTTAATGGAAGACTGCCCTTGATAGACGTCTTAACACTATATGGACTCTCTCTGGTGTGGAGGCTACTAAATACCAGCTGGTGGGGGTGGCGGTCCCCTACTGCTGTTGATCCTCAAATCTAGTTTCTGAGCATCCTGCAGGCATCTGACTGGCCACTGGAGGAAAAAAATGCTAAACTAAAACAGACTTATAGCATGATCCCGAAGGACTTTTAATTCTACTGTGTACGTCTAAGAACTAAAGAACGTTTGGTTTCAATAAATTCACGCAACATTAATTATCTGCACATTTCAAAAATTCCTGCAGTAACTCCAGGATTATTTGTACCTGTAGCAAGTGTAGCATCTGTGTGTAATGCTCACACCACTGAACAGTGGCTGTATTAGCTTGTGTTTCTTTTAGAACGTCATTATTATCCTACCATTTAACAAGATGCAAACCTTGGGCAACTCACAATTTCATTTCCCTTTGCAAACAAGAGGTTGAACTTGTAAAATTACAGTTCTGTGTTATTTTTTACTGCAAGGACAAGAGTAACAACTCCAACTCCTCCAGTTACTCTTAACAGATACCCCTGGGGTGCTTGAAACTCCTGCTGTTCCAGTAGCTACTGTACCAGCATTTAAGGACTCTCCAGGAGAGTCAAGTCAGTAAATGGAGGCCCTCGGTCAAATAAGGCCGCTACCCAGACGAGTGTTGTCAGTCTCTTTCCCATAGCTATAACCCCAGAGAGGAAAGATATGGGGAAATGTTACGGGGAAACATTGGTGTAAGGACTTGTTTGTAAGCTACTTTAGGGGAGAAGCATGGTGCACGCCAGAAACTTCTCTGATTGACTGTCTACAGAAACCAAGTCGTTTAGGCATAAATGGGGGAACAATCATCAATTGCATTAGATCACATTTCATCTGGTGGTGGGGCAGTCTACTTAGGGAAAAACAGTTTCTATAAGACATCTGTAACTTCAGGATTAGTATATGAGAGATACATCTTCTTAAAGGATTGACATGATTAATGGATCTTATCAGCAAGAAATAAAAACTGGCTTTGCAAGTTAGTTCACTCCAAACTGGTCAAGCTGGGATACAGCAGTTCATGGCATTGCTAAGTGCAGGAAGAAGTCACAACCTATAGCCACCTCTTCAGAGTTTCTGCTACAAAGAAAGCCTAATTGCACTGGAACTGAAGTTGGCACACTCCCTACAAGCATTTATGCACTAGCAAAACAAGCTCTGGAATAAGGAAGCAAATTCTTTACTAACTACCTGAACGTTCTCTGCTACACAATAAATATGGTCATTTTCTCATAAAAATGCTATCAAAATATTGAGGAAGTAGGATGCTAGACTAAAATAGACCTACGGCCTGATCTAGCAGAGTTTTTGTGGGTTTTAATTCTGTTATGAATACCTGTCAAATAAGATTGGTGGTTTCAATAAATACACCAAATTTTTCAAGTAGCACAAAAGAAGGAAATTAAGGGGCAATCCTAAATGTGGAAAGCCAGCATAAGTTACAATGGGTTAAATAATGCTAGCGTAAAGTATGCCAGAGCCAATCTCCATTCAGGAGTCTGGCCTAAGCCTGGAAGAGGAAAAACGAGTCTTTAAAATAGAGTTGCAACACACTTTTTGCAAGCATAACTTACATGAGATTGCCAGGTCATGTAACCAAACTGAATGGGCTTAGCATAAATTAGAGGGTTTTTTTTTAATTATTTAACTCAACTCAGTTAAGGAACTGCAGCTCATGCCTCCATGATCCAGCAGCCACACCTATGTCTGATCTGGGCAGTCCCAGGCAGGCAGCAAAAACACAAAATTGTCCCATACAGAGCCAGGTCCTTGGCTCATTTTGCGCAGTATTTTGTACTGGCGGCACTTCACCAAGGCCTCAGGAAGATGCCTTTACAAAGCATTTCTATGAACTGGAGATGCGAGGCACTGAATCTGGAAAGTCTTATGTGCAAATTATGTGCTCTATCACTGAGATTCAAGCCATTTACTGAATCCCTGGTGGCTGAAGGATTGCCCCCAGCTTGGTGGTTCACAAGCTGTGGAGCCCTGCTGTAAACACATGCTGTTTGAATTCAAGGGAAATCACATGACCTTTACCAACGCTTGGCTTACCGTACTATTTCCTCAATTTGTTGACTTATTGTTATTCGTCCAACGAATCTGTGAAAGAGATTAATGTGTCAGAAAGACATATTTCTTCTATTCCAGCTCTGCGAGTTAGCAACAACTATGCAATAGAAGGAAGAGGATGTTTATTTATTTTTATAAAATTTGTCTACCACCCTTCATCCGAAGATCATAGGGCAGCTGACCAAAAAAGAAAATAAATGCGAAACGAAAACACAAAATACATAATAAAAAAACAAAACAAACCAATAACCGCCCCACCCAACCCCGTGATCTGACAAAGAAATCCTCCTGGTTTGTGGAGGATTCCAGAATGTTGCAGAGATCTGTTACAAATGCTGAAGATAGGGCAGTGCAAAAGTAACTGATTTAAAAAAGAAACTACACAGATCTCCAGAGCTTTTGAAAATTATGGGACAGTTGTTCTCATTCTACAGCTGCGCAGAGTGATGCAGATGAATGTTCAAATCTACTGACCCATTAAGTCAGGCATTGTCAACCTGGCCCCTACTGCCCACTAGTGGGCGTTTCAGGATTCTAGGTTGGCGGCAGGGGGTTCTACGGCACAAGCTGAATCCTCCTTCCATCGAGCACTGGTGGGCACTAAGAAAATTTTACCATCTAGAAAGATGCATTAGTGGGCAGTAGGTATAAAAAGGTTGACTACCCCACATTAAGTTATCTGGCCCTTTATCATTTAAGAAGTGGATGTTTCAGTCACTGCAAGGTTCTCTGCTAGTACTTACAGATTTAAGTAGCTCATGCATTCACACAGAGATTAGAATTTCTAGAAGTGTTTCCTGCAAAATCATCTAATCCTTAGAACACTATAAATATTGCTTTCCAAATCCGCTTTGGGGGGAAAAATTATATTATAAAAAATGGCACCTGTATAGATCTGCTTCTGGTTGCTGACATTCTATAACAGCTACAAGTTTGTCCAGATTGGCAACTGACTGCAATACTGCTGTTTCGGGGACTGCAACATGTGTCTGAAATAAAAAGAAATAATCACCCAGGTTCCATTAGGCAACAATAAGCAGCATATTGTGCAAATGCTATAAAGACATAGGCTTGCAAATTGCACACACATATACACACACATTAAACAGAGCTGTCTGGTTAAGATACCAACTAAGCCTCCAAACCACATCTTAAATTTTCCAGTACATCATCAGCTCCCAAAACAACACTGAGTGCACATAAACGACGATTTGTCAAGTGCTAACTTGCCAAAATGTGCATATTACCTTTTGAAAAATCAGTCAGCCGTACTATGCTGCATCTGTTCAGAAATCCAAAGTGTTTAGATTTCTCATCATTTAGCAGAGCAATGCAGATGACAGACTTATCAGGTGATTTACATGCACACCACTTGATAAAACTGTTGCAGGCTTCTGACTGATGAGCAAACACGGAAGATCAATCTTGGGTGGGGCAGCCATCCCCTCAAGTTACTGACCCCTATGCGTACAGAATGCACACATCATCACATGCACATAAGCCCTGCATCTCTGGTACGGCAGTAGTACACACACAGTTTTGTTCATAGCACAGCACATACTTTTCTTACAGATTCTTCTATCTATAGAGAGTTATAAAATTATTTTCAAGGGCAGACGGTAGTGACTATTTCAGAATCAGAATACCGTAAACACATACATCAACTGCAGTTCTGTCACTTGCTATTTTAAATGTGTACAGGTATAACTGAAATTAGGTTCATTTTTCTCCAGGTCATGTCACTACTGATGCAGACCTTGGTTTGAACAACATGCTTTGTGATTCTGATATTATGAGGTGCACCCAGGGGAATTCAACATTCTCCTTTTCTGTACGAGGGATTTGGAATATATCAATCTTGGTTATCAGGAAACAAAACCTAAATCTGTTTCTAACTTAAGGTATACAAAAGGCGATGAAAACAGACCTTAAGATTAGTTTCTCCATCCAAGCTTGCAGTAGTAACGTAGCAAGAGCCATCTGCTCTGTCAGATGACAGAAGTACGAGATCAACAGGGAAAGTTTCATCTTTGGCTACTCTGACAATATCTCCCACCTGAGAGGACAGGCAAAAATATCTGTTCAAATACACCTTCACAAAAATATTTTTGTAACTTTCATTAACACACGCTATGTAAAGCAACGGCCCTTTAAATTGCCTTTTTAATTTGCATGTATATACACACAAACACACACACACTTTTGAAATGTTCAAAATCATTTTGCACCACTCACACACCTACCCGAATGTTCTTTGATCTTGTTTTTACAAGGCCACCACTGCGAACAACATACACTGGAGCTCCATTCACTTCATTGTCTGCTTTATGGCGTAACCAATCTTCATAGCCCTGGAAAAGATGCAAAGAAGCATTTTGGGGGGGAGGGGAAAGCCAACAATACACATAACTGCCTAAGCAAAAGCACCTATGCAACCAATTTGCTGATAACTACAGGCAACTCCCAATTTATGCACATTCTATTTGCTCGCAACCGTGCACACGAGCAGTGCTGGGGAACTGGAAATGGGGAGCATCCTGGAGAGTCTGCCTGGCTCACAAACAGACCCTCCCCAGAGGATGTCCTCTCTGGGCTCCAGGCAGGTTATCCTCACAAGCTGGAGAGGCAGCAAGGCTTTATTGAGCTGCTCAGCCTAAGAGCTGACATCTGGGGTAGCGCAGCAACAGCTGTGGCTTTCCTGTGTGTCAGCTGAGAAGTCCCGCTGCCCATCCAAGCTCACGTAGAGGCTGTCACCAGAGCCCGAAGAGGAGCTCCTCTTCAGACTCTGTGGAGTGAGCCTGAGGCTTGTTGAGGTTGCTCAGCTGATGTGCGCAGGAAAGTTTCTTTCCTGCGCATCAGCTAGGCTGGTTGACAAAGCTCTGCTGTCCCTCTGGCTCACGTGAGATGAACTGTGGCACTTGTTTGTGAAATATGGGGGGGCAGCGGTGCTTGGTTGACCAGTCCAGCTAACACATGGCGAAGGTTCCTGCACATCAGCTGAGTGAGCCGGGGTGGGGAAGCAGGGCTTCCTCAGCTGACACGCAGGAAAGCTGCTGCTGCTGCTGCTATTGCACCACCCTGCACATCAGCTGTAAGGCATGGAGGCTGAGCAGTTCAACAAAGCTCCACTGCGCCTCCTTGAAGACCCTTCCAGGGGTGCTCCCCATTTTACGCAATTTTATGCACATAGGAGTCCAGAGTATAACCCCCACATAAATGGGGAGTCACCTGTATAATATTATCAAGTCAAGAACAAGGATCAGCAACTGGCAGCCCAGTTGGCTCTAGGTAGGGTGCTCCTTCCACTTTAAATTGTGTTCTGTGACCAGAAATGTAACTTTTTAGCTGGCTTTGTGATAGTTGGGCTGAGAAAAAAGTGACTTAGGATAGAAGGGGAAAATAAGCAGTATTTTGTATTGTTGATAGGCAACTCAAATTCACTCGGGAAGAGGTGACACAGATAGCCTCAGAAACTTATTAGAATTTCCATCACAGCACCTGCTTGCAGACATGCTATGACACATGTCCTCTACAAATGGGACAGGTCACGTCCACCAATGAGATAATCTGCTAGGTGTTGCAGTTCAGCTCATGTGGAATCTCTCACTGCATTGTCAAATACAGTTAATGCCGCCTTCAAGACACACTCAAGTGATTTTGCCATATTTATGGCCAGCATGTGTATTACAGAAATGTTCCAAAAGAAGACAGAGCTGGTGTGAGAACTCCTGTAGGCATGCCTGGAGAAGGGTCATGAGAGTCTAGAGGAAGCCACAGATGTCTGGTCTTCCCTTAGTTACCACTAACTTGACTGAATGCAAGGCAGTGACAGGCTGTGACAAGGCAATTACAATAGGCCTGGAGACTGGGAAGAACAAAAACAAAAACAAGATGTGTACAGCTTTCAAATACAGCATAGCCTCTCTCAGTACATAAGCTATTGTTATGCAAGAACTTACTCCTCTGGGTAAGTGTGAGGCTGCTGGAAATAAGAATTTATGATGCATACTGACATACAAAGTCCTCGCACAAAAACTGAGGGTGAGTCTGTCACTGCCCACTTAGGGGTGTTGCTATGAGTCACTGACTGCATGGCAGCGAGACAAAAATAACCCTAGGCTGACCTGCTTGATTGGCAACATAAAACATATTTACTTGTTTTCAGCTAGAAGCTAGAGTCTAGTAGAATGCTGCTCAAATCTCATGAAGGTCCAAACAGATGCAACAGCAGCAGACGTGCCCAGAACTTGGCTGGCCGAGCTCCATTACATACAAACCATCTCCCATTCTATCTCAGATGAACTGACAAATCCATAGAACATGTACAACAAACTCATATCTGGACTCTGCTCCACAACTGTCCATTTCTGCCCAAGATTCTCCACTCACTGGTGTATAGAAATGATGAATTTGACATGTTTCAGGTCAGAATTGTAGGTCACATAAGCCATTCTTGTAGCAAGTTTATCCTCTGCAACATACAGGATTGCACAGGGAGGCATCATGACATCATGTTAAGCACTGCTTTGCAGTGTGATGATGCCACAGCACAAGGGAAGCAGCCCTACACATTCTGGAAGACAGGGAAGTAATCTGAACACAGGGAAGTTCTATTCTGTATTACACAAAGCATGTCCATCTGCCCTAAGCGAGTACCTTCTAAAGCACCTGTGTTTCCTTACCTGCTTTATGGCAGTCACAGTTATTACAAAAAACAATGGCAATCCACTGGTTATTGGACTTGTAGGTGTATCTATCATAAGCTGGAGAGGAAAACAAAGATGAAGACAGCGTCAGCACATGCCACAATAGTACACTGAACAGAGGGCTCTACAAGTCTTAGTTGGGCTTGGTAGCTAGCCAATGTTTGTGGCTGGCATTGACTTTGCCCCATCCCCAACTCTTCTCCTCTACCACATGAACTTTTGGGAATGGTATGCTGGTTCCAAGTGGTTGCAAAGCCTGGTCGAATGTTAGGCATGTACCAATCAAAGTGCAGGGCTCATCCCTGATGTCATGTTGGGCTTTAGAAGCATTTAGGACAACAGCAAGTGGGAATGAAGAAAACATGGTGTCCATCAGTCTAGGCTGAGCACAAGGAGTGGACACAGGTCTGAAAAGTGGCTCCCTAGATTTCCACTCTCAGCACAGAGAGGACTGCTCACAGAGCTGCTGGGAGAAGGGCACATGTGAAACAAGATTTCAGCATGACTGAGACTGAAGTTGCACAATGCCTAGCAATGTACCTTAATCCTAACTAACAGGTTCCCTTTGCTCTTATTGCAAAATAGGCAATCACAATTTGCCCTATTACCACTGTTGCGCTAACTGCAGCAGAAAATATCAACAAACTCTGCTTTTATTGCTTTCATGCTGGAAAGAAAACGCCATCTTGCAGGATATGCTGCACGTGTTCAGGAAAATAAATGAACGGAACAGCAATTATTCAGAAACTGACATTAATCCAAGAGACTTCCTACCTCTAAGGAGGATTTAACACATCTCTAGGAAGCTAGAATAAGAGATTTTATGCAAACATTCATGAAGGAATTTCAAGGATTAGCATCCTATATAGCCAATCTTTATTGAAAAACAGTTTAGGGCAACGTAGTGACATGTCATCCACTTTGAACACTTAAGTTTCACTTAAAGGAGCCAATATGCGGGACCGCCTCTCCTGGTATGGCCCACAGAGGAACTTACGATCTTCAAACAAAAACATCTTGGAGGTCCCAGGCCACAGAGAGGTTAGGCTAGCCTCAACCAGAGCCAGAGCTTTTTCGGCTGTGGCTCCGATCTGGTGGAACGCTCTGCCACAGGAGACTAGGGCCCTGCAGGACTTGACATCTTTCCGCAGGGCCTGCAAGACAGAGCTGTTCCGCCAAGCCTTTGGCCAGGGCACAGCCTGACTCCCTCCTTTGGCAATCTTCAGAGAACTCTACCCAGTGGTTGCCATCAACCATTTGATTTGAAGTAATTTTTAAATGAAATGATTTTAAAATGTTGTCTTATTGTTGTTAGCCGCCCTGAGCCTGGCTTCGGCTGGGGAGGGCGGGATATAAATAAAAAAATATTATTATTAGTAGTAGTAGTAGTCCAAATTGCTTTGTTTGTAGAGAACTAGTTTTAAGGCTTGCCTACTTATTAGGTATCAGTTTGCAGCTAAGTACCACTTGGTATTTGTTTTGACAACAAGCTTAGTCACACTTTCATGCAGCGGCATGGGAGGTGCTGCCTTGTGGTCAATCTAAACCATCTGGAAGACTGTGTGGTGCATGCAGCAGATAACGTGAGCAAGTGAGCGAAGTAACCACACAGTGGCACCAGTTAAGTTCTTTCCCACCCACTCACTGAGGCAAATGGCACCAACCAATTCAAGCATACACCTAAGGAGTATGGCATTGAACAAGAGGTGAGCAAAACCCTGTGTAGGAGAGGTGATTGAGCGAGTGGCTGCTGAACAACTCCAGGCACGCATGGAAGAAGCGGACCATTTGGATCCCTTCCAGTCGGGATTCAGGCCTCATCATGGGACTGAAACTGCCTTGGTCGCACTGGTTGATGATCTCCGGCGGGCTAGGGACAAAGGTGAGAGCTGTTTCCTAGTTCTGCTGGATCTCTCAGCGGTGTTTGATACCATCAACCATAACATCCTTCTGGACCGTCTTGAGGGGCTGGGAGCTGGGGGCACTGTCATACAGTGGTTCCGCTCCTTCCTCCTGGGCCGTGTTCAGAAAGTGGTGGTGGGGGATGAGTGTTCAGACCCCTGGGCTCTCACTTGTGGGGTGCCTCAGGGTTCTGTCCTCTCCCCCATGCTTTTCAACATCTACATGCAGCCGCTGGGAGAGATCATCAGGGGGTTTGGGCTGGGTGTTCATCAGTATGCGGATGATACCCAGCTCTACCTCTCTTTCAAATCAGAACCAGTGAAGGCGGTGAAGGTCCTGTGTGAGTGTCTGGAGGCGGTTGGAGGATGGATGGCGGCTAACAGATTGAGATTGAATCCTGACAAGACAGAAGTACTGTTTCTGGGGGACAGGAGGCGGGCAGGTGTGGAGGACTCCCTGGTCCTGAATGGGGTAACTGTGCCCCTGAAGGACCAGGTGCGCAGCCTGGGAGTCATTTTGGACTCACAGCTGTCCATGGAGGCACAGGTTAAATCCGTGTCCAGGGCAGCTGTGTACCAGCTCCATCTGGTACGCAGGCTGAGACCCTATCTGCCTGTGGACTGCCTCGCCAGAGTGGTGCATGCTCTGGTTATCTCCCGCTTGGACAACTGCAATGCACTCTATGTGGGGCTACCTTTGAAGGTGACCCGGAAACTACAACTAATCCAGAACGCAGCAGCCAGACTGGTGACAGGGAGCGGCCACCGAGACCATATAACACCGGTCTTGAAAGACCTACATTGGCTCCCAGTACGTTTCCGAGCACAATTCAAAGTGTTGGTGCTGACCTTTAAAGCCCTAAACGGCCTCGGTCCAGTATACCTGAAGGAGCGTCTCCACCCCCATCGTTCTACCCGGACACTGAGGTCCAGCACCGAGGGCCTTCTGGCGGTTCCCTCACTGCGAGAAGCCAAGTTACAGGGAACCAGGCAGAGGGCCTTCTCGGTAGTGGCGCCCTCCCTGTGGAATGCCCTCCCACCAGATGTCAAAGAGAACAACAACTACCAGACTTTTAGAAGACATCTGAAGGCAGCCCTGTTTAGGGATGCTTTTAATGTTTGATGTATCATAGTATTTTAATATTCTTTTGGAAGCTGCCCAGAGTGGCTGGGGAGGCCCAGCCAGATGGGCGGGGTATAAATAATAAATTATTATTATTATTATTATTAATTATTATTATTATTATTATTAATACCGTGAACACAGAAACAGGGCTCACACAGCACAAATTTGACTAATGGCTTGTAGCTTCTTACAATCCCAGGTGCTGACGCTAACCACCATAAGAACAGCGCCACAAACATGTGGGAAAGGATATCTTTGAAACTGCTGGCTAGCAATGCATTTATCAGGACATGTTGTTTCCAACTCTACACCAAGAGTCCTAGATTCTGCGCTCCTGAGTTACAAATTCATTTACATCCATTTTGCATGCTCCAAAGGCACCTTTTCCAGCATCCTTTATGTTCTGTAAGGACTTGTATTTTTTTAAATTTGGAAGTAGCATTTGACATCAAAAAGCATCTCTAATGAAAACAAAGGCTATACCAACAGCCAGGTTGAAAGAGCCTGGGCTGCAGATTCTACTGTGCATGGTAAGCCATGAAACCTGTATGCTATCTACAGAGCTCTAAAGCTCTACAAAGAGTGAAATGTTTCCAGTTCTCATAAACTGCAGCCAGTATGTCCAGTAATCAGGGATGGGAGCTGTAGTCCTGCAACGTGTGGAAAGCCACACAGTCTGCCTTTTCCAAGTTTAGCATCATGCATGAATGTGGCTTATGGGACTTCACTTTTGCAACCATGAAGTCAGTCAGTAGTCTACTGGAATGAGGTACAATCGTTTGAAGAGCATTTAAGTCGGTCTTTTGTTTCCTGGGTTTTGTTTGTTAACTGTATGCTAGATGGCTTCTTGCTTTGTTTTGTGTTTTCATTGTAAATCCAGTCTGAACTCCTTTGTGGAAGAGGTATAAAAAATTAAATATGCTAGTTCAAGCCAATTTCATTGGGGGCGGGGTGAGGAGTGTGTGTGTGTGTGTGTGTGTGTGTGTGTGTATGCATGCACTGAAATCCGTTAATATTATCCCAGTACTGATTCTAACCTTATTTGCAAACAGAACAAGTGTTGCAAATTAAATTGCATTTTTCAATTTGTCTCCCTGACAGAAATTGAAAGCATTCAAGCACCAACTAGGAAGTACAGGAAAGTGAGCCAAATGAGCCCAAGTAGTTCATATTGACAATGCAGTTCAGTAGAACTCGCTGCTCAAACATTAACATTTGTGTGTTTTCTTATGAACCAGCTTTTCCTGGATGTCAGGATTCCTTTCTTTCTCAGATCTATTTTTAGAGGGGAAGAGGCTTCAACAGAACTTGTGAAATAAGCTGTAAAAAGTGTAAAGGAAAGCCTGTTCCCGATGACTCACAACTAGATGACATCACTATATGCCAACCTGCACAGACTACTCAGAAGAGAGAAAAGAACCTTTATACATGTTTATTGAGAACCTGATTTTCCAGGTGCTTTTAGAGGTTTCATGGTTTCCCGCCCTCTTTGCCCTCACTTTTTAAAAATTTATTAAATGGCTACAAATGGATTCTTGATGTACTATTTTTATGCAGAAATCCCAGCGAATATTCTGAAATCACCCAGTATAGAACTGACCAATGATACAAAATGAAACAAACAAACAAATGAAACCAAACCAAGCCCAGTTTGCAAAGGGAGTGTGCATGTGCACAATATGGAACCGAAGGTTGTGTCAACACTTGTGTCCTGTTGTCAGGGGCCAGTTACTGCTACCACACAGCTCACGCTGCACTGAATCCAACAGGCTGGTCCTAGTTGTTCCTGGTCGTGACACATCAAGGGGACTTGTTCAGTGCCAGGTTGAAGCTTAAGAGCCCATGCCAGGAGGCAGTACTTTTGTTAAGACCCTCCTACCACAGCTGGGGCAAGGAAGCATGTCTAATACCTTTAGAAAGGGTTGCCTTGTCATGGACTGCAAAGTTCTGTCATGACCCAATATTACAACTGGAGGAAAGGTGCATTAGACCAAAGGTAGAAGGGGTGGGTTGAGGTTTAAACTGCACATTTATTATCTATCACTGAGAGACATCAAGGTTGTGAAGGAACACTTCAGTAATGCTCTCTTAGGAAATTATGCTCTCTCATATACATTTCTAGAAGGGTGCTTTATGACTTTGCAGTCTAAAGTGCGTTTTGAAATTACTTAGCAGTTTTGGACAATATTCAAACTTTAGGTTGCCTGATAGGTATTGCACCTGTTATTACAAAGCAATTTAGAGGCATTTTAATACTCTGATACAGCACTGCAGCAAAACAGCCAATATAACTCCAAGCACAGCCAGCCCAAAGGCCAGCCCAACTGAGTAAGAGGGCTGATCAGGTCGCCAGGGAGAAATCTACCCTGCCATCTGACTGGTTATTAAATAAATAGCAGAGGAGAAAGAGATGATTTAACTCTCAAGCTCTCCTTCATATGTTATAGGGGATGCTCCTTATTGACACGAGTTTGAGAAACTCCCTATCAGATTACCAAAACAAGCAAAAAGGATGTCCTTTCTTATTTTGACAGTGATGGAATGCATGTCACCATGCATTTATGCTCCAAAGCCGATGCCTGAGAATTCTAACTTTCCTGAATTCTTTTCTATTCATGGTAGGTGGGTAGTGAGAATATGCAAAGTGTATCACATCAAGCAAGTTACCTGGTCATTTTCTGGCTTAGCAAGAAATGAATAGAGATGACCTCTCCCACTCCCACTTCAGAGCAAATCCATTACTATTGACTATCTCGCTCTTACCAGCAACATTTGACTATAAATTTATTTCAGAGTTTTAACTCTTCCTTCTAAATTATTCAGGTAGGTAGCCGTGTTGGTCCTACGCAGTTGGTCTAAGGTACTATTGGACAATTTTTGTTATTCTAAATTATTGTATTAAAAATCAAATTCACTGGAAACCTTTGACATTGCAAATTCACTGGAAGCCTTTGACATTGCAAAATGTCAAGGCTTAATTCTATGCATTAAGAGTCACTAAACCAAACCCTCATACACTAGCATCCTTATATTCAACAATAAACAACCATAACAATCAATTCCCATATCCAAGAGTACACATCTGTTATATATCCTAAAGCAATGCTAGATTACCCAATCACTTAGAAGCCTATAAATCACTTAAAGCTTATTTTGGTATTAAGCGGAATATAAATGACTTACCTGAACCAAAAATATAATAAGAAAATAAAAGTTGGCTACCCTTCTGAACTGCTCAAATAAATTTTTGGGAACAAAATTCCATACAGTATACTGTAAGAGAAAAAAAATATCAACAGTTACAAGCAGCATCACAAGCCACACTGCAGAAGAGAAAACAATTTTCAGCTTTAAATATTAGGGAGTTTCCCCAAGAAATTTATTAAGTGGATCTAAAATAAGATAACCCTCTTCCCAAAATCTCATTTCAAAAAAATTGTTACCATTAGTTTAACACCACACCAAGGAAAAGACTTTAGAGAAAGCAATAAGCGACTGAAAAACTTGTTTTCCAAGTCCAGCTTTTGACCACCTAAAATCTGGCAGAGGGGTGACAAATGATTTCCCCCAAATCACTGTCACCTCCCCCACACTTGACATCACATGTGATGCGTCTTATACATGGAAAAATACGATGGATTATATTATACCTAATAAAGGATTTACATTTTCCTGAACTTACACCAATGCATTATAAATGCACTTTTTCCCACAAAATGGCCATAAAATTATTTGACCTCTCTGACTTTGAATACATTAGTCACTTTGATTGTTTATATGTTTAACAAAGTCAAACTGGACTGGATAAAATGTCTTTCCTTTCTTTTTTTTACAATCCTCTATAGAATCGAACTTTTGGGGTTAGCTTTTAAGACATGGCCAGCTACCAGACTTTGTCATACCAAGTTTACATCGTGGCTTTTCCCTAATATTTCCAAATGCATGTGATGGACAGTCTTGCTGTAATCTGTAAATAACCAGTTAATTCTCTCCCCCCCCCCCCTTTACAAAACACATATACACAATACAATACACAGAGTGGGAACTAGAGATACTACATCTCCAGTACTTCGGAGAAAATGATGGTGGGGTGGAAGGCAATTTAATAGGCATAAGGTGCCAACAGAAAATGTTTTTAAGCATTGCTTGCTTTCCTTGCAATGACACAGAATACATTGACTTCTTACTCCATAATTTTGTCCATGCAGCATTGCCTATTGTAACTATTGCCTATTTGCCTATTGCAAAGCATAAGGTCCCATTTCCCAACATTCTTTTAGCCTTTGCAGGGTTCTCGTTTCTAAAAAGTTATCTAAAGGAATAAACTGACAGCGAGTTTTAAAAACCTGCCCTGTAGAATCTACGGTTGCCGCCAGCACCATTCATTCAAATTCACTCAGATTTATCACCAGCCAAGTTTCACCAAAATATTGTGCTAATAGTCATTCATACTCTGCTATTCTTTTTCAGCATCCACTGTCATGACATCTGGCCAGCACTGGGGGGGAGTTTAACTTCTTATTCTTTTATGGAATACAGACACGGTCCCTAACAAATTCTCTTTTAAGCAGTGAGCAGAAAATCAGTGTACTGACCAAGAATAGGCAGTTTGGGGAATATACTGGACTTTGGTTTAATGGATTAATTGGAAAGGTCAATCATACATTAAGTATTAATTTTAAAGAAGCCCCGATCTCTATGTGAGTCACGGGATTGCTTTGTAAACATTTCCTACTTAACGAAATCATCCTCACACCCTAGATGTGCTGGTGCATGTCAAACCATGCCCCAAAACTCAGAATTAGGACCAACCCAATGATTTTCTTGTACATGTTGCAAATGGAGACGTCAATACATATCCAGCAGGTGGATGAACGGTTTTGCATTATTTGATAATGCTGTAACAGCAGTTGTTTTAGACTTTACAGGAAAACAAGGCATTCAGAAGTTAAGTGTGCTACAATCAATGTGAAAATACACTAATATGTAGGTACATACTATTGCTGGTATGAAATCTGAGCTTTTGGACGTATGTTTTTTAGTTCGGCTGCTGGTTGGTTATTTTTTTGTATTCTGACGTGACCTAAATAGACAAAATCAAAACCTACCTTTATCCAGCATGCTGGACAAAGCAAAAATTCAGGTAGGTAAAGGTTCCCCTTACCTTAGAGGAGATTATTCTGTTTTCTGCAAACTTCTGAGGAACATAATGACCATGCTGAGGAAAACGATTGGCTATATAAATAGTTCGGTTATCACTCTGATGTGGTGGGTCAAAACCCTGAAAGAAGAAAAGTGATTCTACTTATATCCACAAATAATTTCTACAGTGTTTACAATATGTGATATCAAGTAAGTCTTGATTTTATCCTCAGAAGATAGTGGGTGGTACTCAGCTAAGTTTTACTCAGAGTAGATCCATTGAAATTAATGATCCTAACTATGTTATGGCACTATCTTCAATAGAGCTACTCTAATACCACCAAATAACTCCTTGCCCAAGGGCAACCAGTAGACCTCAGTGATAAGCATGCACTGAAACTAGCATTCAACATCTAACCCAAAGATTATGTTTACTGCTATAGAAATCCCCAACAGTTTAAACAATTAATTTCCACAATTAAAAAACTCTGCTGAATTCAACATATGGTAGAAAGAAGGAACATCTGCTAGTCATTCCTGAAATGCTCTTTAATATAATTTAAATACATTGATTAATGGTATTATTTTAACCTTTGTATTGTTTCCCAAGAGTTTTGGACAAGAGCCATGAAAACAAGTATGAATTTAGGCAGCTGTCAAAAAGTATACAAGTTTCAGAAGAAATTAGCACCTGCAGGCAGTGCAAGTTAAGGAAAAATTACTGGTTTTCTGCCAGAGCACATAAAAAGCAGGAACTGGGGTGATGGTGCAGAATGAATACAACAAAGCGAAGTGGAAACAGATACCAAAAGGCAGAAGACATTTGTACAGAAAGTAGGAAGTGAGGTCCTAAAAGTAGCAAGTGAGGTGGCAAAAGGTTTGATACAGAGCAAAACCCACAAGAGTTAGTCACCAGATACGAGACCCACACATCCGTTGCCCGGATTTCGCACTGTGAGAAGTGGGGGAAGGAGGGAGGGAGGGAGGGAGGGAGGGAGAAAGAAAGACGGCAGGAGAAGAAGAGCACCCCACCCTTTGCCTGTCCCAGCCATTGTTCACGAACGCAAAACTAAGCACGTATCTCCTCACCCTACAGAGAGGAAGGAAATACAGGCACTTGGCCAGCTAACTTCCACTGCCTCCTCAAAATGACCATGCGGCAGAACTAGCTACTGACCAGGGGTGTGAAGACTACCTCCTCCTCTTCCCCAACTCCTCTGACTTGTACAGAGAAACCTGTGGGACTGGCATCTCATTTAGCTGGAATACACTCTCAAGTGGCAAGAGTCAGAGAATTTAGGGCAGGCACAGGCAAACTCGGCCCTCCAGATGTTGTGGGACTACAATTCCCATCATCCCTGACCACTGGTCCTGTTAGCATCTGGCCATTAAACAAAATTTCCTCTAATGGTTCATTCCATTCCCTAGTAAGCATTATAAAGCCAAAACGCCAAAATAGAGCAAGAAAACTCATCAATACAGAGAATAGAAAAAAACTACTTGCAATCAAGTAAAGAACAAGAAGTAGAGCAACATGTGCAACTGAAGGTCAATAGAGAATTAAAACCATCTGACCCAAAAGATAAATATGTGTGGTGCCAAACTATGGTCAGGGTCCAAAAAGTGATTTTGTGGCATGACCAATGAATTGACTGTGACCAGTAGCTTTCTTTTTAACAAAATTCTGAGATTTTTATATATTAAAAGCAGTTTAAAGCCTTTATAAACAATAAACACTCTTTTAAAACTCCCCTGGGTTTCAAAGATGTTTGTTATGGGGCAAAATGAACTGAGGATCCCTTGGGCCTATGGTATTTGGGAATTAGAAGATTTGGGAATTAGAAGATTTTATACCTTTCTGAATATCCTATACAACTTGTCAGTGTTGCAACTACAATTTATTTAATAACTGCTAAGTTATTAGGCAGGGCGGACCTGAAAAAAAGTTGGAAACTATCTTTTCAGTCAAAATTACTTAAGATGCAAAATTCTTTGCCAATGTTCCACACAGCACTGGCAAAACACCATGTTATTTTCTTAACTGGAAGGGGCAAGTCCATTACTAGCTGTTTTATTATGTAAGAATGAGTCAGTGGCAATGAGTTTGAGATTTTTTTTTTAATTGCTGGTGCACGAGAATTTTGCAAAGTTACTTTTCCTGCTATATTTTCCTCTCCAAATGCACTAATTCAACGGCTGGTATTTGGTCCTGTGTAGATAAAATGTTTGTTGTCAAATTTTTCAACTGAAGGCCATGGCCAACTACTCCTAGATAGAAAGACTTGGAACTGGACTTTCCTGGTGTGGGAAATTGCTACGAAGAGCCTTCAACTGTTCAGTTTCAATCAGCCTTCTCCAAAGCATTTGGAGAGCACAATTTCCATCTTTCCTACCTACACATTGGCCATGTGGCGGAGGCTGATGGTTGCTGCAGTCCAAAATAATAATAAATAATAATAATAATAAAAATTTTTATTTATATCCCGCCCTCCCCAGCCAAAGCAGAACTCAGGGCGGCTAACAATAAAATAATAATAATAGTAGAGAACACCAAGTACATGAAGGCCAGTTTAGAGAGGTTCTTACACTCAGAAGCAATTATTGTCCCCTGAACTGTTCATTATTAAGGTAATTTCTTCCTTATCTTACATCAGCTCACACATGCTGTGACCTAGTAGACCAGGCATAGGCAAACACGGCCCTCCAGATGTTTTGGGACTACAACTCCCATCATCCCTAGCTAACAGGACCAGTGGTCATGAATGATAGGAACTGTGTCCCAAAACATCTGGAGGGCCGAGTTTGCCTATGCTTGTAGTAGATGAAACTAGAACACATGATCAGCTAAGAGAAAGTAAGACAACCTCAAAGTTATGAAGAAGCAATGTAAGTTGTCTCTGAAGAGGTTTGTTCAAGATCACGGAATGCCATTTTCTTCTCTCAGCTGCTGTATCTTCCAAAAACAAAAGCAAAACACCTCCCTCTCTCTTGTTAATAAACAGTAGCTATAAATAAATGGTATTATTAAAAGAAAACTGTGTACATCTCATTCACTAGTACAAAGACAAGGATGCTTGTCATCCACAGGTAGATCAGGTAATAGCCAAGTACGCTCCCCACTGAAATCAATGTACTTAAATTATTCACCCACTGATTTTAATAGGTCTACTCTAAGTAGCTCAATTGGCTACAACTAATCGTAACCAACCCCTTTCCCTGATGTATTTTGCATGTTAATTACATGACAGAGACTACCGGTGATTGTTGGGAGCTTGTTCGTATTACGAACAGACTCCATGCCAAAATGTTTCATGTAAACAAGCCATCAAGTGACAAAAATGTCATCTGGCTCTTATCTAACAGAGGCATATTTCTGAACATTACTTATTAAATTCAGCTCTCTCATATCCTCTAAGGATCTCAAGGCAGTGTAGATGGTGCTCCCCTCCTCAATTTATGCTCACAGCTACCCTGAGAGGTAGGTGAGGCTCAGGCACAGTTACACTCTGCTATACCAACACTGGCTCCCAGAAAGTAAGTTTTTCCATTCTTTTAAGCAGGGCAGTCAGTTCACTGCAGCCTGATGCCTACTCTACAGCAATGCTTCTGCATAAAAACTGCAGTGTTTAATATTTCAGTTTCCAAGCCATAAAGTAAACGAGAGCCGTTCCCAGTTTCCTAAGTTTCAGCATGAAAACGTTGCCACTGATGGCACATAAATCCTCCTCAGAGCCCCTGAATTCTGTAATATAGAAAGTTCTGTAATATAGTTCTATAATAAAGTTCTATAACCTAGAAAGCTCTCACTGAATTGCTGCATTTCAAAAATCTGACAAGGCTGTGGGTTTTAATTAGGTTTAGACTGGGATTCATGCTTCCATTCCTTTTTCAAGCATAAACGCATTTCATTTACTAAATTGTTTCTTTCCAAAATCTTTTCACAGGGAAGGAGACATTTACATAAAATAGAGCTTAGCTGCAATCGTGCCACCTGCATTCTGCCAGGCAGAGATGACCTTGTGTTTCAGGAAGTGCTTTGTCAGATCAAATCCAGCTACTGATATTTGCTGGCTCTCAAAACTTTCATGCAAGCAATTAAAAGGCTCTTGTGCTCCCCCCCCTAAAAGGCATGGCTATAGACGGAGGGTTAGAAGGAGTTGTGAGTGCTGGGCCATAAGCTACAGGGGACCATTGAAAATCAGGTCAATGAAGTAACTACTGAATGCTACAGACAAGATGCTATGCTTTTAAATGAACTTTTTTTTTTTTTTAAAAAAAAAAGCAATTCTATTCCTCCTCCAGGCTTCCGGGGTCAGAATCCTTCTCCCAGCCAAAACAGAGATAAAAGGTTAGCAAACACAATTTCTAACTGCAAGCACAATCAAGGAGTGGAACAAAGGATGTTTTATTGTTAACTTACTATAAACCTTCCAAAGCACTTTTCAGCAACATTCAGTTTCTTGCTAAGAGCTCTCACATCCTCTGGTTTCATTTTAATTATAGTCCTAACCCTTACTGATTGAAGAGATGTGTTCGTAAACAGGATAGTAAAGCTACAGAACTGCTAATAAGAATAGAACCAGGCGTGCTACCACTACTTGAGAGAACTAGATAAAATCAATATTGTAGCATGTGAAAAGTGTGTTGTTTATGATTATTTATTGCATTTATATACCGCTTTTCTGCCAAAGCTCCCAAGGTGGTTTACAATTTTAAATATTATTACAATCCCCTTAAAGAGAGACATAGTTCACGTTCAATAAAGATTTGGTACATAGAATTGTAGAGATGGAAGTGACCCCAAATCCAATCCTCAGCAATGTAGCAATCACAGCTAAATAATCCCCGACGAATGTCTACATGGAAATCCATCAAGGAACAGAGTATGAGCTGCTCAGTGCGCAAGGACAGTGTATGTCCACTGAGAATAGTGTACAAGCAGAAGCACAGAAGTGTTAGAAACTGGGATAGAAAAGCTAGGAGTCAAATGGCTTCTGGGACCTGGTCTCAGGTGCCAAAACAGAATGTCTAGTTGCCATTAGACAACACTTTTTATTTCTTATTTTGATAAGCATGAATTAATACACAATTCGCATAAGTGACACATTGTTAATATCACATTTTTAGCAGAAATTGTTAATACATGTTTAATTTGGTGTTTACAATAAAAATATTGCTACCATATTTGCTTTCAAAACTCTCTATTTGCTTTCTACTCTTTATTGTTAAACTCTTTAACATATTGTCTGTCCTTAACATATACTTTGAAGCTTCAAAGTGCATGCATTTCAGTAATCTTTGAGTGTCAGCCAGGCAAGAAAAATGGCTCGCAAATGAAGAATCTTTAGATGCAAAATGCGCCTGGTGCCCTGCTAATTTTGAGCCCTGAGAAGCAGGTGCATATAGTTCCCCTAAACAATATTGTCAGCTTTTATTACAAATTTTTATCTTGTGAAGAGGGGAAAGTAAACCCCACCCACAGAGAACAAGTTTACTGAATTTAGTATGTCCTGGAAGAGGGCGGGGAGAGAGGGAGTTGGGATTTTGTTTTAGTATTCTTTTTTATCTTTTTTGTAATTGTTATATATTGGAAATCTATCTATCTATCTATCTGAACTTTGCATGCCTATAGCAAAATGATCCACCAAGCGGATACGCAAAACTATTGGTCTGCCATCCACACCAAGGGAGCCCCATTAGTGCAAACATTCCTGGATCAGAGCCACCACCACTCCATAGTTAACAGTGATACAAAAGAAAACAATTCCATAACTAACAAAGATAAGCACTGATCTTTAAGCTTTGCTCCACCTTAAACAGAGTTATGATTCCATAATATTCACTCACACCCTGAAGTGACCTTACAAATGTGTTGGGCATTGTTTAGAAAGAAACATGGAGGGAGGGGAGTTTAAGCAGTAATTGTCTGCGGCCCACAAGACTCTTTGATTGCACAATGCTTGAGGTGAACACTTTGTCCTTCAATTTGATTGATAAAAAATGTAAACTGTGCACTTGGCAAGATGTGCTGGCATATCACCTCACACACAAGCATACAGATGGGGCAGGGTGGTCAGCACAGGATCTTGGAAATTACTCTTATGCAGACGTTCCTGAGAAATATTCCTGCACTCCCGTCTAGCATTGGACAGCACTGGCTGACAGTATTCATATTGCAGGTGGAAGATCTATGCACGTGGAAGTTTCCAAAAGGTTCAGGAGACACTTTCACAAATTCTAGATGGAATAGTTAAGTCCCATGGAGAGAACTGGGCCTACTCAATAGTTCATTTGCAAAGTTGCATTCATATAGTGAAATATTCAAAATACCATTGTAAATAATCTAGGCTACAGAAACTGGACAGGTATCAAATCAAATATCTTTATAGCGGTCCATAGACCCACGAAACAGTTTCAAAACAAGATACAGTGGTACCTTGGGTTACATACGCTTCAAGTTACAGACTCCACTAACCCAGAAATAGTTCCTTGGGTTAAGAACTTTGCTTCAGGATGAGAACAGAAATTGCACGGCGGCAGCACAGCAGCAGCGGGAGGCCCCATTAGCTAAAGTGGTACCTCAGGTTAAGAACAGTTTCAGGTTAAGAACAGACCTCCAGAACGAATTAAGTACGTAACCAGAGGTACCACTGTACAGTTAAAACAACCAAACGACAGGTGAAAGAGACCAAGGTAGTCATTTTGTTATGTCTAGAGCATGATGGTCTTTTGTTTATTGCAACCTCCGAAAGAAACTTTGCCACGGTCAGTGTATTATCATTTAACCTAAAGGTATTTAATATGGGAGACTTCAGATTTTCCTGGCAAATTTGCTAGTAAGGGTATCTCTGAAAGCCTTCCTATTTGCCCAGACATTTCAGAACGTAGATGATTCTCCTTGGAATTGTTTTATATTGTTCTTAGCTTTTGATTTTGTCTGGTTGCATTTTTATTTGTTAAGTTTTAAACTGTATATATATATGTTGTGTTGAATCTTTTAGTGAAAAACAGCTAAGACTTTTTAAAAAATATACAAGATGAATAAATCATCACCAATGGGGGAATTTGCAGGTACCATACAAAGACGTTGTGAAAATCCCTTTCAAATGTAGCACTCTCTCTCAGTCAAACTAATTTTCATGAAGATGTAGGATAAACAAGTTGATATTTGTATTGATTTTTAAGTTATTTTCACATTTGTGTGGGTGTGTGCACGCAAACATAGTGTTTTTCATACTGGTTATATATGAACTGCATTTAAACATGCAGGTGTTTTAGTTGCTTTCATATATTTAAGTGTGTTCTCTCTCTCTCTCTCTCTCTCTGTGTGTGTGTGTGTGTGTAAAATAAAAGGTATCTGAAGAAGTGTGCATGCACACGAAAGCTCATACCAAGAACAAACTTAGTTGGTCTCTAAGGTGCTACTGGACAATTTTTGTTATTATTTATATGTATATTTCTACTGCGTCAGACCAACACGGCTACCTACCTATATGTGTTTACTTCAAGATGCCTCATGGGGAACAATTTATTCATTAAATAATTAATAAAAGTAACTTTTTAAGGAACATTTGAAGTAATCTCTGCATATCCATATGCACTGCCAACTCACCCCTGCAAGGAGGATGCTGCCCAGTTGTTTGTGCCAGCATGGCGAAAGATACAATTAACAAGTTGGCTATATTGAAAATTGGCACACAAAAGAGGTTTGAGTGCAGAAAAGCAGCTGGCTGACAAATAATACTTGGAAAATTCTCAGCTGTATCTGTTCACAGATGCAGCCTAAGTGATGCTTATTTTATAAATTTATTTTCCAAATGTATGCCTAGTCTTGTGGAACAAGCAGGAATATCTGACCTGCACATTGCTACTGTGTGGCGGGAAGGTAAACAGTGTTTCCATGTGCTCTGGCTTCTATCACAGTGTTCCATTGCGCCAGAAGTGGCATAGTCATGCTGGCCACATGACCCGGAAGCTTTCTGTGTACAAATGCTGGCTCCCTTGGCCTGAAGCGAGATGAGCGCTGCAACCCCATTGTCACCTTTGACTGGACTTAACCATCCAGGGTTCCTTTACCTTTTACCTTACTGCTTTTTTAAAGGGGAGTTTTTACATTAAACAGGAAGCCAACGAAAGGAAAGCTAAATGTTTCTAGAACAGAGTGTCCGCTTCAGGGAGAAAGACAACAGCAGTAGCTGGGACCAATAACAAAAGGACAAGTAAAATGAGAAGAGATTTATGGATGGAACATCTGTAAAATGACTACAGCAAAGGCAATGCTTGTGCGCAATATCAGAGGGGGAAAACAGCTTCTCCATCCTTCATGACACAAATGAAGACACTTGTTCTTATACACATAGAGTCAACTCAGTACAGGGTGAGTGTGAAGTACGGCAATATGTTTCAGGTGTTGTTATAAACCAGACTGATTCTCAAATGACTCTAGATTTATGTGATGCTCCAATTACATGTTATTGTGAAGCTCAAGGGACCACAGACCACTGAGTATTCATGGAGCCAAGCCAGGGATATCCTTTATTCAGCCACTGTCGCCGCCAGAACCCTCACCATCTGTTCCACATAAATGATGTAACAATGCCAGAATCCCCAACAGAAAGGCTGACCTATTAGGATTACTGCACATTATCAGGAACTAGCTAGTTGTTTCAAAAGGAAGCTCAACAGCAGTTTAAAAATCCACCCTTCTTTCAGACTCAGAGATGCCTTTGGTTAGGTTAAGTTAAATCAAGCTTCAGGGGATGCTCAGACGTAAGTGCTTCTAAATGCTTTCCCTTGCAAGTGCTGCAAGTTCTGTCTCCTTCAGGCTACTTTTAACAGCTGCAACCTGTCATCTCTGTGTTTAATTCAGTTCAACACCTGGCTCAGGGCTCATCTGCACTTACCTTTTGCCTTGTGCTTTCTAAGCCCAGATCTGCACTCTCCTGATCAGTGTCCGAGCACTTTCGGTTTTGATTTTTTTGCCCCACTGCTTATCACTTTCCACACAAAAACCCACTCTTTACCGCTGAATTGGAGCAAAAGTCAATTCAGGTTTTCTGCAGATTGCTGTTTGCTCCGATTCAGTGGTAAAGAATGTGTTTTCGTGGGGAAAGAGCCAGTAGAAACCACCACCACCAGACCTGGACCTGGAAAGCTAAGACGTGTGCCTAGAAATGCAGAGCAAAGGGAAGTGTGGATGAGCCCTCAGCTTTCCCCATGCGCCAGGCTGCATGGAGGCAGCTATTTTCCCAGCTTTGCCTTAAGCTTAAGGAAAGCTGGAGAATAAAAGCAGATGCCCAATCAACAGCCAGGGATGAGCCAGGCTCTCTCCACCCGGGGTCAAATAAAGTTCATTTTTAAAATAATAATAATAATAGTAATATGAGATTTCAATAAGGCTAAGCCTTACTTAAACCACATTAAGACTAAATCCTTAGAACACGAAAACCCTCTCTTCCTCATACACTTATTTAAAATTAAAGGCTGCTTTTCTATGGAAACACCCATAAAGAAACAGACATGAAGTACTCTTGAATGACACAATGAATTGCAGGTTGTATTTATACCGGGCTTCCTAATGAACTTGTTGAATAGCAAGTTAGCACAGGTGATTTCACCAGGATCATATAGAGCAGGTGTCATCAAGCTCTTCAGACCCAGGACAAACATTCCTTTGGGTACCAATACTTTAAACTTTTACCATATAATGGCATGGACCAGGCCACAACCCACTAGTGGGTCCTAAGCTCCTGGCCCACCAGCTGAAGACTAGTGTTCTAGAGAACTTCTAGAGATGAAATTTTGTACTCATTCCATGTCCTTCCAAACACCTCTGCAATCTATTCAGTTCTCAAATTTGTGGATATTTACAACGCTTCCAAACACGCTCTTGGATTATACAAATGCTCAATTTAGCTCCTAACCAATATGCTTTTTGTTATAGCAACTAGTTAATATGCATGCCAGCTCAAGAAATATAAGAATTTCAAAATGGGTAAAACTTGGTTGCCTTGAGGAATCCACCCTTTCTCCTCCACTTTGCTTCCAACGTCCTGCACAACCCTGCAGGAGCTTATCCAGGGCTCATGCTTCAAAACCAATGTCTATTAACACAGTATTTATTACTGAATCAGTGCAGCTGGCTTGCTAACTGCTTCTTTCCAATTTGGCTGGGCTTTTCTGCACAAATAGCTGCACCTAGCATGTTATGCAACTTTCCACAAATTCACTCAGGCTAGAGAAGGTTACTGGCTCCTTCACTGCCGATAAGCAGCACTGAATTTCATTTACATAGCACTCCTTATCTCTTCGTACTCCTCACAATAGTCCAGTTAAGTCACTATTATTCCTACTGGGAAAAGGTGAACTATGGCCGAGACTTTCGTATCTGCATTCACCACAAAGGAAGCATGTGAAACCAAGAACCTGAAGCCCATGCCTAGCATTCCATTTACTGCATCCATATCAGCTTTCGGAAAGGTTTCTCCCAGTGACAGTTTTTACAATATCCAAAATCTTTTTTACCACAAGGTCTGTTTGCAATACAAGAATAACCCAGCTGGCTCACTTCTAGCCATTCTACTAATACTTCAGTGCTAGAAATGGGACTTGAAATGACTCCAACAACTGCTGTAGGATCTTGAACTTCTGGAATTCTTATTTATTTATTTCCTTATTTTCCTTATATTCTTTATATTTCCTTATATTCTTATTTATTTATTTCCTCCTTTCCTTATTCTAGTACCAGCTCTGTATCTCCATTACAGTATTAGATTTTTAACATTCCATTACGTTGCTCTTATGTACCGAGTTATTTTTTTTGTAAACTGTCGCAGATTCAATTTCAATGAAAAGTAATACAAAAATATTTTGAAAAAGTAATGCCTACAGATACTTCTGCTTTTTGATTATTAGAATTATAGAGCAAAGATTAATCCTGGCGAAAAGTAGATTTAGACTCATATAGTGACAAATTTGTTTGTATCCTGGTGTTTTCTCTCAAATTTCTACACATATCATGAGGATGTGAAAAGTTTTCTCAGTGTATAACTGAATAATGCCATTTTGGACCGGACAGATTTGGTGGTGGTGGGGACTTCATCCAAATGAGATGGAGGTACTGTTGACTGGGAAATTTGATGATCCCTGGAGTGTTCAACTTGTCCTGAATGAGGTTACATTTCCTTTAAAGTAAGAGATTTGTCATTTCAGAGTACTCCTAGATACTCCGGTGGAGTTAGAATTGTCTCTAACCAGGTTGATCTGGAAAGACAGCTGTATGCTTCTGAGTAGGCACCAGACTTAGTTTAGTCATTCATTCATTCTCTAGTCTCCTCCAAGTTGGACTACTGTAACATGCTCCCCATGGGGTTCCCAGGGTTTGGGAAGGGACTATGAGATCAGAGCATATTACTCCAATCCTTTACTAACTCTGCTGACAGCCAATTTGTTTCTGGACTGGATTTAAGGCACTGGCTTTGACTTTTAAATCAACTAACTGTCTGAGGCCAGGGCATCCCTGAATCGCCTCCTTGCATATGAACAAGCCTGAGAACTCTGCCCCTCTTTGGAGACTGTCCTCTGTGTGCCCTTGCCATCATCTGAGATGTTATGGATGGGCAGAAAGGAGGGGCCTTCCCAGTTGTGGCAGCCATGTACACTTCGCCCCTGTCACTGCATGCCACAGTGATATATTATCTTTTTGCTATACCAGTCCTTTTTTCTATGGTGAGATGCCTCATGTACACTTGGAGAAAGGCAGGATATACAGTAAACATATGTAAGGAACACATAGAATAAAATAAATCATAGACACAAGATTAAACTGTGTATATAGAAACTGTAGTGCTCATTGCCATATAGAAGTGCTAGATGTAGGCGTTTAACAGCTGTACAATAAATTGTGATGATCATTCTCCTTTATTATATAAATTAGGAGGTGTAAAAGAACACTGTAAAGAAAAACTCCTACTTCCTAACTGATCTCTATAGCAAAGCATTTGCAGATCTTGGTGCCTGTTTGCAAAGCTGTGCAATTGTTATTCTGTTTGGACATTCTGACAGCACAGTTGTACATGTTTATGCATTATAATGAAAGCAAACAACTCTTTCAATTATTATTTCAGAGAACAGTGAGACACTAGAATTGGCTTCTTTGCAAGACAGTAAATGCTAATAAGCCAGTGGTACATGATATAACACTGTGGCAAAAATCAGTGACCATTTTCCTTAGAAAATAAAATAATTTTGGGATTCTATATCCTTCCAAAGGGACGCAGGTGGCGCTGTGGGTTAAAGCCTCAGCGCCTAGGACTTGCCGATCGAAAGGTCGGCGGTTCGAATCCCTGCGGCGGGGTGCGCTCCCGCTGCTCGGTCCCAGCGCCTGCCAACCTAGCAGTTCGAAAGCACCTCCGGGTGCAAGTAGATAAATAGGGACCGCTTACCAGCGGGAAGGTAAACGGCGTTTCCGTGTGCAGCTCTGGCTCGCCAGAGCAGCGATGTCACGCTGGCCACGTGACCCGGAAGTGTCTCCGGACAGCGCTGGCCCCTGGCCTCTTAAGTGAGATGGGCGCACAACCCCAGAGTCTGTCAAGACTGGCCCGTACGGGCAGGGGTACCTTTACCTTTTACCTTTATATCCTTCCAAGTTTCTTGGGAAGGTGCTTTTGACCCCTGATTTTCCTCACCCCAATCATAAGTGTTCTGTAGCTGGAATATCATTAATAATAATACAAGTGGGACCTGCAACAAATGTTAGGAGTTCTGTTGTTCAGAACCCCACCTGCTTTTCAATTCCCCTCCTCCCCCCCAACAAACATACAATATGCTTATTACACAGTATTTTGCTGGGCATGCTCAGTCCTCATTGGGCTCTTAAGGTGGGAATGGGTTTTTAAATATATTTTTAATAACTATCAGGTTTCCCACAAGAATGCAGATTTTTCCCTTCTGGCTTCTCAGTGACCCCATTTTGGCTCCATTTTTATGGTATTCATCATCAGAGTTCGGAATTTAAAGGGAGCAATAGGAAAGAACCACCATCCCATTTCTCAAGGAATGAAAATGCAAATAGGTAAATGGTATTATCTGGATGCTACAAAAACAATCTGGTTAAATAAATGAAATAATTAAGTTATCAAACCTTCCTCTTTGCTATGGTTGCTCAAAATTTTATTCATGCTCTCATCACTGAATTTGACCTAACTTCTACACTCTTGGCAACTGCATTAAGCCTTGGATTTTAATCCAATTTCAGAACAATCGACTGTGCCGACACTTCTACTTTGCACTGCAAATAGCCAATCTTTGGCAAGTGCACACACACAAGCTCCCTATATAGCCATTGCAAATGCTATTGTGACAAGCTGGAGGAGTGGAGCAGCTATTGGTTTCAATGGGGCACACTGATCTTACAATTCAAGACCCTATGCCATGAAGTATCCCATCCATCACATTAAATTGTTCACCATGTGGGGTCTAGTCTGGACCCCAGGGATATCTGAAGTTCGATGAGGCGAAAGGATCTAATTGCTTTTAACTTTAAATTCCCTGCCTCATTGTACTGAAACACTAATTTTAATAAATTTTAATAAATCCTCCTTATGAATTGCTGCTTCCAACACACAAATTCAACTTTTGCTCAGCTTACATCTTTTTTTCAAATCCAAAGCAACCCAGTAAACATTCTTCCCACTGTGTTTTCAACAAGTATGCTACCCACACTTTGTCTCTACTGACAGGTATCTCTTCCCTATTCAAGGAACATTCATCTCCACACCTTGATGAGTTATTCTTCTTCCCTGCTATTCAGGAAGTGTTATGTACCTTGCTGCAGCAGCAGCAGCAGCAGCAACCCACAACAACAACAACAACAAAAACAGAGGAAGAGAACAACCTGGCTTTGAAGGAACAGCCATGTGGGATATCACAGGTAATAAGCGCTGCAATTTGAAAGCTAAGAAAATTGACTAACCCAACAAAAGGAGCTCTCCCATGAGGGTAGATGTCTGCAAAAAAACAAGTCTATCAAACATGCATTTATTACATGCAAAAACCCCAGTTTTGAGCTTGCAGATAAAGCATTCTCTCAGCACCACATTTAGCTTCTTATACAGTGGTACCTCGGGTTACAGACGCTTCAGGTCACAGACTCTGCTAACCCAGAAATATTACCTCGGGTTAAGAACTTTGCTTCAGGATGAGAACAGAAATCGTGTTCCGGCAGCGCAGCGGCAGCTGGAGGCCCCATTAGCTAAAGTGGTGCTTCAGGTTAAGAACAGACCTCCAGAACGAATTAAGTACCGTATTTTTCGCTCTATAAGACGCACCAGACCACAAGACGTACCTAGTTTTTGGAGGAGGAAAACAAGAAAAAAAATATTCCGAATCTCAGAAGCCAGAACAGCAAGAGGGATCGCTGCGCAGTGAAAGCACCAATCCCTCTTGCTGTTCTGGCTTCTGTGATAGCTGCGCAGCCTGCATTCGCTCCATAAGACGCACACACATTTCCCCTTACTTTTTAGGAGGGAAAAAGTGAGTCTTATAGAGCAAAAAATACGGTACTTAACCCGAGGGTACCACTGTAGTATCTGGTAGTATCATAATAATGAATGAATAAAGTTAGCCCCATGTAAAGATTACTCATTGTAATGTTAAAAGGAAAAGATATCTGGTTGTTCATATGCAAGTGACCAAAATACACAACCAAAGATTTGTTCGTTTTTTTAAAAAAGGCAAAAGTTAAAAACCAAGTTCCCTCCACCAAACACACATAAAACTTTGGTCATAAAATTGACATAGTACAGTTAAATATAATGGCCAGGGGGCCAAAATGTGAACTATTAGAATGCAACTAAAAATAATTATCTTTCTCTGCTCCCTGTTTAGAGCAGGGTTCCCACTGCTGAGATGTACAACTTTATGCCTGCCTTTCCACAGAGAGTGCCCAGTGTAGCTAATATTTAAAACTCAGGGTTTGCTTTTCTGAATTAAAATGAGAGACACACTTCACTCAGATGCAAAAAAGCTTAAACTGAGTTACACTAGAGGAGTCTACCACATATTTTTTCTAAGAGAGTCACTGTTCTGAGCATGACAGCTGACTTGGAAGAAGGAAAAGCCAGAGGAGTGAACTGTACAGTACAGAGAAGCATCTAGTTGAGTGCTTTCGACTCACATGAGTCTTTAAGCTATTTCTCACAGCCCATTAGCAGATCTATCATAGCATGCTAGTGCCACCCTGCACACATGCAATAGTTTCAAGATTGTTGTGTTAGGAAGCTATTAGTTAGTTGAACCCATAAATAAAAACAGATATATGTAAGTGAAAGTGAAGACCAAGTATCAGTCATATCTGAAATATTAAGGAAGCCAAATATTAAGGCAGCCAAAATAAACCAAAAAATCTGAAAAACCTTTCCCAACAGCTGTAGTGTAATAAAAAAGAATCCATCCTAGATAACAGATTAGCAAACTGCACAGGGACAAAAATAACCCTTTCATAAAGAATTGTTCCTAGTGTCATCCCAATGCGATAAAGTATCATTGGACTGACAACCAATATAAACTGAAGCTCCAACTGAAAATGCATCACTATATGGGCAGTTTGCAAAAAGCTGCCTCTCTCAAATTCTTTTAGAACAATTATAAAGATTCCTAGGATATTTATAAATAAACCACCACATGCTACTTTAACCATGGTATAAAAGCTAAGCTATGCAGTAAATGCAAATATAATCAATTGCAAAACGAACAGGATCTAAGCAAATGTAAGATACTGTACTTGAAATGTTTTTATTCATTTAGTGTAGCGTTCTATAAATTTAAGTACATTGTTGTGGTTTACTTCCTAGATGACTTATATGAGCAGACAGCTGATATCAATGGTTGTTTCTTCCCTTGTAAACAAGCTGCAGATTTACTGTCTGTTACCATATCACGTCACTGTTGTGTAGGCGTGTAACGCATTAGGACGCAACTCCCCTTAAGTCATTACTATCAATCCAACACTTTGTTCCCAAAAGCAGGAAGTTGTTGCATTTTGAATCACATTTATTACTTTACTTATTTTGTTGTAACAGTTTTCAAGAGCCTGAGTATTGAGAAATGAAGCTGAAGTGGCTGTTAGAAGATAATCATCTCTCTCTCTTGTTCTGAAGGCATCCCTGTCTAGGGAAGTTTTTAATGTTTGATGTTTTATTCTGTTTTTAATCTGTTGGGAGTCGCCCAGAGTGGATGGGGAAAACCAGCCAGGTGGGCGGGGTATAAATAATAAAATTCTTCTTCTTCTAAGAGGGAAATAGGCAAGAGGCAACAGTCCTGACTCTCTGTACCAGAGCTTTCTAAAACTTTTTGAAGTTGGCTTGCAGCCTGTAGCAGCCAAAAGAATCTTATTCAAATACAGTATTTACAAACTTCCAATAGGTTTAAACTTTTGCCATTGCACAAAAGTGATCCTAATCCCTGGTCAAGCAATCAGAGAAGGCTCCAACAATGACTTCCCGGTCAAATATCGCTGCCATCATAGTTGCATTCTTGGATCAGATACAAATTATTCTGAATCGTAACATCTTGGTTAAAAAGCCAGAACTTGCTGGCAATTGCAAGCTGTTATCATCAGCCCAAGAACTGCAGACCTCATCCCATGATTCATTCAAGAAACAACGGGATCCTAAGTGTCTACTCTCTAGAAGGAATAATGGAAAATAAAATATTACATTCAGTATTGAATAAAGTTATAGGTCACGTTGTAGAGTAAAAATCTTGCCCCTACAAACACCTTCAGGCTTATTTATGAGTACCCCCAGGCTACTTCCTTCTCCACCTGGCCCCCAACCTAACTTTCCCCATATCTGTTTCCCTAACCTACTGCTACTAAACTGACTCAACCAAAGTGCTTAAATTTGAAAGCAGGAAATCACACCTGTGGGGAGACAACAGCGATCAGAAAGAGAAAAAGAAGAAGATTCAGCCGCCACAAACCACAAGGAAGCGTTTTTTAACATACTAGGCTGGGCAAACTCAGATTTGTCACGGAGCAGGAAGCTAGCTACAAGATGTCCCACATCTCCCCAGAGAGCACATGCATGTGCAAACTGGCGCACCCTTAAGAAAAGCCATTTCAGGCTTAGTCCTAAAAACTTTAAGGGAACAGGGCACAAAAAGCTGGGTGAGGTGGTCAGAAAGAGGACCCACTTAGCAGGTGCTGAAGTTGAAAGCAGGCAGGATTTATTGGGGGGGGTAGTTAGCCCCCCCCCTTTCACCACTGGAAAAGTAACAAGTGGGGCGGGGAGAGAAAGAAAGCAAGAAACTAATGGAGGCAAGAAGAAAGGAGGGGGGGGAGAGAGAATACAGTATATTATTTGAGGAGAGGGAGTGAGGACACCCCCCCCACAAAAAAAGGACGGGAACGGGACCAGGTGTGACACCCCCCTCAGAAAAAGAGGGAGGGGCAAAGTAAGAGAGAAGAGAAAGTTGAAGAGGACCCCCCCCCACACACACACACAAAAGGATGGGAACGGGACCAGGTGTGACACCCCCCTCAGAAAAACGAGGGAGGGGAGGGGGCGAAGTAAGAAAGAAGAGTAAGTTGAAGAGGAAGCCCTCCCCCCACTTTCCTCGGGGGGGGCAAAGCGAGCCCCCTTTTCCTGAGGAGAGACCCCTCCCCACCCCAACGCCCCACCTACCAGCTGCTGCCGGATCCACCGCCACATCCCCTCGACGGGCCTCTTCGGTGGCTCCCAGCCCCCGCTTCTCCGCGGGCGAGGCTTCCCCTCCCGAAACCCCCCCACCCCACACCCGCTTAAAATACAAAAACGGAAGCCGCCGCCCCTCAGTCCGGCACTAGCGGTGCTGCTACTAATGCTGCTGCTGCAGTCGCCTCCTCCTCCTCCTCCGCCTCCGTCGTCTTTTTCTTCGTCTTCTTTCGCAACCGCCGCTCCCGCTCCCCATCAGCGCAGGGGCCGGGCGCTTCCCTTCAGTGGCAAGGCGGAAGCCCGGCGGCCGCCGCCGGCAGCAGCAGCAGCAGCAGCAGCAGCGGCGGGGGGGGCCCGGAGGAGGAGGCGCGCGAGGCGCAGGTGCCGCTGCCGACGCCGCGGCCCCATCCCGGCCGCCATCCCGGAGCACCCGCTCGACGCCGCCTTGCGCCCGTCACCAAAAAGGGTCTCCCCGCGCGCCGGGACCCGCCCCGCGGAAGTGACGGCGCCACCGGGGGGAACGGGGCGGGGCCCGGCCGAGCGCGCGCGGCGGGGAGAGAGAGAGGCCCAGTCGGGAGAGAAGCGGCTGAGGTAAATTCCAGTCCCTTCCAAGCGCCGCCTTGCAAACGCCTCGCAGGCGTGTTTGTAAAGTCAGGTTGTGGGCTTTCCTTACGCCCCGCCGTGTTGTTGTTTCTGTAAAAATGGTAATGATGATGATAGTTGCTGTTATTACTATTGTTATTTTAAATATATAATATAAAAATAATGGGTTTTGTTTTTCTGTAAAAATAATAAAGATAATAATTGCTGTTGTTATTTTAAAGATCTAATATAATAAGTTTTTTCTGTAAAAATGGTAATGATAATAAGTGTTACTATTTTAAAAAATCTAAAATAATAATGTCTTTTTCTGTAAAAATAATAATGATGATGATGATGATGAGCGTATAAGACGCTCCCATGTAAAAGACAGCCCCTATTTTGAGGGACTCCAAATTAAGAAAACACACCTCAGCACTACCCGTGTATAAGACAAGCCCCAATTTTAAACCTAATTTTTGGGTAAAAAAAACCCTAGTCTTATGCACGGGAAAATATGGTAAGTGGTGGTGTTATTTTAAAAAAATCTTGTGTGGTTATGATTATGTTTTAACTCCAAAAAGAGTTGGAAATGTTTTGTTGACTTTTATTTATTATTGAACAACACCATGATCAGTAGCCTCCAACCTTTCCTCTGATGAAAATAGGGACGTCCTACTCAATAATAATATTTTTACTATTTATACCCCACCCATCTGACTGGGTTGCCCCAGCCACTCTGGGCAGCTTCAAACACATATAAAAACATAATAAAATATCAAACATTAAAAAGTTCCCCAAATAATAATAATAATTGCAAACCACTTTGAGGTGTGTATTTGCTTTTTTAATAGTCAAGGTGTGCACAATTTTTAATGAAACAGAGCAATGAATGAGACAAACAAGGGTTTGCCACTGAGTGGAAAGTCGCCTAGCTCACAAATACGTGGTAGAACTATTAGTATTATTGCACACAGTGTCTGCTCTCTGGACACAGTGTGTTCCCAGGAAATTGTTTGCTGGGCGATCGTTCGCATAATGAGTCTAGGTTTCCCATTGATTTCTATGGGGAAATTTCAAATGCGTTCCCAACCATGGGATTTTGAGACATACACCTCAGAATGATGAGAAAACCCAGGAAAACCCTTTGAAACCTTACAAAAGGAAAACAAGGGAAAAATTGCTCTTACTTGTCCGATCTCTCCCCTCCCTCCCACCATGGATCCTGGCAAAATGGCTACAGCGGACTAGGAAAACACACAAAAAAGCAATGCTTTTTAAAGGTTGCTTACTCGTTTACAGTGCTACACTCAGGTCTGTGCAGTGTATAGTGATGTTTGGGTACTAATTCATTGTGATAAGTGAAATTTTCATTTAATGAGCTTTTGGATCATGGGATCTGCTTGTCTTATTCTTTATTGAGTTTGTTAGTCACTTTATCTTGCCCAGCACAACCCACAGCAATTTACGACCAGACAAACAAACAGACAGTAGAACCTAACCCAACACAGATACATTAAAACCAAGAGGAGAGAGAAATCCTGGCCACTTCTAAAGGTCTCAGATAGTTACGAGATTAAAGGCCTGGTTATAGAGGAATGTTTTTGCCAGGCACTTAAAGATATGCAATAATGGTGCCAGCTGAGCCTTCCTGGGGTGAGCATTCCACAAATGAGGAACCACTGTGTTTTACATACAGAAGGGGGGAGAGAAATTTATGGGCCCTCCAGAAGATGTTGTCCTACAACTCCCATCAGCCCCCGCCCCAGCTTGTAAGGCCAGTGCTGGAGGATGATAGGATTTGTAGTCCAACAACATCTGGAGGGCCACTGGTTCCCCTTTCCTTCTGTATGTAGTACAGTGGTGCCTCGCAAGACGAAAAGAATCCGTTCCGCGAGTCTCTTCGTCTAGCGGTTTTTTCATCTTGCGAAGCAACCCTATTAGCGGATTAGCACTATTAGCGGCTTAGAAAAAGGGAGAAAAAGCGAAAAAAATTGCAAGACTCGCAAGACGTTTTCGTCTTGCAAAGCAAGCCCATAGGGAAATTCGTCTTGCGAAGCGCCTCAAAAACGGAAAAACCTTTTGTCTAGCGGGTTTTTCGTCTTGCGAGGCATTCGTCTTGCGTGGCACCACTGTATTTCAGGCAGCAGTTTAGGAGGTGGTGTTGTATATGAATGCCTCTACCTGCCAATGTGTAAAAAACAATTTTAAAATAACACCCTGCAAGTAAAATATTAGCATTTCAGAGCAAGGGCTCTACCCCACCCTGTTCTTTGCTAGTTTTCTGCTTATAGGGAGTTGTAGGTTTTGTTCTGTTTTACTTTGGGGAGCACTCGGCAATTAAACACTGGGAAAGATTTCTGACAGTTGTTGAGTTAGGAATCAGAGCAGCTTTGAAAGGTTTAATCATTCATCTTGATTCAAAATGGCATTTAATTGCAACCGAAGCAAAACCTGCACCCTATGTCAGGAACCACCATGCAAATTTTTGTGATAATATCTTAAGAAGCACCCATACCTGTTCAGTTTTGAAAGGTTCAGTCTGCTCTCTTGAGTCAACATGTCTTTCAATTATAGGGAAACATAAACTTACTTCTTGATCTCGGAAACCATAATGCAAAATTTGGTGAGAGGTCTCCAAATGCATGCAATTTGGAATGACTTAGTCCACCATACTGATTCCAAATGGCATCCAGTGGTGTTCAAACATAGTAAAAAAAACCCTCAGTTTCAGGAACCATCATATTTTATGAGGTGTCTGATGTATGGAGAACAGATGGAAAGCGAACAACTTTCCAAAATATAAATATAGTATATGTACTTGAAAATGTTTTCTTTATGCTACGGTTGCAGCAAGAATACGCATTGCGACAAATTGGAAAAGTGATAAAGTCCCTTCTAGATTAGAGTGGACTCAAAAAATGATTGAATATGAGGAATTAGATAATTTATCAGAAAGAATAAAAAATAAATCAAATGAAGTATTTATCTCAAAATGGGAAGTCTTTAAAATTTATTTGAAAAACAGTAATGACAGTTTAAAGTCTGTAGCAGCATTTGAATAACTTCAGTAGGAGTTTTAAGTTTGATGGAAAACCCAGGATAGAATAAATAATATTAAAACCAAAACATGTTATGATATGGCAGTGAACAATTGATGAGAAATAGAAGTAAGGAGTAAACGGAAAGTCAGTTATATAGAAAAAAGATCACTTTTGTGTTAAAGGTATTGTGAGCACTATTCAATGTGTTGTTGGTTGGTTGGTTGGTTGGTTGGTTGTTTTTAGTTGTCAGGAGGTGATGGATATTTGTTTATTTTTATATTTCTTTTTTGTGATGTGTTGAAGTGAAACAATTAAAAGAAAATAAAAAGAAAATGTTTCTGTGTCATGTCAATGAATCTATGCTTGTGAGACTTGGAGTGAGACAATCACTATGGATTTGCATTGAGTACATTTCCTATTTTTCAAAAATGTTGTTTTGAGCAGTATTTTGAACATTAGAGAAAAATACTTCATCTCTGTGTGACCTGGGTCATGCCTTAATCTCAGTTCAATTTATTTTATCATAGTCAAAGCATCAAACTGAGTAAACCCTAAATCCCTATTCAGATGACCTGTTCTAACAAATAGTAATTCCTGTTTAAAATCTACTTTCCAGGGACTAGTTTTGGAGCTATGGGAGACCAGTGCTATTACAAACTTGAAGTTAGCATACTACTGTGATGAGTACCTTAATTTCAGAACAGAGGTGGTTTGTGGAGGAGAAAGTTTTTTAACTGCAGTGGGAGAAACATCTTAAAAACTATTGAGTTGTGTATGTAGAGAGAGGGGTAATTACAAGTTGTTCCTTTTTAAAATTTATATTCCAGTCCATTAAATTTATCTCGTGCTTAAGTTACATCCCTGAAGTACACTCCTAATGCCATAGCTGTAACACTACACTGATTTGGGTCCATTATCTTAGGGATATAGAGCATGACACAGCAGCCCACAAACCTGCACCAATTAGGCCTAGTTCACCCAACAGTACCTAGAAAATATTTAGAATATTTCTGGGCTGCACCACTTCGTTCTTCAGGTGTGGAAAATCACATGACCTAAATGCTTTTTCCTATTAACACATACAAAAATGTAGAAAAGTAGACACTGGGGATGTGAATTTCTAGCCTGTACTTCTAAACTGATACATGAACATTTGGGATTTAGCCATGCATTTCCAGAATTTACCACCTTTAAACAGGATCTTAGTTCCTTCAGAGTCCCATTACAGGTAATGGAATTGGAGGATATTGGTGCTATGACTAACTTGAGACCCGCTGATTTGATTTTAGAGGGAGGGGCACAGTCCAATTGGACTTGGGCTGCAATCCCTTAGTGGGGCTTAAAGGTAAATGTAAAGGGACCCCTGACCATTAGGTCCAGTCGCGGACGACTCTGGGGTTGCAGCACTCATCTCGCTCTATTGGCCGAGGGAGCCGGCGTACAGCTTCCAGGTCATGTGGCCAGCATGACTAAGCCACTTCTGGCGAACCAGAGCAGCACACAGAAACACTGTTTACCTTCCCACCTATTTATCTACTTGCACTTTGACGTGCTTTCAAACTGCTAGTTTGGCTGCTGAGTAAATCATATCATAGGATTAGGCTGCACAGTTTCCAGACTAAGCAGACTTGCTAGTAGTAAATACAGGATCCTTGTAGACAGTGTTTATTGAGCATTCATCCTGCAGCAACTGATGTAAGGCAATAGTTGAGGAATCTTACACAATAAATAGCAAACTGCTCTGACTCAGTGTAAAGTGGAGATGTAAAATTAGAAAGGGCACACAACATAAGCATGTGTGTGTGCTGGCCAGCACTGGATATCATTTTTAAAATCAGCATAATATAAGGGCTACCCAAACCTCAGTGTGATACCTTTCTCAGAATATATCATTAACCAATAAGTAAGCATCCTTATATGGGTATTACTGTGTGAAAGCAAGCCTGTGGTTGCAATGTGTTTATCATAAAACATTGGACAATGAACCTGAAATAAAATGCACAAATTAAAATGCTCTATTTGGCAATTAAATAAGCTGTGCTGAGCCATTGTGGAATTTACTTGGAAGTTTACACAGCAAAGGTGGCCGGGCTGCTGTCAAGAAAGAAACACACGCCACACACCTGGCCAGACCATCCATGTAGCCCAGTCTTATATATGCTCGACAGGCAGAGGCCCTCCTAAGTCTCAGGTAGAGGGTCTTTCCCCATCCTTTTTAATTGGAAGTGACCTCCTTTGAATTTTAGATCTATTGTGCCTTGGATATGAAGTGGGGTTGGGGGAGAAATTTGGTTTCATTCACATTTTAGTACAAACCTGACTAATTTGCACTTCCCAAAGCAATATGTGAACCGAAATGCAGCAGTCCTTCAAAATCCACGCTTCTCCCTATTTTGTGATGTAGTTTTGCAGCCAAAGAATGTGTCTACTAAGGGGAAACTGTGCATGTATTTGTAGAAAGAACATAGTATCATTATAGTACGAGAAATTACTTGTGCAAATGTGCACTGAAATCGTGGGACATTTTCAAAAGTACATCCCCCACCCTACCCCCCAGTGCAAGCTGATGTGGAAAGGTGGCTAACTGAACTTAAGACTGGAAAAACGAGAAAAACAAAAAAAAAGACATTTGTCTATCCCTAATGGAGAGTAGTAGTGGTGGGTTTGGGGAAATGGGAAGTCCAGATAATGACTTATGAGAAAACATCCAGTTTTGTGATTCAAAGGCATAAATATGAAAAAAGGCTTTGATTGAGATTTTATTTATTTAAGAATGTGGATCCTTTGTCCTTCTAATAAATATTTACTGATATTTTTAATTAATTTTTTAAAGGATGCTATTATTGCTTTTATTATATTGTGTATATACTGCCTGGATATACACTGCTTCAATATATTTTATGAAAATGTGGATTGTGGCTATTTCAATACATAAATAAATAACGAAACACTCAAGTAGGCCAACTCTAAGCTAAAAACAAACATTAACAGACTCGTTATTATTAAAAAACCAACACTATAGCAATTCATGGTTGTGTGGTGAACCAAATAAAGAGCACCTAAAAACTGCAAAGCAATTTCTGGAGAGAGCAAAATGCAAAGTTACGGCTGGTTAAGACAGAAGAGTGTACAAAAGGTTCACAAACAAGGGGGAAGCAAGTCTGATTTCTAGGGCAGTGAGTCCCACATCCATGATCAGTTATGCTCTCTCCTTTGTTCCCACGTGATGCTACTTCTGACAGTGATGGGAAATGCCGCTGAGCCTTTCTAATCACAGTGGACAAGAAGGTTCATATGGGAGAGGTGGTCCTTTAGGGATTCTGGACCTTAGCCATGTAGAGAAGTCAGTGCAACTGGTGTGAGAGAGGAGTCACATACTGGCATTCAGCACCATCTAAGACTATTTCTGCAATACTAACAAAACACACCCACACATAATCCTGTCCCCCTCCAACCCCATATTTCACTACATGACGATGTGATGTGCCTTTTATCTTTGTGTTGCCTCCCTACCAGGATGTGATTTACGGTTGGGAGGGGCAGCAAAGAAATTTCAGTAGTCATGGCAAAGACTTTCACAAGGACCTTGCTTTAATACAGCAAAGGCTATATTAAAAGAGTTAAATAAAAATTAAGCATTCTGTTCTAAGAGCAATTGCTGTGATAACTTTTTATTCCTAACAGATTGCCTTATCTGGCAACTGTTTGAAATCTTCAGGATATGACCATTGATGGCCTAAGTGTGGGTCATGTGCGGGGCTGCAGCACAGTTCGTAGAAACTGCTGCAGAACATCCTTCTGGATCAATCATGGCAAACGCCACTAGAGCTGACAATCTAAAGCTATAAGGAAGAGGGTGAACCATTGGTAGGCATGTTTGATGTTTGTGCTTTGGGGAGCGGCAACGTTTCCTAGCTCATTGCAAGATTTAATATGCTATTTGCCCAGGATTTCCGGCATGTTTTATGCCTGGCTTTAGTATTGCTTTATAGCTCTGCTGGATTTTATAGTTGATTTTTGGCTCCTCCCCTCCTCCTTTTGATGTTTTTTAATGGCATTTCTATTCTATTTCTCATTTTTTAATTTGATAGTGCCCTATAAATTTGTCAGGGAATGAAAGGTCTTAGGCAAGCTGAACTGAAAAATAAAATTTAAGGAATATTACAAGACAGACCAGAAAGGTTTGTGCTTACAAACTGGAAAGTTAATAGATGCACATTTAATAAAATTATCATCATAACTGCTACTTAATTTTTATTAAGGGCCTGTACATAGAACAATGATGATACTGTTCCTGCCTTTACACTGGGATGGGAAACCTGTGCCCCTTCACCTTCTGTTGGGCTCTCATCATCCCTGACATTTTGCCATTCTGGCCAGGCCTGATGGGTAAAGGTAAAGGTAAAGGTACCCCCTGCCCGTACGGGCCAGTCTTGACAGACTCTGGGGTTGTGCGCCCATCTCACTTAAGAGGCCAGGGGCCAGCGCTGTCCGGAGACACTTCCGGGTCACGTGGCCAGCGTGACATCGCTGCTCTGGCGAGCCAGAGCCGCACACGGAAACGCCGCTTACCTTCCCGCTGGTAAGCGGTCCCTATTTATCTACTTGCACCCGGAGGTGCTTTCGAACTGCTAGGTTGGCAGGCGCTGGGACCGAGCAGCGGGAGCGCACCCCGCCGCAGGGATTCGAACCGCCGACCTTTCGATCGGCAAGTCCTAGGTGCTGAGGCTTTAACCCACAGCGCCACCTGCGTCCCCGGCCTGATGGGAGCTATAGTCTAAAGCAGGGATAGGGAACCTATGAGCTTCTGGGTGTTGCTGGAATAAAACTACCATCATCTTTGGCCATTGGCAACACTAGCTGGAGCAAATGGGGGCTGGAGTCTAAACAACATTTGGAGGACTATGGGTTCCCTGCCCGTGGTCTGCAGGCATGAAGCCTGAGGACAGTAAAGAAGGTAAGGAGATGGAAATGGGAGATGGGAGGCTAAGCTAAAGTAGGGAGAAAAGAAGGATAGGCGGGTGGGGAAACTCAGCCAGATGGGCGGGGTATAAATAATAAATTATTATTATTATTAAAGAAAAGTCAAGTTTTAAAGATTTTGAATATTGTAAGCTGAAGTGTCCTTAGGAGCAATGGTTGAATTCTAATTTGGTTTGCAGTAGTGGCATTACATTGTCTTGTTTGTGCTTCTGGTATGACTTTTTCACACACAGTACAAGATAAATCTGGCTATTCCACTGAGAATACTGTAGACACAGAGCTGCAGCCAGTGTTGGCTTCATGATGATGTTTTCGTTCGTGAATTTTAAAATGCCTTAAGTGTATACCTTAAAAAAACACAACCTAATATGGAAATCAGACAGACCTAAAAGTGGTCATGCAAGTATTAGCTGCCCTGGGCTTTATAGCCCTTGAAGAGAAGTTTGGCTGATGCTTTAATTATTGAAGTTTAAGCAATATGAATTGAAGACTATACTAGGTACATACAGGGCATAACCCATCTGTTATTTATCTCAATAGCAAAGTCATCAGAATTACATCCACCATGTACATGTCTAGCAAAATGAAATAGTTTAAACATGCACATTTTATCTTTTTAAAAGAACTTTTACCTAAGCAAACAGTAATTGCCATCTTTGGGACAACATTTCATTTTGCTCACAACATGCTGCAGAGTTGAATTTCAGATGGTATTACAATCAGAACTATTGATCCTGGGAGATCGGTCAACTTCTAAAACATCAGAATGACTTCATAGCAGTGGCACTTTGCCCAGACACGCAACCTTTGGAAAAATTCCTGGCCAAAGATTTTAACCAATCCAATCAGCATTCTTATGCTTTTGCCTTTCAGATACAATGGAATCTGAGGCAGAAGTCAGGCTCTCTCCCAATAGGACAACCATTGCTTCTTATACTTTGGCCATAAAAGCTGCATTCTGTCAGCCTGGCTAAAGAATTCTCCCTGCCACACCCATCTGCAGATGTTCGTTGTAATGTATTGTGAACGAAAGCACCTTATAAACGTCAAAAATGAGATTTGCAAAACCATTTTTAAAGGTTTTATTTGGTAAGCAGTGGTAGGATCAAATGAAGTTAATGGCTTCATTGCAGGTTGAGGGCAGTGGCCAGGATAGTCCAGGAGTGCCCGAGGGCATGGACATGCTTAGTGGTTTTCCTGACTTTTTATCTAAACACCAATTCCATATGACAAACTGCTTAACTTGAAGTCACCTCCAGGATGGTTAAGTCCAGTCAAAGGGGACTGTGAGATGCGGCACTCATCTCACTTTTCAGGCCAAGGGAGCCTGTGTTTGTCCACGGACAGCTTTTCTGGGTCATGTGTCCGCATGACTAAACCGCTTCTGGCACAATAGAACACTGTGACAAATGCCAGAGTGCACGAATACGCCATTTACCTTCCTCACTACAGCGGTACCTATTTATCTACTTGCACTGGTGTGCTTCCGAAAAGTTAGGTTGGCAGAAGCTGGGGCAAAGCAAAGGGAGCTCACAGTGTTGTGTGAATTCGAACCTCTGACCTTCTGATCAGCAAGCCCAAGAGGCTTAGTGGTTTAGACCACAGCACCACCTGTGTCCCTTCTGGAGGAATATGCTTTGCATGAGAGGATAACTGCTCATCACCCAAGGAATGGGTCCTTTCTAAGGGATCACTTCCCCCTTCCTCAGAGTGACCACCTCATTCCCTACTTTAACCCCCATTCGCCATGACAGCAAGGAGTGGAACACACAGCTATAACATCCCTGAAGTCCTCATCCACCAACCACTCTGCCTCTCTCAGCTTCTCCAGGTTGACCACCATGGCTTCAATGGACGAACATTTCCGCTCAGGGCCAGAAGCTCATTGTTTCCAAGTGTCACAGTTCGGTTCACGGGCGATTGAAGTCCCGGCAGGGGACATCAGGACCAGGGGCAAGATGGCTGGGTGGGAGCAGGAACAGGGGTCCAGGAGCCAAGAGTCCAAGGGTCAGAGAGCCAGGAGTCAAGAAACCAAGGGTCCAAGAGTCAGGAAGCAAGGAGTCACAAAGTCAGGGGTCCGAGGATCAAGAAGTCAAGGGTCCAAGGATCAAGGAGTCAAGAAACTGAGGTTCAAGGATCAGGAAGCAAGAAGCCAAACAAAGCAAGGCAGGAAGTGTGTTGCTGTGGCAAAGAACCGAAGGGAAATGCTGACCTTATATCCCAGCTCTTGTCACCAGGTGCTGTGAGTTACCAATCGGCCTCACCTGTGAGGCCACACCTTGCCTCTTCAGAACAAACTTAGGAAGGCCCCAGTCCTGCAAAGTCCTATTGGTCGCAGGGCTTGGTTCCTGCACACACACCTAACACCAAGATACACCCACAACTTTTGTCCAGAAAGCAGATAGTTGTACGTGTGACAGACAGTGCAAAACACTGGAAAGCGCTTTCTACCTGCATAACTTTCTTTTCTTTTCTTTTTTGAGTTTCATTTTTGAGGAACTTAGGTTGTGTTTAGGCCAAAGAGCAAAGAGGCTTCCTCACCCTGCTGCTTAACTTGCCTTGACTCTTTTAGCTGGGGTAGAGAGACACTTCATCAGCTGGGGCTCCCTGTCGCTCATGGAGCTGATTGCTGATGGGTTCCTGCTCCTTCTCAGGACCAGTGTGACATATAGCTACTTGAGACTACACAGGGTCTCAAATATCTGATTGGGATGATGCATCTTAACTCTGGTAGTGTACCTCTAGATAAAGCCATATGCATCAACACTAAGGCAGTGTGTGTGTGTGTGTGTGTGTGTGTGTGTGTGTGTGTATGCCTTTAAAATGGCTTTTTAATGAATGGAGACTCAGATGTATTTAGAGTAAATGCAGCAGCTGAAAAAGAGGCTCCAAGTACTGGTGGCAGAAAAACTCACAAATATTTGTTGCAGGAAGAGAGACATCAGAAGCATGGTCTTCTCTTCCTCCATAAAATGATTGGTGTGTGTGCTTTCTACATGTCATATGATTTCAGAAAAAAAGAAGAACTTGGTTGTCTTTGTAATAATCCAGAATATGATGCTCATGCGACCAGAGGGGAGATGTATGCAGTTATTGTCTTGCTGCAGTGGAAACGTTTGTTGAATAGACATGCTTTTGTAAGGAATTAACTGAGAAAAAGGAACGCGGGTGGCGCTGCGGGTTAAACCACAGAGCCTAGGGCTTGCCGATCAGAAGGTCAACGGTTCAAATCCCCGCAATGGGGTGAGCTCCCGTTGTTCAGTCCCAGCTCCTGCCCACCTAGCAGTTCGAAAGCATGCCAGTGCAAGTAGATAAATAGGTACTGCTCCGACAGGAAGGTAAACGGCGTTTCCGTGCGCTGCTGTGGTTCGCCAAAAGCAGCTTAGTCATGCTGGCCACATGACCCAGAAGCTGTATGCTGGCTCCCTCGGCCAATAAAGCGAGATGAGCGCCGCAACCCCAGAGTCGTCCACGACTGGACCTAATGGTCAGGGGTCCCTTTACCTTTACCTAACTGAGAAAAAGTTGAAAGATGGGTCTTATTTTTGAGGTTACTTTAAACTGCCTGTAGGTAGGTAACATAGGAACAGAGGAAGCTGACTTATACTGAGTCCAAATAGCTGAGTAATGTCTACACTGACTGGCAGCAGCTCTCCAGGGATCTTTCTCAGCCCTTTTTGGAGACACCAGGGATTGGACCTCTGGACTATTTGCATGTAAAGTTTGTGCCCCTCCACTGAATTATGGCCTTCTCCAAATGACCAAATGTACCTACTCATCCAGTCTTCTTTACACAAGAAGTTACTTTCTTCAAATAATGAAATTCAAAGTGATTTACACAAAATTAGTAGTCTGTAGCTTTCCCAGACATAACATAAGCTAGCCTTCGTAATTGCCACCTGCATTAGACGACATGGATGATATAACTGTAACTTTATTTGTAATCATAATGAAAACTGTTGCTTTTTTAAAAAAAAAGTCTGATATAAACCATTGTCTATAGCAGACCTGTAAGCGTATGACCTACGATGAGTATGTTGTATAATAATAATAATAATAATAATAATAATAATAATAATAAATAAATAATTTAATGTTTATACCCCACCCATCTGGCTGGGTTTCCCCAGCCACTCTGCGTGGCTTCCAACAAAACACTAAAATACTATTAAACATTAAACACTAAAATACTATTAAACATTAAAAACCAGGGCCTTCTGCTTGGTTCCCTGTAACTTGGCTTCTCACAGTGAGGGAACCGCCAAAAGGCCCTCAGCGCTGGACCTCAGTGTCCAGGTAGAACGATGGAGGTGGAGACGCTCCTTCAGGTATACTGGACCGAGGCCATTTAGGGCTTTAAAGGTCAGCACCAACACTTTGAATTGTGCTCAGAAACATACTGGGAGCCAGTGTAGGTCTTTCAAGACCGGTGTTATATGGTCTCAGCGGCCGCTCCCAGTCACCAGTCTAGCTGCCGCATTCTGGATTTGTTGTAGTTTCCAGATCACCTTCAAAGGTAGCCCCACATAGAGCGTATTACAGTACTCCAATTGAGAGATAACTAGAGCATGCAGCACTCTGGCGAGACAGTCTGTGGGCAGGTAGGGTCTCAGCCTGCATACCAGATGGAGCTGATATATAAGAGATGCGGGCAATGACTGTTTAGCACTTGTTCAATATGTACACAACCGCCTACACGCACATTGCCACAACCTAGAAGTGGCTGGAAAAGGGGAGGCGGAGCAGGCTTATGTGCACTCTTCCAACGGGCCTGGGGGTCAGGAACGTAACCCCCACACTAAACAGTTGTTGCCTCCATAGAAAAATAGTGATGGTATTATGAGATATGCGTGAAAAAGTTCACCCAAGAGATACAGACTTAATGCATTCTTGTTCCCCAGGCATCCAATTACTGAACAGGAGCATCAATTACATGGAAAATAAGCAGCTGGTCTCCCATCACAAGACCCAGTGTTTACACAGGCCAGACCTGTCTAACTTGTGATCCACCAGTGCTTGCTCAACCCTCTAGCCATACACTCTGACTTTCCTAGGACTGAATGAACCTCCTGTTTGTACCATCTACCAGGAACTGTTCAAGAGGATCAGAACTGTACAGGTCTATTTATCTCATTTGGACAAAGGCATGCTTGCAAGATTCTATGACCTTTGGCTAAACTTGGATCAGAACCAGGATACATATATGAGAAAATGGGTGCAAGAAGTGGGTGGCAGAAGCATATCTCCTGCTATATTTGAATGGATCCAGATAATTAGGTCCAGGGCTTTTTTAAAAGCCGATATTCACCGGAACTCAGTTCCAGCACCTCTCAGGTGGGCGCCATTGCCATTGTAAAGAGAACGAGGGAGGCGACCAGAGTGAATTCTGGCGCATCTTTTTCTAGAAAAATAGCACTGATCATAACTACGATTAAGCTTACTTATGATAAAGTAATATATATAAACCAGCTTAACAGGTTTATGGAAAAATATATATTTCTTACAACATTTTAGAACAGCAAGTTCAGTGATAATGGACAGCCTTACACTGCTTTCAACCTGCTGTCACGGTATTTCTTTATGCTCTTTTTCTTTCATTTCTTTTGTTTATTAATAAAATAAAATTATTTGGTTTTTTTTTAAAAAAATAGTACAGGTCTGAGTCAGATCGCCCAATTTCATTCTGTTTTGACAATCCTAGAACATCTTGTGGATGTTCAAAAATTTAGAGGTACTGGGAAGTATGACAGTCACAAAAGATAGATCTGTCAATCCATCCTTCCATCCATCCACCCAGATATTCATAAAAAGTTAACTAGACAACCATTCTGATGTAAATATCAACATTCATGAAACTTTGGATATTCGTTATAGCAGTAACTCAGTGCCAGACTTTTAGTGTGTTTGCCCCTGTTCTGTGGAACAGTTATTTCTGTCGAGATTCAACAAGTGCCCTCTATCTACACTTTCCAGAACCAATTGAAAACATTTTTGTTCCAACAAGCTTTCCCAGTTGGAAGGTCTTCGCTGTGGGTCTTTATCTGCTGTTGATGGTTGTGTTGTTGTCAACTGTTTCTTTTAGCTTTATTGTATATGGTACATCACCATATAACAACATCTTCAGGCACCTCTACCTGAATAGAAGCTGTGTCACCAACACATAGCCACATAATGTACTTGAAGTTTTTATTTAAAAAAATAAGAAGAAAGGTTGCTACAGAAATTTTACAACTGTGGGTTAAACCACAGAGCCTAGGACTTGCCGATCAGAAGGTTGGCGGTTCGAATCCCTGTGACGGGGTGAGCTCCCGTTGCTCAGTCCCTGCTCCTGCCAGTTCGAAAGCATGTCAAAGTGCAAGTAGATAAATAGGTACTGCTCCGGCGGGAAGGTAAACGGCATTTCCGTGTGCTGCTCTGGTTCTCCAGAAGCGGCTTAGTCATGCTGGCCACATGACCCGGAAACTGTACACTGGCTCCCTCGGCCAATAAAGCGAGATGAGCGCCGCAACCCCAGAGTCGGCCATGACTGGACCTAATGGTCAGGGGTCCCTTTACCTTTACCTTATATGGAACAGAAGTTCAGTCATGTTCCATAAACACCTAGCTTTTTCCCTAAGTAATCAATAGTAGACCTAATTCCCCCCCCCCAAATGATACTGTTACAGGTTTTGAGTACCAGTCTGTCAGTGCAAGTCACCCATAAATAATAAAAAATATAATTATTATTAACACCAAACCCTGCTTAAGTGCTAAGAACACTTAATAATTTATTATTATTATTATTATTATTATTATTATTATTATTAAGAACCCTTGACTCTTGTGCACCACTCAGCAGAGACTAGGGTGGCCAGTAACATTTCATATACTGATTGGCACTTTTCTCCCCATGTGTACAGCAAGTCATGAGACTCCTGGACCAGACTTGAGTCTACAGTGGGGACAGACCCTCCCCATTGTCTGGATTCAGATGCACTCTGGTGCTTGCTTTTTACTATCTCAAAATGTTCAGGGGAATGCTGATTGCATTAATGATGTTACATGAAAATTGGCACACACAGCGCAGACTGGTATGCACTGTGTACCTATTTAAAAGATAGCATGGGAAGTATCCCTCGCAGCCACTCAAGCTAGCCCCATTCTGCTTTCATGGCTTCAGATCCCAGATAACAGAGTCCTAATGTTTTGTCCTCCTAAATCATTTTTGTTTATTGCAGGTAACATTGAACTAGACAAACCATTCTTCTTTTTAAGCACTCCACTCATTATCTCAGAATTTACTTTTGCTTTTCCTCTAAAGACTGAAAGCTCTGAGTCATAATCAACATGTATATTTAGATACTGGGCCTTATGATGGGAAATCAGCTGTTGACTCTGTGTAACCGGTGTTCCCGCCTAGTAATTGAATATCTGGGAAATAAGAATGCCTTAAGTTAACTATTTATATCTTAAGCAAACATTCATTTATGGGTCTTGGCAGGCCAATCATTAGTTTCCTATAGATGAACAAACACAGAAAATATATTATCTTTTCCTTCTTTGGCAATCACTCATAGCCAAGATTGTCTTCCATGAATATGGTCTTAACAGTGTGTCTGTAAGTGACTGTGGAGGCCAATTTTGGATCCGCACATCCTTCCACAGTGGGGACATAGGTTTCTGGGCGGGAGTTGATCACAGTGAGGATTTGCCAAACGTGCCTTCCTCTTAGCTCGTTTCTCCCTTTCGTCCTGAGTTTGAGCGTCTTCAAAGTCCATGATGCCTTTGGTAAGGCTGTTCTCCAGTTGGAGCGCTCACAGGCCAATCAGTTGGAGCGCTTGTCTTGGCAGGCCAATCATTAGTTTCCTGTGCATGAACACAGCCACATGGAACCCTGGTTATCAGTAAAAAAAATTCCCAAGGGATGAGTTGAACCATACCTCTGCCAAAAATTATTTTTTAAAAATTGAGGGAACCAAAGAAGGGGGAGTGCTTGAAGGAATGTGGTGCCCACAGGTGCCACATTGGGGACCCCAACTTTGGACCATGTTCTGGGATAAAATCTTATCAGGGGTATCCATCGACTGACACCACCAATTCTATGCAGTTGAAAAATTCAATCTGTTTACCTACACACAAAGGAATAGTCGCTTGAGTGGAACAGACAAGGTAATGAAATATATGCTTCGCAGGAGGAGAGGCCATTCCTAGACGAGAGGGTAGTAAGCCGTACTCCAGTTCATTTGCTTTATTGCATGATGATCGCTTTGTGCGGCGCTTAATTAAAATACGTTCCATTTGTAGCTATTAAGATTGATTTTCCTCCTCTGCGATTGCAGCTGCATTGTGCTCATTGACCTGTTCGCTGAGTGGGTTGTTTGTGTTGTTTTTGTGAGCCAATGCATTGCTGCTAATGTGCTGTTTAATTTCGTCCTGCATCAATCATGCACATTGTCTCTTTTGTGTTTGACGTTTCAAAGCCAATAAAGAAAGCCAATTCTGATTAATGGGGCCCAGAAATCTTGACAGCAGTTGTTTATTTGTTGAGGAGAAAGCATAGGCAAAAGATTTTCGTGTAGAGAAAGTGAATAGAGAAAAGTTGTTCTCCCTCTCTCTAGAACTTGAACTCAGGAGCATCCGATGAAGCTGGATGTTGGAAGATTCAATACAGACACAAACATCTTCTCCACTACTCTGCGCTACAAAGATATCTGCAAACGTGACATGAAGGCTGGCAACGTCCAACACCCATCCTTGCAGACGACTGCAGTGCCTGGAGACAGACAGTCAGGTCCTGCATGTATAGCAGAGACCAGAGGAGGAATGACTGCTTGGGACTCCAAAATTCAGCACCCCTCCACTTCTCATGCTCCTTTCTATTATGTAATCATTTTTATTGGTTTTACTAATACAAAGTACAAATAAACACAAGCGAGTAAAAACATATTGACAACATTTTGGAGGTTCCAAGTCACAAGGTGGTTAGGTTGGTCTTAACTAGGGCCAGGGCCTTTTCAGTACTGGCTCCAACTTGGTGGAACGCTCTGTCACAAGAGACTAGGGCCCTGCAGGACTTGACATCTTTCTGCAAGACAGAGCTGTTCCACCTGGCCTTTAGTTTGGACTCAGTTTGACACTTATGTTTCTCTCGCCTTTATGGTTTATGACTTTTAAAATGAGGCTGCATTTTAAATTGCATTTTAACTTGTATTTTAAATTGTTCTTTTTCTTTTTCTTTTTTCTTATTATGTTTTTACTGAAATTTTATTGGTGTTAGCCGCCCTGAACCCGGCTCTGGCTGGGGAGGGTGGGGTATACCGTATTTTTCGTCCCGTAGGACGCTCCATCCCATAGGACACACCTAGTTTTTTTTTTGGGGGGGGGGAACCTCCTGCAGGGTTCCCCACGCTGCGGATGTCTGTCCGGCGCGCGGGACACTCTGCTTCAGGGCGCCCCGCCCACCGGGCGGCAGGCTGCTATCCGCAGCGTGGGGAACTCCCGCAGGGCTGCCTAGGCTGCGGATGTCTTCCTGAAGCCTGGAGAGCGAGAGGGATCAGTGCGCACCGACCCCTCTCGCTCTCCACGCTTCAGCGAAAGCCTGCATTCGCCCCATAGGACGCACCCAGATTTCCCCTTCATTTTTGGAGGGGGAAAAGTGCGTCCTATAGGGCATAAAATACGGTAAATAAAATTTACTATTATTATTACTGTTATTATTATTATTATTATTATTATTATTATTATTATTATTTCGGTAGACGGAGATTCTCCGAATCTCAAGACATCCCCTCCACGGGGGTCTCATTTTAAACATTTACAACTGCATATTCATCCTTACTCCATTTTTTATATCAAACCATATCGTCCATAATAATTTTTACACTACAAGTGAGTCAAAATCCTGCTCATTTCCATCTGCTTAGCTTACAATTTTTTCCCATTCTTTTATAAAGTTTTTATCCTCTTGGTTTTTGAGTCCTTTCTAAATCATAGTTGGGGCTTCCCTGAGGCTCTGTGCTCAGTGTAGCCGAAGCAGACTCACTCCTATAAACCTGACTCTGCTGGGTGGAGAGCAGTGAGAAGAAACACCATGGTGGATCTGCAGCAGCACAACCAGACGCTTTTGTCTGCCACAGCTGCAACAAAACATGTCTCTCCCATATTGCTCTCTACAGCCACAGCAGGCGCTTCCAACAGTTTGACTCCATCCCCAAAAGGTGCGGTCCTCCATTGTCTCCCAAGACAGACGGATGTCAACCAACAAACCACACCACTTTAACAGTTGTGGCTTCCCCCCTCCCCCACCAAAATCCTGGGAACTGTAGGTCGTTAAGGGTTCTGAGAGTTGTCAGGAGACGCCCCTCATAGAACTACAATTCCCAACATCCTTTGCAAACAACAGTTCCCAAGATTCTTGGGGAGGGAGAGCCATGACTGTTAAAGTGATATAAAAAGGTAAAGGGACCCCTGACCATTAGGTCCAGTTGTGAGCGACTCTCGGGTTGCGGCGCTCATCTCACTTTATCAGCCAAGGGAGCCGGCGTACAGCTTTTGGGTCATGTGGCCAGCATGACTAAGCCACTTCTGGAGAACCAGAGCAGTGCACGGAAACGCCGTTTACCTTCCCGCCAGAGCGGTACCTATTTATCTATTTGCACTTTGATGTGCTTTTGAACTGCTAGGTTGGCAGGAGCAGGGACCGAACAACGGGAGCTCACCCCGTCGCGGGGATTCGAACCGCCAACTTTCTGATCGGCAAGTCCTAGGCTCTGTGGTTTAACCCACAGCGCCACCCGCGTCACTTCTAAAGTGATATAAGAATGCTTTAAATATGTGGTGTGACTCTTGTTATTTGTGGCATCGTACGCTGTAGAGTTTCACACACAGCAATTGAAGTGCTAGCTGAAAGGTGTGGCGTGGAGAAGTACATTTGAGCATCACTGAAATGTGGGTTGAACATTAAGTTTTCTGCAACAGGTTCACCCGGAAGGAAGAGGTCTCCGTCTCGTGTCATGCAGCAGAACAGCTCCAAGTGAAAGTGCCCTGCTCTCTTCCCTCCAACCTCCCCCCCAACCTCCGCGTGACATCTGTACAAGCTTTAAATGAACAAAGAGAGCATTAGCAGCAGTTACAAAAGCCAATTCTAGGCTAATTTTTAGCACTGACATAACTACTTTCCTCCCAGAAACACAAATGGACCTCTTGAGGGTGGGGCGGCGGAAGTATCTGATTTCTGCAAATATTGCCCTGCAGCAATTGCTGTGGCCGCACATGCTGGATAATGAATTGGTGTTGCTCGGAAGTCAAATTTAGGCCAAATATTACATAAGTGCATAAGCAATGCTAATCTTAATCCCTTCCCAGGCATCTCCCTTGCTCCATCTAGGCCTGCTGCTGCTGCTCTTAAGCTAAAAAGCTCTTCTCCCATTTGTGAATTGCCCAGGGCACTTTCATTTCCATGGCCAGATTTGTTTCTTGGGGGCTGAGGGGGTGGCGGACTTGTGGGTGTTAGAGCGAGAAGCCACCAGGGTATTGCTAAAGACAGATAATTGCTAGATAAATGTCTGCAGTCAGGAGGCGTGAGGCATTTGCAGAATGCAGAGGAGAAGGATCTGTATATTGCAGAGACCCTTGGATGGGGACCAATGGCACCGTGGGAAATTCTGGAGTGTAGGCACTCTTAATCTATTCATTATTAAATTTATATCCTGCCTTTCCTCCCAAAGGAGCCCAAGACAGCAGCCCGCCCATCCCATCATGTACCCCACTACTGCCACCACATATTGTTTGGCTGAACTGTAATAATAATAATTATATTATTATTATTATTATTATCATTATTATTATTATTATTATTTATTTGTACCCCGCCCATCTGGCTGGGTTTCCCCAGCCACTCTGGGCGGCTTCCACAGAGACCAAAAATACACTAAAATGTCACACATTAAAAACTTCCCTGAACAGGGCTGCCTTCAGATGTCTTCTGAATGTCAGGTAGTTGTTTATCGCTTTGACATCTGATGGGAGGGAGTTGCACAGGGCGGGCGCCACTACTGTACTTCTTGAGACAATAATTTTTTTTTTTAATGCCAAGAAACAAACAAACCAGCCATATTCCTTCTCAGGCTATACAGCAAAATGATTTATTATTATTATTTGACCCACACAGACCTGACGGCTTCAACACATTGCTTAAAATTGCTTTAATATTCAGTCTAAACCAGCCTGCTTGCTATTTGGTGACATTTTACTTGGTCATAATAGAGGATCCACCTGTGCTGGGCCTGGGGGTAAACCGTGAAACACGGTCCAGGTCCAGTCCAGAATCCGAAGGTTCCACTGGGAGTCAGTCTGACAGGGCCAAGGAAGGACATGAGGCAGGAAACCAGGCAAAGACAGGTACAGGATCTCAGGCAGGATCTAGCATACAACAATGTTGATTGATCATGGCGCGAGTGTTCATGCTCTTCTGAAGTTTACTATACAGCGGAAAGGAGCAGCCAAGCATACTAGGACTCAATTTCTTGACTTTAAGAAAGCCGACTTCATAAAACTTAGGGAAGTGCTGGGTGAGATCCCATGGACAGTAATACTAAAAGGAAAGGGAGTTCATGATGGCTGGGAGTTTGTTAAGAGGGAGATAGTAAAAGCACAACTTCAGGCAATACCAATGAGACGGAAACATGGAAGGTGCCTAAAGAAGCTAGGGTGGCTATCTAAAGAACTTTTAACTGAGTTAAGATTAAAAAAGGATGTGTACAAAAAATGGAAAAGGGGGGAAACCACCAAAGAGGAATTCAAACAAATAGCCAGCACGTGTGGACACAAAGTCAGAAAAGCTAAAGCACAAAATGAACTCAGGCTTGCTAGAGAGGTTAAAAGCAACAAAAAAGGCTTTTATGGGTATGTTCGTAGCAAAAGGAAGAACAAAGAAACAGTGGGGTCACTCAGAGGAGAAGATGGTGAAATGCAAACAGGGGACACAGAAAGGGCTGAACTCATCAATGCCTTCTTTGCCTCAGTCTTCTCCGATAAAGAAAAAAAATGCCCGACCTGAAGAAATTGGAGCAAATGATTCAGCAGAGGAAACACAGCCCAGAATAACTAAGGAGATAGTACAATAATACTTGGCTAGTCTAGATGTATTCAAGTCTCCAGGGCCAGATGAACTGCATCCAAGAGTATTAAAAGAACTGGCAGATGTGATCTCAGAACCACTGGCAGTCATCTTTGAGAATTCCTGGAGAACAGGCAAAGTCCCGGCAGACTGGAGGAGGGCAAATGTTGTCCCTATTTTCAAAAAGGGGGAAAGAGAGGGCCCAAATAATTACCGCCCAGTCAGTCTGACATCAATACCAGGGAAGATTCTGGAGCAGATCATTAAGCAAACAGTCTGTGAGCACCTAGAAAGGAATGCTGTGATCACCAATAGTCAGCATGGATTTCTGAAAAATAAGTCATGTCAGACTAACCTGATCTCGTTTTTTGACAGAATTACAAGCCTGGTAGATGAAGGGAACGCAGTGGATGTAGCCTACCTTGATTTCAGCAAGGCATTTGACAAGGTGCCCCATGATATTCTTGTAAAGAAGCTGGTAAAATGCGGTCTTGACTATGCTACCACTCAGTGGATTTGTAACTGGCTGACTGACTGAACCCAAAGGGTGCTCATCAACGGTTCCTCTTCATCCTGGAGAAGAGTGACTAGTGGGGTGCCACAGGGTTCTGTCTTGGGCCCGGTCTTATTCAACATCTTTATCAACGACTTGGATGATGGACTCAAGGGCATCCTGATCAAATTTGCGGATGACACCAAACTGGGAGGGGTGGCTAACACCCCAGAGGACAGGATCACACTTCAAAACGACCTTGACAGATTAGAGAACTGGGCCAAAACAAACAAGATGAATTTTAACAGGGAGAAATGTAAAGTATTGCACTTGGGCAAAAAAAATGAGAGGCACAAATACAAGATGGGTGACACCTGGCTTGAGAGCAGTACATGTGAAAAGGATCTAGGAGTCTTGGTTGACCACAAACTTGACATGAGCCAACAGTGTGACGCAGCAGCTAAAAAAGCCAATGCAATTCTGGGCTGCATCAATAGGAGTATAGCATCTAGATCAAGGGAAGTAATAGTGCCACTGTATTCTGCTCTGGTCAGACCTCACCTGGAGTACTGTGTCCAGTTCTGAGCACCACAGTTCAAGAAGGACACTTACAAACTGGAATGTGTCCAGAGGAGGGCAACCAAAATGGTCAAAGGCCTGGAAACGATGCCTTATGAGGAACGACTAAGGGAGCTGGGCATGTTTAGCCTGGAGAAGAGGAGGTTAAGGGGTGATATGATAGCCATGTTCAAATATATAAAAGGATGTCACATAGAGGAGGGAGAAAGGTTGTTTTCTGCTGCTCCAGAGAAGTGGACCCGGAGCAATGGATCCAAACTACAAGAAAGAAGATTCCACCTAAACATTAGGAAGAACTTCCTGACAGTAAGAGCTGTTTGACAGTGGAATTTGCTGCCAAGGAGTGTGGTGGAGTCTCCTTCTTTGGAGGTCTTTAAGCAGAGGCTTGACAACCATATGTCAGGAGTGCTCTGATGGTGTTTCCTGCTTGGCAGGGGGTTGGACTCGATGGCCCTTGTGGTCTCTTCCAACTCTATGATTCTATGAATGTTCCCGCAACCTGGGGCATTGTCCGACAGCCCTTTATCTTTATTGGGGTAGCGGCCGGTCCTGATCCCCCGGCGACTCACCTCCCTGTTTCACCCAAAGGCAAGCACTCCTCCTGCGAGTACTCAGGTCTCTCCTTCTCTCAGACCTTAGTCTGCAGCTCGGGAGACGTTGGTGGGTTACTAGACCCAGAGGCCGCCTCAGCCTCCCCTGACCCAACCGGTAGTGGAGCAGCTGTAAGTGATGGCCCAGCTGAAGGCAACGAGGTAATCCCCACATCTGGAGCCAGGGCAGGCTCAGGCCCCTGACTTGGCCCAGCTGGTGTTTGTTGCAGGGGAACCTGTGCAGGCTGGGACTCTTCAGGATCAGATCCTAGACCTGGTTCAGATGATGCCTGAGGCAAAGGATCCAGTGTGGACTGAGTCTCCTCTGGTTCAGAGTCAGAGTCCGAGGCCATCACCCCCCCCCAAATAATGGCAGCCATGCATACTACCCAATCCTTTGCTTAGCATATACAGTGTGTTCCCCTCTGAGAAAACTCATTAATTTGGCATGTGGAGGATTGACAAACTTCATCCCAAGAAATGACATCATTCGTCTTTCTGTGATCAGGGCCGTCTTTACCTGGGGGTGCAAGGGGTGCGGGCACCCAGGCGCCAAATTCTGGGGGGCGCCAAATGTATACCTACTGTATACCGGTCCCTCTTGATTGGCGGCAGTGAAAAGCAATGGATCGAAAGTCCTCACCCACCACCGTCACTCTGTTACTCCGTAGCGTCAAATATTCCTACGGAGTCAGGAAACAAAAGCAGTTTTTTCTGCTGCGTCGTCATTACAGGTGAGCGATACCCCCCACCACCACAAAAAGCTCAACAACTTTGGCTTCCGCCCCCCAAAAAAAGCTCAATAAAAGTTAATTCTGGGGCGGCTAAACTAAATTTGGGGGCGCTGGGCGGATCTTTGCACCCCAGCAGCACATATGCTAAAGACGGCCCTGTTTGTGATATAAGCATTCATGCTTTGTCCCTGGAGTGTTTCTGCTCCACTACACCACTGGAAGCGATGTGGTCATCCACTATGTTTCTGTTCAGAGTTGGAATGTGCCCATTTTGGTTCTCTCCATTTCCCAGTTCTCCATATTTTGCAGCAATTTATGGTGGTGTTTTTTTAAAAAATCCTCATGAAAACTCATCAGCATGTTAGTGTGAACTTTTCCCAATGAACACTTTTATACACAGCTTTGACTAATGTACACATTCTTGCAAATGACTCCCCCTTTTTACAATGCATTCTTATATGCCGTTTTCACTAATATCTTCACTCTTATGCTCCCTTTCCCCCTGACATTTGCATTTTAGTAAACATTGGTTGGAGAACTGCATTGCAAAATTTGGATAGATACGGATAGCTGTGTTTTGGTTTGCATAGTGTTTTGGAATGTGCAAATTTGATAAGATTCAGCTTTAAATGTGACCTGAATAGAGTTTCTCCTGCATCCCTAATGCAGAGACATAGTGCTGTTAGGCATGGAGCTCTTGCGTTGGAGGCTGGGTCACCAAGGGATCTCAGGAAGATCAAAGCTCACCTGGATGACTTGTGTCTACTTCTGGATGCTGCAGTTTAAGGAGGATCTCAAGAAACGAATGCTTCCAGAGAAGTGTGATAATGATGACGAGGGGCCTGGAGTCAAAATCCTATGAGGAAAAGTTGAAGAAGTTGAGTATGTTTACTGTGGAGACAAGAGACAATTAAGATGCCATATGAGAGCTAACTTTGAATATCTGAAGGGCTGTCATGCAGAAGATGTTTCTCCAGAGGGTAGGACCTGAATCAGCAAGTTCAAATTGCAAGGGTGTAGAGCATGGGTAGGCAAACTAAGGCCCAGGGCCTGGATTCGGCCCAATCGCCTTCTAAATCTGGCCCACGGACGGTCCAGGAATCAGCATGTTTTTACATGAGTAGAATGTGTCCTTTTATTTAAAATGCATCTCTAGGTTATTTGTGGGGCCTGCCTGGTGTTTTTACATGAGTATAATGTGTGCTTTTATTTAAAATGCATCTCTGGGTTATTTGTGGGGCCTGCCTGGTGTTTTTACATGAGTATAATGTGTGCTTTTGTTTAAAATGCATCTCTGGGTTATTAGGGAGAGCATAGGAATTCATTTATTCCCCCCCCCAAAAAAAAAATACAGTCCGGCCCCCCACAAGGACTGAGGGACAGTGGACCAGCCCCCTGCTGAAAAAGTTTGCAGACTAAACAAGACTAAACAAGAGGAAGAACTTCTTGGTGGTGTGAGCTGTGGAACAGGCAAGCTCTGACGTAGCCTCCAAGTCAAAGCTTGCATTGCTCTTGGAGGAGATCAACTGATGTGGTCAAATCCAGTTCCAACCCAAAGACCACTCCTGAAATTGGCCCGCTCTGACCTGAACCAACTAGAAAGCAATGACCAATAGCTCCATATTTCCTTTTATGCTTCAGTATTGAGCTCTATTAAGTTCTTGCTGTTAGCACTGGGCTGTTAGCTTAAATTTTGTAGCTTCTGGCTGTCCACAAATTGAATTCTCAGGGTAAAGGAAGAATCTTAGGCAGAAGATACAAACAGCTGCTTTTATCACTGAACTGTGTCAGCCCTTTGGAGCACGGCTGGAAGTGTTCCATCTGAAACTAATGGCACTTGAAACTGATACAGTCAAAATGCATTATTTGACTTGCATATATTTTTAATGAGGTGCTTTCAGCTTTCAATTAGGTGGTGCCAGCAGAGGTAGCCCTTATTCAAATATCCCCTACCCCAGTACCTTGGGGTGACCTATGGTGTACATAAACTGCTGCCCAAAACTTTTAGGTTGCATATACCATGGCAGAGATTTGAATCAATGTAATTAAAAGGTTTCTCTCTAAATAGATCTGGGTTTTCCCTCTTTTCTGGCTCATTGTTTTATTTCAGCGAGAACCACAAAGCTCAACAGCATATATGACGTCTCCTTAGATATGGTTTTGATGTGCTGTTTGATTAACTTGTTTCCTAAGAATGTAAGAAAAGTCCTGTTGGATCAGATCGTTGGCCCATTTCATTCAGCAACCTGCCATAGCTGTCAAGTGTCCCTTATTTGAAGGGACAGTCCCTTATTCCAGTGCCATGTGCCGCTGCTGTCCCTTATTGAAAGATGTCCCTTGAATGTCCCTTAAATGATGTCCCTTAAATTTCAAAGGAAGCAGCTCCTCTCCTTCCCTCCCTGCCGGCCAGGGAGGTGGGAGGCTCCAACTGTGTTGCTTGGCTGTGTTGCTCACCCAATAAGAAGTCTAAGAACAACTGGGGGGTGGAGCTTGCATGCCTTGTGTGTGGCTAGTTAATGCAAGCTGAGGGGTTTTTTGAATGCTGGACGCCATTTTGTTGCACGTGCTGCTGCAAACTTTGCAGTGCAAAGCCAGGCTGGGGAGCCATCTTAAGTTGAGGCTGCATAGGCCTTGTGGTGCATGTGATTCAGATTCTATTCAGTTGAACCTCTGGTTACAAAGTTGGTTGGACAGTGTTCTCGAAGCTACCAGCATGAGTTTGACCAGACTGCAGGAGGACAGGAAGACTGGAGTGCCTGGAGCAGGTGAGGCTGCAGGTCCCTTATTTTGGCTGCTGGTCCCTTATTTTCAAGGCTGCTGGTCCTTTATTTTCAAATCTGTAAGTTGACAGCTATGCAACCTGCCCCTGGGAAGCCCACAAACAACACCCAGGCTTCTGCTTACCAAAGAGTACCTACCCCAAACCTGGCTCTTAGCATCTAGGAATTCTCCTTTCTGTGGGGGATTTTTTCCCCACTAACACAAAGCAGGTGGGAGGAGGCAGGCTGAGGGTAAGTGTGATATTGTGATAATTCACAAAAGCTGGGTCTGAATTACCTTAAAGGCGACCTGACTCATATGTTTCTCCTTGCTCGCTGAGGTCTTCTGATGGAGCATGGTGGCCTCACATGCCCCTGAGGTTCAGCCAGTCTTTACCAGGGACCAAGGCTTTAGTGTGACAGGCTCTATCCTTTGGAACTCCTTGCCAGGAGAAGTTTGGCAGGAGCCATCTCAGCTCGCTTTTAAAACTTGTAGATCCTGAAGCTGAGGCTCCAATACTTTGGCCACCTCATGAGAAGAGAAGACTCCCTGGAAAAGAGCCTGATGTTGGGAAAGATGGAGGGCACAAGGAGAAGGGGACAACAGAGGACGAGATGGTTGGACAGTGTTCTCAAAGCTACCAACATGAGTTTGACCAAACTGCAGGAGGCAGTGGAAGACAGGAGTGCCTGGCGTGCTCTGGTCTATGGGACCGGAAGAGTCGGACATGACTAAACAACAACAATTATTCAGACAGGTCTTTCAAACCTGATAGTTCGCGTCTCCGCTTCTCCACATGCAGCTGCTGGGTGACCTTGGGCCAGTCACACTTCTTTGAAGTCTCTCAGCCCCACTCACCTCACAGAGTGTTTGTTGTGGGGGAGGAAGGGAAAGGAGAATGTTAGCCGCTTTGAGACTCCTTAAAGGGAGTGAAAGGCGGGATATCAAATCCAAACTCTTCTTCTTCTTCTTCTTCTTCTTCTTCTTCTTCTTCTTCTTCTTCTTCTTCTTTGCCACCTAGCCTTGACCGATGTGTTTGACGTTTTTAATTCTTTTTACTGTATTACTATGTTTTTGTTTGTTTGTAACCACCTTGTGATATTTTTACATGAAAGTACAGTTTATAAATGCCTAAACAAATAAAACATACTGCATTTTGATTTAATGTGATTACTGCTAACACTGAAACTATACATATAAATTAAAAGGGTAAAGGTAAAGGACCCCTGACAGTTAAGTCCAGTCGCGAAAGACTCTGGGTTGCAGCACTCATCTCACTTTACTGACCGAGGGAGCCAGTGTTTGTCTGCAGTTTTCCCGGATCATGTGGCCAGCATGACTAAGCCACTTCTGGCAAAACCACAGCAGCGCACGGAAACACCATTTACCTTCCCGCTGGAGTGGTACCTATTTATCTACTTGCACTTTGATGTGCTTTTGAACTGCTAGGTTGGCAGCAGCAGGGACCGAGCAATGGGAGCTCACCCCGTCAAGGGGATTCGAACCACCGACCTTCTGATTGGCAAGCCCAAGAGGCTCAGTGGTTTAGACCACAGCGCCACCCGCGTCACACATATAAAATAGGACCTGCAAATTTCATGTATACTTGTGCCCTTTTCAGTGGGGATGCATTTATGTGTCTTCCTTTTGGAGATGGTCACCTTCTTTTATAATAAGCTCAATAGCCCCAACTGTTCAGCATAAGACGGGTTGTGGGAGGCAAGCTGTCTTCCAGAAAACTTGCCTGCCATGACTCATCTCCTTACTGATGAACCTTTTCTAAACTTGGGGGGAAGCTTAAGGGTCCTTCGAACATTGTTTGAAAATGTCTGTCTTTGATATAACACCCATCCTTCAAGCTGATGAAGTTGCATTGGAAGTGAAGCTTCAGAATCTGCCTGCATTGTAACACATGATTGACGTTTATTGCCATAGAAGATGCATTTTTAAAAAGTTGTTGGTGGTTGTTTTTTAAATAAAATGTTGCTGAGATTGGGAAAGGTAAAACTGCTGCTTAGACTGTAATTTGGCTCTCAGGTTTACTGCCTCTCTCTCAATGCCAAAATATATTATATTTCAGCGTTCTAGTGTTGACTACCAACCTATTTAAATATTCACCAGGAGCCCATTGCCAAGATAGATTAATTCATGGCATCGTGTCCTAGGCAAGCTGTCAAATTGTCAGAATTATTTGAATTGTCAGTGCCCTTTGTGACAATGTCGTACGGGAAGAGGCAAAGACTCCCTTGCAGTTGGATACATCTCCAGGAATATATTTGCCCCTTGTTTCTTTAGCATCCCCAAGCCCTGACTCAAAAGAAAACTGAATGTGTTAAGTGATGCCACAAAAAGGTCAAAGCATACTCAGAGTTGAAGCCTATTTACAAACATCCCTACAAGTAGAGGTGTTGATGGATACTTAAAATCCACAGGGCACGGGTCCATGGCACAAGTTTGCATAAAACCAGCCTTCTGAGCAGATTAAGACAGTGAGGCTGAGCTCTCATCTGCACTGCGCTCTGCAGTCTTATGTTAAGTCAGCAGGCCGAGAGACTGTTCTTAGCTATTGCCCCACCGATCAATTTGAAAAAATGAGTTTGAAGGGATGCATTCCCCACTCCCCTTTTAGTGTTATTCCAATAATAATAATAATAATAATAATAATAATAATAATAATTTATTATTTCTACCCCGCCCATCTGGCTGGGTTTCCCCAGCCACTCTGGGCGGCTTCCAACAAAGATGAAAAATACACTAAAATGTCACATATTAAAAACTTCCCTGAACAGGGCTGCCTTCAGATGTCTTCTGAATGTCAGGTAGTTGTTTATCGCTTTGACATCTGATGGGAGGGCGTTCCACAGGGTGGGCGCCACTACCGAGAAGGCCCTCTGCCTGGTTCCCTGTAACTTGGCCTCTCGCAGTGAGGGAACCGCCAGAAGGCCCTCGGAGCTGGACCTCAGTGTCCGGGCAGAACGATGGGGGAGGGCGACGCTCCTTCAGGTATACTGGGCCGAGGCCGTTTAGGGCTTTAAAGGTCAGCACCAACACTTTGAATTGTGCTCGGAAACGTACTGGGAGCCAATGTAGGTCTTTCAAGACCGGTGTTATATGGTCTCGGCGGCCGCTCCCAGTCACCAGTCTAGCTGCCGCATTCTGGATTAGTTGTAGTTTCCGAGTCACCTTCAAAGGTAGCCCCACGTAGAGTGCATTACGGTAGTCCAAGCGGGAGATAACCAGAGCATGCACCACTCTGGTGAGACAGTCTGCAGGCAGATAGGGTCTCACCCTACGTACCAGATAGAGCTGGTATTCCTAAAGGCGGCATGCTCAGATTTCTAGCATTTGTAGAAATGAATTGTAAACAGGCGAGTTGGTGACTGGGGAAACATGAGGCCACCTTTGGAAGGTAGATTATATTTCAACACAGGCTCACACTTTCAGTAAACCAACAGTAGCATTTTGCATCCCACTTTTGCATTCATCTTAAGCAGACTTCTCAATGAAAGATCATTACCCCTCTTTCTTTCTTTCTTTCTTTCTTTCTTTCTTTCCCCTTCCCACTTCTCTCTCTCTCCCCCCACCAACCTCACAATGCGTATGGCAGCAAAGTCTCACATTGAATGTACTGACATGTAGAATGGACTCTATGAACTGAAAACATTGATACCTTCCAACATTTCTCCAATGAAACTAGGGGCGTCCTAAGGAAAAGCGGGACATTCCAGGATCAAATCAGAAACCAGGACGGCTTCTGTAAATATGGGACTCTCCCTGGAAAATATGGTCATTTGGAGGGTCTGGACTTTATATGTACCTTTGTCATCCATGAAAATCTTTTTTTAAAAAGAAAGAAAAACAACAAACCTTAGGAGTGCAAAGACACCATTTGAACTTCATACAAATGAAGTTCCTTGCCACCTCCTCACATTTCTCCCATTAGAGTTAATTGCTTAACATCTTCAGGTGATTAGCACCTCCTCAAGGGGGTTATATGAAAGAGACCATGGAGACAAGAGTGGGATGGATCTCTTAGGGAAGCAGGATAGCTAGAGATGGTTAGGCCAGGTCAAACACTGAGTCTTGAATCATTTCCTGGGGTATCAGGTGGTGGTTGACTTGCCCACATCTCCAGAGGCATTCTATGTTGCTGTGTTGAAAGCAACCATCTTACTTGGTACTGGAGCTTGAAGTGAAAAGAAGTTTAGCAATAAAATAAAATCAGAATTTACCTGTCAGGGACCAGGAGTCGGATGTCTCTTCAGCGGGCGATGGAGGTGAGGGCTCCACACCTAAGGGGAAAAGGGCACTATCCTCTGGCTCACAGGTCTCTGCTTGCAATGTTCTCTGTTTAATGATGATCAGGTCAGAGAAGTTGAACATAAATAGTTTTATTAAATAACTATGTACATCTTGCCTTTTCTCCCTCGGCTACCGTACTTTCTCCTCTGCTTTCCACCCTTGCCCCTTGCTTCGGCCTAACCTCTTGAACTAACTCATCCCCTCCCACACTTTGAAGCCAAAATCTAGGACAGCATCTTTCCAGATGCCATTTCCACCCCACGGCCCCCACCCCCAGCGTTTTCTTTGGGTACGGTGTGCAAAACGTGTGTTTTGTGGCACCACATGAGATTACGCCCCCGAAAAAGTGCTTTTGCCATGGGGAAATTGCACAAGAACCCAGCAACAAAAATGGCTGCCATTTTCTCACAGAAAAGGGATGTCCTGGAAAAAACCTTGCAGTATATGCTGTGTGAGATGCCCCTAAATGTATAGACTGCTGCAGAAGACCTGAGGGTTCTTCTCGGCAACATTCAAGAAAAAACACCATAAAGCCTTAAAAAATATTTTTGTGTCATGCACCGTTAACGAAATAACGAATGTATTAAATTTGCTTACTAATTAAATATATTAAATCTATTTTTAAAATTATATTCTATTAAGTTTCAATATTTTTAACATATACTGTACAATCAAAACATATAAATGCATTAAATCTCTTAATTGTGCATTTAATAATATATATTAAATATATCAATTATGTATATGAAATAACAATGTTCGAAATGCAATGAAATAACCAGTTTTATTGGGTTTTACAGCAGTGTTATGTTTGATTTGTTGATACAGTGGTACCTCAGGTTAAGTACTTAATTCGTTCCGGAGGTCCGTACTTAACCTGAAACTGTTCTTAACCTGAAGCACCACTTTAGCTAATGGGGCCTCCTGCTGCCGCCGCGCCGCCTGAGCATGAGTTCTGTTCTCATCCTGAAGCAAAGTTCTTAACCTGAAGCACTATTTCTGGGTTAGCGGAGTCTGAAGCGTATGTAACCTGAAGCATATGTAACCTGAGGTACCACTGTACTGTATATATTGTTGTAAAGTGCTTTGGGAAATATGCACTGGAAAGCAGTCTATATAAATTGCTTATTTTTTATATATTTTTAAGAATGTGAAATTTTGTCCCAAAAGATCAGTGTCTTTGACTTGCTGGCATCTCTTTGTTGTTCTGCATTTGGCAGGGAATCTCATGAACTGTCACTTGTCAGATACTGTCAAATATTGAAATCAACTGTCTACCACAGCTTCCAGACTGTTGCTATATTTTGGGGTGGGATTTGATCACATACCAGCAAATTCAGGTTGTGTGCAATTGAAGTTGCTTTGACACTCTTGTACAACAAACTCACACACACACACACACACACACAGAGAGAGAGAGAGAGAGAGAGAGAGAGGGAGACTTGCCTTGGCCCAACATCATCTAACCTCCCTGCAGACAAATCAGAACGAATGCTGAATAAATAGCTGTCATCATCTAAGCTCCCTGCAAACTTTGTGCAAGCGAATAAGGGTGAATGCTTAATAAGCAGGTTGTCTGGAAGTGACCTAAATTACTGGTTTATTTTCTTCCTTACCAAGGGGGTGGGTAAAGATATAGCTGGGGAATGAAGCAAGGAGGGGGAAAATACAGAAATGCAGTGAAAACCCTCTGGCTGCATGAATCTCTGCCCTGTTTATGTCAGAAGCTGCACCAAATTAAGGCTATAATCATTCATTCCTGTTATATTGCCCCAGTTTCATCATCTGGTATTTTCTTCTTAGATAACCCTACTAAACCTAGCAGGTTAACCCTGTTTTGCATTAAAACTCTGTCTCTTTGTGATAATTTCCATCACTATAAGGCTCTCTAGCAACAAAATCTAAACCTGAACAATGTTATTGACCATCCTAAAGAAAGCATTTTATTTATTTGTTTCACTTATACTTCACTTTTCCTCTAAGAAACTCAGACCATGAGGCAATCTCCAAGTAAGTTGTTCTCAGAGTAAACCCATTGATTTTAGTGGTTCTACTCTGAATATGGCTAACATTGAATCTCACCCAAGGTGGTCTCTGCTCCAAGTGGATTATAGAGCCAGATCTATGCACATGTTTAAAGAAGATGAGCACATTTTGGGGATGGGATTCACAGGTCAGCAGAGGCAATTTAGGCCACTCACTTTTAAAGAACTGGGGCTTGGATAAGGGCTAGCAAGCTAAATGGACCAGTGGCCTGTTTTAAGTTGTGGGTGAACATATCAGATGACACAGCGATTCTTCAAACAACTCTTCTTTATTCAGAGGCCAGAACAGAACTGGATTGAAGGGCTCAGTCAGCCTGCTTATATAGAGCTCCAGTACCATGTTACTGTAACAACTTTCTAAAACTATCCAATCACTGAACATCACTTTCGATCCTTCATTTGCATAACTATCTACAGTATCCCCCTGCTGGCCCAGGGTGAGAACTTCAGTACATAACAGCCTGGCTCCAATATTCGGGCCTGGCAACCCTGGCAGTGATTTTTTAAATTATAAAAGCTATTGCCTTCCTTTGTCCCTCACCCTTCTTCCCTCAGGACCCTTGTTATTCTAACAACAGCTATTTAAAATGGTTGTTTTTCCGATCGCTATTAGCACTTCAGACTTGCAGATCTTGAGTCCTTGTGTTTGTTTCTGAACTTGTTACTGGTTTGGAAGCTGAACCAGGACTCAGATCTTGGATTGTTCCTCTTTTGTGATGGAATAACGCTGCCCACAAAAGCCCACTTTGCTGAGTTCCTGAGGTGGTCTGCATCTCTCCCTCCTGGAACTAGATTGATTCTGCAACGCCTGAAATAACAAACTTGCATTTGTCAGCAATGGCGAGAAGCTAGGGCACTTGGAGATCAGATCTCTTTGCTAAGGAGGAACGATTTTTGAACAGTCACTTTTCTCATCTGGCAGAAGCATCCTCCCTTCTTCTTCCCGCCACCCTCCCAGATCGCAATTCTCCCCTGCCCTGTTTTGCATCTCAAGTGCCATAATGCAGAAGAATGCATCTGAAAGTGACACAGGAGCCTGTATGCTGGAAGGCAGCCTTCCACGCAAGGAATATATTATAAATGGCCTGAAGTGACTCTAAATGGATTACGGAGCCCACTTCCAAAGCGCCGAGCTGTCCCGCAAGCTGCTCTTGCGCTATTGCATATGATGTTACTTTTATGGATTACACTGTGTAATTGCTCATCTGATTGAATTACTTTTATCAAAGCACTCTGTGCCGAACAATGCGGCGAGGTCAGGGGAGGCTAAAAATAGATTGGGAGAGCAGAGAGTTAATTAGATTCTATGAATGTGAGAAGAAGGGAGTCAGTCCTACAGACTTTAAGGCAGGGGTAGGCAACCTAAGGCTCGGGGGCTGGATGCGGCCCAATCGCCTTCTCAATCCGGCCCGCGGACGGTCCGGGAATCAGCTGGTTTCTACATGAGTAGAATGTGTCCCTTTATTTAAAATGCATCTCTGGGTTATTTGTGGAGCCTGCCTGGTGTTTTTACATGAGTAGAATGTGTGCTTTTATTTAAAATGCATCTCTGGGTTATTTGTGGGGCATAGGAATTCGTTCATATTTTTCCCCCAAAATGTAGTCTGTCCTACCACATGGTCTGAGGGATGGTGGACCAGCACACGGCTGAAAAAGGTTGCTGACCCCTGCTTTAAGGGGAAGGCCGTGGCTCAGTGGCAGAGCAGAAGACCCTAGGTTCAATCCCTGCTATTTCCAGTTAAAAAGGGACTCCTGACCATTAGGTCCAGTCGTGGCCGACTCTGGGGTTGCAGCGCTCATCTCGCTTTATTGGCCGAGGGAGCCAGCGTACAGCTTCCGGGTCATGTGGCCAGCATGACTAAGCCACTTCTGGCGAACCAGAGCAGCACACAGAAACGCCGTTTACCTTCCCGCCGGAGCAGTACCTATTTATCTACTTGCACTTTGATGTGCTTTTGAACTGCTAGGTTGGCAGGAGCAGGGACTGAGCAACGGGAGCACACCCCTTCGTGGGGATTCGAACTGCCGACCTTCTGATTGGCAAGTCCTAGGCTCTGTGGTTTAACCCACAGCGCCACCTGCGTCATTTCCAGTTAGGGTTGGGAAAAACTTCTGCCTGAAACCCTGGAGAGTTACTATATTGAACTATCACTGTAAGCTATACTGAGCTGGATAAATCAATGGTCCATCTCAGAAGAAGGCAGCTTCCTATATTCCTTTGTTAGTACAGTGGTACCTCGGGTTACATATGCTTCAGGTTACAGACGCTTCAGGTTACAGACTCCACTAACCCAGAAATAGTACCTCGGGTTAAGAACTTTGCTTTAGGATGAGAACAGAAATCGTGCAGCAGCGGTGTGGCAGCAGTGGGAGGCCCCATTAGTTAAAGTGGTGCTTCAGGTTAAGAACAGTTTCAAGTTAAGAATGGACCTCTGGAACAAATTAAGTAGTTAACCCGAGGTACCACTGAACCTCATGAAGACGCCATAGAAATAGCCACAGAGCAGATGGGAGCCTATACTCTGAATGATGTGGTGGTTACACTACGGTTGTCACCTCATGAAAGAAATGTTGGTCTGTTCATCAATTTTGCTTTAATCAAATTCATTTTCCACACACATGCAAATGTCTCAACCTACAGTTTTGAAGGGAAACCGAATCTTTCTTGTAAATGGTTAAAGTTGTAGAATATTCTCTCTGTGTGAGAGAGAATCATTTGTTTCAGAAACGGAGAAGAACAGAGAAGTTTTAAGAAGCAGCAGAAGGCTGAGATTGTTTTGTCTATGCAAGGACAATTTCTGTGGGAACTGTTCTTTGGACATGGTCAGTGTGACAGGAAGTACTGATAACAATGTGATAACTTGTGAGTCTCTTGCTTGTGCCTTGCGGTGAGAGAAGCAGAGTCTTGGACTCTAAGCAATGCTTTGACCACGGCAGTGGTGAATGTCGGCATATATTTGCTACCAATATGCTTTTATGCCTGTCAAGTCAGCTTCTACGCTTGACTGAATCGTTATGGCGTCCATGAGTGTTTATTGCATACTGTGTGTACCTTCAACCCTGAAGACACTCCCAAGGAAGGAGCTGTGTTGAGATATAACTCTGCTGAGTATGGATACTGGCACACACACACACACAGCAAAAGTGATGCTGGACCCAATCCTTCTAAATCATCCATCAGAGGTTGATGGATTGATCCAGGACAAGTTTGTGGCAGCGCATGCCATCTTAGAAGAGCCCGTTCTTCCTGTGTGAGAGAATGAAGGCGAGGCAGCATGTGTCTCTTCTAAAATGGTGGCTGTCACCTGCAGTTTCTAGAAGTGCTTTTATGAGAAGCAAATTAGTGGTGGTTTCTTTCTTCTTTCTTTTACAAACCAGGTTGCCCTATACAGTGGTACCTCGGGTTAAGAACTTAATTCGTTCCGGAGATCCGCTCTTAACCTGAAACTGTTCATAACCTGAGGTACCACTTTAGCCAATGGGGTCTCCCACTGCCGCCGCGCCGCTGCCGCACGATTTCTGTTCTCATCCTGAAGCAAAGTTTTGAACCCAAGGTAATATTTCTGGGTTAGTGGAGTCTGTAACCTGAAACATCTGTAACCTGAAGCATCTGTAACCCGAGGTACCACTGTATGTGCATTCCTTTTCTGTGCTGTTAAATTTAAATACCTCGTGTTACGTTTGCTTCATGTTGCGGCTTTTCAGGTTACGAACGCAGCAAACCTGGAAGTGTTTACTTCTGGATTCGCCGAGCGTGCAGAAGCGCTCTATCACGCTTCATGCATGCGCATTAGCGGCACTCTACTTACGGACTTTTCAGGGTGTGAACGGCACCCCGAAACGGAACGCGTTCATAAGTAGAGGCACCACATAAACAGAACCAGGAGATGGAAATGCGCACAATCCTAATTGTCATCATTACGTAATTCTCATTAATATAATTGCATTTATATAATTGCTTTGATTTTTCTGTTGTATAGATATTATGCTATGGAGTAGCATTTGTGTTCTGAGTTGCAAGCCACCCTGTGATTTTTTGACAAAGGAGTTCTGAGCCAATTCTGATGCGGTTGTGGCATCTCTCCAGCTGTCAGCACAATAAGGATGGTGTCAGCCTTTGCACTGAGCTTCCTTTGCCACTTTGGTTCATGACCTGAGTGTTACTTAAACTTGAGAAGTGAAGCTATTACCAGGCTCTGTAAGGTAAGCCAAGGAGACAGTGTGCATTACCCCCTAATATTTAATGAAGTCTCAGTCCGTTTACATCCCACACCTGCTATATTCTTCTTTGTCAGTTTAACCATTATGGCCTCCATGTCGGCAGGTACCCCATAGCCCCTCATTAGGCACATACATTGCCACGCCTCCTCTCCTGACTCGTATTGGTCCTCCCCACCCAACTCTCCTGGTAAGTCACTGTATCAGCCTGCCTTTTCATTACTAGCAACAGACGAGGCTCTCTTGATGGTCCCTGCTCTGAGTGAGGTGTGCAGTGTGAGAGACCTATAGAAGAGTCTTTTCAGTGTTGGCTTCACAGCTGTGGAACAATCTCCCCACTGACATGGACCTTGTTTCTGTAGTGTATTTGTTTTGGCACCATGTGAATATTGCAGATATTAATGTGCAGCTGGAAGCAATAAGATGAATTAAAACTGACTCCTCTTGGAATAAAAATGGTCCAGACCCATAAATATGATTCAAAAGTTTTACTAACACAACTGGTTTCAAAAACAGATACAAAAAGAAATCATGATACATCCACCTAGTTATATAATGTCATGTGCATGTCCAGCACAGTTTCATCTTCTTACAAATTTGAAGTAACTCCTAGCAGACCTAAAATTAGAGGCCTGTCTCTCCCCACAGCCTCCATTAACCTGGAGCTATTTTCTCTCCAGGAGAGACCTCATTATCACATCCTTTGTTCTCTGTGGCTTCCAGAGGAAAAAAGACAACTCCCTTCAAAATGGTGATTTGAAACTGAATAACCCTCTCACATGATCTAAAGTTAAACACCATGTGAGAGAGTAGAGAACATCAACAGTTAATTATCAACCAGTCAGGTGCCCAGAGAGCTCTTGTTAGTTTTAGTATAGCCCAATTGAATTTACCATGGCAAACCTTCAGCAACACTTACTCAAACACACACAGGGTTATTTGCCATTTCATTGTCAATTAAACAATTATACTTAACAGTGAAGACACACCTCTCTCACCAATCTTTTAGCAGTGGAAAGGTGTGATGGGTGAAGTCAGTTTTAAGTATGACGCTGCTACTTTAATAGTTATGGAGGTATTTTATGTGACTCTGTTCTAACAATTGTATTATGCATTGCGTTTTGTTGCATTTACTTTACAGTGCTTTGCGGCTCCTGTTGTGAAAAGCAATATAAAATATCAGAATAAATAAATGTTGTACTTTCCACCCACCACAAATATCTACAATTCACTGTCATAACACATCAGTTGAAGTCATTTGGGTCAGTTTTCCATATGAAGATCACCACCATCCTTCTTGGACTCATTAAATTACAGTAATCATTACTGTTTTTGAATTGGCATAGGCAAATTTTATGCAAATCTCTGCCAACTTTTTTTCTGCTGACCTGTTAAGTGGGCACCCTGTATGCAATCATACCCATGTCTACTCAGAAGTAAGACAGAGTAGATCAGGCCTTGCTCCCCTGGTACTGGTCCATGCAGCTGGAATAACACTTCAATGAAATGCTCTGATGCCAATTTTTGTTAACTGTATGCTTTGAAAAAAAAGTTCACTGGTAAGATATATCTTTTCTTCTATTTCTTAGGCATATAATAACTCCCTCTCTATTTAGAGCATCCAGTTATAAAATGCTCTTATTTTAGTATTTTAGATCTCTTTTCCAGATGTTCTGTTTTATTGACGCAACTTTCAGCCATAGAACAGGGCATTGGATCCAGAGGAGCTTGTGTGCATGTCAGGGACTGATCAGAGGAGACCACATCCCCAGCCTGACCCTTCTGGAGAAGAAGAAGACGACAGTTCAGAATTACAACAGGGGTTTGAGGGAGGTCACAGCTCAGAGGCAGAAGAGGGAAAAGCTGGGAAATAATGGGAGAAGAGGGATCACTAGGAGTGCAACAGCCGACAGACACAGTATCTTTGGAAAGCATTCCGGACCCCCCCTCCCAGAACCCGGACAGCCTTGAATGTACAGTGGTACCTCGGGTTAAGTACTTAATTTGTTCCGGAAGTCCGTTCTTAACCTGAAACTGTTCTTAACCTGAAGCAGCACTTTAGCTAATGGGGCCTCCTGCTGCTGCCGCGCTGCCGGACCACAATTTCTGTTCTCATCCTGAAGCAGAGTTCTTAACCTGAGGTACTATTTTTGGGTTGGTGGAGTCTGTAACCTGAAGCATATGTAACCCGAGGTACCACTGTAGTAGAGCATAGAGCTCAGAAGCCGAGGGCCCTCAGTGTCACCCATTGGGAAGATGATGACAAATGACAAATGAAGCAGTGGGAGAAAAGGGGGCTGGAGAGTCACCCAGGACAACGCCGTTATCCCAAGTCTCTCTCTGTAAATATTGAATGAAAAGCAGATGGAAATAACTTTTCCTTGTATTGTACGTTCCTGGCACCCGGCCGTGGGAGTTGCTTACTGTCGCCTGACAATGCATGTGCAAAGTGCTGTTGGCCAATTTTACCACATGAGGTCGTATTCCAGAGGGCCTTGAATCTTTGGGGAAAGACTTTCCATGGGGCTGTCACTAGAAGTTAAAATCTGAAAAGCATCCATATACAGTGGTACCTCAGGTTACATACGCTTCAGGTTACATTCGCTTCAGGGTACAGACTGTTAACCCAGAAATAGTGCTTCAGGTTAAGAACTTTACTTCAGGATGAGAACAGAAATCGGGCTCTGGCGGTGCGGCAGCACCAGGAGGCCTCATTAGCTAAAGTGGTGCTTCAGGTTAAGAACAGTTTCTGGTTAAGTACGGACCTCCGGAACGAATTAAGTACTTAACCCGAGGTACCACTGTACCAGCAGAAGTAACCTTGCGTTTTTCTGGAACTAAATCAGCATTTCCAGTTCTGAGATTTTAAAAAACAACAGCTATGAAGCAGCGAGGCATACAGCGACATATATGCTACCTTTGGGAAGAGCTGACCTACATCAGAGGGAGATCTTGCATCTGAGCCGTAAAGCTGCTAAGCCGCATTCTGTTCTAAGATGCACATTTAATAGTCTTGGCAGTGACCTTGCCGCAGGACAATGGCTAGTTCCAATATTTTCTCACTGCCATCCACAAAAAGTATCACTGCCTTTGCTTAGTTTGCTTTTGTTAGGGCAAACTGTAAATCTCCTCCACTAGGCTGCCACCAAATAGGACACTTTCCCCCTGCATATAGTGTCATTGTGCAAATTGCTCAGTGCCAAGTTGGTTTGCTTATTTATTGTTAAATTTATATCCCACCCTTTCTCAAAAGACCACAGGGTGGTTTGCAACACAGAACGCAAATGCCACTATATAGCATCATATCTATATAACATGGAAACCATGCACTGGAGAAGATGAAATTCCCATATAAAGTAACAAGCTTTCTGCTGTGGAAAGGCTATGTAAGTAAAGTGGTTTGTATATATATCCCTTTCAAGGTTGAAACAGTGATACGTTTGTGTCATCTCCTTCGTACAGTGCTTTTTCCGGTGTATGAGCTGACTCCTCAAGAACTTTGTTCTGGGCACAATCCAATCATTGGTCAGATCATTACAGTGGCTTCAACCTCCAAATCCAGTCCTCAGCCGAATGGGCACAGTGTTCCCGTCGAAAACTAGATTGCTTGCCTTTCTTTTTTTAAAAAAATAATAATTAAATTTTGTTTAATTCAATAAATTGTTTATTGTTAAAATAGTTCATCATTAATACACATATATTATAGATATACAAGCATACAAACATACATTTCATACAATCCTTAAAAGTGTTCAAACATACTTACACTCAATCCCACAAATAATTCCTTTTCCCATCACCATCCACCACCCCTCACCCCACCTTTGTGTTAGACTTCCAATCTACTCAATTGCAATTCTTTCCACTTCTATTACTTTCTTTCACACACCTTTAGCCAAATTTCACACTTCTTTTTCTATTACACATTTTTATCCATCTTATTCAGTATTTCAGTGTTTGAAATGGAACTTGTTTATTCTAGATTGCTTGCCTTTCAAGGAAACCAAAGTGTAAATGGGATTCGCCCTCTTTTGAGACCCCTAGGCGAAATTCACTGGCCAAATTAAAAACTGAAGATCAGGCCAGCATGGCCCTCATTTGGGCCCACAAGGCTGTTCCACCCCCCCCCAAACCCCCTACCCACCCACCTGCATCATACTTGACATCATATTGGCTACAAAGGACCAAGTGGGAGCTTAAAGTGAGCCCCAAGTTCTTCCGATCAGCGAACCCCACTGAGACTGGCTGCACTAAGGAGTTCCCCATGGGAAACTCCCTGTTGCAGCTGAAAGAGTTGCCTGTTAATGCTGATCTGCTGATTGGTGCTGTCACCAAGCCTTCCTTTGTCCATTTACAGGTATGGTTGGAATCCAAACTGCACCTGCAAATGGACTTCAAGACAGCTCATTGTGACTCTCAGTTGGCAAAAACATCTGGAGGGCCGTGGTTGAGGAAGCCTGGGCTAGAGATCCCATCAACTCTAAAACTCTTAAGATGACAAGCAGTGCACATGCTGGGATATACAAAGCAGGGAAGTGTAGCAGCGCTTTCAGACTCCCAAGGGCTCTTGCGGTGTTAAGGATTGTGTGTGTGTTTGTTGTGCATTTCATGTACAGTGGTACCTCGGGTTACAGACGCTTCAGGTTACAGATGCTTCAGGTTACAGACTCCGCTAACCTAAGGTTACCAGATGTCCCCGTTTCCCGGGGACAGTCCCTGGATTTACAAATCAGTCCCCATACAAAATCCATTGAAGTTGAAAAGTGTCCCCGGATTATTGAAAAAAAATTGGTAACCTTACGCTAACTCAGAAATAGTACTTCGGGCTAAGAACTTTGCTTCAGGGTGAGAACAGAAAGCACACTGTGGCGGTGGCAGCGGGAGGCCCCATTAGCTAAAGTGGTACCTCAGGTTAAGAACAGACCTCCAGAATGAATTAAGTTCTTAACCTGAGGTACCACTGTATAATTATATCCTGTTTCCCATTTCTGACCTGCTAACGGCAACCACTGCATGCTTGGAGATCTCCTTTTGGATTTCTCTTCAGAGCTTTTAAAATGAAGATTGAAATTGCAGTGCCACCTTGTGGAAAGCAGTGCAAGGCAAGTGGTCCTTGCTGCAGCGAAATTGCTTTGCTTCCTTGGTCCTTGTGTTAACTCCTAAACTTTGCCCCCCTCACCAATCCCTGGCCATTAGCTATGCTGGCCATGGTTGATGGGACCTGGAGTCCAGCAACTACCAGCTAGGGAACTACAGGTTTCCATTTCTGCTCTAAACACTTGTAAAGATGCTGCAGTTTTTGGAGACTTGATAACACAAAGGTAATTCTTTTGCTCAGAGTAGAGAATATAGATATTTGCTTTCCAAGTTACACTACTGGGAAAACCCCATTTTCTGTTACTTGCCCTAGATTGGTGGTTCTCAAACTGTTTTCTCTGGGCCACACTTTCAGAATAACAATTTGCTCACACCACACCATTTCTTCTTTTGTTTTATTGGTAAGAAATACATTGGAAAACAAAAAGAAACAACTTTTGCCAGTGCCTGAATTGTAACACAGAACATAGAATATGATCATGGGACATCCAGGCAGTATAAAACAATGTTGCTACATAAGAACATGAATCATTCCCAAAATATAATTATAAACAAGTCTCTTACATATGTACCTTAAGTATGCATGCAGACTCAGTGAGAGGTGTGAGCTTGCTTTTGCTGGGTAATCTCATTTATATGGGGTCTAATTTGAGACAGACAAACTCTCATCTCCTCATCAACAGAATGAAACCTTTCTTCCTTGATCACAACAATACAGTGGTACCTCAGGTTACAGATGCTTCAGGTTACAGATGCTTCAGGTTACAGACTCTGCTAACCTATGATTATCAGATGTCCCCGTTTCCCGGGGACAGTCCCCAGATTTACAAATCAGTCCCCATACAAAATCCATTTAAGTTGAAATGTGTCCCCGGATTCATTGGAAAAAATCTGCTAACCTTACACTAACCCAGAAATAGTACCTTGGGTTAAGAACTTTGCTTCTGGATGAGAACAGAAATCACACGGCGGTGGTAGCGGGAGGCCCCATTAGCTAAAGTGGTACCTCAGGTTAAGAACAGTTTCAGGTTAAGAACGGACCTCCAGAATGAATTAAGTTCTTAACCCGAGGTACCACTGTATGTCATAGAGAACTTCAGAAGAACAGTAAATGCTCTTGAATATCTATCCATATTCAGCAAGTAAATAAATGAAATACTTTGATACTATACCAGGGGCCAGCAACCTTTTTCAGCCGTGGGCCGGTCCACCATCCCTCAGACCTTGTGGTGGGCTGGACTATATTTTTTGGGGAATGAAATGAACAAATTCCTATGCCCCACAAATAACTGAGAGATGCACTTTAAATAAAAGCACATATTCTACTCATGTAAAAACACCAGGCAGGCCCCACAAATAACCCAGAGATGCATTTTAAATAAAAGGACACATTCTACTCATGTAAAAACACGCTGCTTCCCGGCCCATCCGCGGGCTGGATTTAGAAGGCGATTGGGCTGGATCTGGCCCCCAGGCCTTAGGTTGCCTACCCCTGTACTATACTATACTATACAATACAATATTGAAATGTTTAAATGTTGCTTTGATTGTCCTTGAATCTTCCTGCCACACCAATGTGGCATGCCTGTTCAAAAATTGTTTTGATGTTAGGGACGGGGGAGAAATTTGATTCAGTTTGCACCTAAAAGCAAACCTATCTAATTCACATTTTCTGAAACAATACTAGAACTGAAACACAGCCATCCTGGGCAGTTCTCTGAATTTTGCAGTGCAGTTCTCCAGGCAAGTAATGTGTGCAAAAATGCACACAGGAAGGAGGGTAAAGTGTGAGGTGTGTGGGGGGGGGGAAGCATACAAACATGGATTATATTAAGGTAAATTGGATTTCAAAAACATTTGTGTTAGGCAATTTGCATACAAATGTGTTTATATTAAGAGAAATTTGCACTCAAATGCTGATGAGCTTCCAATAATAATAACCTGGAAACTGGTGTGGAAATGATGTGAAGCTAAGATTGGGAAAAAAGAGAAACTGAGAGAAACGGAAACGAACAGGTTTCCCCATCCCTAGTTGATAGTAAATTTTGTGTAAAAAGGAAAAGGAATTAATCTATTCGGGTCAGAATTTTGGGGAAATATCTCTTAACAGAAAGTAGATCAGTTGGGTGTCGTTCTAGAGTGATTATTTTGAATAATTTCTTTTGTGTAACTGACAGAAAATCGGAAGTCCTTTTTATTTTTCTTCTCTTTTCTTCTCTTTTTCTGGTTTGGCTTTGGTGTTTTCTCTTTCTGTATATCAGGCTTCTGTTAAAAGCACAGGAGCAGAGGCAGCTAAAGAAGAAAGAAAGGTGGCAATGGAAGGCTAATCAGAGTGCAGCCATGTGCCACCAAGTGCCTGGTGCCATGGAAGAGTTGGCACCCGTGCTTTATTGAGGAACATCCACCTCTCCTATGCCTTTGCTTTTCCATCACCTATAATTCTCTAAAGAGAACCGCAGGCTGGCGCATGGCCTGTGGTTTGAGCGAAGGTGAATAGAGAGAAATCAAGCATTTCAAAGATTAGGTGGTGCAGTTTCAAAGCTGTTCAGGGAGCCGCTGTGGATTTTACAAGCAGGTTGCTCCTGTTCCTCTGGAACTTTCTGATTTTTTGACAACTTCCCTATAGCAACGAAGTGCTCACCCACACTTCCACTTGTCCCACGCTTTCTAGTTTTTCTTTCGTCCCACCACTTACCCCTGGAAAACCCGCTGTTTACCTCTGACTCATAAACATCAGTTGGGTTTTCTGCGGATTGACGTTTGTTCTGATTCAGTGGCAAACGGCGTGTTTCCCTGGAGAACGCAGCAGAGCAGAAAAAAAACCTCTCTGACCCATGCCTAGAAAACACAGGACACTTGGAAGAAAACATGGGACAAAAAGAATTGTGGATGAGTCTAAGGCAGGGGTTGGCAAGTTTATCACACCTGGGCCAGTTCACTCCAGCGGAGATCCCTCTGTGGGCCAGAGCACGCGTGCGTGTGAGTGCGCACGACTGTGATTTCTGGCATCTGCGTCTGCGCAGACACAATTTCCAGAGCCACGGAAGTGAGTCCCCATGCCATGCCGGTTTAGCGCAGCGCGCAGGGACTCACCAAGTGGGCAGCTCGGTTGGGGGGCGGCTCATGGGCTGCTTGTGGCCCATGGGCCTTAGGTTGCTGACCCCTGGTCTAAGATAATGTTACCAGACTTCCCTGTTTCCCAGGGAGAGTCCCCAGATTTACAAATCTGTCCCCTGACAAAATCCACTGAATTCGACTGAAGTTGAAAAGTATACCCGGATTCATTGGAAAAAAAATCTGGTAACCTTAGTCTAAGGAATATCCTGCTTTGGAGCAGTGCACTATGAAAGCTGGTAGGAAGGTTGCCACATCTTATATGCCCAGAATTTCAAAACACAAACCCCAAACCCAAAGTGCTGTGAATCAGATTTCCTAAAGTTATTCATGTGTTAACGCTCCACCTGGAGGGCTAATGTACGGTGGGGAGAGTGGGACTGTGTCTCCTGGCCTCACCCCTGATGCCAAGTGTCCCTCTACCTGTCAGCATTGCCCTTGAGCCAGTGTCACCAACTGGACTCATGCACTTCAACCCCGACTGGGCTAGGCGAGCTGGGTGGCACTTCCAAAGACCACCAGGTCAAAGTGCTGTGGACTCACAGCTTAGAGTTGTGAGCACCGGATTCACTTCCACAATACAGTCATCGCACAGCAGAGTATAGCAGAGTCTAGCAGTGTATACACCACTCGGAGAGCAGCTCTGTAGAATATCTTCTTTTATTCTATAACTACAACTACAATACAAAACTATATACAGAGCTAAATAGGTCTAAGCATAAATGAATGCAGCACTGAGTGTCTGCAGCTGCTCTTAGCAGCAATCTTATCTCTACACACGATCTCCAACACTCAGTCTCTCTCTCTCTCTCCGACACACTGACTGACTGACTGACTGACTGACTGACATGGTGCTGGAGCTGAATAAGTAGAAAGCAGCACACTGCTCCTCCTCTCTGGAGAATCAGCAGACTCGTCAGGAGATTCTTGGATATGGGAGGGGTGAAATCTCCTCACTACCCACACCCCAATTTCCATATGCACTCCCTGCTCTACCCGTGTGACCGCCATGATTGGCAAAAGCACGTAGGGCAGGTTGGCTCTATTCATAAAGGTTCCTCCACATGTTCTGGAGACCCTGCCATGTCTCAGCCGAAGGATTCCTCATCAGGGGACAACCTGTAGCCCCTGCTACGTAGCGAAGCCACAGACCCAAGTTGATCTGGCGATAAGGACAAGTTGGGATTCTCGGACAAGCTTGCCAGGCAGCTGTTGGTGCAGCAGGAGAGTTCAACATGGGCCCTGAGCCAGTGTGAGCAACAGTACCTTAAATGGCAGGTGGCAGTACCTTAAATGGCAGGTGTCCCATGAGGAGAAGGTCAAGACGTTAAGGAATGACTCATAGTTGGAAGGAATCCTAAGGGAATCTCAACTAAAGCATCCAAGGCAGATGGCCAACCTCTGCTTAAATTCCTTGAGAGTCAAGGTCCTCCTCGTGTGTAAGGTCCTCCTCTTTGACAATTTTGTTGTTGTTGTTTAGTTGTTTAGTCGTGTCCGACTCTTCGTGACCCCATGGACCAGAGCACGCCAGGCACTCCTGTCTTCCACTGCCTCCCGCAGTTTGGTCAAACTCATGTTCATCTCTTCGAGAACACTGTCCAACCATCTCGTCCTCTGTTGTCCCCTTCTCCTTGTGCCCTCCATCTTTCCCAACATCAGGGTCTTTTCCAGGGAGTCTTCTCTTCTCATGAGGTGGCCAAAGTCTTGGAGCCTCAGCTTCAGGATCTGTCCTTCCAGTGAGCACTCAGGGCTGATTTCCTTCAGAATGGAGAGGCTTCATCTTCTTGCAGTCCATAGCTGATGGAATTCAGGTGGACCCTGGGTGGGGTTCCAAACTCTTTTTTTTAGTTCTGTCGAACACATATTTTCACAACTGAGGCCAATTTCTAATGAGCAGGCTCTGACTCTGGCCTTGAGCACCCAAGAGAACACAGGTATTGGTTCTTGTGATCTCATCCCTGCTTGAAGAGAAAGAATATTTTCTCAGAGGCCTAACTTTTGTTCTGAGGCCTGAGTTGGGAAACTCTTTTCTAGCACACACAAAAACCACTTTTCTTTCAAATAAGATTTTATTAAAGCTTTTTCATAATACAATAAGATAAAAGAAACCAATATAAACAAAAATGAAGAGAGAGAGAGAGAGATAAAAGAAAAAAAAAGGGTTCTCTCTCAAAAAATAACTTGTCTCACACAAAAAGTGGTGGATCCAACTCTCACCTGCGAATTTTCCTTTCTTCTTCCAGTTTCTCACCTTCGGAGGTCTTCCCTTTGTGTGTGTGTAATACTTGCATCCCTAAAATGGCCCAGAGCAGAGGACACCAAAATAAAACAAAAAAATGGGGGGGGGGCAGAAATGAAAGAGAAAAGAGGAAAAATAAAAAGGATTTTCTGTCTGTCAGTTACATAAAAGAAATAACTCCAAATATTCACTCTAGAATTACATCCAACAGATCTACTTTTTGTTAGGCAATATTTTCCCAATCTTCTGACCCAAATGTCTCAGATTAAATCATTTTCCTTTTCACGCAAAAAGTCCAAAAGGGTTTTTCCTAATTCTTGTCATTAATAAATGCCAGCAATGGTGTCTCTCTAGCTTTCTTGACAAGTATCAGGCTGAAAGAGTTTCTGGAATAATGCATTAAAAAAATTATAATATGCCTTCTGCCTCATCCTCTGCTTGCCTGGAATTTATGTTCCTTTTTATCAGGGTCTATAGCTTCCCATCAGATTCTCAAAGGAGTTTGCGACCCAAAAAAGGTTGAATCACCCATTTGTCTTAATCCAACACACCTAATCCAACAGGAACAGCTTTTCTACCCTGCCTTTTCTTCATGGCTTTTCAGAGCTGAACTGTCAAGATTTCAGATTACTATTCCAAGTATCTATCTGCTGAAAATTCAAAATGTTTGCCATTTTTGGTGAGGTATTTAACATTTCCGTGTGCTTTGACCGGAACCACTTTCAACCAAGGAATAAAAGTTCACACTTCATTGCGGGTTGGGGTTTGTGTCAGGTGTCAAGTGCTGTGAGGTTGGCGACATGTTTCAGTTCATAATAATAAGGTTCTGAAAAAGAGCGGGGGAACTGCAAAAACTGTGTGAAAAGAGCGGGAAAATGACTAGCAATTCCAGGAGCCTTTGCAACTACAGTCCCACAGCTTAGAGCTTTGGAGTACCAGGCATGCCAGTCTGATAAGTGCTGCTGGTTTTTAAAAAGCGTTTCCCCAGATTTTCCAGAGGGTATTTGCAGGCTTTTTATATGGTTTCCCCCGTTATGCATGACTTCCCATGTATGCACGGTAACCTCCAAATATGCGGGGAGATGCCTGTATTAATAATAATAATAATAATAATAATAATAATAATAATAATTTATTTATACCCCGCCCATCTGGATGGGCGTCCCCAGCCACTCTGGACGGCTTCCAACAAAATATTAAAATACAGTAATGCACCAAACATTAAAAGCTTCCCTAAACAGGGCTGCCTTCAGATGTCTTCTAAAAGTCTGGTAGTTGTTGTTCTCTTTGATATCTGGTGGGAGAGCGTTCCACAGGGCGGGTGCCACTACCGAGAAGGCCCTCTGCCTGGTTCCCTGTAACCTGGCTTCTCGCAGTGAGGGAACTGCCAAAAGGCCCTCGGCGCTGGACCTCAGTGTCTGGGCAGAACGATGGGGGTGGAGACACTCCTTCAGATATACTGGACCGAGGCAGAGGCAAAACAAGGCAGAGACCCAGTCATCCAGCTAGAAAAGCCTATTGGAACAAAAATGTCTTCAGTTGGTTCTGGGGAAAATGTGGATATTGAAGAGGGGCTTGGAAGGGTAGAATTGATCCCTGGACTTGAGGTTCTGTGTCCCTGCCTTAACAGGGTTGCTGTAGGGGTACAGCTGCAATAATATATGTGAAGTTTTCGAAAGCACAATATAAATGTCAAATATTATTTCACCCTGAAGAGTGGCTTTCCCCCTCCCCTCGACGCACCGAGCAACCACAGTCTAAACTTTAGGAAGGCCAATTGGTGTTTGGAATTGTGGGATCAGCTGGCAACTCATTTCTCCACCTAGGCTATTTGCATGGCAATGAGATACTCGACAAACAGACAAAAGTATGTATAACTCAACGGTAGCTATGAACGAGGGGCTACCTTTAAAGGAGGAGGGAGAGGAGGAGGAGGGAGGGAGGAAAGATACCATCTCAGCAATATTGGTACTTTTGATAAACTTGTTTTATTTAATTCCACAGTCTGAACATATGTTCTATCAGCCCTGCGCGAGCGTCGAAATTGCATTTTTCATAGCGATGCTAAGGGGTGCGTGATTAATGCAGGATGTGGGAGGTGTGCTCACAAATCCTGTTATCAGATAATGGGATTAGCACGCATACCTCCCGAGCGCTGCCGCCGCTTTGAAAAATTTATTTCCGAATCTACATATTCAGCTACACAGAACCAGCCATATTGTGGGCATAACAAATAAAAGTGCTGGAGATGCAGTTTGAAGGGCCTCTATCCTGATTATGTTTGCCGCCGCCGCAGCAGCAGCAATGAAAGACTAAAATCGGAGGCTAGACACAGCACTGTCTCTCTCTCTCTCTCTTAGGGCTGCCTCACGTTATTGCTAACGCGGAAGACACGTTTGCCAATTGTCTGCGATACCTTGCCTTGCGAATACCATAGGGTTGGAAGGGGCGGGTGGGGTGAAATGAGGATCCGAACTCCAAAAACAAACAGCAGACACACACCAGAGAAATGGGCATCGCTGCCTGTTTTGGTCATGACTCAGTAGCATAGCAGGAAGCAGGTGGCGCTGTGGGTTAAAGCCTCAGCGCCTAGGACTTGCTGATCGAAAGGTCGGCGGTTCGAATCCCTGCGGCGGGGTGCGCTCCCGCTGCTCGGTCCCAGCGCCTGCCAACCTAGCAGTTCGAAAGCACCTCCGGGTGCAAGTAGATAAATAGGGACCGCTTACCAGCGGGAAGGTAAACGGCGTTTCCGTGTGCGGCTCTGGCTCGCCAGAGCAGCGATGTCACGCTGGCCACGTGACCCGGAAGTGTCTCCGGACAGCGCTGGCCCCCGGCCTCTTGAGTGAGATGGGCGCACAACCCCAGAGTCTGTCAAGACTGGCCCATACGGGCAGGGGTACCTTTACCTTTACCTTTACAGTAGCATAGCACTCTCAACCTCCTTCCTATTCCTCCAAGAAGCTTGGGGGTTTGTGCATCATTCTCCTACTCGCCACTTTGTCCTCAAAATAAAGTAGGATAGGAACAGTGACAGACACAAAGTCGCCCAGGCCACTTTCACACCGTACATTTGACGTTCTGTGATACCACTTTAAACAATTGTGGCTTCCCTCAAAGAATTCTGGGAGCTGTAGTTTTTTAAGGGTGCGGAGCTACAGTTTGCAGAGTGGTTTAAGTAGGAAGGCAGGGTGTGGAAGGGTTGCCAGAAAGTAAGGTGAAGCATTGCCATCCAAAGGTTGAGGCTGCAATCCTATATACCAGTGGTTCCCAATTAGCTAAGTGCTGTGAAGGTAAAGGGGCCCCTGACCATTAGGCCCAGTCGTGGCCGACTCTGGGGTTGCGGCGCTCATCTCGCTTTATTGGCCGAGGGAGCCGGCATACAGCTTCCAGGTCATGTGGCCAGCATGATTAAGCCACTTCTGGCGAACCAGAGCAGCGCACGGAAACGCCGTTTACCTTCCTGCCGGAGCGGTACCTATTTATCTACTTGCACTTTGACATGCTTTCAAACTGCTAGGTGGGCAGGAGCAGGGACTGAACAATGGGAGCTCACCCCGTCGCCGGGATTTGAACCGCCGACCTTCTGATTGGCAAACTCTAGGCTCTGTGGCTTACACCACAGCGCCACCCGCATTCCTAGGTGTGTGTATAGTGAAATGCAAAAATGCATATATTAGGGTAAATTATATTGGGCATAAAGGTAAAGGTAAAGGGACCCCTGACCATTAGGTCCAGTCACAGACAACTCTGGGGTTGTGGCGCTCATCTCTCAGATCTTGTGGGGGGCCAGACTATATTTTGAAAAAGAAATATGAACGAATTCCTTTGCCCCAGAAATAACCCAGAGATGCAGTTTAAATAAAAGGACACATTCTACTCATGTCAAAACATGCTGATTCCCAGACTGCCTGCGGGCCGGATTTAGAAGGCGGTTGGGCCGGATCCAGCCCCCAGACCTTAGTTTGCCTACCCATGATATAGAGGCTGTATGGAAGTCACCTCACAACGGGGCCTCGAGAAGGAGATGGCCTCTATAATTTTTGCTACCGTAGCTTTTCTTTTTGGCTAGCTTCTGTAGGCGAAAGATGTACTGAATATCTACCTCCACTAAGAGGAGCCCTAGGCCTGGAACTCAACCTTCTCTTCGTCCTTTTAAATAGAAGACAGTAGGGCAGATGGAAGTGGAGGAAGCACTTTTTTAATTTTCCAACTGCAGCATAAATAGAATTAATGAGTTGCTTGTGAGTGCAAGTGATTTTACATGCTTTTTTTTAAAATGGGCTTACAGTGTGGCAATGAAGAGTGCTTGGGCACTTAAAGGCAGAGGAAAGATACAGAAGCAAATGCAATTTTGAATCTTACTAGCAAATGTAATTGGACATCTTCCTAGCTTTGGTACTCAGCGAAGCCTGTTTTCAGAAAGCTTCTTCTGTAGACAAACAGCAAAGCCTGTTTTCAGAAAGGCTCTTCTGTACTCAGTCTTAGATGAAAGGAAAGACAGACAGGCCTGAACTATCTAAAATATTATCTGCAAACGGAATGTAGACTTCCAGACAATAGATTTCACCAAGAACTTGTTGACATGAGAAAATACTGCTCTGCGATTTATTTTGAAAGTTGTTTTTAGTAACAGGGTGGAAATAGCTTATGGAAAGTACAAAAGAGCCTGAGCTTATAATCTTCGGTATACCTCCGCATTGTAATTAGTTGTCTGATAAAACTGAATAATGTGCGCCTTATAGCAGGTGGAAGGGCACTCTAGTCAATTCTGGGATTCCAAACATTTTGTCTCTCCCCGTATCACTGAAATGTCCCACCCATTGAGACTGAGATCAGAATGATAGAAGCTCTGCAAAGGGAAATGGGAGGGATTCACCAGCAAAATTTTCTGTTCTGTTACCATCCTTTTCTGCCTTTCCTCCCCAAACTTCACCCCTATTGCCATCTTCCTGATTGCTCCCAAGCTCAGACCTCATGCCTATTGTGCAGTTTCAAGCAACTGGAATCAAAAGAACTGACTCCTCCTTCTGGAATAAATCATTGTCCAATCCCATAAAAATTATTCAAACTTTTACTTGCAGAACTCTTCAAAAACAGAACATAAGCATCAAAGATGCATCCAAAATATCCCTACAATGTCTTCTGCTGTCCAGCAGAGGCTCCGCATCTTAGAAAATATGAAATAATTCAAATAGACCTAAAGAAGCAGAGGCCTGTCTCTCCCCACAGCATCCATTTTCCCTGGATCTGTTTTCTCTCACAATCATAGAGGGTCATTTACATGTCCTTACTTCCACAGAGTTTGGGACAAAATACTTAAAGGCAACTCCCTGCAAAATGGATACTTGCAACTCAATACCTTTGTCACTTGATCTAAGGTTACAACACTCACCTGTTAGCAGAAAACAACAGCTAGTTAATTATCAACTCAGCGAGAGCTCAGAGTCCACTTAGAAAACTACTGTGGAAAAATCCTAATGTTGGCAATACACATTTAGCCATTTTCCATTTTAAACCTTCATTAATATACAGGCATTATTATTTCAGTGTCAATTAAATCAACTAATACTTAACAATGCCCAGCACAGATTTATTTAAGAGCCAGTTTACAAAGTTATAGGTCCAAGTACATTGATAAACATGTAACTTAATGATCCCAATTAGGTCAGCTCCTGCTTTGCAGTTGTCTGTTTTATTAATGTATTTGGACTGACCTGAAGAACGGAGACAAAACAGAGATTTTACCCAGATGTCTCGCTGTCAGAGTCCTCCTCGAACACAGCTTCTTATCTACAAGATTTAGCACAAAGAATCTGCACTCTGGCCTTCAGTACATTACAGCTGAACTCTTGAACCCGGTGACATTGAACAATAATTTGTACTATTGTATATCTCTTTATTTGAGACTGCATATATACCACAGCTTCTGATTGGCTGCGGGAGTTTTCTGCAGCCAATCAGAAGCCGTGATTTGGTTTTCGAATGTTTTGGAAGTTGAACAGACTTTTGGAACGGATTTCGTTTGACTTCCAAGGTATGACTGTACAGTGGTACCTCAGGTTACAAACACACAAACACCTCAGGTTACAAACACTTCAGGTTACAGACTCCGCTAACGCAGAAGTAGTACCTCGGGTTAAGAACTTTGCCCCAGGATGAGAACAGAAATCACACAGTGGCAGCGGGCGGCCCTGTTAGCTAAAGTGCTTAAGAACGGTTTCAGGTTAAGAACGGTTAAGAACGGACCTCCGGAATGAATTAAGTTCGTAACCAGAGGTACCACTGTATATTCTTTGAGCCTGCATTATTTTGAGTTTTAGCACATGTTGCACTGAGGTATTTAGTTGACAATGTAGTCTTATTCTGCATACAGAGTTGTGCTTGATGAGATTCTACTTTCTGCATTCCTTCTTTGTTTGATACTGAGCTTGTGCCTAGCTAGTGCAGCCAGCCAAGTGCTCGATAACCAGGTAAACAGTAAAAGCAGGGGGTGTTTGCCTGCTGCTTGGTGATCTGCCTACCCTGGTTGAATGGCCTGCAGCTGCGTGTCAGCTTGGCGGGTTGCACAATTTTCCAGGCCTGGGACAGAGAGCTCTTACATTTGCATCTGCAGAACTGACCTCTTTCCTTCCAATTCTACAATTCTATATGTATGGTCTAGTTGAGATTCTTGCTTGGCCAAGGGTTGGATTAGAAGCTTGTTGGGTAATCTTGGGCCAGTCACTGCCTCTCAACCTAGCCTACTTCCCAGGGTTGTTGTCCATATAAATTGGAGGGGTGGGGACCAAAGTACACTGCCTTGTGCTCCTTGGAGGAAAGGCGGGATAAAAAATGATGAATAACTGTCAGATTCAAACTGAGTGATTGTGTTGTAGCCTTATTGGCGTTCACCGACTGGGTCTGCTTTGCTCCAGGAGAGGAGGAAGGAATTCAAATGACACCAAGGGTTGGTTCAGAGAAAGAGTTCTTTATTTCTGCTCTCCGGAACAGCAGAAAGGCACTTGCGTGGTCATTCCACAGCAAGTCCAAAGAAATGAGAAATTTCATGCAGTATATACCGGTATATCCTCCAGGCCCCCTCTCCCTCCTTCCACAGGAATCCAACCACATCAGCCTCTACACGCAGGTTGACATCACATATGTTCCTGCTCCGGTATTCTTAACCATAAAAGGGTATTCCTTCCTGTACTTCTGACCATAAAAGGGTATTCCTGTTCCTACTCTTATCTTGGAGCAAGAGGTCACCAACTCCAAGAACACACTTGGGCGCTGTTCCCGGACTAGGTCTGTGCATCAGGATGTAAGATAAGACCTAGACATGTCATCCCTACTACACTGGAACAGCCAAGGTCATCCTTGCTGTCACGAACTAATAAAGGAGAGGGCTCTGAGCACTTGTTTATACAGCCGGGTTTTTGTTTATACATTGACTCAGAGCTAAAGTTAATGGATTTTAGCTAAGGAAAAATAGGGATTTCGGTACCCGTTTCAAACTGCCTACACAGTCAGTTTTTGGGTTCGGGAAACCCATTCCTTCAGTGTCCCACCCCCCAAAAACAGGAATTAAGTCATGTATATAGAAGACATTTCTCTAAGCTGCGCACTGCACATCCTTTGTGATAGCTTTCCCACTAGCTCAGAATTACATTATTGAAGGCCCTCTGTGTCGCTAGATGGCCACTAGAGGGCAGGGTTGAATTTGGATAAGGAAAGAAAGAAAGAAAGAAAGAAAGAAGACTGTAGAAAGAACGAGTATTGAGTATTAGAGAATCCCGCTTGACCAGGAAGATAGAAAGAAAAGCTCTAATTGATTTTCAACAGGTAAAATCTCTAGGAAGCAGCTGTCTGTGATAAAAGGCAGGTAGAACCTGTGGCTCTCTCTGTGTTTTTGGCATATCCAGTGAAGTTCTGGATCGCAGATCTATTGCTGGATGAGCCATCAGTTATGATCTGGGCTATAGCACCATTAGATATAACAGAGGCAGAGCTTGATTCTGGTTTACAATGTGGTGCACGTTGTGAACAAAGAGGAGGCAGTCTTGATTCCAGCTGAAATGAACTTTATGGGCAAATTTCTATTTTTCTACGTAGAAATCCAGTTTTTAAAATTCAGAATCTCAACTGCTCAGATACTGAAATTTAAATTCGGAATTCTGAGTACATTAATGGATGTATTTGTGTGGATGCATAGATGGCCATATATCAGTGGCAAATGGCATATGTTTTCGGGTGCTCAATTTTGATTTGTCTGACCATGCGAAGCCACACTTTCAAATGTTGAAAATGTGGTTGGGGGGGGGGCAGGGGAGCCTAGGCTGCAATCCTAAACACATTTTCCCAGGATTAAAACCCAGTGAATTCAGTGGGTCTTGTTTCCAAGTAAACATGAAATTTTGTCCATTGATGTCAATAGCTCTACTCTGAGTATGACTGCTACCACCCATAATTTATGAAACAAAAAATAATATGATAAATATGATTTAGTGACATCTGGAGGGCTGAAAGTTCCCCTAATAATTGCTCTTCCATTGTAAACTTTATATTTGACTCATTTAGTAATGTTTTATGTTGATATCTTTAATATAATATTTTATTTTCCTGTTAATTATGTTGCTTTCTATTTGACCTCCTTCTACAATGTTTTATTTTGGATTGTTTTATTTGATGTTTTAATGTAGGCTAAGGTAACCAGATGTCTCTGTTTCGCGGGGACAATCCCTGGATTTACAAATCAGTCCCCATACAAAATCCAATCATTCCTACTGAAGTTGAAAAGTGTCCCCAGATTCGTTGAAAAAAATCTGGTAACCTTAATGTGGGCTGTAAAGCATTTTGAGATTCCCCCCTCCCCTTAAAAATATGAAGCAGTATAAAAATGAAATGAATACATGATAAATGAATGCAACATACTAATTGTATTTACACAAATAAGTAAATAGTACAGTGGTGACTCGCAAGACGAAAAGAATCCGTTCCGCGATTCTCTTCGTCTAGCGGTTTTTTCGTCTTGCGAAGCAAGCCCATTGACAGCTTAGCGGATTAGCGCTATTAGCGGTTTAGCGGCTTTTAGCGGCTTTTAGCGGCTTATCAGCTTAGCGGATAAGCGGTTTAGCGGCTTAGAAAAAGGGGGGGGGAAAGAAGTCGGAAAAACTCGCAAGACATTTTCGTCTTGCGAAGCAAGCCCATAGGGAAATTCGTTTTGCGAAGCGCCTCCAAAACGGAAAACCCTTTCGTCTAGCGGGTTTTTCGTCTTGCGAGGCGTTCGTCTTGCGGGACACCACTGTAATTCAGTAATCAGGATGGGGATTCTTAAAGTGTGCATCCATATCACAGTTTATTGTGAATTCAATGCTGCTCATGCCTGCATGAATGTTGGTGGTTTGATCCCACCCAGGGACAGCTGTGGGCAAGATTTCTAACTTGCATGGGTTGGACTAGATGACCCCCGGGTCCCTTCCAACTCTACAATTCTATGAGTCTATGTTTTTCCTCAGCCTCTATGCAACGTCCTCATCAAAATGCCATTCCGTATCGCTCCTCCCTAGTTTAACTCAGATTTACTGCTTCAACATTTTTTTTTTTTTTACTTACTGGATTTTCAGCAGAAGCTCTAAATCCAGATTAAAATAGGGAAATGATACGGGCATTTAGTTGAGGACAGCAATGTGCGGATGCTCCATAAACCTTGAATGCAGGCAGCACCAACTCTGCAATAAACTGCCTTCCGGAAGTGCCCCCAAACTGCAGGGCGGGAGGACTATTTCCTACCCTACCCAGAAAAATACTCTAATCATAACCCCCAAAGTCTAGACAAACGAGTCTTTGCTTGGTGCTGAAATGACAAAAAGTGTCATTGTGGCTTCTGTAATTTCCACGGCGGAATTTCTTCCTCAGTGAAAGCTGTTAAATTTCACCACCCATTTCTTTTCCAGCCACGAAAGGAGCTTCAAGGACCACAGACAACAGTGTGGCCTTGCTGTGTGTAATTGCCTATAATTGCATTGAAGGCACTGAACATTACAGTCTCGGAAACTCTGGCGTATCTGTTGTTATTGACACGTATTGATCGCATGGGCTGGAGCCCTGCAGGCTGCTGGGAGGGGGGGCGGTCTCTTAACTCTGCTCTGTTGCCTACACACCTCACACACCTCAGGCCTACTTTGACAATTTGCAGAGACTGCGGCAAGCCACATATGCTGCTCCCCAGGGATTTCCGTCTTTTGTGCAGCAGTTGCGAATACTTTACACTGTCACGCATTCTCCATTTCCCCCAAACGGTGAGAAATTTTCAGGGGCGGTGTTACTCAGGTTTCCTTTCCTGTGAATCTGAGAGAGAGAGAGAGAGAGCACAAGGGACATGTAGTTTTTGTAGAATTTATTTATTCACAACTATAAGTGAGAATAAAGATGTTTGGTGAGCGTTCATACTGATTTGTTTTCAGCGAGGTTAGACGACGCTGCTCACTTGGGTATTCATTCTGATTTAAAAGCAGGGAGTTTACATAACATTGGGTCAAGCAATTGTTACCTCTCACTTTCTAGTGCATTTTCACATCACTTTCCTGAACTGCAAAAAGTCTTATCTTTGGGGGGAGGCGGGTTTGCTGCCCAAGACGTACCTATAAACTGTAATTGCACAACCTGAACTTGCCAGTATGTGACTGAATACCACCTGAAAACAGCGGCAGTCTGTTGTTGTTGTTGTTAAAATTTGTATACCACTGTTCATCTGAAGATCATAGGGTGCTTCACAACATAAAAATACAAAATGAGAACACAAAATACATAAAAACAAAGAATTTTTTTTGCCACATTTTGCATCTTTCAGCGAGTCATCAAGGGGAGCATTTGTTGTTGTTGTTTAGTCGTTTAGTCATGTCCGACTCTTCGTGACCCCCTGGACCAGAGCACGTCAGGCCCTCCTGTCTTCCACTGCCTCCTACAGTTTGGTCAAACTCATGCTGGTAGCTTCGAGAACACTGTCCCACCATCTCGTCCTCTGTCGTCCCCTTCTCCTTGTGCCCTCCATCTTTCCCAACATCAGGGTCTTTTCCAGGGAGTCTTCTCTTCTCATGAGGTGGCCAAAGTACTGGAGCCTCAGCTTCACAATCTGTCCTTCCAGTGAGCACTCAGGGCTGATTTCCTTCAGAATGGATAGGTTTGATTTTTTTGCAGTCCATGGGACTCTCAAGAGTCTCCTCCAGCACCATAATTCAAAAGCATCAATTCTTTGGCGATCAGCCTTCTTTATGGTCCAGCTCTCACTTCCATACATCACTACTGGGAAAACCATGGCTTTAACTATAAGGGCCTTTGTTGGCAAGGTGCTGTCTAGGTTTGTCATTGAGGGGAGCATTAGAGAAGTACAAATTGCAGAGCTGTAGGCATCATGACCCTGGAGTCAGATTCTTCATCCTCAGGGGAGGGGAGCAAGGACTCTGAAGCAGAAACATGCCCACTGGAGGAGCCATCAGTGCTTGTGTCTTGGGCCTGATGGTACAGCATTTTCTAATCCTCAGATTTTGGACTCAGCTACATCAGTCAGTCAGTTATAAATGTGTTATATATTTTTTTAAAATAATATTTATTACTTTTAAACACTACAAAAAAGGGAAAAAAAGACAATACAATACAATATAAAAAAATTACACAACACTAACACAATAAACAAAACAAAACAAAACAAAAACACTTTATAACACATCATACAATTTCAGTATCTTATCTTTCATTCACTTGTTTCAACGACCTCCTCACACCTCCCTTTTTGTATTCCACTTCTATTAATTGTTTCAGCAATTCCTTTCCATCTTCCTCTATTTTCTGTTCTATAATTATCTTAACATATTCTAACCTTATTTTTCCTTTAATACTCTAATAATCTATTTATACCTAATTCCTTATAACATTTCTACTAAAGCCATATAACTTCATTCCAACATTTTTCTAACATTCATTAATTTTACAATATTTCTATAAATAGTCTTTAAACTTTTTTCCAATCTTCTTCTACCGACTCTTCTCCCTGGTCTCGGATTCTGCCAGTCATTTCCGCCAATTCCATATAGTCCATCAACCTGGTGATCTTCTGTCTGATGCTCTTAGCTCTTTTCCAAGTCCCTTCTGCAAATCTTCTTCGTATTTATACAAAAACTTTACTTTGTCTTCTACTGATCTTATTTTTATTTTCCTTCCTTTAAAGCTGAAGAATAGACCTTGGGGAAACTCCCACCTAAAGATGATTTTATTCCTTCTTAGCAGGGCAACCAAATCTCTGTAGTTAGACCTAAGATCCAAAAGGTATTTCGGGACGTCTTTAAAAATTTTCACTCTTGGCTGTTATACTTCTAGGTTCTTCTGGTAGTGCCAACAGTCTCTTATTCTGTTCTTCTCTTTTTTCCCTCCTCTTCCAAATCTGAAGGCCCTCACAGTTTTAAACTCTTCTTGACCCAGATCCAAGTCCCAAAAATCAGCAAATTCCTGTGTGAAGAAGTCTATCAAACTTTCCTTCTCCAATTCAGGTAGGGCTCTGATCCTCAAATTCGTCTGTTTTTCTTTAAATTCAATCATAGCAAGCGTCGACTTATGGTCATCAAGTTGCCTCTGTAAGGCTGGGACTCTCTCTCTCACCAATTGTGTCACTTTACATTCAGCAGCAACGGCTTTCTCCCTAGCTTCCTCCGCAGTCTGCCATATCAAAGTAGATTCCTGTATCAATTTCTGGATTGTTTCTGGATATTCACCTTTTGTCCCAGATTATTTATACTTTCTGTATTTAAGTCAATTTTAATAGTTGCAGCGTCCACTTTTGCCTTTGTCACATCTATTTTCTTGTTAAGCTGTTCCAGTGAATCACTTATCTTACTTCATGCAACCGCTAAGGCCTCTTCTGTTGACATTCCTTTTGATTTTAAATATACTGTTACAAAAGCAATAGCGGAAGAAGCAGGGGGGCCTGATATTGAGGCTCTCCTAGATTGCTGCCAAGTCCTCCCAGACCTTAATGTTTTTTCAGGAATTCACTAGTCCGTTTTTTCCTTTCCATTTGCCATAACACTTAACCGATTCAAGGTCAGTCCCAGAGTCTCACAGCTTTTTATCTTGCAGCTGGAAATTCCCCAGCCCAGCTCTTGTAACAGTTTCAAAAGCTTCCTCTAGGGGGAAACAGTTTCTGTTTATATTAGTCAATAATGTCCTCTTTTAAACACAGCTCAAACAATGAAGTTAGTTTCAATTTTCAGTTACTTTTACTCCTTTTTAAAAGCAGACGGAGACAGTAGAAACAATGTATTTCTCTTGTTAGCTAGCTGTCAACGAACGTTCTAATCGCTGTCAGTAAGCCTTCCAAAGAACGTCAGTCCTGCTAGCAGCCCGTTTCCAGGGTCTGAGCGGCGGTATTTTAACTCTCTTCGCTCTCTCCCGCAGGCATATTCAGTTCACAACTTCCCCTCCTCTTCTCCTGCCTCCAAGGGGGGTTTTATGTTCTTTACCGATGGAAATTTAGTCCTTTACAATAGGCTTTCCAAGGCTTCAGCTTGCAGCCTCAATGCTTCAGTCTATTTACAAAAGGGGAAGGCGGACTTCCTGTATTGAACCTCCCCGTTACGATACCAAATTAAACTTTTAGAAATCCAATTCTCCCGCTTCAGCTCTACTCACGGGTAATTACTTTAAAATCAGATTGTCCACAGGAAAAAGTCAGCGCTCTCCGGCAACAGCTATGCGGCTTCGCTCCATGGAAGAAGCAGACGATTCGAAGCACCGCGCCGCTCACCCCATGTCGCTCCAGACCCCCGAAACCGGGTTTCCCCGCGAGTAGGGGAGGCACAAAAGGTGCCCGCCAAATCCCACGGTCACAGGCTTCTCCCGCCTGTGATTTTTTGCGGGTCTCTGCCTTCGCCGTGACAGCCAGACCCAAATTCCCACGGGGCAAATTCCTCCCGATCAGAGGAATTCCGCCATTACAGGAGGCACCAACCTGGAAGTGCTATAAATGTGTTATAATACCGTGGTACCAGATGGCGCTGTAGAGCTGAAATTGCAACTCAATTATATTTTCCATTTGGAGCTTTACAACAGTTTTTTTTCTCTGAGCGTTTTTAAAGCGTCTTTTTTCTAGCTGTGTAGATCTAGCCTTAGAAGACTCAAGTGCCAAAGGCCCAGTCAGACCAGAGTTTCTCCTGCCCTGTCACAGTAGGTGATAGGACCCTAAGTTGGGGACAAACAGCAGACAGTTCTTCGAAAGCAGCAGGAATACATATGATGGCTCCGGACAGAGGATGTAGCTCAGTGGTGGAGCATCTGAAAACAGGTGTGGTGAAACTGAGAATGTGCCCATCAGCTTTCATTGTCATATTCCATCTCTAGGTCACTGTGGTCCTGGGGAAAGATATCTGCTTGAATTCAAACATGAAACATAAATTGCATATTAAATATACACACAAACACACCATATTCTATGTTTCTTTTTAAAAAAATAATTTATCAAATTTCAGAAACATAGAAACACAGGAAAACCTCTATGAAGGCAAAACACAAAATGTATAAAAGGGCACCCATGTAGAGAGAAGGGATGGGGACAAAGGCAAAATCAGAAACATATATTTTATGGTCTGCATGGACTTATTAACATCTTCCTTTCCTTTTCCTTTTTTAACAGGGGAACTACCATATCCCATGCTTCTGATACCTCACAGCAAAAGAGAAATTTCAAACAAACAAATTTGCAAATCGAGAATTCCAAACCGTTGAGTTAAACCAAAGGCCCTGTTTAGCTTGGCCAAAATATTTCCAGGGTGTTCACAACACATAAAGGTGCTGTAATGGTTCTAGGGGTTGCTCGTGCGTAAACTGGCGCCACACCTGGCTGGGTTGCCTGAGTGAACCTTTTCTGTCCGGACAGCCACTCGCCCGTGGCTGTCTCAATCGCTGGCAGAATCTGTCAGTGGGCGTTTCTTGAACTTCTTCCAGCAAAGAAGCTCTTCTGCGCAAGGAGGGTGTGGGCAGCGGAGGACCCATCTGCCCCCCTTCTCCACTGGTGCTACGCTGATTCCCTTCCCCAGAAGATGGGCTGCCTCTCCCCATCCCAGGACGCTCTCTGGAATCCCTCTGGAGCCCGCTCTCTCCCTCTGGCCCTGATGGCAGTTCCCTGACAGGTAACTTGATTGGGGAAGGGATGGTGTAAGATCTCTAGACAAACTGTCCTGTCAACAACTCCTCCTGCTTCTTCCTCTCCTCCTTCCAGCACCATCCTGGCATTCGTGGCACAAACTACAGATTCCTGCAGGCTGTTGCACAGAACCCTGAAATCCATCCAGTGACTTCTGCTGATATGGAGCAAGGGTCAGGACAAGAAATGGCACCCCTGATTTGCACTGAGCTTCCACACACCCAAAATTCTGCTGAGCATCACATAGGGAGTTGCTTCTGCCCTTGCAAAACCTTTCATACTTTTACTTCTGGTTCTGCACATAATCTTCATCCAGGCCTCAGCTCCCAAAGTTCATAAAAAATGGCATCTTCTTAGCAGGTGAACAAATACAGTCAGAAATGCAGGTAAGGACTGTCAGTGAGAAACCCTTTAGATAAGCAAAAGAGACGTTTTCTAAATACTTAAATCTGCTGCCTTGGGTATTCCAGAAACCTTTGATAAATGTTGTTCATGTGGGCAAAAAAAGAGAGAGAAAGAAGAGCAAAATCATTTTTTTCATTTTGCAGCTGAGACAGCCGTGCTGAGTGCTACATAATCTTTGGATTCATGTGTCGGACAATTACTGTCTAATTAATTAATCATCTGATAATTAAAATGACCTCCTTTGGGCTGATACCCGATCTGTGCGAGGTTCAAAGGAAACTTGACACATCGTGTTGTGTCCTGTTCCAGCATGACCTACAGGCATGTTATCGTGTTATGTCAAATCTGGTTTTCCACAAGGAAAGCAAGCCAAGGTACAAATTAAAGGAGGCAGGGGAGGAAGGGCACAGCTGCACAGGATTAGAAACTGTGTAACTGGTCCTTCTACCTGGCAGAATGCATACATCAGGAAACTCCCAAGAGCATCCGTGCACAAAGCGTGGGATGGTAACGGCTGAGAGTGTTTGTTATGCTACGGCTATTGTACCATTGTAGGTAAAGTAGATTTTGCATGCCAATTAAATTAGCTAAGCCACTGTTATGGACTACAGCCACCATAGGTGGTGTTTCAATGGGGCAAGTCAAAGTTGCAGATTGCTGGCGCTTGCAAAGGCGAAGAGGGAGCATCACACAGGTGTTTGCAAGAGCCACAGGTGATGCCCAGCCACATCTTTACCTGCCCTGTGCCTGACGTCAAATATGACATCAGAGGTGGGTTGTGGGCCAAATGGAAAGGCAACCCCAGGCTTCTTAGGCTCACAGGTTAGCATTTCTCCTGTTGACTTAGGCCAAGTCTTCAGCCTTCCCAGATCCACCTTCAACTTTGACCGATAAGGGGCTAACTTCTAATTCACATCACCTACACATTTTAACCCTTTATCTGGGTTCCTTCCTTCCTTCCATATGGTTCTAATGCAACCTGCTTGAGGTTGGTTCAGACCAGGCATAGGCAATCTTAGCCCTCCAGATGTTTTGGGACTACAACTCCCATCATCCCTGACCACTGGTCCTGTTAGCTAGGGATGATGGGAGTTGTACTCCCAAAACATCTGGAGGGCCGAGTTTGCCTATGCTTGGTTCAGACCATTGTAAATCTCAGCTCCCCAGGTGACATGTGCTTAGGGTTGCCATATTTCAAAAAGTAAAAACCAGGACACCCCTAAAATTGTTGGGTTGTTGTTGTTTTTTGAAAAACCAAAAGTTGATGAGCTTTCTTTTAGACAAACCTCAAAGCACTGCCTTTTGGAACCCCCCCCCCGGCGTCAATTCCGTCTTTGAAATCCCGGTAATGTGCTGTCATGTGTTGATAGAATACAACAGTCTTCCCCAAGCAGGTGCCCTGAAGATATTTTTTGGCATAACAACAACAACAACAACAACAACAACAACAACAACAACAACAATAATAATAATAATAATAATAATTTATTTATATCCCGCCCTCCCCAGCCGAAGCCGGGCTCAGAGCGGCTAACAACATTAAAATGATACAACATTCTAAAATCATTTCATTATAGAATCAATTCAAATCAGATTAATGGCAACCCTTGGGCTAGAGTTCTGTGAGGATTGCCAAAGGAGGGGGTCAGGCTGTGCCCTGGCCAAAGGCCTGGTGGAACAGCTCTGTCTTGCAGGCCCTGCGGAAAGATGTCAAGTCCCGCAGGGCCCTACTCTCTTGTGACAGAGTGTTCCACCAGATCGGAGCCACAGCCGAAAAAGCCCTGGCTCTGGTTGAGGCCAGCCTAACCTCCCTGTGGCCCGGGACCTCCAAGATGTTTTTGTTTGAAGACCATAAGGTCCTCTGTGGGACATACCAGGAGAGGCGGTCCCATGGGTACGAGGGTCCTAGACTGTATAGGGCTTTAAAGGTTAAAACCAGCACCTTAAACCTGATCCTGTACTCCACCGGGAGCCAGTGCAGCTGGTATAGCACCAGGTGAATGTGATCCCCATAAGGAGTCTTGCTGCGGCATTCTGCACCTGCTGGAGTTTCTGGGTCAGTCTCAAGGGCAGCCCCACGTAGAGTGAGTTACAATAATCCAGTCTGGAGGTGACCGTCGCGTGGATCACAGTGGCTAGGTCAGGGCGAGAGAGGTAAGGAGCCGACTGCTCAGCTTGCAGCTCCCATCACTCTTGACCATTGGCCATGCTTACTGGGGCTGATGGGATTAGCAGTGCAAAACATCTGAAGTGCACCACATTGGAAACAGTTGCTCCAGGAAGCCAACCAATCAACATTTACAGAGAGGCATGGTTAGATTAGAACTGCGGATGGGATGGACATTTGCACTTCCAGCCCATACCAGCTGAATATAGGTGGAGACCACAAACCTCAACTCACCATGTCAGCACTGAGGTTTTGTTCTGTGCAGCCAAGGTTTTTGTTCGGCTTTTTTTTTATTTTTCAAGGCAAAATTGAATCTTTTTGGAGCTAAGGTGCTAAAAAGACACATCAAACTCTGCTCTCCTGCTGGCAAGATAGTAGCTAAGAGACTGAGCTGTGAATCTGGGAGTCTCCAGTTTAAAAAATCTCAAGTCTTGTCACTAACTCGTTTGGCAGTCATGGGGACCTTCAGAATCTTTTGAACCTTTCTACTGACTGTATTGCAGATATCAATATGGTATTTTTGCTTTGGCTAAGAGAGTCAGTTCCAGGGAAGGCAATTGCTGTGAAGACAACTAAGACAAAGAATTTTAGGCGTTTCACAAATTTTAGAAGTGTCATATTGATAATCATAGGTGATAACCTTTCTTGGAGTTATGCAGACATGGGGAGAAAAAAAAAGATGAATTCTTTAAAAATACAGATAGGTAGCCGTGTTGGTCTGCCATAGTCAAAACAAAATAAAAAAATTCCTTCCAGTAGCACCTTAAAGACCAACTAAGTTAGTTCTTGGTATGAGCTTTCGTGTGCATGCACACTTCTTCAGATACACTGAAACAGAAGTCACCAGACCCTTCTATATAGTGAGAAGGTGGGGAGGGGTATTACTCAGAAGGGTGGTGGGAATGGGTGATTGGCAGATAGCTGTGATGAGCCTGTTGACGACTCTTAACAACTGCAATAGGTCTTACAGGAAAAAGCAAGGGGAGAGAAGGTGAAAAATGGCTTTGTCATGTATAATGAGATAAGAATCCAATGTCTTTGTTCAGACCAGGTCTCTCCATGGTTTTAAGTTTGGTGATAAGTTGCAATTCAGCAGCTTCTCTTTCCAGTCTATTTCTGAAATTCCTTTGTAATAGAACAGCTACTTTGAGATCTTGTAAAGAATGTCCTGGGAGACTGAAGTGTTCTCCTACTGGTTTCTCTGTCTTGTGGTTCCTGATGTCGGATTTATGTCCGTTTATTCTTTGGCGTAAGGTTTGGCCTGTTTGGACAAACAGCTCTCTATATTGGACAGCTCTCTATATTGGAGACCTGGTCTGAACAAAGACATTGGATTCTTATCTCATTATACATGACAAAGCCATTTTTCACCTTCTCACCCCTTGCTTTTTTCAGTGTATCTGAAGAAGTGTGCATGCACACGAAAGCTCATACCAAGAACTAACTTAGTTGGTCTTTAAGGTGCTACTGGAAGGAATTTTTTTATTTTGTTTTTTCTTTAAAAATGTAATTGCAAAAACAGAACAGCTGCTCTACAAGTAGAGAGACCCATTTACAATCCTTGTATTTGGATCCATCAGTTTTTTGGACTATTTGGGAAAATTTCTATTTGAGACTATTTGTATATTTTCTACAGATCCCATTTTGAATATTAGTGTGCTTTGAGCTTACATGCTATTTCCCTAGAACAGGGTTTACCTTATTATACAGCTCCTGTTTCCTTTTCTCTTTCATTGTTTTGTACTTTAAATATATAGATTCTTGCGACCAGCGTAGATGATCTGACCTTTGAAACCTTGGAAACAAAACCGAGAAATGGATTTGCAAGAAAGCCGAGCTGTTCCAGTTTAGCGGCAACGGATTTGCCCAACTGCATCAGATATTCTGACTCTTTCAGAAGTTGTGGGTGATGCTGGCCTCATCTCCAGGGGATATTAGTTTTCTGTATATAATTAATAACAAGAAAACTGTATCCTGACTTGAGGGCCTGCATGAGCATACTGGAACAAAAAGGGCCATAAATTAACATCAATTATGTATTAAAGTTCCAATTAACCTGGCTGATACTGATATACTTTAACAAGGTACACTTAGATAAAAGAAGCCAACTCTCTAATTACTTGGAATGGGACCTTCTGACCCCCTCCTCCCTTTTATGCCAACACCACCCTAATGAGGAAGGAAGTGAGAGGTAGGGGACCCTTACAGAAGGTGAGGTTCTGAGCACCACCAGATGCCCCCTGGGACATGCCTCCATCTTCTTCTTAAAACTGTCAATGATGAATATTTCATTGCTCTCGAAGCCTTTTAACCCTTGGAGGAGGCAGATGGTTCAAGCTCAAAGGGGCTAGGAGCATCCTTCAAGCACTGAACGTTGAGCGCTCCATCTACTTTACATATTCACTTCCCCAACCTTTTATGAGCTTCCTCGTTCTCTACTCATAAGACGTACGTGTTGGATTTGTTTCTAAACTTCACCACTGTTTTGCTATTTAGATCTCTTTTCTGCCTTAACCCAAGAACGGGTCAGTGTGACCCGTTCCAGCAAGTTATCATCTACTAACTTAGCTCCTGTCTCTTCCTCTCCTTTCTCTTTGTCCCCACCTCTCCTCTCTTTTCATCATCAGCATCAATCATCATCAATCTTTATTATGGTCCAGAGACCCAACAAATTGTTACAAAGCAATACACAATTCATACAGCCTACCTCCAGGTTAAACAAGCATTTTGTTCAGAATATAGGGATTATTCGTTCTTACAACCACTGATAAAAACTTTGCCACTGCTAATGTTCTAGCGTTTGTCCAATCTTCCAATAGGAACCTGACATAGTGAGCCTCTGATTTTCCCGGGAAAGGTACCAGCAAGGTTAATATCAGTTCAGCCCTGACTTGCTCATATTTTGCACAGTGCAACAAAATATGTTTTAAGGAATCAATGTCTTGAGCACATGAGCAAAGTCTGTCCTGGTAGGGAACTCCTCTCAACCTGCCATCCAACACTGCAGAAGGAAAGACGTTTAGTCTGGCTTTGGTGACTCTTTTCAGAAGGTGGTCCTAGTGCTACTGATATAACCTACCTTAGCTAACACGGTCTACTGGAAGACCAGGGAGTCACAGCCGGTTTTTAACCTCTTGGGATCCCTGTGAAGACGATTTAAGGGTGCTTCCAAATGGGTGCTTCCATGGCAACAGGCCATTGAGATGTTGCAAAATGGGTCATTGGTAACAGCTATATATTTATTTTATCAGATCTCCCCAGAATTAAATGGGGGAAAATACTGGCTGGCATTTTTATGCTAGTGATGTCATGTGGACACTGAAAAGAAGAACACAACTTGCATGCATGAGGAGCGCCTTTGGAAGTATCCAAATTGCTCAATCCTACACGCACTTCCGCAGTCCTATGCACATTGGCGTAAACCCCACTGATTTACCTCTGAGTAAAAGGGCAAGTTGAGAGAGGTGGTAGCATGAATTTTTTGGACCCCTCATGAATCCCACCCCCTTGAATAACAGGATTCCTTGCAAATAGAAAACTAGCTCAGTGGAACAAAGTTTCAGCTACGGTCTTCTTCTTTTTTACTGATGCACAAGTTTTATGTTTGCAAATGTTGTTGTTTACATAGGGGAGCATCCAAACATCACCGTGTGCATAGGGTTCCTCTACGCAAGTCCCCCCCTCCTCCATGCTTAGAGAAGTTCCATCTCCTAACTCTCCAGGTGTCTCTCAGAAAGATGGCTATAAAAACTCCCTACATCTTTGTGTGAGAAGAGAGTGTGGTGTGGCGTAGTGGTTAAGAGCGGTGGACTCGTAATCTGGTGAACCGGGTTCGTGTCTCCGCTCCTCCACATGCAGCTGCTGGGTGACCTTGGGCCAGTCACACTTCTCTGAAGTCTCTCAGCCCCACTCACCTCACAGAGTGTTTGTTGTGGGGGAGGAAGGGAAAGGAGAATGTTAGCCGCTTTGAGACTCCTTCGGGTAGTGATAAAGTGGGATATCAAATCAAAACGCTTCTTCTCTTCTACTTGCTGTTTGGTAGGTGGACCACTATAGGGGCAAGAGGAAAGACCTGTAAAGTTGATGGGGTTTCAGGGAGAGAGGCACGACCATTGAATTAGCTGCCCTGCTCCCCACTTCTTACCTGAAATGCTCTTGGTCGGTATCCTGTCCCACCCCAGTCTCAATGTGAAAGCTCTGCTTTCAAAGTGGTATTGCAGAGTTTATGTGATTTTTTAAATAACTCTGACCCAGTCTTCAAAGTAATATTTTTAACTACTTAGAGTTGTGGGTGCAGGGTGGGGGGAGAGAAGAGATAAAATATAAGCACTTTGACACAGAATTTCCTGTTATCTGGCTGTATGGGGGCCTTTCCAGATCTAGGATGTGTTGCCCACATACTTCTCCTTTTCACCAGGAATAAATTTATAAATAATCTTGCCCACTCAGGAAGCCCCATTCTCTTTAGAAAGACCAGGGATTTGGCCAGAAAGAGGATTATTGATAACACGGAATATCTTTATTATAGTGATGTCCGCAAGCATGGCTGTACTTAAAGGTCTGTCAGCATTTTGATTTTATATATATTTCTTCAGAGGTTTATAAACTCGCACGCAGGGGAGAAAAATTAAATGCAAAAAAAGTACTCAACCCTAAAACTTGGCATGCAAAGGATTTAGCTGCCAGAAAGTTGGGTTTTATCAGTGTTATTTTTATTTTCAATTAAAACGAAATTGGGTTTGCCATGACTTATCGCAGATTAAATAACTAGCTCTGCCTATTGAGCTGCATAGCTTAACCCCTTTGCTCCTGCTGAGTCTGGACTGAAGAAGTGGCAGAAGTGTGTGTACAACGTCTCCTGACCGTGCTGGGACCTCTCACAACAGCCCTGTAAGGAAGACCAGGTGATGTGCCTCAGACAGACAATGGCTAGGACACCATTTAGCGAAGGAAGAAGAAAGGGTGCCCTTGATTCCCTGATGTTTCATGTGAGAAGTGATGAAGTACAGTGGTGTGAAAAAATATATCAGCTTCCTTCCTCTCTTTGGGCTTCTGCAACCTATTTGATTTGCTTCCACAAAGCTTCCACCAAGGTTAGATTAGCTTTATTGAGCATTTGTTCTGTTGTTGTTATTTTTTGGGGAAAGTTATACGACAATAAGCATCCACACTGCATCCTGATGTGGGTGTGGGGTGTTTATGCATCCTCCCAGTAATCATTTGTCCGTCCCATGCCTATTACTTTCTTAACTCCCAACTATTCCATTTTTTAAAAAATAAAATAAAAAGGTGGCTTTGTCGTGCTACCGCTTTATCTGTTTTAATTGTGCAAATGCAAATTGCCTAGTGCATTGCTTGAATTCATCCTGCAAAATGCTGACTGCATGGGGGTGCCCTTTGATAACACCTTCCGTGAGACCTCTCTGGACAAGTCTTGCCCAGCTATCTGTGGGCACTAAAATCCGCATTGTTCCACATCTAAAGATAATTTCCCTGCTTCATCCTGCCCTCCCAACTGCATAGCTCACCAAAATGCTAACTGAGGTACTTGCAGGAAACTCCTGAAAGATGCACATTTGCTTTCTGCTACCCTATTGGAGCCCTTGTGAAGGAATGGAGAGTTTTCTGTCCTCCATAAACAAGCATCTTTGTCTAATTTTCTTTGTTCTTCACGCTCATGGCTAGGAGTCAAGTTCTTGACTCCTCAGCCCCAGGAGCTCAGGTGAGTTTCTTTGCCTCCTGCCTATAAGCTGGTTTAGAAACACGAGTTGCTCCATTTAAAGTTTGCGGTTATTGCAAGTGTAGAATATCCCCGAGTTAAGAATCAGGAAGATGCTCCTGGCTTGAATTTTGCACCTGCTATCAATTTCTTATGTGCTTGCTTGTTTTTACTTTTATGCTGTTTTTCCTCAATGAGCTGTGCCCAAAACAAATTACAAACAAACATTCAAAACCTCAAAACAGAGAACACTGGAAGTAAAAATATACAAAATGCAGGACGTGTAAGCAAGTTCAAAATAACAAAAGCTAACAATTTAGCAAACACAAAATAAGCTCAATCATAGAATTGGAAGGGACTCTGGGGGTCATCTAGACCAACCCCCTGCAATGCAGGGGTCTCAACTAAAGCATCAATGACAAATGACCACCCAACCTCTGCTTAAAAACCTCCAAGGAATCTTGTAACTTGAATCCATTGGTTCGCATCCTAGCCTCCGGAGCAGGAGAAAACAAGCTTACTCCATCTTCCGTGTATCAGCACTTTAGATGTTTGAAGATGGCTGTCATATCTCCTCTTGGTCTCCTCTTTTCCAGGATAAACATACTCAACTCTCTCAACCATTCCTCATAAGGCTTGGTTTCCAGACCCTTGATCATCATGTTAACCAACCAACCAACAAACAAATCTAGGCTTAAGTACACAAATACAAAGCAAAACCAGAGTTGTTTGTTACAAAGCTTCTGGTCCTGGTCTTGCTGCACTCCAAGAAGCCTGGCTTAGATACATTTCAGACGACATTCAGCTGGCTCTCACATCTCTCCTCCAGAGAAGACGGACAGTGGCAAAATGCAAATGTCAGGGAAAGGGATGATGGCAAGACTCTTCCACAGCCTCCTGGAAGTACCAGCTGCTGGTGCAGGTCTTATTGGCCTAATCCAAGTCACTCTACTCCATTCTCCCCATCTGTAGACAGAAGGTAACAATACCATTCCATACACATACCTTGCAAGTGTCCTAGAAAAAAGGAGCCTTCTGTTTTTTCTCGTCAGAGAACAGCGGCTCTTTTGGACACTGTGATCTTGCACAATTTTGCACTGAGATTCCCCCCCACCCCCCCACCCCGCTTTTTCCGGGGCCACAATCTTACTCAAAATGTACACAGGGTAAGAATTAGGGCTGCTGAGGAGGGTCCCAAAGGGCCGCATTTGACTCCTGGACCTGAGTCTGCATAGCCCAGCTATATTGGGACAAAACAGCATTTCTTCTTGGGTGGTGAGAACAACTTCACATGCTGCTCTTATACAACAGAGATTATATGCAAACACACCATGATAGGGTGGCACAGTTAAAAAACGCCATTGCCATCCTGCTTTCCTCTTGACGGCTAGAGCAAAGACCCATATCATGTTCGCCAAACATATACGGGTTTTTTTTATGTGCTTTAAGCGCAGTTAAGTTATTTAAAGCCCTTTCTTCTCACTGTACAATTTATTCTTTCCTTCATGTCTCTCAGCATTTCCTATTTGTGGTCAGCGGAATTGTATCTTTCCTGTACTGAATCGTACACAAAGGATAATACTGTTCTGTTTTGTCTGTTGACAAGATCTTCAAATCCTACTGCCCCACGGACGCATAATCGAAATTTAAAGGAAAATGTTTCCATCTATTTCTCCACCACCACCACCCCAATATATACACATATATATGTAGGGATTTAGCTAAGACTTTGACACCATGGAAACTAGGCCCTAGGCGATGATCCTGTTCCTTCGAAATATTATCCCCTGACTTTCAATTTTGCTTGAGGTGTGTGTGTGTGTGTGTGTGTGTGTGTGTGATGAAAGAGCTCTTTCACAGAAACTTACTTTGCCCTTTAGCTCACATGCTCCCCAAACATCTAACTGCAGCCGATGTGTTGGTGCCTATGTACAAACGTTGGTATTCATTTAAAGCACAAGCCATAAGGGCATCATTGTGACATGTGAGATGTTTGTGAAGGGAAGGCGTTCACTGCAAGGACTCCCATGGTGCATGTATGCACACTCACATGTAAACACATACTTGGGATCCTGTCAAAGACGGCTGGGGCACCTAGCGTCAGAAGTGATAGGTAGCATCTGCTGTTCAAGGCCCCGATGACCCTGCAGTGTATGGGGAGTTCAGCATTAGAAATAAACTCCCCCTTAGCTCCAACGATAGTCTCCCCCAGTAACATACCCTCCAACATCTCTCCAATGAAAATAGGGACGTCCTGTTCCATAACGATAATTTTACTGTTTATACCCCACACATCTTACTGGGTTGCCCCAGCCACTCTGGGCAGCTTCCAACACATATAAAAAAATTGGGGGGGACACACCCCTGACCATTATGTCCAGTCGTGACCGACTCTGGGGTTGCGGCACTCATCTCGCTTTATTGGCCGAGGGAGCCGCTGTACAGCTTCCAGTCATATGGCCAGCATGACTAAGCCGCTTCTGGCCAACCAGAGCATCGCACGGAAACGCCGTTTACCTTCCCGCTGGAGCGGTACCTATTTATCTACTTGCACTTTGTGCTTTCAAACTGCTAGGTTGGCAGGAGCTGGGACCGAACAATGGGAGCTCACCCCGTCGTGGGGATTCGAACTGCCGACCTTCTGATTGGCAAGTTCTAGGCTCTGTGGTTTAACCCACAGCGCCACCCACATCCAATAAAAACATAACAAAACATTAAACATTAAAAAAAACCCCTTCCTTATATAGGATTGCCTTGGAGCGGATAACTCCATATCCTCCAACATTTCTCCATTGGTGTAGGGATATTGCGGAGTGGACAGTGAGGTCCGGAGGGAGCACACTCTCCACCAGCAGGCAGCCACGGTCTGCCTGCACGCGTGACCTTGGGGTGCAGGGCAAAAACCCCCCTCAGACAAGCCACGGCTGTCGGAACATCGTCCCCTATGTCTGACCTTTTGCAGTCTCAGCAGTCAGCGGTGTCCTGTCTGTAACCTTTGTCCCTGAGACCTTTTGTCTCCTTCGTCATACACTGTGCAAGGCGAAAATGACGCTGTGGAAACAGGTGCCAAAATAGCTTTGTACCACCCCACGATCTCGGGACGGAAGATGTGTAAAGGTCACAGCCCAAAATGTATCTGCCTGGTTTGCATATTTGTCTCAATAAAAGGAGGCTCCACAGGAATGGCAGCAGCTCGCTTCAGCCCACCTGTGCGCAGCTCACATGATGATCAACACCTGTCTTGGGCCTTCACTTCAATTGGAAATAGGGGCATTCTAAGGGAAAGTGGGACATTCCAGGATCAAATCAGAAACAGGGATGGCTTCCCTGGAACTTCCCTGGAATAAGGGACATCCCTGGAGCATAGGAGCACTTGGAGGGTGTTGCTGGGTGGATTTTTACTGAGTTTGCAGCTGTGGAAGGTTTACATCTCCTCACCCTGTGCACTGTGAAGCCCTCTTCCCTCTCTCTCTCTCTCACACACACATCCCTTGTGACTTTAAATTTTTTAAAAACCTACATGATCAGTCCTTAAGAGGAGATTTGTTATGTCTGAACAAAACGTGAAGCATTTGTTTCCATTGCTCACATCTCACATAATGTATGTTGGTGGAATGTCTGCACCCTTAGTGGGTAAGATGAACAATGATTGCCATTCTTCTTTCTTTCGGAAATCGTCGTCAGTATTTTGAATTATTTTTGGGGGGAACGCTTGGCACTTTAACCTTCTCTTGTCCCAATCACATTATTTCTCTCTCTTTCTCCCTAGTGTTCTCTGATCTTTCTTCTCCTTCTGCAAACCTGTTTTCTGGCAGCAACCTTATCAGACCCAAGGCCTACCTTTAATCCAAGGTGGCAGCATGGGAACCCAATTTAAATTGTCCATCTTTCTCCGTTTCCCTCTTTAGGATGGCCAGATGTGACAGATGATGGCAGGGCTCTTGCACCATTAATACTTGCACAGAAGAAGGAATTTTAGCAAGAGCAGTTTCACATGGAGAGTTGAGAAAAGGGACACATCCTGGAATCACCTATGCTACCCAATTATTGGAGTCACAGGAATCCGCATCCTCCTTTGTTTAAATCTGGCAAGTTTCTTTCTCTTTCTCTTGTTTATATTTTTTTTTAAGCTAAGTTGCATTGAAAATAAAAAAGATGCTGATTCTACTAGTAAGACCCATGAGGTTAGGTTGTGACCCACTTGTGCCCCCAGCTGTAGACCAATGCTATATAGAATGAAAGTGATGCATATTTTCACTGGATCAGTGTATGAACATGATATTTGAGAGTATGGAACCTTAAAAGGTTGTCTTGAAAATGATTGTCCATGTTACATGCCATTCCATTCAATGTTGCATTATTCTGTTCAATTATTGAATGAACGGAACTGGAGAAGGGAAGGGTTGAAATGTGAATATTCACAAAGTTTCTACATTTTGTCCACATTCTGAAGAAAAACAAAGCCCTTTCTTCCATCTCCTCCTGCCTCACATCTGATGGGGGCAGCCTGAGAAATGGGGGGCAGCCTGAGAAGAGCTCTAGACCCTCTAGAAGGACTCTAGAGGATCTGCTCTGGAGAGCCCCATACCATCTGATTGTGGGAGCTGGAGCGGACAGGAGTGGAAGAAGAAGCTCTGTTGCACACACTGTAGTTGGCTGCACCAGCGCAGCTGCAACCTTGGAGACAACCTATATTTCCGAACGTCTTTTCTTTCAAAATACGCATTTCTAAACATACTGGGTGATATTCAGCTGGGTCATATTAGAGGCCCATTAGAAGTATTGGATTTAAGTCACTTAGGTCCACTGGTTTCAATGGGTCTGCTCTCCCATTTTCTCTCGAAACAGCATTTGCCACTTATCTTGAGCTGGAAACTCAACGTTTGATAGGCGTCTACATTTCAACCCACACGTTAATCTTGGAGGTGTGGATCAGGTCAGTCAGCACTGGAACCCACAAAGATGGATTTCCCCAAACACAAACCCTGGAGGCTCAAATGAAGAAGGAAAGAAAGACGACCTCAGGACACTTATATTTCTCTCCCTTCATACATTATTCTCCCTCCTAGACACAGGAGGAGAACAAGAGACTCACCTTCCTCCGCATGGGTCAGCTTGCTAATTCTAACCAGCTTGTTTTTATTTTTAAGTGCCAATCAATGAGAGTTATTTCTTGCCTGCTCAAGACAACAGAGTTTAAAGCTTAAAGAAGAAAAGAGGGGACACACAGGGGGGTCTGGTGCTAATGTCCTCTGTTCTCTGAACCTGTCTGTTCTACCAGTGACCCATAGAGGAGCTGTGTCAGCTTATCAGTTAACCAGCCATCGCTGACAGACAAATACCTTAAGACTGAGGTTGGGCGAAACTGCTACAAATGTGCCAACCATTTCAGAGCCGGCAAAAATCCCTTCATTCAGGTTTTTCAACCATGGCTAGAGATAACCACATCTGCAATAATAGGCTATATGCTTTCAGGAGTATTAGACTCAATTTTTTAAACCATGAGATGGGCTTTGTATTATTTTTATTTTTTTGTTTTGGTGTGGTATTGATGGCACTGAAATCACAATGGGAGGTTTCCATTTCATGGTTTCAATTAAAATGATGAATAGTGATATGCCTTTCCAAGCCTGAGAGTCGTATGTGTTTAAGCAGGCCTCAATTCAGTTTCCCTACCTAGTCTGAGCATTCCAAAACTACTTCAACCAAGACACAGCCATCCTTCCAAATGCACACTTTTCCAGATTTTGTGAGGGAGTCCTCCAGCCCAAGTAATGTGCACAGAAATGCATTCACTAGGTTAAAGTGTAAAATATTAGTGAAAATACAATACAAAAATGCATTGCATTAGGGGAAATTGCTATTTGAACAAGAAGTTTGCATTAGACTGCTGATGAACTTTCAGGAGGACTTAAATTGCAAATGTGTGGGAATGTGGAGAACTGAACTTAATATTGGGAAAACGGCCTAGAGAAACAAAAAGTGACAGATTAGCCTCTGTTTGGATCTGCCTCCATAATCTGCCAGTGTCTGGTTGGTCATTGGGTGGGGGTTGGGGCTGGGTTGCAGGGTCCTGGACTTTGGATTTGGGGTCCAGCCATCTCTGCATTGTATGTGCAGTTCAGCTCCTTCACTGCACAAAAGATGCCTTTTTAAAATTAGGCCAATCATCACTTCATTATCTAGCTATCTAGGAGCCAGATTTTTTTCCCCTGAGCCAAATGTCCTGTTTTTTAAAAAATGATTCGGCAACCCAGAGGGGTACAGTTTTTAGGCTCTAGGCATTACTGAGCACCTGGATTTCTGTACCCCAGAATATATTTAGACTGAGCCATCTTTTAAATATATATTCAGAGCAAAATACAATAAAATCAAATAGTGGGAGAAAATAGTAAACTATCTTGGAAGTAGAAAACAATGCAGTAAAACCATGTGCACAGCAGGTACAGCAGAAATCTTCCAAAAACAATGCAAACCTATCATCTGGAGAATTAAAGAAAAAAAGAGCTAAGAAAAGTCTTTTGAGATGAAAGTGCAAAAAGACAGGGCACTGGAAGGGGCTGAGCAGACATCACTTGGATAGGAGTTCCGTACATGGGTGCCAACACTGAAAAAGCCCTGCTTTGCATTCCAAATGGCATTCATAATTTTTACAATGACCCTCATTTCAGATAATGTCTACACTTAAAAATAAGAATCAGTTGCACTAATGGTGCAACTGTCGCCACTCCACAGGTGCTTTATAGTTTTAAGAGAAAATGCAAGGGCACTATGAATAAAGGAAGGAGGAGGGAGAAAGGTTGTACAGCTGAAGTGTGCTCAGAGAAAGCTGATCCCATAGTTGAAAATGCCAGCGGGTTCCTAGTCCTGAAACCCAAATGCTTGTTGATTTTGGCTGAATGCATCTGTTGAGTACCGAGTGACATTTACCTGTGCAGGCAGCATCTTGGATTTCAACACAAACTAATCTAGCCATCCTTTTGGCATCCATCATTCCCAGTGACCCAAGCTAAAGAGCGGCATGCAACACCTTGTATGCTCTTGCTTTCAGGCGGGGTATCAGCTAGCAATTATGGCTAGTCATTTGTCCAAGCGCTTTTGGAGGAAAGGGGTGACCTGCTAGGGTCTGCACGTATTGTCAAACAAAGAGAGGCTTGGATCATGACAAGAATGCCTTCGCAAGTTCCCACCCAGCCACTAATCAAGTTCTATCTTGAAAAAATAACAGGGAAGGCAGAACACACAACGTTATCTCCCTTTCCTATCCATTTGTCCATTTTTTGCATCACTTAAGAAAACACATTTGGTATGGGGTCTGGCTTCTTAATGTGTCAAGCTCGCTTTCTTTCTTTTTTTTGCGGACAGGGGTTCATATTAACAGCCAGCTGATGTCAGTAGACATGGAGGCCGAATGACAGGACCCATGCCAAGGGGACATGGAGGCCGAATGACAGGACCCATGCCAAGGGGAGAGGAGACAAAGGGTTTCTTCCCGAAAGCGAGTGAGTGTGTGCAACAGAATGCATCTCCCCCCAAATACCTTTGTTTTGCTGTTCTGCTTTCCTAGAATATCTAGATTCGGTTAAGTATGCAAGTAGAAGACACCGTTGTTTTTACTTTAGGAGTGATGCAGGAATTCCCATTAGGACGGCATAACATTGCTAACGTTCAATCTAACATGGAGGCAGCCCCAGAAAATGGAAAAAAGCAAACAGAGAGATTGGTACCGTGCTGAAAGGTTTAGTCATGCAAATAAAATAAAGTCATATCAACCCCAAACACATGCTGATTGAAACCTTTCTCAATGACAAAGCAGCCTGTTGTTCTTCTTTCTTTTCTCAATGAGACTTCCCTTGGGAGCCTTTTTTCTAGAAGGATGCCTAGATCACTCAAGAGAGGTCCCCTGCTCTTCATTTATCTAGAAAGGCTCTAGGAATGCAGAACCTGTTACTCTCCAGAAGTTATGAAACTTCCAATGCCTGCCAAGCCTGGCCAGCATGGCTAGTGGTCAGGGATGACGAACATTGTCCATCTAGAGGGCCACAGTTTCCCCAGCCCCGTTCTAAAATCTAAAGTGAGGATGGCTTTCCAGGTATTGTTTGACTCCAGCATCTATCAATCCCAGCCAGCTTCAGGCCCATCCCTACTCAGCCTTGGTTAGGTATGATACTGACTAAACATCAGGAAGAACTTTCTTGTGGCAAGAGCTACTTGATAGAGGAACGGACTCTCTTGGGAGTTGGTGGACTCTTCTTCCTTGGAGGTTTTTAAGAAGAGTTGGGTGGCCATCTGCCATGGATACTTTAGTTGAGATTCCTACATTGCAGCAGGCTGGACTAGATCATCCTTGGGGGCCCTTCCAACTCTACAGTTCTGTGATGGGAACTATAACCCTCATCTCTGACCTGGAACAAGATTGCAAAGATGCTCCAGGCAATTGGACTGTATGAATAATAAGAAGAAGAGTTTGGATTTGATATCCCGCCTTTCACTCCCCTTCAGGAGTCTCAAAGCGGCTAACATTCTCCTTTTCCCTTCCTCCCCCACAACAAACGCTCTGTGAGGTGAGTGGGGCTGAGAGACTTCAAAGAAGTGTGACTGGCCCAAGGTCACCCAGCAGCTGCACGTGGAGGAGCGGAGACGCGAACCCGTTTCACCAGATTACGAGTCTACCGCTCTTAACCACTACATCACACTGGCTCTCTATGAAACTCTATGAAATGCAGCATGGGAGCTATCTAATGTGCCTATGACTGTATTTCAGTTGGTTTTTATAGTTGTAAGTTCCCCTGAAAACTTGCTTATAGGATGGCAAAGGAATGTTTAATATAACAGAACATCCAAAACAGTTGCATCTATATTTAATCACTTGATGTGTGTCTAGTTCTAGCTCTTTATCATCCCAAATCCCCTTTGTTCTGTTCTGTTTGTTTTTAGTTGTTTAATTACCTATTACACATGAATATCCCTTTTGTTCTTTATGGGGCACTGTATTGTTCTAAGTAATTGTTATATAAATGAAAATTTCTTGAAATAAAGGGTATGTACTTAAAACAAACAAGGAAATGACTGCCTCACCAAAACAAACTCTCACACATCTGTTGTAGCTCTCTTGGCCATGCTTCTGGGTGAGAGCCCTGCAAAGCTATTGCCTGTTCTTAGAACAGTGGTTTTTAGATTTTGAGAGCCAGCATGTTGGCATCCATCTCTCTCAAGAGGCAATGGAGTGCGCCTCCGGGGGTGAAGTCAAACCGCTGGCACTCACACCGACTGCTGTGACTGCAGAATCCAAAGCCATAACTATGGGGGAAGCAAGACTCTCTTGGGGTGTTTATGCTGTGAATCCCTTCATCGTAAGGTTCAGATTGTATCGGTGTAAGTAAACACAGGTTGAATCCTGACAAGACAGAAGTACTGTTTTGGGGGGACAGGAGGCGGCCGGGTGTGGAGGACTCCCTGGTCCTGAATGGGGTAACTGTACCCCTGAAGGATGAGGTGCGCAACCTGGGAGTCATTTTGGATTCACAGCTGTCCATGGAGGCTCAGGTTAATTCTGTGTCCAGGGCAGCTGTTTACCAGCTCCATCTGGTACTCAGGCTGAGACCCTACCTGCCCACAGACTGTCTCACCAGAGTGCTGCATACTCTGGTTATCTCCCGCTCGGACTACTGCAATGCGCTCTATGTGGGGCTACCTTTGAAGGTGACCCGGAAACTACAACTAATCCAGAACGCGGCAGCTAGACTGGTGACTGCGAGCAGCCACCGAGACCACATGACACCGGTCTTGAAAGACCTACATTGGCTCCCAGTACGTTTCCGAGCCCAATTCAAAGTGTTGGTGCTGACCTTTAAAGCCCTAAACGGCCTCGGTCCAGTATACCTGAAGGAGCATCTGCACCCCCATCGTTCTGCCCGGACACTGAGGTCCTGTGCCAAGGGCCTTCTGGTGGTCCCTCGCTGCGAGAAGCCACGTTACAGGGAATCAGGCAGAGGGCCTTCTTGGTAGTGGTGCCCGCCCTGTGGAACGCCCTCCCACCAGATGTCAAAGCGATAAACAACTACCTGACATTTAGAAGACATCTGAAGGCAGCCCTGTTCAGGGAAGCTTTTAATGTGTGACATTTTAATGCATTTTTAATCTTTGTTGGAAGCAACACAGAGTGGCTGGAGAAACCCAGCCACATGGGCTGGGTACAAATAATAAATTATTATTATTAATATATTATAGAGGAAACACGAACCCTGGGTGAACGCCTGGAATCTTTCACCACTTGAATATTGGGGTGGCGTACAACAATGTGTAGTGCATTTTCCATCCTCCAGAAAAACTTTCCATGATGACTTGAGTGTGTTGCAGATGATTATTGGACGCATTCAAGGGCCAGGCATCAGCCATGCCTATCGAGGGCATGACTTGGAACATATCCCACAGGCTGCTATGGTTGCACATTGCAGAGGAAGATTGGTGGTGATGGATGAGCTCTCATTCAGGGAAGCTTGTTTCACCAATCTTTTCAATGAGGACACCCCCTCTCCCAATAACCTTCTAGGGAACAATGTGGTTCCACAGGAAGATACTGCCTGAAAAGAGACGGACCTAGAAACCTGTAATGGAAGCACCTTATGAACACAGGGAAAGAAGACCCCACCACCATTGTTTAGCAGCAAGGAGGCCTCAGTCCATTGCTACTTCCAGCTTCTTCATCTGTTGTCGTCACATATATCGCCATGATGAATCTAGGTACTAAAATGTCCCTGAAATGGAGCAAATGGTTTTGATTCAGGCTTCTTATGATGGCTTAAAGAAGAGACAGTGGTCCTAATAATCCAGGATTAGAAACAGAAAATGTAGAAAACCATGGGGTCGCAACTGGAAGGAAGACCATTCATTTCAGTTCAAGACAGGGAATAAATGCAAAAGACTTCGTTTTCTCATGTATGGAAAGCAGGCCTCAGATAAACAACGTAGTCCAGAAAATGCACGTCTGTGTGCTAACTCTGTTACACACACCAAGCTCAAGGCGAGACGCGTCTATAAATAAAAAAACGCCCCACCCACCCTTCCTCGAAATCTGTGGGGAATTTAGTGAGTGTGTGTGTTTTTGTAAGATATTTCTGTTCAATTAGGCCACACCGTACAGTGGCTTTATATGAAAGGCGGCCTAGAGACAGAGCGAGCGCAGGGTGGCTCTGTGGAAGTGAGAGTACATTGTAATGATAGCAGCCGTGCTCGGGTTGCGAGTGTCATTCACCTCTTATTCTTAATCAAAAGGCTTCCAATCCCTTCTTGAGGCACGTCCTCTGGAAATGAAGGGACTGCCAGAGGAATCATTTGAATGTGGCAGCCCTTGATAATGATGAAATGAATAAAAGGTTCACTTTTTTATTTTATTTTATTTTGGTTTGGGTGAGGAGGAATTCAGCTCACGGCTCATGAAAAGGCCGTGGTTTAATAGCGGCCGACGGCAGCCGCGAGGGCTTCTAGTTATCTGCCGTGCGGCCTCCTTTGCAGAGATAATGGCTGCAACAAGGGCTTCCCCTCAGCCTACTCTCAAGGCCTGACGGAGCAGAGGGAAGCAGCCTGAGAGGAATGGAGAGCCTGGTTCACACAATCACTCCTTGGAAATGTGCGCCATGTCATACCCGTGAGAGCATGGCAGCCATTTTGGGCGCCGTGCTCTTGTGTTTGTGTGTTGTTTTTTTGGGGGGGGTGAGATCTTGCAATCTGATTAGTGTTGGGCAGCCCCTAGTGGAGACTGCCATTTAAATTTCCCACAATGCCTCAGTGCAACTCCATATTATGGGCATCCTAAGAAATGGTGGCTAGGCAAAAACAACAGCAACAACCATTTTGTGGATTGGGTGTTGGGCAGGTAATTGTAGGTATCTCTGTCTGCTGGTCTCTGAGAGCATGCTGGGATCCTGATAGCTTCCTGAGGCTGCTGAGTGCAGATGTCAGGCCAGCCTGGTCCTAAATTGCCCAAATAGTTATACAGTGGACCCTCGGGTTAACTTACCTTTGGGTAACGTAACTTTCGGGTTGCGAACGCAGCAACCCCGGAAGTGTATACTTCCGAGTTTCACCATGCATGCATGCGCAGAAGCGCTCTGCACGCCACACACATGCGCAGAAGCGCTCTATCGCGCCGCGTGTGCGCGTGCAGAAGCGGCACCTCTAGATGCAGACTTTTCAGGATATTTACAGACCTTCGGAACGAATTAAGTTCGTATCCGGAGGGTCCACTGTAGTAGGGTTTGGTGTTGCCAATTTGTTGCAATCTGAAGTGCTGTTCAGTGACACACTCTCTCTCTCTCTCTCTCTGTGTGTGTGTGTGTGTGTATGTATGCAATACAATATTTGTGAAAATTGTCTGTTTGCATGTATATATTTATTTATAACATCACTGGGTATACGCCTACGAATAACTTCAGGGCAGGGTACTTGCATGTTTTCCTTCGCAGAGCTCAACAGTCTGTTTGAAATGCCGTCAAAGGACAGCCCTTTCTTTGCAGGAGTCCCCTTATGAAAAGGGGTGTCTGGTCCAAGTCAAGAAGGGAGAGCAGCAGGATTCTTCCGGTTGCCCATCAGCAGTTGGCACCTCGGTAGCAGATGGAGCAGATACACACCTGGCCACAGCCTTTCCTGCTATGGTGAGATGTATTGTTGTTCTGTTTAAATGGTTGTCATTAATAATAAATGTGCCCATGTTTATACTGAAATTAGCACAGGCAAATTTCACACAAACCTGTATCCTTTTTTCTCCTCTTTTTTATGATGCCTAAGTTGCCACCTTACAGCAGGGTCTAGCTAAACTAATAAAAACTTTTGGCAACTGACTTAAGAGCTGCCCCTCACTCCACTGCCCCCTTCAGACTGTCTAAAGTAATTTGATATTTCCAGGTTGATTGTGCGTCTCAGATGCACAGAAATAGGAATTCATGACACAGTTGTGTACAAAGGAGACCTTCTTTTTTTTTTTTTACAGTTTACTTGTTTATAACATCTATCGGTTTCACTCTCGGTCCTAAGGCACTCAAGATGATATACACATTTTAAAGATATGAAATGATAATCTTGTGCACTGTTATTTCTTTTGTAGGGCTGACAATTAGGGGGTTTGGAGACTCAATTTAGCAGCCAAGATTGACACACACACACACCCTGTCTCCAACAGGACCATCCTAAAGATGCCCCTCAGATGCTTGGTATTAATTAATTAGTTAATTAAAATAATGTAAATGCCTATTTAAAAGATAACTAAGTTTCAAAGCAGCTTGCAACTGAACTTAGAGAATAAAAGAACATGTCAAAATAGCAAAATAATGACAAACAAAGGTCAAATGCAAAGCACACACACACACACACACACACACGTTTGGAAAATAGAATATTCTCTTGAACATGAAGACATCTCAGAGAAAAATCAAATGCAAAAATATAGCAAAACTTCACAAAACAGCATCATTAGCTGAGATAGAAGCTGCACCCCCACTCTCCCCCCATAGCAACCTGTCTCAGATACATTCCTAGCAATCTTCCCCATACAATATTCTCTCTTTAACATTCCCACCAGCCACACAGATAACACAGATAATCCCCAGCCAACCGCTTGTTACAAGGCTAACGTTTGGACTACATAAAAAATACCTGGCAGCTTTGAGCATAATTTGCAGCCAGCTCATTCACCCAGCTCCATCTAGGGCAATACAGACCCACCACGCCCTCCTTGTCTGCCACCCAGGTGGGGCCATACTCCCTACCGGTTCAGTCTTTCACACTGAGCAGTATTAAGCAACTTTGAAACGCACAAAAACATTGTGAGCCAGACCCTTTTGTACAAGCTGAGACACAGTTTGCGGAGGTTTTTGCAGAGTTAAGCTGCTGAAAAAGAATTCTGGTGATCAGTCCAAAGGTCCGTCTAGCATTCTGCATTCTTGCTTCTCCCAATCTGATGCCTCTGGGCTGTGAATGTGCAGTTGTTCCTTATGCTGTGATCCTTTCTAACAATTGATATTCACTGGCACGCTGACACTGTGGGATAGTGGTTAGAGCAGTGTTTCTTAAACGTGGGTCTCCAGCTGTTGTTGGACTAGGGATGATGGGAGTTGTAGTCCAACAACAGCTGCAGACTCATGTTTGAGAAACACTGAGTTAGCATATCAAACTAGGATAGGACCTGAGAGACCGGATTCAAATCTCTACTTGGCCATGAAACTCACTGGGTGACCTTGGGCCAGTCACCAACTTTGAGGCCATCCTACCTCACAGGAATGTTGTGACAGTAATGTGGAGAGGCAAGGAGTCCAACACCTTGAGCTTCTTGGGTGGAAAGTGGGACATGAACGTAATAATAAATACTGCACCCAAAAGCATTTTACAGTAGAACAACATATATAAAACAGTTAAAAGCAATATAAAAATGCAAAACAACAACAACAACCATTCAACCATTTAAAACCAACAGTTGTTGTTGTTTAGTCGTTTAGTCGTGTCCGACTCTTCGTGACCCCATGGACCAGAGCACGCCAGGCACTCCTGTCTTCCACTGCCTCCCGCAGTTTGGTCAGACTCATGTTTGTAGCTTCGAAGACACTATCCAACCATCTCGTCCTCTGTCGTCCAAAACCAACAGTACATACTTGATATCAATGCCTCTAAAGCCAAAACCTATTAATTACTACAATCACAATAACAGGAAAAGCAAAATGGCAGGACTGAAAGAAGAAAAACAGCCGATATCATTGAACCATGTAGGGTCAGACCAGAATAATCTATTAAGGAGGATGTTTGTTAAAGTTTACTTCCCTCTTCCGTATGTTGAGAAGGTTTCTAGTCCTCATGGGAAAGGCCTTGAGGTGAAATTTAATTCATCTAACTCCATTTAATTCATCTGACTCAATAGTTATTGTAACAAACAAACAATATTCACTCAATATAATGTCAATTTCAACTCCAGTTTTTAATACCTAATATTATTGCCTTCTAATTCATCAATAGGACAAGATTTAGAGTGCTGCTTGCTGCTGCTTCTTTTTTTAAGGATCCATCCAAGTCAAATGTCAAGAGCAGAATTGGAATAGTTTCAACATTCTGCCCCACGGAAGCCTGCCAACGCCTTGAGTAATGAACTGGGAGCAGCAGGTAACAGGAAATGGGTCCTCGTGAGTCAAACGGAGAGTCTGCAGGGCCTAGGAGATCTCCTAAAGAATACAGATGCTATTCCCACAAGAGCCAGGGCTCGAGTGAGACTTAAGTATCAGCACACACTTGATACTGGTCAGTCGTCTTCTGACTACCGATGATGGAGAGAGAAGAACAGTTGTGGGTCTAGCATAGCAAACTCACTTTTTGCATAAGGAAGAAGGCTGTTTGCCTCTGAATAGCACTTGCGGGGAATTGCAAGTGGGAAGAGGGCTGTTGGACCCAGGTCCTACTTGCAGGCACCCTACGGACATCTGGTTGGCTACTGTGAGAACAGATATGCTGGATTTGATGGGCCTTTGGCCTGATCCAGCAGGACGCTTAGGTTCTCATTCCTATAGCATCCTCCCTGTCACTTGGTTCCTGCTTTTATGATGGACACTTCTCAGAAGCCTTTAGACATTTTTCTGTGTGGATTATCAGGATCCCTCCTAATCTCGTGATGTGGAACAGCGCTTAGATTGAAGAATGTCACGCCTAATGCCTTAAATAAATAACCTTGGACAGCGTGTCAGAAATTTAGCTGCTGAGATCCTTCATTCTTGCTTGCCCTTCCCCTCAACGTCCCTCCCTTTCTGCTGTGTGCCAAACCTGTTTGCCAAGTACGGCCATTTTGCTAGGTCACAAAATTCTTTGCGACTGCAAGGGAAGGTGATTTGCTTTGGGCAATCAGATGTTTTAGGAAGATTAGGACAAAGGAAGAGCGGAATGAAATTAATGGAGTACTAGGCAAGACCAAGGGGGCAAAGACTGGAAATAGAGAGAGAAGCAGAGGGTGGTTAGATGGTTGGTTAGTAGGTTAGTTGCGTCAGCTGGGGAAACTGGTGGTGTTGGAGATACTGTATTTTTTGCTCTATAAGACTCACTTTTTCAGTCCTAAAAAGTAAGGGGAAATGTGTGTGTGTCTTATGGAGCGAATGCAGGCTGCGCAGCTATCCCAGAACAGCAAAAAGGATTGCTGCTTTCACTGCGTAGCAGCAAAAAACTAGGTGCGTCTTGTGATCTGGTGCGTCTTATAGAGCAAAAAATACGGGTAAGTGGGAGGAGGAAGTTGACATAAATTAAGATGGGAGCAAGATTTAAAGGCTGGAGGTAGGGATGTGGGAGGAATTTGATTCATTTAAAGGCGAACCTATCTAATTTGCACTTCCTGGAAAATACAATTAAATGAAACACAGCCAGTGTTTGAAATAATTGCTTCTCCAAATTTTGCAAAGCGGTTCTCCAGACAATTAATGTTTGCAAAAATGCATATATTCAGCTAAAGGTGCACAAAAACCACAAATGGATGTGCATATGTGGGAAACCGGAATTAAGATTGGAAAAAGAGGAACGCCTTTTCCTAGGTGGAGGTGGCCCAGGCAGGTTAGAAGACAATGTAGTTCAGGGCCAGACCGGCTTACTGACAGTTGGAAAGGGATGCAGCCGAGCTGGATGTCGTGAGCAGCAGTAACAACAGTGGTTTGCAGTTGTTGCAACCTATGGCTAGAACACTCGAAGCCTCTTCCAAGTGTTATTGTGTCCTGACACAGCACCATAACGGGCCACCGTTACACAGCTACCAGAGGACCACTGTTACTAGGCTCAACAAAGCAGGAAACATTGTCAAGGAAGTGTGAAAAGGGGTGTATCGTTTTACTCTCGGCTGGAAGTTCTCAGAGAACATTTGACTTAAGGTGTACAGCCTGAGAGTCATTCTGGACTCACAGCTGTCCATAGAGGCACAGGTCAATTCTGTGTCCAGGGCAGCTGTTTACCAGCTCCATCTGGTACGTAGGCTGAGACCCTACCTGCCTGCGGACTGTCGCGCCAGAGTGGTGCATGCTCTGGTTATCTCTCGCTTGGACTACTGCAATGCGCTCTTTGTGGGGCTACCTTTGAAGGTGACCCGGAAACTACAATTAATCCAGAATGTGGCAGCTAGACCGGTGATTGGGAGCGGCCGCCAAGACCATATAACACCGGTCTTGAAAGGCCTTCACTGGCTCCCAGTACATTTCGGAGCACAATTCAAAGTGTTGGTGCTGACCTTTAAAGCCCTAAACAGCCTCAGTCCAGTATACCTGAAGGAGCGTCTCCACCCCCATCGTTCAGCCCGGACACTGAGGTCCAGCGCCAAGGGCCTTCTGGTGGTTCCCTCACTGTGAGAAGTGAGGCTACAGGGAACCAGGCAGAGGGCCTTCTCGGTAGTGGCACCCGCCCTGTGGAACACCCTCCCACCAGATGTCAAAAAGAAAAATAACTACCAAACTTTTAGAAGACATCTTAAAGGCAGCCCTGTCTAGGGAAGCTTTTAATGTTTAATAGGTTATTGTATTTTAGTGTTTTGTTGGAAGCCGCCCAGAGTGGCAGGTGGGACCCAGCCAGATGGGCGGGGTATAAATATATTATTATTATTATTATTATTATTATTGGATGCCTGTATTCTCACATGGCGAAACTGAATCACAGGCACTGAAAATGATAAAGGTGTTAAAAAGGATGGTTGCACCTTTCTTTCGCCACTTGGGGGCGCACTTGCACAATCATTAACGATGGAAGACTAGCAGGTTTTTCTGACCTCATAGTTTTGAAAACCTGCGAAAAACACACACGGGGGTGGGGGGGTGGGGGGTGGGACGGGACAAACAACATGTAAAGCTCACCCTTTCTCACACAGATTTCAAAACCCTGCTATTCAGCTTGAGCAACTGAAGAAAGGGTAAATTTAGCTGAGGAAATAGTTTTTGTCATGCTTGCGCATAGTGTAATTAGCTTAATAAGAGAAGCTATTTTTAAACGTTCGCTCCGGTGAAGTGGTCTTGGCTTCTCTCCATGCACGTTAATTCACACGGCGAAAGGGTACCAGCCCAGTAGGTCTGGTTAGGCCTGTGGCTCCAGCCTGGAAGACAGAAGAGGGTCCCATCAGAACTGTCACTCACTTTGACAACTTGATTTGCCACACATCATTCGATGCCATGGCAACAGGAAAATCCCAAATTGAGCAATGATTTGCCGAACATTACAGGCAAGGGAGGGGCTCTCCAATTCTACTTTACGAAAACAGATCTCAGAGTTACTAAGATTGAAAGAGGAAAAAAATACGTGCTTTGGGATGCGAGTTTCACAATAAAAATAGCATCACAAACCAAAGCCACAGCACACTCATTTGCAGTTGCCCCTTCTGCTTCTGGCCCGCCGTTTAAAAATAAAATAAAATCCAGACTTCATTTCTTCTTCTCTGGCTATATGCAAGTACCTCAAAACTCCCTCAGACTTTTAAAAAAAAACATTTTGGATTTTAGCCTCCAACTCTGACAAGTTCCTGTGACATATACTTCAGCTTCAAAGAACATTAAATTCATGGCTCTGACACCTGCACCTTTCGCTAGGGAACTATAGAGAAGCCTTCAGGAACTACAATATATTGACTTTGAAAAGTGAAGAGTGCTACCTTGGACACCCTTGTGAGGAAGGACGGGTTATAAATTGAACAACAACAACAACAACAATTTATGGCTGTAATCATGGCAGGATTCAGATAAGCCCTTCACAAGCTCAAAGATGGAATACTCTAAGCTCTGCCACCAATGTTGTGTGTCTCATGAGTGGGTTGCAGATTTGAACCCAAGTCTCCCAGGTCAACGTTTGACATTCTCAGTACTACAACACTCTGGCTCTCTCTAATGAGAGTAATGTGCCCCCAAGACATTTCAACTGGAGGTACTACCCCTACTGATAATGCTGGCATCCTGCTGAAAGTTCATCTTATATGAATGCACACCCCACCATCAAATCTTGACATAGCCAATGTTAGTCAGAGTCCCTGGCACCTGGATCTCCCCTCTACCTTTGAAGATGGAGATAACATTTGCCCTCCTCTAGTCTGCAGGGACCTCACCTGTTCTTCAAGAATTCTCAAAGATTATAGACAGAGGCTCTGAGATCACACCTGCAAGCTCCTTTAGTACCCTTTGGTGCAGCTAATCAGGCCCTGAAGATTTGAATTCATTTAAAGTAGCTAGGTGTTCCCTTACCACCCTCCTTGTATTGTTTACTCTGTTCTCCCCAGGTTGGGCAATGCATTCCTTTGGGTGAGGACAGTGACAAAGTAGGTGTTGAGCTGTTCCCTCTGCATCCAATAGCATTTCTCCATCTTCTCCACATAGAGAACCTACTATTTGCTTGTTCTTCTCCTCAACCCACCAGGTTTCAGTAATGCCTAATAGGTCATATTTGCCATCCTGTATTAAAAGCTCCAATTCGTTTTGCTTGTTTCCCATACTCTGTGCATTAGTATAGAGACAGCTGAAACCATAAGCCATTTCATCCAGCTGCTTCCTTCTTGTAGTTTCCTGCCCATTAGCAAATTTGCTAATTCATCTCAAGTTTGCAACAAAACTCAATCCAGTGAATTAGCATTTGCAGGTGTTGCTTTCGGTCTATAAATGATACATTTCCCCTGGATTTGCATTGTGTTTCCTATGCCTTGAAACGAATGGATCGGAATAACATAACAACCATGTAACTTACTGACATAATTTCTCTACAGCAGCCAGCGAGGCAAATAATGTAATTTTTGGTAGAAGGAGAGATGCAGTGGAATAGAAACAACGCCGTATGCAACTAGTAGATGGCGGGATAGAAAACAATGCTTTTTTACATCCCTCCTTCCCAGTAACTCTTATCTATTTCATTGCAAGTATATTGTAAGCAGCTTCAATAACTAGTAGGTGGGATGTAAATACTAATTAATAAACATTGCTGTGGAGACCCCTTCCCTTTTCTGCTTGAAAGGACGCCAGAAACTTTCTAATCTCTTGCATGTTTGTTCTGTCCACACACCTTGATCATATAACCTTAAAGGGGAGTGGGGGGGGCACCAGCCAAGTGCATATGAGGCTACTTGTGTGCTTTCTGTGGCATTAGCATCTGCCGGGGTGCTGCGAGTCCTTGTATGTAAGAGAAATCCTCCCTGCGGGAATTGCTTAGTGCGAGAGAATGATTAGCAATTGCTAGTGATTAGTAATTTTCTCCCACAGATGGCTTTTCTGCATTCCTGTAGAGCTCCACATACACGGTGGCTCTGCCAATGCACTGCAAAGGCAGAAAACACTATGTGGCAGGAAAGGAAGAAATATCTGGCAGGCTTCTCCCCCCCCCCCTTTTGTGTTATTGTTATAAACAAGCAGCCTAATCGTACTGGCAAATAAGCAAGAAGGGGAACAAATGAGCTGGGTTCTGAATTATTTTGTACACATGGGGCGAGAATCATTCCATGTAAATCAAAGTTCTCCAGGGGATCAGGGCTACATTAAAGTGCATGTTGGAGTGGGGGGAGGTAAACGCCCGGTGAACCAGGCAGCTTAGAGGTTGAATTGCACACTTCCCATGAGGTTAGGAATCGTTCTACCAAAATAATAATAATAATAATAATAATAATAATAATAATAATAATTTATTTATACCCCGCCCTCCCCGGCCAGAGCCAGGCTCAGGGCGGCTAACACCAATAAAATTACAATAAAACATAACGGGAAACAAACAAACAAACAAAAACAAAACCAGTTTATTAAAATAAGGGTTAAAATACAATTTAAAATGCAGCCTCATTTTAATAGTAGCCCATCAATCAAAACCATAAGGGGAGGGAAACATAAGGGTCAGACTGAGTCCAAACCAAAGGCCAGGTGGAACAGCTCTGTCTTGCAGGTCCTGCGGAAAGATGTCAAATCCCGCAGGGCTCTAGTCTCTTGTAACAAAGCGTTCCACCAAGTCGGGGCCAGTACTGAAAAGGCCCTGGCCCTAGTTGAGACCAATCTAACCACCTTGCGATTTGGGACCTCCAAAGGGTTGTCATTTGTGGACCTTAAGGTCCTCCGTGGGGCATATTAGGAGAGGCGGTCCTGTAGGTAGGAGGGTCCTAGGCCGTTGCTTTGGTTGTCTTGTTTTATTCCCTCCAGCCCCTCTGCAAGGTAGGCCAGTTATATTATCTCCAGGTTGGAGGGGGAGAGGAGCCTTGCTTGGGCAACCCAGTGAGCTCATGGCAGAAGTAAATTTTAATTTTGATTTGTTGCTCAGTCTCCTGGCCACCACGCTAAGCAATATTTCCATGTGCTCTGGCACTCGTCATGGTCCTCCATGCACCAGAAGCGGTTTAGTCCTGCTGGCCATATGACCCTGAAAGCTGTCTGTAGACAAACGCTGGCTCCCTTGGCCTGAAAAGCAAGATGAGCGCCACAACGCCATAGTCGCTTTTGACTGGACTTAACCATCCAGGGGTCTTTTACCTTATTTACTGGAAAGGTAGGAAATAAAAATAAAAACGTGAAGTGTTAGAGAAATTTGACCCACAGTCTTCCCAAATCTGCTCCTGAGGCTTGGGGAACACCCTAAAACAGATTTGGGGAGGTTTAGGGGAGGAGAGGCAGAAAGTTCCATTGTGTGCTTTGGCTATACCCCCACACGTCTTAGTTTTAAACTGGGCCTAATCCTGCGGCCGCCACCACATCTGGTAGCGATGAGTTCCAGAGGATAAGTGCACAAAGTGTGTGGAGAGGAAAGGACTTCATTTTTATCAGGCCTCAAGCTCTTGTCTTACTCATTATTTCTTGTTTGCGTATTTTGCAAAGACCGTTTATTAAGGCAACAGTTTTAAGGCCAGAAGCAGCAGCCACAACAAAAAGGATTGTCATCGTATCCCTTAGAGACGGTGGATGATTCAGGAAAAGTCTTGCCAAGGCCACACAGGTAGACATTCTACCGTCTAAACAGGTGTAATGACTGAGGGGACGGAGAAAAGGAGAGAAAGTGAGAGATTTTTTCACAGTACAGGAAAAAGAGTGATTCCAAGTAAAATGAATACTTGGTGGAACTCCTCCACCTGAATGGGACTGAAATATACTTGGAGTCGAGAGTGGATTTCATGTTCTTTATTCAGCTCATAGTGGTGAGGAGGAATGAAAGTTCCTCCAGAATGTCTGCTTTATATACATTATTTACACAATGGGCCCCATGTGATTGGCTAATTCCGGGATTCTCCTGTAGGCCAATCAGGTTGCAGATTCACTTCCACCTGGAGCTGGATTGGGTGGCTCCTGTGGACCAATCAGACTGCTGCATTTTGGATCCTATTCAACTCAGTACATAACAGGGACGTTTCCATTAACAAATATGGCCTTCATCTTGTTTACTTTTGAGAGTGTGTGCGTAGGGGGGAGATTAATGCATCCCTGCAGCTTGAGCTACTTGGGATTTAATTAAAACCACCTCTAACCCACATTTATAAAGTCTTTTGTTTTTGCTCTGTACAATGAGATGGACGTTAGAAACAAACCACAGTGAAATTAATTTCCACATGCCCAGTGAGTCGCGAGGTGGGGAGAGAGGGGAAAAAATTGCACAGGCTTCACTCAGAGTCTTCGTTGATCTCTGCTGTGGGCAGAAAGGGCCTTCAGCATGTCTCTGAGGACAAAATGTTGGAGGGCAGCTTGAGCTCTTGCTGCGATAGCCTGGGCTACCCACCTTTCTGCCTTAGCTCCAATGGGAGCCGCATGCAACATTTAGCCAACTTATCGGTTAGCTGCTCACCTGCTGTCCTCCAGATGTTGGGGTGACAACTCCCATCATCCCCAAGCAATGTGCATGTTATTTCTGTTGAACATATCGGTAGCTGCTTCTGCTGCTGCTGTTCATCAATGTGCATGTTATTTCACAAAGTCAGCTAATGTGCAGTAGGGGAATAGCATAGGACTAGGACCAGGCAGACCAAGGTTCAAATTCCCACTTCAACGGGTGACCTTGGGCCTGTCACATAGAAGATGGAACAACCTTATCGGTCATGATCAAATGGGCACAAGATATAGTGAAGGAATGGGTTTCCTAAATCTAAAAAATCTGACTGTGTAGTCAGTCTGGAACGGGCCCCAAAATCTGCATTTTTCCTTCTCCAAAGGAGCATTTCTAAAATGCTTTAACTTGAGCTCTTGAGCCAAAACCCAGCTGTATAAACAAGTGCTCAAAGCGCTCTCCTTTATCAGTCCGTGACAAGAATGGATGACCTTGGCTGTTCCAGTGGAGCAGGGATGGCACGTCTGGGTCTTATCTTACATCCTGACAACACTCTGACGCACAGACCTAGTCCAGGAACAGCGCCAGGAGACCTTCTTACCCCAAGATAAGGAATACAGGAACAGGTCTATAAAAATAGAATTAAAAATCAGGCAGCATCTAGGACAGCACTTTACAATAGCTGCAAGTGGCGGGAAAAACAACAACACATTAAGCAGTCCTCGAGAACCACTGGCCTAGCCTTTGCCCTGTGGTGTTGTTTTTCTACATGCAAGGGGATTTTTCTGTGCATTAAACAAAACAAAACAGAACAGAACAGAACAGAACAAAAAACAAAACAAAACAAAACAAAACAAAACAAAACAAAACAAAACAAAACAAAACAAAACAAAACAAAACAAAACAAAAAACAAAACACCCTCCTTGTGCAGCCTGTAGTGATATGGACTGAGGAAAAGTTTACCACTTCCCTGCTGGTTGTATAACTTGGCCCAGAGTTTCCAGTCCTTACACAGTCTCCTGAAGCCTAAATGTGAAAAATAGTCCCTCTGTGCTCAGAACAGGCCCTGGCATGTTGAACTGAGAGACCAGGGTTCAAATCCCCATCAGTGGGTGACCTTGGGCCAGTCACTGCCTTGGTTTACCTCACAGGGTTGTTGCGAGGATAAAATGAGGGGGAGCTATGTATCCTACTCATAGGAAGCGTAAGATATAAATCTAACAACAGCATAGAACAAAGGTACACCTTTGGTACCCAAACTCTGCTGAGTATGAGAACTTCTCCAACATCAGGTTTTCTTGCTGGGAAGCATGTTTCTCAGCCCTGCCTGCCTGTTCACTCCTGTCAGACATTCCTGGGTTGAGCTGAGGGCCAAAACTGAAGCGACCGACCAGCTGTGTTTGTTCTCTTTAATCCTCTGTACAACTACAATCAGGTGCCAGGTGACGGGCATCTCCCCCTGCTTTCTGCCAAGGCTTATTTCCGCATGAGTTTTGATATTTACCTCATATGGGGTGGTGGCAAGTAGTCAAGTGTAGAGAACAGGAAATCCTAGTTTATTTTGGGACTTTTGTAAAGTCCACAAAACAGGCATTTGGGGGCAAAGTCCTGACAAGGGGTGGAAATGAGACTGAAGCCATGTTTAAAAAGGTAAAGGGACCCCTGACCATTAGGTCCTGTCTTGACCGACTCCGGGGTTGCAGCACTCATCTCGCTTTATTGGCCAAGGGAGCCGGCGTACAGCTTCCGGGTCATGTGGCCAGCATGACTAAGCCGCTTCTAGCGAACCAGAGCAGCACATGGAAACGCCGTTTACCTTCCCGCCGGAGCAGTACCTATTTATCTACTTGTACTTTGACGTGCTTTCGAACTGCTAGGTTGCCAGGAGCAGGGACCAAGCAATGGGAGCTCACCCCGTCATGGGGATTCGAACCACCAACCTTCTGATTGGCAAGTCCTAGGCTCTGTGGTTTAACCCACAGCACCACCCACGTCCCTCTAAAGCCATGTTTAGAGAAGCCTTATTGAAATTCAGTTACTATACTTAACATCATGACTCTAGGCCCAATGGCTCCCGACTTTGGCCTTCCCCTCATTCTTCATATTGCAACGGTCTGCGTGGCCCTTGCAAGGATTTCCACTGCTCAGCCCCATGGCTGGAGGAGACATTTAGTTTGAGGACTGCTAAGCCGCTGATGTCTAGAGGACTTCCTGGCTGCACAGAGCACCTCAGGCAGCAAAGCTACCCCTCGTCAGGTGCTTTGTCACCATCACAAACAAAATTCCTTGTGTTCAATGGGGCGCATAGTGTGCATAGGACTGCAGCCTCGGTGCATGACAATGTGTGGCTTGATAAGGGCCTACAATAACCATTACACCATTAGCGATCTGTTACAACCTGTGGTGTTGTAAGAAGCCCTTTGGTGTTGTATTAATTTTGCTCCACCAGTGCTGAATGGTTGAGCTTGTTCATAATTCAGCAGCTTACAAAGGGCTGTTTTATTGCTTAATCTGCTGGTAGTCGGCAACCCTAAAATTTACTGCCAAGGCAACGAGATTTGGTTTGCAGCCTCAGCCTCCCCTTTGCAAGATGTCCTTTCCCCAAAGAGCAGGTACAGCCTTGCATCATGGGAGCTGGGCATTTCTTTTTTAAAAAACCAACACTTCGGATTTCTTTCTCCTTTGTAGCCTGGCCCGTGGCCGTTGTATTTCAGAGTACCCTCTTTGTTCCTCAGGCCTGCTGTCCTTAAAAAGAGAAATGGCTATTTAAGGAAGAATGCAAAATGCTTTAAAATAAAAATATTCACACACATACCCTTAGAACTCCCCCCTCCTAGGGTATGGGGTAAATCAGCAACAACAACAACAACTAAAAGATGTGGATAAGGCTTGGCCTATATTTCCACCCCCCTCCCCATATGAAGTAAAATGTTGGCCACCTGGTGCCGCTGTTTACTTACGTTTTGGCTGGATTTCGGAGGCTTGAGCCGTTCTGTTTGACTCTTACAAAAGAGCCAGAAACAGAGAAGCTGCTGAGTTTGAACTGAATTGCCATTGGCAAAGCTTTGAGGTTCAGCTAAGGATAAATTTGTCACCTAGGGCCTCTCTGGAGCATCCTAACTTTGTGTGCAAAGAAGATAACAATTGAACATCTTCTTGACCCTCAAACAGCAATATTCATTTGCAGGGAAAAGCAATTCTCTGCTCTGGCCCCCCAGCTAGAAATCCACTGCAATTTTGAGTCCAGCGTGGAATGTACAAGTGTGAGAGTTACTGGATATGTGTGTGTCTATGAATGTAAGAAGGCACAGAACTCCACGCCTCGCATGCAGAGCTATTTCTGTTCCGCTGCAGATTGGCTTCCCACGAAAAGCAGCACTTGTCTTGCTGTCTGCTCTGGTGGAATTTTACATGATTAATTACATTACTCCACACCATTCATTTCAGTGCAAAGGAAACACAATGGTGGGTGGGAAGTAATCAATTACGTATTGTCTGTGGACAGAAAATAGAAACAGGGCAGACCCCCTGTATTCACTGGATTGATTTCCGTTCTAGTCCTGGAACGGATATGTGGGCACTGGGTGCTTCTGCTCCCATTTCCACCAGAATTCTCCAAAAGCCCTTAGTATTACTATTATTTACCTCAAAACAAAATAAAAAAATTCCTTCCAGTAGCACCTTAAAGACCAACTAAGTTAGTTCTTGGTATGAGCTTTCGTGTGCATGCACACTTCTTCAGATACACTGAAACAGAAGTCCCCAGACCCTTCTATATAGTGAGAAGGTGGGGAGGGGTATTACTCAGAAGGGTGGTGGGATTGGGTGATTGGCAGATAGCTGTGATGAGTGTGCATGCACACGAAAGCTCATACCAAGAACTAACTTAGTTGGTCTTTAAGGTGCTACTGGAAGGAATTTTTTTATTTTGTTTTGACTATGGCAGACCAACATGGCTACCTATCTGTAACTGGAACTATTATTTACCTGGCCTTCACCCTAAAGTCCCTGGGTGGGCATAGTATTAAAAGCATAGTATTAAAAGCATAGTATTAAAAGCAGTTTTAAATGACTTGGAACCTGAGAAATAAGGAGGGTCCTAAAAGTGTACAAATGTTGAAAGCCAGGATAAAGAGGTGCATCTTCTATATTCGCCGAAAGCTGTATAATATTGATCATAGAAATGTAGAGTTGGAAGGGACCCGTGAGGGTCATCTAGTCCAACCCCTGCAAATGCAGGAATAAGCTGACATAAGAACATAATAGTAACCTGTTGGATCAGGCCAAAGGCCTATCTAGTCCAGTATCCTGTGGCCAAACAGATGCCTGTGGAAAACCAAAGAGCAGGACCTGAGTGCGAAAGTACTCTCTAAATGACTTAGAACCTTAGAAATAAGGTGGGTCCTAAAAGTGTCCAAATCTCAAAAGCCAGGATAAAGAGATGCATCTTCTATATTTGCCGAAAGCTGTATAATATGAATCATAGCAATGTAGAGTTAAAGGGACCCCAGGGGTCATCTAGTCCAACCCCCTGCATTGATGGAATCTCAGCTAAAGCATCCATGCCAGATGGCCATCCAACCTCTGCTTGAAAACCTCCAAGGAAGAGGCCAAATGGCCGAAATATTGGGAAATTTTGGAACAAGATGGAGACAGAATAAAATTGCAGAGTTTTGAAAAATTGAAAAACAAAGTGCGAGATTGGCTACATTATTGCGAAGTATTGGAAGACACAAGTTTTACCCACCCGGGAAGAATGGCAGATGAAGTTGATGGACTATATGGAACTGGCAGAAATGACTGGCAGAATCCGAGACCAGGGAGAAGAGTCGGTGGAAGAAGACTGGAAAAAGTTTAAAGATTATTTACGGAAATATTGTAAAATTAATGAATGCTAGAAAAATGTTGGAATGAAGTTATATGGCTTTAGTAGAAATGTTATAAGGAATTAAGTATAAATAGATTAATAGAGTATTAAAGGAAAAAATAAGGTTAGAATGTGTTAAGATGAATATAGGATAGAAAACAGAGGAAGATGGAAAGGAATTGCTGAAACAATTAACAGAAGTGGAATACAAAAAGGGAGGTGAGAGGAGGTCACGGAAATAAGTGAATGAAAGATAAGATATTGAAATTATTTGATGTGTTTTAAATTGCTTTGTTTTGTTTTGTTAGTTTAATGTGTTAGTGTTATGTAGTGTTTTTGTTTTGTATTGTATTGTTTTTCTTTTTTGTAGTGTTTAAATTGTTGGAAAAGCAATAAATATTATTTTTTTAAAAAAAAAACTCCAAGGAAGGAGAACTCACCACCTCCCGAGGGAGTCCATTCCACCGTCAAGCAGCTCTTGCTCTCATGAAGTTCTTCCTGAAGCTTAGTTGGAATCTACTTTCTTGTTACTTGAAGCTGTTGGTGGAGTGTAGCCATCATGTCTAGTAGGCATGGATAGCCCCAATGAAGGTGTCAGATGCACATCTAAGCAGGAGGGAGAGGCACAGAGAATGCCCACTCCTGGGTCACCCTGCATGGTGGAATAACCAAGAGGATCCTCTCTCTTCTGCTCTCAACACCCAAGAGGATCTGTAAGGAAGGAGGCAGTCTTACAGGTATTTGAGACCCAGGTTTTTTAGGGTGGTGCTGTGGTCTTTTTAATGCGTGACATTTTAGTCTAATTTTGGTCTTTGTTGGAAGCCGCCCAGAGTGGCTGGGGAAACCCAGCCAGATGGGCGGGGTACAAATAATAAATTATTATTATTATTATTATTATTATTATTATTATTATTACTGGTCAGAAGTAATAGTAAGCAATAGTAATTTATTATTTATACCCCACCTATCTGGCTGGGTTTCTCCAGCCACTCTGGGTGGCTTCCAATGGAATATTAAAATACAATAACCTATTAAACATTAAAAGCTTCCCTAAACAGGGCTGCCTTCAGATGTCTTCTAAAAATCTGGTAGTTGTTTTTCTCTTTGACATTTGGTGGGAGGGCGTTCCACAGGGTGGGTGCCACTACTGAGAAGGCCCTCTGCCTGGTTCCCTGTAACTTGGCTTCTCACAGCGAGGGAACCACCAGAAAGCCCTCGGCTCTGGACCTCAGTGTCCGGGCAGAACGATGGGGGTTGCTCAAATCCCCACGATGGAGTGAGCTCCCGTTACTCGGTCCCTGCTCCTGCCAATCTAGTAGTTCGAAAGCACGTCAAAGTGCAAGTAGATAAATAGGTACCGCTCCGGTGGGAAGGTAAATGGCGTTTCTGTGTGCTGCTCTGGTTTGCCAGAAGCAGCTTAGTCATGCTGGCCACATGACCTGGAAGCTGTAGGCTGGCTCCCTTAGCCAATAAAGTGAGATGAGCGCCACAACCCCAGAGTTGTCCGTGCCTGGACTTAACGGTCAGGGGTCCCTTTACCTTTACCTTAATTTGGCCTGGAAATGAATGGGAACCAGTTGTAGCAGACCACGTCCACTAGTGATGGGCAATGCGCCTTTTCTGCTCTGCCATTTTGTGTGTTTTTATTTTACATATTTTATTACTTTATTAAATTTTCTGTTTTGCAATTTAAACAAACTCATTTTACATCCTTAAGAAATCAACGACTTCCCTTCTTCTCTTTCCATGGTCCATTTTACATATCATAAATCCCTGCATATTTTACAAAAACTGTACCATTCAGTATTCCATTATTGCATCCATCAAAACTTATTCACACTGTTGAATTTATCTTCATGCTGCCAGCATTTTCAGCTGTACACAATTATTTCCCATATATTCAATAAAAGTTTTCCAATGTTCTTTAAATGTATGTTCATCTTGTTCTCTTATTCTATATGTTAAGTCTATATGGTTGTGTGTTTTTAAAGCCCCCCATGTCCTACACTTAGACACAGTGAATTAACTGTGCCGATCCAATCTCTAGCCTTCTCTCCCCTCCAGTTTCCTCTCTTCCCTTGGCCTGGGCTTGTGTTAACAGCTCTGTATGTGACCCTTGCTGATAAACTGACAAAATTAGCAGCACCTATGCAGAACCTGAACCCCAAAGTCATGATTCAGCAGGCAACGAGGACCCAAGCTTTGCAGCGCAATTGTCTGGATGTTTCTTCAGAAATAAATCCCATTGATTTCAATCAGTAGGACTTATTTCCCCAGTAATTGCAGGCTTATTTGGTAGGCCAAAAGACTAAAGCTTTAAATAATTCATTGCATAAAATGTATATGCCACTTGATTATTATTATTAAAAAACCTTCAAAGTGGTTTACGAAAAGAATAAAACAAAATTATCGCGAAAAACAGCGAAAAACTACTTCAAACATTTTTTTAAAAGTGATAAACTAAAAAACACACTGGCATTCTACATAAACATGGACTCAGCTACACAGCTGCAAATATAACATTTTAAGTGTGTTTTAAGTGCATTATACAAATGTGGCACTAGATGGCGATGGTGAGCTAATGGCAAATTCAATATATATTTAAAATCTTTTTTAACAAGCATTTTCACTGTGTTTTTTTAATATATGCCTGGATTCAGCCACGTTCTATGTTAATTCATGATAATATTCTTGGTTTTCTTCCCCATAGTCACTGAGGGTCCATTTTAATATGAGTTGCTGACTTCTGAGTAGACATGGTTAGGATTGCACTGTGAATCCACAGTTGATACTGATCTCCTCAGCTGAAACTTTTGAGGGAAGCCAAAAAGGCACTTCGGATAAGTGTGGTGAAATCCGCCAATTTTGTTTGGCTGCTGGTTGCCTAAAGCAAAATTCGAAGCAATGGGGGGGCGGGTTCACAGAGGGAAGCCAAAGGATTTTGAGAAGACTAAAGAGGTTTCTCAAAGGGTGCATGCCTCTTGAAAAATCCCAAGTTTTTCATGACAGGGCCTGAAATTAACAACCCACCTTAATCTTTTAAAGACTGATTTGGTGCTGGTCTGTTAATGAACGGTAGATTTTGTTCATTGAATTAGAATTCATCCATAACTTCCACCAGTGCTTCATAAATATTGATGTTTTATCAAATGCACATTGTAATTCATTGATTGGTTGGTTAAAAGGCAGATGGGTTAACTGAATAAGAATTCTTGAATCATTTGGTGGCCCTGCTTTTTTGTTTATTAAAATGATGTCATTTTATTGGGGCACAATCCAGTCAAAGGTAAGCAAATCCAAGCACCCTTGAGCTCAGTGGGAAAATTAATTGGGCGTACATAGAAATCAGTTTGATTGCATCAAACAGCTTCCAAGGTTGTGCACTCCTCCTCTCTATGGTTGGATAAAATATCTGATGATATATATTTTTTAAAATTGCAAGCAGTCTCCACAAAGCTACCCCATACCACCTGACTTTTGCTGTAGTTCCTGTATTGCAGGGGGTCCTATAATTCTATGATTAAAAAGATAAAGGGACCCCTGACTGTTAAGTCCAGACGCAGATGACTCTGGGGTTGCGGCGCTCATCTCGCTTTACTGGCCGAGGGAGCCGGTGTTTGTCCGCAGACAGCTTCCAGGTCATGACTAAGCCGCTTCTGGCGAACCAGAGCAGCACACGGAAACGCCATTTACCTTCCCGCCGGAGCGATATCTATTTATCTACTTGCACTTTGACGTGCTTTCAAACTGCTAGGTTGGCAGGAACAGGCACTGAGCAATGGGAGCTCACCCCGTTGTGGGGATTCGAACCGCCAACCTTCTGATCGGCAAGCCCTAGGCTCTGTGGTTTAACCCACAGCACCACTTGCGTCCCTATAATTCTATGATTACATGGTTTTACTTTGCAAGCTGGGTAAAGTATTGCACCACTGGTATTAGATCAGGGCAAGCATCAGTACAGCTGTATAAAACCAAACTGGGTTTTTAATTTTGTCATTGGAAATGGCCAAGTACCAAGAGAACCTGAATGCTCAGTATCAACTGAGGGAGATTCATACACTATTATTATAATATTATTGTTTTACTGTATGGATTTGGCATTTTCCTCACAAACGGCTTACAAAAACAATACCAGTTATATCAAACGAAACCAATAAAATCCACAACACGTTTGCATAGAGAAAACACAGGCCTTACAGGTCCTACCCCACTAAAAGAGCCACAAACGACTGAAACTCTTCAAATTAAGGACCAAAAGCCTGGATAAAAAGAAAAGTGTTTGCCTGGCACCTAAAAATAGATAAGGATGGGGCTGGGCATGCCTCCTTGGAGAGACCATCCCACAAGTAGGGAGCCAACACTGAAAAGGCCCTGTCTCATGCTACTTTCCAAACTTCTCATGGAGGAGGACACATGAAGAAGGGCCTCAGGTGATGATTGCAGGATGTTGGTTGGTTCATGTGGGAAAAGGCCCTTGGGGTATTGAGATCCTCAGCCTCATAATGCTTTCTTTTGATAATAATTGTTATTAGTTTTCAATTGCAATCTCATAATAGCCTCATTATATTAATACTAATTTATAATACAATTATTTTAGTATATGTGCTGCCGAAGCGAGCACTTTATAATACAATTATTAATACCAACTGTTCAAATACCGAATTATATAATTTAGATAAGGTGGGGCCCCCCACATGCTAGAATTGATGGCTTCATTATTTGCTTTATTTCTGCATTCCAAAATCTTATTAATTTCCATTGCATTCCGGTCATAATAATAATAATCTCTTATACAACAACTGCTGTATTAATAACTTCTATTCATGTTGACACATTAAATGATTTATAAAGCTACAAGTGAGGCACTCAAACTATATCCTTGTTCTTCCTGTGTGTGGCAGTTATTCTCTCCGTGGTGTTTCTTTCTGTCCTTGTAAGATGTTATGTCTTTCTTTCCCCCGGTTGTTGCTGTTATCCATCATGCCTTGGGTGTAGCTGATATCCCATTGTTGTTTCAGAAATTTCTCCATTGCTCTGTCCCATGCTTTGTTGTTTTGCAACTTAAACAACAGCTGCAAAAATCACTCTGTCCCAATAAATAACCTGTTTTCCCAATTTTTCCTCTCATCTTGGGAAGAAGAGTGGTCTGTCGAACTGAAGATGACTCAATAATGAACCTTATCAGTTCCCTGGCAAGTTCATAGACTCCTTTCATCCTTCCGTCCAACTGAAAATAAATGAGCAATTATACTTCCAATTAAATTAAATTCTGTTCACTCCGTAAATAATAAAGGATGGGGAAAAGTCAGCTCTAAGTTTCCATTGTAAACCTTTTGCAAAACAGAGCTTCCCTCCCATTTTCCTTTTTTTTTTTTACACACACACAGTTCCATTTAATATTATATTCCATATCTATAATCCAATTTCTTCCCTCCTCACTTGTATAAATATAATTACTTTGAACTATCATTTAGAGGAGGGTTGCCGAAACATAAATGTAGAGAAGAAAACTTTAAATAAAGAAACTGTAGGCTCCCCTCCCCCAACCGTCCTTTGCAGCAAATCAAATCTTATCTCAATTTCAAACCTTAAAGTACTTGCAGTTGTTATTGTTCCACAGTCTGTGATTTCATCTTTTCTAGCATGCACCTGCACTTTAGTCCAATTAAACTCTAATTAACAGGAGAACCTCTGCTTCTTAATGGCGGCGTTGGAGGATTTTTGGCAGGAAAAGTGCTTTTGCACTCAGTGCCTCCCTGCCTCCTGCAATCCATGCCAGAGCGAGACCCAGATACCGAGACAAACTGCGAGTGAATCCCATTCCCCCCTGTCCCTGGGGGGACTTTGCAAGGATAATTACCCTCAATCATCCTTGTTTTTCCTTTGCCAATGATCTCCCGCTGTCATGGGAGCTGCCTCCGGAACCGGAAGCTGCCTCATAATGCTTTCTAGGTCAAACCAGCACTTCGAATTGAGCCTAGAAACTACTCACAGCCAGTGCACCTTCGTTGAACAAGTACATTATGCTGTTGATGTTCCTGTGTGCACAAAGATTTGAGGCCTACACTTGTACAGTTATTCACAGGTAATGTTTGACAAATGCACAGTCCACGTACCTGCATACACAAATAGCTGAGCTGTACAAATAGACAAGGGTATACAAACACTTGTACATGTTATAGAGATAGCTTGTGACTGTGTTCAGTGTCACATGCCAATAAGCCTAAGGAATCAGTGGACACGTGGACACATTTAATCACTGGCGCCAACTCTAGAGGGCCCAGGGGGCCTGGGCACCCACCAATTTTTTTTAAAAAAATAATTTTTATTAACAAACCAATCAAATCACATTAATTCCAAATTACAGAGCCAAATTTTAAATTTTTGTTGGGGGTACCCATATTTCGAGCTCCGAAAGGGATCCGACCATCTTATTGCTGCTGCTTTGATGTTCACAGTTCTGTCCAAATAATGTTCACAATTCTATCCAATCCTCTCTTTGTTGTTTTCCTCATCTCTTCTTGTTGTTTTCGTATATTTTTCCTTTCTCTTTGTGACCTCTGATAGTCTCCGCAAGCGAGTTGAAAACAAGTATTTTTATAATCCTGTGTGGGTTTTTCCATTCATCCAAGAGTCATATTCAGACGGCAGACGCATTTCATCACTTCCATAGAATAAACAATCTTACCGTCTGCTCATTAATCTTCGCAGGCCTGTCACTCCCTTCTCGATCTTCTAAGGGGGTTCTGCCAGGAGTCCAATATAATCACAAAGCCATAGCTCCCCCCCCTTGATCATCAATCCAACAACAAAGCCTGCCAACATGGCGACTCTCTTTTTATAACTGCGTCATTCCAAAAGCCTTTCTTTTCCAGAACTCCATAAGCCAAGCCTTTGGTTAGTAATTCATTTCCACACCGTTTCTTAATCATCCCGCTTATAGTCAGTTGTGCAATGGTTCTTTCTTGGGGAGGGATTGTTAGGTAATCACATAGAGAAAAAAAAGAAAAGCCCCCCCCTTTCAGTCCTGTTCTGACATACCGACCCTTTGATGTATCTTCTTCTTGATATATTTTCCTGTTGAATCCAGCCCGTTGCTCCACTTCACAGAGGTCACTTCAATTAGCAGTCTTAACTCCCGTTCTTCACTCAAAATATGTGCATTTGCTTCTCTCTAATTGCTTATTTTGAGCTGCTGCAACCAGGTGCGCTATCAGAGACAGCGTCTGGGAGAGCCATCCCACACAAGTGCTGTGTGCCTAGTGCCCTCACCCCCTTCTTTCGAACTCGGGGGTGATTTATGGCAACCGCAGGTGAGGCAGTGTTTTTTTTTTTTTTATAAATATTTATTAGCATTTTCAATAATAAACATAGACACACCGAAAAAGAAAAAATAACAAAAAATACAAAAATTTAAAAACAAACAAATAAAAACAAATGGGATTTCAATTGCTTATTTTCATATAACTTCTTTCTTAGACCTCCTCTCCCCTCCCCTTCTTGTATTCCAGTTCAAGTTATTAATCCTGCAAATCCTTATTACTTAATTCTCAACCTTAACTTAATGATTTTTACATACTGTAATTTTACCTTTCCTCATTCTTCCATTAAATTATTTTTGCATTCCTCATTTTCATTTCATTTTAACCATTTTAGACACCAATTTTAACTTATCTAATCTTAAACATCTTATGCATCATTTCTTATTCTTTAACATATTTCTTAAAGTCAGTCAATATTTCCCTTCCACGGCTTTCCCAACTTCCATACAAATAACAAAACAAATTAAAACAAAGTAATTAATAATTATGTACCCTTTGGATTACCAAACTCCAACCCCCCTTTCCCGGTTTTGGTCCCCAATAAGTGTTCATCAGTCAATACTGTTTAACCTGGAGATCTCACATCCGAGGCTCTCAAGTCATCCTCAGTTCCTCTCTGCCGGCCTCTTAGATAGTCCTTTAGGTTAAGCCCCAAGGCTCGAAGGGGCTCTGACCCAACAAAATCCATGATTTTTCCAGTTGGCCCTCCATATTTAAAATTAGTGCTAATGAGGTGCTCCACTCTCAAATTTACAATTTCCAGCTCAGTCCAAACTTTCCACCTCAAATTTTTATTCTCCTTTGTTGTCTGCATGCCAGGCCCCAAACTATAATTCTCCCTTGACATCTGCAAAGTTACCAGTCCACCTTCCTTTTCCTCAAAAACAACGTGTGTCTCTTCCATAGTCTCATGGCTCTCAAATTTCTCTTGTTGTTGATATGTGTAAACTTCTTGCCTCCACTCCCTGTCAGCTTCAACAATGTTGTTTACTGCCAGGGCCAGAGTGTTCGCACTTGTAGTCAAAACATCTGTCTGATCTTGTAACTTTCCCAGGAGAGCCAGTATTTTGTTGAGTTTAGTCTGATTTTTGCTTCTTTCAGCCATTCTTGTAGTGTCTCTGTCCCCCAGAAGGGGGATTTTAATCCTTCAATGTCTTTCAGTTTAAAAACCAGTAAGCAAGTTAATTTGTAGCAGCTCTCTCTTATTTTCCAGAAATTGCAACAAATATAGCCAGCAGATGCAACAAAGACAAAGTTCCCTTTATCCTTTCCTTTTGACAGCTATTTTGACAGCTGTCAAAATCTTCAATGGTTCCTCAGCAGGTTCTCTCGCGGGACGCCCCCGGGTTCGGGGGGGTGAAACTTTAGCTCCTAACGTTAGGTTTATCCTCCGGTAAAATTCTATAGCGTCAAGCCGTGAAGGTTTTTTTTATAAAAAGAAAAGAGTTCTCTCGACCTTAAGTTGCAAGCTCTTTGCGTTAGAGTATCTACACAGAGGGGGGGGGGCGACTTCCTTTTTGACCCTTCCCCGCTCGTTCCCAATTCAACAAAAATTTGTTTGAATTCCAAATTCCATATTTACTCACGGGTTCTTGTTTTTGAGTCCAAATGTTCCAAGGAAAAAGTCAGCGCTTCTCCGACAATGGCATGCGGCTTCGCTCCGCAGAAGGAGCAATCTACTCACAGCACCGCGCCGTCCCCCGTCCCCGTTCCTGAGCCTTTAAAAAGGCTCCTTCGCGGTTTGGGGGGGGCGCAAATGGTGCCCGCCGAGTCACCACGCTCACATGCATCAGCGCCTGTGATTTTTAAAGGTCCCCGCGTCGCCGGCGCGGACAAGACCCGATCCTGCGGAGCCGATTCCCTCCGGAGCTCGGAGGGAATCCGCCATTAGTCGACGGCGCTAACCCGGAAGTCCCCCAGGTGAGGCAGTGTTTCCCCATTCCCTGGGGTAACAATGGAGGCTGCATACTCCCATATCAGCCTCTTAATTACCTCGTGTGAGCCGGAGAGATGGTATTGTTGGCTATCTTCCAATGCACCCCTAGCGGCCCCCCCGGGCACCCACCAAAATTGTTGTGGGTGTTCAGTACCCACACCATGAGGTCTCTGACGTGATGTCCGGTGCCTCGAGAAGCAGCAGAAGTAATGTCTGAGGCCTTGCAAGACTTCTGACACGACTCCTGGTGTCTTGCAAAATACAGGAATTTTTGTGGGTGCTGGGCACCTGCCCCCCCCCAATGCTTCTGATGTGACTTCTGGTGCTTCGCAAGGCCCTGGAAGTTGAATCTGAGGCCTTGTAGGGCCTTGGAGGTCACTTCTGAGGCCTCCAATGCGATGTCTGAGGCCCTGCGAGACCTCGGACACAACCTCGGAGGTCACATCTGAGGCGTTGTGGGCACTTCCGGTGCTCCCAGGCCATGCAATGTAATGTGACGTCATGTCACAATACGGGTGCCGTTGGGCACCTACAATCTGGGGCCCAAGTTGGGGCCCCTGCATTAAATATTTAAAAATATACACAATGCTTTCTCTGGAAATGGTTTGTTGAGCAAGCATTCACATAATGAGCCCACGATTTCCATTGATTCCTATGGAAACCTTTCTAATCCAGGATTTTCCCAGTCTCTCCCTCCTTTTCCCCCAATGGTTTGTTCCTGAAATGACTGCAGCCAACCAGCAAAAGGGAGACACAGGAAAAAACTTATTTGTCCAATCTCTCTCGCTCCCTGATTTGTCCGATCTCACTTGGTTTCTGCATGGTTTGTGCCTGAAAATGTCTGCTACCGACCAGCATGAACAAGAAAGGAATTATCTAGACCCATTTCAATCTGGTTTCAGGCCTTGCTACAGTGATCCATGCGATGGTCACCTCCAGGCTTGATTATTGTAACTCGCTTTACGCGGGGCTGCCCTTGAAGCTGAGCCAGAAACTCCAGCGGGTGCAGAATGCTGCGGCGAGGGTCTTTACAGGGTCCTTGCCACGGAATCACATTCATTCAGTGCTTTACCAGCTGCACTGGCTCCCAGTGGAGTACAGGTTTAAGGTGCTGGTTTTGACCTTTAAAGCCCTATGCATCCTAGGACCCACGTACCTTCGGGTCCGCCTCTCCTGGTATGCCCTGCGGAGGACCTTAAGGTCCACAAATGACAACATTTTGGAGGCCCCAAATCACAAGGTGGTTAGATTGGTCTTGGCTAGGGCCAGGGCCCTTTCAGTACTGGCCCCGACTTGGTGGAACACTCTGTCACAAGAGACTAGGGCCCTGCAGGACTTGACATCTTTCCACAGGGCTGCAAGACAGAGCTGTTCCACCTGGCCTTTGGTTTGGACTCAGTCTGACCCTTATGTTTCCCTCCCCTTATGGTTTTGATCTATGGGATACTACAGTGGTACCTCGGGTTAAGAACTTAATTCGTTCTGGAGGTCTGTTCTTAACCTGAAACTGTTCTTAACCTGAAGCACCACTTTAGCTAATGGGGCCTCCCGCTGCCGCCGCGCCACCATTGTGTGATTTCTGTTCTCATCCTGAAGCAAAGTTCTTAACCTGAGGTACTATTTCTGGGTTAGCGGAGTCTGTAACCTGAAACGTGTGTAACCTGAAGCGTATGTAACCCAAGGTACCACTGTATTAAAATGAGGCTGCATTTCAAATTGTATCTTAACCCGTATTTTAAATTGGGGTCCCCCCCCATTATGTTTTTATTCTAATTTTACTGGTGTTAACGGCCCTGAGCCCGGCTCTGGCTGGGGAGGGCGGGGTAGAAATAAATTATTATTGTTGTTGTTGTTGTTGTTGTTGTTGTTGTTGTTGTTGTTATTCATGGGGCGGAAGCAGTTTTGTTCACCTTGGGGGGGATGAATTACACCAGGAACTGGACAGGGGAAGTGTGTCCCTGTTGGTTCTGCTGGACGTCTCGGCAGCTTCCACTACTGTCCACCACGGTATCCCTTCTGGGCTGTCTTCCTGGCATGGGACTTTGAGGCACTGTTTTACTGAGGCTCTGTTCCTTCTTGGGGGGGACGAACCCAGAAGGTGCTGCTGGCTGCTTGCAGTCTGGGCTCCCCAGCACATGGCATCAGCAGGGGTTGCTAATGCCAGCCTTGCTCCTGTGGTTTCTTCCTAAAGTTCTTACTGGAGAAGTATGAAATCCAGCCACAAATGCAAGTCCCTGCACTTTTTTGGCCATCCTCTCTTTGCCTGGCTCACTGTCTTCCTAGTCCTGGGCAGATCTCCTGCAAGATTGCCCTCCCTCGGCTCCTTTGGCAGAAAGGGAGGAATGCTGTATAAGTTTAATAGATAAATTAAAAGGTAATTTGCTTGGAAAATTTTTTTGTAACAATGTAAGTGCGAGCGGGAGACGTGAGGGAGTCCAAAGAAGTGACGAAATTATGTTATGATATAAGTAATGTTGTTTATTATTTATGCATTTGTATTCAAAAAACTTTAATAAATATGTATAAAAAAAAATAAAAGATAGATAGATAGATAAATAAATAAATAAATAAGATCTGCCAGTGCATTCAAGTGACTGGGATTCCTGCCTTTAGCACCCTCTGTTGATGGCTGCCGGAATCCCAACAACCAACTGGGGACCACTCAGGGCTGGCACAGCCATGAGACAGAGTGAGGCCACATCCTCAGGTGGTGGAAGCCCCCAGGCAGCACCCCACCCTGTCTGGCTGCCACCTCCACTGCCAGCACCAGCGCTGATTTCGGGTGAGACTGTGCTGGTTCGGGGCGTGGTCTTGCCGAAATGGTGCAAGCTACTGCCACAGCGCATGAGATCTCGTGCGATTTTGGCGCTATCTCGCCCCAAATCGGTGCGGTCTTACCCGAAATCGGTGCCGATGCCGGCAGCACTCCTCCCCCGACGGCAGAGGTGGTAGAGCGAGCGGTACAGCCAATGGCAGTGGCTGCTGGGAGCACCGCCCCCTGGGGCCACTAAATGGGGGAAGGGGCCTTTCCAGGTCACCCTTTGGCCATCGTTGTCCTAGGCTTACAAGAGCCCTTAAGTTTCAGTGGCAGAGCGCATACTTTTCAGGCAGCAAACCTCAGTCCTCCCAATTGGGAAAGGCTGTTGTCTGGCATTCTGGAGAGCTGGTTCCAGTCTTTGCAGACAATGTTGAGCTGCAGAGAGCAAAGGTAGCTCCACATGTTGGCTACGTTGCGCCATTTCTGAAGTAAAATGTGCCAGGGAGCATCCCTGCGGAGAGAACTACCTCTTATTAAGAGACCACTGGGTAATCTAATTATCAGCGGAAGCACGAACCACACCTCCTCTCCCCATCTCTGCAGATGTTTCCACCATATTTTCCTCAAGGCCCATTTTTGTTTTAAGTAATAAAGGAATGAATGACTACCAGCAGACGTATTATTCAATATTGAGCATTCTTCTTTGAAATGTGGCCTCTCTGTGTTTCACATTCTGTGGGTTGCGCTTTTTTTTTTTTTAATCCACACGGCATAATTGATAATTGCATGAAAAGCTTTGGGAGGTTGGACAAGATAATAGCAGTTTTGCAAGAACCCAGGAGACACTGCAAACTTTTGCAGGATTTTCTTTTTAAATGTATAATTATTATTTTCCCCCCATTTCCCCCCTCATACTTAACAGTTGTTCCTGGCATAGTTTTAAATGGTTGGGTGGACAGTGTGTTTAATGTGGTACTTCAGCAAGATGGATTCGGGTTCTGCCTCTGATGTGTGGGATATACCATGATCCCACCCCTATAGGAAAAAGGGGTGGTTATCGACAACTGGTCTTGTAGCAAAGTACTGAATGGTGTTTAAACCGCAGCCATGAATTAAGATGACAAACCTGCTGTCGACCAATATCTAACTGAAATGAATGTAATAATTGCAGCATTAGACCAAAGTCAGCTTCAGAATGAATCACTCTGCCGTATCTGGAACATTGTGCCTGAGAACTGCAGTACTATACGGTATGTGGCAGTCAGAGCTGGTGGTCACAAGGCAAAGAAGAACCGAAGAGACAGTGTGCCTTAGTGGTTAGACTGTTGGACTAGGACCTGGGAGACCAGGGTTCGAATTCCGCCTCAGCCAGGAAGCTCACTGAGATGACCTTGCGCCAGTTACCATCTCCCAGCCTAACAGGGTAGAAATTTTGACTTTCGCTTAAGCTGCTTAACTGAGGAGCAGTGTTCATAGATTACCAGATTTCCCTTCAGATTGTGGAAGAAACTCCCTCCAGATTTAAGCCAAGGTTAACTTAACACACACCTGCATAAGGTGAGATATTTTAAATTTCTCTACTCCCCCCCCCCCCAGCATTTTGGATGCAATAAATAAATAAATGTCCAATTCGGACTTAGTTTAGTTAATGTTGATACTTTGGACTTCGACTATGAAAAGCGTTCCATATGCATTATGTCAGTGGTTTGTACAACAACTCTATAAGGCAGGACAGAGAGATTGTTAACTGACAAAATGTCCACATATCTCCCCCTTATTGCCCTCTGTGTTACTATATTTATTTATGTAATACATATTTATTATACTGTCCTCCTGACTTGAGCTCCAGGGAAATTATTTATGAGGTGTGTTGTCTGCCAACCTTCAAGCAAAGCAAGTGTGTGTGTGTGTGTGTGTGTGTGTGTGTGGAGATTATGGTGTCTGAAATCCTATCTATTTTCTTTTACCTTAGTAAACTTCTTCTAGATTCTCAAGAAGAAGAAGAAGAAGAAGAAGAAGAAGAAGAAGAAGAAGAAGAAGAAGAAGAAATATCCAGACATATTATTAGCAATAAAATGGCTTGTTGGTGGTTTTTGTTTTTTTTTAAGGGCTAACACCGTTCTTCACGAAAACAGTATTTCTCATTACATTAATCTACAGCCTTTCAGGAAAGCTACTGTTGTAGCAGCCCATTATGTCCTGCTGCGATGACGCCACGGGTTTCTCTTTCTTTTTTTTAAAGACAAAGATTTCAGGGCCTTATTTCTCTCTCTCGCTCTCTCTTTCCCACTTCCCCCCCTCTTTTCTTCCTTTAAAGAAGGAAGCTCCAGCACAGCACACCGAACACAGAAAATGTTACCCTGCCAAAGCTCTTTTGGGAAGAGGCTTTCATCTCCACCCTCTGCTTCCTCCTCATATTGTAAAGCATGGTGTAAATTCCTTTTGTGTTCCTTATTCCTCATTTCTTATATCCTTGCCAAACCACAGTGGTCTTTGTGGGAGTCACTGGAGTGACCCTCCATGGCTGGGAGGGATGTTGAGTTGTCAGGTCTCTTGGACCATGAGATTTCAGGGCCCACACCTGAAAGCTGGGGTGGCTCCAGGTGATGTCCGGGGGAGGGGGGCAAGGCCTAGTGATGTCACAGGGGACAGACCCCGGTGATGTCATTACTCACGACACATTGAGATAGAATCATAGAATCATAGAGTTGGAAGAGACCACAAGGGCCATCGAGTCCAACCCCCTGCCAAGCAGGAAACACCATCAGAGCACTCCTGACATATGGTTGTCAAGCCTCTGCTTAAAGACCTCCAAAGAAGGAGACTCCACCACACTCCTTGGCAGCAAATTCCACTGTCAAACAGCTCTTACTGTCAGGAAGTTCTTCCTAATATTTAGGTGGAATCTTCTTTCTTGTAGTTTGGAGCCATTGCTCCGTGTCCGCTTCTCTGGAGCAGCAGAAAACAACCTTTCTCCCTCCTCTATGTGACATCCTTTTATATATTTGAACATGGCTATCATATCACCCCTTAACCTCCTCTTCTCCAGGCTAAACATGCCCAGCTCCCTTAGCCGTTCCTCATAAGGCATCGTTTCCAGGCCTTTGACCATTTTGGTTGCCCTCCTCTGGACACGTTCCAGTTTGTCAGTGTCCTTCTTGAACTGTGGTGCCCAGAACTGGACACAGTACTCCAGGTGAGGTCTGACCAGAGCAGAATACAGTGGCACTATTACTTCCCTTGATCTAGAATGCTATACTCCTATTGATGCAGCCCAGATGACTGAGAGCATGCCATTCAAATAATAATAAAAACCCCACGAAGTCTAACAAACGACCAAACGTGTCACCGGTTGGAAATTAAGAGAGATGCCACAGAATAGTTGGACGCAGAGGAATTGGGGGAGGCACCAGTTGGGGAACCACCAAGGGAAGAAGTCCTGGGAGTGGTGGTGGGAGAATGGTGAGTGGTTCGAGGGAGAAGACTGCGAAGAGGAGGTGTCGGAAACTGAAGAGGTATCAGGGCTCAGTGAGCAGGGGGAGTCTGTGGCTGAGAGAAGTCCAGAATTGGGTGCAGAAGCTGAAGCAGGCAAGTGGGAGGAGGCAGAGATAAGTCAGGGAACGAGTCACAGGGGTCTCCTCCTCCTACTGCGACAAGCTCCCCTCCCTAGAACCAGAAGAGGGCTGAAAAGGGCGGAGCAGACCAGGCTACACGCAGGCACAGTCTTCAATTACTTGAAACAAAAGCCCTGCAGAGGAGCTGACTTAGACGGCTCTGGGGAGATGGGAACTTTCAGTCTCAGCAACTGATCCATGCAGGAAGACCTACATGTGCAGATTGTGTTTTAGCCAGGGGTGCCGACTTGGGTCCCAGATTGTGGGTTCCCAGCAGTGCGCAACACCACACAAGGCCTCAGACTTGAATTCTGTCCCACAGTGCCTCGGACAACCCCCTCCGAGGCCTTCCAAGGCTTCGGCATCCATCTCCAATGCCCCTCGTGACTTCCTGTGGTTTGTGAGACAACGGAAGTTGCGCCAGAAGCCTTGCGAGGCCTCGGACGTGACTTTCACTCCTTCTTGAGGCACCAGAAATCGTGTCGGAGGCCTCGCGGTATGGGTACAGAGCACCTGCAACAATATTTTTTGGGTGCTCAGGACCCCAGGGCCCCCTATAGTTGACACCAGTGGTTTTTGCCAGTAGTTAACTCAAACTTTGAATGGTGTGATTTGCTGCCGGTATGCTCTGTGACAATAGAAGAATTTGATAAAGGGTGTATTTTAGCTGAAGTGAGGGGATATTGCCTTTTCACCTCAGGAGAGTCCTGAGAGCCACACAGAGAGTTTTGGGGGCCCATATTTGATTTCTGGGCCTGAGGTTCCCTGCTCCTGTTCTGAAACATGCTAGAATTGATGCATCACAAATACAAGAACGTTGCAGAGAGAGAGTTGGTGTGGCAGAATATATGCTGCCCTGTCACTAGCTACAAAGTGAGATTCAACTGTCAGTCCTGTTGGCTTCTGTATGAGGAATGAGAGGGGCGGGAGATGCCATCTTATGGTGTGCCTCAGGCAGCACAATGTATTGGGGTGCTAAACTTCTCCCTACATATCTCCTCCCCACAGTGTGCTGACCAGGCAGGGTCAAAAATATCCAACTTTTATTTTATAGAGACATCAGCAGAAGGCCAATGAATGCCTTTCAGAACACGAAAGATATGAGCATAATAATAACAAATGGAAGTCAACAGCACTTTATACACAAATGATTCTTGAGGAAAGGAGAAATACGGAACAGCGTATGCAAATAATGATTATATGGAAAAGGACATCTCTGTCCCCTCGTCATTTCTTCCCAAGTGAGCCCCAAGGTCAAAAATGATCCACTTAAGAGGCGGGGCTTCTGCAGGAAAATCCTTAGCAGGCAAGAGAAGGGTTAAGCACCCCACCTTTTACCTCTTAGGAAAGCTCTCATGTTACCATTACTTGGCAAGCGTGAATTTGGGAATGCATACCTGGTGCTTAATATGCAGCTGCAGCCAGAGACTTCACCTGCCCCATGAAAAAAGCTTTTTTCAAATGTGTCGTTCCACGTAGCAATATGGAGACATGCACTCCTATTCCATAGTTGTTTCTCACTGTTTAAACAAGATTTCCCCCCTCCCTCTTTTGTTTCTCCGCAACCGAGTTAATAGATTTATTCATCAAGTTCTCTAAATTTAGACATCAAACTGATGTCTTTCTCCCACTGTTAATTTTATTCTTAGCAGCTCTTTACTTAAATAGTTCGAAAGAAGCAGGAAGCTGGAGTGGCTTGGGAAAGGTTAGCAGCAGCAACAACAACAGCAGCAGCAGCAGCAATAACCGAGGAAGGGCCAGTAGCAGAGTGTCTCTGCCTTGCAAGTAGAAGGTCCTAGGTACTGTACAATCGCTGGAATCTCATTTAGTTGAAATTCCTGAATTGCAGGGCGTTGAGACTAGATGACCACTGGGCTCCCCTCCCAACTCTACAATTCTGTGATTCTGTAGGACGCTATAATGCAGATGGGGTCCCTCATCTCTCTCAGTCTCATTTTATAGACCTTCAATCAATGCATGCAGTGCTGGGAACACGTTTTGCTGGGATTCCGTTTCGTACGTCAATGAGGGGGGATAATATCTATCCTGTGTACAGTGGTACCTCGGGTTACAGACGCTTCAGGTTACAGATGCTTCAGGTTACAGATTCCGCTAACCCAGAAATAGTACCTTGGGTTAAGAACTTTGCCCCAGGGTGAGAACAGAAATCGTGCTCCAGCGGCGCGGCAGCAGCAGGAGGCCCCATTAGCTAAAGTGGTGCTTCAGGTTAAGAACAGTTTCAGGTTAAGAACGGACCTCCAGAACGAATTAAGTTCTTAACCTGAGGTATCACTGTATATATTTAGAGCCCATTCAGTATAAATTCTTCAGGTTTGTTTTTTAAAAGAAGATTGTTTCTCCCTGCGGACAGGACAACTAATCACTCCCCCCCACCCTTGATGCTTAAACTTGTCTCTTCCATTTAGCTTAATTATTTGAGCCTCCAGCATCCCTGAAGCCCATGGTCAAAGGGCTTCTTTCTCTTCCCGGTACATGGATGTCATAGCCATTAGTATCAATGGGAGTCAAGTATGCGCCCCGGCACAGAGCGTAGAGGGAAACACTGGCAGAGACAGGAAGAAGAGGAGCGGAGGGCCAGTTAGCTAACAAATCAGTGTAGTCAGCTCTCTTCCTATGCCAAATAATCTTTTAAGATAAACTAGACCCGTTGTGATTTATTGGTCCAGACTATTGTTTCATAAGGCACTGCTAGGCGCATGATCAGCACATGCAGGGCTTTGTAAAATTAACCTTGCTCCTTCGCTCTTTTTTCTTAACTGGCCTCTGTCCAACGTGGCAGAAAAATAACCTGTGGCCCATTCCAGAACGCGGGGAAAGATTGTGCTAACCTGATGGTGGTCACTCCAAAGTAAACTGGAATTTAATAATAATAATAATAATAATAATAATAATAATAATAATAATAATAATAATAATTTATTATTTATACCCCACCCATCTGGCTGAGTTTCCCCAGTCACTCTGGGTGGCTTCCAATCAAATGTTAAAAACAGTACAGCATTAAATATTAAAAACTTCCCTAAACAGGGCTGCCTTCAGATGTCTTTTAAAGAGAAGATAGCTGCTTATTTCCTTCACATCTGAAGGGAGGGTGTTCCACAGGGTGGGCACCACTACCAAGAAGGCCCTCTGACTGGTTCCCTGCAACCTTACTTCTCGCAATGAGGGAACCGCCAGAAGGCCCTCGGCGCTGGATCTCAGTGTCCAGGCTGAACGATGGGGGTGGAGAAAAATTGGCAAAGAAGCCTTCAGGAAATTCACATTTGTGCAGGACGGGGTTGCCATGGATGCTTCAGTTGAGATTCCTGCATTGCCGAGGGTTGGACTAGATGACCCCTGGGTTCCCTTCTAACTCTACAGTTCTACAATTCTTTGTTTAGTCATTTAGTCCTGTCCGACGCTTCGTGACCCCATGGATCAGAGCACACCAGGCACTCCTATCTTCCCCAGCCTCCCGCAGTTTGGTCAAACTCATGCTGGTAGCTTCAAGAACACTGTCCAACCATCTCGTCCTCTGTCGTCCCCTTCTCCTTGTGCCCTCCATCTTTCCCAACACCACGGTCTTTTCCAGAGAGTCTTCTCTTCTCATGAGGTGGCCAAAGTCTTGGAGCCTCAGCTTCACGATCTGTCCTTCTAGTGAGCACTCAGGGCTGATTTCCTTCAGAATGGATAGGTTTGATCTTCTTGCAATCCATGGGACTCTCAAGAATCTCCTCCAGGACCATAATTCAAAAGCATCAATTCTTTGGTGATCAGCCTTCTTTACGGTCCAGCTCTCACTTCCATACATCACTACTGGGAAAACCATAGATTTTACTATACGGACCTTTGGTGGCAAGGTGATGTCTCTGCTTTTTAAGATGCTGTCTAGGTTTGTCATTGCTTTTCTCCCAAGAAGCAGGCGTCTTTTAATTTCGTGACTGCTGTCACCATCTGCAGTGATCATGGAGCCCAAGAAAGTAAAATCTCTCACTGCCTCCATTTCTTCCCCTTCTATTTGCCAGGAGGTGATGGGCCCAGAGGCCATGATGTTTTTTTGATGTTGAGCTTCAGACCATATTTTGCGCTCTCCTCTTTCACCCTCATTAAGAGGTTCTTTAATTCCTCCTCACTTTCTACGATTCTATATCCCACCATTTGTTTTTTTTCTCTCCTAGGAACTCAGAGTGGGGCATATGGCTTTCGCTGTCCTCATTTAATCCCCACAAAAACCCTGTGATGTAGGTTTGGCTAGGAGGCATGACTGACCCAAGGCCAACCAGTGAGCCTCACAGCTAAGTGGGGTTTTGAACCCTGGCCTCTCAGGTCCTAGTCCAGTGCTCTAACCAGGGGGCCGCATTGCCTCTCACACTGGCTATATCAGATCGGTGTCCCATCTAGTCCAGCATTCTATTCCCATAGTGACCAATCAAATGCCTTTTTTTTAAACCTTATTGACACCCACACTACAAAAGTGTGGTGTAGTAGTTAAGAGCGGTAGACTCGTAATCTGGTGAACCAGGTTTGCTTCCCCGCTCCTCCACATGCAGCTGCTGGGTGACCTTGGGCTAGTCACACTTCTCTGAAGTCTCTCAGCCCCACTCACCTCACAGAGTGGGGAAGGAGGCAAAAGGAGAATGTTAGCTGCTTTGAGACTCCTTTGGGTAATGATAAAGCGGGATATCAAATCCAAACTCCTCCTCCTCTTCTTCTTATCCCCCATAAGCCGTGCATTTATCAGTTGACCAACCATTTACCCATCAAGGTGAACTAAAATCTAATGGAGAAAATGCACAGCATCTCAGGAAGCTACATGGTCCAGAATTCTTGGAGTGGTGGTGCTGTTGGCACGATAATTTATATGGTATGAAGCCAGTTTGCCCCACTTCAGCCCAAATGGCCGTTTAGTAAAAAACTACTTCTTTTTTACAACTTCTGAATTTATGCAAAGCACCTGCAGATACATTCCTACGAGCTGCCTGAAAAAGTTTGAGCCCAATCCACCGCAGTCTACCAAACCTCTTTTTTTTTTTTTTTTTGGAGGGGGTGGTGGTAAAACAATTATGTGAAAAACAATGGGGAATGTGAGTCTTTCAAACAATGTGTGATGTTCATAGTTATGGCTTCCCCCCCTCTCTCTCCCCCCCTCCCCGGCTCTCTTTTGTTCTAGCTTACTTTGAATATTTAATAATAAGATCAAGATATTGAAGATAAGAATAATCAATTACAGTGGGGAAACTGATGTGAATGAGAAGCCCGTGCAATGTGACACGAGGCTGATCAGGCATATTTATTTGGTTGCTGAGGAACATTTAACAACACACACACACACACACACACACACACACACACACACACACACACACACACCAATCTCCCCCCAATACATGCATCCTTTATTTACAGCTGTTCACTTAGTTCTAGATGAACGCAGCCGACTCAATAGTACATGCTCTCTCTCTCTCTCTCTCTCTCACACACACACACACACACACATCCTTCCTTCTCCCCCTCTTGTGTTGTAGCTTTATATGCGGCTAATGGAGCAAGGCAATGCTCAAACGTCAAATTAAACTGCACAGCTCTGTAATCACTCAGACTGACATGCCATAAAAGGATAATTAGTAGTTCATTACATGGGACATTGTTTGTTCAGCTAAATTGATTTCTCTCAGCTGCCCATGTTTTCTGTTTATTTAGCGAGTGCTCCGCTGCACATTTTTTATTTGTGAACTAGGAAATCCCTTCTCCTGAAAGTTTTTTTTAAAAAAGTAACCCACCACACCAAACCATTCCCCTCTCCCCCATTTTGGTCCCTGAACTTAAAAAGATAAAATTAAAATAAAATAAAAAATCAGTTGCTTGAGGTAGGTGAACTACCAAAGCAGGTGTACAAGGAACAATTACTGGTGTAGAGTGATGTACTCTAAAAACTGAGCTGTGTGGTTAAGGAGGCTTGTTGGATGAGCCCATGAAAAGGCCCAGCACACCCAGTTGGTTTTGTGTGCAAAAATTCATTGCTTGGCTTTTCTCTCTCTCTTTACAGTTAGAGGGAACCTTCCCTTTCTTGTTTGGTCTCACGAACGGGCACAGAAACAAAAGCAGAACCCACATAATCCCTCTGCACTCAGGGGCGGAAATTTTACAACAAAGTCTTCTGACATGCCTCTCTCTTGCCCCGCAAGGCCTAGAGAAAAGAGAAAGGTGGGTTGTTGTTTTAAGCAGGCTGTTCGTTCCAAGTCCCAACACAAACACCTGACTTCAAAGCGTTCCAGCTTTGCTACTTCATTATTTCGTGGAAGCAGGTAGCTTTCACAGCGAGTGTGACAACGAGAAGGGTCCAAAACACACCTGAACTTTGTAGGGAGGTGGTCCCACTAAACATGGTGAGTCCTGTGAAAGGTGAGAAGAACATCGTTGAGGAAAAAGTATTCCTCTCCCTAGAGCATCTTCCTCCAGCTGTGAGGGTCATCCCAGGCTTGTAATGAAAGACAAAGAGGACTAGACTATGGTTGTCATTGAGGGCCTTGAATCCATGTCTGGGCTGATATTCTTGTAAAGAAGCTGCTAAAATGCGGTCTTGACTACGCTACCACTCAGTGGATTTGTAACCGGCTGACTGACCGAACCCAAAGGGTGCTCATCAATGGTTCCTCTTCATCCTGGAGAAGAGTGACTAGGTATTAACTCATTTGTGCTTCCATCCATTAAATTAAAGGACGCCTGCTTCTTGGGAGAAAAGCAATGACAAACCTAGACAGCATCTTAAAAAGTAGAGACATCACCTTGCCAACAAAGGTCCGTATAGTTAAAGCTATGGTTTTCCCAGTAGTGATGTATGGAAGTGAGAGCTGGACCATAAAGAAGGCTGAACGCCGAAGAATTGATGCTTTTGAATTCGGGTGCTGGAGGAGACGCTTGAGAGTCCCATGGACTGCAAGAAGATCAAACCTATCCATTCTTAAGGAAATCAGCCCTGAGTGCTCACTGGAAGAACAGATCCTGAAGCTGAGACTCCAATATTTTGGTCACCTCATGAGAAGAGAAGACTCCCTGGGGAAGATGGAGGGCACAAGGAGAAGGGGACGACAGAGGAGGAGATGGCTGGACAGTGTTCTCGAAGCTACCAGCATGAGTTTGACCAAACTGCAGGAGGCTGGGGAAGACAGGAGTGCCTGGCATGCTCTGGTCCATGGGGTCACGAAGAGTCGGACACGACTAAATGACTAAACAACGACAAAGCTTCCATCCGATTTCATAGTGCTTCACCTCTAGAACGGTTTCTCATGAATCACGGACATAACAGGCCTCAGATGGGGGACCTGAGGGCTTTCCCCCAGGAGGTCCTGCTGCTTGGCAGGTGAAGAAGCCACCACCAAGGAAGCAACGTCCTCAGGTGCAAGGTCTGTTGAAGACCAAGGAGCCGTTCCCATGAGCTTTCCTCCTATGGCTTCCTGAGCTGGGTCCATATGGCCAGCAACTCATGCCTGTCGCTTGCTCTTGCATTTTTATCATTTCCCCTTCACATTTATATCCCATCTTTCATCTCTCGGCATACATTTATTTATCAGCATTTATAAACCACTAAATATTTTTTTTAATCTCTAAGCAATACAAAAAAAACCTCCACCCCATATTAAAACAAATATACAACCTAAACCCAGTGAAACAGCTGCATAGAAATATGTAAACGCATATCAAAGACAAAAGAACAAAGCCCCAGCAGTTTCAAGCGCTTAAAACAGCGCCCAATCTTATGAGTTAGGCAAAACCTGAGCAAGATATGTCTTTTGAAGATATCTGAAGCAAATGGTGGTTGCTGCATCATCACCATCATCATCATTAACTACCTGTTGATGATCAACTACCTGTTAAACAACTACCTGACATTCAGAAGACATCTTAAGGCAGCCCTGTTTAGGGAAGTTTTTAATGTGTGACATTTTAGTGTATTTTTGGTCTCTGTGGAAGCCGCCCAGAGTGGCTGGGGAAACCCAGCCAGATGGGTGGGGTACAAATATTATATTATTATTATTATTATTATTATTATTATTATTATTATTATCAGCAGCACCATCATTATTATTATTTACATTTATATACCACCTTTATCTTCCAAGGATCTCCAAGTGGTGAACATGGTTTTCCTCCTTCTCATTTCATCATCACAACAATCCTGTGAGGTAGGTTAGGCTAAGAGATGGTGACTGGCCCCGGGTCACCTAGTGAGCTTCATGGCTGAGTGGGGATTCAAACCCTGATCTCCCAATTCCTAGCCTAACACTCTAACCATTATGCCATGCTGGCTCTATGTATGGCGGAGAGAAGGACATTCCATAGCATATGTGCAACAGCAGAAGGTGCCTGGTTTTCATGTTCCTGGACAGTGCCCGTCTAGACCTATTATTTTATGTACTGTGGCTTGCCATTGCTTTATTATTTATTGTAACTGTTGAGTGGATTTCTGGTTAACTTTTATATGTTATTATTATTATTTAATACTATTCTAATGATTGTTGAACGTTATTGTTTTGATGTAGGTTGCCTATTTTAAAGTTACGTTTTATTATCACATTTTTGTATTGCATTAGATTGTTATAAGATGTACATTTTTTGTTTCTTCAGTTTGTAAACCACCTTGAGTATTGCAAGATAGAAAGATGGTATACAAATTAAAAATGATGATGATGACCTAGACCTGCTCAGCCTCAGCAATACGGTGACCTCATACATCTTCAGACCACACCCTGTGACTGACAGATGTTGGGGATTAACTAAGAGGGGAAGCTATTTCCATTGCTTTGGAACTTCTTCTGGAAGAATCCCAGTAGGAATTCTACAAGCCACCTCCTTCTCCTCCTCCTTTCCCCTCTAAGGACTCAGCTGGGGACCACACTAGATTGCTGGATGCATTGCAATATGCCTTTCTGATAACATGGGACCCTCTTGTGCCTCATGTATAGCTCACAATCTTTCTTGATCTGCTCTCTGGAGAGCTGGAATGCAGATGACTTGAGGAAACCCTTCCATTTTTTTTATTTTACATATATATATTTAAAATAATTTAATATACTTTTTAAAAAAACACAACAAGTTATCTGCAGGAATCGCAAAGTTTCCAAGTGATTGCCTAGCAACAAAGCCCAGAAATCCATTTGCAAAACATTTTTGCATTCTTCTTTTGACAGATGTAGATTCAACATACCTTACTGACTTGATGGAGGCTGCTTTCGCTGTGCCTGTGTGTGTGTGTGTGTGTGTGTATACAGAGGAGAGACATGCTTCTTCCCCATGGCCGTTTTCCTGACATTTCCCTAACCATCAATTTCTGCATTATATTTGGGTTTTTGCACAAAGTCAAAGTCACTTCTGGAAATTTAGTGGGATATGGTGGAAATTTAATGCTTATTTCCTTGCTAATGGCTTCCAGAAAAAAAATCCTTCTGCAACCCCATTAACCCGGCAGAGTGACGAAATTTGGGGTGATTTACTGACATACGTTCTTTCCTGCCGTTTTCATGGATGAAGCACACAAATCGCAGGAAGGGTATGGGAGCAACAACGTTGTCTGATAGGTAAAGGTAAAGGGACTCCTGACCATTATGTCCAGTCGTGACCGACTCTGGGGTTGCGGCGCTCATCTCGCTTTATTGGCCAAGGGAGACGCCGTACAGCTTCCGGGTCATGTGGCCAGCATGACTAAGCCGCTTCTGGTGAACCAGAGCAGCGCACGGAAACACCGTTTACCTTCCTGCCAAAGTGGTACCTATTTATCTACTTGCACTTTGATGTGCTTTCGAACTGCTAGGTTGGCAGGAGCTGGGTCCGAGCAACGGGAGCTCATCCCATCGTGGGGATTCGAACCGCCAACCTTCTGATCAGCAAGTCCTAGGTTCTGTGGTTTAACCCACAGTGCCACCCGCGTCCCTACGTTGTCTGATGGTTTGTGTCAAATCCCACCCTCTGGTGAAATTAAGTGTGACAGGCATGTATATTGGTCAAAAACCATTGACGTGACATAATGCAACATGGCATCTCAGAGCTATATATCACAGTATGGTATCTATCAATATATAATGATAAAATAATTGATATCAACCAATTGCACCAATGGAACATTCACATATGTACAAACAATTTCAAATACCAACTTGGAAGGGTTGTTGAAAGAGGAACATTTCCAACAGGCACCGGACAAAAGAGGTGGTAACTGACTGACATGCTGATTTCTGCAAAATATGATATTCACAAATATTTGACATCCATTAAATTTTCTAGTTTTGTGAAATTGTGGATTCAGCCTCTAAACTTTGGGTGCCTTAGGCTGCTGGCTGCAATTCTAAACACACTTAGAATAGTAGAATGGTAGAGTTGGAAGGGACCCTGAGGGTCATCTAGTCCAACCCCCTGCAATAGAGGAATTTCAACTAAAGCAAGCATGGCAGATGGCCATCCAACCTCTGCTTTAAAATATCCAAGGAAGGAGTCTGTTCTACCGTCAAACAGCTCTCACTGTCAGAAAATTCTTCCTGATGTTCCGGCGGATTCTCCTTCCTTGTAACTTGAAGCCATGGGTTTGAGTCCTACCCTCCAGAGGAGGAGAAAACAAGCTTCTTCCCTCTTCCATCTGACAGTCCTTGAGATATTTACAGATGACTCTCAGCCTCCTCTTTTCCAGGCTAAACATTCCCAGCTCCTTCAACCATTCCTCATAAGGCATTGTTTCCAGACCCTTGACCATCTTGGTTGCCCTCCTCTGCACACCTTCCAGCTTGTCAATATCCATCTTAAAATGTGGTGCCCAAAACTGGACATGCTACTTGGGAGTAAGCCCTGCTGGACCCAAGTTATTCTAACAAACAGGACCAGGCTTGCTTCCTCAGTGTTATTGGGTTGGGGAACGGGGTGACACAATGTTTCTCTAGTGAAATCTTTTCATTTACATGTAAAATACGGTGTAGGGAAACTGATAATTAATGCCTAGGGATGGAAGAGAAATCTGGCTTGATTCAGATTTCAGTGTGAACCAACCTAAGTTGAACTTCCTCAAAACAATGCGCAAACCGAAACACAGCTATGCTTCATAATTCGCACGTTTCTGAATTTTGTGATGCAGTTCTCCAAGCAAATAATTTGCACAAATGTGTGTGTGTTAGGGGAATGTGTACATACAAATGCATATATTAGAGAGCATAACCTAAAAATGCATTGTAATGGAAACTTGTTGGCAAAACTGTTTATTGGGGGGGGGGCATACAAAAATATGTATACAGTTATACCTCGGGATGAATACGCTTCAGGTTGAGCGTTTTCAGGTTGCGCTCCGCGGCGACCTGGAAGTAACGGAACGCATTACTTCCGGGTTTCGCCGCTCGCGCGTGCACACTCAAAATGACATCACGCGCGTGCACGGAAGCGGCGAAACACGACCCGCGCACACGCAGGCGCACAGTCGCGTCTTACATTCACTTCAGGATCCGAACGGGGCTCCGGAATGGTTCCCGTTCGCATCCAGAGGTACCACTGTATTAGGAAACATTGCACTAAAATGCTAGTGAATTTTCTTGAATCACAGACTGGTGAAGAAATGTGGAGAGCTGAACTCGAGACTCGAAAATGAGACCAGGGATTTCCAAACCTGTGGTCTGTGAACTACCACTACCCAGAGAACACTTCCCAGCACTGAGGCTCCACGATTCAGCATAGGAGAATGGACACTGTAGGTCACATAGGAAGGTTCTATGGGCTACATATGTCTGTGGGGCTGCATTTCTCCATTGCTGGGACCAGGAGCACCAAGTGGGGGACCAGGGCACCCCCAAAATTTCAAATCAAAGGGCTGGGCCCCCCAAAACTTGGATAGTGTTCTCGAAGCTACCAGCATGAGTTTAACCAAACTGCGGGAGGCAGTGGAAGACAGGAGTGCCTTGTGTGCTCTGGTCCATGGGGTCACGAAGAGTCGAACACGACTAAACAACAACAACAATGTATTTGCAATGGACATACAGGGTTCCTTCTTCCCTCTCTCTTTCCCCCTCCATTTAATTACATTATAGATGTTGGAGTGGGCTGTTGGTACAGAAATAAAAAATTCATTGCATTATCCTTTTTTAAAACAAACCAGGCAAGGTTATTGTTTCGTCTCAGTGTATCACAGTGAAGGGGAAATGATGACCTAAATATCCTCTTGTGCTGGTGGGGAGGGTGGAACTGTGGCACTCAATCTGTTTGAAACGAGTGCTTCTTAGGAATTTAGAATTTTCAAGTAAGCATGGCAGAGCTTTGTAGTTCTTTGTAAAGGAGATGATGTGCTTCAAATACCACAGCACATCTTTGTAATTAGTTTTAGAGTCACAAAGAAGTGAAGCAGATTTTCGACAATTACTCATTTTTTTAAATTAAAAAACCCCACAAAATATAAAAAAAACCCCAAAGGTTAACGGTATGAATTTTGTTTCTCCCGCAGACAGCTTTATATAACCGCTGTACAAAATGGAGTAATTCAACCACCAACATAATGGCATATCTTAAATGCAAAATTGCTTTCGAAGGGTTGACGCAACGGCCTCCCCTCTCCATTTTACCTTGGACTCTCTTTAAAAACAAGGCCCTCAAAGCAAGGCTTGCTATCCCACCTAAGGCTGAGTACTCTGTTGTATTGCATATTGATCCTGGCTGCTTCCAGACAGGTGGCTCCTAACTCTCGTAATAATTGCTACTCCACTGTAAGCAGCAAAAAGAATTGCCATTGATTTCCCACACATTCAGTTTTTCCCAGCTATGCAAAGTCACTAAAGGAGGGTACAGAGCAGGATGAGTGAGGGGCGTGGCTCTTGCACTCTTGCACGGTGACTGTACGGGCTGCCGCGCATGTGCACTCCATACGGGATGCCACACATGTGCACTCCATACGGGCTGCACCGCCCCAGGTGCCGGAGAGGGTTCCTTCACCACTGGTTGCTGGGACTCAAGGTCCCTACCTCCCCACAGCTGCCTAAGTCCCCTCTTCTCCATGGTCCCCCCCTAAGCAATTGGAGACTGTGTTTTCATGCCTCTTCTGGTTCTGGGAGACAAGCGGGGAAGGGAGCTTGTCACAACAGGAAGGGGAGACACCTGTGCTTCTTCACCAGCCTGACTCATCTCTGTCTCTTGGCCTCTCTCCTCCCACCCTCCTGCTCCAGCTTCTGCCTCTGATTCTGGACTCCTCTCTGCCACAGACTCTCCCAGCTCACTAAGCCTGTTAGCTCCTGACACCTCCTCCTCCCAGTCTTCTCCCTCTGACCACTCATCATTGCTCACCAACACTCCCCAGGCTCTGAACCTTCTTCCCTTCCCCCAGCTGGTTCCTCCCGCCATTCCTCTGCATCCAGCCAGTCTATGGGAGCATGTGTGCGTGAAAGATAGAAATACATATCAGTGAAATATACAGGATTTTTTTGGGGGGGGGGCAGGTTTAGCTGTGCAGTGTTGTTGTTTAGTCATTTAGTTGTGTCCGACTCTTCATGACCCCATGGACCAGAGCACGTCAGGCACTCCTGTCCTCCACTGCCTCCCGCAGTTTGGTCAAGCTCATGCTGGTAGCTTCGAGAACACTATCCAACCATCTCGTCCTCTGTCGTCCCCTTCTCCTTGTGCCCTCCATCTTTCCCAACATCAGGGTCTTTTCCAGGGAGTCTTCTCTTCTCATGAGGTGGCCAAAGTCTTGGAGTCTCAGCTTCAGGATCTGTCCTTCCAGTGAGCACTCAGGGCTGATTTCCTTCAGAATGGATAGGTTTGATCTTCTTGCAGTCCATGGGACTCTCAGGAGTCTCCTCCAGCACCAGAATTCAAAAGCATCCATTCTTCAGCGACCAGCCTTCTTTAGCGTCCAGCTCTCACTTCCATACATCACTACTGGGAAAACCATGGCTTTCACTATACGGACCTTTGTTGGCAAGGTGATGTGTCTGCTTTTTAAGATGCTGTCTAGGTTTGTCATTGCTTTTCTCCCAAGATAGCTGTGCAGCAGTCACCTCTAAATCTGTCAGTCACTTCCCTTTAGAAGCCCACATTGTTGCCCTTTCTTTGGGAGGCCCAATCTCCTCCTTCCTGCTAGTCTTATCTGAAGAGCCCCGTTGGCTGCATGTCGAGAACCAACGTCATTTAAGGCTCTCCCAACTCTTGAAACCATAACAAGATTAAGATGGAAGGGACTGGGATGAGAAAGGTCTAAGCTCAGGCATCTGTGGCTCTTGGAGGAGATGTGAAAACCAATGCTTTAAACATAAATTTCTCCTTCCTGAACTCTGGGTGCTGCCAATTTCTGCTCAAGTTCAGCTTGTTATCATCAAGATGCTGACTTTCAGCTGCCTTCTTGTAGGGATGCTCTCTCTAACATAGCAGATCCTGCCCAGACAAAATGCTTCCAAAGACTTGTCATTTGCCTATTAAAAAATAAAAATAATTTACTAACAGAGGCTGTCATTCAAAGTCTTCTCTTAGTTTTAGACTGGACAGCTCTTCTGTATTAAAAGTAAAGAACCCTAAGAAGGGCAAACGAGACATCTTACTAGAGACCCATTAAGCCTCTTGCTTATCAATACTTTTAAGATAATGGTGTTTAAAATGATTGCAGCCAGCAATGAGGCAGAAGTTGAGATTCATGATAAAGCAATCAAGCCCCTGTTCTATCAGACAAAGGTATGGTTCTATGGGCTTTTTAACTGCAGCAATTTGTATTTTACAGCAGCCGAACTTTATCTGTATTAAGGGATTTCCTTTCAAGTTTTTTTTTTAACTAAAGGACAACAACATGCATTGTTCTTCCAGTGAAGGCTAGTGTGCACAGCAATTTTGAGGATGTAGATTCAGATGCATATTGGCCATGATTTATTGGCTGTAGATTCAGATATTGCCCTACCATGTGTTGTGTGTATGAATTGTGTACAATTCTTTGCAAAGAGGAATGTAGATTTCATAATGCTTTATTAAATCAGCCAGGGCTATACTGAATGCCACTGTACATTAAGCAGAGGAGTTCTCTACAGCTCGGGACACAAGCACACACATATGGCCAACGTTAGCTATGGGGCCAGGCATTTGCCCAGGTACAGTTGCCAGGCCTGTATTAGGGAGGGTATGTGAAAGTGTCAGCACCATAACAAACAAAAAAGGTCCATGTGTGTCTGTTCCTCTACCTGTCTGCATCAGAGAAAGAGGACAGTGAGACCTCCCCACCCTTGGCTGAGCTGGGCAAACCTGTTGATTCCAGTTTCTCCCTTTTCCAATCAGTTATGAGACGAAGAAAAATCCCAGTGAAAATTCACCTGAGAATTTATCTTGATGCATTTATTTATGTTTGCAATTTTCCTTAAAGGAACCCATTTTTGCACGTTGCTTTCACCAACACCCACCCACAGTTTACCTGCAAATTTGCACTTTTGTCTGCATTGCTTGCCCTGGAGAACTGCATTGCAAAATTCGGAGAAGGGAGGATTTTGAGAGGCGGCCGCGTTTCGGTTTGCCTGTCCTTTTGGAAAGCGTGGATTGGGCAGCTTCTCCTTTAAACGTGAGCAGGACCGAATTTCTCTCCCCCCCCAATTCAGAATCGAAAAGCTGAAATAGGGCTGGGGAGGGAGGGATATGTCTGCAATGGAACAAATGACCCCAAGGCAGGGGGAAGAGATGGCCTGGATGGAGATATGATGTCACAGATCCCTTGGTGTATGTATCCCTTTATCTGCCAATTAGATTAATCCCTCCCGAGTGCAATTTGTTGCTGAGGGGGCATTGGGTTTCATGCAACAAGGCCGATGACTTTCCTTTTTTGTTGGCCTTGGAACATACAGTATCCCTATCTGGAGATCAAAGCCCCCTGGAAAGTTGGTAAATAGAATATTCTACCTTTGATGCGTGCATAACTTTCCTTGAACACATACACCTCCAGAGGAAAACGTATCCTTTCGGCGACACAGTAATGTACGCCCAGCTCTGTCCACTTAACAGTTGCTGGCAAAGAGGAACAGATTTCAGGGAAGACTTAACAAAAATATTTCCCCTTTGTTCTTTCTTGGAGCTATTACAGTGCCTTTTCTGTGGGTGATGAAGGATCTTTTCTCCCCCCTCCCCCCGCACCCTCGGCATCTTCTAAACCAGCTCAATAGCTTTCCAGAGCAGGTAATATATAACCAGGTTCATTGTGATGCTAAAGAGTTCTATTTAGCTGTATTTAAACTGGATATCATGACTCCACACGATGACCTTTCACTCCTGGGAAGTAGTTTTAAATTCAATCCGCGATAAAGGGAAAAATCCTTCCAATTCATTGGCTCTCAAAGGTCACAAGTGAACTGTGTTTTGATGCTATCTGCTGCTTTGTGGCTTCGGTTCTCAATATACATGAGCATCGCAGCAGCTTGAATTGCCTCTTTGTCTCGCTGGATGGAGCTGCAAGGAGCCTGAGAAAACACGGAGCCAGGGCAAGGATACCTGGCAAAAAGGGCCAAGCTGGAGGGGCCAGAGCTGAACTGGGCCCAGCACGTGCCCATAGGAGGTCTTGGGTTCAACAAAGGACAGCCCATTAAGAAGGATTTGGTGTTACTGGGCTGGGAAAGTCCGTTCTGAAGTTTGGGAGTTTGTGATAGTAGCCAAAACCCCTAGAAGGATCTATAGCAGGAGCAAGTAGTGGGGTTGGAGAGCTGAAAGTAATTTCACATCTGGCAACCAATGTGTCTCTTGGGTTTCATACATGAGTAGACAAGTCTAAAAAGCCTGGGACACAAATTTTCACAGCCCTCTAGCGGCTATGGTGGGTCATTTACCATAAGTAATGTATTTAGTGTTAATTATGAAAGTGTATACAGTGGTACCTCAGTTTAAGAACTTAATTCGTTCCGGAGGTCTGTTCTTAACCTGAAACTGTTCTTAACCTGAAGCACCACTTTAGCTGCTGCACCGCTGCTGCACGATTTCTGTTCTCATCCTGAAGCAAAGTTCTTAACCTGAAGCACTATTTCTGGGTTAGCAGAGTCTGTAGAAGAAGAAGAAGAAGAGTTTGGATTTGATATTCCGCCTTTCACTCCCTTTAAGGAGTCTCAAAGCGGCTAACATTCTCCTTTCCCTTCCTCCCCCACAACAAACACTCTGTGAGGTGAGTGGGGCTGAGAGACTTCAGAGAAGTGTGACTGGCCCAAGGTCACCCTGCAGCTGCATGTGGAGGAGCGGAGACGTGAACCCGGTTCCCCAGATTACGAGTCCACCGCTCTTAACCACTACACCACACTGACTCTCAACCTGAAGCGTATGTAACCTGAAGCGTATGTAACCCAAGGTACATAACCCAAGGTATGTAACCTGAAGCATATGTAACCTGAAGCGTATGTAACCCAAGGTACCACTGTATTAGATTCTGACCAAACTAAACCTCCTGATGTATATTGTGCTCTAGTTTGGTCAGAATCGAGTACACTCTTCCAGAGTTAACACTAAATACATTACTTCTGGTAAATGTAAATAGAACCTTAGCCACTAGAGGGGCCATGAAAATTTGTGTCCCAGACTTTTTAAACTTGTCTACCCATGTTCTTTCTGAAACCAAAGGGGCACATTGGTTGCCAGATGTGAAATATATTGGCATTATTTTCAGCTCTCCGCCCCCACTAAATGGACCATTCCACAGCCCAAGGGCCACATTCCCTTCTGAGTAAGCTTCTGAGGGCCAAGTGCTGGTGATGTGCGGGTCCAGAGGCAAAAGTTGCTACAGCAAGAAATGTGAATTTTACCTTTGCACCGTAGACTACTTTCTACACACACAGCCTTCATCCAGGGGCATCCCCAGTGTTGAAGGACACATTCTAGTCAGGGACGGGCAATTGTCAATTTTCCTTTCGAAAAGCCCTGCATGGCAGCCACCACTGTTTTAATTTATGGGGGAGTCCCAGGGTGCCGGGAGGCCAGCTTTACAGAAAACCTGGCCTTGTGCACAGCCTTGCCTTTTGTGAACTTTTGGGGTCCTTCCAGCTCCTGAGACTAGTGTTGAGAGCAGGGATAGCCAATATAGAGTCCTCCAGATGTCTGCTGAACGACAGCTCCCATTACCCCTGACCATTGTGTCAGGGCTGGATCAGCAGTAAAGAGACAAGCAGTAAAGTCAATTCCTTATTCAAGGAAACAGACTACAAACAGAGAAACCCATGGAGAGACTGGCTGCTGGTAAAGCAGTTGCCAGAACCGACACATTGGGCCTCCTACTTCCCCTTAAGTCTCCCCATCCAGCTGTTTTCCCATAGAACCAGCAGGTTCCTGTGAATCTGTTCCAGCCCCAGCTCCCACCTCTTCCTCAGTTGCCTGTCCTGTGTCTGCAGTCTTTTCTGCCTCTTCTTCCTCTCTCTCACCCAAGCCTGCTGCTTGTTCATCATCCAACCATTTTGTTTCTCCTTCATCCTCTGACCCGTCTTTTGCGTCCCACCCACCCCGGCTTACAACTAATTACAACTAATCCAGAATGCGGTAGCTAGACTAGTGACTGGGGGCGGCCGCCGAGACCACATAACACCGGTCTTGACTAGACCTACACTGGCTCCCAGTACATTTCCGAGCGCAATTCAAAGTGCTGGTGTTGACCTTTAAAGCCCTAAATGGCCTCGGCTCAGTATACCTGAAGGAGCGTCTCCACCCCCATCGTTCTGCCCGGACGCTGAGGTCCAGCGCCGAGGGCCTTCTGGCGGTTCCCTCATTGTGAGAAGCAAAGCTACAGGGAACCAGGCAGAGGGCCTTCTCGGTAGTGGTGCCCGCCCTGTGGAACGCCCTCCCATCAGATGTCAAAGCGATAAACAACTACTTGACATTCAGAAGGCATCTTAAGTCAGCCCTGTTCAGGGAAGTTTTTAATGTGTGATATTTTAGTGTATTTTTGGTTTCTATGGAAGCCGCCCAGAGTGGCTGGGGAAACCCAGCCAGATGGGCGGGGTACAAAGAATAAATTATTATTATTATTATTATTATTATTATTATTATTATTACTCGGAGTCTTCCTCTTCTGAAGTTTCCTTAGGGGGTTCTACAGCTGGAGCCTCTGACCATTCCTCATCGTCCAGCCAGTCCCTGACATTGCCCATGTTGGCTGAGGCTAATGAGGCTGGGGCTAATGGAGCTAATGGCTAATGGAGTTGAACAATGTCCAGAGGCCACCACACTAGTCCAGAAAATAGAGAGCATCTCAGAATGGCAGAAGTGGGCCATCCCTGTTGTGTAACATCTCATAAGCCTGCTTCCCTGCCCCCAATTTGGTTCTGTTGGCCCTTCGCAGCAGCAAATATAGTGTCAGAAATTCCCATGTCCACTCTGTAGAAGGTCAGGTCAGAAGGTCATTGCTTGAGTGAGAGATGGCGAGCCAATTTCACCCTATGGGATATCCCACGATTAGATGTAAATTCCTTTTGCGCTCCACTCTGACATAAAGATCACCCTTGTAAGCCCACCATGCTCAGCGAGGGCCTTGGACGATGGCTGCCTGCGGCTAGTTTAAACTTGCGCATTCAAAGTCAAGACTAAATAAATGGTACTGTAAGTTTAGCATTCATAAATTAACGTTCCCTTTGGTTTTCCTCCTCTGCCCTTCGTGACTTCTGCCCTCCTCTCCCAGATACCCAAAGAAAGTCCCATTGTGTTTAAAAATAATGCCTGACACTCCACATAGATTAACTAGAAATGACACCTTCAGGCTAACACTCTGTTATATGTCAAAAGTACGTAGGCAGATCTCTTTAGCTCTCAACATGAACAAGTCTCCTTACATATACACGTCTCGCAACAGCAGTGGCAGCCTCTTTTGAGGTTTGGGTTTCCTCCAATCTTGGGGTGCAATAGGTGGAAAAACTATGAATGTTTATGCTTTAGTGTGTTTACATCCTCCATTTTCTCAAAGGAGCTCAAGATGGAGGATATCCCACTTGACTGTCACAAGAACTCTGTGAGGTGGGCTTAGCTGAGGGAGGGTGGTAGGCCTCAAGTCGCCCAATAAGCTTCATAGCTGTGTGGGGATCTGAACATGAGCTTCTACATCCTAGTCCAACATGCTCACAACCACAGCAAACCGGCTCTCCAAATGGTTACAGGTGCAAGTCTTCTTCTTGTCCCCCTCATTAGTTCACATTTTGCGATAGATTTAATAGTATTGTTTTCCCTCTCGGTTTCTTTCTTTTTTTAAAAAAAAAACCCACACAGTTTATTTCATCATTATTTCATTAATTAATATGTTCATACAAATGACACTTGATTTCTCCCACATGTGACACTGGATTCTTAGTAGCTGGATATGTGAGCTGGAAAAACATTACAGGGAATGACCAATTTGTGCGTGCCCAGTTGACTTCTCTCTCTCTCTCTCTATTTTTAAATGTGCCATTGATGTAATAATAGTGCAATTGTGGTGGATTTATACTGGACTGTCTACACATCATCCCGCTTCAGTCATTGTTCTGCAATGCTCCCCCAGTGTCAATGTGTGAGTGTAAGTGTCTGGAGGCGGTTGGAGGATGGATGGCAGCTAACAGATTGAGGTTGAATCTTGATAAGACAGAAGTACTGTTCTGGGGGGACAGGAGGCGGGTGGGTGTGGAGGACTCCCTGGTCTTGAATGGGGTGACTGTGCCCCTGAAGGAGCAGGTGTGCAGCCTGGGAATCATTTTGGGCTCGCAGCTGTCCATGGAGGTGCAGGCCAATTCTGTGTCCAGGGCAGCTGTTTACCAGCTCCATCTGGTACTCAGGCTGAGACCCTACCTGCCCGGAGACTGTCTCGCCAGAGTGGTGCATGCTCTGGTCATCTCTCGCTTGGACTACTGCAATGCGCTCTATGTGGGGCTACCTTTGAAGGTGACCCGGAAACTACAACTAATCCAGAATGCAGCAGCTAGACTGGTGACTGGGAGCAGCCACCGAGACTACATAACACCGCTCTTGAAAGACCTACATTGGCTCCCAGTACGTTTCTGAGCACAATTCAAAGTGTTGGTGCTGACCTTTAAAGCCCTAAGTGGCCTCGGTCCAGTATATTTGAAGGAGCATCTCCACCCCCATAGTTCAGCCCGGACATTGAGGTCCAGCGCTGAGGGCCTTCTGGTGGTTCCCTTGCTGCGAGAAGCAAAGCTACAGGGAACCAGGCAGAGGGCCTTCTCGGTAGTGGCACCCGCCCTGTAGAACGCCCTCCCACCAGATGTCAAAGAGAACAATTACCAGACTTTTAGAAGACATCTGAAGGCAGCCCTGCTTAGGGAAGCTTTTAATGTTTGATGCATTACTGTATTTTAATATTTTGTTGGAAGCTGCCCAGAGTGGCTGGGGAAGCCCAGCAAGATGGGTGGGGTATAAATAATAAATTATTATTATTATTATTATTATTATTATTATTATTATTATTATTATTATTATACTGCATTGTTGCCGTCTGGAGGGGCACTCTGACACTTTAGCACAACAAAAGTGGGACCAAAAAAATAAAAAAATAAACCAGAACATTTGTGGTCTGAAAAGTTACAGGATTTCAGCAGGAAATTAGAGGACAGGCACTGATTGGAAACAAAACAGTATATTTGCCCTGAAACTTTCATCCATCTTTGTAACAAGAGCAGCACCAAGAAAAGAATCAGAGGACCTCTGTAACCTTATGCACTCACTCATAGACTCCAAGATTTGACAGGTGATGCTTGTGCATTTGTTACTGGGGCTACGCAAGAACTATTCACTTCTTTGCAGAAACAGGAGTGTGTGGTTTTTTGCACTGTCAATTCCCCCCACCTTTTTGAAGATTGATTGGCCATGCCTATGAAGTATTCACCTGTTTATTTGCATTGCCTTCTCTTGCTCTGCCTCTCCACTGGTTTCATTTGCCTTCAGTGATGTAATCACATAGCCCAATCTGATTGTGCAGCGATGTCATTACAGTGGTACCTTGGTTCTCAAACTTAATCCATTCTGGAAGTCTGCTTCAAAACCAAAGCGTTCCAAAACCGAGGCATGCTTTCCCATAGAAAGTAATGCAAAACGGATTAATCCATTCCAGACTTTTAAAAACAACCCCTAAAACAGCAATTTAACATGAATTTTACTATCTAACGAGACCATTGATCCATAAAATGAAAGCAATAATCAATGTACTGTACTATAAAATATATGACAGTGTTGTAGATGATAAAAATTAGCATCCACACAGTCACAAAAACAAATTAACTGAAAACCCCTCAAAAACAAAAACGTAAAATAAACAGCAAAAACAAAAGCGCCAAACTTAATCCATTCCGGAAGTCCTTCTGACTTCTGAAATGTTTGAAAACCAAGGCGCAGCTTCTAATTGGTACAGGTGCCCCGGAAACAATAGCCGACAACTGTATCGGACATTCAGCTTCCGAAAAACGGAACACGTCTGGGTTTCCGGCGTTTGGGAACCAAGGCGTTTGAGAACCAAGGTACCACTGTACATTTGTTGCGTGACTGCTGATTGGTGAGTATCAGCCTTGTGACTAATGTGGCCTAACTTATTTTACTTGCCCTCTTCTGAAGCTATCCTTCTCTCTGTGATCTCTGATTGCCTGGGATCATTCACACGACTAATTCAGGAAGAAACACAGAGCACCAGGAATGAGGTGGCAGCGGTGGAAGAGTCACAGAACCGCCATCGCCAGGTTGCAGGAGAAACAACAGCACACCTGTACGAGCTGCATTCATTTACTCAGCAATACCATACCTTGTACTGCTATAAAAGCAACGTGGGTGTTTTGTTATTTTAGTTAAATCTGCCGGAATAACATAATTGTGTTATAATGTGTTGTCAGCAGTTGCGTGGTGTGAATGGCTAGCTGTGCACTGCATGGTGGCTAAATATCATGTGAATGTGTTAATCTGCATGTGTACTATAGACATGCCTTCCCTGTGCACAGAGTTTAACTTACAGAGATCGAAGAATGGCTAAAAATCAGAAAAATGACAATTCTAGCAAGTAGCAGATCGGAGTAACTCTGTTTTTAAGGCACCCCTTGCTCAAATCTCCCCCCAAATACACAGAACAGGGAAAGCAAGTTAGAGATACACCAAAAAATAATCAGCATCATTCCTGAGTGTATACAAATCACCTTCTAAGCAGCCAAGATGATCTTCTTCTTCTTTCAACTTTTATTTAACACGTGGACGTCCTCCTCGGAATTTGTGGCTATGTGTTTTTAATACTGTCAATAAATGTCTTTCCTGGAGACTCACGGTGGCAATAATGGAAGCTGTTAACAAAGTGCGAAAGGCAGAGGGCCAGCAAAGGTTAATCATATGGCTGTCCGCTAATGACCTCTCCAGCCCCTGGTTTTAAACCCTCCGCTACTTGTAAAGACCAATCACGTGAGCAATTTCCTGTCTGAGGTTGCCTTTATGGAGAAGAATAAAAGGCTGTCTTTATGGTGAAAAAAGAGAGCACCCAGCAGGGGTGGAGGTTATTATTTTTAAGCTGATCTAAACACCTGGGCTTCCCAGTAGAGCCTATTAAACGTCCTCCATTATGTCTAAATATTTCACTAATTCCCAACCCCATAGTAGATTAGAGTATTATTGCTTAAAGCAGAGAAGGCACAGAGATTCTGGACACATGGGGCAAAAGGTTGTACCCTGCATAAGCATTGGGCATTTCACTTTGTTCACGTGAATGTGCAATAGACAGTTGTGAATTCTTATTCAGCTGGCAGCCAGCAGGGTAATTATTTGGTTTTAAGGGTGGGGAGTTCAGACCCCACCTCTGCCTTGTACTCACCCTGTTGGCCTCGGTCAGTCACTTATCACTTATCACTTATCACTTATCACTTATTTGTGATGTTAGCTGCTCTGAGCCCAGCCTTGGCCGGGGAGGGCAGGATACAAATAAAATTTATCATCTTCATCATCATCAACATCACCATCATAGAATTGCAGAGTCAGAAGGGGTCCCGAGGGTCATCTAGTCCAACCCCCTGCAATGCACGAATCTCAGCTGAAGCATCCATGACATACGATACGATAATCTTTATTGTCATTGTCCCATACAGAACAACGAAATTGAAAAAATCTACATCAGACATTCGAAAACCAACAAGCCTGCTACCCCAGCCTGGTTACCCCCCTAAAAACTCTGATACCCCATAATTAAATACAATATACTCCCACAGAGACTACCTTACACTGCGTTTAAAACCAAAATCGCATTTGGGTAGAAACTGTTTCTCAGGCAGCTAGTCCTAGTCTTTATAACCCTGTACCTTCTTCCAGAAGGCAGAAGCTGAAAGAGATCATTTCTGGGGTGCGCACTATCCTGCGCTATCTCGGCAGCTTTCTTATGACACCCGGAAGCATAGATTTGATCCAAGGTGGGAAGAGTGCACCAAATTATTCTCTCCGCAGTCTTTACAACCCTGGACAGCATTGTTTTTCCCCTGACCGTGCAGCTCCCAAACCAGACACACAGACCATAAGTTAATACGCTCTCAACAGTACAATGGTAAAATGCCATCAATAGGTCCTTTGAGAGATTATTTTTCCGGAGGATTCTCAGTAAATATGACAGGTGGTCATCCAGCCTCTGCTTTCAAACCTTGAAGGAGAGAGAGCCTACCACCTCCTGAAGGAGTCGGTTCTGCTATCAAGCAGCTCTTACTGCCAGCCTCAGTACTTTGCCTTCTGTAATGTGGACACTGCGGCAGCTAATTAATGGAGTCCATAGCAGTTAAAGAGTTGCTTGATATTGGGGGCTTCAATGCCACCTTTGCAAGGTTTGTGTATCTTGAGCAAAGAATTTGACTCCACCTAGTCCAGAATTAACCAATTTAACCATGGTTAAAGCTATGGTTTTCCCAGTAGTGATGTATGGAAGTGAGAGCTGGACCATAAAGAAGGCTGATCGCCAAAGAATTGATGCTTTTGAATTATGGTGCTGGAGGAGACTCTTGAGAGTCCCATGGACTGCAAGAAGATCAAACCTATCCATTCTTAAGGAAATCAGTCCTGAGTGCTCACTGGAAGGACAGATCCTGAAGCTGAGACTCCAATACTTTGGCCACCTGATGAGAAGAGAAGACTCCCTGGAAAAGACCCTGATGTTGGGAAAGATGGAGGGCACAAGGAGAAGGGGACGACAGAGGACGAGATGGTTGGACAGTGTTCTTGAAGCTACAAACATGAGTCTGACCAAACTGCGGGAGGCAGTGGAAGATAGGAGTGCCTGGCGTGCTCTGGTCCATGGGTTCACGAAGAGTCAGACACGACTAAACAACAACAAGTCCAGAATTCTGCTTCCAATAGAGGCCATTCAAATGCCTGGGAGAAGGTCTCCCTGTTGCTTGTCCAAAGCCTACACTGTTTAGAGACATGGGACCCTTTCACATTGTACAGCGGTACCTCTGGATACACACACCTCCAGTTGCATATCCTTCAGGATGCGAACGTGGCAAACCCGGAAGTATTTTTCCAGGTTTTGCCCCCCTGTGCATGCACAGAAGCACTCTACCACGCCGCACGCCGCACGCATGCGTAGAAGTGGTCCCTCCGGTTGCAGAAACCTCAGGATCTGACCAGCGCTCTGGAACAGATCCTGTCCACAACCGGAGGTACCACTGTACTTTATTGGGGACACAGTGCTGCTAATGCATGCCTTTATTTATTTATTTATTTATTTATTACTTTTTTATTTATTTTGCAGCATCTACACAACGTCATCCTAATCAAAGTCCCGTCCCATATTATTTGCCTGCATTTAATCTGGATTTAATCTGGACGCAGGTGGCGCTGTGGGTTAAAGCCTCAGCGCCTAGGACTTGCCGATCGAAAGGTCGGCGGTTCGAATCCCTGCGGCGGGGTGCGCTCCCGCTGCTCGGTCCCAGCGCCTGCCAACCTAGCAGTTCGAAAGCACCTCCGGGTGCAAGTAGATAAATAGGGACCGCTTACCAGCGGGAAGGTAAACGGCGTTTCCGTGTGCGGCTCTGGCTCGCCAGAGCAGCGATGTCACGCTGGCCACGTGACCCGGAAGTGTCTCCGGACAGCGCTGGCCCCTGGCCTCTTAAGTGAGATGGGCGCACAACCCCAGAGTCTGTCAAGACTGGCCCGTACGGGCAGGGGTACCTTTACCTTTACCTTTAATCTGGATTTACTGTTTCCACTGCAAATCTGACACAGCCTTGCCCTTGTGAAAAGAGCAAATCCAGAGTAAATTGGGAGGTGGTACCCAAAGACCCACCTTGTTCAGCATTCCATACTCTCCAACATTTCTCCAATGAAAAACCGGACATCCTATTCCACAATAATAATAATTTTATTATTTATACCTTGCTCATCTAGGCAGCTTCCAACATATATAAAACGTAATAAAACATTAAACATTTAAAAAAGAAAATCTCCCCTATATAGGGCTGCCTTTAGATGTCTTCTAAAGGTTGTATAATTACTTATCTCCTTGGCTCGGGGGTCACATAACTCCATACCCTCCAGGGAAAATAGGGCGGTCCTACCATACCCTCCAACATTTCTCTGATAAAAATAGGGACGTCCTAAGGCAAAGTGGGACTTTCTGGGATCAAACCAGAAACTGGGATGGCTTCTGTAAATCTGTCACTGTCCCTGGAAAATAGGGACACCTGGAGGGTCTGGAATTCTCACAGTGGTCAACCAGAAGAAGCCTGCCAGAGGACCATGGGAACCCCACAAACCGGACATGAGTGCAACAGCACACTTCAGACCGTGACCCCCTGCAACTGGTGTTCAGAGATACGAATGTACGAAGAGCCCCACTGGATCAGGCCAGCAGCAAATCTTTGTCCACAGGCACCAATTATAGGGTGCCCCTGATGCCCAAGCATCCAAAAATAATCGTTGTGGGGACTCAGCACCCACACTGCAGGGCTTCCGATGCGACTTCTGGTACCTCACGAAGCACCGACACCGGAAGTCATGTCTGAGACCTCACAGGGCCTCAGAGGTGGTGTCCAAGGCCTCACTGAGCCTCGGACGTGACTTCCAGGGTCTCCAAGTGCTGCTGCAGGGCACACAACGTCAAGACCTCATGTAATAATAATAATAATAATAATAATAATAATAATAATAATAATTTTATTATTTATACCCCGCCCATCTGGCTGGATTTCCCCAGCCATTCTGGGCGGCTTCCAACTGAATATTAAAAACAATACAGCCTCAGACATTAAAAACTTCCCTAAACAGGGCCACCTTCAGTTGTCTTTTTAAAGTAAAATAGTTGTTTATTGCCTTGACATTTGCTGGGAGGGTGTTCCACAGGGCAGGCGCCACTACTAAGAAGGCCCTCTGCCTGGTTCCCTGTAACCTCACTTCTCTCAGCAAGGGAACCGCCAGAAGGCCCTCAGTGCTGGACCTCATTGTACACCACTGGTCACCCACAACCTGGAGCCCTGTCCACTGGCAGAGGAAGAGGAGTGCAGGGGGAACGCACCACCCCTGGCAGCGCGATCCCAGTGGGGTGCCATCGCAGCTGCCCCCCTGCCTGTGCTGGGTGCCACACCCCCACAGGTGGTGTGCCACACCCCAGGACACGTGCCATGCCCCTGCAGGTGGCATGCCCCACCCCCAGGATGCGCGCCACGCCCCTGGGATGTGCGCCAGCCCCGCCCCACCTGTTCTCCGCCCCCCGGTGCTGGAGCATGAAGCTCCACCACTGGCCCTGTCTTGGATGGAGGGGAAGTTGTCGTCTCTGCCTGCCTTCCAAAAGAGGGCGGTCAAGAGATGGTGAGGGTGCGGCTGCAGAGCCTGGGCATGCAATTGTTCATTTATTCCTGCTCGCTGCTTCCTGATACTTAACCATTTCCTGGCCAACGAGAGCACCTCTCCTGCTAAGCTTACTCAGCAGTCTTTGGTTGGGTACCTTGCTGAAAGCTTTTTGGAAGTCCAAGCACATTATGTAACCTCCAACTATATGCTTGTTGACATTCACGAAGAACTGCAATAGGTTTGTGAGACAGGAGTTGCTCATGTTGACTTTGCTTTAGCAAGGCATGTTCTTCTATTCTTATGGGAAGCCCATGAGCTGGAAAGTCTTCTCTCTCTTGTGTTCCCCAGAGGCAGAGCCTTATTGTCCGCGGACTTATCTAATCCAGTTTTCTAAATTGGTGGCTGCCACCACATCTTGAAACAGCAAATTCCATAGTTTAACTACGTCCTGGTTGCCAACCAATTATGGATTGTCTGGAACAGTTCAGAAATTGGACCATGCTGTTGACAAAACATTCGGCTTCTCTAGCGGATGTCCAACGTCTAGAATGTAGCACCAACAATACAACGCTAAATATATTTTCACTTTTAATGTAGGAACAGATTGTGAGAGGCTGGCTTTGCATTGCACACTTGTAACTATGGCTGCCACCGTTTAACCTGATAAATTGCGGACAAACCTGATGTACGCCCTATCCGTGGGGCAAAATGAACGTGACATCAAGGGCCTTAATGAGGACATGGTATAATCATTGGCATCTAGTCACATTGTTTTAATTATTTTAATTGTTAAGCACAGAGTGGGAAATCAGGTTCCTAATGCCTAATGATCATTATATAGCCTCTTATTATCCTACACAGCAATTTCCGTTGCTATTTTTTCAGAGCAGGTCTAGCATACAAAATAACACTATTATGCATTATTTTCTTACAGAAACAACTGACACTAGTTGTTTTTTTAAAGAAGAAAACTTATCTTCTGTTGCTCTTGAAGTTACATCTTTGTTTCAGGGATGGATACAATGTGTTTTTATTGCATGTTAATGAAAATGAGCACCAGCAGTTCAACCTTCTAATGTCTGCTCAGAAGTAAGCCCCATTCAGTTCAATGGGACTTACTTCCAGGTGAGGATTTCAGCAAATGGCACCATGCAGTACACAGCCTGCCAGTTCAGACCTGCAGCCACGGACATCTCTACTCAACAGCAGTTAGCCTATTTTAGGCGCATGAAGTTTTTTCAAATTTCTGTTTCCCCAGAAGAAGATGCACCCTTCCGACTTTCAGTTTGAAGGAAGAGGAGCAATTGCAGAGTAAATGAATGAAGAACGGGTCTTTCAAGGTGACTGGGGGCTCCAGCAGCGGTCTAGGGTTATAAGAATTGGAGTACAACAAATGTATTTCTGTTCTGAACTGCAAAAAATTGAGGGTCTGATGCAAATGTACCCACCCACCCAGAATTATAGCATGGCTTTGTTATAACAAAGTATTTCTTATTGGCATAGCTGGTAACCTTAGAATATACTTTCCCCAATTTTACCCCATGGAAGGATCCTGGTGAAGTACACTCTTCTATTTATAATAATAATAATAATAATAATAATAATAATAATAATAATAATAGTTTATTTATACCCTGCCCATCTGGTTGGGTTTCCCCAGCCACTCTGGGCAGCCCAAAATAATATTAAAAACACGATAAAACTTCAAACATCAAAAACTGCCCTAAACATGGCTGCCTTCAGATGTCTTCTAAAAGTCAGATAGTTGTTTATTTCCTTGACATCTGATAGGAGGGCGTTCCACGGGGCGGGCACCACTACCAAGAAGGCCCTCTGCCTGGTTCCCTGTAACTTTGCTTCTTGCAGTGAGGGAACCGCCAGAAGGCCCTTGGTGCTGGACCTCAGCGTTCGGTTTGAACGATGGGGGTGGTGACGCTCCTTCAGGTATACTGGGCTGGGGGCATTTAGGGCTTTAAAGGTCAGCACCAACACTTTGAATTGTGCTCAGAAACATACTGGGAGTCAATGTAGGTCTTTCAGGACTGGTGTTATAGGGTCTCGGCAGCAATCAACTCCATCACATAACCTGCTATTGCATCTACTTAATAGCTACAGCTACAAACCCTACAACCACCTTCAAAGCCCTCTTCTTAATCCACTACATATTTTGTCTTAAGAACATGTAATTTTCTTAATTTCCATATATAATTTGGAGGTGAATTGCATATGTCGCCTGGCTTGGCACATTCTAGCGGTGCACCCTGGGCTTTAGAGACGAGTAGTTTATTAGCATGTTCAAGAGAAAGTCAGAACCGGTTTTTTAGGTTCTCCTTTTCCGAACCATTCTGCACCCAGATTTAGATGAAAGGCACCTATCATTATTATTTTTATTTTTAAAAAACTGCTTGCAATTGGACTAATTAAAAACTCTCATTGGTCTCTCCCAACCCTGTACTTATTCCCTGCCCGCTTTAATTGAGCTCCTACTTTTGCAGGCTAGTGGAGATGCGAGAAAAGTTTCTGCAACTTCAAACAAGTTTTTTTTTTTAAGTGTGTTTTGATTGTTGTGGGAGCCTCATTGCTATTCCCAGAATGTCGAGTTGAGCTTATGCTGATCGGCAGGATTTAGAAGCGTGAAACAGAAAAAAAAGGAGAGGGAAAAAGGGTCCTTTCTTCTCTTCTCACTCCTTCATGGTTCCCCCTCCCCCCTTCCCCATTTACATTGAAAGTTGGCCAAGATCAGATCACGCTCTGTCTGTGGCCTCTGAATTAAAATGGGGCTAGTTGCTCCCCCCCCTTAACTTTATAGTTCTTGCAGAACTTTTTCTTGAGTTTAGTCCTTCTTGAGAGAAGTGTTCTTCTCCACCCCCCTTCAAATGAACTTCTTTTGCTTTTTTATTATTATTTAAAGAGGTTGGAGTTTGGGTTTTGTTTTTTAAACTCCCCCTTTTTTCTGTCCCCAGATCGAGAGTTTGCATTAAAAGAAGGGAGGGAAAAGAAAGAATGCACTGTTTGCGTCTCGAGGTAAAAAACAGTCTGCTCACCAGCAGGTGCAGGGGTCCACAAACAGCTGTTTTACTGCTCTTGAGTTGAAGCCTATCACGTCCCCCCCTCCAAGCCAAGAGCTCTTCATTTAATCCTCTCCTGCAATTCACACTGTAATTGCCGGAGATTCAGACAGCCGGGGTGGGGTGGGAGGCCTCGTTTTATTAGTTGTATTCCACCCCCCTCTCCACAAATAACAAGATCCTTAGCAAATAAGGGACAAGGCCTTTTAATTAGTTTTCGAGACTTTGAGCACAATCTCGTAGGGGTGTCCGCAGTGCGGGCTTTGTTGACAATGAACGGGAGTTTGCACACGCCCAGTTCAACAGGGCTGGGGCAAGAGACGTACCTCGTGGATTGTGGCCCAGGGCAACTGTAGCCAAAGTAAGCCACATGAAGCCAAATGGGCATCCCAATATCTTGTTGTTGTTTAGTCATTTAGTCCTGTCCGACTCTTCTTGACCCTGTGGACCAGAGCACGCCAGGCACTCCTGTCTTCCACTGCCTCCTGCAGTTTGGTCAAACTCATGCTGGTAGCTTTGAGAACACTGTCCAACCACCTCGTCCTCTGTCGTCCCCTTCTCCTTGTGCCCTCCATCTTTCCCAACGTCAGGGTCTTTTCCAGGGAGTCTTCTCTTCTCATGAGGTGGCCAAAGTACTGGAGCCTCAGCTTCACAATCTGTCCTTCCAGTGAGCACTCAGGGCTGATTTCCTTCAGAATGGAGAGGTTTGATCTTCTTGCAGTCCATGGGACTTTCAAGAGTCTCCTCCAGCACCATAATTCAAAAGCATCAATTCTTCAGCGACCAGCCTTCTTTATGGTCCAGCTCTCACTTCCATACATCACTACTGGGAAAACCATAGCTTTAACTATACGGACCTTTGTTGGCAAGGTGATGTCTCTGCTTTTTAAGATGCTGTCTAGGTTTGTCATTGCTTTACTCCCAAGAAGCAGGCGTCTTTTAATTTCGTGGCTGCTGTCACCATCTGCAGTGATCATGGAGCCCAAGAAAGTAAAATATCTCACTGCCTCCATTTCTTCCCCTTCTACGGGGCTCCAAATACCTGAGAGACCTTCTCCTTCCCTACAGGTGCTTCAGATCAGCAGCAGGGGCCATCTTGACAGTTACGCCACCCTCAGAAGTTCAGGGTTGGTGGCCTCTCTGTGGCTGCCCTTAAGTGATAACCACCAAGTTGTACAGCTTTCATGCACACATTTTCGTGTGTGTTTTCCCATGATATGTGTGCATGCTTTGGTTGGAGAAGCCTTTATTCACACTGCCAAACAAACTCTTCTTTTCAAGGCAATTTGTAGTACAGATTTTACAGAATTTCCTCAGATAGTTGCCTGTCTTTTATCTATGGATTACATAATGAACATACGGCACACAGAAAATTAACAAAACGGAGACACATCAGATATAAAAAGGAGGAGCTACATTGATAAGAAATATGTCAATATTTGGCTGAAACAGAACACTGCAATATAAGTATTCTGGTGTGCTTAAATGAGAAGAGTTAATTTTCCTTCTGTTTATTATTTTGGAAGCTACCTCATGCTTTCTCAAGTTTGCTAGATGCATATATGTCAGAGTTTTGGTAACATGCAGATCCATTTAAATTTAGATGGTAATAGTATACCTGTCTACTCAGAAGTTGTAGTTCAATAGGTCTTGCCTCCTCTTAGAAGTGTGGACCCATTAATTGGTTGAAAGACAAGTAATCAAACTTAAATAATCTTGAATAGGTCAAAAATTTTAACAAAAGCACAAGTTAACAAAAGTCTAGAAGACCCTCCATACGTTTTGGCACTCTAACTGCCATTAGTCTTAGCAGTGAGCATAGCCAGTGGTCAGAGGTGATGGGAGATGAGGTTCAACAACATCTAGAGGCCTGTGGATTAGTCACCCCTGTCCTAGAATCACGATTATGGGACATCTGAAATATCTGCCTGTTGGTATATGGAGATGTTGATAATTTTATAAAGTACATAAGAGTACGTAAAATAAGTTTAATTTGGCTGGATTTGCCATGCTGACTTTACTTTATCACATTACTGATTATTTACTCTGCTATGTATTTTGGAAAGTGATTTGTGTGTCTATCTGTCGGTTCTTTACGCAACCAGATGCCTTTTAAGCTCCTGTTGCCCAGTTTGTCACAAAGGTTCCCAAAGTAGTCGTGGTGGTCTTCATCCATGTTTGGACACCGGACACAATTTTTGAATCAAAGCGGTAGACCAAAATGTTCCAAGCTGCACTGATTTGGTCACCTCCTGAGATATGTTTGCCCAATTTGGTGTGATTTCCAGAGAATGAGGAGCGGGTTTTGACATACATTTAGAGACTTCCAGGGATCATTTTGCATTCAGATTGAGAACTGAGGCACCTCAAAAAGTGCCAGTTTAGATACCTCTAAAGATACCATAACGCAATCCAACATGACTTTGCCCAGTTTGGTGTGATGGCTCCAAACTCAACTGATTTGGATGCCTCTGAAGATACTGTTGTCCTGTTTGTCATGACAGATCCAAGCTGTGGTAATTTGGGTGTATCTGAAAATATCGTTTCACAATTTGACACGACAGTTTCCAAGAGAAAGGAGCAGGTTTAATCTATGTTCAATACGATTGGATGCCATTTTGAATTAATATGACAGACTGAACCTGCCACTTTGGACACCTCTGAAGATATTGTCACCCAATGTGGCAAGACACCACCCAATTTAGTGCAACGTTTCCAAACGGCGTTAATTTGGATACGTCTGAAAATATCAAGGATATCTAAAGGTATCGCAAAATAGTTCAGTGGCCAGCCCACATCATATGTCTTTCTTCCTTCCCCAACCAAAATACATCCACGGAATTCTGTCAAACAAATATGGGTGAGGCCCACCTCAGACTTGCTTGAATGATATTACCTTGTTTCGATTTTGGAATTATGGTTTCATCTAATTTTTTTAACCTTCTTCTGTTGTTGTCTTCTTCTGATTTAGTCCATTATTTTTTACAGATGCTGTGTTGTTTTAACATTTTAGAAACTGCTTGAAAAGTGGTGTATAAGAGTTTAAAGCAAAGAAACAAATTCCCAATGGGTGGTGCTATGAGCATTACTCTGGAATACTTACTCTTCTGTTAATCTCTCTCTCTCTCTCTCTCTCTCTCTCTCTCTCTCTCTCTCTCTCTCACACACACACACACACACACACACACACACACACCAGTGCCATCTGCAAATCTCATGTTGCTTCCAAAGCTCTTTGCCAATCCAACACACACACCCCTCCTGGCACAGTGGTACTTTCTTCAGCAAAACTTTAGGTCTCTCCCACCATCAACAGCCCCTGTCAGTTCTCAGGCAACCCTCTTCCTTTCTAGATTTGACGGGGAGTGAGCCAACCAAGACGAGGGGAGCAGAGTGGGAAAGACTGGCATTTGTAGATCCCGAGGGCAGCTTTTCACCCCCTGAGGGAAACGGGCAGTTGGCTCCCAGACACTTCCCTTTTATGAGCCAAAAGGGACATATTTGCCAGAGTTGTTCTCTGCTCCCGTTTCATTCCTCTCTTCGTTTAATTTTCGGAGTGGGGCACCTTCCCCATTTCATAGCCCTTCTGCTCCCCGCTGTCTGTCATCCCTTGTCCCCCCTTTTTTCTTTTCTTCCTTTCCCTACACTTCCCCCCTCCCCATTTCTGCCCCTTTCTGAAGCCCCCAAGATGACATGGCTCATTGATGCATCTCCCTCATTAGCATTTCAGCAGCTTGGCCCTGGAGTTTCAGAGACTATCCATCATGAGAAAACCGAAGAATGTGCCCCATTTGCATGTTTCTGTGCCAGAAAGAAACCCTTCCCTCCCTCTCAGCTGGTCATTGTGCGAGCTTTCCCATGAAGTCTCAGAAACCATATTTGAGATTTTGCAGCGCTCCTGTGAAAATGCTTGGCTAGTTTTCTTAGAAGTGCTTCTTTAAAAGGGGGAAAAGAGAGAGAGTAACTTGCATGCACCCCAGCTTCACAGTTAATTGCGTCAGTAGATTAATCCGTAATAATATGTTTATGCTGGTCTGTTGCTGCCATCTTGCCTAAGATGAGACGAATCAATGATTTTGAAGCAGCGATGGGGGGAGAAAGAGGGAGAGACTGATAGCGGTGAAAATGAGTGGTCAGGCACAAAAGACAACCATAAGTTAGCTATCCTTCCCTCTAATAGCAAACTTGGGTGGTTGAGTGCTGATCAATTTGGTAACAAACTAAGGCCACCTACAAGCAAAGCAGAAGTTTCAGTGCGCCCAGGGGAGCCTCAATGTATCTAGAAGCACATACACACACACTCAAACACACATTTAAACATTGTTGTTGTTTAGTCGTTTAGTCGTGTCCGACTCTTCATGACCCCATGGACCAGAGCACGCCAGGCACTTCTGTCTTCCACGGCCTCCTGCAGTTTAGTCAAATTCATGCTGGTAGCTTCGAGAACATTGTCCCACCATCTCGTCCTCTGTCGTCCCCTTCTCCTTCTGCCCTCCATCTTTCCAGGGAGTCTTCTCTTCTCATGAGCATTTAAACATAGCCTGTGCAAAAAGGAGCTTGTTGGCATCCATCTGTCTCAAGAGATAGTGGAGTGCACCTTCGGGGGCAAAGTCAAAGCACTGGAGAATCACAGCACCTGCTGTGGCTGCAGAAACAGGTAACTCACAACTGCTGCCTCTTGTGTTGTTTCTGCTGTGTTAGCAGCACCAAAGTGACTTCTCTGGGGTGCAAACCTGGGCAGTGTATATGGAGGCCCTGGGCTGCCTAGACGGTGAGACCCCACTCTCTGCCTCGCCAATGTGGTCCAAAGGAAAGCAGATCAACACGTTTGGTGACAGCTTGATGTCTGTGGATGTTGTGTGCAGCCTCATTCTGCATTTTAATCCCTCCCTGTTCCTTCTGCTCTATGCCGGAGGCTTGTGTGCCCACGTCATTGTTGGTGTTTTCAAAAAGGCCCACAGTGGGTGGGATCACGTCAGAAGAGATGCTTTTTCAGCCATCATCTCTCCACCTGTGCTCACTGATCTGGAGGCTGGTCTCAGCTGACTCACAGCAGGAGAATCCTGCATCAGATTGGAGGTGGGTGAGGCAGTTCAGACCGAGAGGGCGGCTTTGGATTTGGAGACCTTTTACTCATTTCGGGGGTGTGGGGACCGTGACAAAAAACCCAAATAAATAAAGGGGGTCTGTGACATTGGGGTGTTTGGGAGATATGTGCAGCAATGGAAGTTATTGTGTATGTGGAAGGAGTTTGGTAGAGAGCCCTGACCAACTTGGTATGTAGCCTGGGAGGAGGGTTGGGGAATACATTCAACTCAGTTCACAGTTAAAGGTGAACCTAATTTGTACTTCCCGAAACAATATGTAAACTGAACAGCAGCCAGCCTTTGAAATTCCCAGTTTTGCAGTGCAGTGCTCCAGCCACATAATTTATACAAAAACACTTACGTTAGTGAAACTTGCATAAAACGATGCATTATATTAGGAGAAATTGCATACATAAATGAGTAGATTAGGAAAAATTCACACAAAAATGCTGGTGAATTTTCACCAGGCCTTAAAAAAATTGCAAACTGATATGAAAGTGTGGAGAACTGAATTTAGGGCTGGAAAAATGAGAAATGGAGTCAGACTGACATATTTACCTGTCCCTTGTTGGGGCAGACATGGGTGTCAGTGAACAGGATAATCATAACTATCTCTAATATTCCATATGTCTGGACCATTATTGAGCCCAATTCCTTGTGCCCAATATTTCACTGTTGTCCCCTGTGAAAATCCTTGTTATAGTAAACTGAGAATCAGTCCAGTGCAACAAACTCACCCGGCCCTCAGCCAGAGAAGGTCATAGTGACCCAACCAGGATATCTCAACAAGTAGCAATTTCTAAAAGCCAGTACATAGAAAATTGCTCCCTGTTAGATTTGGTTGCCTATGGATGAGTGGAGCAGATAATCACCCATGTGATTTTTTTTTTTTTTGGGGGGGGGGGACACAAGCAGTCTTCCACGCCAATCAGTATGGTTTAAAGATACCTGTTGATTATGGTAAGATCCCTTGACAAGGAAACATAGCTCACTATCAGGCTGCTCAGATGAGGGGCAGGGGGAGATAGTGGACTAAGTCAGAAATCCTGATAGCAAGTTAGTAATTTCTGGTCTAAAATCATTAGCTGGGGCCCTAAGTTGATAGCAAGGAGGTAGATAGCTGTTGAGGTGAAAGATTTTGACAAGTAGCCACTCTTATCAATCAGAGTGAAATCACACATTATAGGGAGAGATGTGAGTGGGATTGATCCATATATGCCCCATGAGACGCGATGGCATCTTGCTAGTGTTTTCCAATGTACTGCTCTCTTTTACTGCTTAGTGATTAGGTAGTTAACATCATGTATCATTTTCATATATTACATGTTCCTGGGGAGACACCTGTCGGCATGCCCAAGTCTCTGCTTCTCATAGAATCATAGATTTGTAGAGTTGGAAGGGACCTTGAGGGTAATCTAGTCCAAACCCCTACAATGCAGGAATCTCAACTAAAGCATCTCAACTTGGATTTCAGAGGGTTGGACTAGATGATCCCTTCCAATTCTAATGATTCTATGACAGATGGCCATCCAACCTCTGCTTAAAAACCTCCCAATGAAGGAGAGTCCACAACCTCCCAAGAGACTCCGTTCAACAGTTGAACAGCTTTTACTGTTAGAAAGTTCTTCCTGGTGTTTAGTTGAAATCTTCTCTCTTTTAACTTGAATCCATTGGTTTAGGTCCTACCCTCCGAAGCAGAAGAAAACAAGCTTGCTCCATCTTCCATCTGACAGCTCTTTAGATATCTGACTCATATCTCCCCTCAGTCTCCTCTTTTCCAGGCTAAACATACCTAGCTCCTTCAAGCACTCCTCAAAAAGCTTGGTTTCCAGACCCTTGATCATCTTGGTTGCCCTCCTCTACACATGTTCCAGCTTGTTAACATCCTTCTTAAATCATGGTGCCCAGAACTGGACACAGTATTCCAGGTGTGGTCTGACCAAGGCAGAATACAGTGGTACCTCAGGTTACAGACACTTCAGGTTACAGACTCCGCTAACCCAGAAATAGTACCTCGGGTTAAGAACTTTGCTTCAGGATGAGAACAGAAATCGCGCGGTGGTGGTGTGGCAGCAGCGGGAGGCTCCATTAGCTAAAGTGGTACCTCAGGTTAAGAACAGTTTCAGGTTAAGAAAGGACCTCCAGAAAGAATTAAGTTCTTAACCTGAGGTACCACTGTAGAGCAGTACTATGACTTCCCCTGATGAGGACACTATACTTTTGTTAATCCATCCTAGAGAAGCATGAGATTATTATTTTTTGCTACTGCATCACACCATTGACTCATGTTAAGCTTGTGGTCTACTAAGACCCCTAGATCCTTTTCACATGTACTACTGGCAATCTAAGTGTCCCCCATCTTGTATTTGTGGAGCTGGTTCTTCCCGCCTAATTGCAGAACCTTACATTTGTCCCTGTTGAAAATTATTTTGTTAGTTTTGACTCAGTTTTCCATTCTGTTAAGGTCCTCTTGAATCATTATTCTGTCTTCTGTGGCATTAGCTACTCCTCCTAGTTTGGTGTCATCTTCAAATTGGATGAGCATCCCCTCACATCATGGGGCACTTGGCGGAGGATAACAAAATGATACGGTGTGTCTTATGCCACATGGGAAGCAGGTCAGATTATTTGTCCATCTAGCCCAGGGATGGGGAACTTGTGGTCCTCCAGAGATGCTGAACTCCAGCTCCTTTCAGCCCCAACCAGTATTGACAGTAGCAAGTGATGATGGGAGTTTAACTAGCAATATCTGTAGGGCCACAGGTTCCCCCACCCCTGATCTAGCTCAATATTGTCTGGGTCCCTAGTCCAGGATCTCAAGATGACATGGACTGCTCTATGCCAGGGCCTGGACCTAGAACCTTCTGAATACAAATAATACAGTGAACCACTATTTTCTCTGGATCTTTGAGAGGCTGCTTCTGTTCTTTTTCAGAGTGGGAGGAAACTGGAGAGATGACATTTGGAGTTTTGTTTATTCCATATTATGTGCCTGGGTTCATAAGTACTCTAATGAAACCTACCTCTACCCTCATAGAGCCCTTGGGAACTGGGTTAGGCTGCGCTCTAGAACAAATAATGAGAGGGTTTTTGGGTTGTTGTTTTTTTAAAAAATAGTAATCTGTTGCCATACAAGTTGAAGGTCTGACAAAGACTTCCTGTAACTGGCCAGTCAGTGGAAATATATCAGCCGAAACAAAAGCTACACACAATCGGGATGCTTTCAGTTCTTTTACCTGATATGTCAAAAAGAATTGGTGGAGACAGAGAGAGAAACCCAGCCCTCTCTGTGGAAGTTCAGGAGAAACTACCGGCTCACTGAGATTCCTGTATTGCAAGGGGTTGGACTAGATAACCCTTGGGGTCCCTTCCAGCGCTACAATTCTATGATTCTACGATCTGAACCATGCCAAATTTGGCTTACATGCAGGATTTTTTTTAAAGAACTCTGTAGTCTATAGTTGAAGTTTTCTTTTTTTTATTATTAAATTTTTATTAAATTTTGACATAAATATATTTCACAAACATACAAAAGACAAAATGAAAAAGAAAAAACAGAAAAAGAGAAAAAAACAAACAAACAAAACATGAAATACATACAACTTTGATGACATTGATCGACTTCCCTTTATCTCGATTTCGGAAATTATTATCTTGTTTATCTATCTGCTGTGTCTATTCCTTAATAAAACTTTTTACGTAGTAAGCGTTATCTCATGCCTACTGTGATTTCTATAAGTACATATGTGTTTCTGATCAACATTTTAATTTTCCCCTTGTCTCTATTTCCATATATATCCTAAATTTATCCCATTCATTGTTAAATTTTGCACTTCTTTGATTTCTTATTTTCTGTGTCAATTTAGCCAGCTCCAAATAATCGGATAATTTAAGTTGCCACAACTATCATTGAATGTATAGTTGAAGTTTTCTTGATACAGCAGACCACCATTGCAACAGGTTTGAGTGTTTGTTTTTTGAAGGTTTTTTCCGTGTTTTAATTGTTTAATCATGTGTGTGTTTGCTACCCTGGGCACGTTTGGGAAGAAGTACAGAATATAAATTTAATAAGTAAGTAAGTAATTTCCACACAAGCCAAAATAAATTTCCGACCAGTATTGCTTGGGGAGAAAAAGATCTATACAGAATTAGCCTATTTCGTCTTTCCCTCAGAGCATAACAATGAAACAGATCTGGTATGCTATTTTTTTTTAAACGGTGGGACAGGGGCATCTTTAAGGTATTGCTAGATGTTATCTGAACTGGGTTTGGTGGGCCGAGAATAAAATTGAGGGTTGTTGCATTTTTTTAAGTATCAGTTAATGCTCGCCTCCGTTTTAAAAGTTCTGTTTTTTAACATCTGGATGCATGTTTAAGTAAATAATAATAATAAAAAATACTCCCCCACTCAACCCTTTCGACCGGGCTGTGGATTTAAATGAATAAGATGTGTTTGTGTTCTGTTTACAGATGTCCACGCTAGATTCATGCCAAATGAAAGAGGAACGAGGGAGCAAAAACCTTTATGTAGCCACTTTTGAAGGGGGGGAAAAAAGTTTGTCAAAACAATAATTAAAAAAATGAGTTTTTCCTCTACCTTCCCCCCCCCCCCGCATCTTCACCTTGGAGTTATTTTGGGGGAGAAGGAAAGGGTGGGCGGGGGACGAGGGTGGAAGAGAGAGAGAGAGAGAGAGAGAGAGAGAGAGAGAGAGAGAGAGATTGGAGAGGGCCAAACATGCTGACCTTAATTAATAGAAGATCTACTAGAGCCAAAGAAAAAAGATTTGGCTCTCAGGCTCGGGCCTCCCCTGATCCTCTCCTGGGTGTAATGAGAGAGTTCAGCTTCATTATTGGCAGCTGAGGCAAAGGGTCACTGGCGATGGATTTGTAAGGCCTGCATTGAGAGACTCGCTCCATGCTGAGAGGAGCTGGCCATGTTCTTGGACACCTGGTCATTAACATTGCTAATTAGTAGCCATTAATCAGGGCTCTCGTTCTTTCCCTCCTCCCCCCGCCCCTCTGTTGTGTGGCACCGGCTCAGAGGAGCCCAGCGAACAACAGGACTGTTTCATTACCTCCACAAGAGGTGGAATAAAAGCCGTTCCCATCAACTCAAGTTGAGATGGATTAAGGGAAAGGTTAGACAACAGTTTAAGATGAGCTAGAGGCAAGGCAAGGGAGGAGGGGAGGGGGAGCATGGGGAGGGGGGGGACCTGAGCTGTCCTCGGAGGGGAAAGCCAGTCACCTATAATTAATGACATCTTCCGTGACCTAATTCTAATCACCGTGTGAGCTTTCCACCAACAACTGAACCTCTGTAGCTTAGAAAGGGCTCCAATTTATCTGTTTGCACATGAAATTAGCCAGCAGTCAAAGTAGCTCCTTGTTTAAATTTTGTGCATGGAGTGCCACAGGTTTCAGCGAGATGCCAGTCCATAGATATGCCATAAAAGTGTCTACATGAGGAAGAAACAGCAGCACTGTTACCTCACCCTAGGAGGTTATGCTTTTCCATCATCATGCAATACTCAGTTATTTCTATAATTAAGCAAGCCCCACGTTTGTCTCTCTGTGTGTGCGCACACATGCACACACACAATTGTGCATTGCATTTCCATGTTAAGAATTAACAGGAAACTCAATAATCTATAAAAGAGAGGTTAGTAAAGGGTAAAGGTACCCCTGCCCGTATGGGCCAGTCTTGACAGACTCTGGGGTTGTGCGCCCATCTCACTTAAGAGGCCAGGGGCCAGTGCTGTCCGGAGACACTTCCGGGTCACGTGGCCAGCGTGACATCGCTGCTCTGGCGAGCCAGAGTCGCACACGGAAACGCCGTTTACCTTCCCGCTGGTAAGCGGTCCCTATTTATCTACTTGCACCCGGAGGTGCTTTCGAACTGCTAGGTTGGCAGGCGCTGGGACCGAGCAGCGGGAGCGCACCCCGCCGCAGGGATTCGAACCGCCGACCTTTCGATCAGCAAGCCCTAGGCGCTGAGGCTTTAACCCACAGCGCCACCTGCGTCCCTAAATGATAAAAAAGGTATTTAGGTAGCTTGTAAACGTATTGCGGTAACCTGTAAAAATATTTAGCTAACTTGTCACAAATATAAGGATATTTCTCTTGCAATGCTTCCCTCTAAAACTGTTGGGGTAAGTAAAAAAAAGTCTGCAATGCAGGGGTAGATTATATCCAGGTTTTAGTAAGCATTTGTTCTGATTGTTCTGAGATTTGTGCAAGCAAGTCAGGTAGACTCAAGAAATAGGATGGCATGCCCCCTGGGTCTCATCTTTTCATTTATGCTGTGGTTGTAAGGAACAAACTACAGTGACAATCCCAAGCTATTTTTTCGGATGTCCATTGTTGGACATTAACCAGGCAATGCTGATAATCACATGGAGGTGATTGCAAACACTCACAGATGTAATAATAATAATAATAACAACAATAACAACAATAATAACACCATCATCATCATCAACAACAATTTATTTATACCCAGACACTCTGGGCGGCTTCCAACAAAATATTAAAATACAATAGTCCTTCAGATATTAAAAGCTTCCGTAAACAGGGCTGCCTTCAGATGTCTCCTAAAAATCTGGTAGTTGTTTTTTCCTTTGACATCTGGTGGGAGGGTGTTCCACAGGGCAGGCGCCACCACCGAGAAGGCCCTCTGCCTAGTTCCCTGTAACTTCGCTTCTTGCAGTGAGGGAACCACCCGAAGACCCTCAGCGCTGGACCTCAGTGTCTGGGCAGAATGATGGGAGTGGAGAAGCTCCTTAAGGTATACAGGACCGAGGCCATTTAGGGCTTTAAAGGTCAGCACCAACACTTTGAATTGTGCTCAGAAACATACTGGGAGCCAATGTAGGTCTTTCAAGACAGATGTTATATGGTCTAGGCAGCCTCTCCCAGTCACCAGTCTAGCTGCTGCATTCTGGATTACTGGTAATTGTAGTTTCTGGGTCACCTTCAAAGGCAGCCCCACGTAGAGTGCGTTGCAGTAGTCCAAGCAGGAGATAACTAGAGCATGCACCACTCTGGCGAGACGGTTTGCGGGCAGACATTCATGACATATCTTCTGGGAGTTCTATCAAATCTTATGCCATATTTGCTGTGACATATGGGGACAGCCAAAGAAATTCTAGTTGATAAATGGTCCAGATTCTTCAAGCATTTAATTAAAATTTTGCAGAAATCTGCGTGCAAATAAATTCTATATTTATAATAAAGATTGACATTTTAAAAACCCAATAGGCTACTTTGCAGGCCCTCCTCCTATTAGTCCACTGGCTTCTGTGAAGAAGGAGGAGGTTTGCTTTGGCATAACACACTCCCTCTCTCACACCATGTAATAATGCCTGGATAATGTATGTTTTTAAACCACGTTGATCTGGGGGATATTAATGTGGTGGTAACTACACCTGCAGGATACGGAGCCTAGCGCACGTATATAAAAGCTATTATTAGTTGCATAACCTTTCACTAGCGCTAATGGCCATTTTGTCTGGACATATGGAAATATGAAAACAAGCCCTTGCTGGACTTAAAAAGCACTCAGTACACAGTTGTCCATAAACCCATCATATAAATATAAGCTCCGTACAAAAAAACGTGTCAAAGACATCAGCACACATTACATTACAGAATAACAATATCCCATAACACCTGTTTCCCCTTCGTTCTCGGCAAAATTGCTTTAACAGCCCTAACGGTGTGTTCAGTTTTGTCGCTGCTGAGGGATCTCAGTTGCCTGCGTGTGGCAATTGTGTTGCTTCTGCATCTCTGAAATTCAGTGCTTGTTTCATATAACACAGGGAGTTGGCGGTGTGTGCTGAAGCGCTGGCTCCTGTCGTGTGCATTCTCTGTGTTAAGTTGTGGGCGAACATAGCAGACGACACAGCGATTTCTCCAGAGTAGCTCTTTACTTGCAAGCTGGACAGAACTGAACAGCAAACAGCTCAGCTGGCCTGCTTTTATAGGCAGCCGGCTGTCAACATTGTAGCAACAACAACCCAGAGTTTCCCGCCTAAAATAACTGACGTGGACCTGAGTGAAAACTATCTACAGACCTGAGTGAAAACTATATACAGTATCCCCCTCCTGGCCCAGGGTGAAACTTCACTACATAACACTCTGCACCACAGTAGCCCAGGTCATAGGATCACAGAATCGTAGAGTTGGAAGGGACCCAAGGGTCATCTAGTCCAACCCCCTGCAAAGGAGGAATCTCAACCAAATCAGCCATGACAGGTGGCCATCAAACCTCTGCTTAAAAACCTCCAAGGAAGGAGAGTCCACCACCTCCCAAGGGAGACCATTCCACTGTCGAGCAGCTCTTACTTCAGAAGGTTTTTTCCATACGTTTAGTCGGATCTCCTTTCTTGTAACTTGTAGCCATGGGTTCGAGTCCTACCCTCCAAGGCAGGAGAAAACAAGCTTGTTCCCTCTTCCATGTGACAGTTCTTGAGATATTTAAAGATGACTCTCAGTCTCCTCTTTTCCAGGCAAAACATACCCAGCTCCTTCAACCATTCGTCATAAGGCTTGGTTTCCAGACCCTTTGATCATCTTGGTTGCCCTCCTCTGTACATGTTCCAGCTTGTCAGCATCCTTCTTAATATGTGGTGTCCAGAATTGGACACAATATTCCAGGTTTGGTCTGATCAAGGCAGAACAGAGTGGTACTCTGACCTGGACACTATGAGCAGGGTATAATAAACAAACAAATTATTATTATTATACCTCTGTTGATCCAGCCTAGAATAACATTAGCTGTTTTTGCTGCTGCATCACACTGTTGACTCATGTTAAGCTTGTGGTCCACCAAGACCCTTAGATCCTTTTCACATGTACTGCTAGTAAGCCAGGTCATTGGACATGCATGACGGTGTGCCACATTTGTGCAGTTTCTCTCATTACACATTATTTAATTAGCTCTTGCTAGACTTGGCAAAGACCATCGAAGGGGCAGAAGCTCCACACCTGGAAATATTTATTCGGTAGTGGTGCCCGCCCTGTGGAACGCCCTCACATCAGATGTCAAAGCGATAAACAACTACCTGACATTCAGAAGACATCTTAAGGCAGCCCTGTTCAGGGAAGTTTTTAATGTGTGACATTTTAGTGTATTTTTTATCTCTGTGGAAGCCGCCCAGAGTGGCTGGGGAAACCCAGCCTGATGGGCGGGGTACAAATAATAAATTATTATTATTATTATTATTATTAGTAGTAGTAGTAGTAGTAGTAGTAGTAGTATTAGTATTAGTATTTATTTATTACTCCTCTGACTTCTGAGTTTCACTGGCTTTTATCCATATGCTCTCAGGTATATCTCCATATAGCAGTCACGAAATTAAAAGACGCCTGCTTCTTGGGAGAAAGGCGATGACAAACCTAGACAGCATCTTAAAAAGCAGAGACATCACCTTGCCAACAAAGGTCCGTATAATTAAAGCCATGTTTTTCCCAGTAGTGATGTATGGGAGTGAGAGCTGGACCATAAAGAAGGCTGAGCGCCGAAGAATTCATGCTTTTGAATTATGGTGCTGGAGGAGACTCTTGAGAGTCCCATGGACTGCAAGAAGATCAAACCATTCTGAAGGAAATCCATTCTGAAGAAAATCAGCCCTGAGTGATCACTGGAAGGACAGATTGTGAAGCTGAGACTCCAATACTTTGGCCACCTGATGAGAAGAGAAGACTCCCTGGAAAAGACCCTGATGTTGGGAAAGATGGAGGGCACAAGGAGAAGGGGACGACAGAGGACGAGAGGGTTGGACAGTGTTCTCGAAGCTACCAACATGAGTTTGACCAAACTGCGGGAGGCAGTGGAAGACAGGAGTGCCTGGCGTGCTCTGGTCCATGGGGTCACCAAGAGTCGGACACGACTAAACAACTAAACAACAACAATATCTCCATAAGGACTAGAAAACTGTGTGTGTCTTATGTCATAGAAATCTCCTAGTGTCATAGAATTGAAAGGAACCCTGGTCCAACCCCCCTGCAATATGCAGGAATATGCAGCTGCCCTGTACGGGGATCAAACCTGCAACCTTGGATGTTGTCAGTGCCACACTCTAACCAACTGAGCTATCCAGTCTTATTGAAAGATTCTCAAGAGTACTAGATCCTGATGTTTTTCTGAACCCTTGCGGAATTGTGGCAAACACAGAGGCCCTGGCCATATACCTTTTAGTAGAGGGAAGTATGTCTTTATGCCCACAAAACATTCATTTGCTGCAGACTTTCTCCTATGCCAAGAGAAAAGAAGGAGAAGGTAGACCGTCTGCCTTGTGTGCAGAAAGTCCCAGGTTCAAATTCCTGGCATCTCCAGCTAGAGCTGGGAGGGAACCTTGTCCAAAATCCTGGACAGCTGCTGCAGGTCAGTGTGGACAATACTAGATGGACCAATGAGTCAGTGTAAGTGTGTATGTGCTTCAGGGAACGGCACACTGTGATTTCACAGTCCCCGAATTACGACGCAAGCTGCAGCTATGAAACTAGCCCCGTTGGAGTGTGTGTAGAACTTCAAGCGTTGCCACATACTATATATAAAGGGCTGTGACTCAAACGTTGGCTCCGTATGTTGCAGCCACACCCATACCTCCCACCTGGAACATGCAATGCATCTATCTGCTTGTGCATGCTCAATATTTCCTTCTTTTGAAACATTGCCCAGAGACACAGAATGTTTGCTTTAATAATTGGGACATTAGCTTACATGCTGGCATTTCTCCTCGGAGTGGAATGGGCCTTCTTCCCCACAGGACTTTCAACTTTAATTTTTATGTTTTTTATCCCCCTGCCCCAGCTTGATGATTTTATCCACTTTTGACAACAAAGCGATCGGATAGATTTCCTCATCACCTCCTCCTCCCCCTACACCTCTCCTCCTGTTTTTCTTTTCTTTAAAAAAAACCAAATGCACCTGGAATCAAATTTTCTTCTGCCAAAAACTCAAGTGCGCACCTGGAAGCACTAAATCTTTCTTTCTTTTTTTTAAAAAATAGCTGATATTTTAGTAGGAAACTGCATCTCCTTAAGCCTGACTTTTATGAGCGCAAGTGTATTGTGAAATAACTATGCTCTGGTCGCAGCGCATAATTTGCAAAAAGATGTTCCTGGGGTTTGGAAACTGCACTCTTGTGACCTGGGGATTCTGCACCTTAATCCTTCAGGCCTGTGAGAGCGAGCTGCGATGACTCAGTGTTGAGAGACAAATTCTTCAACTAGGGAGAGCTACTTTGCCACCCAGCCAACTTGTAGAGAAGAAACCGGAAGTGAAGATGGAAGGAGCTATCAGTTTCAGTTTGCTCAGTTTTTCATTTTTCCCACCTTAAATTCAGTTCTCCAAATTTTGCAGCAATTTCTGATTTTTTTTAATTTTTTGATCACCAGCATTTTAGTTTGAATTTCACACCTGCCATGCAGTTTTGACTACTGTACACATTTTTCAAACAGATTCCCATAAAATAATGCCTTTCTGTATGTCCCTTTTCACGAATATTTTTATTCTTATGCATGATTTCATCACAATCGAAGTGCTCTCCAAGTACCTAAAACACAGCTGAAATCCCCAAATCAAACCCAAAATACATAAAATAATTGTCATTAAAACACTGATGAGTTAAAGTTAAACTTTTAAAACAGGTAATTAACTTTGGGGTCTGGAAAGACGTGCTGAAATTGACAAGAAAGACGATTTCAGCAGGCATCTAAAACAACATTAACAAGGGTGCTTGTCTAGCGGCAATTGGCAAGGAGTTCCAAAGTTCCTGTATTGCAGCTTCTCAGTCATCTTCCAGGTGACTCTCTCTCTTAGTATTTCTCCTTAATTCCCTCCCTTTCTGCTTCCCTCCCTGTATGCTGGTTTCCCTGTCTGCTAAGCTGTTCTGTCTGCTTGCTCCCTAGCTTGGAAACCTACAGGCAAGCCAGGCCCCCTTAGGTCAAACAGCGCACGATGTCAATCATGTTGTAATTGCAATTGCTTATAAAAGAAAATATGTTGTACATGTTTATTAGGTTGTTATATGCTGTAACCTGCCCTGTGGTCCATTGGCAAAGAGCGCTACATTAGCATTTCTCAAGAAAGGAAAGCAAACTATTTATTTATCTATTTATTTATTGAGAAATTTACATATGAGCTTCTTTTTCATAAATTGCCAGGATGGGGACGCTGATGCAGACCAGCACCCTGTCAAACTGGACTTTAACCCAATTGCTCCCCTGCTTTCCGCACTGAAGTCAGCATCTGGAGTGGACTGCCTGGGCCTACAATTTGCATTGGGAAAGAGAGCTTCCACTGGAGCAAATGGCAGCTCCACCCCCCGCCCAAAAAAGCAAATGCAAATTGCAGGTGTTAAGGGACCTAATTAGAAACAAAGGGTTAAACCTTCTGATGTCTCAGCCACGTTCTGAACCTGCTTCCCTCCTGCACTACATTACAAATTTCACATGCTGTTTGGCCCAAGAAGGTGAAGCCTGACAGCAAATTGGCAATCTTTGGCGATCACTCGTACCTGAGTAAGATTGTCTTCCATAAACACGGTTTTAACTGTAAGTGACTGTGGAGGCTGATTCTGGATCGACGTATCCTTCCACAGTGGGCACATAGGTTTCCGGGTGGGAGTTGATCATGGTGAGGGTTTGCCAAGCGTGCCTTCCTCTTAACACATTTCTCCCTTTTGTCATGAGTTTGAGCGTGCTCATCTCGCTTTACTGGCTGAGGGAGCCAACTTTTACCCGCAGACAGTTTTTCTGGGTCATGTGGCCAGCATGACTAAGCTGTTCTGGCGAAACCAGAGCAGTGCATGGAAGTGCCATTTACCTTCCCACCGGAGTGGTACCTATTTATCTACTTGCACTTTGATGTGCTTTCGAACTGCTAGGTTGGCAGGAGCAGGGACTGAGCAACGGGAGCTCACCCCATCACGGGGATTTGAACTGCCAACCTTCTGATCGGCAAGCCCTAGGGTCAGTGGTTTAGACCACAGCGCCACCCACATCCTTCTATGACTTAGGTAAATTCACCTTTAAATATGAACTGAATTGAGTTTCTCCGCCAACCCTGGGGGAGGCACAACTGGACACACACACACACACTTCTGATTGACCCTCATGGCTGCTATTTAAACTCACCGCAACATAAGGTATATTAAATGTATTCATACATTTGACACATCATCCAACTTGCCCCTAAGTTAAAGATATAAGCCATAACCTGAAAGCCTGGTTACAAATGATTTTATTTATTTATTTTTAAAAATACTTGCATACCACAATTCCATTTTTTAAAAATAAAAATAATCAGTGCAGTTGGAAGAGCCTTCCACAGGACTGGATCAATGTTGATCTTAAAATGAGCCTTACCAGCTTGAGGGATGACCAATGAGGCCCCTAAAAATGATCTTGGTGATTGATCTCAGATGTTCAGGCATTACCTAACACACTCTGGACCTAAGTTGCTTGAGGCTTTTTCAATTAACACAAGGACCTAGGACCTGGCTTGGTTGTTAAGGCTCCACTGTGCGCATGGACCCCTATGTATTGTGGCCTGAATGCCTAGTGGTGCTGGAGCTTGCTGCCACCATCGCAACCCCCCTGCTCCACCCGGGTCCACGTGTAGGCGGAGATTGACACTCTAGATGATTGTCTCGTGTTTGGTGGATACCCTTACCTTGATCCCGTGTAGAAATGTGAGCTTACCTTTATAACTAATAGGCTGCTTGCTGTGTTTACACCGTGCCTGGTAATTGGAGTAGAAGATGCTAGCAGGGGGCTGAAAGATTGCCCTTCTTCCACAGGAGGTGCCAAGGCTGATGCATGAAAGTTCACATGTTCCTGGGTCAACACCAGTGCCTGCCTTAATTTAACCTGTCCTGTGGAATTTGCTCCCGGCCAACTACAGTATCAAGGGAGGAAAACAACAACGACCCTCTGCCTCTCTTGTTCTCCTCCTCCTCCTCCTCCATGGCTCCGCTTACCTCCATAACATATGGAAATGTGAGCACCATACCCTTGTGGCAGCAGATTGTTTGCAGTGTTTACACCACTTCTAACACTAATCCCCATTAATGTTTGATATCGCTCCCAAGGAGTTGAAATAGATGTCAAGCTCCAGATCTATTGCATATTTGTTAGGCATCATAGCTACCGCAAAAAAAACCCCAATGAAAAACACCAAACCCATCATCATCATATTTACTCAATGGATTAGCTACTTTGTGCATATGCAAACCTCTGCTATGTGGCTTCCCCCGCCCCCTTTCTGCCAGCTCTTAACTTAAAGGGCCTTATTTGCATAAGAAACACAACACACGAGCCCACACACTGCTTGAGAAGGGCATTTCACCTGCCCCATTGTAGTTTTCTCTTATCAGTGGTTTGGAGACACCCCCTTCTTAAATATACTTGCAGGACCTGTGACCACCCAAATAAAATCCAAGCCAGAAGCCATGCTTTTGTGTGGCCTGCCCAGAGATCGACTGTCCTCGCTTGTTTTTGCATACCCAGAGAGGTAGCAAAAGTAGGGCATTTTTTACTGAGACTGTCGGTGGGTTGCATTTAACATGGTGGGTCACAATTTATGCACACTTGATTAAGAAAAGATACCAGGATCACAGCTGCACCTTTTCTAAGCCCTCTAGACAGGGCTGCCAACCTGAATAAAATATTGCGGGGGGGGGGGGAGGTAAGTCCTGTCCCGCACAATCGATCGCATGATGCTGCAGTGCACGCACACCATATGAATGGCAATGCTCAACAACTTGGGGGTGGTGGCCCCCACATATATTATATTGGGGGAGGGGCAAAGACCCCTCGGCCCCTAGGAGTTGGCTCCTATGTCTCTAGATGTGCCTCTTCGTTCACCTGCATTCTTGGGGATTTAAAGCATGGAAGGAGGAAGAGGAAGATGAGTCCTGAAGGTAAGAATGTAGCTTATCAGGGGTGCCAACTCGAATAAATTATCAGGGGGCAGGTAAGCCTCGTTCTGCATAATCAATCACATGACACGGCGGACACATGCACCATTTGAATGGCAATACTGATCAGCTTGGGGCGGTGACCCTCAAATATTTTACTGGGGGACCTAAAGAGACCTCTCCCCCTAGGAGTTGGCTCCTGTGTTGCTTATTATGACATTGTTGTCGTTTAGTCGTGTCCGATTCTTTGTGACCCCATGGACCAGGCACTCCTGTCTTCCACTGCCTCCCGCAGTTTGGTCAAACTCATGCTAGTAGCTTTAAGAACACTGTCCAATGGGAAAGTGTATAACTTTATAGACAACTTAGTGCAGGTTAAGGCTGTCCATGGCTACTAAACCTGATGGATATGTTTTGCAGTGGTGCCTTGCAAGACGAAAAGAATCCGTTCCGCGATTCTCTTCGTCTAGCGGTTTTTTCGTGTTGCGAAGCAAGCCCATTGATGGCTTAGCGGATTAGCGCTATTAGCGGCTTAGCGGCTTTTAGCGGCTTTTGTGGGACGCAGGTGGCGCTGTGGGTTAAAGCCTCAGCGCCTAGGGCTTGCCGATCGAAAGGTCGGCGGTTCGAATCCCTGCGGCGGGGTGCGCTCCTGCTGCTCGGTCCCAGCGCCTGCCAACCTAGCAGTTCAAAAGCACCTCCGGGTGCAAGTAGATAAATAGGGACCGCTTACCAGCGGGAAGGTAAACGGCGTTTCCGTGTGCGGCTCTGGCTCGCCAGAGCAGCGATGTCACGCTGGCCACGTGACCCGGAAGTGTCTCCGGACAGCGCTGGCCCCTGGCCTCTTAAGTGAGATGGGCGCACAACCCCAGAGTCTGTCAAGACTGGCCCGTACGGGCAGGGGTACCTTTACCTTTACCTTTAGCGGCTTATCAGCTTAGCGGATAAGCAGATAAGTGGCTTAGCGGCTTAGAAAAAGGGGGGGGAAGGGGGGGAAAGTCGGAAAAACTCGCAAGACATTTCGTCTTGCGAAGCAAGCCCATAGGGAAATTCATTTTGCGAAGCGCCTCCAAAACGGAAAACCCTTTCGTCTAGTGGGTTTTTCGTCTTGCGAGGCATTCGTCTTGCAGGGCACCACTGTATATCTGTGGGTGGAGGGGATATGCTTCTGAGTACCAGTTGCTGGAAGCCAGAGGGGAGAGTGCTGTGATGCTCAGATGCCAGTTATGGGCTTCTCAAGGGCATCTGGTTTGCCACCGTGATAATAATAATAATAATAATAATAATAATAATAATAATTTTTTATTTATTTATACCCCGCCCTTCCCAGGCAAGACTGAGGCTCAGGGCAGCTAACACCAGGTATAAAAGAATTGAGTAAAATACAACTTAAATACAAGATTAAAATACAACATTAAAATGCAGCCTCATTTCAGTAGAAACTCAAATCAAAAACTTTTTGGGGATGAAAACGTCAAATCTTCACCAAGGCCAGCTATCCAGACTGGTCCTACATGGGCCAGAAAAAAGCCACAGAAGTCCCCAAATAGGAGTTCCATCACAGAAGGAGAAAGGAAAAAGGAAAGAGGGGGAGGGGATCAAGTTGATTCCAAGCCAAAGGCTAGGCGGAACAACTCTGTCTTACAGGCCCTGTGGAAAGAAATCAGATTCCGCAGGGCCCTGGTCTCATGAGACAGAGCGTTCCACCAGGCCGGAGCCATCACTGAGAAGGCCCTGGCTCTGGTTGAGGCTAATCTGACTTCCTTAGGGCCCGGGACCTCTAGGGTGTTGCTATTTATGGACCTTAAGGTCCTCCGTGGGGCATACCAGGAGAACAGGATGCTGGACTAGATGGCCTTTCGTAAGTCTGTTCTTACGTTCTTTTGCAGTTCCCAGTAACTGCCTCCAATGTTGGGGGCAGTGCATAGCCATCATGACTGTTAGCCACTGAAAGCTTCCTCCGTGAGTTTGCCTAATCCCTTTATAAAACCATCCAGGTTGATGACCACCACTACATTCTGTGGTAGCTAAATCCCATAGTTCAACTGTTCTTTGTGTGGAGAAAAAGGAGGCATGGCTTTGGGAGTTGCCATAAAGAGGAACTGCACTGCAGTATTTACCACTATAAGTGACTTTGGACAGCTGACGTTACACGGCTCAAAACCACACCCCGTTCTAGTTGTGGACGGGATGAAGCAAAAAAAAAAAAGGGGGGGGGGAATGGACTTCAAACGCACCAGACACCAGGTCACACTCCTAACACTCATACATATGCTCTTGCACACCAGGAACACATGACGTCAGCCCATAGGATCTCAAATTGGCTACCCACAGGTGGTTTCGGCTACCCGGAGCAGGTTACTATGAGCTCCCATCCACGAAAAGTTGATACTACAAAATCCCCCCTCCCCATCTCTCTGCAACGCAACACACACACAAAAACCCCCACCTCCCTCTGTTTTATTTTTAGTGTAGCAAGGCTATGTTGGCTGCAAACATAAGGCAATTTTTCATTAATTGCGGGAGTGAGATTGTCAGTAGTCAATATTGCGCGCTAATGGATTGATTGGGTTTTGATGAGCCCAGCAATTGATTGACTCTGTGAGCTTAATGGGTTGTTGTGCATAATGTTTGCAAGGATCATCGAAAGATTGCTGATGAACTGTTTATTAACTTGTAATCAACTTTATATAGCTTTTTATTTTTATTTTGAATTATGGGTGAGAAGCGGAGAGCGAGAAGAGGTATTGTTACCGGGGAGAAATGAATGCGGGTTGTTTTGAAGGATCGTTCTAGGGAAGACCAAGCCATGTTGGCAGGAGGGGGTGTTCTTCATCACAGAGCCATCTGACCTAGCCTATAACTTTTGCATGTAAAGGCATGTAAAGTCTTCCCCAACCTGGTGACCTCCAGATATTTTGGACTGCAACTCTCAAAATCTCCAGCCAACATGACTGGGCCTGCGCATGAGCATATGCTCATGTGGCAGGATCGGTCCATGGAGAATGAAACTATCAGAGCCTAACAGCCACAATAGCTATGCTCTACTTCTGCTGCTGGAACCAGTACAGCCCTGAATACCAGTTGCATGGATCCTGGTTGCTGACTTCCCGCAGGCATTCGGTTGACCACAGTTGGAAGGAGTTGTTAGGGACACAACCTCGAAAAACCCCTCCTACTGTATAGACCAGCCAATGTGCAGAGATCTACAGATGAGGCCCTCTTGATAGTGCCATAGCTTGCTGTGGCCTATTATGGAAGAACTCAGATCTGAGATAGCTCATTTGGTAATCACAGGCCCCACACTGGGAAAAATATTCCGACATTACAGGAGGTTGGATTAGAGCAGGCACATCCAGCAGGTAGATCCACCGGTAGATCACTGGACGTCTGCGGTAGATCACTAGTAGATCAGTGGCTCCCCTAAAAAATACATTTTTTGCCCTGCACCCCCTTAAAAAAGCACAAAAACTGTGACCTGAACCCCCCCCCCCCCCGAAAAAAACAGGGCTTTCCTTCATGAAAAAGCTCAACAAGTTTACCCCAAAAAGGAGGTAGATCACTGCCAGTTTTTAACTCTGCGAGTAGATCGCAGTCTCTTGGGTGTTGGCCACCCCTTGACTAGAGGATGCTAGCAGTCTCTTCCAACTCTACAATTCTGTAAGTTGGGACTTCTCCATTGTGGAACAGCCTCCTCCTAGAATTAAGACAGGCACAAGCAAAGGAGCTTGTGGTGGACTTCAGGAGACAGAAGAGCAATGTCCAGCCACTTTTGATTGATGGGGTCTGTGTGGAGAGGGTAACAACGTTCAGATTTTTGGGTATTGAATTACAAGAGGATCTGTCCTGGAGTGTCAACACAAGGGGGCTTGTGAAGAAGGCGCAGCAGAGACTACTTTTTGAGAATCCTAAGGAAAAACCATCTTCCGCAGAAACTGCTGCTTGCCTTCTATCACTGTGCCATTGAGAACGTGCTCACTTATGGCTTATGTGTGTGGTACGGAAGCTGTACTACCCAGGACAGGATGGGGTTGTGCAGAGTTGTTAAGGCAGCAGAGAGCATTGTTGGCTGCCCACTTTCCACCTTAGAGCAGATTTATGCCACGAGGTGCCATAGGAAGGCACTGGACATAGTAAAAGATCCATCGCATCCTGGTCACTGTCTCTTCGAACTCCTGCAGTCGGGACGGAGATACAGGATGATGAAGACAAGAACGAGCCGTCTCAAGAACAGCTTCTTCTCCAGAGCGATCTCGTCCCTGAATGGGAAACCTGGACTATGAAAGTCATCTAATCTTCCTTGCTGTATTATACTGTATTGTTTTAATTAGTGTTTTTATAGTTGTTCTGATTTTGAGTGGAGTGCCCTACCTGGGTGGATGGAGCAGCCAAGTAATTTCGTTGTCCCCGAGAGGGGGCAATGACAATAAAGATATTATTATTATTATTATTAGATTCAGATGAGATTTTGGTGCTATTTATTCACGAGGGCATTTACTGGTTACTGGAAATGTTACGTGGTTACTGCCATAAACTTCTAGGCAAGAATACATCCCTATTCCACAATAAACACTGGCTAGCAAAGGAGAAAGGGACGCGGGTGGTGCTGTGGGTTAAACCACAGAGCCTTGGACTTGCCGATCAGAAGGTTGGCGGTTCAAATCCCCGTGATGGGGTGAGCTCCCGTTGTTCGGTCCCTGCTCCTGCCAACCTAGCAGTTCGAAAGCACGTCAAAGTGCAAGTAGATAAATAGGTACCGCTCCGGGGGGAAGGTAAACGGCGTTTCCGTGCACTGCTCTGGTTCTCCAGAAGTGGCTTCGTCATGCTGGCCACATGACCCGGAAACTGTACGCCTGCTCCCTCAGCCAGTAAAGCAAGATGAGCACTGCAACCCCAGAGTCGTCCCCGACTGGAACTAATGGTCAGAGGTCCCTTTACCTTTACCTAGCAAAGGAGAATGGCATTATGTGTTGGAGAATGAAATTAAGAACTACAAGTACAACACTTTTAAGAAATGTGTGGGGGGTTGCACCTCTTTCATCATTAGGCTCCTGAAGTAGAAGGAGGCGAGTTCTTTGGCCCCATCCACTTGCATTAAAAGGACACTGCCCCTTGCAGATTTTAATTACCAAATAATTCGATCTGCGCAAAGAAACACATTCTGCATCCAGTCTGCTCCCCCTCTGCTCCCCCCCAGCTTTCATTCGTGTGACCGAGTTCAGCTTGGGTATAGCTGGCCTCATTATGTCCTTAAAGGAGTTCAAATTTCCTGATAGCCAGCAGGAGAACCAGGTAAAGCAGGCAGAATTAGCATCCAAGCCTAATAAATGAGTGGGAAAAATTGTATCTGTCACATAGCGCTGGTTCCCACACACTCTGGTTACATCATTACTTAGTCTGTAAACTAAGAGACCAATTAAACGAGGGAGCTGCCGTCACGTGACCAAAACTTAAAAACGCACACGAAATTCTACCTGAAAGATGGGATTTCAGAAGGGGCCCTCGGATAGTTGACTCCTCACCAGCAGCTCTGCAATTTTCGTATTCTGTTACACCTTTGCTTTCAGGCTGAGCGCTTAGGTACCACAGATTGATAGTTCCAGCAAGCCTTGTTGATATCTCTCTCTCTCTCTCTCTCTCTCTCTCTCTCTCTCTCTCTCTCTCTCTCTCTCTCTCCTCTCCCTGCTCAGCTACTCTGCAGGTGCATTGGGCAAAGTTATTTCCTGCATCAAAAAGTTCAGTAATTGGATTCTCCCCCCCCCCACCTCTTTTGCCCTGTGAAATCTTCCAATGCCCCGAACTTTTACGGAGATCCCTCTCCCCCTTTCTTCTCTTCGTTAAAGATTAGTGAATTATAGCACTGTTCTGGCACCCAAATTCCCTTCTGGATCAGCACCTTGGGTTCATCTGAAAGGGACGAGACTATCGATGCCACATGGCGAAGGTTTCAGAGCAAGCGTAGCATTAAAAAGGAAAGAAAGGATTCCCGGTTTTCAGCAGAGGTTTGCGGGCTTCCCCCCTTTACACACAGCAATTGGAATAAGAATGATGGTTGGATTGTAGAACTGTGGAGCTGGAGGGGACCACAAGGGTCATTTAGTCCAAACCCCTGAAATGCAGGAATATTTTTCCCAGTGTGGAACTTGAATCCATGACTCTAAGAGTCTCATGCACTACCGACTGGGTAAGATGGTAAGTTATATTCATAGGGCATAGAAATCTGCCAGCAGGGAAAGCGTTCAGTGTTTGCTATGGAATTACTTAGGCCTGGGTTAAAAGACACAGGGGCCCTAAACTGAAATGTATTTTTAAAAATAAAATATAGAAGATTTCTTTTTGTGGGGCTGGGGAGATGGATAATGAATATGTCAGTTCTGATTTCTGATTTCCCAAGTCTTCGGTTCAGTTCCCCTTAACTCTTCATCATCTGCCACATTTTTTTTAAAAAAAGAAAGTACCCATGAAAACCCAGCATTTTAGCACATTATCTTTCTTCATGTACACATTTTGCAAGCATTTTTACCTGCATTATGTCATTTCCATGAATAAATGTATTTTCCACACACTTTTTGTTTGCTCAACCACTTATAGATGTGCATTTTTTTTTTGCATTACTCCCTAAATGCACATATCTTTCTAGACATTATTTGGTTGGACAAGTGCACCACAAAATCTGGATCAGTGTGGGTTTTGAAAGATGCCTATATTTCAGTCTGTGCATTGTTCTGGAAAGCACAGATTAGGTAGGTTCACATTAGAATACTTTAGCCCATTGCTGGGGCAGGGGTTGGAGAGACAGGTTATATATCTGAATTACAAGGCAGCGTTTCCCAACTCAGTGCCCTTCAGATGTTTGGATCTTCACAGCTATTATCCCTGACCATTGACTATGCCAGCAGATGGAGTACTGCAACAACAACTTCTGTAGGGAAGGCTGCCATGAGTCATATATTTTCTCCTTTCAGAGGTGGCGCTGTGGTCTAAACCACTGAGCCTCTTGGGCTTGCCGATCGGAAGGTCGGCGGTTCAAATGCCTGCGACGGGGTGAGCTCCTATTGCTCTGTCCCAGCTCCTGCCAACCTAGCAGTCTGAAAGCACACCAGCACAAGTAGATAAATAGGTACCGCTACGGCAGGAAGGTAAACGGTGTTTCCGTGTGCTCTGGTTTCCATCATGGTGTTCTGTTACACCAGTAGTAGTTTAGTCCTGCTGGCCACATGACCCAGAAAACTGTCTGTGGACAAACGCTGGCTCCCTCAGCCTGAAAGTGAGATGAGCGCCGCAACCCCATAGTCTCCTTTGACTGGACTTTAAATGAGTCGAGGGCTTGGAGAGGCTTCCCCGAAAATGTATCACCTGCATGTCACTGGTTCGTCACATGGGGGAGCTGCACAGAGACAAAAAATGCCCCAATATCTGGGCGGAACTCCTCCTTGTGGTCACTTGAGAGCTGAGCTGCTCTTTCTTTCTTGCTTTTCCTTTTTGTATAATATTTTTTATTAGTTTTCACAAAAACAAAAACATTACACGGGGGGGGGGGGAGAAGCAGAAAATAAAACATTTAAAACAACTATATATACAATCCATATTAAATCCACATTATGTGATTATTTTAATCCCCTGACTTCCCTCCACTGCCTCCCTTGGTTCCTTTATAATATTTTCATTCACGCATGTCAATAAAGTCTTTATCTCCAATTACAGTGGTACCTCTACTTACGTTCACCTCTGGTTACGTATCCTTCAGGATACGTGCGCTGCAAACCCGAACGTATTTCCCCGGGTTTCGCCACACACACATGCACAGAAGCTCTGTAGGCGCCCTGTGCATGCTCAGAAGCAGCACCTCTAGATACGTACACCTCGGGATCCGACCGGAGCTCTGGAACAGATCCCGTGCGCAACCGGAGGTACCACTGTACTTCCAATTTTTGTACATTGTCTAAAGTATTACAAGTGTTTTTTAAAACCCTGCTAATGTATTAACAGGGACGCAGGTGGCGCTGTGGGTTAAAGCCTCAGCGCCTAGGGCTTGCCGATCGAAAGGTCGGCGGTTCGAATCCCTGCGGCGGGGTGCGCTCCCGCTGCTCGGTCCCAGCGCCTGCCAACCTAGCAGTTCGAAAGCACCTCCGGGTGCAAGTAGATAAATAGGGACCGCTTACCAGCGGGAAGGTAAACGGCGTTTCCGTGTGCGGCTCTGGCTCGCCAGAGCAGCGATGTCACGCTGGCCACGTGACCCGGAAGTGTCTCCGGACAGCACTGGCCCCTGGCCTCTTAAGTGAGATGGGCGCACAACCCCAGAGTCTGTCAAGACTGGCCCGTACGGGCAGGGGTACCTTTACCTTTTTTTAATGTATTAACTTGTGTACATTGTTTTTTGTACATTGCTTTTATATTTCTTATCATCTTAATTTCTAAGTTTCCCAGCTAATTTAGCCATTTCAGCATAGTCCATTAACTTAATTTGCCAATCTTCCTTTGTGGAAACTTATTCTTCTTTCCAGTGTTGGGCTAGCAATATCCGGGTGGCCATCGTCACATACCGTATTCCCCCCCCCCCTATAGGATGCACTTTTCCCCCTCCAAAAATGAAGGGGAAATGTGTGTGCATCCTATGGGGCGAATGCAGGCTTCAGGAAGCTATGCACAAGCCTGGGTAGCCCGGCGCGACTTCCCGACGGGCTGCCAAGGCTTGCGGACAGCAGCCTGCAGCCCGATACCCGGGGAGCACAGCGGAGCGCGCCCCAGGCTTCAGGCAGATATCCGCAAGCCTGGGGAGACAGGTGGGAGTTCCCACCAGTCTCCCCAGGCTTGCGGATAGAAGCCTGTTCTGGGGGCTGGGGTCAGGGGAAGCTCGGGCTTCCCCAGCCCCGCATCTGGGGGGGGGGGAAATAACATTTTTTTCTTTATTCCCCGCCCCCCCAAACTAGGTGCGCCCTATGGGCCGGTGCGCCCTATAGGGAGAAAAATACGGTACATAAACAAATTCTTATATTCTTTAGGTAGATCCGTTCTTGTAAAGGTAAAGGGACCCCTGACCATTAGGTCCAGTTGAGGATTACTCTGGAGCTGCGGCGCTCATCTCACTTTGCTGGCCGAGGGAGCCACCGATTGTCCGCAGACAGCTTCTGGGTCATGTGGCCAGCATGACTTGAGGAGATTTCACCCCTCCCATATCCAAGAATCTCCTGACGAGTCTGCTGATTCTCCAGAGAGGAGGAGCAGTGTTCTGCTTTCTACTTATTCAGCTCCAGCACCAAGTCAGTCAGTCAGTGTGTCGGAGAGAGAGAGAGACTGAGTGTTAGTGATCGTGTGTAGACATATGGTTGCTGCTAAGAGCAACTGCAGACACTCAGTGCAGCATTCATTTATGCTTAGACCTATTTAGCTCTGTATATAGTTTTGTATTATAGTTGTAGTTATAGAATAAAAGAAGATATTCTACAGAGCTGCTCTCCGAGTCGTGTATACACTGCCAGACTCTGCTATACTCTGCTGTGCGACGACTGTATTGTGGAAGTGAATCCGGTGCTCACAACTCTAAGCTGTGAGTCCACACACTTTGACCTGGTGGTCTCTGGAAGTGCTACCCAGCTCGCCTAGCCCAGTCGGGGTTGAAGTGCATGAGTCCAGTTGGTGACACTGGCTCAAGGGCGATGCTGACATGACTAAGCCGCTTCTGGCAAACCAGAGCAGCGCACGGAAATTCAGTTTACTTTCCTGCCAGAGCGGTACCTATTTATCTTCTTGCATGTGCTCTCGAACTGCTAGGTTGGCAGGAGCAGGGACTGAGCAATGGGAGCTCACCCTGTTGCAGGGATTCAAACCGCTGACCTTCTGATCGGCAAGCCCTAGGCTCTGTGGTTTTAACCCACAGTGCCGCCTGCGTCCCTATCTGTTCCTGTAATACCTAATAAGTAGGCTTCTGTTGTTATTTTTACCAAAGGTTTTTCTTAACATTTCCCCCCATTCATTATATATCATTTCCCAGTATTTTTTAATACTGAGAGCTGCTCTTTCTTGCTTATTCTCCCTTTGCTGATTTCCGAGATCTTCATTAGCCCCGGTCAGCAATCTGATGGCTGCATCTTTTTGAGTCAGCTGAAGTTTCTGAGCACTTTTCAAAGGCAGCCCCATGTAGAGCATGTTACAGTCATCCAAATGGGATGTAACTAAAGTGTGGGTGTCCCATTGTGTTGCATGATTAAGACAAATTTTTTGAATGGGTGGCAGGGTACTTCCTAAACTGGTACCCTCAATACCTCGGTCTTTGCCTTGGACCTTTTTTTGGGCGGGGGGGGGGGGGGTTGTTTCTTAAAGCACCCATGTCTGAGGACCTCCTTCCATATCCCTAGGAGAGATTTGACTGCTCTGAAACTTTAGATTGTGACTCCCCCCCCCCACATTCACTGTGCCTTTGTTCATTAATTTTGGCCGATGACCGTCGGAGGGAAGAGCCAAATCAGAAACTGTTTTGTTTCCCGGGTATTTAGTGGAACGGGAGTTTCATCCCTGTGCAAGGACGGGCAAACCACAGTCTGGCCGGACGGCTGCCAACGTCGTGGACGGGATGCTTGTGTCTCTACCATGACAAGCGCCTCTTTATTAATTCATGGTCCAGATCCCCTCTGTACATGCTGTTACTAATATTAGGTTTCGGCAGAAGTAGCAAAGGACACCAGCAGCTCAGGGAAGGGAGTTGGTGGGAGGGGGGGAAAGGGAAGCTAGATGCCTCATGCTGTTTCAGAGAATTAAAATGCAGGGAGGGGGGGGAGAGCAAAGCAAATTCCTTCTTGAGTTCTAATTGGGCTTAAATATTTGTCAATCTAGAGACCTCACACCCACACCATCACGCTGCTCTGGAAGCAATATAGAAATTGTGTGGGTGTTCCTAGGGGAAAAGATTTCTTCCTTGTAGCCCAAATCTATTAACTTTTACAAGGAATATGTTCAGGGGTGCTCTGTCAGAATTCAGTGCCGTCAGAGGTATGTGCCTATCTCTCCAGGCACCGGCTGAATTCTTTTGACCTCCCTCCGGCGACTCCCGGCAGTAAAAACACTCGAGGTCCGTTCCGGCGATTTTTCTCAGGCTGTGAGAAAAACACACCAAACTGCTTCTCCTCCTCCCTGCTCTCCAGCATATCCCCAGGGAGGGGAATCAGACACAGACAGAAATGTATCTACATGTTTTATTCCTGTCTTCAGCAGTCATATAGAGAAAACATGTCTGCTCTCATCAACAAACAGAGAGAAACTCCAAACTCCACCCATGTACATCCTGTACAGGTCATATGACACACACTGAGCTAACATCCGGTGCTCAGTACAGAATGGACTGCCCCTTTGTTTCCATGGCAACAGTCACACACATCCTGTTTGGCTTTCCAGCCACAAGCAGCTGTCTGAGCTGCTGTAGCCTTTGCTTGCTGCAGCATTGCTGCTTTAGAATAACATACTCCCCCTAAAGTATCAATGCGTGCTGCGAGCAAAGCGTCATCCAGAGAAGAAAACAAACAGTTGTTATATGTATAACACTCCCCTGTTGTTTCAGTTCCACCCTTGGAACTACCCGCCACTGGTTTTACCAATGTACCTCTCTGGTTGTGTGACTTCCAAGGAATGAGTGCTTTTGCATTACCTTGGTTAGTAACTCTCTGTTGTGCCTTTGTCTCTGACTCAGACACAGCTTCAATTTGACCTTGGTCGTTTACAACAGCAACACATGCAATAGCTTGGTTGGCAAACTCTTTTGAATACCTCTTGGGTGGTACACCCTTCGTTGCTCTCTCAGACCTACGTAAGAGGTGCTGCTCTTCTCTGCTTTCTGGTTCAGCCTCTGAGCTCTCTGGAGAACCAGTACTAAGCTTAATCAGTGGTTCATCCTCCTCTTCTGAGGGTCTAGTCATTATGTGAGATTTCCTCTCAATGACTGTGACAACTGAGCTGTCTGAGCTATCGCTGTCATCATCAGTACTACTGAACTCAATAAGATCAAACTCATCATCATCATCATCAGAATCATCATCATCTCCTGTGGGAAATGTGTGAACAATCACTCTCTCCTGTTCAGGAGCACTTTCTAGAAATTTTGTGAGAATCACTTTACCAGATTCAGACAAAATTACTCTGTAGAGACCCTTTTCATAACCCACAAAAATGCCTCTGGCATTCTTTACTCCACCCGGAGCTTCTGTCCTCACATGAGACCCAAAAACCTTGAAATGGGCAACAGAAGGTTTTCTGTGGAACAGTTTCTCAAAAGGAGAACATCCCAAGTCTTTTGAAACCTTTCTCAACCACGTGTAACAATATGACATTAGCGACTCAGCCCAGTACTCATGTGGCAGATGTGAACTAAGCAATTGCGCATGCATTCCCTTTTGCAATTCTTTGTTCACCCTAACACAGATACATCTCTTCCAAGCTTCTTCGGAAGCTGCAATTTTGTGTCTTATCCCTTTCTTCTTCAGGAACCTCTGGAAATCCTGTAAGAGAAAAATTGGCTTCTCATCTGTGCAAAGACAATCTATGTCAGCATCATGCATATTTTTAACTTTGTCACAAAACTCTTTAAACCTTTCTAAGGCTTCTTTTGGTCTCTCCAAAAGATAAATCCAGACAAAACCTGTGAAAGAATCAACACATATTAGGTAATACTTTGCATTGCCTCTAGATGGTGCTAAAGGACCAATCACATCAGCATACACCCGCTGAAATGCCTTGTCGACCCTCGAGGTGACCTGCTTGGCGTTCTTGGCTACACCTGCAAAAGAAATCATGTTAGAATCACAAGAATTACATTCCATGTAATCACTTTGATCAAAAGTCAACAAATACAGTCCATCTTTCTCTTCGGCAGAAAGATACAACTCTCCATCTTTGTAGATCTCGCAGTGTTGATCATCATAGGACAGTTTTAGTCCCTTCTTGGCAATCTGCGAAACGCTGAGCAGATTGTACTTCAACTCTGGAACCATATAAACATTGCTTATAGTCAAGTTCAGACTTTTAAGATACACAGTCCCAATTCCGGTGGCTTCCAACTCTTGACCGTTGGCTTGTTGTATAACGAAGCTTTGCTTCTTAAACGACGAAAACAAATCCCTGCGATGGGTCATGTGAACCGTCGCTCCCGTGTCTAAAATGAAAGAATTCCCCACTTGTGGTGTGGCTTTTAGGGACATCAAAGCCTTTGCAGGCTTCGCCTGTGACTTGGCATGACTTCTGCCTGACGCCTCAGACTTCGTGGAGCTTCCCTTGGCTCCTTTGTTCTGACGTGGCTTCTTGCAGTTCCGCTGAAGATGCCCAGTTTGTCCACGATTGTGGCATCGGACAACGTTCAAAGCTACAGCATTTTCTCCAGTAGCTACAGCAGTGGGGGTGTCTGAACTCCGTTCTTGTCTCCCCCTGTCCTTGACTTCCAGGGCGGCAAGTCTGTCATGTTCGTTCAGGACCACGGCAAAGACCCTGTCCGAAGTTAGATCTTGCGCTGGGAGAGACCCCAGCTGACTGGCAACCGTTTTGTAAGTCCGATTCAGGCTGTTGATCACCATGAAGCAAAACACTTCCTCCTGCAGACGGAAATTGCGTTCCACCATCTGCTGACGCAGAAATTTCATTTCCGTCAGGTGCGCTTGAACATCTCCATCAGGCGCAAGCCTCAGGTTAGTCAGCTTTTCAAAATACAGCAACGCTGAAGAACCTGCATCTCTCTGATGTGTCCTTCTCAGCATGTCCCAAACATCTTTCGCGTGCTCTAAATCTTGTATATGAATAAGCTGAGAGTCCGACACGCACAGAATTATAGCGGTTCTGGCCTTCACATCCTGTGACTCCCAAGCACGCGTTGGTGCTGCAGGGATGGGGTTCTCAATCACCCCAAACAGTCTCTGATTCTGCAGCAAGGCCTTCATCTTAATAGACCAAGATGCATAATTGTCACTGGTCAAGAGGGGTGGAGAAGGCAGGCTTCCCTTCTTGACATCCATTTTGAGTCCTTGCATTGACTCTCAAACACAAGCCTCTAAAATCCAATAGCTGGCTTGTTTACACTCTGTGCACCTGGCAGCAATAACACTGGCTGCTTGGAAAGTCCCTTTCACAGTTCCTAGTCAAAACACGAGCTGTTTTTGCTTCTCCGAGCACAGCCTGACATCCAGCCCTTATCTTGAAACTGGCCTGCGTTGCTAAGCAACCACATTCCTTTCCTTGGACAGGAAAAACCACAGGAATGTTTGGAATGCAGACTCTTCTCTCTCGGAGCTGTTTTTCCCAAACGTTGCTCCCATGAAGCAGAGAATTAATCCATCTGCATTCACACTCTTAAGCCCGAAAATCTCATACCTGGGCTCCGTAGCTTGGCTTTCAGCTTCTTCTGGTCAGCTTCTAGCTGCAGAGAATCAGCATCCATCTCAGGCTCCCATGGAGAGGGATGAATACAGTCTCCTTGATGCAGACTCCCATGGATCGTAGCAACCATCCTCTGCTACCAATGTCAGAATTCAGTGCCGTCAGAGGTATGTGCCTATCTCTCCAGGCACCGGCTGAATTCTTTTGACCTCCCTCCGGCGACTCCCGGCAGTAAAAACACTCGAGGTCCGTTCCGGCGATTTTTCTCAGGCTGTGAGAAAAACACACCAAACTGCTTCTCCTCCTCCCTGCTCTCCAGCATATCCCCAGGGAGGGGAATCAGACACAGACAGAAATGTATCTACATGTTTTATTCCTGTCTTCAGCAGTCATATAGAGAAAACATGTCTGCTCTCATCAACAAACAGAGAGAAACTCCAAACTCCACCCATGTACATCCTGTACAGGTCATATGACACACACTGAGCTAACATCCGGTGCTCAGTACAGAATGGACTGCCCCTTTGTTTCCATGGCAACAGTCACACACATCCTGTTTGGCTTTCCAGCCACAAGCAGCTGTCTGAGCTGCTGTAGCCTTTGCTTGCTGCAGCATTGCTGCTTTAGAATAACATGCTCGAGGCAGGTCTGAGGCCCATTTTTTTGTGGTGGGTCCTATATTTCCAGAATATAGGAATATATATATATCCCTTAACCCCCACAAAAAAAAACTCAATTGTTCCAAAATTTGTTTACTACCCACCATCTGATTAGGGGGTAGGCCATACTACAATGAAAGAACACCTGCCTTGAAGGCAGAAGGTCTTAGGTTTGATTCCTGGCATCTCTGGGTAAGTCTGGGAGAGACTCCTTGCCTGAAACTGTGGGGAATTGCTGCCAGTCGGTGTACACAATACTAAGCTATATGAACCAGTGATCTGACTCAGTATAAGACAGCTTTTTTTCTTATACACAGTCTATACATTTAAATTAGTATATGCAGATTTGCACAAATATAAGGTGGGGGACAGCTGACTTGCCAGCAGATCATGTGAGAAGGATCTAGGGGTCTTGGTAGACCACAAGCTTAACATGAGTCAACAGTGTGATGCGGCAGCAAAAAAAGCTAATGCTATTCTTGGCTGGATCAACAGAAGTATAATAATAATCTGTCTGTCTGTTGCTTCCCTTGATCAGGACACTATGGATGGGGTATAAGAGTACCACTCTATTCTGCCTTGGTCAGACCACACCTGGAGCACTGTGTTCCGTTCTGGGCACCACATTTTAAGGAGGATATTGACAAGCTGGAAGGTGTGCAGAGGAGGGCAACCAAGATGATCAAGGGTCTGGAAACCAGGTCTATGAGGAATGGTTGAAGAATATGGGTATGTTTCACCTGGAAAGGAGGAGGCTGAGAGGAGACATGACAGCCATCTTCAAATATCTCAAGGGCTGTCCCATGGAAGATGGAGCAAGCTTGTTTTCTCCTGCTCTGGAGGGTAGGACTCGAACCAATGGCTTCAAGTTGCAAGAAGTGAGATCCCAACTAAACATGAATAAGAACTTTCTGAAAGTAAGAGTTGTTCAAGAGTGGAATGGACTTCCTCGGGAGGTGGTGGACTCTCCTTCCTTGGAGGTTTTTAAGCAGAGGTTGGATGACCATGTGTCATGGATGCTTTAGTTGAAATTCCTGCAGTGCAGGGGCTGGACTAGATGTCCTTTGGGGATGCCTTCTTCCCTACTATGATTTTCTGATTCTATGCATAGGTATGTGCCCTGGAGATTGTGTAGAAACAAAGCATCAGTATGAGAAAGAAACTCATCTCCTTTTCTCTGCAAATATTATTTGTGGTTCGAGGACCCAACCCCCGCAATGTGGAATGAATACACAAGGACACGTGATATAAGGTTAATGGGCAAGAATAAGGCCACAACTTTATTGATTACCGCAGTGATAAGGTATTGGCTTAGGCATTGGATGTCTAAAACAAAGGGGTTTATTCACCAGTAGGTGGAGCCTGTTGATGCTAATCCAACTATAGGCTCTCCCCTGATGTCACCGAGGGTCGTGCCATGGCCTCCCGCCAAGCAGGCATCGGACAGAGTACATGACCGCCGGATTCCTTTAACAGAATACCCAAAAATTGAAGGCATAGGTGATGGCCACACCTAGCTCTTCGACACACCACAACACATTATTCCAATGCCTAACCGCCACCCGAGCCAAAAGGCTCGCCGCCAATACCCTCACAGCTGCAACCAATCCCAAATACTGCTGATGACGCTATCTAGCCAAAAGTCGTTCCCCGATGGATGGATGGATCCAACCTTCAGATAGGGATTCAGTTCCTTAAGGCCTTCCAGATCTATGATTTTAGGCAAGTATACAGCTGTTTGATATGGTTGTAACTTTCTGTTTACAATCATGCTGCCAAATAGGACTGAGAACCTCTGAGCAGGTGAGAAGTTCCTTTCCGGTTTTTAAAAGAGTTTATGGGCAAAGTGATTATGATTATGTGCAGAGTGCCCTTCCTTTATGAAAGGAGCACTTCCTTACTACGCTCAGAGAACGATGACGCCTACAGCTATTTCCCCCCACAGCTTTTTCAGATGCTTCTGGTCTTCCTGAGAAGACACAGCTAATGGAGAACTGCATCATCAATTCCCCATCTATGCTCCAAGGTAAGTCAAAGCTGGAAATGCAAAAGTATGTGAACTGGGGGAACGGGGGCCTTGATGCCCCACCAAACGCTTCAGCACATCTGCGACGGCAATATGCACAGACTTTCCAGAGGATTAGTTTTATTGGGCTTTTGCTTGGCAGATCTGGTAACACAATGGATACCTTCTAAAAGCACAGATTCTTCCCCAAAGAATGCATGCTATATCCTTACTTAGCTCCTCCACTTAGAGAAAAAACATCGATTTCTTGTAATCCCCCCCCCAAAAGATCCAACAAATGTAAAAAACAGCCGTGTCATTGGCCAGACGGGTGCTGTTCTTCTTGAGGTTCCCTGTGATACTCTAAAAGACAGTAATAATTCCTACATGCAGCTATATATTTACACATTTATATTAAACAGATGCCAGGCTTGCTTATAATGAGAGCATTAAGCATTCTTTCTGGACGCTTGTAAAACAAATGGCCCAAAGTAGTACATTGCAGACCTTATTTGAAAAGGCATCTAAGCTTGCAAATGACACACAAAATGCATTCTATTCGGGGAAAGTGCGTGCAAAAAAAATGTACATTAGTCAGAGCTGCATATAAAAATGGACATATTATGGGGGGCAAATGCACGAAAACTGAATATTGCTACAGAAATGTGGAGAACTGGATTTAAGAGGATCTTTTCACTATTTTCACCCAAGATATGCATTTTTGTAGACATTTGTTGGTTGGAGAGCTGCGCTGCAAAATTCAGAAATGTACAATTTTCAAAGGATAGCTGTGCTTCAGTTCACATATGGGTTTGAAATGTATAATTTAGGTTATTTCCCATTAAAGTGCAAACAAAATCAATTCCCCCCCCCCCCCAGATTCCCAACTCACTTTTTTTCCTTACTGTACAGCTGACCTGGGTCAATTTTGACATTTTAGAAAAGCAACAAGCGCCTACAGAGAGCAGCTCCAGCACTGCTGAATTCAAGCTCCTGTATGTATGAACCTCAGCAGTGCTGAAGCCTAGGAAAGGAATTATCTTAATATGTGATGAGATTGCAGGGCTGGAATGAAAACTTCCTTTCAGTGGTAGTTGAATGGTGGTCATCATCAGCTCCCCTCAAAAGAGCCCAGAATTTTGTGCCTTTGGCTGGCCATGGTGAAGCTAGAGTGAAATGATTTTTTTTTAAAAAAAAATATGGCCCAGTTTCTCAAAATGTGATTGACAGCTCTTACAGCAATTTGCTCGCTAATCAGATAGCGGTCTTCTCCCATAACCCTGCTCTGCACATTCAGTTGACCTTAATTGTGGATCTGCCTGACCTTTGACCTGACAAGAAAACGAGACTCAATCATCTTCCCTCTTCTTCTTTTTTTAAAATGGGGGGTACAGTACAGGTTGCTGCTGCTCTGTGTGTGCAGTACAGAAGTTAGGGACGGGGAAAGAATTCAGTGCTGATTCACTTTTAATGAGAAGCCAACTCATTTGCACTTCTCAGACCAATATGCAAAGCGAAAGACAGCTATCCTCGGAAACCCACACGTCTGCAAATTTCGCAATGCGGTTTTCCACCAAGCAAACAATGTGTATGTAAATGCATACGAAGAGGAATTTTTGTTACCCGCTTTGAGGTTTTTCTACAATCAAGTGGTATATACATTCAAATAAATAAACAAACAAATAAACAAATAAATAAATGTGGAAGCATCATAAAATGCATCATATTAGGAGGAGATGCTTGAAGAAATGAGCATATTAGTGAAAAACCACATACAAAATGTGTTTATGGGAAGGGGTTATTGGTTTGTTATTGTTATTGTTTCGTTATGTATTTTGTATCCTCATTTTGTGTTCTTCCGTTTGTGAACTGCCCTGGGAACTTCAGATTTAGGGCAGTATACAAATTTAACGAATAAATAAATAATTTGGTAGTAACTGAACAAAGCAGCAGGCATCTTGAGGGTTTTGTCTTTCTTAGTCTTTCTTAGTTCAAGCCTTGTATGTAGCAAGGAAACATTCAACCAAACGTATAGAGTTGGAAAATTCCCTCAAAACTACACAGCCAATCAGCGGATGTGCTGCCTCAGCAAAGACCATCCTGCTCTGCCTGGTTGCTAAGCAACACCTCCACCCATCGCACTCTTGGCTAGTTGACTTTAACGCTAACAGAATTATTAAAGTGGCGTTGTGCTGAGCTACAGAGCATTCTGGGTAAGTCATCACTGTGTTTCAAACCAGAGAGAAAGTCAACTGCCACAGTTTCCTGGCAAGGCACTCCATGGTTGATAGCCTTCGGCTAGGCCAGCTCCAGACCAGGCAGGGGCCACTATCAGAGCAAGTTGGTGCAATTAGTTTTGCCAGTTAAAGAAAGTGCAGCAAAGTTGACTGTGGTTGTACTTATATTCATGCTATCAATTTATGTTCTGAATTACTATTTTAAATACAAAATTTCATATAGAGGACAACACTGACCTTTAGTTGGAACATGAAGGAACATTTCATGTAGACCTTGAGCATTATTTTTAGGTACGATTGAAAAAGAAATGTGTTTGATTTGACTTCTCCACTGAATTTTGACATCAATTTCCTGTTTTGGGGGAGTAATTGATCCACTCTATCTTTTATAGGGCTCATCTACCGGTTCCCTTCTCATTTAAGAGCCCTTTGTTCATTCACCCTTCCTTGCTTCCTGGCTACGCACTGAAAATAAACTTACGATGTCATACTCAATTGTGTAGCATCCAAACTGATGTCAAAACAGGGGATTTAGACTTCGCCGCAGGATCAAGGTGGAGATATTGTCTGCAAACCAAAGCTGATTAAAAACAACAACGCAAAACTCATATGTCTTCAAGGGTGCCCAAGCAGCTTTGTCAAATGTTAAATTAATTTGCACATATGTATTCCTTAGATGTAGTTGCAGTGAAAAGTTTTCTCGACATGAGATGATTCCCATGAGACCAGCTTTCACCAACAGCTTTCACCTGATTTGGACTGCAAATTGTGGGAATGTTAAGGATAGTAGGAGAAGATATGTTGATTAAATATTATCCTTCCTTCACTCACGCTAGTGAATCATGTAGCAGAGCAGATTCGCCTCAATACAGCAGGAAGCTAGTCTGCAGATTTGTTTGAATCTCTTTAGTTAAGCAATCCAGTCTGGCTTGATCAAAGGTGTCCCCTTTGATCCTTCTTAAAAGAATAAAAACACAAGATTCTTTCCTTAAAAGTAACAAGAAGTTTAAAGACAAAAAAATTCCTTCCAGTAGCACCTTTTTTTTTTTTTTTTGACTATGGCAGACCAACACGGCTACCTATCTGTAACAAGAAGTTTAAAGGTAAAGGTAAAGGGGCCCCTGACCATTAGGTCCAGTCGTGGCCGACTCTGGGGTTGCAGCACTCATCTCGCTTTATTGGCCGAGGGAGCCGGTGTACAGCTTCTGGGTTATGTGGCCAGCATGACTAAGCCACTTCTGGCGCATGGAAACGCCGTTTACCTTCCTGCCAGAGTGGTACCTATTTATCTACTTGCACTTCGTGCTTTCAAACTGCTAGGTTGGCAGGAGCAGGGACCGAGCAACGGGAGATCACCCCATCGTGGGGATTCGAACCGCCGACCTTCTGATCGGCAAGTCCTAGGCTCTGTGGTTTAACCCACAGTGCCACCTGCGTCCCTAACAATAAGTTTACTCACAGTCAGTTCACAGTATGATCCCTGAAGGCGGACTTTAGCTTGTTGTTACAGAACATAGTGTAAGTTCATCCCTTATGGGGCTTGAGCCCATGTGCTGCTGGCTGAGACCCAGCAGACAGCAAAATGCAGTAAGAGAACAGGACTAAGAGAACAAAATGGATGCATGAGAACAGCAGTGCATCAAGAGAAAGATGGCTGAGTGACTCGGCTATTTTATGGAGTCAGCCAGGATCACACCCGTCTCCCTGGTCACATGCAGTGGGAGGACGCTCCAGACCAGTGGAACAGGAAGTTATACTGACTGGAGTAACGTCCCCCTTCCTGTGTCCACTCTAGGGAAACAAGGAATGTTGTATTTGACTGCTCCAATGGATCACATCCCACACAAATCACATCAGCCCCAGTCTGGCCAATGGGAGTCATCGTCCAAAACAGCTGGAGGGCACCAGATTGGTGCAGCAGACCCTCTGCCCTCCCTCTATTTACATATTTGAGAACTATGGGCTCATGAAACCATACTACTCATTGCAACCTTTCCCACCATTTGGTAGGCCTCTCGTTATTTGGTATGATAATGTTGCCTTTTAGCACCAGTACTTGACTGTTGTATGAGCTGTATTTCGACAACTGCAAACCAGCTGCCCCCAGGGTCTCTTGGTTTGGCTGCCTTTCCCATCTGTTTTACCTGCCTCCCATTTCTGAATAATTTATTTTTACCATCTGCATAAATGGAACACCTGGCCTAGGGGTAACTTATTCGCTTAAATTATTTAGGGGTATAAAAATTACTCCCCGGTACCTCTTCCATTTGTAGGCAGGCAACATAATTGACAGGAGGAGACCACCCCCCTCACTGTTTGCCTTTTGTGGTGGCCAAAACTTGGTGAGTGTTCTCCATCTTTCTGAATATATATTCAGAAAAATGGGAACAAAATGGTTAGGGTATGGAAATCCCTTTGATAATAGGTGTTTTCAGTTCCGGCCCTTTAAAGGAATCTGATGCTCTTAGTAGAATATAGGGAAAGTGGGAATTGCCCTATAGGTTTGTTTGCTTCGTGCTTACCACAGTTGTAAGACTTGTTTCAGGGTTCCCAACTGCTCAATTTCTTACAGCTGGTTTCAATTTTAGGTACGTCTGTTTTCCTCCAATATGTGGTCATTCCCAGTGGGAGCATTTGTCCTAAGTAGATGTGCACCTGACTGGTGCCTGGGTGGAAGCAGCTACTACCGGTAGCAGCTACTATTGGTAGTAATATAGCTGCTGCTACAACCTGCAGCCATAAATAAGAGCAAAGTGCCACACCGAGCTGATACTTCCCAGACGTCAGTTGCAGAAACTTCTGCGACCCACAGTGATCAAAAGTATGTCTCTCAGATCGCAGAACTTTCTGTGGCTGAAATAACTTTCTGTTGTGGACATCTGTGACTCTCCAGAATGGTTGAGTGCCTGTTGAGTAGCTGACTGCTTCGGGCATAACTAACCCAATCCCTTTTGCTTCATGATGCTTCCTGCTGTGTGGTGCGACTTTAAGCTTTTGCACCAAGGACTCAGGATCATGTCTCTCAAACAGGCCACTTTGTGCAGTTGCAAGTGAAGTGAGAGGGAACACGAGAGAGCAGCCATAATCTCATCGTGGCATTTTGGCTCGCTGCCTTTTATTTTTACAATGAGGGGCAGGAGGGGAGAGCCCCAAAGGTTCAACTCGAATCCCTGTTGGGGTTTCCTTTCCTGTCTTCGATGTGTCTAGCCAGAAATGCAAGACTGACAGGATGATAAAATGCTGATGCCAGGTTCGCTTGCCCATTCAAAGACCCTACCTCAGGTATCAGGTACCTGGGCTCTACTTTGAGGTCAACCGGACACCTCCCCTGAGGCCTTCCTGGGCTGAAGGATATATCGACTCAGAAATTCTCTCAGGTATAGCAGCTGTTATCTGAGCTAAGATCAAAGTGCCCCTCTGTGATATATATATATATATATATATATATATATATATATATATATATATATATATAATTGCACACATCTTCCAAGTTGATCTTTTTTCTCCATAATTCAAATGCATGTTGATCGAGCCTCATGGGGAAACAGTTGCTTTGCTGAAGAACAAGCTGGCAGAATTTCTGTGTTGTGAAATTCTCGTTTTGTTAGAAAACTAAAGAAGAATGAAAGAAAAACCCTAATGCAAATTAAACACAGAAGGTATTTACTGTACCAGAAGTAAATAACATTTCATAAATAGCAGAACTTGTACGTGGTCCGATTACTTCAACCAGTGTTTCCAGGGTGCTGCTAGGATTCTGTGCTCAGAGGGTGGGCCATTGTAGCCTTACAGAGAAAGGCTTGAAATATTTTTTATTTTTTTTAAATTGTACTTATTTTGAAAACCTTGTTTCTGATTACCAGTCCACAGAACAGTCTACTGCATCTCAAAGCATGTAATAAAATGCAAGTGCTAGTACAGGATGCCAGTGAAATTTCAGGTAAAAGAAAATTCCAAGTTAATTTGAGAATTTGACAAACCCACAGGTAAATTTTGAGGAAAGCAAAGCAAGGGTTTTGATAGGATATGTAGCATTTCTTAGGCAAGTTCAGCACATCTAGCATTGTAAAACATTAATAAGACTTCCCTATACTGGATTGCCTTCAGATGGCTCAGGGGTTGGATAACTCCATACCCTCCAACATTTCTCCAATGAAACCAGGGAAAGCAGGACATTATGGGATCAAATCAGAAACTGGGACAGCTTCTCTAAATCTGGGACATCCCTGGAAAATACCTGCAGCCTGATAGAGATGGAAACCATCTCTCAGGTCTTGCTATGATGTCGTTTTTATGAGGATATATGCTCTGTCTTTATCACCCCTGTTATACAGAAAATTCCAAGTGGGTCTGAACTTCAATGCTTAAAATCCCTGATAGAGGATAAGGATCCAGAGATCACGCTAAGGGTGGCCAAATTTTGCGCGGCTGCCATAAAACTCAGGGAACAAGCTGTGCTATTACAAAGACTAAGGCCTCAGATGCAAACTCTAGATAGTATTTCAGAGACTAAGACCTAAACCACATTTCTAATGGCTGTCATATTTGTATTGTTTATTGTTATATTCAACTGTAAATTCAAACTTAATTCTATTGTGTTTTATGTTCGCTTAGTATGGTATGTGAATCTGGTCTGGGACTGTAATAAATTTCATTTCGTTTCATTTCCCTGGAAAATAGGGACACTTGGAGGGTCTGATATTTGGGTAATTTTGTGGGACGTTGCAAGGAGTGCAGATTTTTCAGGGTGGAGGTCCTATATTGTGCTTTTTAAAAAAGTATAACATTTTTATTAAGTGTTTTGGATATGTGGAGATAAACAGGCATGAAGAACAGGCTACCCTCGCACAGGCCGCAGGCACCTTAGAGAAACTAAGAAGATGAGGACATATTTATAAAGGAGTTGGTCAGTAGGACAGAGTTAAATTACTGAATTATACACTGTCTTAATATTGTCTTGCTTACTTTCTGGGAGCTCCAGAGCTGGTGAGAGCAACTGCAGAAATATTGATATAAAGAGGAATCGCAACAATCAGGTTCATAGGGGAGCGAATGCTAAAGGCAGTGAGAGGCCACAATCACACTGCTTATGAAACAAATTGAACCAGAAAGGTTCAAAAGCGGCACATGTCTTTTGTTCTTGCGCTCCTCAGATTTTTGTGGTTTAACTTTTTCTAAAAATGTGATTTGCCACACTTTGTGATAGCATAACTCTCAATATACCCCCGTAGAGTCTTTCCAGTTACAGGCAATAATGATTTTAAGCTACTGACAACAAGCGACTGATGAGTTCCTTCTGTTTCAGGTTGTGATCAGAGCCAATAAGGAGGTTTAATAAGGCCAACTACAGGAAAGTGTGCCCCCGCTGTCCCGTAATGGAACTGATTTCTTGAAACACCTGCCCCCAGACAATTGCCACCCTCCCACAGGTCCACCACCTATGGATCTACAACCAAGGTTTCACCGAAAGTGAATTTCAAGTAAAATTGGGGTTTTTCTCCTCAGCAAAACATGTTGGGACACTTTTATCATTTCCAGTACTGAACTTCTGTCCTCTTCCTGAACTCCTGCCACTGAACCTGTGCCATTATTTGCCTGAATAAATATCTCTTTCTTACTTACAAGTAAGAGCCTCTATCTCTGTGTTTTGGGTGGGAGCCTGGACAGGACCTCCAAAATAGATCAGAGGCATAAACACGAGTCATCACCTAAGAGGAACTTTCATGTGCCTTCCCTAAGTTACCAAATTCATTAAACGAAGGAGATGATTCACAACAAGGAGATAATCAGGTCATTCAGACAAAGGATGCGCTACCCCACATCTCAAAAACAATTTTCTGATACACTGAGGAGCAGATATTACTTAAAGGATGTCATGCTACAGTAAGTTTGTATAGTAGATGCTACAGTAGCCTATACTGTATAAAGAATTTCATTCAAATAATGTAAGCAATTGTGCTTGGATTGCCATTGGTACTGGACTAATCAAGAAAAAGAGCAGAAATGGAAAATGCTTCTCAATGCAGTCTGAGGGTGATGTTTTCTTTTTCTTGGATAAACATCTGAGATTAGATTATTTGGATTGTAGTCGGCACTGTTTGAAATCTGTTCCGGTGTATATTGTCTGCCCTGCTGCAAAAGCAGAGTTATGTTGTGCCAGTTGGGATTAATATGGGCTACATGAAAGGGTTTTGGGTGGTATCGTTTTCCATGGCCGTTGCATTCATTGACATAAGAATTTCAGTTGTGTTGCCTTGCAAGTCAATTCTTGCCCAGGATGGTAGAGATCAAGGTCGTGTGTGTATTGTGCTACAAATTCGTGACAATGCCACCTCATTCTTCCTCCAGAGAGTTCAGAGTGCCATCTTTAGTCTCTCAACAGTCTTCGTCGGAGCCTTTAAGCCGAGAGGTGGTGACTCACTCAAGTCCCAGGCCACCCATTGAGCATCCATTCTGGCTTGGGTTTTGAGTGTGAGCTTCAGAGCCTGAAGCCTCTCCAGCATCCCAGACTCTTATCAGTCCCTCTTATGGGAAATGTCTGTGGGTCAGTCATGGACTGCATACCTTGTATGCAGAAGGTTTGAACCCTGGCATCTCCAGGGAGGGCCGGGGAGGAATGAAACCCTGGAGATCTGTTGCCAGTCATTGTGTCACGGTCCGGCTGAGGACGTCGGGACCGGAGGCAAGATGGCAGGGTGGGAGCAGGAACGAGAGTCCAGAAGCCAGGGGTCTGAGGGTCAGGAAGCAGGGAGTCACGAAGTCAAGGGTCCGAGGGTCAAGAAGCAAGGAGTCAAGAAGCTGAGGTCCGGGGATCAGGAAGCAAGAAGCCAAACGCAGCAAGGCAGGAAACAAGTTGCTGCGGCAAAGAGCCGAAGGGAAATGCTGACCTTATTTCCCTTCCCGGCTCTTGCCACAAGGTGCTGTGAGTTACCAAGCAGCCTCACCTGTGCGACTGCGCCTTGCCTCTCCAGAACAAACTTAGGAAGACCCCAGTCCTGCGAAGCCCTACTGATCACAGGGCCTGGCTCCTGCACACACTCCTGACACATTGTTGGTAGAGAATACTGAGCTAAGTGGACCATTCATCTGACTTGGTATAAAGTACCTTCCTAGGTTTCTGTCTAAACCACATGCTCCATTTTTACCATTAACTATCAGCAGTAGCAGCAGCAGGAGAGAAAACCAGCCACCTCTGGATCATTATGATTCTTATATCTGCAATAACCATAGGGTATTGCTTTGGCCCAAGTGCTTTGCGCAGTTTCATTTTAAGCTGAGGTCAGATGACCATCTGTCATGGATGCTTTAGTTGAGATTCCTGTATTGCATGGCGTTGAATTAGTTGCCCCTCGGGGTCCCTTCTATGATTCTATGATTCTATGATTCTGCGGTTCTAATTTTGTTACTCCACCTTGAGCATGCTAATGAAAATTCAGGATGCAAGTAATATAGATGACAGGGTGGATTTCAAAGGCCAGAAAAACCCAAAATATTCTGATTTGTTGTAGGTATATGATGCTTCTCGCACATTGCAATGAGCTTATGAAGTTGCCTTTTTTGTTGGCATCTGTTTTTCTGAGAGAGACAATGGAGTGTGCTTCCAGGGGTGAAGTCAAACTGCTGTGCTAGCAGCACTGTGCATGGCGCAAGCCTAGACAAGTGTGTTTGAAAGTCCTGGGCTGCCCAGATGACAAGATCTCCCTCTTGGCCTTGCTGATATGGTCCAAAGGATAGGAGAGCAGGAGTTGCCGGAAGGAGGTGCACAAGTTGCTACCTAACCTTCTTAGGGACTCAACTCTGGATTTATGTAGGGTTTACACCTTATCCTTTTCTTCTCCCAAAGACATCCTGCAAGGCAGCAGAGGTTCAGGATAAGAGTTATCTGGATGGAGATTGCAGCATGGGAGATTCCTTCCTCCCCTTAAAGCTACTACTTGCCCAGAAAACAGTCAAAGGAAGAAAGGATTTAGCCTTCTTCTTTGCACCATAGTCCAGATCTGGACCACCTCCCTCCAGCTGTGTTTTTTTCTGAAGAAATAGACATAGCCAGTTCTATGCGGTTTAAAATGCTTCTAACGCAATGTGCAGTTTTGCTCTCAAAGCAACTCTTGTTCCAAGAACTAGGAAGGCTCAGTGGATGGAGAGAGACTTGCTCAGTCATAGATTTGTGGACAATGGCCCCAGTCAAGCCATTGTCATGTTTTTTTAGATCCCTGACCCGTGTTAAAAAAAAAGAAAAGAAGGAAGCTGTGTTGATTTATCAAAGTAAGGCAGTTCCAGAGCCTTGGGAATCTGTGCACTTTTGCACATTTCTTGCCAGCTCCTAAAAGGCTGCTTCACACATTAACATCTTTACACCTAGGATGTTCTGTGCTGCACACCTAAACATGCCATATACCATAAACATAACAAATACATGCTTATAAACACATACATTGCACAGATCTATACATGTCAAGAAGCCAGGACTGGTGGTGGCCCCAGCTAAGGCTATGCTAGGTGGCAATTCTGGGTTTGCCTCTGTGTAAATGTGTGAAATCAGGAAAAACTTTCTGACAATAAGAGCTGTTCAAGAGTGGAACAGTCTCCCTTGGGAGGTGGTGGACTCTCCTTCCTTGGAGGTTTTTACGCAGAGGTTGGGTGGCCATCTGTCATGGAGGCTTTAGCTGAGATTCCGGCATTGCTGGGGGTTGGACTAGATGACCCTTGGGTCCCTTCCAACTCTACAATTCTATGATTTTAGGAAATGGCCCTAAGAGAGCCAGTGTGGTGTAGTGGTTAATAGTGGTGGACTCGTAATCTGGTGAACCAGGTTCGCATCCCCGCTCCTCCACATGCAGCTGCTGGGTGACCTTGGGCTAGTCACACTTCTGTGAAGTCCCTCAGCCCCACTCACCTCACAGAGTGTTTGTTGTGGGGGAGGAAGAGAAAGGAGATTGTTAGTTGCTTTGAGACTCCTTAAAGGTAAAGGGACCCCTGACCATTAGGTCCAGTCGTGACCAAGTCTGGGGTTGCGCCGCTCATCTCGCTTTATTGGCCGAGGGAGCCGGTGTACAGCTTCTGGGTCATGTGGTCAGCATGACTAAGCCGCTTCTGGAGAACCAGAGCAGCACACAGAAATGCCGCTTACCTTCCCGCCGGAGCGGTACCTATTTATCTACTTGCACTTTGACGTGCTTTTGAAATGCTAGGTTGGCAGGAGCAGAGACTGAGCAATGGGAGCTCACCCCATTGTGGGGATTCAAACTGCCGACCTTCTGATCAGCAAGTCCTAGGCTCTGTGGTTTAACCCACAGTGGGATATCAAATCCAAACTCTTCTTCTTCTTCTTCTTTGGATAAAATATATATACCCTGGCTCTCCTCTGCTGCTGATCATGTGGTGGACTCGTTTTTCAGAAGTTGAGGTGGGAATCTCCCAAGAGGGCCTTTCCACCTGAGTGTATATCAGCACTTGGCAAGGGATTCCAAAATGATTTGAAGAGAGAGAGAGAGAGAGAGAGAGAGAGAGAGAGAGAGAGAGAATAGCTGAAACGACATGGGGACATCAAAGAGCTCTTTGCGAGTGTAAACAATGATCCCTTGAAATGCGAGTCCTCCAGCCCTGCCCGGAGGAGTGTCCCTGGCCCCCTCCCCACCACGGCTCCATATATTTGCTCTCATTTTTAGAACTTGGTGAGTCAGTGTTTGCTTTTGCTGATCTTTCCCCCGCATAAATCATCCCTTTATGGGTGCATCGTCATTGATGTAGCTCCGAAAGCATTCACTCCCTTATTCCACCTGTCATCTCTGTGAGTCGGGCTCCTTTTACACTGGCCTCCCATTCCCGCTCATAACAATATAAAGGGAGGAAGCGGCGTAATGCTGAGTCATGACAGAGGGCCATGCTGTCGTGTCATGTCTGCTCCCAAATGAACATGGGAAGCTACCTTATGGGGACTCAGGCCATTGGTCCGTCAACCTCAGCCTTGTCTTGTTGGACTACAACTCCCACCCAGATTAGCCAATGGGGAAGGGTGATGGGAGTTGTGGTCCAACAAATGGCCGAATAACACTGCTCTAGACTGACTGGCACCAGGGTTTCATGTAGGATTGTTTCCTAGCCGTCCAGACTTTGAACCTGGGAACGTTTGCAGCCAAAGCACTCACTCCATGCCCTCCAACATGTTGAGTCCCAAAACCAGGATGCACGTCTTTCCGGCTGTGCTCCCATGTGAGTCATATGACCCGCATGAGATCATAGAGTCCAAAAGGCACACTTTGGGAGGTACCAAAAAATGTGTGCACTGGGGTGCCATGTGAGATCACGGCCCCGGAAAAGTGCTTTTTCGCTGTGAGATCTCAGCATGAAATCATGTGAGATCACGGTGCACAAAATGGGTGCCATCCTTTCATGGGGAAGAAAGGGGTGTCCTGGTTTACCCAGGACATTTGCAGGGTACAGTGGTACCTCTGGTAATAATAATAATAATAATAATAATAATAATAATAATAATAATAATTCATTATTTATACCCCGCCCATCTGGCTGGGCCTCCCCAGCCACTCTGGGCGGCTTCCAAAAATATATATATTAAAATACTCTAATACATCAAACATTAAAAGCTTTCCTAAACAGGGCTGCCTTCCGATGTCTTCTAAAAGTCTGGCAGTTGTTGTTCTCTTTGACATCTGGTGGGAGGGCGTTCCACAGGGAGGGCGTCACTGCCGAGAAGGCCCTCTGCCTGGTTCCCTGTAACTTGGCGTCTCGCAGTGAGGGAACCGCCAGAAGGCCCTCGGTGCTGGACCTCAGTGTCTGGGTAGAATGATGGGGGTGGAGACGCTCCTTCAGATATACTGATATGAACTTCATATATGAACTTAATTCGTTTGGGAGGTCCGTTCTTAAGCCGAAACCTGAGGTGCGCTTTCATTAATGGGACTTCCCGGTGTGTGACTTCCGCCCGCATCCCAGGGCAAAGTTTGCTACCGGGAGCAGCTGCTTCCGGGTTAGCAGACCTCATTACTTGAAGCGTTCGTAAGGGGGACAGTACGTAACCAGAGGTTCCAATGTATGTTGCTCTGCCACTGAGCCATAGCCCCTCAGAACCTAAAACTGTTGGGGCTTAGAAGAAGTTGCCTTAGACCAGGCTTCTCAACCATCCTAACCATGCTGGCTGGGGTTGATGAGAGTTGTTTTCCAAAACAGGGCAAAGGCATCACTTTGGGGGGCTACCTTTTACAGATTCACAGCGTTAGTCCATCTACTTAATATTGTCTATAGTGACTGGCAGGGGCTCTCCAGAGTCTTAGGTCAGAGTCATTCCCAGCCCTACCTGAAGATGCAAAGGATGAACCAGTGACTACCTTTCTGTATGCAAAGCCTGTGCCCGCTGCTGCTGGTGGATCACTGAGGCCTGCTCTTGTGTCTTTGTTGTTGTTTAGTCGTTTAGCCATGTCCGACTCTTTGTGACCCCATGGACCAGAACACACCAGGCCCTCCTGTCTTCTACTTCCTCCCGCAGTTTGGTCAAACTTATGTTGGTAGCTTGGAGAACACTGTCCAACCATCTCGTCCTCTGTCGTCCCCTTCTCCTTGTGGCCTCCATCTTTCCCAACATCAGGGTCTTTTCCAGGGAGTCTTCTCTTCTCATGAGGTAGCCAAAGTATTGGAGTCTCAGCTTCAGGATCTGTCCTTCCAGTGAGCACTCAGGGCTGATTTCCTTCAGAATGGATAGGTTTGATCTTCTTGCAGTCCATGGGACTCTCAAGAGTCTCCTCCAGCACCATAATTCAAAAACATCAATTCTTCAGCAATCAGCCTTCTTTATGGTCCAGCTCTCACTTCCATACATCACTACTGGGAAAACCATAGCTTTAATTATACGGACCTTTGTTGGGAAGGTGATGTCTCTGCTTTTTAAGATGCTGTCTAGGTTTGTCATTGCTTTTCTCCCAAGAAGCAGGCGTATTTTAATTTCATGGCTGCTGTCACCATCTGCAGTGATCATGGAGCCCAAGAAAGTAAAATCTCTCACTGCCTCCATTTCATAGAATCATAGAATCATAGAGTTGGAAGAGACCACAAGGGCCATCGAGTCCAACCCCCTGCCAAGCAGGAAACACCATCAGAGCACTCCTGACATATGGCTGTCAAGCCTCTGCTTAAAGACCTCCAAAGAAGGAGACTCCACCACACTCCTTGGCAGCAAATTCCACTGTTGAACAGCTCTTACTGTCAGGAAGTTCTTCCTAATGTTTAGGTGGAATCTTCTTTCTTGTAGTTTGGAACCATTGCTCCGTGTCCGCTTCTCTGGAGCAGCAGAAAACAACCTTTCTCCCTCCTCTATGTGACATCCTTTTATATATTTGAACATGGCTATCATATCACCCCTTAACCTTCTCTTCTCCAGGCTAAACATGCCCATCTCCGTTAGCCGTTCCTCATAAGGCATCGTTTCCAGGCCTTTGACCATTTTGGTTGCCCTCCTCTGGACACGTTCCAGTTTGTCAGTGTCCTTCTTGAACTGTGGTGCCCAGAACTGGACACAGTACTCCAGGTGAGGTCTGACCAGAGCAGAATACAGTGGCACTATTACTTCCCTTGATCTAGATGCTATACACCTATTGATGCAGCCCAGAATTGCATTGGCTTTTTTAGCTGCCGCGTCACCCTGTTGGCTCATGTCAAGTTTGTGGTCAACCAAGACTCCTAGATCCTTTTCACATGTACTGCTCTCAAGCCAGGTGTCACCCATCTTGTATTTGTGCCTCTCATTTTTTTTGCCCAAGTGCAATACTTTACATTTCTCCCTGTTAAAATTCATCTTGTTTGTTTTGGCCCAGTTCTCTAATCTGTCAAGGTCGTTTTGAAGTGTGATCCTGTCCTCTGGGGTGTTAGCCACCCCTCCCAGTTTGGTGTCATCTGCAAATTTGATCAGGATGCCCTTGAGTCCATCATCCAAGTCGTTGATAAAGATGTTGAATAAGACCGGGCCCAAGACAGAACCCTGTGGCACCCCACTAGTCACTCTTCTCCAGGATGAAGAGGAACCATTGATGAGCACCCTTTGGGTTTGGTCAGTCAGCCAGTTACAAATCCACTGAGTGGTAGCATAGTCAAGACCGCATTTTACCAGCTTCTTTACAAGAATATCATGGGGCACCTTGTCAAATGCCTTGCTGAAATCAAGGTAGGCTACATCCACTGCATTCCCTTCATCTACCAGGCTTGTAATTCTGTCAAAAAACGAGATCAGGTTAGTCTGACATGACTTATTTTTCAGAAATCCATGCTGACTATTGGTGATCACAGCATTCCTTTCTAGGTGCTCACAGACTGTTTGCTTAATGATCTGCTCCAGAATCTTCCCTGGTATTGATGTCAGACTGACTGGGCGGTAATTATTTGGGTCCTCTCTTTTCCCCTTTTTGAAAATAGGGACAACATTTGCCCTCCTCCAGTCTGCCGGGACTTCGCCTGTTCTCCAGGAATTCTCAAAGATGACTGCCAGTGGTTCTGAGATCACATCTGCCAGTTCTTTTAATACTCTTGGATGCAGTTCATCTGGCCCTGGAGACTTGAATACATCTAGACTAGCCAAGTATTCTTGTACTATCTCCTTAGTTATTCTGGGCTGTGTTTCCTCTGCTGAATCATTTGCTCCAATTTCTTCAGGTCGGGCATTGTTTTCTTTATCGGAGAAGACTGAGGCAAAGAAGGCATTGATGAGTTCAGCCCTTTCTGTGTCCCCTGTTTGCATTTCACCATCTTCTCCTCTGAGTGACCCCACTGTTTCTTTGTTCTTCCTTTTGCTATGAACATACCCATAAAAGCCTTTTTTGTTGCTTTTAACCTCTCTAGCAAGCCTGAGTTCATTCTGTGCTTTAGCTTTTCTGACTTTGTGTCTACACGTGCTGGCTATTTGTTTGAATTCCTCTTTGGTGGTTTCCCCCCTTTTCCATTTTTTGTGCACATCCTTTTTTAATCTTAACTCAGTTAAAAGTTCTTTAGATAGCCACCCTGGCTTCTTTAGGCACCTTCCATGTTTCCGTCTCATTGGTATTGCCTGAAGTTGTGCTTTTACTATCTCCCTCTTAACAAACTCCCAGCCATCATGAACTCCCTTTCCTTTTAGTATTACTGTCCATGGGATCTCACCCAGCACTTTCCTAAGTTTTATGAAGTCAGTTACAGATAGGTAGCCGTGTTGGTCTGCCATAGTCAAAACAAAATAAAAAAATTCCTTCCAGTAGCACCTTAAAGACCAACTAGGTTAGTTCTTGGTATGAGCTTTCGTGTGCATGCACACTTCTTCAGAAGTGTGCATGCACACGAAAGCTCATACCAAGAACTAACCTAGTTGGTCTTTAAGGTGCTACTGGAAGGAATTTTTTTATTTTATGAAGTCGGCTTTATTAAAGTCAGGAAATTGAGTCCTAGTATGCTTGGCTGCTCCTTTCCGCTGTATAGTAAACTTCAGAAGAGCATGATCACTCGCGCCTAATGATCCTTCCACTTCTACCCCACTAACCAGGTCATCAACATTGGTTAGGACCAGATCTAAAATGGCTGTTCCTCTTGTTGCTTCTCCCACTTTCTGGACAATGAAGTTGTCTGCAAGGCCAGTGAGGAATCTGTTTGACCTTATGCTCTTGCGCATTAGTGTACAGACATTGAAGTACATTAATCATTCCCCCGTGTCTCTTATTTAAGGATTTTTTCCTTCCACCACTAGGTCTGCATGCTGTTTGCTCCATTTGGTCTATGACATTTCTTCCCCTTCTGTTTGCCAGGAGGTGATGGGACCAGTGGCCATGATCTTCATTTTTTGATGTTGAGCTTCAGACCATATTTTGCGCTCTACTCTTTCACCCTCATTAAAAGGTTCTTTAATTCCTCCTCACTTTCTGCCATCAAGGTTGTGTCATCTGCATATCTGAGGTTGTTGATATTTCTTCTGGCAATCTTAATTCTGGCTAGGGATTCATCCAGCCCAGCCTTTCGCATGATGAATTCTGCATTTATGCGTCTTTAGCACAAGCTTAAACACACTCTGCAAGAGTCCTGGAAAAATCCGGAATCCCGTTTTTCCCCGCGAGAGTGCAGCGGCTATTTTGGTCGCCATGATCTGGTGCGATTTCGCACTGAAATCTTGCTCTGAAAAGAGCGCTTTTAGGGAGCTATGATCTTTGCAGCCTGGGCATTATCATCTGCTAGCGATTCCAGCCCACAGGAAGCCATTGTGAAAGGCACAGGTAAATAGGCTGGTTGAGATGTTGGCATTCTTAGGCACTTTGCAAGCTATATCAGTGGATAGATGAAACCCATGCAGCCACAACTAGTGCTTGGGAAAAGAATTAAATCTGAAACTTTGGCTAAGTAAAGAAACAAACAAAACAAGGCGATTGGAGTGGGGGGAGTAAAAAGCGATTGTTCGGTTGCCTAGGTAACGGGATGTGGGTGCAGCCAATCAGCGAAGTTGATATACTGTTTTGACATCCATGCACATATTCCTAACATAAATAGCAACAGAGACCTAATAACAATAGGTTTTAAAGCTAGAAACTGATGTCATTTCAAATGTGTCAGTCAACGGGAGCCTATGAAAGTGTTTCTTCTATCAAACTGACGTTAAGTACATGCTGTAATGGCTTCATAAGTGATAGCAGACTCCTGACAGGCCATAAAGGAGATGAAACATCTATAATTACCTTGTAGCATGTTCGGTGTCCTTTGGCATATTTAAAAGAAGAGGGGGGGGGGGGATTTGAAGGAAATAAAATAAAACTTGAGCATTATGATCAAAGCTGTCCAAAAGTAAGCTGCCTATGCGAAAAGGATAACTTTCGACCGAGTAGATTTTAGTCTGTACAGGCCTTTAAATGGGAGCTTCATTTTATGTAAGGCAAGGGGTAGGGCAGGGGTCGGCAAAGTTTTTGTGGCTTGGGCTGGTTCATGGTCCTGCAGATGCTGCGGTGGGCCGGAGTATGCGCACGCACGCACGCATGCACATGCAAACACGATTTCTGGTGCTCCTTCTGGCACAGAGGAGGTGTGCGCAGCTTCTCATTGGCTGCAGGAACTTCCCACAGCCAATGGGAATCTAGCCAGTGTTGTGGGAGGCGGTCCCTGCCCTGCTCCACGCTGGTTTAGCATGGCGCATGGGAGCTGACTGAGTGGGCAGTGGTGGTCCCTGAACGGGTGGTGGGGGTCCATGGGCTGGTTAAACGACCCCCATGGGCCTTAGGTTGCTGACCCCTGGGGTAGGGAACTTGGGGTCTGAGGGCCAAATATGGCCCTCGAAGCTCCCCCCAGGCCACACCCCTCACAGACCCTGCTTCCTGCATTGTGCCTGCCTGGAATGTGTCTTTGTGTTCCACTTGCCTGAATGGATAGAGAAGGGTTTGTGAGTGTGGGCAGCAACTAGCCTATTGTACAAAGGTATGCATTCATTATCCCGCTCACTTTTGCCTCTGGCCCTGCCTGTCATGGACATGTGGCCCTTACAAAGTTGTCCAGGTGGGAATGTGGCCCTCTGTTTGAAAAACATTTTCCCACCCCTAATCTAAGGGGGCTGTATTCTGAACCTCTCTGAAGCAAATTCATCATTTCTTAACGTTCTTGGCAGATCTTATACCCTCAGTCAAAGCCGTTAAACAGAGCAAAGTCAGTACCGAAAAGGCGTCAAGTAGATTTTGAGTGCCATTAATATACAGGCGGTATAGTGGGAGATGGACTGATCCGAAACATGGCCATGACATATCCCTCAAATTTCCTGGTAAAACTGGGATACCCTCCACTTCTCACAAGAATATTGTGGCCATTTGGTATGGTATTTCACAGCACAATTTCCCCTGAAAAAAGCACTTTTTCCAGAGCCGCAATCTTGTGCACTCCCCCAAGTACGTGTTTTTGGGCTCCATATCCCCAAAGGAGCACTTTTGGGGGGAGGGGGGAAATCATATCACAAAATCGTGTGAGATCATGGCACCCAAAATGGCCAACGTGCTCTTGGAAGAAAAAATGGGAAGATGATACCCCAGTTTTTCCCTTCAACATGTTGGAAGATATGGCACGATACACTAGTAAATATCTCATGTGTGCCACATTAAAAGGGATTGGGACCAGGCAAGAGAGTGGCTATTATTATTATTATTATTATTATTATTCATTTCACTTCTGTTCTGCTTGATATTTTTAATAAAAAATCTCAAAGCAGTTTACAACAAATTAAAACATCAAACAAAGCAATGCAGGGCAAACCATTAGTGAAGAAAGTCAAATATAACATATACATTCAAAGCGACATAGCGAACAGGAGACTAAAATATTATATGAAGGATTTCAAAACAAAAACATAACAAAGGAGGTCAACTACAGAAGCATATTTAGCGCAGCAGAGTTAACAATTGCAATTATCTTAAGCATTTCAAAAGAAAACATCACTAAAGGAAGTCAAATATAAAATGTACATCTAAAACAGCATAATTAGCAAGGGAATAAAATATTATTATAAGCATAGAACATATCCGTTGCTGTTGATGCCAGTCCTGCCAATGGTGGTTCATTGCAGATGGCGGCTGCGGAAGATCAGGCTCAATTACCTTGGTGTGCAATACTTTGACAGGAGAATTTACCACTGGATTTTTCCTCATATTACTAGGGTGGGTGGTGAGGATTCCCACCCCTGCAGCGTTGGAAAGTTTAGAACTCTTTTCTACTCTTTCAGTGCATGTGTTTTGGGTGAACGTGAGCGTCTCATAATGATGTGGCTTGGAATGCAAGATTGCCTTTCTGACTGGATTAAAGGTTGATTTAGCTCAGCAAAAAGCCACTTCCGCTCTTCGAAGGAGGTGGAGTTGCGGGTTTCATAGCCCCATCCCCGCACGATTGGGGGATTCCCGGCCGCTTCATCCCCTGGCCAGCCAATCAGCTGGCTCTGGGGGCGAGCCAGTGTGGTGTAGTGGTTAAGAGCGGTAGTCACGTAATCTGGGGAACCGGGTTCGCGTCTCCGTTCCTCCACATGCAGCTGCTGGGTGACCTTGGGCTAGTCACACTTCTCTGAAGTCTCTCAGCCCCACTCACCTCACAGAGTGTTTGTTGTGGGGGAGGAAGGGAAAGGAGATTGTTAGCCGCTTTGAGACTCCTGAAGGGGAGTGAAAGGCGGGATATCAAATCCAAACTCTTCTTCTTCTACTACTTAAGGCAGGACGCGGCCGTGGATTTCCCTCTTTCCCCGCCTGCCGGCTGTTCCTGCTTTTCTCACTCTCCCGCCTTACAAGGTTTTCATGCCTTGACCTTGCTATGGACCTTGGTTGCATAGCTGTCAACTTTCAGATTTGAAAATAAGGGATCAGCAGCCTCAAAAATAAGGGATCAGCAGCCTCACCTATCCTGGGGACAGTCTACGGGATATCTAATAATCCGGGATAGCAGTGGGAAACGGCGCTGGAATAAGGGAATTTCCCGCAAAAAGGTGGAAGGTTGACAGCTATGTTTGGTTGGTCACCATTGAAAGGGCTGGTAAGAATTTTTCCACTTGGCAAATTGGCACCAGCCACTTGGTTTTTGCCTTTGTTGTTTAGTCGTTTAATCGTGTCCGACTCTTCGTGACCCCATGGACCAGAGCACGCCAGGCACTCCTGTCTTCCACTGCCTCCTGCAGTTTGGTCAAACTCATGCTGGTAGCTTCAAGAACACTGTCCAACCATCTCGTCCTCTGTCGTCCCCTTCTCCTTGTGCCCTCCATCTTTCCCAACATAAGGGTCTTTTCCAGGGAGTCTTCTCTTCTCATGAGATGGCCAAAATATTGAAGCCTCAGCTTCAGGATCCTGTCCAGTGAGCACTCAGGACTGATTTCCTTCAGAATGGATAGGTTTGATCTTCTTGCAGTCAATGGGACTCTCAAGAATCTCCTCCAGCGCCATAATTCAAAAGCAACAATTCTTCGGCGATCAGCCTTCTTGATGGTCCAGCTCTCACTTCCATACATCACTACTGGGAAAACCATAGCTTTAACTATACGGACCTTTGTTGGCAAGGTGATGTCTCTGCTTTTTAAGATGCTGTCTGGTTTTCGCCTTCCTTGTAGCAAATTGTCACAACTTTCTTGGTATTGGTGGTTAGGCATTGGTATTGTTCTGTAGATGGAAGAGGGGAGGAAGCGCCATCACCTGCCCCGCATATTGAAGGGTAGTCCGATAAAGGATTCCGGGGGGCGTGGCCCTGTCCAAAACCTATGGAGGTGAGGGCCTAAGGCACACCCCCGAGCAGTGACCCCGGGGGAGTTCCTAGTTGATGCGCTTCAGCAGGACTACCCCAACTGGTGGTTAACCCTTCCCGGACTTCAAGTGGACGGGCTGAAGCCGGATATAGTTGGTTAGGACCAATGCCTAAGCCAATACTGCCCATCACCTGTAACCAATAAAACTGTGGCCTTATTTAGCCCATTAACCTTAATATTTGTGTCATGTGTCTTTATCTCCATGGGAGGGGGGACAGGAACTCGCCACGCAACAGGTTGATTTCGTGTCAGCATCGGTCATCCTCACCGAGAACCGCCATGCTTATAGGCCTCTGGGAGATGTCATTAAATTTTCCCACAATGCCTCTGATATACTGTGCCATTTTGGGGGGTAGGATCGCAGTGCAAAATTGCATGAGGTCATGGCGCCCCTAATTGCCACGGGGCCCTCAGGAGAAAAAAACCAAGGATAAAGCTCCTCTCACAAAAATACATCAAATGTTTGTGCAAATTTCTCCCACCATACACATTTCCCTATGCAGTTGTGCCTCGTTTACATTTTTTTCCACGAGCAGTTTTCTTTAATCTACATTATCTTTGTTAATTTTACTTTTATTTATCTGCACATTTTAATACGCTTTCTGTTAATGTATGCATTTTTATGCACTTTCTGTTAATGTATGCATTTTTAAAACACATTTGGGGAGTCGGAGCATCGCATTTTAACGCACACTTTCCCTTGACATACACATTTTTCTACACACAAACTCACATCTTCTTTTTTCTTTTTTTGTTGGCCCATTGCATTGCTGAGAAGTTTCAAAGGGTAGCTGTGCTTTGGTTCAGGAAGTGTGCATTAGGCAGATTTGCATTTAGATATGAACTGCATTTCTCCACAGCCCCTCCTTGCAAGCAGTGACCATCCTGCAAAACTGGATTTAACAGTTGCTGCAAAACTAGAGCTCTTTTATCCTCACCAGGTGTTCCATTACCCTTTGCTGCCCCCTTGGTCAGGACACCTTGTCTCGCCCAGGTTTCAGATAACAAGGTGATACTAGGATTATTATTTTACACAAAATAAGAGATTAAAAGAGTTCATTGAAAACACCGAGATAGCAGCACCAAATTATAGCAGGTTAAGAGCAGCATATTAGATATTACACACAGATTCGTGCAAATTTCCCCTTTCTTTCACCGAAAAGCGAGCAGAAGAGCACTGCGTCTGTGGGGTTTGTGTGTGCAGTGCTCATTTTCGGATGGTGATTCTCCGGGGTGGGGAGAGGTGTTGGTTAAAACCTGCCCCCCCTTCCTTGCTTGTGTCTTAACATGGGAGCAAACAGCTTCTACAGCCAAGAGAAGGTTATATACATTTATGTGCAATATCTAGTCTGGCCCTGAGCGCAATATTTACGTGAAATATCTAGTCAGGCTATGAGCCATGATAAATAATAATAATAATAATAATAATAATAATAATAATAATAATAATAATTCATTTATAGCCTGCCCATCTGGCTGGGTTTCCCCAGCCACTCTGGGTGGCTTCCAACAGAATATTAAAATAGTCTATTAAACATTAAAAGCTTCCCTAAACTGGGCTGCCTTCAGATGTCTTGTAAAAGTCTGGTAGTTGCTTTTCTCTTTGACATCTGGTGGGAGGGGTGCTACTACCAAGAAGTAGTAGCCTGGTTCCCTGTAACCTCATTTCTCACAGTGAGGGAACCGACAGAAAGCCCTCTGAGCTGGACCTCAGTGTCCTGGCAGAACGATGGGAGTGGAGACGCTCCTTCAGGTATACTGGACTGAGGCCATTTAGGGCTTTAAAGGTCAGCACCAACACTTTGAATTTTTGCTCGGAAACCCAGAAATGCATTATTATTTACTTAGCAGTAGGAGCAACGAGGACTGAGGGAGGGCTTTAACATTTGTAAGGCTGGTGGCAGGCAGTTAGCTTGTTATTTATGACCTGCTTTTCCTTCCGAAAGCTAACAGGATGTCAAGACAGCCTCCTGTACAGACACTGACCAGGCTGAAACCTGTATAATTTTAATCATATGCCTCAGACCAGCCTAGCCTCCAGATGTTTCGAACTACAGCTCCCATCAGCACCAGCCAGTGTGCTTTAATTCATGCTGGCCACTCTTTAAACCGCTCTCCCAATTTTATCTTCACAACAACCCTTTGAGGCTGGTCAGGCTGAGAGACAGTGATTGACTCTGTGAGACTGATGCCTCCATGGGGATCTGAAACTGGGTCTGCAGCTACACTCTAATCCCTACACCACATTTGCTTCCCGTATATTTTATGCCATGGACTTCTCTGAATCAGAACTTGGTTTATTGCAATGCTAGCTGCCAGCCGCTTTGAACATACCTTTAAAAATAACTAAATAAATAACAGACCTAGAAGCAAATCCATGTGTCCAGCACATGTTCAGAAGATTTCCCCCCAAAAAGAATGTGGTTTCTGAGTGTTCACTTTCAAAAACCAAAAGCGGTATATGTCAACATTCTGAAATGATAGATGGAGGTCATAAAATTCCCAGATACACAGATGGGTATTTAGCTTTGCTGCTATGGTGGGATTATGCTACACTTTCTGACACACCATTAGACACATACACACACATCTGAATTTTTTGAGTTCATATGGCTCCCATCAGAACTGAATCTGCAACTGGAAAATACTGAAAGCAAAACAAGGAAATAACACCACATCAAAATGCACACACAGAGTGAAGAAAACAAGATGTCACTATTCATGGATGAGCACATGATGTCCTCTCTCCATAACGCCAGTGAAGTTCTTGCTCTCACCCCTCCTCCGAGTGAACGAAGACACCTCTGTCATTTGGGAGCTAGTGCAGTGCCTACTTAACCTATGGAACTCACTGCCACAGCTTGGGTGGCTTTAAAAGAAGATTGGACAAATTACTGGAGGATGAGGCTATTAACGGCTACTAGCCATAATAATAATAATAATAATAATAATAATAATAATAATAATAATAATAATAATAAACAAAAATTATTTATACCCCACCCATCTGGCTGGGTTTCCCCAGCCACTCTGGACAGCTCCCCACAGAATATTAAAAACACAATAAAACATCAAACATTAAAAACTTCCCTAAACTTCAGATGTCTTCTAAAAGTCAAAAAGGGAATAAAGAATGTGTAAGCGGAAGAAGAAGAAGAAGAAGAAGAAGAAGAAGAAGAAGAAGAAGAAGAAGAAGTTGTTTATTTATGTGTCGCCCATCTGACTGGCCAACAATTATAACATCACAGTAAAACATCAAACATTAAAAACTTCCCTAAACAGGGCTGCCTTCAGATGTCTTCTAAAAGTCAGATAGTTGTTTATTTCCTTGACATCTGATGGGAGGGCGTTCCACAGGGCAGGAGCCACTACCAAGAAGACCCTCTGCCTGGTTCCCTGTAACCTCATTTCTCACAGTGAGGGAACTGCCAGAAGGCCCTCGGCGCTGGACCTCAGTGTCCAGCTGAATGATGGGGGTGGAGACACTCTTTCAGGTATACTGGGCCGAGGCTGTTTAGGGCTTTAAAGGTCAGCACCAACACTTTGAATTGTGCTTAGAAATGTACTGGGAGCATAACTGACAGTTATGTTCTGCCTCCATGGTCAGGCAGTAATGCTTCTGAATACCAGTTGCTGGAAACTTCAGGAGAGTCGAGTGTTCTCGTGTTTGAATCCTTCCTGTGGGTTTCCCACAGGCATCTGGTTGGCCACGGTGAGAACAGGATACCAGACTATATGATCCATTGCCCTCATCCAGCAGGTGCTTCTTCTGAGTTAAGTATAATAGATTCAATTGACACAGAAATGAAAAATGCCTGTATATTAATGAAGGTTTAAAATGGAAAATGGCTAAATGCTTATTACTAACACTGGGCTTATCCACAGTAGTTTTTCTAAGGGAAAACTTAGCTCCCAAATGGGTGAATGATTACCTGTTGATTGTTACTCTAAACTGTTGTAACCTTAGATAAGATGACAAAGGTATTGAGTTGCAAATTTGCCATCTTGAAAGGGTGTGGCTGTTAATTTTTCTCTGAATGCCACAGAAGATGCAAACAAAGCTTTCAAGGAAAATAGCTCCAGGGACACGGATGTTGTTAGAGAGAGAGACCTTTGCTTATAGGCCTGTTTGGATTATAGACCTCTGGATACGCACACCTGCAATTGCTGTTGCGAATTCCTCGCGGTGCTTTTTAGCGAAACGCTCAGAGTCCCAGGTTTCTTTTCAGTGCAGTCTTTTTAATGTGAGCTATATACAAGTATTTACAAAAACAGTCCATACAGAGTACCTGCTCTTTAAGGCAAACGAATACTCTCCACCACAGCACCACCACACCATAGCACAACCATCACACTTACTGTTGAACAGGCTTTCCTTTTAAAACAGGTGATAGCCAATCATATTCCTGCTGAGTCACTCTGACCCAGCACTTCACAGAGTATTGCATCAGCCTGTTGAAGCCTGCAGACTTACTCAGTATCCTGAGAATCCCAACAATTGCGTATCCTTCAGGATGTGAACATGGCAAACCCGGAAGTATTTTCCCGGATTTCGCTGTGCATGCATGTGCAGAAGCACTCTACAGAGCCATGCACATGCGCAGAAGCGGTCCCTCCAGTTGCGGAAACCTTGGGATCCGACTGGAGCTTCGGAACAGATCCTGTCCACAACCGGAGGCACCACTGTATTTCCCATTTTCTAAGATGCTGAGCCTGTGCTGGACCCCACAAGACATTGCATGGATGTTTTGGATACAACCTTTACTGCATTCTGCTTTGTTTTTGAAGAGTTCTGCAAGTAAAAGTTTGAATAATATTTTAATGGGCAATTCTTTCTTCCAAAAGGAGTCAGTTCTTATGCTTCCAGTCGCTTCAAACTGTGCAATATTATTATCTGCAACGTTATGTTCTTCTGTGATGAAGTGGTTAGCATATTGGGCTAGGGCTGGGGAGATTGAAGGTCCCTACTTAGGGCCCAGTCCCTAGTATTTCTCAACCCACCCTCCCTCAGGTATTTTGTGAGAATAGTATGACAAGAACACACCATGTATGCTATTCTGCCTCCCTTGGAGGAAAGGTGAGATATAACTAGAATAAAATAAAGTATTTCTAGAAGGAATGAGGGAATCAGGCGGCAGATTCTGAGAGATCTTTAAAGGCGCACAAGGCTTCCTTGTGGAGATTGGAGATATGGATTTTCTGGGGAACGTTCTCTGAATGAACACCAGAATAAAGGAAGCATAGCATGTGGAATGTTTTATCCCCTTGTGTGAATTCTTTAACAATGCTATTCTGTACCAGAGGAGGCTGTGCAACCCAACCTAAGCCAGCCCTCACTTCGCTGCCATCTTATTATGCATCCAGGTGGTAGCATTGCCTGAATCCTGCCCTTGGAGATATAGGTGGATGGGAACGTTAGCTGTCAACTGAATTATCTGAATTTTGTCACACTGTTTCAGTTCAGAAAAATGCACACCAAAATGTGTATTTTGTGGGGGGAAGGGATACCAAATCTGTATTTTAGCGGAAATGCATTAATAAGCATATAAGCAAAACGTGTGCCTTTGCGGGGGGGGGGGAATAAATATAAAATGCACACCTTTCCAAGTGTCCCTATTTTCCAGGGACAGTCCTGGATTTACATAAGCCATCCCAGTTTTGATTTGATCCCGGAATGTCCCGCTTTTCCTTAGGACATCCCTATTTTCATCGGAGAAATGTTGGAGGGTATGGAGTTATGCGACCCCTGAGCTAAGGAGATAAGTAACTATACAACCTTTAGAAGACATCTGAAGGCAGCCCTGTATAGGGAAGTTTTTAAAATCATTTAATGTTTTATTATGTTTTTATATATGTTGGAAACCTCTCAGATTGGTTGAGGCAATGCAGTCAGATGGACGGGGTATAAATTGTAACATTATTACTGTATTATTTTATTATTATTATTATTATTGAATAGAATGTCCCTATTTTCATCAGAGAAATATTGGAGGGTATGAAAATGTGTACATTTTGTCAGTCAATCAATCAATCAATCAATCAATCAATCAATCAATGTATGTATGTACAAATAATCATTAGAACTTGAGTGGAAATGTGCTACGTCTTAACATATGAGGAAAACCTGGCCTGCGTAGTCTGGGTGCCTGTTCAACCTGGTGCCCAGTTGCAAATGGTTGAAGGGTAATTTCAGGGCTCTTCCTGCTCCCTCTCCTTACGGCTCTTCATCTTTAAACTGAACTTAAACCAGACAGCCCTTCAAAGAGAAAACTCCTTCAAATGGAGAACTGCTGTCCAAAAGGTGTGACACACAACCCCCTCTCTCTTGACCAAAACCACTGCAAGCTTTCGTGCTTCCTCTTCTGCACTGCCTCTGTGCTTAATTTCTTTTAATTCTCGGGGAAAGTGTTAAGGTGCTTTCTCTAAAATGGCAATTATTATTATTGCATTTTTTTTTTACAAACCTAAAAGATGCCATTTATTTTTACTTCTCTCTGAGTCAAGTTGTAACAGCCTGCAAGGGTTCAATTATCTTGTAAGAAGAAAATCTCGGGGGGGGGGGGATAACAGATCTCTGCAAATGATTACCAAATCTAATAGAAGGAGACAATTGAAAATTGGGTGGGGGAACAATTAGCCGTCAGTTTTCGAGACTTGAGATGTTCCTACACTTGTTCCCCCCCTCCCCAATTTCTCAAAGCTAATTCGTACTATACCAAATGAAAACTCTTGTCTTCTCACAAAGTTAAACAGCATGTGATAAGGCCTAGCCCTAAATGAAATGTAGGTCAATTTTGCTTCTCTCTCTCCCTCTTTCTTTTTACGCAACAGGTACTGCTTTAAAATGAAATGGACATATATTTTGAATGCAAATAGCCACACAAAGAGACAATTTGCTCCTGATGGGCTTTGAAGTCAGCTAGGTCTGTTAGCTTTTCCTTCCCTTCCATTCCTTAAAAAAAAAAAAGTTCAACCATGGAAATAATAGAACACCTTAAAACTAACAAGTGCAACAGAACGGAAATGGGAATATAAATGTGTTGAGGAAATTCAGGAGGTCAGGGAAACCAGGGCAGGCCAGGAGAGGAAGGAGGCGGGAGGGAGGGAGGGGGGAAGAACCTGCAACCCACAGATGTGAAGCTGACAAAGTGGAATCAAAAAGAATTTTTCTTTTTACAGCTAAATATTCTAATAAAGGGAACTGAAGCTTCTGTTTGTGTCCAGGGATCCCCTTAGCCTTTTCTTGCTTGGTGACAAAAAGTTTAAAAAGGAGCTGCAGTTAACAAACCACTTTGGATGTGGTCCTTCATTTAGCATTTTGCCCAGCTGTGTGAAACATTGGGGTAGGATATGCTGATAAAATCCCCTCTGGAGGCAAAGAACATGGGGTGGCAGAGAGATCCCTCCACCAGCTGCTACCTCCTGATGTTAGAATTCCTGCTCCATGATTGCAGTCATGGGATTGTTGTCTATCACATGACGGTGTATGTTTTGACTCCACAGAGTGAGAAGTGACAGAGACAGGATGTTTGTGTTACTGTGTTCCGTGAAGTGGGACTATTGTCCTTAGTTCTTCCTCTCTTTGCTATCTGATGCTAGAGAAAGAGGGAGCCATGTTGCAGTGCTCCGTGTGTGTTTATATGTAAATAAAGTAGATTAGCCAAAATGCTGAGTTGTTGAGGTCTGTTACACAAGCTGCAAGGACTCTGCGGATCCCTAAATGTGCCGATGTCTGTTGGCATCGGTTGCTGTGATGTTCGGGCTGAAGAAAGCTTATAGTGGTGTAGTGGTTAAGAGCGGTAGACTTGTAATCTGGTGAACTGGATTCGCGTCTCTGCTCTTCCACATGCAGCTGCTGGGTGACCTTGGGCTAGTCACACTTCTTTGACGTCTCTCAGCCCCACTCACCTCACAGAGTGTTTGTTGTGGGTGAGGAAGGGAAAGGAGAATGTTAGCCGCTTTGAGACTCCTTAGGGTAGTGATAAAGCGGGATATCAAATCCAAACTCTTCTTAACATGGATAGAGCAGATTATCTGCACACAGGTAAATTGGAGTTCTCGAAGTGAGGTATGTGGGGTTGGTTATATAGAAATGATTATGTGGGACTGGGCCTTTCATAGCTGCCTAGCCAGATAACTGATGCTGGAGAGAAAACAAAGAAGTTTCAAGACCCGAGCTCAAACTGCTCCAGCTTTTGGAGACAGAGCATGGCATCTTGGAGATGACTGGTGTAAATATGACAAGGTGGAACTAGGTGCAGACACTTAAAGTTATCTGTCACCTACATGTGCTTTGAATTCAGCATTGCCCACTAATCTGGAGCGCCTGGGTGCTCCAGTTTGCATTTGGAGTAGAGAAGGAATGAACAGATATATCCCCTTTGTTCCAGTTTCTCATTTTTCCAATCTTAAATTCCATTCTCCACCTTAGTTTGCAAATTTGTTTGTTTTGTTGTTGTTTTCTGGTCCTCATGAAAATTCATTAGCGTTCTTGCGGGAATTTTCCTAATATACACATCTCCCCATGCAGTTTGGCCAAGGGCACACATTTTTACAAATGCAATTTTGCCTAATATGACACATTTTTGCGTGTTATTTTCACTAATGCATGCCGTTCTGCTCTTCCACATGCAGCTGCTGGGTGACCTTGGGCCAGTCACACTTCTTTGAAGTCTCTCAGCCCCACTCACCTCACAGAGTGTTTGTTATGAGGGAGGAAGGGAAAGAAGAATGTTAGCCTCTTTGAGACTCCTTCGGGTAGTGATAAAGCAGGATATCAAATCCAAACTCTTTTTATGAAGGTCCTGAACGATCGACCAGGAGGGAGAAAACATGCCAGTTGGGCATGTGTCTCTGCCAGGGTCCTACCTGAGTGTAAGACGAGCTCCTGACACCCACAGGATCTAGCAGGCTTACATTTTGCAGGCCCACCTTAACTGAGAGACAAATGATGGCAGTCACCTCGTCTCTTGATGTGTGGTTTGGCTTCAATCACACAGGCCCTGTGAGTCAGGGATGCCCAGCTCTCCTGCCTGCCAAGTATCTCCTCAAAACCTTCTGAACGAGCATTGATTTTGCTCCTCAAATCAATGGCTTTTCACCACAATAGCCATCTTCTACCTCCACTGTTGGAGACAGTATGCCTCTGATTACCCGTTGCTGGGAATCGCAAATGGGGAGAGCACAGTTGTGCTCAGATCCTGCTTTCCACAGGCATCTGGTTGGCCACTAGAAGAACAGGTTGTTGGTCTAGACAGGCTCTGCTAATAATAATAATAATAATAATAATAATAATAATAATAATTTATTATTTATACCCCGGCCATCTGGCTGGGTTTCCCCAGCCACTCTGGGCGGCTTCCAACTAAACACTAAAATACAATAATCTATTAAATATAAAAAAGCTTCCCTGAACAGGGCTGCCTTCAGATGTCTTGTAAAAGTTTGGTTGTTATTTTTCTCTTTGACATCTGGTGGGAGGGCATTCCACAGGGCAGGTGCCACTACCGAGAAGGCCCTCTGCCAGGTTCCCTGTAACTTGGCTTCTCGCAGCGAGGGAACCACCAGAAGGCCCTCGGCACTGGACCCCAGTGTCCGGGCAGAACGATGGAGGTGGAGACGCTCCTTCAGGTATACTGGACCGAGGCTGTTTAGGGCTTTAAAGGTCAGCACCAACACTTTGAATTGTGCTTGGAAATGTACTGGGAGCCAGTGTAGGTCTTTCAAGACCGGTGTTATATGGTCTCGGCAGCTGCTCCCAGTCACCAGTTTAGCTGCCACATTCTGGATTAGTTATAGTTTCCGGGTCACCTTCAAAGGTAGCCCCACGTAGAGCACATTGTAGTAGTCCAAGCGAGTGATAACTAGAGCATGCACCACTCTGGCGAGTCAGTCTGAGGGCAGGTAGGGTCTCAGCCTGAGTACCAGATGGAGCTGATAAACAGCTGCCCTGGACACAGAAGTGACCTGTGCCTCCATGGACAGCTGTGAGTCCAGAATGACTCCCAGGCTGTGCACCTGGTCCTTCAGGGGCACAGTTACCCCATTCAGGACCAGGGAGTCCTCCACACCTGCCCATCTCCTGTCCCCCCAAAACAGTACTTCAGTCTTGTCAGGATTCAACCTCAATCTGTTAGCCGCCATCCACCCTCCAACCACCTCCAGACACTCACACAGGACCTTCACTGCCTTCACTGGTTCCGATTTGAAAGAGAGGTAGAGCTGGGTATCATCCTATGTCCTTGAAGGCCCTTTCTCCAGGTGCTTTCCTGCCAGGTGGGTCTTCATGTGGTATCAGAACCTACCTGAGGTTAAAGTGATGTGAAGGTACGGACTGTGGGGAAGGAAAACGCAGGCGGGAGACAATTCAGTACCTATCACCCATGTGTTCCTTTTGCACAGGATCAGGCCCCACTCCTTGCTTTAGAAAAAGTTGGGGGCAAACCCAAATGTCAAGGGATGTGTTGCTCACTCCCATGACCAGTCAAAAAGCCCTAAAAGGGTATGCTTGTTTTTGCCTTCTTACCGCAGGGCCATTTCAGTCATGACTCAGCAGTAAATCCAGATTGGCTCCTGAATTCCCCCATTATGGCATACTCTTCAAGTGCCCCAATTTTCCCAGATCAGCCTGGAATTACAGAAGCCATTCTGGCTTCTGATTTGATCCTGGATTGTCCCATTTGCCCCCTCCAGCGCCACCACCACTGAGCTGGGGGAGGAATATGAGCTGGCAGTCATCCTCCTGGCAAGACTGTGGCAGCAAAAGACATATGTCTCAATTTTTGTTGGATGGTATGTGATAGGAAGCTGCAATGGACCTTGACCTTCTGGCTAAGGATTCTGTCTGCTGCCTCTCTCAACCTGTTGTAATTGCTGTCTTGTTTTGACGGGACAGTGTAATTATCTTAATCCTTGTGTAAATGTGTTTTTTTAAAAATATTTTGCAAACAACTTAGAAGCCCATTTTGCATTAACTCTCCAACGACTTGACTTCATCTCCAAAGGCACTGTCCTCCGTTGTCTCCTGAGACAGAGGAAGGTATACAGTCATACCTCGGGTTAAAGACGCTTCGGGTTAAATCTTTTCAGCTTGTGTCCCATGGTGACCTGGAAGTACTCGGTTACTTCCGGGTTTCACCATTCACGCATGCGCAGATGCCACGTGCATGCGCAGAAGTGGCAAATCGTGACCCGCAGACACGGGTTGCGTTCTGCCCAGGTTGCCAACAGGGCTCCAGAACTGATCATGTTCACAACCAGAGGTATCACTGTATAAATAAAACCACTTCCACCCCAATGACCCCATCTACACCCCACTTTAAACAGTTGTAGCTTCCCCCAAAGACTTCTGGGAATTGTAGTTTGTTAAGGGTGCTGACAGTTGTTAGGAGACCCTTTTTCTGCACACAGAGCAACAATTCCCAAAGTTCCCTGGGAAAAAGGACTGTTAAACCACTGAGAATTGCCCAGAACGAACTCCCCAAAATTCAGCTGAACATGACAAAGGCTGAAAAGAATTTTTTTCGGGTTTTTTGTTACTCAGTCCTAGGTAGGTGATATTGCAGGTACACTTGAAGCTTCAGAACATGCTAAAAGTGTTTTTTTTTAATGGAAAAGGGAGTCTAGTATGGAGAAATACTTTTGTTTACACCCTAAGATTCCAGGTTTGTCAGAAAGCAGCCACAGATCCTTTCAAATTGGCCCAGTACAGCCCCTCAAGACCTGAATTGAATGCGCCAAGCCTGTTTCAGTGATAAAACACAGAGGAAAGAGTTTGCCGTGAAGAGGCATACCTGTCTGCTCAGGGAAATATTAAATTAGCCAGCTGCTGGTAAGAGCTGCCTTTGAAGGCATGAAATTGAAGGGAGGGGGGAACTCTGTCAGCTACCTGGGAGAGAGATCCTTTGTCAGAGGCAAAAACGGGGCAAAGGGGACGTGTTCCAGGTTGCATAACTGGGTGGGGATCGCTCTGTCCTTAAATACGACTCAGTCAGAACTCAAACTTGGCAAGAACAGACTTCTCCAAATTAGTGGTCTTCAATTACGGCACTTATCCCTTTAAGCTAGATGCAAGATCTTGAGTGAGAAATTGGAAGCAGGGGCCCCAACCCTGGAACAGGTGTTTAACGGGAAGGTTGAAAGGCAGCAGGTGGCTGCATGTGGAATCTTTTATATATTGCTGTAGGAGGGTTAGGTGGAAAGGGAAAGAAGGCTGCTTTCTCCTTCTGGCAGAAGCGAAAGGCTATCGCATTGAAACAAATGGAGAAAGCAGCATCTGCCGGTGTTAGGTTTGTGAATATGTGGCCAAGTATAGCTAAAAAGCGAATACATTGAAATACAAGTTCAAAGATTTCTGAGCTACCATGTTGCAACTCACTGTTTTGCAAGGGGCTCCTCATTCAGTTCAATGGAGGAGCCAGTTCCATGGTGAGCTGATATCTTCACCGAAGTGAATGGGGAAATCACTGGTGCAGAGCCCTTGGGGACTCAGTTTGCATTTAAGAGTAAACCTGCCTAATATTCCCGAAACAACGAACAAGCTGAAACACAGCCATCCTTTGACATTCACACTTCTCTGAATTTTGCTAGGGAGTTCTCTTGCCAAGTAACGTGTACAAAATTGCTAGAATATGGTAGAATATTGTGTGCATCGAACAGCATGCATTAGTGAAAATAACATGCAATATAACATGTCATATTAGGCAAAATTGCATTTTAAAAAATGTGTGCCCTGGGCCAAACTGCATGGGAAAATGTGTATATTAGGAAAATTTCCACAAGAACGCTAATGAATTTTCATGAGGACCAGAAAACAACAACAAAACAAACAAATTTGCAAACTAAGGTGGAGAATGGAATTTAAGATTGGAAAAATGAGAAACTGGAACCAAAGGGGACATAACTGCTCATCCCTTCTCTACTCCAAAAGCAAACTGGAGCACCCAGGCGCTCCAGATTAGTGGGCAATGCTGAATTCAAAGCACATGTAGGTGATAACTTTAAGTGTCTGCACCTAGTTCCACCTTGTTATATTTACACCAGTCAGCTCCAAGATGCCATGCTTTGTCTCCAAAAGCTGGAGCAGTTTGAGCTCGGGTTTTTAAACTTCTTCATTTTCTCTCCAGCATCAGTTATCTGGCTAGGCAGCTATGAAAGGCCCAGTCCCACATAATCATTTCTATACAACCAACCCCATATACCTCACTTCGAGAACTCCAATTTACCTGTGTGCAGATTATCTGCTCTATCCATGTTATACAATTGTCTGGTGTTTATATCGCTCCAGGCTCTGGCTGGTGAAAGGCATGTTTGCATCCTCTCAGTTTGCCTGTTTGTTAAACCCACCCAACACCTCTGTGCATTTGGAAAGGTTGAACATTGTAGAAAAGGCTGGGCTGAAACACTTTCCCTGACACGCTAGCTTTTCCTGAAGAAAACTGATTTTGATGCATGGGAACATTCAAGCATGCAACAGCTCCCATGCAACCGGGAATCCAAAACTACACAATGCCAGGATGCATTACTGTATTGTGTGATTTATTATATGTATGGCTCAGCCCTTAGTTTGTGGTGTGTGCAACACTGGACTTTACCTTGAACTCATATTTTTGGTTTTTATTGTTTCTGCTTTGGATATGTGTGTGTGTGTGTGTGTGTGTGTGTGTGGATACCTTGAACTTTAGGTTTTCTAATTGTGGTGTAAGATCAAAGAGTGAGTGAATGATGCGGATGATTAATACACTGAAAAGAAATTGTTTGCTCCCAATGCATATTACTTGGCGTGTGACTATGTGCCTCTTAATCTTCAGGGCCAGACTTAGATGGTTGGGAAGAATGAAAATGTGTCTGGGCTCAACTCCAGGGCTGCACCTGGTGTCAATAAGATCTCAATTGTCTTTTGTGAATTGGCAAGGGTTGCACAAGACGACTTTATTTTCTGCCTTCTGTTCTGTTTCACAAATCTTTATTTTTCATCCGTCCCGTTGAAGTTCCCTAATTGTTTTCATTTTAGCCATGTCTCTTTGAAATAGGAATGATATTCACACTTTGCAAAATGAAGAGCCAATCTGTGTTCTTTCCCTTTTAGGCTGTGATTCTAAGTAGACATTTGTCAGCTGGGGATGCAACACGCGTGGCTTCAGAGCAGGTGCACAATCTCCCAATGCCCAGGGTCTACCTGTAAAGATGTACTCATGGAGCCAACCTGTAGAGGTTGGTGGGGTGGAGCAGCAGAACTCACCTGGCTTCCCATCAGCTGTCTTGGTGCTGCTTTCTGGGAAGGAGAAGGGGACAGGCAAGCTGGTGGGGAGGTCAGCATAGTGCAAATGCCCTGGGCTGACTCCGCTGGTGTGTTTGCACTATACTGACCTTCCTGCTGCCTTCCTTCTCCCAGTAAGCAGCAAAAGCTCAACTGCTACTAGTCTTTGATAGTGTTGTATTTGATACAGATGGCTGACTAATTAGATATCAATCAAATGAAAAACTGCAGTGCCAGTGCGGTGTAATGGTAAGAGTTGGATTCGGAGATGAGAAAATAGAGCTCAAATCTCTTCTCAGCAGGTGACCTGGGCCAGTCACTGTCTCTCATCCTAAACTACCTTGAAGGGTTGATGTGAGAATAAAATGCATCAATCAATCAACACTTTATTACGGTCGTAGACCAGCATAAGGAGGGAGAGGTACAATAATTTAAAATCATTTAAAATCTAAAAACAACAACAACTAAAAGGAGTTAAAACAGTGTGTGTGTGTGTGTGTGTGTGTGTGTCAATAAGAATCCAAAAAAAGCGAAGAAAGTCTAACTATCCATCTACAGAGCACTCCAATATGAGTGCTCATTATATTTAGTTTGTGGCATAGGTCATCATCCGTTGAATCTTGAGCACTGCTATGCAGATTCTGGTAACGTTGTATGTTGTAGCAGGATCGGTATCTGAGAGCAGCAGGGAGGTAGAGAATTGTCCTGTGCGCCCTGGGTACTTATGCAGTGACGGTAAGATGAGGCTAGTACGAATGTCTCTATAATAAAGACACTGGAGCAGCACATGCTCTGTTGTTTCTGTTTGTCCAGAGTCATGGGGGCATTGCCTCTCAGATAAGCAATCTTCCTGTATCGGCCTTCAAAGATAGCTGAGGGAAGGGCATGGCATTGAGCCAAGGTAAAGGCCCTCCGGTGCTTAGGGACTTTGAGTTTAGCTAGATCTGACATAGGGCAGGCAGAGTACCTGGAGGGTTCATTGGCAATAAATGTTGGAGTCCTGAGTAGATCCAATTGACGCTCAGTGTCTGCAGCACATTGTTTTATGAGAGCTTTGGTGTATTTTTAATCTTTGTTGGAAGCCGCCCAGAGTGGCTGGGGAAACCCAGCCAGATGGGCAGGGTACAAATAATAAAAAATTATTATTATTATTATTATTATTATTATTATTATTATTATTATTATTATTATTATTCCATGCTGAGTAAAAAGCATGGAGAGAAGCCCAGGGTTGAGATTTTAGTTACTACAGCCTGTTTCCATGTGGATTGAAAATAATTGTTCCTAGTTAGTGGGCCAGTAGTTGAGTATGGTCACCCACACTCTGGCCTCCACTTTTATGAAACCTGTCTCTAGTCTCAAGGTGGCATTAGAGACACATTTTGGGACTAAGGATAAAATGAAGAGGGATGAAACTTGAGCAGCTTGGAGGAAAGGTGAGATATAAATGAATAAACAATAAATCAACCATCCTAAAACAGGTTGGGATGAGCTGCTGGGAAGATCTATCTCAAATTCTGAAAAAAGTCTATGAAAAGCCTTATCCACTCTGTTTGCATCAATGTGAAAGAAAGTCATTATAAAATACTTTATAATTACTGTTTGACACTGTACCAATTGGACAGATGCTTTAGAATTTAATGAATATACAAATTCAGGAGGTGTCTTCAGACTTTTTGCATCTGTGGTGGACTGGTCTAAAATTAGATACCTATTTGGTCGAGCTATTGACAAAAATTAAGCAGATGGCAACATATAATTTACCTTGGGATCCAACAATGCTATGTTTAGGTTTATTAGAGGGAACTGTTAAAACTGAAATGTAATTTATGATGTAATGAAGTAATACCAAGATATCTAATAAATTTTTGGCTGCCATCCATCTGTCTCGAGATACAATGGAGTGCGCCTTCAAGTATGAAGTCAAACCACTGCATAAGTGTGACCTCCACAGAGCAGAAGCCTGGGCAGTGTGTCTGGAAGGTCCTGGGCTGCCCAGACGACAAAACCCCCTTCTTGGTCTCACTGATGGAGTCCAAAGGAAAGCAGAGCAATATGCTTGGCATCAGCTTGGCTGCAGGAGTTGCCAGAAGGAGGCGTACAAGACGCCATCCAACCATCTTAGGGATTTGTGTAGGGTTTACTCCCAAGTCTTTTCTTATCCCATAGATGTCCTGCAAGGCAGCGGAGGTCAGAATTTTCCTTCTTCTAGATGGGCTATCTTCCTTCTAAGAAAAATAGTGCAAAGGTATGTAACAATGACTGTATTTTTCACTCTATAAGACGCACCAGACTACAAGACACACCTAGTTTTTGGAGGAGGAAAACAAAGAAAATACATTCTGAATCTCAGAAGCCAGAACAGCAAGAGGGATCACTGCGCAGTGAAAGCAGCAATCCCTCTTGCTGTTCTGGCTTCTGGGATAGCTGCGCAGCCTGCATTCGCTCCATAAGATGCACACACATTTCCCCTTACTTTTTAGGAGGGAAAAAGTGAGTCTTATAGAGCGAAAAATACGGTATAACTATAAAATAAATAATTCCAACTGCAAACCTACGCCAGTTTACCTGGGAGTAAGCCCTGAATAATCTATGGGGGAGGGACAATGGGACAATGGGGGAGAATCTGTTTGGCGTGCAAAAGGTTCAATCCCTGGTATCTCCAGGTAAAGCTGGCAGAGAACGCTTACCGAAAACCTGAAGAGCCGCTTCCAGTTAGTGTAGACATTATTAAGCTGGATGGACCAGTGGTCTGAATCAGTATAAGGAGCTTCCTATGTGCAGACATGGTTAGGGCTGCGGTTTTTGCAGCTAGGAAGCAGAGAGGAATCAGTACAGCTCCTTAAGGAGAAAGCAAGCGCATGTGAGATGTGAAAACAAGAGACTGGGACAATGCAGTTGGCCAGAGAAGGTGATGCAGAGAGGGTGGAATTTGCAAAAAGTAGGGGGAGCCCCACAGATCTGAAAAAAGGAAGTAGGAAGAGGGACATAAACAGGGGACCTTGTTTTTAAGGTCAATTTGTTTGCGAAAACACCACCAGTGGGAATGGATGGTGGCAGTGCTTTGACCTCCGCGAACTTCAAGAGCAGTAATGCACTTTTCAAGTACCTTTGGCCCTTTCTTTCCAATTTCACCTAATCTCATGTCTCCCCTCCCATTTGAGGCTATTTGCAGCCACGGCTCACAATCGCCAAGCAATAGTACCATTATAAGCTTCTTTAACAAAAGGCTTCCATGATCATTTTCTAGCAAACTGAAGACTGACAAGATCTCCTCCTGTTACCAAAACGCATTTTCTCTCGCCTTCCTGGTGATTTCTTTTCTTGTTTCCCGAGAAGGAAAGTGCTTCACGGAGGGCGACCTCTCCCGCTGTTGAGCGAGACCTTGTAGAAGGGGGCGAAAGGAATAAGAGAGCCAACAAACATCACATGTATATAAAAAAAAAACCTCCTTTTCCTGCAGAGCATTAGGAGCGACTGGAGCACCAGCGAGCTCCTCTTTGACTCACCAGAAAACCTGTGACAAGGCTTCTGGGGAAATCAGTTCAATTAGAAATACACGTTGTGATTTGCTTTCAATCATTTCTATGACGGAAAACACAGGGCCAAATGTGCGCATTATATCAACTGAAAAGCTTTGACTTCTCCAGATTTTATTTTATTTTATTAAGGCAGAAATGATCACCAGAATTTGCTGTATAACTGGCAAGGTGATTAAATATAGGATGTGGGGAAAAGCTCCTTCCTGAACAACTATGAACATTTGTGGGCTTTGGGTGTATTCATGTTGCTAATGGTGCGGGTTGGGTGATGACCCACCCAGGTTAGTATGGGAGTTGTGCGCAATTATATTCCTTGAGATGACTTAGCAGGGCTGTGTCCATGTCTCAAGGGACATTCAGCAAAGCGCCCTTTTGCAGGAGCCCTGCTGGGCCTTCGGTATCAGGCAGAGGAGGATGCTGGGAGCTGCCATTTTAATTTCCCACAATTCACTGGAGGAGCACGATGTCAGGGTGTCAGGGAACTGCCATCGGAGCCAGAGGGAGGGAGAGGGCTCCAGAGGGATTCCGGAGAGCGTCCCGGGATGGGGAGAAGCAGCCCATCTTCTGGGGAAGGAAATCAGCGTAGCACCAGTGGAGAAGGGGGGCAGATGGGGGAATCGGCAAGGCGGTCCCATGACTCCTCGCCGGGGAGAGCATGGGTCCTCCGCTGCCCACACCCTCCTTGCGCAGAAGGCTTCCGCGCAGGGAGAATAGGCGGAGACTAGGCGTCAAAGAGCTTCTTTGCTGGAAGAAGTTGCAGAAACGCCCACTGACGGATTCTGCCAGCGATTGAGACAGCCACGGGCGAGTGGCTGTCCGGACGGGAAAAGGTTCACTCAGGCAACCCAGCCAGGTGTGGCGCCAGTTTACGCACGAGCAACCCCTAGAACCATTACACAGGGGCATTGTGAGCATTGAGATGGGAGAGTGCTTTCGGTGCCAGAATAAAGGGGCAGGGAGGGAGAAACCAGGGCAGATTTCTGTGTGGGCTCCATCCATCAGGCTGGCAGGGCTCGGGTAGCTACCACACACTTAGGGCCACTTATTTATTGAATTGCACTTCTAAACTGTGTAGTGTTTTAAAAATCTGTAAGGAGGGGTACACTGTGTACATTGTCTAAACCATATCCATTAAAATGAAAGCACAACCTAGAACCAATAAAACAATATCAAAGTGAGCAAAACAGATTCAGGGAATTCACAGACATGGAATCATAGAATTGTAGAATTGGAAGGGACTAAAAGGGTCATCTGGAAGGTCAGATCCGCTCACTGGAAGGACAGATCGTGAAGCTGAGGCTCCAGTACTTTGGCCACCTCATGAGAAGAGAAGACTCCCTGGAAAAGACCCTGATGTTGGGAAAGATGGAGGGCACAAGGAGAAGGGGGCGACAGAGGACGAGATGGTGGGACAGTGTTCTCGAAGCTATGAACATGAGTCTGACCAAACTGTGGGAGGCAGTGGAAGACAGGAGGGCCAGGCGTGCTCTGGTCCATGGGGTCACAAAGAGTCGGACACGACTAAACAACAGCAACAAAAGGGTCATCTAGTCCAACCCCCTGCAGTGCAAGAATATTTCACCCAACATGGGGCTTGAACCCACAACCCTGAGATTGAATCTCATGCTCTACCAACTGAGATATCAGGCTCCAATCTTATAGGTCAGGGAAAGCCTGGGCAAGAAAGATAGGTCTTTACAAGACGTCTCAAGCAACGGGTTGTTGATGCTTCAGGTTTGACAGAGGGAAGGGCATTGCACAGTATAGGGGAAGAAAGATCTGTTGAAGTTCAAGGAGGTTTCCTGTATTCTGCTGATGAAGGAGGAATATGTTTTCAAGAGATTTATATGCAGAATTTGGCAGGTGTGATCTGAGTGAGCTTTTCCTTCATCAGACCATTGAGTGTCTGCTTATGTCCAAACCACCTGAGCATTGCCTTTTTAAAAAACCCTAATTATATGCAAATTAACACACCTTCATGTATCATACATTATGCACATAATGTGCATAAAAAGATCGAGCACCATATGGTATGACATTTCTGCAGCATAATTCTATCAGTATTAATATGTACACAAATATTTTTATACAGTTACATGTGTGTCTTTCTATGTGTTGTTACTTTAGGAAACATGGAGTGTCTATATGTACAATATGCATATACTATTACTGTGTAATAATGAATATAATATACAGAGAATTGTTTGTATTTTTAGTGGAACTGGTAGAAACATTCCTCGCTTCCTATTGAGATCAAGGGCTTGAGGCTGGAGTTAGGAAAAATAAATCTGCACTGATAAACTTGAAATCGAGATTTTCAGAATAATCCGTCCCTTCTATGGCCAAGGTGTTTGGTGTTTGTTTTAAATCACACAACACACAAATACACATCTTCCGCATGAATTATAGGTGCATCCGTGAGCTGTCTTAAGGGGCTGCATGCAGGGGGCTCATTTTTCACTTCTAGAAAACTATGGAGGCCCCAGATAGCCTGAGGGGTGCTTCTTGGTTAAGTTCTTTCCATAATGAATAATCCAGACCTTTTCCAGAGATACATAAAAGAACCCCATCACCATAACATATTGTATGCCTTCCAACTTTTTTCCCCCATGTGAAAAGAAGTAAAAAGTTAAAAGCAAAGGACCCCTGGATGATTAAGTCCAGTCAAAGGCGACTCTGGGGTTGTGGCGTTCATCTCAGGCCGAGGGAGCTGATGTTTGTCCACAGACAGCTTTTCCGGGTCATATGGCCAGCATGATCAAACCGCTTCTGGCAAAACGGAACACCGTGACGGAAACCAGAGCGCATGGAAACGCCGTTTACCTTCCCACCACAGCGGTACCTATTCATCTACTTGCACTGGTGTGCTTTCGAACTGCTAGGTTGGCAGGAGCTGGGACAGAGCAACGGGAGCTCACTCCGTCGTGGGGATTCGAACTGCTAACCTTTCGATTGGCAAGCTCAAGAGGCTCAGTGGTTTAGACCACGGTGCCACCCGCTCCCCTACTAACACTTGGGTTAACATTGCAGTTCAATTTGGAAAATCCAAATTGATTGAAAAGCTACCCTGATTCAAACCGTGCCTTCAGTCTCGTGCAAGAGGTACTGCATACTCCTAGTCCTTGCATAACACCCATATTCCAACCACTAGTCCTCACTGCCCTGCCTGACACTATTACATTCTCCTGAATTATGATTCTGCACTTGGTCTATGCTGTATAACAGAGGTCATCAAACTTTGGCGGATGATGATGATGATGATGATTAAATATTAATATTTTATTTGTACCCCCATCTGACTGGGTTGTCCCAGCCACTCTGGGCGGATTTGAACAATATAAAAGCACAATAAAACATCAAACATAAAAAAACTTCCTTATACAGTGCTGTAAGTACATTTTAAGAAAGTGTTGTGGATGCCAGTCACAACACAGCTGCCAGGGGTGTGTGGCATAACACAAAATGGCTTCTATATGATAATGATGATGTTGATGATGATGACGACAATGATGGCTGGGCCTCCCCAGCCACTCTGGGCGGCTCCCAACAGAATATTAAAACCACGCTAAAGCATTAAAAAGGGATGCGGGTG